>NC_136473.1:0-1480990 GCF_902686455.1 Sciurus vulgaris
AAAAGCCTACAGCACCCGGTATTCCCAGGCGGTCTCCCATCCAAGTACTAACCAGGCCCGACCCTGCTTAGCTTCCGAGATCAGACGAGATCGGGCGCGTTCAGGGTGGTATGGCCGTAGACGGCGGAGGCCGCCCTGGAGCGCCCCAAGAGCCTGCTCCGGGTCCCGCCGCCCCCGCTGCAGCCCCTCTGAGGGCTGGGGAGGGGGCGGGGGAGGGGGAAGGCGGGAGCGGGCAGCGGGCCAGGGCGGGAGGGGACCTGAACCCCGGGCGGGGACCTCCCTCGCGCGCCCCGCCCCGGCACCGCTTACCTCGCTCACACACTCGGACACTGAGGTGCCAGGGTCCTGGGCGACGGGCCGGCTCCCCGCCTGGGGCCTGGGGTGGCCTGGGGGCGGGGGGCGGGGGGCGGGGGTGGGGGGCTGGGGCCGCCTCCCGGGCCTCCCGCCCCTCTCCACCTGGCTCCGGCCAGCGGGAGTCCCGGGAGCGCAGGCCCACGGGGCGCCCTCGGCCCGGCCTCCGCCCGTCCTCGGGACCCCCCACCGCCCCCGCCCCCGCCCCACCCCCCCCCACCCCGCCCGTCGCCTGGACGCCCGGACGCCCTTCCGGGCCGACGGCCGCGCGCACCCGCGCGCTCGCGCGCCGGGAGCCCCGAGAGCCAGCGGCGGAGGCGCGCGCGCGCGCGCACACCCCACAGGCACACACAGACCCTGACGGAGGCCCAGCGCCTCAGGCAGGAACGCAGTCCCACTCAGGAAGGCCCGCAGGCGGCCACACGCAACACCTGTGCGTGCCTAGCTTCCGGAGCCACGCAGAGAGGGGGCCCCCGCTGGCCCCGGGGACCCAGGGAGGGAGGGACACATGCACAGGCCCGCGGAAAGCCGGGCCGGGCCGAGGGTGGACAGGGGGCGGCGCCCCGCTCCCCGTCAGTGGTCACCGGGCCAGGCCCAGAAGGGCGCCGCGCAGGCCGTGCCTCGCTCTGGGCTTTCCAGTCCACTTTGCAGCGCGGTGCCACTCGGGGGACCCGCTCGAGTCCGAGTGCCAAGGCGGGAGGGCCCGGCGCCTGCTTGGTACCGGTCCACAGCCAGGGGCCTGCACAGCACCGCCCTGAGCAAGGGCACAGAGCCCTAGGTCCGTCGGTGGAGCAACTCCGAAGGACCACCTGTGAGGGGAGCGCCCCCGGGAGAGCTCACGCAGAGCGCAGAGGTAGCGTTTCACCCGGCGGGAAACGCCCCGCCCCTCACCTGCGAGCCTTTGCGGGGACAACTCGCGGGCGCGGGCCTGGGGGCCGTGTCCGGTCCAGGCGGCTGTCTCCAGGTGGACGGCTCAGCGCCAACAAGGGGCCTCTGCTTCCCCGTCCCCACCGGCCGGCCTTCAGCTCCCCTCCGGCCCCCCGCTGGCACGCCGCCCTGGCCCCGAACCTCTTGCCTGCTCTGACGGCTCCGCGCCCCGAACACGATCTGGGGCTGCTTCCTCCTCCGCTCTGAGCACCCGTGAGCCTTGGCGATCTGCTCTCCGGCTGGGCTCCCCACTGCGGCCTCCTCCTCGGGCCCTGCGGCCTCCTGGGCCTTCTCACAGCCTCTCGGGAAACCCACAGCGCGACGTGCACGCCCCTCAACGTTCATGTGTCCATCCACTCTTACTCCCACGTGAAGACAGACAGGGTGGGAGTTGAGAGGACCTGTGACTGCCCGCTTCCAGGCTCCCGGGTACCCGGTGTCTTGCATGCAGCTCAGGAAGGTGAGGTGGCTGACGGTGTTTGGGGGAAAGGGGCGGGGCAGAGGTATGTACTGGACAGACAGAGACAGAGATGGAGAGATGGAGAGATGGAGGGAGAGAGCCAGGAGAGCCGAGGCCAGAGGCACACAGAATGGGAGATGGAGACAGGGAAGCCTCCTCACAGGCCAACAGAAGCACGCCAAGAAGCAGAGATGGACAGAGAGAAGGACACACACGGAGAGCTCTCGGAGACCCACCCTGAATGGAGAGAGAGAGAGAGAGAGAGAGAGAGAGAGAGAGAGCGAGAGAGAGACAGAGAGAGAGAGACAGAGAGAGAGAGAGACAGACAGAGAGAGAGGGAAAGAGAGACAGACAGGGAGACAGAAAGACGCAGAGGGAACGTCAGAACGGAAGGGGGGAGGACGGGTGGCAGAGACACAGGGGGCAGCCGGGAGAAGCAGTCAAAAGAAAGAAGGACCCAGGCAGATTGGCGGGACGGCCGGACGGACAGTCCCACAGGCAGGCTCTGGGTGGCCAGGCTGTGCCTGCGAGGCAGGGACGGGTGGGGTCGCGGCCCCCCGAATCCTGGGGAATGGCGTTTGCCCTCCCCTCGACGCCCTCTCCCCCCCCCCCCCAGAGGTGGCGGGGTGGGGGTCCGAGAGATAGGATGCACAGGGATGTTCGTGACCCGGGCCAGGCTCGGCTCCGCCCCGTCCCAGGGCGTGTCCTTGCGTCCCTGGGGAGAGAGCCAGGCCTGCCTGTGCACCTGGCTGGAGGCCGTGGGCAGTGGGTCCAGGGCGGTGGGGACCTGGGAGGTCAACACCAGGCCTGGAGGGGCGCAAGTAGCCCAGGGAGCTCATGGCTGGGCGTGTGCTGCGTCTTGCCTCAATCCTGTGGGTAGGGTGAGTCGTCCTCGGTCGGGGGCAGGTACAGGGACACCTGCTCTGGTCCTCCTGGCCCTGCTTTTGGTAGAAGGAGTTTGGGTGCGGTGAGTGTGGGGGTCAGAGTCTGTGGTGGCAGGAGGAAATGGTTGCGGTGTAGGTCGTGGTGCTTCCAGAGCTGTGCCTGTCTCGCCCTTGATTTTGCATTTTTCTTTGCAGAGCAGTGCCTGGCCCCCGAGTGGCCCTCTTTCAGTCTGAGTGACGAGGTGGGAGGACCCGGAGCCTTCTTGCTATGGGTCCTCATCCAGGGCCTGCACAGTACTGCCCTGTGGAAGGCCACAGACCCCTAAGTCAGTGGGTGGTGCTGTTCTCCCTCTGGCTCCACCTATTGTGAACCTGGGTGGTGCTCTTTGGCACCCTTTGTCAAATTCATTGTGTTTTGTCATTTGATTCGCTTTCTCATAGAACTTTACTTCCTGCAGTTGTAGTTCAGTTGTTAGGGTTGCTTTCAGGTGTGCCTTTCCTATATTTTCAGGACACATCAACCTTATTTTTCTCAAGTTTTTTTGAAATACAGCAAGTTTATTGTGTATGTACCCTGGAATACGATTTGTGCTCCTCTCATTTCCTGCATAGTGAAAGTGCAATCATTCGTGAGTCTTCAGGTCCTTTTGTAATTTCCCTTGGCTAATCATTTGAGTTTCCTTGTCAAGCTTTTCCAAAACTCTTTTCCCTTTGAATACTTTGGTATGTAATTTTCAAATGCCCTTGTTATTTTTTTTTTGTTTGTTTGTTTGTTTGTTTGTTTTTCTTGTTCTGGAAAGTAAACCAAGAGGCATCTGTTTTTGATCTACATCCTGATTTCTTTTTATTTGCTTATTTTTTTGAGATTTATCTCTCCTATTTGCTGAAACTAACCTTTAGTTTGTGCTCCCCAGTTTCATTCTCCTGGGTCTGTTATTACAGCATTGTGCCTCATTGCTGTAGAGAATGCTGCTTCTTAGTACAGAATTTAAACTGTAGTTCAGTTGTGGGTATATTGTACAGGTGTTTAAATCTGCTGAAATCTAAATTTATAATTCTTTTGTTGTCATTAATCTAGTACAAGCACAGTAGGTTTATAGGAGGTTTTGTTCACCTAAATAAACAGACAAGCATGGCTGGTCATGCCTGCAGATCCAGCTTTCCTCTAGCAAGTACCTCTCTTCCCCTAAGAGTCTACCTACCTCATTTTAACATACATCAAGTTTCACCCTGAATCATTCAGTGAGATCCTGCAGATATCAGCAGGGAAAGAGGCAGACAGTATATTTGAAAGCTAACTCCAGCTGACGGGGTGAGAGCAGGTGCAGGGAAGAGCAAGAGGCTGCCCTGTAAGATGGCAGCTTCATATTTTCTTAGTTGGGATTATCCACCTTCAGGTAGACGTTTTCCAGAAGCACCAGGAGCGCAGAGTGCTTAGTGGCTGAGTGTGACTGTCACCACATGGAATGCAGGACTAAGGATATCAGACAGCGGTGTCCTCAGGGCTGCCTGGTCTGAGGCCTACATAGAAAAGTCCCCTGCAACATGCCTATACTAATCAGCCTTGGCTGTGAAACAGAGAGCCCTTGGGAGAGTAGCAGTGGGTGTGTGTACTTCTCTGGGTCCCTCCATGGAGGCAGAGAGGCCAGGGCTCCTGAAGTCCTGCTCTGGGAAGTTCCTCTTCCTCATGGCTCTGTCATCCCTTGGGTGCTGCCCTGTCCACATGGGCCTGGGTAGACCAGCCTCAGAGTGCACATTCCCTGCAGTAGGACGGACTTCACATTCCCAGGAGCAGAAGGAAGAGCCCTTTTTTCCTGTGAGAAAATATTTTAGGATCCATACAAACTGTTCCCCCTCCCAATCTGAAGGGCGAGGTTGGTTGCGAGTGATGTGGTTGAGCATGGATTTTCTGTGGTCTTGGGCAGTCATGAACCCAGCTATGAACTAGGCACCTGGTCATTCTAGGAGAGAAGTGGACAAGGCTATGAAATCCAAGTGAACATTGCTGCTTCCCATCGGTGTCCCTCCACCTCCCGGATACTCCCTTCTGGAGTTCATGTCTCATTAGAGTTTATCTATTGCACAAACTATTTTAAGCTGAAAATCACACACAGAGAGTAACTTTCATGGGGCCTGCTACCAGCCCTGGTGGCATGTCATGCCTAGCCCTGGGCTCTCTGTGGTTAAGGGACATGTCAGGGAAGTTGTGGAATAATAGCAGTTCAGGATGAGGACAAGGAGGGTCAGGGAGGCTCCCACCCATAGGAAGAACAACCCTGACACCATGTCCCAGCAACCTGTCCATCTTCATTCCCTAAGGCAACATGGGGGGAAAGGCACAAAAGATTCAGTAACATCAAACCTGAACCCTGCTGAAGATTCTCTTCCTGGCTTTGAAAGTGAAATGAAATTAACATTTACATATCTCATTAACACGAATTCAAGAAACTTGCAATAGTCAAGGGAATTTGAACTGTTAAAAACTTTAGGCAAAGTAAGTTTATTCGTTTATTTGAACAAAGACTGACTTGCAGGTCATGTAGCCTTCATAACCAACAGACCAATTCAGAGGTCTGCTCTCCAATGTGGGCAGTGAATATTCATAGGCAGGGAAAGGACCAAGGCAGCCAAAACAAGGAACAACAACTTGGCTGGTCACTTCAAAGTCTATTTCCTTGTAGGGGTAAAGCTAACGCAACTTCTTGATGGTGCCAGCTATCACTGGCCTGCTTGGGATTCAACTACCACCTCTCAGAAAGAGGGTCTGATAACCAACACAATTTTGGATTGTGCCATGGAACTTCTGCACCAGCAACTATGCTGGTCTGGTCTGTTGGGACTAACGCAGTCGAGTCCAAATCAATGGCCTCTCACAAATGTCATTTAACAGTTGCAGCAACACCGCTGCCTCTCTAGAGTTACCTTAGGAAGAATGCAGGTGGTCCTGTGCTTCTGGAACCTGGTTTGAGTGATCACCCAGGAGCTAAGGTATGCACAGCCTTTGAATTAGAACTAGTAATGCTACCTGTGGAAGTTTTTCCTGAAGAATATAGAGTTGCTGACAGGATTTATGCACAAAATAGTCACTGTAGCATTATTTACTATGGTCAAAAGTCAGAAGCAACTTCAGTGCCCTACTCATGGGAACTGGTAAAGAAAATTGGATGCACTAAATAATAAATATTGTGTTGCTTTAAAATGCTTTGAAGAAGTTTTGATGTTGTTGGGCGATGATGGGGTCTCTTTTTTTAAAATATTTTTTTAGTTGTCAATGGATCTTTTTATTTTATTTATTCATTTATATGTGATGCAGAACCCAGGGCCTCACAAATGCCAGGCAAGTGCTCTACCACTGAGCCACAACTCAAACTTACGGTGGGATTTCTTATGTGGCATTTAGAACTATAGGTTACAAAGGATAATTTTTTTAAATTGTCAATGGATCTTTTGTTCAATCTTATTTATTTTTATGTGGTGCTGAGTTTCAAACTCAGGGCCTCACACATGCCAGGCTAGTGCTCTACCATTGAGCCAAAACCCCAGCCCCGCAAAGGGGATTCTTGATTTTCCCTTTCAAATCTGTTTCTCCCTCAACTTCCCTCAGTAGAAAGTTCCATTGGTCTCCCAGTTCTTCAAGTAAGAAATTCTGAAATTCATTCTTGACGCATTCCTTTCTCTGACGGGATGGCCACTTCTCTGTCCTGCAGGGGTTATCTCCTGCCCTGTCCACTCTCCTCCTCCTTCCTCCCTTCCCCAGCCTCCCTTCCCTCCCCTCCCCTCCCCACACTGTCCAGTCTAAGGAGGCCTGCTCACTCAGGGATGACCACTGGTGTCCTCCTCAGAGGCTCCCAACCTCCACTCACCTTCCCTGTGTACCCAGGTCAATACCGCCACTCCCTGCAGGGCCCCCTGCTCTTCAGAACAAAGCCAGAACCCTCTCTGTGCAGCTGAGTGTGGGCCTTGAGGGAAGTCAGAGGCAGCCCCTAAACCAGTGCGGAAGCCCGAGGCTTGCCAAAGGAAAGAGCTGTTCTAGCTAGCAGCCATTAGAGCTGAGCGACTGACTTAGCTGGTAGGCTGAGAGCAAAATGCACCAGTGGGGGCTTGTCCTGGAAAAAAGGACTGGTCCATTCCCTGCTTCTGTCCTGGGTGCTCCTGAGCCCCAGCTTCAGCCATCCCAGATGTCTCTTCTCTATACCCATAGGTCCCCCACGGGACCCCTCCAAAGGCTGCAGGTGAGTGTGTAGAGTAGCATGGACCTTTCCTTTGTACCTGTGACTCTGTTCTGAAGACAGTCAGTCCTGTTCACCTTCCCAGCTGGACCTCCAGGGCCTCACAATGGGCTGTATGCACCTTGGGAGTCCAGTGGCACTTGACTGGGTACCAGCATTGAACTTCCCAGTGAGGAAACAGCCTGAGTGAAGGCGCAGAGGTGGGTTATCGTCTGTTGCCTGAACCATGCCATGTGTGTACAGTAACGTGCAAGGTGGGAGAGAAGGTCTGCAAGGGACAGAGCACAGGGGTCCTGAAAGTCCTCTAAGGAGCTAGGGCTTGCCTGAGGGGGTGTGAGCCAGGAATGGGATGTAAGCAGAGCAACCCTGGGTGACAACAGATTGCATGTTAAGCAAAAGAAAAATCATGCCTAGGCAGCCAAGGGGAGGTACAGGCACCCATCCTGTCCCCAGCCTCCCTCTCTCTTGCTTCCTTCCCTGACCATTCCTTCTTGGGACAAAGGAGGATCTATCAGGCCACTCAGACTCCAGAATCATCCGTGGCCACCATACTGGCAAGCAGGGTCAGCATGTCAAGAAGCACACAAGGTGCAGCTGGGCACCCATGAGGCAGCTGCTCCTGGGCCTCCTTGGGCCTCTTAGGAACTTGGGTGGGTTTCTGAGACCCCAATATCACTGCCCGAAGAGAATTTTCGGCTCCTGGGAACCTGGAATTTGCCACCTGGGTGTCCATAATCCTTCCTCAGGACCAGGGCCTCCCATGAGTGCCCTTGCACCTTGGGCTGCCTGAATGGCCTTTCCTGGGTCTCTTAGAAGGACTGTGCTGTGCCACTGTTATAACAAGGAGAAACCAGGCGTGGTGGCACATACCTGTCATTCCAGCTACATGTGAGGCTGAGGCAGAAGGATTACAAGTTCAAGGCCAGCCTTGGCAACTTGGCAAAACCCTGTCTCAAGGAATAAAAAGAGTTGGGGACGTGGCTCAGTGGTAGAGTGCCCCTGGGTTCAGTCCAGTATGCAGGGAGAGAGGAGCATTGGAAGACCCAGCCTCTGAACTGTGCGATCCAGAAGTCAGCAGGACAGACGAGGTCCCCCTGAGTCACTATGGGAATCAAGACTGTAATACTGCTCTGTCTCTGACAGCCTGTTTCGAAGGACTGGTCCTCTCGCCGAGCTTGGGCCAACGTTGATATAGTCCAGCAGGACCTGGGTCCCACTGGTCCTTCTGAAGCACTAAAGAAGTCTGCAGGGAGGTGGTGCACATGAGCCCCACATTTCTGCCTCACGCTGTGGTCAGACCCTCGTCCCCCTTACCATCCTTCAGGCGGCCCTCTGACAGCTTGCTGCTCTTGGGGGCACTGTGAGGCCTCCCCAACCCCTTTTCCTTTCATGTTTCCCGAAGGCTTCTGGCGCATCCTCCACTGCTTGTTTCTCGCACTGGAGGACCCACAGCTGCAGATCTGAGCAGCAAGGGAGCAGAGCAGCAGAACGGCCGGGGCAGGAACTTCCTGGTAAGACTTGGAGGAAATGAAGTCACTCAGGAGATGTTTTTCTAAAACTTATTGAACATTTATAAATGCCTGTCCTGTATATTTCTCTAATTTATTCATTTAAATAACTGTTTTTATATTACCCATTGAAACCAAGGATAATTAACAATTTAAGGACTTTTTTGAAAAAAAATTTTTTGAAAAGAAAATCCTGAAATTTGCTGTATAGAGAAAGCTGAACATTATATCTTCAATATTTAGAGAAAAATATTCCAATTGATTTGGAAGCCATAAAGAATGTGTTAGAAAATTTTAAAGACATCCTTATGACCAAAATGTTCAAATTAACTTATTTGTGAAAGATTTACATAAGTCATGTGAATCAAAAAGCATCTGGGCTAATGTAACAGGTTTTAAGCTAGGTGAGTTGTTACTTGACAATAAGCCAATTTGGTGCCATGCACACTGACAATTAATAAACAGACAAGTACACACAAGAAAGTCTCAAAGCTTAGGTTCATCTTTGCTGGTTTTTAAAACCTTGATGATCTACACTTCTCAGTAGTTCTAAATATGCATCTTTAAGGATGTAACAGTTGAAACCAAGTAGAAAATTTGTCTCAAGGGTTCAGGCCAGCAAATTTGAATAACTGGTTCTCTTGGACATGAAGGGGCAGATCTCAGATGGATAAAATCAAAAATTTTCAACTGGAAAAACAAAAATATGTAATCTAAGTGTGTAGAATGAAAAAGTGAACTCACCAAAGAAAACTCCCATGAGCTCAAGGTGGATATCCCAGCTAGTTATTCCCAGGAATCCTGGGCAATTTGCCCAGGTGAATTTTCTTTTTTCTTTTCTTTCTTTCTTTTTTTTTTTTGAGGGGGGTGAGCACCAGGGACTGAACCTAGAAGTGCTTAACCACTGAGCAACAACCCCAGCCCCTTTTTTTTTTAAAATAGTTTATTTAGAAATGGGGATCTCACTGAGTTGCTGAAGTTGGTTTTGAAGTCACAATCCTTCCACCTCAGCCTTCCAAGCCCCTGGGATGACAGGCAAGCACCACAGCCCCCAGCCCAGGTGAGTTTTAATGCAAATTTGGAATGAACTATATGTTTCCAAAGTGGAATTCCCTATGAGAACCAAGCTTCGTAGGCCAGAGCTTCAACAAGTCACCCAGGGCGGGCAGAGGAACATCTGTCTCTTCTCCAGAGAACACTCATGCACATAAATCTCAACTGCTACAGTCATCCGAGTTCTAACCTCTACTAAGCCAGCAGCCAAATCAACACACAAAAAAAACAGTTGCACTGTTAGATGCCCTGTGCTACACTCTAAGGTCACCCGATCACAACTTCTCTAAGGAGCTCTGAGAGAACCGGCACTGTTCATTTTCATAACAGAGATCCCTACCGTAGTTCTCTGTGCCTCTTGGGTCTCCTTCAAACAAGCTGGCACCAGAAACAACCTCGTCAAAGACAAGGCCAAACGGGCCTCTCGCACAATCAGCTTGTTAGGTAGGTCAGCAGGCCATGAGCAGGTAAGTGGGGAGGGACAGTAAAGGGATGAGTCAAGGGACTGGGGTAGGAGGATGGAGAGCTTTATTAAGGCAGACAAGGGCACACGAAGGGGTTGCCTGGCAGCTCTAATAGCCTGGTAGTACTATTACCAGTTCAGGTGGAAGGAAGCTGGGCCAAGGTGCTCTCTGCTCCAGAGAATAAAAGTCACATTGGTAGAGAAGTGGGTTCTATTCAAAGCCAGCTTTGGGGGAGATAGAAAGCACTCCACTGATTCAAAAGTCCAACTCCTAAAACTGAGAGAAAGAGAGCTCTAGAAGGGGAAGGGATGCTCCAGGACAAGAGGAATTTCACAGGTTTCAAATGGGTCTTCACTTCCAGGAATTTCACAGGTTTCAATTCTTTCTGCCCCCAAGAGACTGGAGTCAGAGGGAGCCAGGCTTCCCCACCCTGTATCTTCCAGGTTGGGGGTGGAATTCCAAGTTCAGTCTTCAGAAAACCTCTCTGTTGAGAAAACCTCATGATGGCCTCCCTGAGTGACAGGTTCACTCTGTCCCAAACGCCTGCCTTCTCCACCTTTCTAATAATCGCCTGCTCCCGTATGTGCCTCGTGGGGAAGTCTTCCTGCAAGAACTGGTGGCTGAGAGCCCCATGGTCGTTTGGCTCTGAGCTGAGCCTTGCTCTGCAAAATGTTCACCATTAAACTCCAAACTGGATTCGGAGAAACCCCAGAGAACAGAAAGGGAAGGACAAGGAAGGACATAACCCAAGGACTAGTGCTCAGGCATGCAGATTCCTAGAACCTCACTTTTCTGACCTACAGGGGGCTCTGCTGCCTACACACAAGTGGAAACCAGGGCTCAGGGCAGTGGATGCTGTCTGAGGGGAAAGGAAGGAGGGTTCTCAGCCGCAGGGACATTTCCCTCAGATTCCTGCTCCAGGGTCAGGTAGCCACAGGGGACCTCCTGGTCCCGCCAGAGTGACCATTCTGTCACGAGCACCAAGCCGGGAGCCTGTCTGGTTCTGGCTGACTGGATTCAGTTGCCCACCTACATAAGAGATAAGATTTTTTTAAAAAGGGCAAATGAATTTAACGCAGCATGGCAATAATTGTGGCGAGCAGCTCATCTGTGCTGTTGCAGATGTGGCTGCAGTGTACAGAAGCGAAAGCCACGTGGACATGGCCAGAGGACACTTGGCCATTCTGTTTCAACCGTTGCTGGTGCTGCCTGGGCTTTGGGGGTGGTTTCTCAGCTTCCACTGAGATGGTGAAAATAAGAACCAGGAACCTGAGGGTCATTTTAGAGCTTTTAATTCCAAAGGGGGCTCTGTTGCCTATACATAAGTGGAAATGAGAAGGGAATAAAATCTTTCACTACCAAGAATCGCTAAACACAAAAGAAGTCAGTGATGCAGGAAATGGGGGTGGAGAGCCGGGGAGGCATACAGAAAACAAAGAGCAAAATACAGAAGCAAGTTCTGCCTTGCCAGCAAGCGCTTCATGTGCAAACAGGTCAGACACTCATCAGTGACAAAGATGTGGACACACATCCCACTGCATGCCGTCCACAAAGGGTCACTTTGTGGTAGGACAGAAGGAGCAAGAAACAGGCAGAAAAGAAACACCAGGGAAGGACAAGAAAATGGGATTTTAGTTCACAAGTCTGCACTTTCCAAGTCAGTCTCTCTTTTAGATCAGTTACTCCCAAATTCCTGAGAAATCTGTCAATCTGCCTGCACACTCTTAATTAATCCCCAATAAATAGATTAGGTAAAGAGAGAGAGATTTTGAGAACCCTATCATTGAGGGACTTTCCGTTGCCACTGATCAGATAATGAAGACGTGTCACCCTGAGGATCCAGAGAATGACCAGACCTCCAGTTCTGGTCTCGAGGTCACCAGGCTTGTGTCGCTCCCACACGCCTCCCCACACCCAGGCCTCACCAAGCTCCCTTTAGGAGAGTAGGGAAGCCCAGGGCACCTCTCTCACTCTGGATGAGGACTGGTTTTCCCTGGGAGAGGTGTCCCTCTCTCTGAGATGCCCAGTTCTCCCTGTAACGCGTCGCTCCTTCCCTAAGCAAACCTCTGCTTGTGTCTCTGACGTCTGCACCTTCATGTTGGCCTAGGGCCTGCCAGTCCCGAGCGAAGTCCCCTTCTCTCCAGGAACTCCTGGGATGCTTCCTCAGAGACACTGCTTATCCCATGACAACCTCAGATTCAGAGACAAATAGGTTGAAAGTGAAAAAATAGACAAGATATTCCACACCCAAAGCAGCCCAAACACAGGGTGTCCTCAGAGCAGACTGGATGTCAGAGAAGGCTACTTGAGATAAATAAGGACGTTGTGCATTTAAGAAAGTTCTGACACAGCAAGAAGATGTTACTGTCATGAACAATCCTGCCCCTGATAGCAGACCACAAAGTAATCGCAGCAAACCTGACCAGTGCCCCTCTGGAGAATCTACGTGGCCAGCAGAGGGAGCAGAGTGCATGATGGTGGCTGGAGGTGTCAGGGCCCTCCTCTTCCTGATGGGTGGGGCGGCCAGCCAGAGAGCCCCACAGAAGACCAGCCGGGTTGGGCAGGCAACATGGGGATTTCTGACTGCGGGCCTCGACAGATCTTTTGGAGCATGCTGTTGGATCAGGGTTAGTGCCAGGTAGGCCATGTGTGAGGCCGTGTTTTAAGTTTAAATTTTATTTTTACTTCTTTTTTATGCTGGGGATTGGATCTAGGACCTTCTGCATGCTGAGCACATTCTTTACCACTGAGCTACATCCCCATCTCTGAGTCTGAATTTTAAGACAGATAAAACACAAAGCACCTTCTCTGAACTCAATGGGATGGAGTTAGAAGTCCAAAACAGAAGCAGAACCCGGGAACTCACAGACCTCTGGAAACAAACCCCCACTCTGGCCGTGAACGGAACGTGTCATCTGGACTTCATGTGTGGAGGCTGAAGTGCTGCTGTGTGAGGACGGGGCCTCCAGGAGGCGGTGGGGCCTTGCGGGCCTCAGCTTCCCACCTGTCCACAGAGTGTGGTGTTCTTCCAGGCAGCCACCAGGCCACATCTAGGAAGCAGGGGCCTCCGCTGAGGAAGAAGCTGCTGGTGCCTTGGTCTTGGACTCCCAGACTTCAGAAATGTGAGAAATGAATTTGTGCTGTTTAGAAGACAACCAACCAGTAGATTCAAGAAAGAATCATAACATGCTCAGAGACAATGAAAATGAAAGCACAGCACACCAGAACTTACCAGGCACAGTGAAAGCAGCAGGGAGATTCACATCCTGAAGTGCTCACATTAAACCTCATGGAAAATCAAGATTCCAAATCAAGAGCTGTTATGGTTTAGATGTGAGGTGTCCCCAAAAAGCTCATGTCTCATGTGTGAGACAATGCAAGAAGTCTAGAGGTGAAATTTAGAGGCAAAATGATTAGATTATGAAAGGTGAGGTCTAATCAGTGCAATAACCCCCTCATAGGGATTAACTGAGTGGGGACTATAGGCAGGTGGGCTGTGTTTGAAGGGGCAATTCCTGGTACTGGGAATTGAGCCCAAGATGCCTTAACCACTGAGCCACATTCACAGCCCTTTTTATGTTTTTTTGAAGCAGGGTCTTGCTAAGCTACTTAGGGCCATTGCTAAGTTGCTTGAGGATGGCTTTGAACTCGTGATCCTCCTGTCTCATCCTCCTGAGTCACTGGGATTACAAGTGGGTGCCCCCCAACCTGAGCCCCCGCCCCCCGCAGGGGTTTATATTATGTGAACTGAGCTCAGTCTGTTTCCTGGTGTTGTATCCTGAGCTCTTTCCTCCACCACACCCTTCCATCATGATATTCTGCCTCACCTTGGGCCCAGAGCCATGGAACCGGCTGTCAGACCTCAGAAACCATGAGCAATAAATGAGATTTCCTACTCTAAAACTGTTCTTGTCAGCTCTTTAGTTACAGCAGTGAGAAAGCTGACTAAAACAACAACCAACGTTACAACACGAGAACTAGATAGATAAAGAACAACGGAAACCAAAGCTAGTAGAAGGAAGGACACGCCGGGATCAGAGCAGCGGCCAAAGGGACACACTCAGGAGACAGGACTCTGGAGGCTGTGCTCTCCTGGCTGAGGGCTGCGGGGACAGAATACAACCAGCGTGAAGCCCAGCCAGCCTGCCCAGCAGGGGGCAGCATGACTCTGTGAGCTGTACCTTCCCTTGGGCTGGGAGGCAGGGCCAGGCTGTGTGAGGCCCCATTGGGACAGCCAACTCAGTCCCCAAAAAACCCTCAGCAGGATATGATTCCTCCATCTGTGTCTGCAAACCAGAAGACCGAGTTCAGAGTGGTCAAGTTGCCTTGCAGGAGCCCATGTGGAGGTCAGCCGGTTTTGCCCCGGCCCCGTGCAATCGCCTGGGTGAGAGTGTGGAGCATGGGTTGCCTGCAGACGCCTGAGCCCTGGTCTTGCCCAGGGCTCATCATAGCTGGGACCAGTGCTTCTCAAAGTGGTGGTCAGTGTCCCCCAGGAAGTTCCTAGAATTACAGATGTCGGGGACTCACCCCCGACCTGGAACAGGGACTCTGGGAAGAGCCCAGCAGGTTGAGTTGGAGAAGCCTTTGGGCGTTTGAGGCATGGGACATTGGAGAGCAGAGTGTGCGCCCAGGGCAGCCCCAACAGGCAACCACAGATGCTCGTTGTGACCTCGTGCTTGGAGGAAAGGATGCTGGGGACACGCATCTTTTATGAGTTGTTGGAGAGAAAATGTATGTGCACCCAGGCTTTGGTGTGTCTTGTGCAGCTGGGAACAAGCTCTCTGGAGAAGCGTCTTGGCCTGCTATGTGCAAACCACAGCACCCATCTTTCTCATTCCTGCCCCCTGCCTCCTGCCAGGATACTGCCTCCTGCGGGGTGGTGCTTTGCCTGTTATTAGGTGTTTTCCTTCCTTCTGCTCTGGATCATCACTCACAAGGGCGATTTTCGAACTGTGTTAAGCTTATGCGCCTGTCTGGGGAGCCTTGTGATATTCTCTTATCCAGCACTTCTGGTTGGCCAGATCTCTGCAGGAGGCTGCAGAAGGGCCTCAGCTGTGCATGGCATGGGGGAGACCAGGCCTGCAACGGCCGTCTGTCCGGGTATGGCCAGGTCACATGTGGGAGAAAGGCTGGATGCCAGGTCCCCAGTGAGTCCCCTCCCTCAGCTTCAGAATGACTAGGCTGGCCTGAACGAAGGGAGAAGAAGGTCGACTGCTGCGTCCTGAGTGAGGACGGGCCTCTCCTCACTGTGTCAGGATGCTCCAGAGAAACGTGTTTCTGTGTGTCTGTACACACACCTGAATACGACACCTTCTTTTCTCAAGGATGAGAAATCCTTTTTTGTAAATATCCAGAGTTGCTCATTGCCACAATACAGAGTGCCCTCAGGGGCCATGTAGGGGTGAGATTTCCAGGCTTGCCCATGGTCCCAGAACACTGTGGGATGTTTGGCTTTGTTATCTTTAATTCTCAGGTTGCTCAGCTCCCTCTTCTGATTTCTCTTATCGGCCAATCTCTTGCTGCCTCTTATTGCTACTCTTTTCTGAGAAATCCTGAAGGATTTTCCAACCTACTCACTTGACTGCAAGTGAAGACTTGGGTGTATGTTTCAATGAGTAAATGTTCAGCAGAACGAGGCTTTGCAGTGTGTGAGCTGTGAGTTTCAGTACATGCAATGCAGCGAGAACGACAGATCAGGAGACAATCGTCACTGAAAAAACAACCTGTCACTCACAGTTCCCCAGAGGGGAGGCAGCACAACATGGAAGTGATACAGGAAGCACCAGGCAGGTCAGGAGGCAGAGGGGCCAGGAGGACATGGGCAGAACCTACCTCAGGCATCCAGGCAGGAGCCATATTTGTGGCTTCCTTGGGATGTGAGACTGACAGAGACCTGATGGGACAAGGTGGCAGACAGACCCCAGGGCTTAATCCCTCACTTTCACCTGCTGAACCTCTTCCTCCAGAATGTGCTTTTTCCTGCCCTCCAATTCTTAATCAAATCAATCATAACTATTAGGTGTAGGAGGGTCCCAGGAGAGACGAGAGTCCCTTCCACAAGAAAGAAGCTGCTTTAGTAATGCAAGAACACAGACCCTTCCTGCCCAGCACTCCGGAGAAGCCCAGGCCCTCTGCTTTCTGGGAGTTGGATACGCTCAGTTATGCCTCCCTCACCTGGGCTGGAGCCCCTTCACCTCTGCCTGAGCAAAACTTTGCCTGTGTATTCTCGTTCATTTGACTTGGAGTTTGTTTTTTTACTGATGGTGAGTCAGAAGTTTCCGTCTCTGGTATCAAAAGACTAGGCAAGGCAGGGCCATCAGGCTTATGGTTGGCTGGTTTGAATAGACCCATGTGGGGCCCAGGACTGCCCCCTAGGAGTTCAGTGCTCTGCCCTGGGGTGTTTGGACAGAGAAACTGTGGCAGAGAGGCAGGTCCCTGGCACGGCTCTGGTGGGTGGTGGTACTATAAGGTAATCTGCGAGTGTTTGGTCTTTGCCCTGGTTCCTGGAGCCTAAGTCCTTGTTCATAATGCTGAGTCGCAAGTCTCTGCTCTGCCATGACTCAGGAGGGCCCGACAGCTTCAGGATGGGACCTGGCTACTGAAGGAGACACCACAAGACCACACAGGTCACTCTCCAGTGGACAGTGCTGCACTCAAGAAGCCTAAGCCCGGGCCTTGGGGGGCCTTCCAAGTTGGTGGAGACACTTGGTGTGAGGGTGGCCCCAGGGAACAGAGCTCCCGTGCCAGGGCCGTTCTCCACCTACCCGCCTTGGTGGCTCCATCTGAATCCTTCGTGGCAGCCTGTATAATAAAATGGTAATTGCAAGTCAAGTCCTTTCCTTTGTTCTGAGTCGCTCCAGCCCATTATCAAACCCAGTGGATCAGGAGTGGGGGGAACAGAACTGTGATTGGTGTCTGGCATGGGGGCATTCTGAGCCCTTGGCTTTTGGGGTCCACACTAACCCTGGGTAGACTACCAGCTGGTGTCTGTCAGAGCACTGGTGAGTGTGGGCCCCCGCACACTGGGTGTGGGATGTTCTGAGGGTAGGCCCAGCTGACAGTAGTGTAACAGGGCCAAGACAACACCGGTCACGTGACATCTGATTTCAGAGGCGCTGTCATGACAACAGCTTCATTTTAGAATCAGTGAAGTTCTGTGGCTAGCTTCTGGTTGCCTCGCAGGCCCTGGCTGGCCTGCAGCTCCTGGGTTGCTCATTTCTGACCCCACCAGCCTTGACCTTCCTGCTCTCCTTCCAACCCTCCCTGAACTCCTGGGCCCCAAGACTGCCCAATGGCTGTGGCACAGGGCCACCTCCTTCACCTGACTTTCTCTTCCAGCCCAGAGGCAGCAAGGCTGGGGAGCCAGGTCAGGGAGCCCAGGACGGGGCCACCTGAGCACAGTGTGTGAGGAGAGATGGGGCAAGCCTTGGTCATGGAGGAGCCACAGCTTCCCTGGTGTCCTGTGCAGGACATGGATGTCTCCCAGGCACAGGCAGGGCAGTGACAGGGATGCAGGACTGACACAGGGCTGGGGAGGCCACACCAACCCCGTGAAGAAGAAGAGTTTATTTGTCTCTGGATTGGAGCCTCTAACTATATGACCACAGGACCCAGCCCTCAGTGGTCTCCCCAGCAGGGCCCCAGCTGTTGAGGTTGCAGGGGTGTCTGTCACTGAGGTTTCAGGACAAGAACCAACAGGCAGCTCCCTCCTCCTGTCTTCACATCTCTGCTTCCTCTGGGCTTCAGCCTGGTTCTGCCTCTCCAGGGCTTACACAGCTCGCACAGTTGGGGTGGATCTGTCTCTTGCACTAGAAGCTTCTGTGTTTTTCCCGATGAGATGCTCAACTTGGAGAAGCAGGGCTCTCTTCTCCTGTTTTATCGTCTGAGAGCCCCACAGCCACTCCCTGGTGTTCTTTCTGCATGCCTTAGCAGGGGAACCAGAGTCATCCATTGGCTATTATTAAACTGTAGCTCTGGCTCAGAATCAAGTGCTCTGGTGCCCGGCACTGTGCACAGACCTATAATACCAGCTATTGAGGCAGCTATTGAGGCTGAGGCAGTAGGGTCACAAGCTCAAGGCCAGTCTCAGAAACTTGGTGAGCATCTGTCTCAAAATAGAAAACTAAAGGGGCTGGTGATGTGGCTGTGTGGTAGAGCACCGTAGGGCTCAATCCCCAGTAGACTGGGGCGTGGGAAGCCGAGAAGAGGGAAAAGCCTTTGACTTGTTGAATTAGAGCTAATCTTCCGATTCTTAGACTTGAAGCTGATCTTGTCCACCTTGTAAATGCTTTTTCTGAAGTGGTAATGATGGCATGAGCATTTGACTGGGGAACTGCAGAATTTCCTAAAAGGGTCATTTTAGCTGCTTCCTTGTGAAAGGCATGTCCTCCTCCAGCTCTCTGAGTCATGTGATGCTTCTAGGACGCAATTTGTGTCCTCAAAGCTGGAAAGATCAGGGCGATAAGCTGTGTGATTTAAGAAGATAGACATGAACTTCAGCTGACAGGTTGCTTTTGAAAACACACAGCCTGCCTGCGGGGTGATGAGCTGCTGCCTGGGCCACGCTGACCTTGGCTATGGGGTAAAGTGCTTGTGCACTGAGGGTCAGCAAGAGGGTCGGTCCTGCAGGTGCTGATGAGGGTGGGAGGGGCCCGCAGGGACGAGGCTGTGAGCCTGAGTTCCCAGAGTGCAGCATTGTGCTAAGTTTCACAGTGGCCCCGTCAGAGACCACAGAGGAGGAATGTGCCTGTAGGATTAGACTTCACTGACAGAAAATGGGCAAAGAATAATTCAGTGGAAATCTGCAGGAGTTTAAGCTGAAGAGCTAGAGGGTACTGTTCTGAGCATTTACTGGGGAATCTGAAAGTTAAAGAACTTAACCAAAGAGTCAGAGACTTGAATGAGCATGAGCTGTCTTCCAGGTGAAAGCATATGTATACATGAAACATGCCTGTAACCCAATTTAACCTTCCCATGGGCTGGAGCTGTGGTTCAAGACCCCTGGTCCTCCTCAGTGAGCCCTTCATGCTTCCCTCTGGGCTACTTTCTCTTCAGGGGGAGTCTGGGACTTCCTGAATAATCCCCAGGGTTGCCATTAAAAAAATTATAAATAGAAACATTTCAAAAGAATCTTAGTAATTTCATTTGATCAGAATTTATAAGATTAAAAACTCTTACATTTTGGCAACTGATGGAATAAAGGTGAGATGTCACCATAGGAGAAAGCCTAATACAAAGCGATGATCAGAATTATACGTTTGCTCACAAGCTCCAAAATCTCATTCTCTGGGAGGATTGTGTTAAGAGTGATTTTGAATTGTGATTCTGCTACCTATTAGAGGAGTTGATCCTCAATCTTTTCATCAATGAAAAAAGAATATCTAACTTTTAGGCGCCCGTGATGTTTAAATGAGACCATATGGATAGTGTGCTTGGTACTTTGTAGTGAGTAAATATAATTTATTAATCTATTATCGTAATACAAAATTTCTGTTGGGGTGATGGGAATTTTGGAAATGGCTGGTGGCAATGGTTGCACATCATTAATGTAATTACTGTCAGTGGATTATATGCATAAAATGGTCAAATGGCTACAAAAAATTAAAATATAAAAATGCAGTAATTATACATTTGCCTATAAAACCTTTTATGTCAGCAATCTATCTCTGAACTTGAGTTTCAAAAGACCTGTGGAAGGTTCTCCTTGGTTATGAGGTAACTGCTGCTCAGCAGAGCAGACCACCCTGAGCACTGCTCTAGAGCCCACCAGCCTGTGCAGGACAGACCTGATGCCAAGGGCAGCCTGTGCCATGGTTCCACCTCAAGCCTCAATGACCAGTCACAGTGCAAAGGGTTCAAGAAGCAAAGAAATGAAGTGAGATTACTGGCGGGACAGAGGGCGCACAACCTGCTTTCTGTGTTCAGAGGGAGTGGGCCCAGCGCTGCCACCCCAGGTGTCTCGAGACACAGAATGGGAGCAGCCCTGTCTTCCCAGCACTGTGGTCTCCCCAGGCCTGTCCTCTCCCTCCCTCCTCTCTCCTCTCTCCCTTCTGCTTATCCCATATTCTTTCTCCCGCATCCTACTCCACAAGAACAAGGATTTCATTGCTGTGGCTGTTTGTCCTGGGATCCCAATGCCCTCACCCGGGCAGGTTAAGGGTTTGTGCTCAGTGGATGTGAGATGCTGTGTTTGGGGTTCTGGTTCTAAAGCTGAAGCAGATTCCAGCCTACCCTCTGCCTTCCACCCTCAGGTGTCCAGCCAGGAGAGTCATTGCTGAGCTGCTGCCCAGGGCATGGACAGTTAGTCTTCCCTGTCGCTGTGGCAGGTTTCCCGAGTTCCTCAGTGGCTTCTTTCCTGTGTGGTGAGCTCGCAGCCTATGAACTGAGAAGGCAGATTGCTCCACAGACGGCAGCCCAGGAGACCATGCGGGCTCTCGTCTCCCACTGGGGCCTCATGGTCCCGGGCTCTGGTCAATCCCTCATCCACTGTATGCCAAGGTGGCCGGTGGTCAATAAGCAGGGTCCTAGGATCGGAGTCCTCTCTCCCTCCAAATCATCCTGCTGGCTGGTGCTCTTTCCGCTGAGCCAAGGCTGTGGGCACTGATGCCCAGTTATGCACAGAATGCTTGGAGACCCCAAGTTGAGAGTGCCTCTTGAAAATTGTCCCAGTGGCTCATTTGCTCTGCTCCCTGGTCACCACAGAAGTCGTCCCCTGGTCCTGCACATGAGCTGCACAGACATCTTAGCAGAGGCATCCGAAGACAGCTGTCCTGACTTCCCACAGAAGAGCTACACATCCTGCCCTGGGACAGAGCGGAGTGACCTCAGAGCCCGGCAGTGCCTCCTCCCGGGCAGCCCTCAGGAGCCCGGCCTCTCTGCCTCCTCCTGCTCATGCCACAGTCTGGTGCCAGTGGAGCTTCTCACCACACGCTACTTCTTAAAGCTTGAGTCCCCTCAGCCCAACACGAGCTGCCACCAGCCCCTCCAGTTTCTAAGACCCAACTCTGCAAAACCTCAGCGGCAAGCCCAGCGGCATGCTCTTAGTCCGAGATGCCAGCAGTGTGACCTGAGAGCCAGGAGGCTGTGGCACCCCCGGCTGGGTCGCTGTGGGGGTCCGGCTGCCGTGTGCCTGCAGGAGGCCTCTGCTCCACAGCTGGCTCAGGGTGACAGAGGAACGTGCAGCTGCACTGTCACAAACCAGGGGCTGGACCGGGGACACTGGGTCAAGTTCCAGGTGAACATTCATTAGAATGTCAGCGAGAAGCTGGGCGTGGTGGCACACACCGGTGCCCCAGTCAGCCTGGAGGCTGAGACAGGAGGAAGCATTGTCAGTTCAAAGCCAGCCTCAGCAACTTGGCGAGGCCCTGTCTCAAAGTATCAAAAGGCCTGGGGCTGGGGCTCAGTGGTAAAGTACCTGCCTGGCCCTGGTGAGGCACTGAGTTTGATTCTCAGCACCATGTGTAAATAAACAGACTAAATAAAGGTCCATCAACAACCAAAAATATTTAAAAAAATGAAATAAGGGTATTATGCTCATCTACAACTAAAAAATATTTTAAAAGAAGATTTTATTTTTTTATTCTTTTTTATTTTTACATGCTGAATTTTGATTCTCTGTACACAAATGGGTTTTAAAGGAACTTCTGAATGGAAGTATGCAGACTCGATTTTTTTTGGTAGTGGAGATTGAACCCAGGGTGCTTAACCACTGAGCCACATCCTCAGCCCTTTTAAGTATTTTATATAGAAACAGGGTCTCACTGAGTTTATGAGGGCCTCCGTCTCCCTAGCTGCTGGGGTTCCAGGAGCGTGCCACAGCACCCAGCCAGAATCAATTCTTAATGCTGCTTCAGTGTGTTCTTTGCCAAAACAATGTAGCTCACAGCCACCTTTCTATGCTACTGCTGTAATTTCCTTTGGTCAGACTGATTTTCATTTTGAAGATTATTTTTAAAAGAATATGTCCCACGTAATATTTAAATGAAAAGTTACACTGTTTTATGCTTTTATCTTATAATTAAAAATGTCCTTGATATAACTAATGTTACTTGCTGAAATTTGGTTGGAAAGGAAGCTACATTCGCTTCCTTAATTTAGTCTAGGATCCCCAGCACAACCCAAGTCCAGAGTTCCCGAGCGCCCTCCCCACCCAGGTCCCCTGTGGTAACGCCCAGGGTTGCCTGTGGCTCACTCCTGATGTGGTACAGTCCATGGGTCTTGGAAATGTACAATGACATGGAGCTACCTCTGTGGTGCACGGAACGCTCCACCGTGACTCACCTGCCCCCAGGGTCCTTCCACTGTCTTTTCCAGAATGTCATAATTGGAATCAGTGACTGTAGCCTTTTCAGATTGACTTCTTTCACTTAGAAATATGCGCTTAAGGCCTTCATATCCCATTGTTGAATGTACCATGCTTTATCTTTCCATTCTTCTCTCTGAGTTTTGCCAATTACAAATAAACTGCCACAGAGATCCCTACACAGATCTTAGTGTGGGCATAAGCTCTACAGTTTGTAATTTTTAATTTTTAATCCTCGGTATACAAGACACTGGACAATAAAATTTGACCTGAGCACCAGAGCTATAAATCCAGTTTCTGCTGTGACTCTCATGGAGGCAACCCATCCAAATGTTAGTCAGTGCAGAGGCTGCAGAGCATGGCGGAAGTGTTTACCAAGTGTTTACCAACCCAGGGTTTATTGCACTTGAGAATGGTCAGACTGGGAGAATCCAGTCAGTGCAGACCAGATGTAATCACAAATTTTCCTTTGATTGCACAAGTCCAGCAAATGTGCTGTGGCTGCTTTTAGCCATGAACAGCTCAGGTGCGACACTGCAGGGCAGCCCAGCAGATGGCCCTGCGCCAGGGTGGCTCTACTCAGATCTGGGCTGCAGCTGAGCCCTGAGCCTGCAGGAGCTGCCAGCACCTGGAGCAGCCGGCCCAAGTGCATTACGGGGGATGCATGCCCTTTAAAACAATTGTTTTTCAACCATCGATCATCATTTTCATTATTGTCATTGCTGTTATTATTGTGGTTGTTTTGTGGTGCTGGGGATGGAACCCAGGGCTCATGCATCCTGGGTCACTGCTCTGCCACCTAGGACCTCCTGGCCCAGCACCTCCTGCCCAGCGATCACTTTAAAGGCTAAATGCAGCTGCTCCAGGGCTTCCTGAACTCTTTAATCTTCTAGTTATCCTTACTAGTCCTCTCTTCCTATCTTAGACCCGTAAACGACAGGCCTTTGATTTCTTGTGCTGTGGATGCTGTTTCTCTGGTTTTTGTTTTGTTATGTTTTCATTTTTCTGGTGACTCTGAAATCAGTTTTTATAGTGTTTATGGATGTACCCTGATTTAAGAAATCTTCAAAGACAAAGCAATTAGAAACCGGGTATTTACATAACAAAAGGGCTGTTGCCACTTTTCCCTGAAGAGCTCCTTCCAACACCAAGCCCTCCTGTGTCTGCAGGTGGCCGAGTGGTTAGTCAGGCCATGCAGGGCTTCAGCACCCCGGCATGCCTGTGGGCCTTACGGGTCCAGCCCAGTCTGTTCAGATGGGCTGGGCGCCTCGACAAGGGAAGCACAGATCTCATGAGTGACGATCATCCCACGGTTATTAACCTTCGACCTGAAACAGGAAGAACGTGATCGGTGCAGGCTTTCCACGCCACAGGAACAGTGCAGGTGAGGGGCTCTCCAGCCACAGCCGTGTGCTCACAGGTGACCCCTGCACATGGAGGCATGGGGGAGTCAGTGGGACTGTCCTCTGCCAGCCACAGTGACAGCAGGTAAGCTGTCACTGAGGTCCTTCTGTCCCCACATAGAGTGACCCATCCTTGAGGTCCTCCTGTCCCCACAGAGGTGACCTGTCCTAGAGGGCCGCCCGTCCCCACATTTGGTTTCCAGGATAACACAGCACCTCAGAGCTTTGTTGTGGACCTCGGTGGGCTGGAGCGGCTGAAGTGTAGAGGAGGAACCTGCCAAGAGGCTCAGGGCAGAGTGGAGCCCCCTTCGCTGCACATGAGCAGCTCCTCTCAGGCTCTGACAATCATGAAGTGACGTGTGGATAACTGACGTGTGCGTGGGGCCTGGGACTGAGCCCAGGGGCACCGTTCCACTGAGTGACACCCCAGCCCTCTTTATGTATTTCGAGACGGCGTCTCACCAAAATGCTGAGGATGGCCTTAGACTTCGGATCCTCAACCTCCTGAGACTTCCTGCCTCAACCTCCAGAGTCACTGGGATCGCAGGCACATGGCACGGTGCCTAGTGAACAAAGATGATTTTTAAACTTAGCAATGAGATAAAATCCACCCCCCACCCCCAATGATTAGTGACAAACGAAATTCAAGCATTAGAACAATAGGATTTTAAGGCTGAAAAGAACAAACTTTTCCACCAATATTCAGAGATTGGCCCCATGTGGTGGCCAAGCCCTGCCACCTGCCCTCCATGTGATCATAGCCCGGGCAGCGCCACAGCCACAGCCACAGCTGAACATTTCAGCTCAGTGTTTTCTCCCAGCACGCCACACCCACCTCACATTGCCCGGGACAGACGCTTCCTTCCCCTGAGCATGTAATCAGCTGCTGCTTCAGCCTGAGTCGCCCATGCCACATGCCTGGCCCCGGGGGTGGTGCAGGGCAGGAGCCCCCGAAGCAGGTACAGCTGCATTCCGGTCTCAAGTCCCCTGCCACCTGCGGCCATGCAGAGCCCTGTCTGATCTGCTGAGTTTAGCATGGGGGGCTGTGCTGATTCGCCTGCCCACATGGCTTACAATGATGATCTTACCATCCGTTTCTAGATGCATGGAGGTGACGGGATGAACAGCCCTGTGACACAGCAAGGGCCATGTGAGGAGTTCAGAGCACACAGCATCGGAAAGGCCATGCGGGGAACTAGGGATCTGATGGATGTTTTCCCCTCTTTTGACTTTTTAAACATTATTTCATGTGTTTTATGAACTTATTTTTTCAAAGTTCCTTAGAAACATTTACTCTGAGACCAACTCACACCTCAGAGGAAAGTCAAGGAAATCAACTCAAGCTCGGTAGAATTCCCGGTGGCTACATTCTGCTTCCTTCCTTCTGTTCTCTCTCTTTCCCTTTTTACTTCTTCTTCACTAGCGGAGCGCAGCCATGGTGGTTGAGGTGACTGGTCACATTTCTCCTGTTTCATCTTCTTCCCTTGGAAGGTCAGTGCTTTCGGATCATCTGAGCTCCTTTCCTTGGGGCTTATCTTCTTCCCGTCTCTCCCCTGCGTTCTTCCTGTCTTTCTCTGCACAGAGCTTTGCTGAGCCCTGCGCTCTGAGGAATTGTCAGATCGCTCCACGGTGTGCCAAAAGTACCCCTCAGGACAGGAGAGTGGAGGCCCTCAGCATTTGAGTTGGGTCCCACGTGTCCCTGGTGTCTATCTCTCCCCACCCCAACTCCTGCCAGATGGAATGAAGTTTCCAGCTGGCTCAGGATCACGCTGCCAGGCGTCAGGTCACTGAAAACGCAGCATAGCTAGATGTGATGAGAATGAGCCTCCATCCGTCTTTTGCCAGCAGAACACGCCACGGGCCTGTTTTTCGGAGGGCACAGTGGCTGGTGGAGTCTGTGTGAGGCCAGGATGTGTCGCGCCTCCCCATTTCCTTGAGGTTCAGAGTGCCCTCAGGAACGGCAAGTTCCATATCCTGTAATGAAATTTTATCCCGCATGAATCACAAAAGCCCCGCATATTCTTCTCCCCCTTTGTTTCCTCTTCTGCAAAGGTGGAGATGCTGGGGAAGCTTGGCCTGGAGCCCACTCGAGCTCAGATTCTTGGGCAGTGGTCTCAGCAGCTGCCCACTGGTTGCTGACAATCAGCATGGCGGCTCAGCTGGGACTTGCTGGCAGAGCAGGGGGAGGACTCTAGAGACAGGGAGGCAGGCACATCTTTCTGACTGCACCTGTTAGCCCAGGGTCTGGCGGACACTCTCCCTGAGAAGGCCGTCAGAGAGCCGAGCACCCTCAGGGCTCTGTGTCCGTCTGTTGATGGACAATGCTGCCACCAAGGAGTACTTCCCGATTCAGATGTGACCTGGACCTCAGGACCACAAAGCCCCCAAGACCTGTTGGGCAAGAGCTTCTCCTGGGTGATGAGGATGGGGCAGCAGCCCAGTGCATTGGGGCCACAGCCACATGGTGGGCTTGTTGGTTGCCGGGTCTTCAGGGTGGACGGAGGCCCTTGGCACTTGGTCTGTTTAGCAGCAATAATTCAGTCTACTCGTGTAACAAACCACCTTAATATCTAGTAGGTAAAACAATGGTCAGTCGTTATCTCGAATAGCGGAGGTCCTTTTTCTTTTTTTATTATGGTAAAACCTAGCAAAAGCCATTAACTAGGGTGTTGGGTGTGGCTCAGGGGTAGAGCGCTTGCCTGGCATGTGTGAGGCACTGGGTTCAATTCTCAGCACTGTATAAAGATAAATAAATAAATAAAATAAGATATAGTGTCCACCTATAACTAAAACCTCTTTTATAAACCATTAACCATTCTGCTGATTTTCAAGTGTGTGTCTGCGTGTCACTGAGCACATGCAGAGTGTCACATGCCACCATCATCCACCTCCACGGTGCTCCCTCCTCCCACAGGAACTCTGGCCCACAAGCCGTCAGCCCACTCGGGTCCCCCGGCACTGCCCTCCGCGGGCAGCAGACCCTGCAGGCTGTGCTCTGACGGGCTTACTTCATGGCAGGAGGTCCTCCGGGTTCTTATGCCATAGCCTTTCCACCCCTCTTCTGTACGGCCGAACGATGTCCACCCTGCCCACTGGCCAGGGATGGGCCCGCCAGTGTGAGGGTGTCTGTGGGGTGCCTGCTTTCCACTCCTTGGACGTGTGCCCCTTGGGACCTGCGGCTCCTGGAGGGAGGTGCTCCGGTTTGACCTGGGAAGCTCCGAGCCGTCCTCCAGGGTGGCCACACACGGCCGTGAGCTCCCAGGGCCCCGCGCCTCAGGCACCAGCTGCTCAGTCCTCTCGGGTAGGGACCGTCCCAGGAGGAGTGTGTGGCCAGCCCCTGCAGGGGCCCGTCAGGGAGCTGGGCTGTGACCTGGGGACTGGGGCAGGTGCCCTCCTGTGGACCCCACGTGGATGGTGCAGGCTGCCCAGGTTCCCAGCTTCTCCCAACGCAGTGTTACAAGACAGGTGGTGGAAGGTTCCAGGGTCTTCAGGGCCTGGAGACCGCAGGTGTCACTTCTGGGGCCTCTTTGGTCACACTGTCACGTGCTTCCTGAGGGGGCGCTTCCAAGAGCCTATGGCCCTCCCCACCTCCAACTCAGGTGGCCACAGAGTAGGACAGTGTCCCCACAGGGCCAATTCTCAGACCCAAGGTTGCCGAGGAGCCTAGGACCCAACAGGAGGTTTCAGGTACATACCAGGCTCGGAGGCCAGGTTGTGGTGCATCCCAGGCTGTGGTGCCTCCTGGGTTGTGGTACCTCCCAGGTAGTGGTGGTAGGTTGTGGTGCCTCCCAGGTAGTGGTGGTAGGTTGTGGTGCCTCCCAGGTAGTGGTGGTAGGTTGTGGTGCCTCCCAGGTAGTGGTGGTAGGTTGTGGTGCCTTCCAGGTTGTGGTGGTAGGTTGTGGTACCTCCCGGGTTGTGGTGCCTCCCAGGTAGTGGTGGTAGGTTGTGGTACCTCCCAGGTTGTGGTGCCTCCCAGGTAGTGGTGGTAGGTTGTGGTGCCTCCCAGGTTGTGGTACCTCCTGGGTTGTGGTGCCTCCCAGGTAGTGGTGGTAGGTTGTGGTGCCTCCCAGGTAGTGGTGGTAGGTTGTGGTGCCTTCCAGGTTGTGGTGGTAGGTTGTGGTGCCTCCCAGGTAGTGGTGGTAGGTTGTGGTGCCTCCCAGGTAGTGGTGGTAGGTTGTGGTGCCTCCCAGGTTGTGGTGGTAGGTTGTGGTACCTCCCGGGTTGTGATGCCTCCCAGGTAGTGGTGGTAGGTTGTGGTGCCTCCCAGGTAGTGGTGGTAGGTTGTGGTGCCTTCCAGGTTGTGGTGGTAGGTTGTGGTGCCTCCCAGGTAGTGGTGGTAGGTTGTGGTGCCTCCCAGGTTGTGGTGGTAGGTTGTGGTGCCTCCCAGGTTGTGGTGGTAGGTTGTGGTGCCTCCCAGGTAGTGGTGGTAGATTGTGATGCCTCCCAGGTTGTGGTGCCTCCTGGGTTGTGGTGCCTCCCAGGTTGTGGTGCCTCCCAGGTAGTGGTGGTAGGTTGTGGTGCCTCCCAGGTAGTGGTGGTAGGTTATGGTGCCTTCCAGGTTGTGGTGGTAGGTTGTGGTGCCTCCCAGGTTGTGGTGGTAGGTTGTGGTGCCTTCCAGGTTGTGGTGGTAGGTTGTGGTGCCTCCCAGGTTGTGGTGGTAGGTTGTGGTGCCTCCTAGGAGGAGGGAAGACATTGTCCTTTCAGTGTGGCGTGACGTGGATTGTGAGTTGGCACGCACACCCAGGTGCCCCCGTGTCCATAGCTTCCGGGTCTCCTGGAGGCTAAGGACTATGGCCGCCATGCCCCACATTCCTCCCATGGTGGGCTCGAGGTCTGCAGCACGCAGGCGGTGATTCCCACAGGGCCTGGGTGTGTGACTGGTGTCCACTTCCTGTGGCTTGGCGGTGGCTGCCACCCTGGGGTTTGCACGAGTGGATGAACCTGGGAACTTTCTCCTGAGTCAGCCCAAGGCCACTCCACCCTGCAGGGATGAAGACCCCCATCGGTGACGTGGAGAGTGCGGATCCCCCAGGGCCCACAGGAGCCCCTGCTAACCGTGAAGTGGGGGCGGGGTCGAGCGGTTGCCAGGGGTTGGGCGGTCAAGGTGGGCTCTAGTCTTGAGGGCTGTGTGGTGACGGTGGGTCTGTGCAGGAGTGGCCAGGTGTGGCCTGTCGTGGGGCTTCCAGATTTTGCCTAGAACCTGCTGTTGTCCACTGCAGTCGGCAAGAAGGCGTCTTTCAGTTCTGTGCCCAGGCTTGGAGAGCCAGTGGTGAACATACCGCCCATGTCACCAGGTCCTTTGCAGAGGTGACACTGAGCCCCACAGACCTGGGTAATAAAGGGACAAGTGCTGTAGTTACAGCTGACGGTCAGGTGGGATGATCAGGTGGGATGGTGGTCAGACCTGGGTGAAGCACACTCTCCTCCACACATAGTTGTCTGGTGCTGCTCCTCTCCTGTGGCAGTGCCCCTGTGCATGCATGCAGGCCCCTGCTGTTCAGTCTTGAGGTTCCTCGGGCTCAGTCCTAAGCCCCCCAGTGTCCACTCACTGCCTGCCCAGGCCTGGTGTGGTGGCCTGCAACACCTGGTTCCTCATCGTAAGATTTTGTCTTCACCTGTTTACTGCCCAAATTCTGTGCTATCTTCCTAAGAATGTGGAACTCACTGTCTTTGAGGTGAAATCAGAAATTTCCTACAGAAATTCCAAGTGCCTAGATGTGGGCACATGACCAGAGGCCACTGGAGTTAACTGGTGCACCGTGGTCATCCGCTCAGCCTGCACAGTGTGCACCTGGTAGGCACAACAATGGCATTTGTCACACTGGATTTCCAGGTGTGGCAGCCACAGGGTTGGATGTCCAGGACTGGCACGTCACAGGGGAGATGACAGGGCTCTGCTCCTGCTGGTATCTCTGGTCCAACTTGCTCTTTCAGGCCTGTGACCTGGAGCCCTTGGGTTCCTAGTGCCATCCAAACCCCTCAGGAGAGTCTCTTTCTGCTTCAGTTAGCCAGCGTCACCTTCTGTTCTGGGGCTGGGTGGCCTCCACGATGTGCTACACCCACTCTGGCTCTCTGAGATTCAGACTTGCCTGGGCGGCCCATTCCGCACTGGGGCACGGAGGCGTCGAGTCTGGGGCTGCCACAGCAGTCGCACCCACGACCGTTCTCTCTGGTCACTGAAGGGCTAGACATCTCACTCACACCGTGACCCCAGGACCCACAATCAGTCACTCGATCCTCCTGTCAAAGGACAGGCCTGAGGCAGGTGGCCTCTGCACCCTCCTCTGGTTCCAGGCGACTGTATGCTGCGACCTGCCGAGCCTGGGTAGCTTCCCCAACTGCAGGTGAGGGCAAGAACATCCTGTGCTCTGGGCTGGGGAGATAGCTCAGTTGGTAGAGCGCTTACCTTACCAGTACAGGGCCCTGGGTTTGATCCCCAGCACTGCAAAACAAAACAAAATCCCATGCTCTGGACATCGAATCAACTCTTCAGTAAGTAAACTTTTATTCCTTTTCTGATTTTTCTAATTTGTTATTTATCTTCTTGTTATTTTAAACCATTTCTTAACTTATTTTGAGTGCTAATTTTTGAGTTTTGCAAATAGTTCCTCCCTGTCTACTATTGACTTTTAATCTTCTTTGTGGTAACAGGAGTCAAACCTGTTGGTCTTCTCCATAGAAGGTCTGGTGCATGGGGCGGGGTATAGTTCCTTGATAACTTTTTCTGTGTTTTCTGTAGTTATCAGTAAATCTTTGTGGATCTCTTTTTTTTTTTTTCATGATAAACATTTTGATTTTTATTTCTTTAGCCATGAGTGAAATATAACATCTTTTCATACATATCTTGTAACATAAGCAAAGATACCATAAGCAAAACTAAAAAAAAACAAAAAATTGGCAGAAATTAACATGTTCAACAGATAACAGGCATATATCCATAAGATATAAAGTGTTCTAAAAATAAATTCAAAAGTTTCAATACCGTCAATACTGTTTTAAAATGTTAATTATTTTCAGAATTACTACGCAATAACCAGTTAATCTATTAAAATTTTAACTGCAGTATCCTTAATCTGGCATTTGTATTCTAGGAATTTATCCCATTGAAACGCCCACAAATAAGCAAAGAAATATTAGGATATAATATAAGAAAGTAAACACAACATAAGACTAAAATTCCTGCTCTGCTATTTCCTAGTTATGTTAACCATGGCAGCTTAACATCCATAAATTCTAGCTTTTATTCCTTATCTCTAAAAAGATAATTAAATAAATCTGCATATTTTGAGGTTACTGAAAGGCTGAAATAAGACAACTCTCATAAAAACTCAGCACACCATAAACATTGCTTCTTATCATTGTGAAAATGTTGGGGGGAGTGGGGGAGGCAAGAACGGAGGAAGAATGGATTGTATAGAGGAAAATGAGGGGTGGAGAGGGGGTGATGGGAAGGAAAAATAATAGAAGGAGACAAACATCATCACCCTATGTACATGTATGATTACGCAAATTGTGTGACTCTACTTCATGTACAACCAGAGAAACGAAAGTTGTACCCTATTGGTGTATGATGAATCAAAATTTAAAAAAGGGGGCTGGGGATGTAGCTCAGTTGGTAGAGTGTTTGCAAGCACAAGGCCCTGGGTTCAATCCCCAGTACTGAAAAAAAAAAAATTATAAAAGGAAAATTTAAAATGTTATGGAATATTATATGCAGATGTTTAAAAAATGATGTATATCTCTAGATAGTGACATGGAAAATCTCCAGTTTCTGAAATGAAAAAAGTAACATGAAAAACATGTCAATATCCATGTCTGTTTTTTAAAAACATTACATATCAATGCTCATAAAGAGATTTTTTAAAATATATATAAATCAATGCTGAAATCAATCAAAAACAAAATATACATTTCCCCCCATTTCCTTCCCCAAAGAAAACTGAAAGGTATCTGAAGTTTCTAACAATGGGTGGAGAGGGTGACAGGAGAATTATAAGTCTATTTTTTACTTTCTCTGTGATATTTTCCATACTGTTTGAGTTTTATATAGCAAATATGAGTAAGGGGGAAAAATTCAAAAAGTACATAACTTTCAAATACCACTAACAAGATGAAACTCACTAATGATACTACTTTAAATTGTTTTATTTTATATTTTGTAGAACCGAAACATTAGTAACTTTAACTCCCTCAACAAGACACAATTGTTTCATAGGTTTAAATCTATTCCATTAATAGTGTCTTCTGAAGAGCAGAGCATTTAATATAAAACAACTAATTAGATTCTGGAGTACATTTGTATATCAGTAAAATGACACACAAATTGTGAAAACAGGCATCCATAATTTCAATTTAATCTTGTGTAAATTTAATCTGTGTAAATCTTAAGGAGCCAATTTTGGCTGTTTTTCTAGGAAATTATTCATTTCACTACTTTTTCAAAAATATTTGTGTAAAGGTCCATAAATTAGGCTCTTTTTCTTGTATCCTTTTTTTATATCTGTTCTCTTTAGTTACACGTGACAGCAGGGTTTGTTTTGACACATCCCACATACATGCAGCATAACTTCCCATTCTGTGGTTGAACATAATGGGGAGTTTCACATGCCAACACAGGAAAGTTCTGTGCCATCCATTCCACTGTCTTTCCTATTACCAGCCCCTTTCCCTTCCCTTCATCCCCCTTTTTCTAACCCAAGAACAGAAGAACAGAAGTCCTGCATACTTTCAGTTATCTCTAGATTACCTGTAATACCTAACAATGTAAGTGCTGTGTAAATATTGCTGTATGGTATTGGCACAAGGGTACACTCACACCTTCATATTCATATTCCAAAACAGACCCTGGGATGTCCTTTTCGTTTTTAGATGGGGTCTTGCTGTGCTGCCCAGGACAGCCTCAAGCTCCCGGGCTCACAGACTGCCCTGCCTCAGTGCCCCGTCCTGCCCCCGGCTCTGTACGTCCTTGGTTAGCGAGGTCGGTGCTCCCGGCCCTGCGTGTCCTTGGTGAGCAGGGGCTCACCGATCTCTTAACGGTCTTTCCAGCTTGGTTTGTTAGACGTGCCTTCTCATCATACTGCTTTTACCTCTAACTTCTTTCTCCTTTGGTCCATTTTTTGGTCCATTTTTTCCAGCTTTTTAACTATTTCCACCAGTGGAAGCCTGAGCGGGTGCACTCCCGCGGCCACGGCTGCGCGCGTCCCCTGCAGTCGTACAGGTCTCCTTCTGCGGGGCTCCTCCCGCCCCAGGAGTCCCCAGTCCAGGCCTGTCTGGTCCGGCTGCCTGCTCTCCTTTTGCTGTTACGGTTCCTCGTTGTGTCCCGCTGTGAGTAGAGACTGCTTTGCAGTGCTTCTGCTTCGAGTAACTTTCTGATCTGTTCTGTCTGGACACGTGATTGGCTAGGGATGATCCCGGATCTGGGCGAGCAGTACTGGGTGTGTCCGCCTGGCCTGACTGAACTCCTCCACGCCTTCCTTCGCTTGTGGCCCACCGGCTCCGTCTAGTTCTGGGAGGTGCGTCCGGCTCTCCTGGGCTCGGCAAACTGGGTTTCCACGACTCCATGAGTCCTGCTGGGAGTAGCTTCTTTGTGGTTCATAACTTTGGACAGTGAGCACGGACCCTCCTGGCTTTCTTCCTGGAGTGCTGGCCCTCGCCATGTGGCCCACCCTGCCCACGCCTGTTCACCTCCCCTGGTACCATCCTGCTGGCCTTGCCTGGTCTGGCAGCTGAGGCTTTCTCTGTTGCCACTTCTGGTAATGAATATGTGAATTCCACAGACACCCAGTTCCTGCTCTGCTCCAGGCAGACTTCAGGCATTCGCGGGCAGGAGGGACAGCCCTCAGCGGCCCTGCCAACACTCGCAGCCTTGCTGACCTGGAATTCTGCTTGCAGTGCAGTGCTGTGCGCCTGGTCGACGTCTGCAAGCGTCACTGTGCTGTTCGGCTCCCAGCACCTCGGACAGTGGGCACTTCCTGGTCCATATTCAATGAGCAGATGCCGAACAGATCTAGAGTGTCTACACTCATTTATATTCCAAGCAAGTAGAGACTGCTCACAATCACCCACTTAAAAAAAAAAAAATTTTTTTTTTTTTTTCAGTTCAACTATGAGTTTTTCCTCACCCGGGTGCAGTCTAAAGTTCATAAGAAAATGCCATGGAGGGTGGGGGGGCTTCGTTTTCTATTCGGGGAACATCCCAGTCCTCCTCACTGTCACCTTTGGCAAAGCAAGCTCATTCTTGCTTTGCTCTCCAGGGATTAGAAAGCCCAAGCTGGTCTGGCAAGGTGTTGGCTGGCTGGCATCCATTGCTGGGCTGTGCCGATCATGTGGTCAGGTGGATGCAGAACTGGACAGCCTGCAGGCAGGAGTTGTCTTTGTAGGCCACCGACACAAAGCATTCCCTTTCCCTGTGAGGATTTCAGAAGAACAAAGATTTGAGATTTCTAAAACCATCAAGATGCATGTTTGATCTGCCTTGAGAGATGCCTGGCCACCCCACTGCAGGACGGCAGCACTGCGGGCGGGTTAGCCTCCAGCCTCCCAGACCTGCACAGCTCCTTGAGGACAGAGCCAGAAGTCTGTAAGTGCAGACTACGTGGAAGCAACCATTTTCCAGAACTTAAGTGACCTCCCTTGTCTCTGGGCCCTGTGGCCCATTAGTATCACTCAATGCAGACACACACCAATGTCAGGGACAAGAGCCAAGCCACCCATGAACTACAGCCCCAGAGTGTTCCCACTCCACCAGGAGGGCTGGGGGGTAAGAGAAGAGGACACATCTGTCACCTTCCACTGACTTGTCTCTGTGACACCTCCCCATGCCGCTATCTAGGGCTTGAGTTGGAGGCAGGCCCTCTGGTGTGGCGAAGGCTGAGTCAGCTTTGGTGGGAGGGTCCTATGGGAACCTCCTGTATCAGTGAGCACAGCACTCTGGCTCCTCAACTCAGCCTACTGTGTTTGGGACCTGATGGCACCATGAATCCAGCCACTCATTTCAAACATCTGGTCAGGACCAGAAAAAGACCTGGACAAAAGGAAAGGCTCAGAGTGGTTTACCAGCTCCCTTGACTAACAGGAGAGTGTTGGGTCCAGGTGCCAAGGGCAGGACACCCAGATGGCGCCTGGGCCAGCATCCTCTGTGAAAATCAAGTCAGTTCTTATCCACATGCTAAAGACAGCTCGGTGTTAGAAAGATGGGGTTCCAGAAGTCCATGCCCTCGGGGATGCGGTTTCAGGTTAAGTGAGAAACCACAGTGAGACTTTGGAATGGGAGTGCAAGAGGTGGGTCCTGAGGCCCTGGTTCCAGGATGGGATCGGGAAGGAAGGCTCTGGGGCGGGGAGAGCCAGGGAGTTTGCTTCCAGCCTAGACGGAGAATGATGCATTCCAGGGACAGAAGAGATCTACCACTCAGTTTGGACCTCCTGAGTGCAGGTTAGTTATCTATGACCACCTAACAGATTAATACAGACTTTGATGGCCTAGAACCGTAACACTCACCCTCTCCCATCTGTATGGGCTGGGAACAGGAGCAATTGCTGGGTGGTTCTGACTCGTGGGCCTGCAGCCAAGGTGCAGGCAGCAGGGTGCTTCTGTCTTCTGCAGGCCTGGCAGGATGGCTCCCTCACTCAGCTATTGACCAGGGGTCTCAGCTCCTGGTCATGTGGGCCTCTCTATAGGTCTGCCAGTGTCCTCTTGGTATGAGAGCTGGATCATGAGCAGTGAGAAGTCACCCTCCACAGTGTCCCACGGTCATCCCTTCAGGGTGTGGGAGGGACGCACAGGGGACAGGTTCCAGGACTGTGGTAGGTTCTCTCGGAGGCTGGCAACCATGGGAGCTTGTGCACAGTGCTCCTGGGAGGAACAGAGATGGCCGAGCTCTGTTAAAGGATGGAACTGCCTTGTCAACTGGACAGAGAAGTGGGTTGGGAGAAGCATGTGACAACTGGAGACCCAGAGACTTAGGGAGCTTTGGGAAAGGGGTGAAGGACATGGAGGACCTGCAACATAAGTGCACAGTGGCCACACCCAGATTTCGGCTACCTGGGAGAAGTTAGAAAACTGCCTTTTCATCCAGAAACACAGAGACTGAGGTGAGATCCAGGAGCATCCAGTGGTTTCTGCCAGCTTAGATGTGGATGTTCACACAGCAGACGGCTGATGCTCTCCTTGGAGGGAGGTTCAGGTTATGAGAGGGAATGAGGATCCCACCAGGTCCAGTGGTGGCACCAATCTAAATCAGCCATACTGTCTGACAGAGGGGCCACCAGGGGTTCCAGGGGTCACAAGGCAGAAGGACTTTGATAAAAACACAGCCTGGCCTAGAGCAGCACCTGCATGAGGGGGTGCTCCTTCCTCTGCATCAGCTATTCTGGTGTACAGTGGAGGTTCAGGTCATATCCTACCAAGCTCCTGCATTATTTTGCCTTCCTATCTATACAATAATCCATAGTCCATCCACCTACCACCCATCCATCCACCCACACACCTATCCATCCATCCATCCCCCACCCATCCACCCATCCATCCACCTACCCATCCATCACCCACCCATCTGTCCATCAATCCATCCACCCACCCATCCATCACCCACCCATTAATACATCCACCCACCCACTCACCCAGCCATTAATTCATCCACCCATACATCCATTCATCCATCCAGTGTTTATGGACCACTTGCTTACTTTGAGCCCTGATTCCCTAAAGACTAAACATTAAATTTTCAGTTCATAAAATTATCTTTTTTCCAAGAGCCACTAGCACACTGCTCTGTCTCTGGAGCATGTTGCCACTCCAGTCCAGGATAAGGGTGTTCATACTTATCCAGAGTCAAATAGTAAAATTAACAATTGCAAAACTTCACTTGTGCTGGAGCGGATCACTCCCAGGTGGATGCTCCAACTTCCTCTCAACTAGGTAGCTTTCTCTCCTGCTCCTCAGTGGCCATTTCTTTCTTCTAAGCAGGCCTGAAATAATCCTAAGGGAAATCACAGTACAACATCTCCATGCCTCTGGAAAGTTTGAGATGCGCCCTTTTGTGCAGAATTGCAAGCACTCCTATTAGGTGTGGGCACTGAAGCAAGAGATGTTTATGTATAATAAATACCAAAACACAACAGAAAATTGATCGTCAGATACAACTGTCAACACATCACACATGTCATTTTGGATAAGAATACATGCACAACATCAGCATCAGAACACTCCCCAAGGTAGCATTTTCTGTGTGGTTATGGGCTGAGTGCTTCTCCCCCAAATTCATATGTTGAAGTCCTAACCCCCAGGGCCCCAGAATGTGACCTTATTTATAGACAGGATCTTCAAAGAGGTCATTGAGTTAAAATGAGGTTATTAGGGTGGCCCTCGTCCAATAGGACTCATGACCTTATAAGGAAGTCAGGACACAGACAGCTAGGTGAGGACACAGGGAGAAGAGGCTTCTGCAAGCAAGAGAGGCCTCAGAAGGAGCAGCCCTGCCACCCCTTGTCCTCGACTTCTCTTCTCTAGAGCTGTGAGGAAGCAGGTTCTGTCCTTTAAACCTCCCAGCGTGGTGCTTGGTCAAGGCAGCTGAGCAGACGAATAACCCATTTTTCCAGAGGAGAGGATTCAAGTCAGAGAGACAAGCAGCTGGTGCCCAGAGAGGTGCAATCAGATCACAGGAGGCTCCCTGGGCAGGCAGCCACCTCTGCACCCTTGGCAGGCTCCAGGAGGTCAACTTGGTTGTTCAAAAACAGCAAGGATGAGAGCTTCACAGGTCCCTACGGGGCTGAAAGTTTCTTCCTAAACAGAAACAAGGCGTTCTGACACTTGGAAAAGGAAAGAAACCCTCGGGAATTCCTCACCGGTCAAGGTGAGCACTGAAACCTCTCGCTGTCCCCGGCCCCACCTCTAGTCCCCAAGGCGAGTACACAGAGCTGTGTCAGGCAGAGCCAGCCGGGCACAGGTCCTCACTGACGCAGCCTGGTCAATGTCCAGATGCAGTGGGGGTGTGGACACAGAGCCGTGGCTCCACTCCGGCGGGGTGCAGAGCACACGCCCAGGCTCTGTTTCCAAGGGCGGGTGTGCCTTCCCTCACTGAGATCCAGCCCGGCGCCACGAGCAGTCAGCTGACCAACGGGCAGAGCCCATCCTGCGCAGCAGGCTGCCAGGTGTGGCTGGCCTCAGGGCCAGCAAAGAGAGCAAGCTTCAAGTCAGAGGGCAGAGTGGTGCATCTGCCGCACTCCTGGGTTGATAGCACTTCTCCAGGGCAGGACACTCCTCACGGGGCACTAGTGGCACTGAGTCGGCGCCAGCTCTTACCAAGTCTGTCCTCTTCGTTCAGAGCAGAGTTCAGACCTCCCGCTCTGGTCCACTCTCCCTCGTGTCCCCGTCCTCCGCCTCACCTGCCATGCACAGTACCTCTGGACTGCACGCTGAGCCTGCCGTCTGGCCCTCGTGACCTCCAGACACCAGAGGCAGTGGGAGTCGTAGCTCCTGGCAGAGTCCCTGCTGGGGACTCCAACTGGGCTATGACTTGGATGCTGTCCTCGCCTCTGCACGTGTGGCCAGGCAGGTGCTGCTGGTCCTTGAGGCAGGTATGTGTTGGCTGCCCCTGCCCTGCAGTCCCTTTTCATCCGATGGCCTGAGGTGCCATGAGCATCGTGCGTGATGCTGCGCACAGTCCTCCAGGTGCCAGGCTCACACAGGTGGCCATCAACTGCTGTCACCTCTGTGGCTCCCCGCCCTCGCCCAGTCCCTAGATGCACAGGACCTTGCTGTTCCCCTGCATACCGGCAGTCCCTGCTGGGGGGTTCCTGTCCTGCTGCTCCCCTTGCCAGAACTTCTTTCCATAGGTGCCAGACGCCCCCACCTCCCTCCAAGCCTTCACTGTAATGTGGCAGGTATGAGGCTGTACCGGGCCCTGCCCAGGCTTCCCCTGCCTGGGGCTCACTGCAAATGCATTTCATCATTTACTTGTACCCAGTGTACCACAGGCCCTGCATGCGGTGGTGCCTAATGAGTGTTGAATGAGTAAATTCATGCATCACCTCACTGCTTAAGAGGAAAGGTGACTTGAAAAAGTTCCCTTGGTCCCCATCTTTATAATTGGCAAATAAAAATGGTTTCTGTTTACCATGGGCAGCATGATGCTGTGGTGTGTGTCAGCACGAGGAATGATCACACACATAAGCTAATTAGCATACCTGTCACCTCACTCCCTCCTGCCGCAGGAACATTTAAGATGAACTCTCCTGGAGATTTTCAAGTGTACAACACACTATTTATTCATTTGTTTGCTTGTTTCTGTGGTGCTGGAACCCAGGGCCTTGTTCATGCTAGGCAAGTACTTAGCCACTGAGCCTTCCGGGGCCTGGGACACACTGTTGATGCCTGTGGTCACCGTGCTGCGGAGTTGAAGGGTAGGACTTGTTCCTCCTGGTAATTGAAACCTCATGTCCAGCGGGTGCTACTTTTGAAGTCTCTCCTACAGCAAGCAAAGTTCCTGCTCAGGTCGGACTGTCTGTGGGCCCGTCCTTTCTCTGGTCAGTCTCCACCCTTTCAGAGGTCAGACACACCCTTGCCGCAGGTGACTGGCAGGAGGTGTGGCCGGGCAGATTGGTCTGCTTGTCTTCCTGCACAGCACCAGCTCCATTCCCGTGGCTGTCCTCACACCCTTTCTTGTCTGGTCACCTCTCTCTGCATTTTATCTGTTATTCTGCTTCTATCTCAGGACGGTGGTTCTAGGGGTACAGGAAAAGAAAGCTGACATTTCTAACTTACTCCTTTCCTTACTGTCTGTATTCACCCCCTGGGTTACTCTGGATTTAATTTGAAGGTCCTTGGAGTAGCGGGCAGGTGTCTGCTCAGCAGGCTGGGTCTCAAGGAGCAGGGTTTCAAAGTTTACAGACACTGGCGCCCAAGAGAAGTCAGGCTTTATTCTTAGGAAGAAACAACCCAGAAAATGTTTTTGCCCAGTGGTCCTCAAATCTGTTTGCCTACTGCTTTTGGGAGGCACAGAAGTCCAGGATTCTGTTCCCAGTGGCTTCCTGTTGCTCCATCCTGAGTCTGAGGGGCTGCTGCTCAGAGCCCACTTCTAGTCTTGCAGCCCCACGGACCAGCGCTGGCTACACTGACCCACCCCTTCCCCTGGGGTCTGGCGGGTGCGGGAGGAGGGCCAGGGAACGGGAGCACCCCTGTGTCTCCAGGGGCTCCGACCGCTTGCAGTGTGACTCAGACTTCCCAGCGTGTCTCTCCAGGAAGTCGCCGAATTAATAAAATTTTGAATTATAGAAAAAGAAATTTAAAAAGTAGTTGATCGTTTTACAAGTCCTTAGGTTAACAAAGAGACTCAATCAAGGTTTATGGAATTGATTAGTGAATAGATAAAGTGGCTTCACATATGAAAGCAGTCACATGTGCAAAGATGATGTTTTGATGAGGCATTTTGATGAGGAGGAGAAGTTAACTGAGGGAGTGATTTGAAAAATATTGGAAATCGGGGCGATTTTTTGTCATGTTAACAATAGAAGCCCTCCTTCTTAGCTACCCCAGCAGCCCTCTGCGACCTCTTACTATCTCGGACACAGAAGAAACAGCTAACAGGAGGGCACCTTCTACCCCGACTGCTAGGGAACCCAGGCTGTGGGTTCCTCTTCTCCCCTCCTTCCATGCTTTGTTATTTACCCTCTTCTGGATGCTAAAGACTGGGCCTGTTTCCTTTATCCTGCCCTAGGGGCCTGAGCTTGCTGTGCCGTGTGCCCCTGGCAAGGCTGGGCCCTGGCACTGCTCTGCTCTGGCTGTGACCAAGCAGCGAAAGGCTTGAGAACACTTGGTCTTGCAGAAACCACTCAGTGGCTCTGCTGTCTTGGGCAGGCCTGGCCTTGGGTGGTTGCAGGGGGTGGCCTGACTGGCTCCCAGGCTCAGTCCTGCTTCTGCCTTCTGCTGGGCAAACATGGGAAACTCCTTAGGTCCTAATGGGTAAAGCTGGGGAGGCAATAACACACGTGTAGATTTCATGGGGTGAACGAAAAGTGCCGGGGAGCTCAACAGGGTGGCTATAATTTGCTGGAGATTAAGGGCCATTTGGAAGGCAGGAGCTGAGGGTCATTTTGGCCCTGGGCTGCACTTAATAGTCCACCCACCTGTGCCAGGCAAGTCCTTCATACCCCATGCAGAAGTCTGTTCTCTGGCAACTTCAACTTTCTGCCACGCTTTGTCCCTCCCTGGCCTCTCCTTGTGCTGTCTGGTGTTTCATTTGCTTTACAGGCATCTCCTCTCTTCCTGGCTTATGAACTTGAAGCGGAGCCTGCTCTGACACATCTGTGTCCACAGCTTTTGCGCCCACATGGTCAACCTGCATTCATGGGTCCATTCCTCCACTCAGCCAGGCAGAGAACAGCCACACCCTGCATCTCTGAAATGAGACTTCTTCCATGATTCACTGTGTAAGAGAGTCTCCCTTCTAGGGCATCCTTTAAGGATGCATACGCTGAGCAATCAGGCTCCTGTATGGCAAACCCTGCTCTCTCCTCAAGGGTGATGTGGCAGGTCTGCCCTTTCTTTCCAGTTCTTACAATGTTACTGCGGGCCCAGTAGTGACTTCAGGAACACACCTCTCTCCCTTCCTGCTCCACTGCAGGACTGGGAAAAGCAGGGAGAGGGAGCTGTGGGCTCTGCACAGGGGAGGACAGTTCAGCATTGCAGAACTGCTGACCAGCAAGCAGGCTGCTGGGAAGACGACAGGGCCGTTCTTATCTTCAGGGCAGCTGAGAAACCAGGGGAGGTCGAGGTTTCGCAACACCAAGGGGAGTTTCTAAAGAGTTCTTATCACCGGGAGGACTCAGGCAGCTGGGAAATGCTTGGCCTGGGAGTTCCTGTGGCCTGTTTGGGAGGGAAGTTGGAAGGCTGTCAGTTCTTGGGAAAGCCTGGGAGGAGGTTCTTCTGTGGAGGGTCAGATGGCTGGGTGGCTGCCAGACGCTGCTGCGGCAGCTCAGAGAGGGTGGAGGTGGCCCTTCTCACCAAGGGGACTGGCAGAGTGGCAGCAGCCAGGAGGGACGGGAGCAGGAATTCCAGGGGGAGGAAAATGAAGCCAGACCCAAGGGAAGGTGTGCAGCGCCACTCAGCTGGCTGTCTGTGAGCAGAGCCTGTTCTCCCCAGGCCAAGGCACCTGCTGTCCCTCTAGGCCCTCCCTGAGTTTCCATTTTTTTCCCAGAAGCTATGTGCCATTGACCTCTTTTGTAATAATGCTGTGGAACCAGTTCCGTTGGTTGAAAATATTGGAACCGTCTAATAGCCTGTGAAGATGACTCCTGTGTTAAAAGCCAGCGGTGGAGACACGCAGTGAGCATGGCCCTTCATGGTGTGTTCCTGGAAGTTTTGAATTAGCAGGGTTTGGGCACTCAGATCACATTCCAGCTCTATGATAAGGATGTTATCTAATCCGAGCAGGGTACAATGTGTGTCTAGCACTGTGCTGGGCTCAGGCACATAGTTCTTTTGAGAGCAAATAACCACAAGTCCTGTTTAGGAGGATTTATAGGTTTGAATATTTTTGACCACTTTGAAATAAAGTATAATTCACAAAAGTGAGTAAAACAAACAAGGCGTGATTATATGCTATAAAGACCAATCATGAACTCACCACTCAGATGGAGAGACAGCCTCCAGACTCAGGGCAGCCAGTCCCTCCCCACTTTCTGACAGGGTGGACACGGAGCCCTGCGGGGTTCCTCCCCTTTCTAGACCTCACACATCAAGTCCAATGCTGATATTCCTGCATGCCTGGATTCTTCAGTCTTTGCTGTGTGAGATTCATTCTCGTTCATTTTTAAAATATATATTTTTTAGTTGTAGGTGGACATAATACCTTTATTTTATTTTTATGTGGTGCTAAGGATTGAACCCAGGGCCTCACGTATACTAGGCAAGGGCGCTACCACAGAGCCACAGCCCCAGCCCATTCTTGTCCATTTTTGACTGAGAAGCACAACTACTCAATGACTGGCTCATCTGTTTGCCGTCTCAGTTGTTCAGACTGCTTCCAGCTCTGTACTCATGCTGAATTGCCATTACGGGCTTCTGTGTATGCACAGGTGCCTGTGCTCACCTACACAGACACAGGTTCTGGGTGACATAGTAACTAGCTGCAAGTAGACAGGATCCCTCAGCCACCACGTTGAAGGGCCTTGGGACCCACACTGCCCAACCACCAGACCTCCCAGCCAGCCCTTGCTGGACACACAGAAAAACCAATACTATGGCACAAGTTTTGCAAAAAGAAAGAGCTTTATTGCAGTTTGATCATCAAGAAGACAGACATGCTCAATCTGTCTGCCTGCTGGGCCTTAGAGAAGGAACCCAAGTGACTTAGGGTCAGGGCAATGGAGGATTGATTGGCTGCAACCACGGAGTTTCCAGCCTTTCCTTATTCTGGTCTCTTCTGCAACTGCAGACAGCACCCCTGGCTTTTTGCCTAGGAGGCCCTGTTCTTCAGATTCTGCTCAGGAAAGGCTTTGGTTCAACTGGGCTCTCTAGGTCACTGCAGGCCAGGTCCCAGGGTCCTGCATTTGCGTCCTGGAAACCCTATTCTGGTGTTTCACAGCTGCTTTCATCGGGCTATGAAGGGTGATTCTGGCAGCAGGCAGCCCAAGACTGGGGCTCTTGACACATCCACCCTGCACTCCTACTTCTGAGCATTCTGAACTCTGGAGCCCGGTTCACACTATTCACACCTGAAAACAAGGTGCTGGGGAGGCTCTCTTCTGGTTTGGATCCCCATGTTGTTGCTTCCTAGGTCGTTTCTGAAACACATCACTGAACATTGCTGCACCTCAGGTTTTCCTGTCTATAAAGTGGGCACAGGTAATGGTAAGACGAAAGGAATCAGTTCAGACAGAGTGATGACAGCAGTGTAGGCACACAGTAAGCGCACAGTGTTTACTCGCTCCTGTCTTTACCAGTGGTATCGTACTTGTGTGAACCACACGTGGCTCTCCTTACACCACAGGCAAACCAGGAGGCTTAGAACCATGACCAGGCCCAACTGCAGTCCTGCTGTGACCACGTGTAGGAGTGCAGAAAGAGGAGAGGCAAAGAGTCTTCATTTTTAGATAATACTAATTTCAGCACAATACATGTAAGTAAATGAAGGAATTGGGACGATAAAGAAATTTGCTGGAGCACTGCAGGAGGAGCAGGGGCATAAGGAGGGGGCCAAGGGAGGGGGAGGGGGGAGGAGAGGGAGGAGGGGGAGGGGGGAGGAGGGGAAGCGGGAGCAGAGGGAGCAGGGGCAAGGGGGAAAGAGGAAGAGAGAATGTGGGGAGTAGGGAAAGAGTGGAGGAGGGATGCAAGGGAGGAGGGAGGGCGGAAGAGGGAAGCAGGGGCAGGGATGGGGCGGGGGATAGGGGGAGCAGGGACGCGGGAGAAAGGGGGAATTGGTGGGGAGCAGGAACAGGGAGCACGGCGAGCGGGGGAGCAGGAGGAGCTCGGGTCCCCCTCGGGCTCCGCAACGCACTGCGCGCCGGGCGAGCGGCCAGCCGGCGGGAGGCGGCGTGGTGCAGGGGCGCGGCGCGCAGGCGGGGGCGCTGTGGCCCCGGCGCGGGGACTGCGCCGCCGGACCCGCCTCTTTCCCCGCCCGCCGCCCGCCCGCGTAGCTGGGAAGCCGGGCGGAGCAGGCTCGGCCACCTCGCGGCCGCGGGCAGAGCCGCCCCGCGCAGCGGCCACCTCGCGCCTTTGTCCGCCGCGGCAGCTGGTCCGCGCCCCGCGGCCACGCGATGGCCCCGCAGCAGGGGCGGCCCGCGCTGCCCGGCCGCTGCGAGCCGCCGCCCGCGCCGCCCGTGCCTCCTCGCCGGGAGCGCGGGGGGCGCGGGGCGCGCGGGCCCGGGGCGCAGGGGGGCCGGGGGCGCGCGGGCGGCGCCGAGGGGCGCGGCGTCAAGTGCGTGCTGGTCGGCGACGGCGCGGTGGGCAAGACCAGCCTGGTGGTGAGCTACACCACCAACGGCTACCCCACCGAGTACATCCCCACCGCCTTCGACAACTTCTCGGGTGAGCGGCGCGGCGGGGCGGGGCGCGGCGGGCGGCCGCAGGGCCGGGGCGCGGGAGCGCGGGCGGGTCCGCGCTGCGGGCGGAAGGGCGGCGGGCGAGCCCACGGCAGGTGGGTCGCCTGCGGCCGCGTCGCCCGGTGCTGGGCGGCCGGGCTCGCCCGCACTGCCCGCTCCGAGGCGCCCGAGAACTCGCCGCGGCGAGCTGGCCCCGCGCGCCGGCCAGGCTCAGGTCGCCCCACCATCCTGCCCTGGCCGGCGCCCCGCCCGCGCTGGCTCCGCTTGGGACTGTTGGCGCTGTTCTCTCGGCTCGGCAGTTCTACCTATGGGGTGCTGTGTCCTGAGAAGATAAAGGACTCCTTTATCTTCATTATTCACTCTCTCAGGAATTTAAGAAAAAGTTGAAATTCAGACACTGGAGCGAAATACCACCTGACTTGCTCCTTAAAAAAAATGCTCTTCTGACCTCTGCATTCCTGCTGGCAGGGCCTGATTTCCTCCTCCTCAGAGGTACCTGCGTAAAAGGTGTAGTGTGAGGGGTTCCCACCACGCATTGTCGCCTGTCTCCCAGCTGACTAGTGTTAACGTGTGAGCAACTGGGTTGAGCAAAGGGGATAAAGTGTATTTAATTCAGGTTCGACCCTCACGGGCCTCCCCACGCAGACACTGACCTGGGGGAAAGGTGGGCTCTTCTGTTTAGTCCTCCTTTGGGTGGGAGGGAGACGAGAGGTGCCCTCTTCTAGGCACAGGACATGTGGCAGCCTTAGTCTCTAAGGTACAGTTTTAGGATCCGCCCTGAGGTCAGCAGCTGTTCCTAAGGAAAACAATGATCTGGGAGGTTTCCCACTGATTTAGAACTGCACTTGCCCCTCTGTGTTGCTTTTAGGTCTTTGTAACAAGTGTGAGAGGAAAATAAATCTTCCAGGTCTGGGGGAGAAACAGGCCCTTGGGGAGCCACCCAGAGGCTCTGGGTCTGCTGCCTGGCTCCTGGCAGTGGGGCTTTGCATAGGGGAGGCTCCATGGGCCTCCTTGTTTCATTTAGTTAATGGGAGGACCCAGAACTGGAGCAGAGGGGTTTGGAGGGAGAGGGTTTGGGGCCGAGAGGCATCCTGATAATCATCTTGTCTTGTTTTCAAGCTGTGGTGTCAGTGGACGGGCGGCCTGTGAGACTCCAGCTCTGTGACACAGCAGGACAGGTCAGTATCATGTTACCGCTCAGTGCTGGGAGAGGAAGCAGCCTTTTAAAGGCTTCCAGATGACCTTTGACTGTATTTCCAAACAATTCCCTTGGTAACTGCGTAGTGGTTCCAAAGCCTGGTGGAGCAGACCCAGCCCTGCTGTGGCCCCTCTGGAGGGTGGTAGGAGGAAGCAGAGGAGGCCACCTCTGGAACTAGCAAAACTGCCTTCGTTCTGGCCAGGAGGGGATGCTGGGCAGAAACAGCCCTTATCTCACAGGAATTTTTTGTTATTCCTCACTTTCTGGTTTTATTGAAACATGTGGCGATGCTTTGGTGATATTAAAGACCAGCAAGCCAGGTATTTAAGAAATGTGCTCAAGAGAAGGTGGAGCATGCATTAGTAAGGGACCTGCTTCTGCAGCTGCAGTCGACCCTCTGGGACCAGCCCTAGTCCTGGAGTGAAGGGCGGTGGCCAGGGCAGGCCTGAGCCGGAGGGAGGTGTGAGCAGCACCTTGCTTTTTCCAGAACAGGGCATGAACTCTTGTCCAGAGGCTAGGTGTTGGGACACAGTGGAACAATGATGAAGGTCACCATGAGTCCCCGTGGTGGCTCCTGGAGAGGTTTCCACCTGGTCATGCCCCCCGCCCAGCTGCTCAAGCCCCTGAGCTCACATGTGTCCTGTGAGCACCTGTGTCGAGCTTGCCGAGTGGCTGCTGTTGTGCTTGTCTCCTGGTAGGTGAGGCGTTAGGCCCAGTGCTGGGGCTGCTCCACGGGCAGGTGGAAGTGTGCGCTCTGCTGAGGTGCCATCACAGGACATAACGCTTATGAATATGCTGGCTTTGCAGGGTCCCTAGTGCCACATTCAAGCCAGGGCTTCCAAGCTGCTCACCCACTCTGGGACAGCAGTTCAGGTGAGGGCAGGTTTCATTGTGTAGACCTTGAGGTCACATGAACCTGGGCAGCCCTGGTCTTCTGAGAACAGCAGGAGGTTGAAGTCCATTCTAGGACATCTCACTCCCTTCGTGGTGAGGGAGAGCCCAAGGGGGCCCCATGTCACTGCTGTGGGTGGCGCTGCTTCTCATAAACCACGGGGCCAGGTTTTCCCATCATTGGAAGGTGGGCCAAAAAGTGGCCCAGGGTCCATAGGCCCCTGTGGAACAGCAGCCTGAGAACAGGACAGAATGCTGGAAAACGCCAGGTGTCCCCAGGCACAGCTCCAGGCTCCCTCCCGCAGCGTCCCTGGCCACCACCGGCTCCCTGGGAAGGCTGCTCTCAGGCCTGCCTTGCAGGGCCCACGTGGCTGGCTCCCAGCAGATGGTGGGTGGAGCACTGGGCCCCAGGTGTGCCGCTTGGTCATGGGCCTGCCTTCCTCGCTCTGAAGTCACAGGGAAGAGGAGCTGGCATTGGGGCTCTCCCAGGAAGGGAGCACCATGGGGAAGGCCTCTGCTGGGCAGGTGGTGGGCCTGGCGGAGATCTCCAGGCAGGCTCTTGAAGAGGAGTAGTGTTTTTACCTGGAGTAGTGTATTTTAAAAGGGACTGAATTGTGGAGAAGGAGTTAGAATTTTCCTTTATACTATTTCTCTAAAAGTCAGGAGGACACAAGAACCATTTTAGAAACATTCACCAAGGACACTTGTAATTTGGGAAGAGGTCTCAGTGCTGATGGGTTGTTCAGTTGTTTGTTGATCACCCTCCCGTCTCCCACGTCCTCTGCTGGGAGTTGCAGCAAAGGCCTGCAGAAAGGCTGCGGCACTCCATGAGAGAAGTGTGTGCCACTGACCAGGTCAGGTCTGCTCCCAGGTGCTGGTCAGCGTGTCGTGGCCGTGGCAGGGCTGGTCAAAGTGATCGTCCTTTTCTGCCCTCCCTGTCCTGTCTGACCAGCTATTGTCGAGGGCCTTCTGTGACACCCGCCAGGCTTCCTGTGGCCCAGCTAAGGAGCTCACCTTCCTCTGGGCAGGAGTGTGAGCAAGGGCACTTCTGCTCCGGAGGTGTCAGCATGGAAGGCTCTCCCAGATGCAGCTCTGAACATCCAAGTCGTGGTCTCAGGCACAGCTGGGGTGGAGGTGAGAGGGGACCATTGCTGAAGGAGGGGCGTCTGCTCCCACATCCCAGAATTCTTCAGCCTTTGACCCCCGAACCACTTGGGCAAAGCTTCATACTAACAAAGCAAATCAGCACATCAGCCTGACCAGAGGACTCCACTCTCTGGTGGCTCATCTCTGCCTGTCCTGTCCCCAAGTGACTTCTGTGGGGGGTCTACACTGGAGGCCTACACTGGAGGCCCCTGAGGGCAGATGGAGCTGGTCATGCAGAAGTCTTTGTTGCTGAGCCTCCTGGCTAGGTTTTTGCGTTGATTCTTGCAGCCCAGGGTTGGCACTGAGAGGTGAAGTCCTTTCTCAGCATCCACCTGCCCTGCAAGTACCTCATGAGTGGAAGTTGCCCTCATTCCTGCAGCGTGGCTGGTTGGCTGTGGCCCCAGGTGGAGACTCTGGGCCTCAGAAGAAAGTGCAATGCGGGAGGCAACACAGGTTCCTTGTGGACAGGGCTGTGGATGGGGCTGGTCAGAGTAGACCAGTGGTTCTGAGGGAGCCCGGTGTGCCTAGTGCTCCCTGGTCACTGGGAAATCATTACACCGGAGGTGGTGTCCACAGGTGTGCATTTTACATGGGAACAAGAGGTGCAGTTTCTCTAGGGAAGAGTCCAGTGAACTTTTGGTGGTTGGCCAGGCTCTGGGGTGGCCAACTGGAGGAGATGCTGACTGGCATTCCCGTCCTGCTGTGCACAGCCAAGCCTTGGTGGCCGGGCCTGGCCGTGGGAGGTGTTTGGTGTGTGTCCACTGATGGTGACTACAGAGGAACATCCATGCGTGGTGGGTGCCCACTCCCCGTCCACTCCCACCTCAGGCCCAGCTCTCCTTGTTGTGCAGGGTTGGGTGCCCATTCTCTGGCTCATCTGTCCAGCCCTGTGCCTGGAGCCCTGGTACTGGCAGACGTCAAGGCAGGAACAAGGAAATTTAAGAGAAAAAGAAAGAGGGAGGGAGAGGGAGAGGCTGTAGCCAGGATGAGAGTGTTGACCAGTGTCACTGACCAGAGACACTGAGGGACAGAGTGTCCCAGTGGCCTCACAGGGTGCCCACCACTGCTCTGACTTGCCTCGAGCCTGTCACAGTGCTCTCTGCTGTGGGTGACAGGCAGGTGGACAGAGCCTGCAGGGTTCACGCCACCATGGGGAGGGAAGGGCTGGGGTCTTGAGGAGGGGGCTGTGGAATCTGGGGCCAGCACAGGCACATCCTGACTTTCAGAAGAATGGTCATGTGCTGAGAGGTGACAGAAAGTCTGGGTCACTCTGGGCTGAAGGCCAGATAAAAGCCATCTCCAGACCCCCTCCTCAAGCGCATTCCCTACATGCTCAGTGGGGTGGTCACAGCACTGGGGGCCTGGGCCATGGGTTCAGGGCCTGGTTGGCCTGGGGTGGACACTGGGGCAGGCAGTGGGGCGGTTCTGGACACTGGCTTTTCCTGGGGGATGGTGGGCTTCCTGATGTAGCCGAACCTCCCAGGACACGGGTCAAGAGGGCCTACAGACAGGAGCCGCCTCGGTAACCAGTGTGTCTTGGTTGCAGGATGAGTTTGACAAGCTGAGGCCCTTGTGCTACACCAACACCGACATCTTCCTGCTGTGCTTCAGCGTGGTGAGCCCCACCTCTTTTCAGAACGTCAGCGAGAAGTGGGTGCCCGAGATCCGTTGCCACTGCCCCAAAGCGCCCATCATCCTGGTGGGGACGCAGTCTGACCTCAGAGAAGACGTCAAGGTGCTCATCGAGCTGGACAAAGGCAGGGAGAAGCCAGTACCCGAGGAGGCAGCCAAGCTGTGCGCCGAGGAAATCAAAGCCGCCTCCTACGTGGAGTGCTCGGCCCTGACTCAGAAAAACCTCAAGGAGGTCTTCGACGCGGCCATCGTGGCCGGTATCCAGCACGCGGACTCCCAGCAGCAGCCCAGGAAGTGTAAGAGCAGGACTCCAGACAAAGTGAGGGACCTGTCCAGGTCCTGGTGGAGGAAGTCGTGCTGCCTGGCCTAGGCGGCCACGGGCACCCATGCCTGACCACTCACCGCAGAGCCCCCAGGTGGCCTGTGCTCCGCTGGCCTGGCTTTCATGTCCCTGTCTGTTTACGTCGGATGTGAGATAAGTCAGTTAAAGAAGTTGTGGTTTAAGGGTGTGCCCTGACTCGGAAGGTCAGAGCTCTCGCCTCTGGATTAATTTACGTCTGATAAGAAAAGGGCTGAGATCTGCTGTCAGGATGGAGATTTTGCTGTTGTCACGGTGTCAGCAGGACAGATGGGGACAGTGACTGCGCCCTCTGGATGGAGGCTGCTGGGGCCTGTGCTTCACAGCACATCAGCCCTGTGGGAACAGCGCTCCCTGAGATGCAGTGACCCCACCTTCGCCGAGAGTGAAGGTGTGGGAAATGGCGGGGTGCGTCTGCTGCGAACCTCAGGCCGTCTCTGGTGTTGAGCGATGCTTATTTGCCTGAGACCTTAAAAGCTGGCACAGCATAGGTGGAAGGACAGGGCACGTGGGATTCCCGTGCCAGGCCAGTCCTGCCCACACGCAGTACACACCGCCAGACACCCTGTGCAGCTGCAGGGTACACGGCCGTCTTCCCAGGAAGCGATGGGCAGAGGTCACATGGTGCTTTTGGCCCTCGGGGCAGGCCTTGCAGGGCCTCAGCATCCACACTCTCATGGCCCCGCCGCGGGAGAGCAAACTCCTGAAAGGCCAACACGGATTCTGTGGGACCTGCCATCCTTCTTTCCTAGTCCTTGTCTGTGCACACGCCCCTGCAGGCAGCTGTGTTTCTTGCATGTTCAGACTTCTGCACACTAATGGGAAGCAGGTCGGGCAACTGCTGCCCTCTTCTCCACTTCCTGAACAGATCTCTTATCATACCCTGGATGTACACACCTTTAAGACCAACTTAAAACAAAGCTAAAGGGAATATCTCTTGAGAGCTGCTAGAACAACCAGCCAGGTGTCTGGTAACTCCCGGCCAGAGCTGAACCGGTCTGCACAGGACCCCTCAGGTGCTACTTGGCTGCTTGATGAGCTGAGCCGTCTGCACAGGACCCTCGCCTGCCTCCTGGCTGGGGACGAGCTGAGCCGTCTCACAGGACCCCTCGCCTGCCTCCTGGCTGGGGACGAGCTGAGCCGTCTGCACAGGACCCCTCGCCTGTCTCCTGGCTGGGGACGAGCTGAGCCGTCTCACAGGACCCCTCGCCTGCCTCCTGGCTGGGGACGAGCTGAGCCATCTGCACAGGACCCCTCGCCTACCTCCTGGCTGGGGACCACGGCAGCAGGTTACATGTGTCCTCCTGGGAGTCTTGACGCCCACCCTCCTGGAAGCGGTCCTGCAAGCGTCCTCTAACGCTGCAGCAGCGTGGTCTGAGAAGTCACAGGCAGCCAGGCCCGAACCATGGCATGAGGTGACTGGAGACCCTTCATTGAGCAGCTGGGGATATCTCTGTGAACCCAGCGGAACAGTCCTAGCACCCCAGCCTCTCTTTTATGTTTAAAAAATAATCTATGTTGTATTTTTCTATCAAAAACAGTGCAAGGTCAGGCCATGCTTTAGGTTAGGGGCTTCTCTATTCCTGTAGCGAGGTGAAAGAAACCCTTTGTTTAACAAAGGTTAATCTTTAAACCACTAGATGCACAGACTTTACTGATGGTTTTCAGCACGTTGACGTTGGCATCATAGATTCCAGAAGCACTTCGTTCCAACCTGAGCGAGTGAAGATACTTTGCTTGAGATGCTGGGTCTGACCCACGCTGCAGCCTCTATGTCGTCCAGTGCACACGGCCCTGGTGCCCAGCGAGCAGCTAAACAGGAGAGCAAGAGCAGCAAACACAGGCGGGCCGGTCCGTGGATGAGACCTGGGGATCAAGCACCAAGCCTTTGCATTTGGCAGGAAGTGGGGCATGGAGGATGCCCGGGGCCCGGCGTGACCAGCACTGTGTCCTGGACCTTCAGCACAGCAGTCGAGCAGGCTGCTGCACTGGGAGGGCCTAGGCGTGGCTGTGTGGAGGGTTTCCCCCACCATGCTTGTGAAACGGGGGTCCTGGCTGAGCATCATTTAAAGTGTGTGCTCGAGTCAGTGCAGAGTCTGCTTCAGAGCCCTGGGCTGAGAGTATTCTGGATGCATGCTGACCCCACAGTCCAGGCCAGCTTCATGGCCTAACCCTGTCCTGGGCCCAAGACCTGTCATCTCTTCCACCACAGGCACACGAGGGGGCCTTTTATAACGTGCTCTGCTTGGCAGCCTTAGGAGGGGCCATCCAGAAACCCCAGGCCAAAGTGGGCACTGGTCTGCTCCCAATGGGCCTGCCTGGTGTCTGCCCACTGTGCCCTCCTTCCTCCAGGGATCAGCAATGCCAGCACTCATATTTGAACATGCTGTAAATGAGACGGTGTGAAATAAATTCTGACCCGAGGGTGTCACTTCTACTCTTCTACTGCAGGAGACAGACTCGGCCACGCCTGGGCACACCGGGCCAGCCACATCTTGGCCTTTGGGGAACACAGCCCCTTCTGCCATGGCACCTGTACAACGCGGGGCCTGTGGGCTCTGGGTCTCTGGTGGCATGCTCCTCTGCCTGTGCCTGGTTCATTGGGCAGTGTGTCCCTGTGTGGGAACCCAGGCCACAGTGTGTGGTGTGGGGTGGACAGAGGGCCATGCCCCTCTGGTGGAGCAGTGCTGCCCTGGCAGGCAGGTGGGTGCAAGTGGGTGTCTGAGCTCCATCAGACAAGAGGAGGGACTGGAAGCCAGAAGGCCCGCACATTGCTAGGATGTAGCCCTCTTGCTGGGACACGGCCCTGGAGATGGCGATTCTGGGAGTCCAGACCTATCCTGCTTCCACCCCAGCCTCAAGGTTGTCCACCACAGGTGGGCCCACATGGTCACAGAAGCCCGGCTATGGCTCCTTTGAGTCCCTGCTGGACATTCAGCTGCCATAGATAGGAATGTACTAGATGCAGAAAGCAACTAGAACTCTGCCTGTCTTCTCACGGCCAGGTCCCAGCCCTTGCAACCTCTCCAGGGAAGTGAACCCCACCTCGAGGACTTGGAGCCCTGGCACATCTCCCAGGGGGCTTCTGCAAAACTTAGTCCCCACTGGGGAATTCAGGTCTGCTTCCCAAGATGCTCGTGACCCAAAGGAGGTAGCCAGAAGCATCTGGGCAGAGGGTTCTAAGAGCCAAGGAGGTGCAGAGGGACAGTTCGGTCTGCCCGGAATGGAGAGCAGAAGGGGTGGCCCATGGCTACGGAGAACATGACCACTCTGTGGCTGGGGTTGGCTGGAATCCCACCTCTGCTGCCTGGTTATGGTCCTGTGCTTCTGTCCCCTGATCTCTGTGTCAGCTCCACCCTGAAGGGGATAGCATCTCCTCTGGGCAGAGGAGAGAGGGGCGGGTGGAGGAGGATGTGGGTCACTAGTGCTCGGGGACAGCCTCTCGTGGTGGACCTGGTCCACGGCCCCTGGTGCAGCTCCTCCTCAGCGTTGCTCAGTGGTGATGAGGGCACCATGTCACCGTCTTCACCCGCTGCATTTTATGAGGCTGGCACAGCTTGTGGGTAATGGCATGTTGACTTTCTGACTTCCGAGTGGTTTTTACTAAACTTGGTTCCACAGGTTCTCCAGGTGTTAACGCAAGCTGCTTCAGGGGAAGTTCCTGTTGCCCTGCGGACCCTGGGGACCCTGCTTCTCTCGCCAAGGGCAGCGTGGCCATGTCTGAGTTTGGTGCACAGGGTCGGCTGGGGTGTCTAGGCAAGGGAGCAGTGGGCACCTGTGACGGCCTGGCCGGTGTCCCCAGCCTGCGGCTGTGCTATCCATCGCTCCTGTCCTCTAAGAGGCCATTTCTCCCAGGGAGCACGCCTCACTTCAGCCCCCTGGCCACTGTCCCTCTGTCCAGCACAGCGTGCAGCCCTATGCCAAGTCTTGGAGCGACGTTAGGGACAAGCACGTCACCTGGACGGTCCCGAGGAGGGTGGGCTCTGAAGCCCTGTGCCCGCTCCTCGGGGCGCTCAGGTCTGTCGCAGCTCTTCATCTCAGCCCCTGTGCATGACGCTGTCCCGCTGCCAAAGGTACTGGAGGGTGGGAATGGCACGGACCCCACGGGGCTACAGGCAAGGGCTCAGCAGGGTGGCCGGGTCCAGGAGCTCTGGGGATCCACTTCCCTGGCTTTCCTGGTGTCCGGAGCCACCTGCATCCCGGGCTGGTGGTCCTCCTGCGCCCTTGAGGCCAGTGATGGCGGCCGAGCCTTTCCCAGGTGACCTCCCTCTTCCCTGTTTGGGGCCCTCCTTATTACCCTGGGCCCACTGCACCCCAGGGCACCCTGCGCATCTCAGGGTCGGCCATGGCAGCCCCAGCTGTCTTCCTCGGCTCCCTCTGGCCTGTGCCCTGCACGGTCACAAGAGCTGGCTGGGGCAGGCACTGCTGGGACTCTCCAGTGACCACCAGACTTCTCTGCCCGCCCACCTCACAGAGGGTCCACCTGACAGTTTGCCCACTGGGGCCGAGGTGCCCGCGGTGCTGACTGCTCCCTCTCCCTGGCCTGTCCCCACCAGGTGGGAACAGCTCTTCCTTTCTGCCCAGGCCCTTGGCAAGAGCAGAACAAACTGAAACCCAGTGAAGGTACCACCAGGTGTGTGTGTCTGGCATTCGTGTGAATGAGTGTGTATCGTGTGTTGTTGGAATTTGTATGTGTGTGTTTGGCATTTGTGTATGTGTATTGTGTGTGTGTTTGTCATTTGTGTGTATGTGTATTGTGTGTGTTTGACATTTGTGTGTATGTGTGTATTGTGTGTGTCTGGCATTTGTGTGTATGTGTGTGTATTGTGTGTTTGGCATTTGTGTGTGTCTTGTGTGTTTGGCATTAGTGTATGTGTGTGTATCGTGTGTTTTGCATTTGTATGTTTGTGTATTGTGTGTATGTGTGTATATTGTGTGTTTGGCATTTGTGTGTGTGTGTGTATTGTGTATGTTTGGCTCTTGTGTGTGTATATTGTGTGTTTGGCATTAGTGTATGTGTGTGTATCGTGTATTTTGCATTTGTATGTTTGTGTAGTGTGTGTTTGGCATTTGTGTGTATGTGTGTATATTGTGTGTTTGGCATTTGTGTGTGTGTGTATTGTGTATGTTTGACTCTTGTGTGTGTATATTGTGTGTTTGGCATTTGTGTGTGTGTATTGTGTGTTTGGCTCTTGTGTGTATGTGTGTATTGTGTGTGTTTGCATTTGTGTGAATGTGTGTATTGTGTGTGTTTGCATTTGTGTGTGTATGCGTGTATTGTGTGTTTACCATTTGTGTGTGTGTATTTTGTGTGTTTGGCATTTTGTGTGTGTATGTGTATTTTGTGTGTTTGGCATTTGTGTGTGTGTGTATGTGTGTGTATTTTGTGTGTTTGGCATTTTGTGTGTGTATGTGTATTTTGTGTGTTTGGCATTTGTGTGTGTGTGTGTGTATTGTGTTTGGCATTTGTGTTTGTGTGTCCCTGTCACAATCTGGGTCTACTCCCAGAAGCCGAAGGCTGAGCTCTCAGGTGTGTCCCTCCCCAACAGGTTGTGGCTCCGTGCACACACCAGGGAGCCAGGCAGAGCCGTCTGCAGATGTGACTTGGTCACTGTTGTGGATGCCCGAGGGGACATGCAAAAGTCTGGGGCCTGGGAGGTGGGAGGGAGAAGGTCCCTGCTGGCTGTGGGGACGGACATGCAGGGCAGGAGCAGCAGGACGCCCAACATTTCTGGCCCCGGCAGAAACGTCTTGTGAGAGGATGTGATCTATGCCCATCAGGATGTTGGTGAGCACCCCACGTCTCCGTCCCTCCGGACTCTTCTGGACAGCACAGGCTTCTTTGCTCTGACTGGCGTCTTTACCACCCAGGTGTGCTGTGCTGGAGGGTCCAGACTCAAGGAAGGACAGAACTTGGGCATTCCATCACGTCCCCAAGGACCGGAGGCTCAGAAGCAACACACCCCTGCCTGAGGCAGTCTGGACTGTAGTGTTCCAGACAGGGCTAAGGAGAGGGCACTGGCTCTGGGAGCAGGTGCATACACCGCCCGTCTCCCGGGGCAGCGGGGGAATGACCGCCTTCACTCACTGCATGGCCTGGGCTGCATTTGGAGCCTAGAGGCCTCTGCACACAGGAATGGCCCCTGTGTCCTGAACTGGAGGGCATCTGCCGTGGCAGCAGCGACTGGGGAGGTCAGTTGGCTAGACACACATTTGTCAGAGCTCCAATCCATGCTGATGGGTCACACACAGATCACCTGGAACCCCAGATCTCCCTGGCCCGCCCTTCTCCTGTCCTCCTTCCCACTGCCCCGATCTCCTCAAGTCCTGGAGTTGGAGCTCAGGCCAGACGCAATGCTGGGAGAGCTGTGCATGGATCATGGTGCTAGTGACCTAAACCCAGACGTGTCGCCAAGAGTGGACCTCAGTGCACTCCAGCCACCCACACGAGCCGACTCCCTGGTGGCTCTGTCTCAGAGTCCCAGGGCTGGAGACAAGCCTTGGAGAGGACCTGGGTGGTTCTTGAGGTCACCTGCAGAGTGACTGGCTCCCACTTGGCCACATACTCCCTTGGCCCCTGAGTCAAACCTCTGAACCTCACCCCCAGCTGACCAAACCAGGGTGGGTCTCCCTCCTCCCTGGGTCCTCTCCCTGTGTGCACTGTGAACATGTGACCACAAACCCACCATCGCGAACAACTCTAATGCAGCAGTAAGAAATATGGGGAAAAAGAAAACCCCGAACAGAACAGAGCCCATCCCCCTCTGCAGAATCCCTGCCCTGTGCAAGGCCGCCTGCAGGCCTGCACCTCCCGGAGCTGGAGTTCTCACCCTTTCCTCAGCTGCCCGGCTCCCGGGGTCCAGGCTGGTCTCCTCCTGATGCAGTCCCCAGCAGCTCTCCAGCTCTTCCACCAGCCCTCCGCCACACTGGGCTCAGCCAAGCAGCCACCACGGCAAGCATGGGGCTCCCCAGACTCCACCAGCCTGGCGGGAGAGCTCCACAGTGTGCAGAGCCTTGGGATGCAGGACCCTGGGATGGGAAGGGCACCTGGGAAGTCCCGTCTACCACAAGATTCAAGCAAATTACCTCGAGCTGAAGAATTCATGTTTCAGAACTGTAAAACAGGTACTTTAACACAGAATATTGGCTCTAACCCTTTCTTTGGTCATGGCTGTTGACCTTTTACAGTATTTCCTAAGAAACAGTTACTGGATGGCTTTAAGCAACAGTGTGGCCAGGTTATGGGTGTGTCCAGATGTGGAACAAGATCCAGATACGGAAACACGATCCAGATCCAGATATGGGAAAGCCGCACAGGGAGAACATGGGGGAGCTGTCTAGGGAGCAGGATGCCGGCGGAGCAATGCCCTCCGGGAAGCCAGAGCAACACGGCCCTGGGCAGAAGTTCCAGGAGCGGCTGGCAGGCTTGGGGTGGGATTCACCTGCCTGCACCTAGCAGCAGTGCTCAGGGACTCCAGAAACAGGAGCTGTGCAGCCTGGGGTCCAACCTCAGTGGGAGCTCACACACTCCAGGGCAGATGGGACTTGAGCCTCCTGCCCCAGGCCTGGGGTCTGAGTCCCCCAGGGCTCTGCTCTTTGTTTGCTGACATCAGAACTCTCTCTGAGCCCATTCAGCGTGCAGAGGCGTGGGAACTCAGACTTATCAGATTAATATTTGCACATTAGTGACAGGAAAACACTGTTTTAGGAAGAGGCGTCCAGGGAAGAGTGGCATGTGGTGGTTTGCTTTAGAAAGCCAGAGTGCTGTGAGCTGGTTGTCTTCTGCTGCGGGGGTCCTGACCCTAGGTCTGTCCTCTGATGCAGGAAGACCTCTGGTCAGCACAGCACAGATGTCCAGCACACAGGGAACATGATGATGAAAAGCCCGCACACGGTCCTTCTGGGAACCTGTCTTGCTGCTTCCTTGCTGTCTCCATCACCCTCTCACCCCTCACAAATGGCCTGAGGCCCGCTCCCTGCCCCCATTGCCTGGACCTTTACTTCCTGCTGGCTTGGTCCCTGGGGAGGTAGAGGGAGTGGGTGTCCTGCTGGCTCCCTCCACAGGGCAACTCTGCCCCTCCAGCTCTGCACAGCTGCTGCTCTGAGCTCGCAGCCCCACCTCCCCAAGCTTGTGCTGATGATAAGAGGCTCTTCCCGCAGGTCCTGGGGCCTTCCCACGCTCCTGGCCTCTTAATCCGAGCTGGCTTTTAAGATAGCAGTGGCGTAGTTCTCCCCAGTGACCCCTTGAGCTGCTAGGATTCTGAATGATACCGTACCATCATCCCCCAGGCTTGCAGGTTTCCCATAAAATACAATGAAGAAGATAAACGGGAATTAAAGACAAAGACATAGAAGTGGTGGATACATTTGAGCAAGCAGAACCACAAGTGGCCTGTGTGCTGACCTCCCCCTGGGAGAACAGAGGCCAGAGCTGGCACTGCGAGTTCCCGAGGCACTGACCAGGGCCCATCACAAAAGGGCCTGTGTGTGAGTGATTGACGTAAGCTCTGGGGCCTGCACAGCGGAGCAGAGAGCACCCCAGCTGCACCGCACAGTGCCTGTTTCCCGCAAATGCATGGTGTCCATGCGTACGTACGTATGTGCGTGTCTGTGCGTGGCAGGCAGAGGAGCTGAGAGAGTTGAGTCTGGTCCTCAAGGAAGGGGGCGCTCAGGACAGCTGCTGTGGGGAGAACCTGTGCTCCTGCACAGGGGAACTTTGTAACATTGTTACTGTGGTTAAAAGGAAAACCTTCACAAGTCAGCACAGTGGGACCCGCCCCAGTGATTTTCAGCCCTCAACCAGGAGAGGCTCCTAGACCCCACAGCCTGATGGACAGGCAGCTGAGGTGAGGTACGGAGGTGGCACAGTGGGCATCTGCTGGGGTCTTGCCCCATCTGGGATGGCCAGGCTGAGTGGCAGCCTCTGTTCCCAGTGAGCTGCCACTTGCCCTGGAGGCTGCAGCTCCCCATTCAGGGACTCCAGAACGTGGCATGTAGCATGCGGCGGCCTCGGCAACATCTGACACTGTTCACAGGGTTGCTGGGTTTGGGCTGTGGGCCATGCGGCCTATTTTGGTTCTTAGAAGTTTGAAAGTCTAACGTTGCTGTTGTGAGTGGCACAACAGATTTCTTTCTCTTTTTAAAACTACGTGTGTATTTTTAGTTGTAGGTGGACACAATACCTTTATTTTATTTTAATGTGGTGCTGAGGACCTAACCCAGGGCCTCAGGCATGCTAAGCAAGCCCTCAACCATTGAGCCACAACCCCAGCCCGGCAGAGCAGCGTCCCCTACACTGGGCAGTCCCTGGTAGCCTCTCTCAATGCAGGGCTGGCTCTCTTCCCTCCCCCACCTACTAAGAGCTGGATTTTAAGGAGACTTAATAGAAAGTGGCATCTCACCAGAAATGTGCAGCAGTTAGGGATCTTGTGTGAATGTGTGACATCGAACAGTGAGACACTCACAGGTGTCAGCGTGCACAGTGCTAGCACACTGCCCAACTCGTGGCCAGTGCCATGCCTCAGCCATTACTATCTCACCTCCACTGTGTCTTTGCCAGCACAGGTCCAGGTCCAGGGACTGGGTGTCCCTCCTCCGCCCCAGGCCTTGCCCTGCACTGGTCATTGGGAAGTCAAAACCTGGCCCTTCTTCAGAGGCCAGAGGAGGTGGTGAAGACCAGCAGGACTCCACTGGAGGGATGCAGCCCAGCGGAGATTCAGAAAGAGCCTCTGTGGTGCCCAGGCCACACTGGACACTTGGTCACAAGTACACATGTGCAGTTCTGCCCACTGCTGGGCAGAGGCAGAGGGGAAATCACTACCAACTTCCAAATGAAATGCAGAGGAGTGGGCTCTTCACCCGGCAGCTGCCCCGATGGCCGTCACCAAAGCTGTTGCCAGGACCTGAAGCTAGCTCCCCAGGCCGACACGGCGGTCGGCTGCTGAGGCTTGACGCGGCAGCGATGAAGTGGACACTTTAAGTCTGCACTTTTCATGTCCTCAGAAAGTGCCAGAGTCTTTGTAAGGTTCTGCGCTCGGATTTTCAGAGCATGAGGTTCGTTTTTATTTTTGGCTCATGCCAAAATGCAACATTATTTCATCATTGCAGTTACAATTTTTAGGTGCACAAAGCATTACAATGCGGAAAGCTCTGCGGTTTCTAAGTAGAAGGCTCGGAGGGCGTTTCCCTGTGTGTGGCGAGAGCGCCTCTTCTTAGGCTTGGGCACCTCATCCCTGTTAAGTCTGATGGAAAGTTCATCCTTCAGAAAAAACCCTTCGAGGGTGAACTGGGTTTAGTCAGTCTTGCTTGATCACTTACTGCATGGCAAGACAGTTTTGGGGTCAGAGGTTCCTCGGGTGGGCCTGTCCCAGGGAAGACCGCCCTTCTCCCTGGGACAGGATGCTGGTGCAATGCTGGGGGCCCTGCAGCAGCAGGGACACAGCCAGCCATGTCTGGGGACTGACGGCTCCTTGTGATGGACCCTTACTCTCAGGAGGTCACTCCTCTGTCCTCTTTGGTCACCTAGAGGCCGCTAGAGGACAAAGACTGGGTCTTCACTGCTTTTATCTTTACCAGAATGACAATGTTCAAGTTATTTTTATGTGGAAAGGAAAGAAAAAAAGGAGGAAGAAGAGAGAGGGAAGAAAGCTGTCACGTGCTGAGTTGTGTCCCTCAGAACTCATACTGAAGAGCTGACCCCAGGGCCTTAGAACGTGACTGTGCCTGGCAGGGTCACTAAAGAAGTAGTCAAATGTAACTTAGATCCTAGCCTGGACCCAAAACCAGTCTGAGTGGCAAGGGCAAGACACACACTGGCTGACCAGAGAGGCCCCAGGAAGAGCTGGGGAGAGGCCAAGCAGGAGCAGCCCTGCCTTGGCCCTGGACCCCACCAGCCTCTGGGTGTGGGGATGCACCTCTGTGTCCAGTGGCAGCTAGCGTGTGCTGTGGCAGCCTGCAGAACCATGGAGGACGAGAGGAGGCTCTCGATACAGATGTTAGAGGGTGAGCTGAGTGTCCATGCAGGGCAAGGAAGAGGAAGTGATTATTCTGCCCAGTCAGGGACATAATTAAATGATCTCATGGAAGAGATGAGCTGAGCCCTGCAGGGCGGCCTGGCTTCACCACTGGGAGGAGGAGGGTGAGGCGCTGCAGGAAGAGCGGGTCCCTTACTGAGAACCGTGAGTGTCCACTGGTGTGCTAGTGACCAGGGCCAGCCAGGGGTGAGGCCACTCAGGCCCACCGGGGCTGGGCTGGGGAGGCCAGTGGCAGGCCAGCAGTGCTCAGGTTAGGGTTAGGGTCAGCAGGCCTTGTGCAGAGCGGGAGGAGCTGGTCTGGTCCTTGGTCAGAGCAGACACCTGGAGAAGGGACCAGGGAGGAAGCAGAGGCTCCGTTAGGACCTCATCATCCAGGCGGAAAGCGGTGGTCCGATAGGGGTGGGGGATAAAGTGCTGGGGGCAGGCATCGTGGGCAAAATCCAGGTGAACCTGACCTGATGGCAGCCGCCATCCACAGAAGCCCTGCAGTGCCCAGTGGAGGGCCAGCACCAGGCTCTGCGGCCTGGAGACATGATTTGGGATTCAGGATTGGAAATTCAATAGCACCAACGTGTGGCCTGCGGGGAGAACAGTGCCCCCCGGCAGGCGGTCAGCACCATCTGGGCTCAAGACTGAAGGCCTGTCCTGGCCTGCTGGAAGCTGCGTGGGGACACAGGGCCCTCCATGGTGCAGCCCCTTGCCTGCTGCCTGAGGAGGCAGCTGACCCAGTGCGAAGACCAACACCAGGTCTCCAGGCAGAGGCTCCCTCAGTCCCATCACGCTCCTCTGGCGGTTGGCGGGATGCTGCTCCAGCCGCCATGGCCTCCTCAGTGGTCATCATGGTGCAGGGAAGAGGGTGCATGGCAAAGCCTGCCCTGCATGGACACTCCCATGTCAAGAGCACAGGCCAGGAGGCACCCTGCACAGAGGCGTCCGGCCAAGTCCAGTAGAGCAGGAGCCTGACCCCAGCCTTGGGACGCTGCCCCCGCCCCTGGCAGGAGCTGGAGCCTCCTGGAGAGCAACCTGCAGATGCCACTGGGCCAGGACCAGGCCAGCATCAGCAACGAGCACCAGGGAGTGAGCCCTCCCGAGGACCCCAGAGGGCTCCCACCTGTGGCCCCGACCCACAGCCCCAGCCTGCTGGTGAGAGAAACCCTGGACGAGCCCACACTGGAGCACCGCTACAGAGCACTCCCTAGGACTCACACTGCCCCGGAACAGGGCTTCAGGAGGGACACCAAGCCTGCTCTGGCGCCCTGCAGGGGACCCTGGAACACAGAAGGACCAGGGGAGACCAGCAGAGCCTGACACAGTGTGCACTGGCTCTGGGGGCACTGTGCCCAGCCGAGGTCCTGACAGACACTGCCTGGGGGCGCATGTGGAATTGCACACGGCACTCGAGACTTCCTTTGAGTACAGTCTTCTAAAGTAGGAGGTTCATTAAGTTAGACAAGGAGGCACACGCTGTCTCCACCTAGGACTGACCCAAAGCCACAGGGCTCCTGGCTCAGGATGGATTTTACCTCCTGCCATGGCTCCGTCTCAGCAGAGGGTCTCGAGAAAGCCGAGTCCACATTGCACATGCAAACCTGCGGCAGCTCGGAGCCACCAGACCCCAGACAGGAGGAACATGTGTAAATAACTTGTACTTCAGCACAGAACTAAATAAACCGGAAACAACGCTACACGTCTTCACACACGGAGACACCATATTCACATAGCTCACCTCGTTGAGTGAAACAGGGCCACCTGAGAAGGAGCCTGTGGTGTGCGTATCCCACCCGGGGCCGCTGGTCTTGCAGACCCACCAGCGGCTCCTGTGTGGTCACACGCTCACAAGGCTGGTGCAGGCGCACCCTGCTGAGGGCCCACCTGCAGTCATCATGGAGGAAGTTTTGACACGGAGCTTGGTGTGGGAAGAAGGCGCAGGTGCTCCTCACGGGGACCTGCAGCGGGCAATTGTTAGAAATACCCAGGTGCCACGTGGAATCAGATGCACTTGGAGGCATTCATGGTGGCAGACTACTTCTGCAGAAGGGTCGCAGGCCCGCTGGACAGGCAGTCCACCCGATTTTATCCCTGACGCGGCACTGCCCCTTGCTGTGACAGGAGGAGGAGCCAGGGTTCACGACCTACGTGACTGGCTAGATTTAAGATTGGAGAGGGCAAAGGGAAGGGCTGTGGTTAACATGGCTGGGACTGGATCTCACAGCCCAGTTAGGGCTGAATACTGGGTTCTGAAGATGGACCACCACATCTGCTTCTCACAGCGGTCACAGCCAGCCCACCTGGGCTGCCCTCTTCCGTCAGAGCATGACCTTTGGCTCCCTGAGTGAACTTGGTGACATGGTAGCTGGAGGTGTTCTCGGGTGTGTGGAGAAGACGCAAGAGCATGGCCTGCTCCCCAGAGATTGCTCCCACACGGGATGTGTCAGAGCCTCTTCTCCTTGGGGCTGAGTATGGGGGTCATAGAGGGACCATTGCAACTGCCAAGGTCTGCAGCAAACGTCTCTGACCACACACGGTCACCTACTTCTCACCAAGGACACCACCACAGGGATCACCATCCACCACCCACACCCTGAAACTGGCCTCACCTGCTGATGCCTGAGGACAAGCTAAGGGATGGTTGTATTCTATCGGCATTCCATCAAAAAGTGCAGAACGGGCTTCTCTGTGGGGAAATGCCACACAGCTCTGTGCAAACTTCCACAGGGCTTCCTCAACAAGTCACAGAGGGGGGACAAGTCACTATTAGGCCAAGCACAGCTCTGAGAGTCGACAGCCGAGCTCTGAGCACCCGCTGCTCGTGGCCCGTGGTAGCAGCAGCCCTCCTCACCGCTCTCCTGGTGGCCAGTCTGCTACCACCAGCAGCTCTCCAGAGCTCCAAGTGGCTGGACCATGGCTCCTGACACTCTCCTGCCCCTACCTCAGCTGAGAGCCCCCCTCAGGGCTACCAGCTCCAGCTGCTTCCAGAGCTGCGGCCTCAGGTTCCAGCTCTTAGTGCAGCCAACTCAGCCCACTGCACCCGAGGTAGAAACCATAATAGGCAAAGCGCAGCTCCCTGAGCGTTAGCAGCTCTGAGCTCTGCATCACTGGCTCTCCACTTAGCATTAGCAGCTCTCCTTGCTGCCGTGTGCAGCTGGCCAGCAGCTCCCTCTGGGTCTTGTGGCAGCCCTGCACCGTCTCCCACTCTCAGTGCTACCAGCTCCATCTCCTGCCTCTTTCAGACCTCAGTGTTCCCAGCTCTTAGTGTGACCAGCTCTCTGCTATGCTCCAAGACAGAAATACACAGTGGGCATGCATGATGAGAATCCTAAGACCTCACAAAGGAGAACTCACTAAGACCTAAGTTGCAGCATGAACTGGGTGGAAGGCAAGTCTGCTTATACAGACAAAAAAAGGCGGGCTCATGCATGCACAGATCTCTGACTGACCACAGACTTTCCGCTGAGTCATGGGGGAGCTCCTGAGGATCTGACTGGGAATAACCAAGGGGCTGCCGAGGGGCAGGGTCACCCAGAGAAGCTGAGAGTGGAGTCAGGATGAACCAGGACAGAAGCTGCCTCAGCCAAAGCTGAAGTCTCTCCAGGGGCAAGGCTGCTGTGGTGTCAGGGGAAGCCTGATCTGGAGAGGGTTCAAGGAGTTCTGCAGTAGAAGGGACTCAGGACCAGCAGGGTAATTGGCATACACAAGTGACAGGAATTCGGCATGCTTCTGTCAAAGGCATAGACAGGCTTATTCAGGAAAAGAGGTGCACACTCAGGGGAGAGCAGGGGTAGTCTCAAGAGAGACACCTCTGGGGCAAAGCAACAAGCACTGAACCCCATCCCCAGTGGGAGAGCAGCTGCTGGTGTGGGTGTTGGTATTTATAGGGGCAGAGCCAGGGTGGCTCCCGCTTTGCCCTTGGGTCACATGGTGCAGTGGATCATGGGTGCCATTTGCATTTCAGTGATTTATGACACTTCCTTAGCAACTCCTAAATTTCTCTCTGTGGGGCTCTGATGCAGCTATGGCCTTCAAAGATGGAAGAATAGAAAGTGCCTGTCGGATCCTTCCTCTGACCGTCTTCCCTGTTCTCTCCTCGGCCCCTGTCCATTGACCCAACCAGAAGCACGGAAATGATTCTATAGAAATTGAGAGCCAGAGGTCCTGGACTTGGTAGGAGCAGAAGGCAGAGGAGATCCCACACCGGCATGAGGGGCCAAAATGACCTCGAGCTCATAGGGTACACTAGAAATGAAGATGGGACTGCCCGGCTCATGACCACCAGGTGACCCACAGGTATTCAGTGATGTCACTGCTGAAGGTGGGGCAGCCTGTGAGCTCGAGGTCATTCAGTGGACTCTGACCTCGTGAAGAGATGCAGAGCAGTTCACCTATGTGGATGATGTCACCCCCTCATTCCTCATTTTTAGTGTCCAAACAAGTCACATCACACTTCACACGATGCTGTAGAAACAGTCACAGAAAGACTAAGAAAGGGTTAAAGCACCACAGGGTAGGATGCAGGCCAGGAACACAGGCAGAGGCACGAGCAGAGGCAGAGGCACTGCACGTGGTAGCTCAGGACCTTAACGACCAGCTCTGCAGAGCTGCCACAGCAGAGGGTCCAGGCCGACAGCACTTTCACTTTCAGGGGTAGCTACAGGTGTCAGCTGGGAGTGGGCCGCCTGACAGGAACCGGAAATGGGAGGTTGGTCGCTGTAGTGGTTTCCCTGGGCCAGGCTCCTGATGAGTGACCAGGTGACAGGGTGAAGGCAGCCTTGTGTACAGTCTCGGGGTGCTCCACCTTTTATGGGTCTTGAATAAGGGGTTTGCATCTGGTGGGGTTAATAAGTTCCCATGTGTGGTGTTCCTGACATGATGTGGGATGGCCACATGTCAAGGTGCTGCTGATTTAGTTTGTTATGTTGGCATGCGCAAGTCATGCGTCAATCTGTGCCTTTGGTGGTGCCACGCAGATGGTGGCAGTTTACTCATACAAACAGGTGTGAAGTCATTCTACCTTGGCACCCATACTCAAAATGGAAAAACTCATGGCAAGCAACCACTTTAAAAAATGGGAACATTCAGGGCTGTTCTACACCATGGAGTCACTAGGGCAGGCACAGCCTGAGAGCTGCTGTTCTACACACCATGGAGTCACCCAGGACAGGCACAGCCTGAGAGCTGCTGTTCTACACACCATGGAGTCACCCAGAGCAGGTACAACCTGAGAGCTGCTGTTCTACACCATGGAGTCACCCAGGACAGGCACAGCCTGAGAACTGCTGTTCTGCACACCATTGAGTCACCCAGAGCAGGTACAACCTGAGAGCTGCTGTTCTACACCATGGAGTCACTCAGGGCAGGCACAGCCTGAGAGCTGCTGTTCTGCACACCGTGGAGTCACCAGGGCAGGCACAGCCTGAGAGCTGCTGTTCTGCACACCATGGAGTCACCAGGGCAGGCTCAGCCTGAGAACTGCTGTTCTGCACACCATGGAGTCACCAGGGCAGGCACAGCCTGAGAGCTGCTGTTCTGCACACCATGGAGTCACTCAGGGCAGGCACAGCCTGAGAGCTGCTGTTCTGCACACCATGGAGTCACTCAGGGCAGGCACTGCCTGAGAGCTGCTGTTCTGCACACCATGGAGTCACTCAGGGCAGGCACAGCCTGAGAGCTGGTATTCTATACATCAAAGATCAATTCAGAGCAGAGCACGTTCTGCTCTCCACACCTTCTAGAGAGGGAATAAACTCCTGAGTCCTAGTGCGTCTCCTCTGTCCCTTTTCTCAGGCACCTTTGCCTCTGGTTCTGGAATGCGAAGAGGACTCCTGGATGAAGATCCACACAGCCCCAGGTATGCAGTGGCTGGCACGTGTGGGTGTCTGGGGAAACCCCTGGGGGATGCCCCTCGCGCTTGGGTGCCACTGGTCTTTCCCAGCATTGTCACCAGACACCTGAGGAAGGTCTTTACCTCAGAAGGCCAGGACCACCACAGACCAGGAAGAAGTGAAGAAGGAGACAACACAAGAAGAGAACTCAGCGCGCAGCAGGGAGAGGGAGTTTTTAACCACCCAACAGAGCGGCGTGCTATTTTTAGAAACCTCTAGAGCACAGGCAAAACCATTTGAAAATTAAAAGTACACTAGTGGAAACGCAAACTCAGGATGTTTTCACTGACAGCAGCCCAATGGAAGGGCACATGGTGAGCTGCCTCACCTCAGACCTGGCAAGCAGTCCCCGAGAAGTACAGGGCTGTCCATAGGCAGCCAGGGCACACAGTCTCAGGACTCCAGGATGCAGCCCCAGCAGCTTCCCATTGATGCTACACAAATGATGCATGCCCCCCTAGATGATGCATGCCCCCTAGATGATGCACACTCACTAGATGATACACGCCCCTCTAGATGATGCACGTCCCACTAGATGATGCATGCCCCCTAGATGATGCACACCTCCTAGATGATGCACGTCCCCTAGATGATGCACGTCCCCCAGATGATACACGCCCCCCAGATGATGCACGCCCCCCTAGATGATACACGCCCCCCTAGATGATACATGCCCCCCTAAATGATGCACACCCATTAGATGATATACGCCCCCCTAGATGATGCACACCCACTAGATGATGCACGCCCCCTAGGTGATGCATGCCCCCTAGGTGATGCACGCCCCCTAGATGATACATGCTCCCCTAGATGATGCACGCCCACTAGATGATGCACGCCCCCTAGGTGATGCACGCCCCCCTAGGTGATGCACGCCCCCTAGATGATGCACCCCCCAGATGATGCACGCCTACTAGATGATGCACACCCCCCTAGATGATGCACATACCCTAGGTGATGCACACCCACTAGATGATGCACACCCCCCTAGATGATGCACGTCCCCTAGATGATGCACACCCCCCTAGATGATGCACATACCCTAGGTGATGCACACCCACTAGATGATGCACACCCCCCTAGATGATGCACGTCCCCTAGATGATGCACGTCCCCTAGATGATGCACGTCCCCTAGATGATGCACGCCCCCTAGATGATGCACGCCCCCTAGATGATGCATGCCCCCTAGATGATGCTTGCCCCAAGATGACTGCAAGCCCTGCACCAAAGTGCAGAATAAGCATGATGGGTTTCTCAGGTTTCAGTCTCCACCTCAGGCCTCCCCTGGATCCCGCCTCCACCTGCGCCTCTCCTACAGAAGGAGATGCCTGGTCACTGTCCTGTCCACCTGCTGCAACCTGTCCTAGGATGCAGGGCAACCCTATACTGGATCCAGATCCGACTCAGGCCCCTGAAACTAAACACCCGTCCTTCCTCCCACAGGCAGGCCTCTGTCCCCTCGCCATCACCCCTACCTGGAGCACAAGTCATAATGACGACCTCTGACTGAGGTATGAGAGAAGAAATTAAAAGAAGGTAGAAAGGAGACAGACAGGGGAGCAAGGAAATAGAGTTTAGAGTTCCACACACTTACCCGCCTGTCCCTCCCCAAGTCAGTTCCCTCCTGGACTGGTCACTCTGTAAGCCTTAGAGTCACCATAAAGTCACTCCTGTAATCATCCCCCAATAGGTAACTTAACCCAAGGGAGAGGCAGCATTTCAGGAAGCCATAGTGAGGGCGCCTCGCCCCGAGGTGGCCCAGTGCTCCTTGACTATGGCTCTCCCTTTCCTAATGCATCGTCGTGCCTCTGTTCTCGTGCTGAAATTCTTTTCTGTTACATCAAGGGCCCTATCTGTCCTGAGCTGAGGTAGAGACCTCCACTAACCCTGCTGGGTGACACGTCAGCCCCGCCCTGGGCCCACCTGGTCTTCCAGCCGTCCGCCTCTGCATCCTTCTCCCCTTGAAGGCACTCGGTTCACCTGGGCTTAGCAGTCCCTTCCTGAGGCTGGGTGTTGCTTCCCAGTTTACGAGGGTGGCAAAGCCTCACTGGGTCAGCTTCCGTCTGGGCTGCGCTCCCTGCATTGTGTTTGGATAAGGGCACTGTCACTGGAAGACGTGCTGAGTTTAAATGCCTGGGCCGATGTCCCAAGATAAGTGTGCAGCAGGTTCAAGGGTCTGACTCCCTGGAAACACCACACCTAGACAGGCAAACACTGCTCAGTGCTCACTGGCCAAGGAGCTTTCTGCCCCCTATAGGAAGAGCCTCCTGGGGTGGGTATTGAGGCGGCTCTGGTGTTGGGCTGAGACATTGAGACTGTTGCCAGGGTGCAGGCAACTGGGTCCCCAGAGTGGAGGTCTCCAGATGCCCAGGACATATAGGGCACCACTAGGTCTCCAGGCCTGTGCAGCCCTGTGTCGATCACACTGGGGTCTTGCACTCGGATGTGAGCCCGGCCACCTCCTCTGCAGTCCTACGCTGTCCCTCCTGTGGGGCTCCTGTTGTGGATCCCAGGTAGGGTGCTATGGCACATCCCCAAGACATCATCCACGGTCCCATCGGCTGCGCTGGATGGCAGGGGCGCATCCAGCTCAGGCCCAAGTGTGGACACTGGGCTCTGCAGGGGTCCCACTGGGCCTGACCTGTGCTCAGGGCCAGGCCTCCCATGGTGCTCTCCCCGGCACCGTGCGAAGTGCCTTAGCTTGAGACAACAGAGAAGCAAAACTGAACTGAACTCTGAGAACCTCATTATCCCATCCAGCAGAGCAATTGCAGCTGGCTTTAATCTTTCTCCTCTCTAATCTTCTGCATGCAGAAATATCCATTAAGGCACTTCCCAAAGGAAAGGCCAGCAATCTATCAGTGGCTGAAGATAATGAAATATTCATTTCTCAGGTCAGAAATGGTCAAATAGCAACAATTTCATAACATCCAACATAAAATCATGTAAAATAGTAAAATAACAAGTTAGAGTTACTCTGGGAAACAAACTTATTCCTGTGGCAACACTGAGAATTCCAGCGACCAGGCTGATGACTTTTACTGCACTCAGCACGAGCCCAGGAGGAGGGGGCAGTTCACCAGCCTCCAGGGATCCAGCAGGAACTGAATCACTCTGTGATTCCTGCTCCCTTGGCCCCAGGCCTGGCAGGAAGGCACCAGGGTGTGAGTCCCCAGCCCCCAGGACCAGGGAGGGAGAAGGACCCCAAGTGGATAGCACTTTCAGTGCACCCCAGCCCAGGATGGGGTTCGCCTACCAATGCAGCCTGTTCTCCCTGCAGTCCACCTCTACAGGGTCAGCCAGTGGTGAATTGCACACCCTGCCCTGAAGGACAAAAGGGTAGGCTTCTCACCACCTTCCTGGTCTGAGGTATTCCAAGTTGTGCTTCAGGCAGAGGCTGCCCACTATACACAAGTGACCTGAGCGTCTGAGGATCTGGGTATCTGGGGTGGTCCTGGGACCAACCCCACAGACACCAAGGGAGCCCACCAGGTGCTGGGCTCAGGTAGCCACACTGGCCTTGCCCCTCATCCCAACCTTGGTGTTGGGCCAGAGCCTGGTTTTCTGCGCTGCTGTCTCAAGACCCGGTTGTTTCCCCACCTGTTTTAGTCATCATCTTCCCTGCTGTGACCAAAGGACCTGATAAGAGCAATTAGAGGAGGAAGAGTGTATTTGGAGCTTGTGGTCTCAACGGTCTCTGTCCATAGACAGCTGGGTCCATTGCTCTGGCTCAAGGTGAGGCTGAAAGTCACAGAGGAAAGCAGCTGGGAGCAGGGTACCCGAGAGAGCTCTGCTCAACAAGGACAAAACATCTACCTCAAAGGCACACCCCCAGGGACCCGCCTCCTCCACCCTGCCAGCCTGCTGCTAGCTAACACCCAGTTAATCCTGTCAGGGGGTCAATGCACTGATGAGTTAAGGCTCTCACAATCAACGAATCATTTTACCCCTAAACCCCCTGGCCTGTCTCACATGTGAGCTTCACATCCAAACCGTAACGTTATCCAGCCTTGCCAGTCTCCCATCACCTGTGGGATCCAGCCCTGGACACATCGCAGGACTCGATCATGGTCCTGTTCTTCCTTTCTGCCTCTGGTGGCCACCCTGTTCTCTCACACTGTGTATCCCCAAGGTGCAGGTTCAAAGCCAAGTCCCAGAATGTGTTTGAGCAGCCCACTGTTCAGCAGGGTTCACAGATGTGAAAACCAGGCTCCCAGGAGCACGTGGTGCATGACCAGGATGTCTGCACACATGGGAGCCCAGAGCATGGGTGGCCCAAGGCTCTGGGAGGAGTCAGGGCAGGAGCCATGCTGGACAGTCCTAAAGAGAAGCGAGACACCAGGTACCAAGTTCAGGGTGAGCACTCAAAGCATGAGTGCCGCGTGTGTGCAGGGCTCCCGCTCAGAGACAGTGCTGGCCGTAGACCTGCTGAGTCCACCGAGGATTGTCCCGCCTGAGGATTCTGACCCAGCCTCGGAGAAATAAGGCTGCTGATATCAATGGCATTTGGGTTTTGGTGGCAGTGGCTTTTCTGAGGTCTGGAAGTCACAGGCAGTCACAGGAAGGGACCAGGAGATGAGGCAGGAGACCCCAGGAGCTCCTTTCAACAGAATTGACCAGCGGGGGCGGGACCAGGAATGAGGTAGAGGTTTCCAGGAGGCACAGCTAGGTGGCAGGGAGGAGTGTGGGGTGGCTGTGTCCACGCTGGCTCCTTTGGGAGGCCCTGGAGTTGGTTTCTGCGGAACGTTCCCCTGCACGGCCTCCCTCAGGTGCACCTCCCTAACCCTCTGCCTGGGGCCTGGCTGTGGTCCCTCTGTTCTGTCCTTATGGTGGGGCCTTCTAGGACGTGGCTCTGACCTCCTTGGTTTACAGACCTCGGGTCCTTCCTCCTCCTGCCCTTCCTCGTGTGCTGCTTCAGCTTCCAGAATCCTGCTCAGGGCTTGGCTTTATCCACATTCTGCAGAAATTGGTCATGAACCTACATCTCAGGTGGTCAGAGCTGGCCTGGCCTCCATGACAGCTGGAAATTGCTGTGACTGCGGTCAGCTGAAGCCTGTGCTCTCTGGTCACCAGACACAGTGCCCCGCGCTGAGCCTGCACGGCTTTCTGATGCACTCCCAGCTGCACCCCGGACCCCGAAGCAAAGTCATCATTGCCCCCGAGGGTTCCAGCTGGCAGCCAGGGGCTGGTCTTGCGAACAGCAACCTTCCTAGTCTGAGAAGTGCTGTGTTGAGTGTCCTGGGGACCATGAGAGAGACAGGACGAAGCCCAGAGAGGACACACACCAGGTGAGGTGAGCAAGGTGCAAATCAAGGGGATTCCTCAGCTGCCTCCGCTATCAGGGGCTGAAAGGATGGGGCTTTTAGGGGACACATGGGACTTCTTATTCCCCTGGGTACTGGCAAGTGTAAGGAAGGTAAAGTCAGAATGGAAAGCACCAGATGGGGGGCTGCCTGTAGGCCAGTGGAGGTCAGCCTGACCTGTCCACAGGGCGAAGGCTGCAAGCAGCACAGGCCTCTGATTTGAGGAGCCTGAAAGAGTGAGTCACCCGTCACCAGGCAGAAGCTCAGACACAGCCCAGGGCTCTGATTGGAGGAGCCTGAAAGAGTGGGTCACCCATCACCAGGCAGAAGCTCAGACACAGCCCAGGGCTCTGACTAGAGGAGCCTGCGTGGTGGGTCAGCTGTCAGCAGACAGGGCCTCGGCACAGCCCAGAGAGCTGATTGGAGGCACGAGTGAGTCACCAGGCAACACCAGAGGGTCAGCCCGTGCCAGGCAGGCCAGAGAGAGGCAGGTCTTCAATATTTGACACCAGGAAGGGGCCTCAGCCTGCCCAACCAGATGATCAAAAAATGACTAATGGTTTTCTTTAAAGGAGAAATTTTTAGAAATGGATATTCATCCAACCATGTGCAGTGGATTTCTGAGTTTCTATTGTATTTTGTGGCTGTGTGTGTGTGTATGTGTGTTTAAAATATTTGGCCATTAAAAAAAAAAAAAAAAGCCCACGGCCCCAGTCTTGCCATGTTGACGTTGCTTCCATCATCTGAGGAAGCAAGAGTGTCCTGGCTCCAGAGTCCCCAGAGCGCAGCTCCAGCTTGCAGCTCCCAGGGCTAGGCCCTCGGACATACCTATCCGCCTGCACACAGGCTCCTGCCTGGGTCAAGCCTGCATTTTGTCTGTCTATTCATGCTGAGGGTGGACTCAGATGTGCTCACGGTGGGCTGCTCCCTGGCCCACGAAGGTCCAACTGGCTTGGCTGGTGGGTGGCACACAGGCTGAAGCCGGCTGACGGACATGTGGGCCATGGTTTCCCAACATCTGGCTCCACGTGAGGGTCCCACAGTAAGGGGCTTCCAGGGCCAGGCCTGATTTCTACTCCGGCTCCTTCTTGCTCTCCCTCCCTCCCTCTTCTCCTTGACATCTCGCACCCGCTCACATCGCTGGACCCCTTCCTCCATCTTCCAGGCACTCCCCGAGACACTGGCCTGGCTGGGAGCTCCATCTTTCTCATCTTACTCTACAGGGTCCTGGACGTGACGGTCATCTTCTGACTCTGCCACTTCATGGTGGACTCGGGCTTACTCCGTAGTCTATTTTCAAACTCCCATTTTGTTAAGGGGGTCCCCCTATATCCTATTGAGCTGGGGGGATCAGGGTGGGAAGTTCAAGGAGGCAGAAGATGTGGGCAGTAATTGGACTGGATGAAGGGCCTCAAGTGGTCTTTTGATTGACTTCAGGCAATGTCACAGAATAGGGTGGGCTTGTCCTGCCGTAAAGGTGCTCATGACACCAAAATAAGGCCCAGAGTCCCAGGAGATGGGGACACCAGGACTGCATTGTGTCTCTTGTCTAATGGCCTGTCCTGTACCACCAGCCACCGATCCAACCAGTGCCCAGGCTGAGTTACAGTGAGCTCATCAGCAGCGGGGTTTCTTAACGGTTGTGTGAACGCTGCATTAGTGCCTCCTGAACACGGCTCGCAGGGGACCAGGGAATCCTGTGAGCAGCTGGACACTGCCCCACCACAAGTCCGCCTCTGCCAAAGACACCTTGTTCACTGTGCACTGATCCTTAACCCAGGTCACCCTTGCTGGGATGGGTACCCAAGGGCTCCATGAGGTGGGGAGTCCTGCGAGCACCCCGTCCTGCACTGGGGCCACTATACAGAGCATCATCACCAACAGAAGCACAAACAGAGCACAGCCTGTCGTTAGCTGTACAGCGGGAAGGGCGCACGAGCTGACAGGAGGGTGGCCGCGCCCTGCTTCCCTGCAGCTGGATGGGTGTCAGGACCACCGGCATCTTGTCATCTATCTCTCCCCCACTGTCCAGCCCCGAGACCCACCTCCTGGGTGATGGGCAGCCGAGCACTCCACCCTGCACATCCTCAGGCTGTTTTCCCTGGAAGGGGAGATCGGAGAAGAGGACAGGAGCACGGCTAGGCACTGGAGGTCTGAGCTAGACAGGGCCTGAAGCCTGGAAGGAGCCTCCTCTCGCTGGCGAGTGCATTCCCGTAGGACGGACCCCGAGGAGCCACACGAGTTGGGTCACATCACAGCGCTGCTCCGTTTGACCAGCCCCACCTGCATGCAGAACCGTCGCTGTCCTTAGTCTGCTCAGGCTGCTGAGACGAAGGCCACTGGCCACCACTGCCTAGGGCGCACAGCCTGGCTCTGCGGGGCGTCTGCACAACCCAGGTTTCCTCACCACCTCATTCTCAAAATGTGGCGTTTTCTTCTCTGTAGACTTTATCACATCTGCCTAAGAAACGCCAGCCCTGGTCTTCAGAGGGGAATCCTGCTCCCCTGCACCTCACAGGGCTGCCTCTCCCTCCAGGGAGGATGTGAGCCACATGACCCACGTGGCCAGACCTCCCCTCACATCCCAGCAGCGGCTCAGGCTCGCCCGCTGGAGGGGCTGCAGTCATGGAGAAGTGAGCCCTGGCTCTTGCCGAGAAGACCCCTCGAAAAGCCCTTGGAGAACTGAGGATGCGGTCCCGATGTCAGCGCCGGGACCTTGGAGCCTGAGGGGCTGCTTCACCTGCAGCCGGCTCCCCGCGTTCGGCGCTCCTCAGAGCCTATTGGTGCACACGCGCATGCTCCCCGCTCCCCCTGTCTGATTTGGATCTGGGCCACTTCTGATAAGGACGGGGGACTTGCCTCTCTGCTCCCACCAAGCACAGCTCTCCACCCTGCTGCTGGAGCCAACAGGAGACAACTAGAACCAGGACTGGACTCCAGCGGTAGACCCCGGAGGGGGCTGCAATCTCCCCTCACCTGCCCCTCTTTCCATCTCACTCCCCCTCCGGCCCCCCAGGTCTGCATGGGCCTCTGTGCCCACACACGACGTGGGGGGCTGCTGGGGAGGCGGAGCAGCCGCCTCGTGGCCTGGCTGAGGCTGCGGAGCTGGTGTCTGAGCAGAGATCTCAAGCGCGGCCTGGATCACCACGGCCTGCCTCCTCCTCTCCAGCTGCCCTCAGATTCAGCCGCCCCCGATCAGCTCGGTGCCACTGTGGCCTTGAGAGGACGAGGCACCTGCTTCAGGGCCTCCTTGGGTCATAGGTCAGCGTGAACTCAGCAAGCGAGGATCCCCACCTTCCTCAGGGCTGAAGGCTGATGCTCGGGGTGGAGACCATGGTGGAGCTGGGAGGCTCTGTGGGCAGCCCTCCACGGCCTGCTCTTCCCACCCGGGCTCCGGGCTTCGGGCCACAGTCCACCAGGCCCTTTTCCTCCTCCCTCCTGGCTTCTGGGTCTGCTCCTGTCCCCACTGTGGTTCTCGCTCTGCCTGGGCCCCTGCCCCACTGCCTCTGCTCCAGGGGCCTAGCTGCTGCGCGGGTTGCCCTCCAGGTCCTTCCTGTTCTTGGCCTGTCCTGGTGGGGCAAGGGACTGCCCAGTTCTGATTAGTCTCCCAGGACTGGCACTGCCCTGCCTCAGCGCCTCTCCTGTGCCCAGGCCTGAGACGTTCTCGGGCAGCAGGGCTGTGGGGCCGTAAGGGTGCTGGGCACAATGCCTGAGAGCTCCCCACAGCACACTGTTGGCAGGGAGTGGCCTGGGAGGGCCTGTGGGCGGCCACAGTGCTGAGTGACCAGGGCAGCATCAGCATGCCCCACCTGGCTTGTGCATTTTCCTGGAAGGCCCGGCAGGAAGCATTCCCTGAAGCCCTGAGGACAGTGCCTGGGGAGGCCCGTCCTGCTCCCTGCTGTTCTTTCCTTTGCATTTTCTTGACGGGCACCTCTCTCTTACACCCTGCTTCCTGCTTCCTTTGGTGCCTGACTGTCTGCATCCTCCCAGGGTCTGTAGCTGCCCCAGGGAGGTCTACCTCCTGCACTGTGACTCTGAATCCCACCGGGACACAACCACACGGTGTCAGAGTGGACTGAGGCGTCAGAGCCAGTCACACCTCCGGTCTGTGTAAGGTGTACAGCGGGACACAATAGGGGTGACGTGGGAAGTACAACAAGTATTCCATTCTGTGTGCCCAGGGGTGACATTGGGAGCCTTGAGAACCCTGGGCGGACTGCTGTCCATCCACCCAGAGCAGATGACCATACCCAACATGCCTTTCAGATGCAAACCTGCCAGTCCAGACCGACCCCCTGCCTGCTTGTGGGCTCTCACTTGCTGGTCCCCTGCCCTCATTACCCAGGTCACTGCAGCGGATTCCTGGGGACAGCCCATGGCCAGAGCCCCGAGGTCAGTCACACAGGACAATGCTAAGCCCGCATGCTTTGCCTCACTGTCCCTCTGCCTCCTGACCCCTGTGGCCCTGCTGGCTGGCCAGCCTCCTGCCTTCAGGGACTTCTGCAATTCATGGACAGCTGTCTCCATGCCTTTGGGCCTCCAGCACCTGACACACCCCACACCATGGGCCGCAGGGCCTTGTCGTCAGCCTACGGGGGACTCAGGGAAACAGGCGGTGACACAATCATCCTTAGGGTCAGGGTATGGGACTGTGCTCCAAGACCACCTCTCAGCTTTCCCCCTGTGCTAAAATGGCCACCCAGCCCTGGGCAGGCAGGTGGAGACCATGAGCGTTGGTCAGCATGGCTTGGGAAGCAGACCCCAGAGGCTGTGTGATGTCCCTGGCATGCTTGGCAGCCCTGGCCAGCACAGGGCTGCTGAGGTGAGGGGAAGCCATGGAGGTGAGAAGACAGAGGTCTGACACCAGGACTCTGAGGTCACTCAGCACAACCAGGCCACTCAGGAGCAGGCAGGAGTGGGGCTGGGCAGGCGCTGGGGAGTGCTACCAAGGGTCAGGCGGGGTGGGCGGGCAGCAATGGGAAGCCTCAGTCAGAGGGCCTAGGGAGTGGCCAGGAGCAGCAGCAGCACCTCAGAGGAGTAGGAGTGCAGGAGAGCAGCCGGACCAGGGGCCTGGGCACGGCCAGCACACGCCAGCCAGGGTATGGGCTGGAGGAAGGCTGTGGTGGAGACAGTGTGATGGAGGCAGAGCAGCCTCCCCAGGGGTGCCTGGAGGCTGGAGGCAGGAGGCTGGGGCAGCATGTCCACGCCTGGCCACCCGACCTGGGCTCTGGGGCAATGGTGTCCTCTGAGGCTCAGGCTGTGGGCAGCTCAGGCAGGCACAGCCCATGCAGGGACAGGCCAGGTGGCAGGTTCTGAGGAGCAGGGAGGCTGAATCAGAGCCTGGGGTTCTCTGACCGGCTGGCAACTGAGTCTCTGTCCCTAATGGAGCCTGGGAGCCTCCCTTTCTCTGTCCACTTCAGGGCGGCCCCACTGGGACAGATGCTCCATCATGGCCTCAGTGGCCCTGGTTGGGAGGCCAGGACCCCTCTGACCCAGTGCTGGGCAAGGGCGGAGGTCGTTGTGCCGAGCACTGCTCTGCAGAGGACAGTGGAGACAGCAGCCAGTGTGGGCAGGAGGCAGGGGAGTTCAAGCCCCATGGCTGCTGGAGAGTGAGCTGGGGTGGCTGTGGGGACAGGGGGGTGGGTCCTCGGATGGCCAGGAGACCCACAGTTCCTCTCCTGGCTGTGAGGCAGAGGGGCCCACACCCCTGGAGATGGCTGCATCCCCGCCACAGCCCAACTGTCCACTGGTGAGGTCAGTGACTGTGTGCGCAGTGGGACATCACTCTCCACTGGTGAGGTCAGTGATCGTGTGCACAGTGGGACATCACTCTCCACTAGTGAGGTCAGTGACTGTGTGCACAGTGGGACATCACTCTCCACTGGAGGTCAGTGACTGTGTGCACAGCGGGACATCACTCTCCACTGGTGAGGTCAGTGACTGTGTGCACAGCGGGACATCACTCTCCACTGGTGAGGTCATTGACTGTGTACACAGCGGGACATCACTCTCCACTGGTGAGGTCAGTGACTGTGTACACAGCGGGACATCACTCTCCACTGGTGAGGTCATTGACTGTGTACACAGCGGGACATCACTCTCCACTGGTGAGGTCAGTGACTGTGTGCACAGTGGGACATCACTCTCCACTGGTGAGGTCAGTGCACAGTGGGACATCACTCTCCACTGGTGAGGTCAGTGACTGTGTGCACAGTGGGACATCACTCTCCACTGGAGGTCAGTGACTGTGTGCACAGTGGGACATCACTCTCCACTGGTGAGGTCAGTGACTGTGTGCACAGCGGGACATCACTCTCCACTGGTGAGGTCAGTGACTGTGTGCACAGCGGGACATCACTCTCCACTGGTGAGGTCAGTGACTGTGTACACAGTGGGACATCACTCTCCACTGGTGAGGTCAGTGACTGTGTGCACAGCGGGACATCACTCTCCACTGGTGAGGTCAGTGACTGTGTGCACAGCGGGACATCACTCTCCACTGGTGAGGTCAGTGACTGTGTGCACAGTGGGACATCACTCTCCACTGGTGAGGTCAGTGACTGTGTGCACAGTGGGACATCACTCTCCACTGGTGAGGTCAGTGACTGTGTGCACAGTGGGACATCACTCTCCACTGGAGGTCAGTGACTGTGTGCACAGTGGGACATCACTCTCCACTGGTGAGGTCAGTGACTGTGTGCACAGTGGGACATCACTCTCCACTGGTGAGGTCAGTGACTGTGTACACAGCGGGACATCACTCTCCACTGGTGAGGTCAGTGACTGTGTACACAGTGGGACATCACTCTCCACTGGTGAGGTCAGTGACTGTGTGCACAGTGGGACATCACTCTCCACTGGTGAGGTCAGTGACTGTGTGCACAGTGGGACATCACTCTCCACTGGTGAGGTCAGTGATTGTGTGCATAGTGGGACATCACTCAGCCTCGGGAAGGAACTCCAACACACGCCACGGCTCGGGAAACGTGCTGGGGTCGAAGAAGGACAAACACTGCACTTCTGTGCTTCCCTGGACAATGCCGACCAGGAGGCAGCTGCAGGGGAGAGGCCGTTTTCCCAGGGACAATGCTCCGTGTGGGCAGACGCAGAGGTGCTGGAGGGGATGGTGGCACAGAGCAGGGAACTGCAGGCTTGAAAATGGCTAGATGGCCATGACACGCCCTTTCCACCATCATGAAGAAAGGAGAAGGAAGGGGACGTCTCAATAAAACTCACTGGCCTCAGACGGAGACCCACGGAAAGGGAGTGGAAGGGCATCTACATGGACAGGTGACCATGCATCCCACCCAGCTCTCCTGCAGTGGGCACCTTGCTGAGGGTCTCGAGGGCATCTGGGTTTCAAGGACCCTGTTACATTACTTCAGGGAAAACTGTGGACCTTCCTTTTACTTGCATGTCATTGTTAAAAAGCATTTATTAAGTACGTGTGTCAATCTGTTCTAGGTTAACTTACCTGTTTATTCTTATTAGTGGTAGTAGAACAGCATATCAGGAAGTTTGGAAAATAGAAAAAGAAATCTCTCAACCCTGCCACCCTCTTACAACTTGGTCGATGATTGACACATTTAGGACAGAAATCCAGGGTTTTCCATGCATTTTTAATTTAGTATTCAAACATCTGAGACAGTGGCACCGGGAAGATTCCAGTGACGCAGCTGGGAGCTGTGAAGAGCAAGGCTTCAGGCCGCAGAAGACTGGCTGCCTCCCGGGCGTCTCCAGGCAGCCCTTCTCCCAGCGAGCTCTCCGGGCTCCGGCCATCAGAAGCAGGAGAGGAAGGAAAGTAGGCTGGGTGAGAAGAAGGTATTGCCCCTGCAGAGACGGCCACCAGACTGGAGGAGGGACCCGCTAGGAGGTGTAGGGGGCATCGATTAATCCTCAGCAGACTAAGCAGCCCCCGTGAGACCTGGGGGCACTCGAGTCTCAGCCGGAGGGTGATGCACAGCCCCGCTCAGCTGAGGGTGATGCGAGGCTCCGCCCAGCGAAGGGTGATGCGAGGGCCCACCCAGCAGAGGGTGATGCACGGCCCCGCCCAGCAGAGGGTGATGCACGGCCCCGCCCAGCAGAGGGTGATGGGAGGCTCCGCCCAGCAGAGGGTGATGCACGGCCCCGCCCAGCAGAGGGTGATGCGAGGCTCCGCCCAGCAGAGGGTGATGCACGGCCCCGCCCAGCAGAGGGTGATGCGAGGCCCCGCCCAGCAGAGGGTTGCCTGCTCCGGGTGAGGGATGTCGGGGAGAGGAACGGCTGCTTCAGGGAGGCCACCGAGGACTCCCAGGCAAGCCTGCTGCTTGGTTTCTGTCATGAATGTCCGTTCTGGAAATTTATACAGAGAAGTACAACCAGCCACACGTACAGCGAGGCTCGACCTCAGGACTGGCCAAGCTGCACGCAGACTGTCAGGAAGGAATCTCATCCTCTCAATTGACGTCTTTAGATTATTTTGGATTTACGCAATCGGCATATTTTAAGCTCAAGCCTGTGGAGTTCTTTGCTTGTCGTGTTTGCCATCTCCGCTTCTCCTCCCTGCCTTCCCGTGGGCCGTTTGAACACCTTAAGGACTTCATCTTGACTTCATGTCTGGAGACGGCTGCTCCGCCCAGGTTGCTGTAGGTGTCAGTTCACCTGGACGCTCCCCTCCCTTTAGGCCCTCCTCCCCCAGTTTGCAGGACAGTCTTAGACGTCCCTGTGCCTGCATTCAGCAGAGAGAAGCGGAAGTCTGCTCCTTCACTACCACCAGAGGCGGGCTGTGGCCTCAGGGCTGCAGCTCTGCGTGTTGGCTCTGCCCCCCAGCACCACAGCCCCCAGCAGCCTCCTTCTTCCTGGGCTTTCCTCTTTCAAACCTAAGCAAAGAAATTTAGAAGTCTATGAAGGCAGCACTGAGAGAAAGTGAATCCACTCGAGCGTGTGGGACAGAAGCAGAGCTCTGACAGAGAGACAGGACCCACAGCCGGTGACGGGGCCGGAGCACAGACCTGGAGGTTCAGGCAGCACCAGTTCAACGCGATTGGTTGAAAGTCACGCTGATCAGGCCTTGAAAAGCAGCACACTACAGGTCACCCTGCCATCCAGGCGGCTCTGCCCACATCCTTTTTCCCTTGGGGAAGCAGGAGGTTGGGGCTGCTGCAGTGTGGGTGCTCTGGGGTTCCGGGCCGTGGTGCTGTGTGGAGTGGTGTCCTCGCAGGGTTGGGCAGGGCTGCCCTGCATGGTCCAGCATGCCTTGGCTCACTCGGCCCTGGGTTGCTGTGCCTCACGTCCACGCTGGCATGGCAGGCTCTGCACAGCTGTGGCGGCAGCAAGCGTCAGTGGACGGCCCTCCACTGCTCCGGGACAAGTGCTTGACTTCAGTGTCACGAGCACTGTGACTTTGGTTTCATGTGTCAAACATTACTCATAAAGAACCAGGAGGAGGGAGACCTGCTGTATCTGCCTTTCCTTACAGGTGGTGACACTCAGTGGAAATGATCTCTTCACCCGCACGATGCAGGTCTGGATCTGTAGTCGCCTGTATTCCCTGGCTCTCTGGCCCTTCTGGCCAGCAAGGGACCAGCAGGAAGTAGAAGTTTGAGTCCCCACTCTGTCCCTGACACTCCAGATGGGCATGTCTCCTCCCAGCATGAGAAGAACTTCACACTCTGGAGGACAAGCCCCAGCTCCCCATGTGGCCTTCCTGGAACCACCCGTGCAGACAGGTGCCCAGGCCACACCATCTCCCCCCTGGCCTGCCAGGGTGGGCACAAGGTTTCAGGGTGGGGCTGGGCTGGGAGAAGTGGTCATGTCTGACAGCTGCCCTGTCCTGCCCTTTGGCATTGCTGAGTTTTCTCGGCTCCAGTCCTGGGACGTTCGAGGTAGATAGACAAAAAATGAACAAGAATGAAGCAAGCGGGGGTGGCAGTGGCCTGAGGTGCAAGCTGCCTGCGGCTTCTCAGCCAAGCACAGCCTGGAGGCTCCAGCGTGCACCCACTGCCAGGCCCAGCTCCCTTGGCAGGGGTAAGACTGGAGCTCTCTGCCCTCCTGGGGTGGTGGCTCACTTCTGCTCCCTCTTCTTGGGCGTCCGTGGGTGTGAGGGGAGAGGACTGGCTGTGCCTCTGCCCCTCGCTGGCCTTCTCATCAGTGTCTGGCCTCCTGGCATGTGGCCAGGCGGGGCTCTGCAGTCCTCGCCCCGGACACCTCTGGCCAGGCTCAGGTGGGTGACGAGTGGACCAGAAGCCACAGTCCAACCACTTCCTCCTAGACCCTTGGGACCTGGCTCCAGAGACTCAGGCTGGAAAGTGATTTTAAACTGCTACATTGATCTGCACTGATGTGCTCAGAGTCCTCATCCCCTCTAAAGATGGGGTTTGTTCCTCAGAGTCCAGGGGACAGTGTCATGCACGGCTCTCCCCCAGGAGCCCACCAGCCAACAGCCCCCACAGCAGACAGCAGTGTTGCCAGGGTGGGCAGGATGAGGGGTTAGAGGGGTTGGTCTGGACACTGTCCTGTTGCTTGTCAGACTTCCTGAGCCTGGGTTTCCTCATCTGTCCAACTGTCCGTCTCCTGGGATTATGAGTGTAGTACCAGGTCAGTGGGGCCACCACACGCACACTGGGCACCTTTCCAGCCAGTGTTCAGCACTGACATTCAGGACAGTAGATTTGTGTCCAGTCAACAGAATTTTCTTGACCCACACATACATGCATTGAGAAAGTGTTTCCTTATTTGTGACTCATATTTCTGATTTTATTTCAATAGGAAAATTCTCCAGTTACCAGGCCCACTTCTCTCCTGGAAGTGGGAGACTGTCCAACTTGTGGTCCATCTCATGGTCATCTTGTGATCCTCCTCTGGTCATCTTATGGTCCATCTTGTGGTTATTTTATGATCAGCATCAGCAGATTCAGAAGATGAAATGAATCAGACATAAAATCACCTGTTATTATATAAACCAAAATAGAACTGCACTAAGGATAGATCTGCTCCAAAAGGAATCAAATAGAGGTGACGGAGAGGAGGGACTCAGCGGAGGCTTGCTGCTTGGCCTCTGCCCTCCTGCACAGAAGCTAGTGGGCTGGAACCGGGAGTGAGAAGATGGAGGTGAAGAGCAGGGCCCAGGACAGGCAGGCACCATGAGGGACCCTGGTCCAGGTGTCTGTGCAGGGCTGACCCAGCAAGCTGCAGAATCTGTGCCTCCAAGCCCAGATCCTGGACCTTGGGAGAAGCCAGGGAGTGGCATGTGGTTCACAGCTGGCCTCCGCCTGGCTCAGAGAAGGCGGGGCCTCCACTTTCACTGGGCGTGTGTGATGATCAAGGTCTTATCTGAAGCTCATCGAACATGGTAACCCTTAACCTTGCCCTTCCAGCAGGAAATGTGTTTTGTGGCCGCCAAAACCCTTCGACTGATCACGTTCTGTTTTACAGAAGGATGCTGGGTAGTGAATGCCAAAGTATTAGTTTAAAAATCATTTTCTTGAAATTTGTAAGAAAATTGTTATTAAACAGTGTTAAAAGTGGGGGCGGGTAGGGGGCGGTAGAGCGGTTGTCTGGTTGCTGACCCTTCTCCACTTCCCTCAGTGCTCCTAATCTCAGGGGATGTGACCGAGTAAAGACTTCAGGAAGAGGAGAAGGTTGGGGCAGAGCCGTGGGGCCCTCAATGGACAGCAGCGCCCAGAATACGCCCCGGGGGCTGAACAGGAGGCGGCAGCTGGAGGCAGCCAGAGGAAGCACTGCCTGGAGCAGGGCCAGGGACCAGACAAGAAAGCAAGCCACCAACCCAGCTCCCGAACTGTGTCCCCACGTCCAGGAGGAGCCTGCAGGGCTGGCCGTGGGTGCTGCCCTGGTGGAGCGGCACCCTGGGGGTCAGAGACAGACAGGCAGGTGCATCTACCTCCCATGAAGGAGGAATCAGGAGGCTGCTGGGCAGTGAGGCCGCAGCTGCCTCCCAGGGGTGGGTCCTGCTCTCCAGCTCCCACCCTGACCGCTTCCTTGGGCACTTCGTGGAGCTGGGCACCCCGGAGTCTCCCAGTTAGAGGCCAGATACGCAGACTTCAGACAAAAAGCCTGCTGCTCCTCCTTGGCGGTTCCGAGAAGCCCATGTGAGGACATGGCCTGCCCTGCAGGGGAGCCTGTGAGAGGGCACAGGCCTCTGCTCCTGGGCCGAGTGCCGGCCGGGCAGTGCAACATGCACAGCAGCACACCAGCTGTGCTCTGGGGAGACTGGCATTGCTAGCTCAGCTCGTGAAGACCCCGCCTTGCCCTGGGCTTCCAGGTAGAGAATCAAGTGAACACAGAGCACCCAGAGGCTGGGGGACCAGGGGGACGACCAGGGGGACACTGAGGGACACTGATGCTTTAATCCATCTTCAGTTCCATTTTGAGCTCAGCCGCACTGGCTCTTCCCCTTTGGGATCAGGCACAGTCAGAGGACAGACTGAGTCCAGACTGCTGGGGCCTCGCCAGCTGGAGGTCCTGGGCTGCAGCTCTCAGCACACTTGGTCAGTGGCCTGAATCCATAGCCCCGAGTCTGAGCCAGGCCTGAGGAGCGGGGTCCTCGCAGGCAGTGGGAGCACTGCCTGGCTTCCAAGGTCTCATACCTGTGCCATGGTCTCCAGAGCCCAGGAGCCACTGCAGCCTGGTACACCAGCTGTGGCTCCCACCTGAGGTCTCACTGGAGAAGGACACTGAGCCTGGCTCCTCCTCTGCTGCTTCCTCGGAGTTTGGGGACACATCATGCCCCGGAACGCCTTTGGGAAGGTTTGGGGAAGCCTGTGGCCAGCCTTGCTCTGACCTTCAACGTCTGCAGGACATTCTTCCTTCCCTGATTCTCCTCTGACTGTGCCACTGACACATTCATTTTGTTTCAACGAACTTTTTATCTTGGAAGAGTTTGAGAAGACAAGGTGGTGGGATTGCAGGCCCCACAGCCCCAGTGTCCCGTCCACGCCTACCAGGTAGCGCCCTAACAGCCTCCTGGACCTGTCGTTACCAGCAGAGTCGTGGCTCAGCTGCAGCTGCCCAGACTTCTCCAGGCTCCAAGTCTGGGCGTTTCAGCTCCGGCCTCAGGCTCCTGTGGCTGCGACAGCCCCTTGCTCCGCGTGTCCCTGCTGACCCCACCAGGTCTTGCTCCCTCCCCTTCCCCTGCCGCTCTCTCACACCACAGCCTTAAGGTCCACTTTCAGGTGGGGCCGAATCAGCCAGAATGCACTGCGGGGTCCCGGGAGCCTGAGAGCAGGTGGAGGGCTGAGCCCTTCTCCCTCGCTCAGTTCAGAGCTAAAATCTACCCGGCATAGAGAAGGAGGCAGCACCATCTGGGCCTGTGAGCCGCTATGCTGAGAACCTCTCCAAGGTTCTCCTCCAGGTACCCAGGGAGTGGCCATTGCTCCCGCTGGTCCTCAGCCGCGGTTGGGTTCCTGACCCAGGAGTTCAACCTGCCCTGGAACTGAGTCCTGCAGGCTTCCCGGCCAGACAGAAGGGCCTGCAGGACAAGGCCAGCTTCCTTGCTTTTTACAGGCTGCAGTAGCCTAGTATTTTGCAGATAGGACACACGGGCGGAAAGGTAGCTGCCAGGTGCCCTGAAATCAAATGTGGCTATGACAAGCTGCAGCCAGTCAAGGCCAGAGCTGGTGGGGTGAGGGGGAACTAGCTCAGTCAAGATCAATGGTACTTTCATGCAATGTTAAAAAGGAAAGTTTATTTTTAAAGCCAAAAATTCCCAATGAACAGAGTATAGAGTTGTTAAATGAAGCAGTTGTTTACAACACTGTTCTTGGGCGCTGGACAATGTCTCCTGGGTTCCAAGCCCCATGACCTCCAGTCCCCCAGCAGGTGACATGCAGGGACCAGGACAGGGGAGCTCCACCAGCTGTTTGCCCTCAGGTTAGACTCGGCAAGATGCTGCTGCAGCGTGTCCAGCTTTTCTCAGTGACCCCTGCGCGTGACCAGGAGCTTTAACATGCCTGTTGGTTTTATCCCGAGCAGACGGCCGCACGTTCATGTAGAGAAAGAACCCAGGTCGAGCCGCTGACCTGACAAAGCCAGCAGTGCTCCCCACTCGGGCTGGCCTCCGGTCACCTTGCTGACCACCATGTCCTCCGCCTCAGCTCCACACGCCCACCTGTCTCTGCTCCCTCTGGGGTGTGAGCTGCATGAGTGTGCAGGAAGTGAGCACCTGGCATGCCAGGGGAAGACAGGCACGGAGCAGAAGCGTCTGAGGGCTGTGGCAGCTGGGTTGCCACAGCGTCGGGTGACTGCTTGGGCCCCGGCTCAGCAGGCCCACCGTCCTCCTGGCCAGTCAGTGCAGCCCTGGTCACTGAGGCTGCCTTCAGACCTGTAGTATTGGGGTCCCCCAGCCACTCCCTGCCTGCTGACCTGGGCCTAGGGAGCCTCAGAGCTGGGCTCACGATGCAGACGCTGCCAGCTCAGCTGTGAGAACCATGAGGTGTGTGTTTGGGGAACGGGCTTTTCCTCTCAGAGGCCCCTGAGAGGCCCCTGTGGCTGGTGTCCACCCCGTGATGGGCTTTCCTGGGAGCACCAGGAATCACTGCACATAAGGCAACGTGTTCTTTGAAACGCTCTCTCCTCCCGACCAGGGCCACCAAGAGGCCCTGGGAAGCCACGGCCGGGCCCAGGCCCTGCTCCAGAAGGAGTGCTGCATACCCGGCAGCTCTCTGCAGCCATTCTAGAGGAGCCCTGAGTCCCCACATGAGAGACCTGGATCGGTCAGCGGGTCAGCCGTATGATATGGCCTTGCTGCCTGTGGTCTGCAAGCTTATAAAGCCCTGAGATGTCCTGAGGCAGCAGCTTCTAGGCTGACGCTCTCAACTGACAGCAGCCCAGCAGGGCAGAGGTAGCCCGTGCTGGGGCATCTCTGAGACTGTGGAGAAACAGCCGCCGCCCAGCAGGGGCAGGAGCTGGCACGGAGCTCGGCTGGCTCAGTCTATGATGCTGCATGTGGGGGAGGGGGGCTCCACTGGACGTCCACAGAGGTCAGCAAGCCCAAGGGGAGGAAGGCTGTGGGAGGCCGGCCAAGGTAGCATCCAGGATGGCCACCGTCCCCATGCTGAAGTCAGGGCAGGGGCCACTGGCCACTGGCAGCTCCAGAGGTGGGAGAAACTCCTCCCCAGCAGCTGCTCGTTCAGCCCCCAGGCTCCACAGGACTGAGTGGGCTGGAGGGTGACTGGCAGCCATTTGGGGGACATTGTTAGTTTTGAACTTCTGTGGCCAGGCCCCACCAACTGTGATGAGAGGGTCAGCTGACCCTAATGAAGACCCCCCACATCGGCCGCTTCCCCTGCAGCACTTGGTGACCACTTCTAATGTTGTCAGCCCAAGTCACAGGTCAGAAGAAACAAGGCAGCCCCCATCCCAGGGCCTCAGAGGGAGCTGGGTCCAGGACCTGCTCTGGGTCTCATCCACTAAGTGGGTGCCTGACCTACACGGTCTTCCACCTTGAGAGGAGAGGGCAGCTCCCAGGAGGTCCAGATGGGGCCCAGGACCCCAGCCTGTTCCTCAGTGGGAACACTGGACACGGGACCCTTCTGATCTGAGGCGCCTGGATAGCCAGAGGCTTGGTGGCCCATCCACCTCAGCAGGCGCATGTTCTAATGAAGGGAGGGGTCTTGCAGAGCAGGGGATTGTGTTCGGGCACGGACAGCAGAAAACCATCGCCTGACAACGTAGAACAAGGGAGAGGCTGGTTCCAGCCTAGTGCTCAGCATGGGGCCACACAAGGGGACTTGAGTGTCACCCTGGGTCTCTACTGTCAATGTCCTTTGGCAAATGGTGCCCCTGGTGCCCACTGTGTACAGAGCAGAGGCCCGAAGCCAGGCAGCCTGGTCTGCACTGGCCGGTGACACCCTTCCACAGCTGATGGGCGCTCCCCACTTCTCCTTCTCTCTCTTTCCTTCGCTTCCCAGCTGATCTGCAGAGCAGGGCTCTGTTTGCTTTGAGCTGGAGCCAGAATGAGCTCAGAGGGAATGACTCATGCTGCTGACCCCACAGGCATGACCTGGTGTCCCTGACGTAGGCTCTCCCACTATGAGAAGGCCGGGCAGCCACTCTCCTGTGGTCGTAAACGCTGTTTGTTTGGAGATTTAAAGATACCAGGTTCTGCGGCCAAGAACTGCAGGATCCGATGGAGAGAGACCCGGCTGCTCCCGCCCTGGGCCAGAAGGACCTGGAAAGTAGAGACCCCTCTGATGTCACGGGGTGGGGCACTGGCGGAGCTGCCTGCTGCCCCTCTGACGGTGGCAATTCACGTGCACAGCTCCTGAGGACAGCAGACCTGCTCCCACTTGTGCCCGGGCGGGGCTGTGAACACACTGATGCTCAGATGAAGAGGCCAGGCCCTCAGGCCCCATGGGGTACCGTTGCAGCCACACCCCCGCCCACGCGGGCTCCCCCTGGCTTTCGCCTTCTCACCACCAGGCAATGGACAGTGGTTTCGATCCTGACTCACAGATGAAGAGCTGAGGAGCTCAGCTGGACCCCGAGTACCCCAGCCCCACGGTGCACAGAGCCCACAGCAGGCCACACCAACGTGGTTCCTGTTGAACTGGGAACCTGGCTCAGGTGTTGACATGAGCCAGGAGGAGCCCTCTACTCCCTGGGGCTGCAGAGTGAGAGGACCATGGCTGCAAGGGTCCACACCAGCCTGGGAACTGGGAGGATGGTGGACAGAGGACTTGAGAACAACCTGACCAGCGAACACCAGAGGGGAGGGTGTCCTGAGCGGGCGCTGTCAACAACACAGTGAAAAGCCCTGCGTCTCTCCAAGGTCAGAGTCTACTAAATGACCTCAAGCTCATAGGCTGCCCACCTTCAGCAGTGGCAGATCACTGAACACCCGTGGGTCACCTAGTGGTCATGAGCCATCTTCATTTCACATCACACTTCACACGATGCTGTAGAAACAGTCACAGAAAGACTAAGAAAGGGTCAAAGCACCACAGGGTAGGATGCAGGCCAGGAGCACAGGCAGAGGCACGAGCAGAGGCAGAGGCACTGCACGTGGTAGCTCAGGACCTTAACGACCAGCTCTGCAGAGCTGCCACAGCAGAGGGTCCAGGCCGACAGCACTTTCACTTTCAGGGGTAGCTACAGGTGTCAGCTGGGAGTGGGCCGCCTGACAGGAACCGGAAATGGGAGGTTGGTCGCTGTAGTGGTTTCCCTGGGCCAGGCTCCTGATGAGTGACCAGGTGACAGGGTGAAGGCGGCCTTGTGTACAGTCTCGGGGTGCTCCACCTTTTATGGGTCTTGAACAAGGGGTTTGCATCTGGTGGGGTTAATAAGTTCCCATGTGTGGTGTTCCTGACATGATGTGGGATGGCCACATCTAGGGTGCTAAGTTTAGTTTGCTAAGTTGGCATGAGCAAATTATGCATCAATCTGTGCCTTTGGTGGTGCCAGGCAGATGGTGGCAGTTTACTCATACAAACAGGTGTGAAGTCATTCTACCTTGGCACCCATACTCAAAATGGAAAAAATCATGGCAAGCAAGCACTTTAAAAAATGGGAATATTCAGGGCTGTTCTACACCATGGAGTCACTAGGGCAGGCACAGCCTGAGAGCTGCTGTTCTACACCATGGAGTCACCCAGGGCAGGCACAGCCTGAGAGCTGCTGTTCTGCACACCATGGACACCAGGGCAGGCACAGCCTGGGAGCTGCTGTTCTACACCATGGAGTCACTCAGGGCAGGCACAGCCTGAGAACTGCTGTTCTGCACACCATGGAGTCACCAGGGCAGGCACAGCCTGGGAGCTGCTGTTCTGCACACCATGGAGTCACCCAGCGTAGGAACAGCCTGGGAGCTGCTGTTCTGCACACCATGGAGTCACTCAGGGCAGGCACAGCCTGAGAGCTGCTGTTCTGCACACCATGGAGTCACCCAGCGTAGGAACAGCCTGGGAGCTGCTGTTCTGCACACCATGGAGTCACTCAGGGCAGGCACAGCCTGAGAGCTGCTGTTCTGCACACCATGGAGTCACCCAGCATAGGAACAGCCTGGGAGCTGCTGTTCTGCACACCATGGAGTCACTCAGGGTAGGCACAGCCTGGGAGCTGCTGTTCTGCACACCATGGAGTCACCCAGGGCAGGCAGAGCCTGAGAGCTGCTATTCTGCACACCATGGAGTCACCCAGGGCAGGCACAGCCTGAGAGCTGCTGTTCTGCACACCATGGAGTCACCCAGGGCAGGCACAGCCTGGGAGCTGCTGTTCTGCACACCATGGAGTCACTAGGGCAGGCACAGCCTGAGAGCTGCTGTTCTATACACCATGGAGTCAACCAGGGCAGGCAGAGCCTGAGAGCTGCTGTTCTGCACACCATGGAGTCACTAGGGCAGGCACAGCCTGCTCTCCACTGTGGGGTTCTTTACAAATGGCAAAACCTGGTTAGAGCCCAGAGGGCATCTCTGGCAGCCCTGAGCCTCACTCTGCAGATGTCTTGTCTGGGTGGCTGGGAGGTGTGGGCCTACTCGCCTTTGTGCAGACTCTGCGCACACAGACACATGCTGTGGTTTCTAGTCTTTGCTTTTGCCTCTGTGGATTCAGGTCCTGGCATGGAGCTCCTAGCCCTCAACCTTCCCTAAGGGTTGGGAGCCAGGGCAGCTTTTGTCTGACAGGCAATTCTTGGTGTCCCAGGGCCTCCATATGGGCTGGTTGCCATGGTGACCTGAAGGTTGATCTCCCAGCCCACCCCCAGCCTCCCTGGAGGAGATAAGCTGGAGGCGGAGCTGGTGGCCAGTGCCGTCCCCCACCCTGTGTCACCCCTGAGCCTGCGCAAAGGCACCTCCATGCAAACCCAGGACTGAGGGAGTTTCCTGGCTGCACCTGGAGGGGGCTGGAGGTGGTGCCCAGGGCGGCTCTTCATCTGCATCCTTCCAGTTTCTCTATCGCACACCAGCCAGTGAGTCTGCACAGGCAGGACACCTGGGGGTGTCGACTGGTGTCCGAGCTGGAGCCATCTTGGGGGAGTCTCCCCCACCTCGAGGTCGACGGTTTCCAGGCAGGTAAGGTCAGGACTGGATTGGACAGAGGACACCCAGGTGGTGGCCACTAAAGACCAAAGAACTACTCAGCTGGGAAGGGAGAAATGCTCACCCACTGGTGGCCAAAGGCCACGAAATCTTCTGTGTCCTGAGTGTAGTCTAGCGGCGTCCCTCTGGGGTCTCAGGCTGCTGACGGGCATTCCTCTCCCCCAGACCACAGCCCCCAAACCAGCCACTGCTGCATCTCCGCAAATGACTCAGGTTGTCAATCTTCCCTGACATAAAATCTGAGACTCTAAAAGGAAGCTATCACTTAGGGAGGATCCTTGGAGGCTCTGGTGTAGCTGGCTTATCCTGAGCTTCATGGCCCAGGGCCCTGCAAGGATGAGCTGTGCCCACGTGCTTGGCACCTGCTTCTCCCAGAAGCCAGCCATGTGGCCTGCCACTCACTCAATGACTGAGCAGGCTTGGACACCTCTCCACATGTGGGGCTGCGACAGAAGGAAGCTCTGGTTCCCGGGGAACGCCAGGGCCTGGCACAGCTCACCCAATGCACACTTACTGAATAAGAGGCTAATGCCTCTCCAGCTGACCCCACCCAGTCTCTCCTTGATGAGCAGCCATACCCTCACTCCAACTTGAAGCCGGAGTTTGAGACCAACTTGGTTTGGTCAGTTTGATTCTCTGCTCCTGTTGGCTGATGGGGTCTGGGTAAGCATTCGGCCCCTGTAGCCAGAAAGCCCTCTTCAGTGCCAGCAGCGAGAATCCTCCCCCACCGCTCTCCACTCCCCTGGCACCCGTACGCGGCAGGCTACTCCCGCCAATGTCCCAGCACACCCCAGCAACTCACCGCCAACTTCTTTCCGGGTTCTTATTCAGCAAGTTGGAAAAAGAAAACACAGGACAATGGAAGGCAAGAGTGAAAGCAGTGTGGTTTATTCAGGGGTGAGAACCAGCAGGGCAGAGGGCACCCGGTGGCAGGGTGCTGCTGGAGCGGGCCATTCCAGGGGTCTGCACAGCACTCGGGTCATGGCTATTGGTCCAAATGTGTGCCCCTCGGGTTTGGAAAAGCTGTGTTCACCCTTGAGTCTGAACTTTCCTCCAGGTCTGCTCCATTTCCATTTTCTCCCGGCTAGCCTGTAATCCCTGGAGGTGGAGGTGGGTGGATCGCGGGTGCAGAGGGTTCCGAGCTTCAGTGCCGTGTGGGGCAGGCAGCCACCCGGGCCCCGGTCAGGCTGCTGTGGATGACAGGTTGGTGCACCCTGACTCCCCTGCCCAGTGCTTGCCATCCATGTTCCAGGACGAGGGCTGGGCATCAGACGCCTTTCCAGTTGCTGGCCCACAGCCCCGGGCCGGCTCTCACAGGGCCCCTGTGTCTGCTGCTCCTGCACCAGCTGAGGACAGCCACGGAGTGGAGGCCCGGCGCCGTCCAGCTGCAGGGAGGAGGGCAGGGCTGGGGTTGGGCATTTTCCTGGCTGACCCTGGGGCTGCTGCTGACCTGTCCCCACTCAGTCTCCACCCTCGGGGCTCCAGAAAAGTCCCTGTGCAGAGGAGCCCAGGTTGGGGGGCAGCCCGTGTCCCAGCGCAGGGCTGCTGCTGCCAGAGGAGGGCCACACAGTGGGCATCTGGAGATAGGCAGCCTGCCCCAGAGACAATGAGGGGTGGTCTGGCAGGTGTCAGGCACTGGATATGGAAGAGGCTGCTCCCAGGAGTCCCATCCCACCGCTTGGGGACTGCCAGTCCCAGGCCACCATCAATCCCCTCTTGCAGTAGGTTGTGGCTGGGTAAGGAGGGGCAGCCCCAAGCCCCCAGTTCCCTTCTCTGGGGAGGGTGGCATGGCCATTTGACATCCTGGCTTGGAGGGGAGCAGCTCCAAGTGACTGCCTCTGCCCAGTGGGCTCCCTGGCCCCTGTGAGCTCCTGCCCTTTCTGCTCCTTGCACTCATCTGGAGACATCAGCTTCCTTTTCTGCTCTCAGAAGAGTATCTTCTCCCACTCTACCTGGTGCTGGGCGTCTCCCACCTCCCAGTCCCCTCCCGTTCCTCCCTTGGCTCCTCTGAGCCTCTTGGGGGCCTTGCTGCCCCCAGGGCTGCCCTAGGCTGGGCCCCTCATCCCCATCCCCAGAGCTGCCTCCCCAGCCTGGCCATTGGGATTGAAGCATTGCTGACCTGGCACTTCCCATCCTGCCAGACCAACAGGTCCCGGACAGCAAGCCCTGTGCAGCCCCGACTCCTCGTATTATCCTAGTTTGTAGTTTCTTCCCTAGCCATCCATGTTCTTCCTTCTTCCAAACAGGGCTGGCCACAGCTGAGCCTCTGGGCTGCCCTGCTGGGGCTCAGCCTTTCACTCTCAGGCCGGCCCCCAACCTGGTTCAGACAGTCCCTGGCCACTCAGCCCTGTGCTCCATGAACCCTGAGACCCTCACATCCATCCAGACACAGGACCTTGGGGTCCCTGCAGCATCTCTGAGCTTAAGCTGGGCCCTCAGCTGCCTCCTCCATGAGGAGGTGAAACCAGAGTTTCGAGGTGAATCTGGATTCACTGCTCCTGCTGGCCGTGGTGTCTGCACCATCTGCAGGTCTCTGCAGCAGAGAAGCGCCGCAGCTCTTCATGGTGGGCCAGGCCCTGCAGTGTTTCAGCAGACCAGCAGCCCACAGCCAATTTCTCCTTCTTTCTGATGCTTGTCTAGTGAATTCGAAGAGTAAACCCACACACCAGGATGAGTGAGTATAAGAGCGGGAGTTATTGCCGAGTAGAAACGGGAACAACTCTGGCTTGCAAGAGAGCAGCCGAGAGCAGGTTTCTCCACCTGAGTGTGCAGGTGTGGGGGCTCATACAACACTGGGTCACTGCCTTGGTCCACAGTTGTGCTAATTAGGGTTTGGAAACGTGCTAACACTATTGGTCAACTCTCAAGTCCCAACTTCTATCAACTCTGCTCCATTTCCATTTCCTGACTGCAGGTCAGAGGCGGGAGGTTGAGATCGTGGGATGGGCAGCAGGCGTATGTACCATGCCCAGGCCGGGCCATGCCTGCACAGTGGGCTCCATGTGGCCACAGGACACACTGGCTGCCCATGCTCAGACCCACCCGGGCTGCTACTCGACTGCTCTGCTGCTTATTGACGGGGACCAGTGGCCCTGGCTAAATAGTTTGGTGGCTGGGGAGCCATATCCCAGGAGTGAGCTCGCTGTGGTTCCACCCTGGGAACCTCACCTGAGACCTGCAGCTTCAGACCAGTACAGTCACACCACACTCCTGAGCAGGAACCTCCCTTAGCTCCCAGCTACCTGCAGATACCACTCACACTTCAAGTGACATTGAAAGCTCTCCAGATTCTGTCGATAAGTGGTGTTTTCTATTCATGAAACAATTGTGCTCAAATATATTCTAAAGTTATCAAAAAAGGCTTAGACTCTCTGCATGACAAAGCAGAGGTGAGGTCACCCTCCCAGCAGGCTCTGCAGCCATGGGCACTATCTGCACCTGCAGGCTCACTGGGCCGGCCTCTGCAGGACTCTGAAGGGAGCACCTGCCAGGCAGACAAGAGCCCTTTCCTCGGGACAGTTAGGGCAGGCAGGAAGGCAAGCCATTGGCCACTAGAGGAAGTAAGGTCGGCGAGCTGCAACCACAAAAGTATCAAGGGTAACAGGTCACAGGCAAAGCAGGCAGTGGAGTCCTGAGAGGTGTCAACAGTGGCAGCCCCACAGCACATCACCAAGACCCAGTGCAGAGCTCACAGGAACAGGGCTGCCACTGGCAAGGAGCTGTGGCCCTGTCAGCTTCTGCTCCTCCCGCGGTGAAGCAGCCCTCTCCAAGCAGAGGTTGTGAGAAGGAGCCTGACACCTGCTTCTGCTGGCAGGTCAGACTGTGTCTCTCCACTTGTTGCAGCTCTCAGCGGTGGGCTGTGCCCTCCAACCTGGCAGCTAGCTCTAGCGACTCACCGTCCATTCTTCCTTCTGGGTTCTTATCTTGTGAGTTCGAAGAATGAAATCCACAGGCCAGGATGAGTGAGCGTGAGATTCGGCTCTGTTTGATGTGAGCAGGAACAAACCTCTTGCAGTGCAAGAGGAGCCTCCAGAACAGGTTTTGCTGTGTAAGCACCTCAGTCTAGGGGTTCAGGTAGTACTTGGGTCACTGCCACTGCTCCAAACTCACGCTAATTAGGGTTCAGAAAAGTACTAATGCTATCCGTCAGTCCTGGAGTCCCAGGACCTCCAGCCAGCTCTGCCCTACTTCCACTTTCTCCTGGCAGGTCGGAAGCAGGAGGCCGAGGTGGAGGGATGGGCCTCAGCGCTGCTCTGCAGCAGGCGTTGGTACCTCAGCTGGCCCTTCACCTCGGGGCACCCAAAGCAGAGAAGGGAGCCCTCCCCTTCTCCCTGGCACTTGCAAGACTGCTTGGTTCTGCGTTGACACTGTTGCAGGACCAGCCCCTCCTCTCCCTCCTCAAAAGTGAGCCTCCGGGGTCTCCTTGGGTGACTAACCAGCCTCTCAAGGACTCACTCAATCCACCAGGGCTTCCCCTCAGCAGCACAAAGACCCAGCAGCCAAAGCTTTGAAATGCCCAGGCACACCTCGCAGGGGCTGCTGTGTTCTTCAGACGAGGACACCTTTCTGCAGTGGAGGAGTTCCCATGCCTGAGCTCCCCCCATGGCCAGGCCACCACTCTCCGAGAGACTGCACTTTGGTGGAAAGCATCTTTCTCGGGGTCCCTACGTCTGGCCCAGCACAGCTCAGGCCTTAGGCAGCCTGAATGGCGCTATCCACAAGGCTCGCGGGGGCCTTGTTCCATGGGAGGTGGGGGGAGGGGGAGGGTCACACGGACACAGGAGGAAAGGCCCCACCAGTCTCTCCGACTCACGGCCACAACCTTTGCTTGGCATCCCTTGTGCTTCTGGGCTCCCAAATCTCCCAGCCCCTGTCCTGCCCAGGCCCACATAGCCCTTTAGGAAAGCCGGGTCCTGCAGCAGTCACTTCAGCTAGCTGCAAAGCGGGCCCTGAGCTCTGCTGGTGACGGACTCTGGGTGGGTGGAATCCTCTACTGCACCAGAGGAGCTCTTGTTTAAAGGGCCCCCTGGAGCCTGTGGAGAACATGCACTTCCCCCTTGAGGAACTGGGATGTTGAATTTTCTCAGTGGGCCTGGTGCAGCGTGCAGGTGTCACCAGCTGAGGCCACCGTGCTGGCCGCCCCCCTGCTCCCTGCAGAAGCGGCTCATCTCACTGAGGGCAGGATGTGAGTGTGGAGGATGAACTTTGCTGACATCTAACCCTAACCCTGCAGACGGCGCTCGTTGTCGGGATTCCCTGGAGCTTTGAGTCCTCGGCTCTCTAGACCCACGAGCAGAGCACTCCTGCTGCGATTCGTATAAAGGGCTTTGGATGAGCTTCCCGGCTGGGGTTTCCACAGGGCAGTGTCAGCCTGGGCCCAAGGGCACAGTGACACGAGACATGGCCTCCGTGGGGGACTGTTAAACCAAAGCAGCCTGAACGCAGCTCTGATCCGTAGCTGCTGGCCAGGTGGGCATTTCCTCGTGCCCAGCAGGAGTCGCAGGTCTCCTAGCACCTGAGGGACCACACGACAAATCCTCAGGCTGTGCCTTCAAACCACCCACACCCACGCACCGGCCCAACTCTCGGTTGAACTGCAGCCTGGACACGTCTATGTGCCTGAGAGAGATGCCCTGTCCTCCAGGACAGGAGGCAGGAGGCAGCTCCTCCCCAGAGCCCAGACATAGAGGCACGCACTCACAGGGGCCTGAGCCAGCACACACTGGCATGCTCTCAGCACGTTCTCACGCCCACCCCACGCCCGCCCTCCTCATACCTAGGGAGCCACCCGCTCTCCCACCGGACCCTGCATGGACTAAGTGGACGTCCTGTTCAGGGTGGGTCCATCCTGCCAGGGCATCTGCTGGTCAAGATGGATCTAGGTCTGCCATACGCATGCTTTTTGTTTCTGTGTGCCCTAAGATTTTTTTATATAAAATTACGTACCTTCACATACTTTTGAGCTGACAGCTGAAATTTCTCATGAAGATGGAACTGTCACAGGGAATTCTCAACAAGCCGTGAATGTGGCGGCTTGAATCTAAGCTCGCGCAATTCCTTCAGATGATCTCGCCGGCTGACAGTCACCAAGGCCACCACTTCTGCTTTACCCAGAAGCAGATGCAGGTTTTACGGCTCTTCTGTTCTCCTTCCTCTCTGAATATCTATTCCCATCCTGTTCAGCCCACAGAATCATGTTCTGATTCTAGATTTATGCTGTTCTTGATCATTCTCAGTTCTCAGTTCAAAATGATTTTTTAATATTTTTGTGACCATGACGCTTGATTATTAAACTTCATACTTTTCTGACTTGCATTATCTATTACAACTGACCAAAATAATGCTTTATTACATATTTTGAAAAGTATAATTTAAAGATAAAATTAAAATTTAAAAATGTTATTTTCTTAATGAAAGGAAAAATTAAACATCCCATACAATTATAAGAAAGAGATTTGTGGTTGGTCCTTGTTATGATGAAACAGAGTCCAGTGTTGAATTTATTTCTATTTTTCCCTTTATACGAGTACAGAGTAGCAACGTTAGTGATAAAAGGGATGGGCAAGAAAGGAGTAAAAAATTCCTTCCAATTCCTTGAGTTCTTTCTGAATTACATAAAAATTTATAAAATGAATTAGCATCAGAAATATTTCAAGGCAGGCTTGGTGACCACATCTGTAATCCCAGCAGCTCTGGAGGCCAAGGCGGGAAGCCTGCGAGCCCCATTCCAGGCTGGGCGACTTAGCACGACCATCTCAAAATAAGAGAAAAAGGGCAGGAGTGCAGCTCCGGGCAAGGGCACCCCTGGATTCAGTCCTCAGTGCCAGAAAATATTTTCAATGTCCTCTTATCCTACAGGATAAGATCCTTCGTCAATTGTGTTGGGGAAAGGAGCCGCCCACTCTCACTCTGCCAGTCCTTGAAGTGGCCTCCGGGTGCCCAGGGGCCGGTTTGTGAGGGCAGGGACAAAGTAGAACCCCACCCCTCCCGGCCATTCCGGGAAGAAGTGTTTTACCAAGAGTCCTCAGGGAAACTGGGATCCTGAAACAGACTCCCTTAACGTGCCTTGTGCCTTGGAAAGTCTTTGCTTCCCCAGGAGTATGCATCCTGGCGTTCAGATTGCCCCAGGAGATTTTTCCTTTAACAAGGATGGGAACAGAAAACAAGGTTCAAAGCCCACGATCGTGCGCTGGACATCACCCGCCTTGACCTCATGTGCCTCTTGAAACCATAAAAATAAAAACAACTATCTGCGCAGCACACGCATGGCTGTGCAGAATGCCCTGCCCTCCGCCTCACGCTGAGCACAAATGGGTTCAGAGAGTGGCAGCCTCGTGCCTGGTGGAGCAGATGAAGTGCGAAGGTGGGCACCAGCATGCCCCCGATGTATGGCGACACTGCCTCAGGAAGAAGTGTGTTCATTTCAGGTAGAAGGTGAGAAACCTGGTGACCACGGGCTGTCTGAACACACCCACTTCTCACGCCGTGTCGCCATCCCAGGAGAACCGCTGGAGGCCAGGTTGAGGCTCATGGCGTGGACTGTCCTGCCCTGCTGGGGCTGCACCTCTGCAGCTGCCCTCCAGGGGACCGTCCCCAGGCACATGTTCCAAGCTTGGTTCCATCTCGAGGAAGGTAGAGAAACCAATGGGTGGAGGGCGTGTGCCAATAATCCAGCACATGGTACCTCGAGAGTGGGACTCAGGCTGCCATGACAACCTCCTGAAGCCCCCCGGGGCAGCCCCACCTGAGGAGCCCACACCAGGCCCCACTCTGAAGGCCCAGCGCCCACCGTGAGCACCCTGGGACCAACATCCAGCACGACTCCCTCCGGTGGGCCAGGCCAGGGCAGTGCTGGGTTCTGGCCAGCCGTGTGCCATGCTGTCCTGAGGGTGCGATGTGGAAGGGCACCCCACTGCAGTTTGAGGGGCGCCTGCTGATGACCTGGACGTGGACTCTCTCTCCGCGTGCGCTTGCACTTCTTTGACCTGTTGACTTTTACAGTGCTATTTAATTTCAATGATTTTGTAAATTTTCCAGTTTTTCTTCTCTTCTTGATTTTTGAACTACATCCCAAGGTAGCCAGAGAGGTTCTTTATAAAATCTGTTGGAACTTCTGGGTGATAGACAGACCGGTCCTGGACAGCACCCTGAGGGCTGGCGAGGCCGTGCCAGGTACACGTGCTTCTGCTCCTCAGCCTCCTCGTCCAGAGGCAGCACTGGAGCCCCAGGGTCGCCGTGGGGCTCTTCTCCCTCCACTGGACAGGCTGGCTCCACTTACCCAATTGTCTGTCTTAAGGCACGTGCTAGCTCTTGTGTCTCCCTGCTGTGTTGACACAGGGTTCCTTCAACCTCACTGGACTTCACACTTGGTTTGACTTAAAGCCTCTTTTGTCTTCTCTGCTCTCTTTCTGTGACAGAGAACACCTTCCTCTATTTTGCCCTTTGTGTCTGCTTGTCTATGGTCCTACAGTGAGACTCCTGTGGAGAGCACCAAGTTGAATTCCACTCTTTCTACCCTGTATATCAATCTCTGTCTTTGATTAGGGAGTTTGATCCATTTACATTTGAAGTAGCCTCATAAGAAGGACAGACTTCTGTCACTTCTGTGTGTCTTGCATACTTCTCGTCTCTCATCTCTGTGCTGTAGTCTGCTCTGGTGTGGACTATTTGTACAGAAAGGCTTTAATTCCCTTCTCATTTCCATTTGTGCCTGTTCTATGCTATTTTTTGTGGTTACCATGGGGATTACATTTAACGTCCTGTAGTGTGAATTCACACCAGCTTTTCTTCAAAACATGAAGCTCAGCTCTGATTCACTTCCACCCCCCTGTACAGTCACCAGTATCACAAAATTATACCTTATGCACTGTATGTCCCAAAACAGGCTGACACAGGTTTTCAGACACTAATCTCCTAGAAAATATGGAAAACAAAATTGGCTTTCTGAAGTAAGTTAGTGACTCCATGGCACAGTCTGAGAGCTGCTGTTCTACACCATGGAGTCACCCAGGGCAGGCACAGCCTGAGAGCTGCTGTTCTGCACACCATGGAGTCACTCAGGGCAGGCACAGCCTGAGAGCTGCTATTCTACACCATGGAGTCACTCAGGGCAGGCATATCCTGAGAACTGCTGTTCTGCACACCATGGAGTCACACAGGGCAGCACAGCCTGAGAACTGCTGTTCTGCACACCATGGAGTCACTCAGGGCAGGCACAGCCTGAGAACTGCTGTTCTACACACCATGGAGTCACTAGGGCAGGCACAGCCTGGGAGCTGCTGTTCTGCACACCATGGAGTCACTAGGGCAGGCACAGCCTGAAAGCTGCTGTTCTATACACCATGGAGTCACTCAGGGCAGGCACAGCCTGAGAACTGCTGTTCTACACACCATGGAGTCACTCAGGGCAGGCACAGCCTGAGAACTGCTGTTCTATACACCATGGAGTCACCCAGGGCAGGCACAGCCTGGGAGCTGCTGTTCTGCACACCATGGAGTCACTCAGGGCAGGCACAGCCTGAGAACTGCTGTTCTGCACACCATGGAGTCACTAGGGCAGCACAACCTGAGAGCTGCTGTTCTATACACCATGGAGTCATCCAGGGCAGGCACAGCCTGAGAGCTGCTGTTCTGCACACCATGGAGTCACACAGGGCAGGCAGAGCCTGAGAGCTGCTGTTCTACACACCATGGAGTCACTCAGGGAAGGCACAGCCTGGGAGCTGCTGTTCTGCACACCATGGAGTCACTAGGGCAGGCACAGCCTGGGAGCTGCTGTTCTGCACACCATGGAGTCACTCAGGGCAGGCACAGCCTGAGAGCTGCTGTTCTGCACACCATGGAGTCACTCAGGGCAGGCACAGCCTGAGAACTGCTGTTCTGCACACCATGGAGTCACTAGGGCAGCACAGCCTGAGAGCTGCTGTTCTACACACCACGGAGTCACCCAGGGCAGGCAGAGCCTGAGAGCTGCTGTTCTGCACACCATGGAGTCACCCAGGGCAGCACAGCCTGCTCTCCACAGCTTGGCCACCCTCTCTGTTCAATATCCTCACACATGCCAGGAGACAGGCCCTGGTGGGCGACTGGGTGCTCAGGCCTTGTCCCTTAGGACCAGTCCTCTTGCCTGGTGTCCTGAGTCTGAAAGCAGCTGCTTCATTTCATTGCCTGTTTGGTAGACCCACCACGAGGGTCCATGGACCTTGGCAGTGAGATTCTTGGCAAGAAACCTTGGAGACCGCACTGTGGCAGAGAGCCAGGGGAGCACATGGGTCCTCCAGGATGCAGGAAATCCGGAGTGTCTGAGGGTGCAGGCCTTTGAACCAAGAAGAGCAATGCTCAGCAACAGGAGGAACCCCAGAAGTGGTCCAAGGGTGGGCTGCACAGAGCTCTGACCTGGGAGGGGCAAGAGGACAGCATGGTCCCTAGAAAGGAGCAGGGGTAGGAAAGGAGATCTGCTGGGCCAAGGAAGGTGCCAGGGACAGAAGCAAACAGAGAGGAGATGGGACGGAGGCCAAGTCTTATGTGGTGCTTAGGTGGTGGAGGGAACAAGCTGGGCAGGGCAGAGGTGGAGTCAGCCTGGGAAGCTCACGGGCAACCTGAAGGTTCCAGAGAGCTGAGGGTGTGGCCTAGACAGGTGTCAGGGCTGCAGGGGCTGCCGGGGTGGAGGGAAAGGCACAGGCAGGGCAGAGGCAATGGATGCCATGTCCTAGCTGCCCCCAGCAGCCCCTGCTGTGCTGGCCAGCGCTGTCTCTTCCCCAGGGATATCACTTTGCTTCTGGACCTTGAGCCTCATGGGTCCTGAGCCTCCCTCTCTGCTGTCCCCACAGGGTCCATGGACCACAGGTAGTGTGTGTGAAGAGGTCTTCACGTCACCTCTGCCAGCTCCTGCCTCTTGGACTGACACTGGCAAAGACTTCCAGAACCCACACTAGCAGCTTTCTTGAGCCTGTGAAGACTCCTTAGCTCAGCTACAAAGCCCTTCTCTGAAAAGCAGTTGCTAAAAGCAACCCTGCTTCATCTAGTTACACTCCTGGTGTGTGCACACAGTGGGCCTGCATCCTTCAGACTCCCTCACCAGGCCATGCAGAGGTGGAACTGGCTTCAGGGCCCCAGCCACCCACCTGCAAGCTTCTGCCTGGCAGTGAACAGGGGGTTCCTTCTCAGTTATCGAAGATAATAGAGCACCAATGTGACCCCGCAAACCCCATAGCCGGAGGGCACACTGAGTGGCGGGCTGAGCTGTCTGGCTCAGGGACTCCACAGTCTAAGAGCCTCTGTGCCACTGGACTCCGTGGTCTGCAGAGACACCCATGGGGCACTGGCCCCACGCAGAGCCATGTGCTGAGAGTTGAGCACTTCTAATCTCAGACGCGAGCCTGGCATGCTGTGAATTTCTGGGTTCTCAGTTGGCCTCAGCCTTTGGGGGCCAGGACCACAGCCTCTCATCCCAGCTAGGGAAAGCCAGCACCCGTGCAGGGGCAAGCTGCCCCAGGGGAAAGGGAGACCAGCAGAGCTGGCTGTGACTGCCCCAGGGAAGAGTATCTGCCTCTCCTCAGGTTCCTGGGCAGCCAGGGGTCTCTCTCCAACCACCTATTGGACAAGTTTCTCCTCTGAGAGAGAAAGAACTAAAATGGACAGCCTGAAACTATAGACTCTGTTATGCTCTGAAGGGGCCCCACCGGAAGTAGTAGCTGTGGTAACACACGTTGAAGCCCAGAGGATCCACTGCTTGGAGGTAGGGCCCAGGAGGGTGGTAGAGCCCAAAAAGGTCATCAGCTCCTCCCCCGGACTGCTGGCCTCCAGAACCGAGAGGAAGTAAACGCCGTGGTGCCCCTGCCTGTCCATGGTGCCTGCTGAGGCAGCCTGCGCTGCCCGGTGCACAACTCGGAGTTAACGGGGACTGAGCTCGTTTAAAACCCCCACTTTGAAGGAGAAATCGAGGCCTGAATCACCAGCCAGGCCACCTCGGCCTGCCAAGCTGTCTGCAGATGGAACCACTGGCACCAGCCCAGAGCCTGTGGGCCAGCTACCTCCCTGAGCAGGACGCAGGACTAGACCATTTGAAGCACTTGTCAAAGGAACGTGGAGCCAGCGTTTGCAGGCCTCAGAGTAATGGTTCAGTGGGTGAACTGTGCAGGGGCGAAGGTGGGGCCCAGGGAGAGGGGCACTGGGGCCCTCTGAGGCAGGCAGGCAGGCAGCCCCTCATTGCTTGGTGATCTCACAAGCCCAGAAGGTCTTGAAGTTGTCTGTGAGCACATGGATAGTGACCTCAACTGCTGAGAGGTTGTGCGTGTCCCCACTGCACCTGAGCCTTAGCTTCCTTCCGTTCCGATGACAAACGGATGCCCAGGGCCTAGGGTGTGACCCAGTGGTGGAGCACCTGCCGGGCCTGCAGGAGGCCTTGGCTTCCAGCCCAGCTGCAGTGAAGAATCAAAGGACAAGAGAAGTCAAGCTACCCCCATCCCAGCCACAAAGGGAAGCCCAGCAATCCCTTCGCTAGCCTAAAAGCCCAGCAGCAGGGAAGAGGTGTGCACCCCGAGACGTGGGCTCGGCCCTGTCCATGCCCCTTGACCCCTCACTTTGTTGGGATTGAGGGACCTGCTCTGACATTGGTGGCCTGTAGAGGCCTGGGCAGTCCTGTGGCTAGAGGACTTTCACCCCGGCTGGAGTGCAGAGGCTGGCCCTGGAAGTGCTCTAGGCATTGGGACCTGCAGCCTGAGCTAGGTATGGTGTGAGACCATGGGTCTCATTAGCGCTCAGTACAGGTGTTCTGAAGAGCAGGGACCTTGGAAGTGTGACAGCATCGCCTGGCGAAGACTGGAGGCAGCACTGCCCACTCACCTCCCTGGCTGCCCCACCGCGCCTGCTCCAGGCAGCTGCCCCAGCTTGCAGGGTACTCTGAGCCACCTGGGCCCGTGTTCCACATGCTCTAACGTCTTCCCCCAGCTCAGCCTAAACTTCCCGGTGTGTGCACCTGTATGCAGCTTGGCACTCAGGCACATGCCTGCTGGCCAGGTTCAGAGGACCTGGGGGCCAGCACTCAGCTGGGAGCTCACATGGTACCTGGCGTGTGGCCAGGCTCGGGGGGCACAGCCGCAGGTGTTCAGGGGGGTGAGCAACGTGCCATACTTGGGGTTTGAACGGGCAAGTCCAGCAGGTTTGGACAGCAGCACTCTCCCTGCTACCATGCAGGCGGTCAGTGCTGGGTCTGAGGCTGCGGGGAGGGCTGTGCCCTCGTGCACTATGGGCCCTCCAGGAGTCGGGTCCAGTGGGACCTGGCTGTGGATGGCCACAGATGGGTCTCCAATGGTTTCTGGGCAAAAGGTCCTGTAAGGAGCGGGAGGAAGATGTGGAGGTCTTGAGGGACAGGTGCTCTGGTGTCCCCATGCCTTGTTGACACTGCCTGGGTCCATCTCTCTGTATCCATCACCCTTTGCTGTCTCCTCATCCATCTGTACTCTTACCTGCCATGCCTGTCATCCATCTGTCCGTCACTCACCTACTGTCTGACGGGGCTGGATTCGGAGGACTGGGCTAGTTGCCCCAGCCACTGAATCTTCTCCCATCAGTCCATCCGTATGGACCTGAAGAAGAGGTTCAAGAATCTTTCCCACTGTGGTGGATGGGCTCCACCTTAGTGGCAGAGGGGACCTGTGCCTGAAGGGCAGTTCACCACCCTGTGCCCTTGGGGTCTCCTCACATGCAGCTGGACACCAGGGCCGGGTATCCTCTTTGTGTGCCAGGGGACACCTCACTGCCAGGCAGCCCCATGGGCCCCACTCCAGTGTCTAGACTTGGTGGCTGATTCCTGATCTCAAGGGTCAGCCAGAGTTCTGCCAGGCAGCTCTACTGTGCTACTTTATCCAGAGCCATCCAGGGGGCCTAGACTGATGTTCTTTCTTCAAGAAAAACAAGGAATCGTGCAGGCTAGGTGGACAGCACCACAGCACAGTCAAGATGAAGGTTCCACACCCCAGGGAGAGTGGGAGTGGGAGGCTGGGAGCCCCGAGGTCAGCCAGGCTTGGCCCAGGTGTTGTCAGGTGGAAGCACCTTCCTCCACTGGTGAGCTCTCCACCTCACTGGAAATGGGGTGTCATGGTTGCACCCAAGACCCTCCCGCACCCACCAGCCCTCCCCAACCCTGAGGCTCCAGAGGAGACAGGCTCCTGCTGGGCAGCAAACCCCAGCTCTGCAGAAGCAGAGTGCTCCCACCCGGGGAGCCAGCGGCTGCATCGCCTGGGCAGTTGCTCACCAGTGATCCTGCAAAGCACTCAAAACCCCGAGCAAAACTCTGCTCAACCGGAGTGCCGTCCCTCTGCCCGGAGCACACAGCCTGGGCTCCTTCTCCCTAGGACTGAATGGGGCAGGCCAAGGGCGTCTGAGCACCGTGACGCTAGGCAGAGCAGGTGGAAAAGGAGAACTCGTGGGTTCTTCAGCCTCTGCAGCTCAGAAATTCCCACGGCCCATGAGATCTGAGGCTTGAGCCTCCCCTTCTTACGTGTGCTGGCTGAGTCACAGGCAGGTGCACTACTTTGAGAGAGCAGTGTCCTCGGGCGGAGGGTGGACACAAGGAGAAAACTGCCTCATCACTGCTGGTCAGGAGACTCAGTGGACAGCCTGCTGGGATTCCAGTTCCTGGCTGCTGCCATCTCCAGACTGTGCCCCCAGAGTCCCCTGTCTGGAAGGTGGCCACACCACATGGCCAAGGAGCATTAAACTTGCTTGACAGTTGATCTTAAGGTGGGGAGGTCATCTTAGGCACCCAGGTGGGGTTGGTGTAACCAAGAGGTAAAGCAAGGAGACAGAAGCCAAGGGTCAGCAGGAGACAGATGTGGCAGAAAGCCAGGTGCCATGCTCTGGCTTCAAGGGTGGCGAGGCCTGGTCACCACCAGGTCAGCCTCGAAGAAAGGGAAGGAGGGACACTGTGGGAGCCAAAGCAACACGCCTCTCCTACAGCCCGGTGGATGGGCCTCTCTCCGGGCTGAGGCAGTGGTCTTGCTGGAGTGACCCTCACTGCACCATCAGCAGACCAGCGACCAGAGCTGAAGCTGACCCATGCGGCTCCCCAAGCCACAGAGTCCCTGACCGAGAACCGCTCTGGGGCTGAGGCCACTGGGGAGAGGTACACACTCTAATCCTAGAAGGGTGGGTGGGCAGACACTGTGCTTCCCCTCCCTGGGTCAGCAAGGACAGTGCACAGCCACTGCCTAGGGTGGAACTGGGCAGAGGTGATCTGCACAAGTGGACTCCATGCCCACGCCTCTCCCCTGGCCCTGGAGGCAGCCAAAGGATGGGAAGTGGTCATCAATCAGGGCTCAGCCCCACAGATGTGGCAATAGAAATCTAGACCCCAAAGTGTGCAGCAGGTTTTTAGCAACCACATTATATCCTTTTGAAGGTACAAATGCAACATTTTAATTCCCTTTACTTCCTGGAATAGGGCATGACATTTTCTGAAATGTCCCTTTGAAGGGAAGTAAAGCTCAGAGTAGCAGTGGTTCAGAATCGCGAGGGAGGCATCCCACACAGCGATGCCGCTCGGCCGGACACAGCAGCACTGTGGGCGAACTTGAGGACAGGAGCTTCAGGGACCAGCAGGCCTGAAGGACAGATGGACTGGTTCCACCGGCCTGAAGGCCCTGGAGAGTGGCAGCTGTCAGAGCGGGCCGTGGGTCTCCCTATTGGAGGAATGCAGTTTCCACCTGGGAAGATGAGCAGGCTCTTGAGGAGGATTGTGAAGATGGCCACGCCACCCAAGTGCACCTAACAGCACAGCTCTGGCCACTGAAGGACCGTTGCTGGTGGACCTAGGACTTTGGGTATTTTGCCAGTTTTTAAAACTGCAAAAGATATTTGCAGCTATAGCTCCAAGTGAAAGAGACTTTCCAAATGTACTTTCCTGCTGGCTGAGACCTTTCCAAGTAAAACATCAAAACATGATCAAACAAGGGACAGTTCTGAGATCGGCACTCTCTCTGGTCTGGGGACATGAAAATGTGGCAAGCCTCGTTGAAATTGGTTAATAAGCCCCGCCTTCCTGAGGCGCGAGTCAGGGCTGCACTCTCCTCCAATGGCAGGCAGGCCAGCTGCCAGGCTTGCAGGGGACCTTGCCTCCTGTTGGTATCTGGGGATAGTTGGGCCACTTAGCCTGCCAGGACAGTTCTTTCTTTCCCAGGGCCTGGGTGAGGGCCCTGGGCCACTGAAGCCCCTTGGGCTGGGGAGGTGATGAGACAGGTGCCAGCCCTGGAGGCTGGGCACACAGGGTGTTTGCTGTGCCCAGGCTATGAGATGACCTGTGCCACCATGAAGAGGCAGAGGCAAGGTCACAGCCAGCTGATGACCCAGAGGAGCAGTGAGGCCAGTGGAAGTGACCCTGGGCTGGCCTTGAAGGCAGCAGCAGGGGAGGCGAAGCCTTGGGGCCATTCTCTCCCCCTAGAATAGTTTCCCTCCTGAGTAGGAAGCACGCCATGTGCCGCAGGCTGAGCAAGAAGTTTCTACCTGAAGGAACAATCCCACTGTCTGTTTCTGCCCTGCGCGGCTTCAGTACAAGCTGCTTTCAAGATAGTCCAACCTTCCTTTGCAAGTGGTTCTTATCATCGGGAGCTTGCTGTGTCACCTAAAAGGAATGTGGGTCTATCCAGGTCAGGTTCTGAGATGAAATGGGAGGAGGGCCTGAGCTCTCCAGCAGCCCTGGTAGGGTCCTCTGCTCCTGGTCATGCAGGGGACCCTTCCAGCCCACAGTGCACTAACCCAGACAGAGAGATGCAGAGGCCCCAGCCCCAGAGCAGCCGCCCTCCCGCATGGAGGGGCCAAGCTTGCTCCTGCGTCTGGACCCTCAAGGGCCCAGGACAAGGCAGGGTGCCTCGTAGTTCCCAGCAGTGTGTCCCTTCCCTAGTGCCACTCCACAGGGTGGCATCCTGTCCCTGCCACTAGCCCAAGGAGGCACGTCCTGCCACGTGTGGGCCCAGGAAGGGCCAGGGCTGGACCCTGTGAGGCAGAGGAGGCAGGGACCTTGAGCCTGAGCTTCCAGCACAGACCTGCGGCGACACCGGGAGCTGCACAGCCATGCAGTGAGAGCAGGGCGCTGCTCCTGTGGCTGCTGGCAGAGTGGACAGCAGCATCGCGTGGCCTGCCAACCAGGCTCTGGCGAGCCGGGGCTGTCATGAGTGGCGGGAGGGAGTGCTCCTGGTCCCGGCCTCGCTGCCCACAGACATGGACTCTAGACACGTAATTGTGTTTTAGAGAGGATCACTCAAGGCCACGTGGGCCTGTGCGCTTGTATTCCCACTCCCGGGGATTCTCCAGGGTTGGATGTTGTATCTCCAGGACCCTTAAAATCTGGCAGTGAGGGCTGGGGATGTAGCTCAGTTGGGAGAATGCTTGCCTCGCAAGCATAAGGCCCTGGGTTCAACCCCAGCACCACAAAGAAAAAAAAATCTGGCAATGACCCAGGACTTGTGGGCTTCTGAGAGACCCTGAGTGCAGGTGGCTTTTGTCCCCTGGCCTCCCTTTATGATGATGCAGGACTGGAAGGCAGAGCCATCGCTGGCCTACAGGACCCAGGAAGAGCCACCACGTTGGGCAGCCAGTGGGCAGATATTCCAAGCCTGTGGGCAGGGGAGCCCAGTGCGAAGTGTGTGCACTTTTGCAAGAGCTTGGTGACACGAGCCCACAGTCCATGCTGGCCCCATTCTCTCAGCAAGAGGATCAGCGTAAAGGAGCTACGGAAATGCCGCTGTGACAGCTAAGTTGCCGACCAGGCCAAACGGGTGCAGGAGGGCTGAGGTGCTTAGGAGCTAAGTGACCCCAGAAGCGGCCGGGGAGCTGGAGCTGTGATCTACACCCTCCTCCACGCACCCTCCTCTTCAAAGATGAACTCCGCTACCCAGAGACTAAGGCGGGAGGATGACTTGAGCCTGGGAGTTAAGGCCAGCCTGGGTGACAGCAAGGCCCAGGAAGGAAGGAAGGAAGGAAGGGAGGGAGGGACACTGCCCGGCCAGGTGAGCAGCCTGGGGCTGCACCAGCCCAGAGCCCTCCTTCCCACACCGGGCCGCACACCACAGGTGAACCCACTCGCCACACGCTGCTGCTTCTGGGGTGTTTGCTCAGCTCAGGCTCAGGAGCAGGTCCTGCAGCTGCACGGGCAGAACCTCCTGCTTCTGCGCCAGTTCTCCAGCGCCACCGTCACTGGGCTGTGTCCCGCCTTGAGGCACGGGGGTGGCCAGCTGAGAGCCGTGTCTGTTCATGCATCTGGAGGGGGCGGATGGACCTGCGGCCAGGCGAGTGCCTGGCTGCCCTCCATCAGCCACCCAGGCTGGCCGTTCTGGACACTGCTGGAAGGGAGGGTCTCGTCACCCGGTCTCTTGCCAATGTGGGTTCCCTGGGATTTCCATCTCCGTTTGTGGGAGGTGGTGCCTCGCTGTGGGCTTTATGTGGCTTCCCTGATGGTTTTCACATGTTCATTAGTAGATACGCTCATCTGCAAACCCCGCTTAGGTCTGGTCCTCCTCTCTGTTTTGATCTGTGGTTCTTTGTATCTTCTTCATACCAGCCTTTTATTGCACGCAGTGGAGACGTTCTCTTCCCGTGGTGTATTTTGTGAATAGAAGTCATAAATTCTAATATCGCCCAGTTCTCTGTAGCTGACGTTTCCAGAACCTCTTGGCGACAAAGACTTTTTCTTGTCGCATCCTGTGAGTCTTTTAATTTCATCTTCCCATTTGATCTGCGGTCCACTGAAATTGCCTCTGTGCATAACAAAAGTAGAGATTACCATATTTTGTGGGGGACATAGTGGTGTGTGCCTGTGTTCCCAGCTACCCAGAGACTGAGGTGGGAGGATGACTTGAGCCTGGGAGTTAAGGCCAGCCTGGGTGACAGCAAGGCCCAGGAAGGAAGGAAGGAAGGAAGGGAGGGAGGGAGGGAGGGAGGGAGGGAGGGACAGGACAACAATTGCTGAGTTTGGTGCCCCATGGACCCAGCATCGTCTATTCCAGTCTCTTCTGTGTATTCTCAATGAGGCTGTGCGCTGTCCTGATTTCTGCTGCTTCACAGTCTTGGTATCTGCTAGGAAAAGACCTCCAATTTCTTCCTCCCTTCCTTCTTCTTTCTCAGCAATTCTTTACATTTCTAGGTAGCTTAGAGAATCAGCTTATCAGTCTCTACGCAAATCCTGCTGAGATCTCATGACATCTATCTACACCTTTTGGGGAGGAAACAATAACTAAATATTTAGTCTTTGAACCCACAAAAAAGACATGTTTTCCCATATCTTTGGTTTTTCAAAGTTCCCCAGGAATATCTGGCCATTTTCTGTGTAGAAACTTTGCATGTCTTCCGGGCCCTCCCGGGGCCTGCTGAAGCCCAGGGCCCCTGCCCAGCCTGCCCTGAGACCTGCGGCCCTGGTGCAGTGTCCTCCAAGCCTGGAAGTCCTCCTCGGGAGATCTCCCAAGTAGACCCGCAGGGCTCCATCCCACCCACCTGGTCCCTCTGCTCCACTGGGCATCCAGCAGGGTTGGGCACTGTGTTGGGCTCCTGGCCAACAAGACAGACAGGGGCAGCAGTCAGACCTGAAAAGCACTGTGAAATCTTCAGCCTGATTGCAGATGACCCTGGCTGCAGAGTGAAACGGAGGCATCTGCAGGCAGGGCCGGTGGAGGGGTGGCCCACCTCGGAAGCACCCAGCAGGACAGCAGGCCCTCGTGGAAGGCCTGCCAGAGAGCCCAACCCTCAAGTTCAGAGCTGGAGCAGGAGGGGTGGGAGGCTCAGGACTCCCGTGCGGAGGGAAGGGTGTGGACCTGGCCTTGCTGACCACACACTGGCAAAGTGGGACAGAGCTTCCCGAGCCTCAGCCGCCTGCGAGAAGGACCGGTCTGAGTGTGTCCCTCCCTCCCAGGCCTCCCGCAACTGCCCTTCCCCACGCCAGGCCCGCCTTGAGGCTGTGGGCCCCACGGCAGGAGTCCACAGTCGCTGTGCTGACAGGAGGAGACAGACCACTTTCAGCAGCGTGGCGAGGACATCCTAGGTGACACTCAGGGAACGCCAGTGCCGAAGCAGCCATGGTGACCAGGAGGGACCAGAGGGGGAGGGGACCTGACCAGCGTAGGGACACAGCAAAAGGGAACCCGCTGCTGCTTCCTCAGTCCCAGCCCCTGGCCCAGGCTCTCCCCACTGCCAGGCTCACCCAGGTCCTGTTCTGGGGGGGACGGGGACTCAGGGGCACGTCATTGTGCACCTGTCCCCGGAGTCTGGGAACCTGGCTGTTGTGGGGCACGCTGACTGACAGTGCTCCATCCACAGGTCCAGCTCTAGGCCAGGGTGAGCACCCAGATCACCAGGCCCTGCTGCTGCCCAGGCTGCAGACCAGCTGGGTGCCCAGGAGTGGCCAGAGGGGAGAAGAAGCCTCTGGGGAGTGAGACGTCCACAGGTCTCTGAAAGCTTTGGCCCTTCCTCGGGAGGCTGTGCACCCGCCCAGGGACTGAGGCAGTCCCAGCGCCTCACTCTGCTCGACCCTGAAGGCTGCACACAGCAGCTGAAGCCCAGGGCAGGGCGGCCAGGAGACGAGCCCTGGCCAAGTGTGGAGGGACCACCGGGGGTCACTGGCACTAGCTGCCCAGTAGGTGAGCTGACCCTCAGGTCAACACTGTCAGGAGGAAGGAGGAGACAGGGGTGGGCGTTGCAGGCACGAGCTAGAGCACTGAGCACTGAGTTCTGTCCACAACGTTGCAAAAAACAAGCCACAGAAGAGGTTGAGACTGAGGGGACAGTCCCTCTCTCCTGTGCACACGTGTATCTTCGGCCTGCTGGAGAAGATCCCGGGGCTCTCTGTCGCGTGCTCTGAACTCATCCTGGACTTCAGCCAGAGCTGGCCGTCGGCCAGGGCCTGGGGTCGGCCACAGGGCCACTCCCTGCTTCCTCATGGGTGCTCCTGTTTTCTCTGCTGCTGCCACATTTCTCTCACGAGCTCATAACAACTCCACCACTAAGTGTTTCCAAGCATGAGTCCTGCTGGGCTTTTCTTAATGAAAAGAGTGTGTGCTTTTATAATCAGCCACATGCGCCTGAAATAAATATTTTTCTTGCTTTTTAAAACCTGCTAAAATGAACCTTCTGGAAAGTCCACTTAACGCCATGCTGGCCAGGCAAGCCTCGAGGCCGCCACTCCTCAATTCTGCAAGGGGTCTGGCTCCAGCGCCGGGAGCTGCTCGCCCTCACGTGGTCGATAACAGTGGCCCGGGACTGAACTGTAGGCGCTTTTTCGATTGGATGCGCAGAGTTCTGTGCTCCAGTTCAGTTGGTATCAACAGAGACCTTGCTGTCCACGAACGGCAGCTCTTGAAAACTCACTGCGGCACACATTCCATCTCACGTTCCCTGAGCCCTTCACGGACGGTGATCTGCTGAAGGCCAGGGGTCGCAGTGCCGGGGTGACTGCCATTCTCATGACCTTCCCGGGGAGGCAGGGCCTCTGCTGCCACTCTGGGTGCGGGTGGACTCGCGGTTCTGTGCCCAGCTGGCAGGGGGCACCAGTGCAGTAGGCCTTCAGGAAGAGCCAGGCGGGTGCTGCCTTCTCTGTGGCCTTATGGTGGGGGCTCCAGCCTGCACAGAGGAGGTGGGGCTTCCTGGAGGCCTGGGTGCTATAAAGAGCAGCAGCAGGGGGGACCAGGACAGCAGGGGGACCAGGACAGCAGGGGGTACCAGGACAGCAGGGGGACCAGGACAGCAGGGGGACCAGGACACCAGGGAGGGGACCAGGACAGCAGGGGGACCAGGACAGCAGGGGGGACCAGGACAGCAGGAGGACCAGGACAGCAGACGGGACCAGGACAGCAGGGGGACCAGGACAGCAGGGGGACCAAGACAGCAGGGGGGACCAGGACAGCAGGGGGCACCAGGACAGCAGGGGGACCAGGACAGCAGGGGACCAAGACAGCAGGGAGGGGACCAGGACAGCAGGGAGGGGACCACGACAGCAGGGGGACCAGGACAGCAGGGAGGGGACCAGGACAGCAGGAAGGGGACCATGACAGCAGGGGGGACCAGGACAGCAGGGAGGGGACCAGGACAGCAGGGGGACCAGGACAGCAGGGGGGACCAGGACAGCAGGGGGGACCAGGACAGCAGGGGACCAGGACAGCAGGGGGACCAGGACAGCAGGGAGGGGACCAGGACAGCAGGGGACCAGGACAGCAGGGGACTAAGACAGCAGAGGGGACCAGGAGAGCAGGGGGGACCAGGACAGCAGGGGGGACAAGGACAGCAGGAGGACCGGGACAGCAGGGGGACCAGGACAGCAGGGAGGGGACCAGGACAGCAGGGGACCAAGACAGCAGGGAGGACCAGGACAGCAGGGGGACCAGGACAGCAGGGGGACCAGGACAGCAGGGGGACCAGGACAGCAGGGAGGGACCAGGACAGCAGGGAGGACCAGGACAGCAGGGGGACCAGGACAGCAGGGAGGGGACCAGGACAGCAGGGGACCAGGACAGCAGGGGACTAAGACAGCAGAGGGGACCAGGAGAGCAGGGGGGACCAGGACAGCAGGGGGGACAAGGACAGCAGGAGGACCGGGACAGCAGGGGGACCAGGACAGCAGGGGACCAAGACAGCAGGGAGGACCAGGACAGCAGGGGGACCAGGACAGCAGGGGGACCAGGACAGCAGGGGGTACCAGGACAGCAGGGGGACCAGGACAGCAGGGGGACCAGGACACCAGGGAAGGGACCAGGACAGCAGGGGACCAAGACAGCAGGGAGGACCAGGACAGCAGGGGGACCAGGACAGCAGGGGGACCAGGACAGCAGGGAGGGACCAGGACAGCAGGGAGGGGACCAGGTCAGCAGGGGGGACTAGGAGAGCAGGGGGACCGGGACAGCAGGGAGGGGACCAGGAGAGCAGGGGGACCAGGACAGCAGGGAGGGGACCAGGACAGCAGGGGTGTCCAGGACAGCAGGGGGAACCAGGACAGCAGGGGGACCAAGACAGCAGGGGGGACCAGGACAGCAGGGAGGACCAGGACAGCAGGGGGACCAGGACAGCAGGGGGACCAGGACAGCAGGGAGGGGACCAGGACAGCAGGGGGACCAGGACAGCAGGGGGACCAGGACAGCAGGGAGGGGACCAGGACAGCAGGGGACCAAGACAGCAGGGAGGACCAGGACAGCAGGGGGACCAGGACAGCAGGGAGGGGACCAGGACAGCAGGGGACCAGGACAGCAGGGGGTACCAGGACAGCAGGGGGGTACCAGGACAGCAGGGAGGACCAGGTCAGCAGGGGGACCAGGACAGCAGGGGGACCAGGACAGCAGGGAGGGACCAGGACAGCAGGAGGGGATCAGGACAGCAGGGAGGGGACAAGGACAGCAGGGAGGACCAGGACAGCAGGGGGACCAGGACAGCAGGGAGGGGACCAGGACAGCAGGGGACCAAGACAGCAGGGAGGACCAGGACAGCAGGGGGACCAGGACAGCAGGGAGGGGACCAGGACAGCAGGGGACCAGGACAGCAGGGGGTACCAGGACAGCAGGGGGGTACCAGGACAGCAGGGAGGACCAGGTCAGCAGGGGGACCAGGACAGCAGGGGGACCAGGACAGCAGGGAGGGACCAGGACAGCAGGAGGGGATCAGGACAGCAGGGAGGGGACAAGGACAGCAGGGAGGACCAGGACAGCAGGGGGACCAGGACAGCAGGGAGGGGACCAGGACAGCAGGGGACCAAGACAGCAGGGAGGACCAGGACAGCAGGGGGACCAGGACAGCAGGGAGGGGACCAGGACAGCAGGGGACCAAGACAGCAGGGAGGACCAGGACAGCAGGGGGACCAGGACAGCAGGGAGGGACCAGGACAGCAGGGAGGGGACCAGGACAGCAGGGAGGGGACAAGGACAGCAGGGAGGACCAGGACAGCAGGGGGACCAGGACAGCAGGGAGGGGACCAGGACAGCAGGGGACCAAGACAGCAGGGAGGACCAGGACAGCAGGGGGACCAGGACAGCAGGGAGGACCAGGACAGCAGGGGGACCAGGACAGCAGGGGGACCAGGACAGCAGGGAGGGACCAGGACAGCAGGGAGGGGACCAGGTCAGCAGGGGGGACTAGGACAGCAGGGAGGGACCAGGACAGCAGGGAGGGACCAGGACAGCAGGGAGGGGACCAGGTCAGCAGGGAGGGGACCAGGACAGCAGGGAGGGGACCACGACAGCAGGGGGACCAGGACAGCATGGGGACCAGGACAGCAGGGGGGACCAGGACAGCAGGGGGACCAGGACAGCAGGGAGAGACCAGGACAGCAGGGAGGGGACCAGGTCAGCAGGGAGGGGACCAGGACAGCAGAGGCACCAGGACAGCATGGGGACCAGGACAGCAGGGGGACCAGGACAGCAGGGAGGGACCAGGACAGCAGGGAGGGGACCAGGTCAGCAGGGAGGGGACCACGACAGCAGGGGGACCAGGACAGCAGGGGGACCAGGACAGCAGGGGGGACCAGGACAGCAGGGGGACCAGGACAGCAGGGAGGGGACCAGGACAGCAGCGGGACCAGGACAGCAGGGGGGACCAGGACAGCAGGGGGACCAGGACAGCATGGGGACCAGGACAGCAGGGGGGACCAGGACAGCAGGGGGACCAAGACAGCAGGGGGGACCAGGACAGCAGGGGGGACCAGGACAGCAGGGGGACCAGGACAACAGGGGGACCGGGACAGCAGGGGTACCGGGACAACAGGGGGACCGGGACAGCAGGGAGGGGACCAGGACAGCAGGGGGACCAGGAGAGCAGGGGACCAAGACAGCAGGGGGGACCAGGACAGCAGGGAGGGGACCAGGACAGCAGGGAGGGGACCAGGACAGCAGGGGGACCAGGACAGCAGGGGGACCAGGACAGCAGGGAGGAGACCAGGACAGCAGGGGTGTCCAGGACAGCAGGGGGACTAGGACAGCAGGGGGGACCAGGACAGCAGGGGGACCAAGACAGCAGGGGGGACCAGGACAGCAGGGGGGACCAGGACAGCAGGGGGGACCAGGACAGCAGGGAGGGGACCAGGACAGCAGGGGACCAAGACAGCAGGGGGGACCAGGACAGCAGGGGGGACCAGGACAGCAGGGGGACCAGGACAACAGGGAGGGGACCAGGACAGCAGGGGGTACCAGGACAGCAGGGGGACCAGGACAGCAGGGAGGGGACCAGGACAGCAGGGGGACCAGGACAGCAGGGGACCAAGACAGCAGGGGGGACCAGGATAGCAGGGAGGGGACCAGGACAGCAGGGAGGGGACCAGGACAGCAGGGGGACCAGCACAGCAGGGGGACCAGGACAGCAGGGAGGAGACCAGGACAGCAGGGGTGTCCAGGACAGCAGGGGGACCAGGACAGCAGGGGGGACCAGGACAGCAGGGGGACCAAGACAGCAGGGGGGACCAGGATAGCAGGGAGGGGACCAGGACAGCAGGGAGGGGACCAGGACAGCAGGGGGACCAGCACAGCAGGGGGACCAGGACAGCAGGGGTGTCCAGGACAGCAGGGGGACTAGGACAGCAGGGGGGACCAGGACAGCAGGGGGACCAAGACAGCAGGGGGGACCAGGACAGCAGGGGGGACCAGGACAGCAGGGAGGGGACCAGGACAGCAGGGGACCAAGACAGCAGGGGGGACCAGGACAGCAGGGGGGACCGGGACAGCAGGGGTACCAGGACAGCAGGGAGGGGACCAGGACAGCAGGGGGTACCAGGACAGCAGGGGGACCAGGACAGCAGGGGGACCAGGATAGCAGGGAGGGGACCAGGACAGCAGGGGGACCAGGACAGCAGGGAGGGGACCAGGACAGCAGGGGGACCAGGACAGCAGGGAGGGGACAGCAGGGAGGGGACCAGGACAGCCGGGGGACCAGGACAGCCGGGGGACCAGGACAGCAGGGAGGGGACCAGGACAGTAGGGGGGACCAGGACAGCAGGGGGACCAGGACAGCAGGGGGGACCATGACAGCAGGGGGACAAGGACAGCAAGGAGGGGACCAGGACAGCAGGGAGGGGACCAGGACAGCAGGGGGACCTGGACAGCAGGGGACCAGGACAGCAAGGAGGGGACAGCAGTGAGGGGACCAGGACAGCAGGGGGACCAGGACAGCAGGGAGGGGACCAGGACAGCAGGGGGGACCAGGACAGCAGGGGGACCTGGACAGCAGGGGGACCAGGACAGCAGGGAGGGACCAGGACAGCAGGGAGGGGACCAGGACAGCAGGGAGGGGACCAGGACAGCAGGGGGACCGTGACAGCAGGTCCACATATGGTCATCATATGTGGCACCAAGTCTTGGGGTTCTCTGTGCAGCAAAGGCAGCCAAGGTTATGTGCGAAAGAACTCCTGCAGTCCAGATGACCCAGGTGACCAGTTAGCAGGGTGGTAGCCACCCTCGAGGACCAGGAGGCCTCTGCGGAAGCCCTCGTCCAGGCTGCTTGCCTGGAGGGAGGGATCTGGGTTCTTCTCACGCCGTTCGCACTTGGCAGCAGCTTTGATCTGTAGAGCATTCTTACACTGTTTGCAGACAGCCTCTCGATTTTCCGACTGGATTTTAAATGCCAGTGTCTGGGAATGTCTTGTTTCCTTTTTACCCTGTCCCTCTCTGTGGCAGAGCCTGATAACTACCTCCTTCTGGGCCCAGGGTGTGGCCCTAGGACATGGGTGGTTGCCTGGTTTGGCTTCTCTGTCCACTGCTTGGTGGGTGAGGACAGGGAGGGCAAGAGTGAGGTGCGTCAGGCAGCAGGGTCTGAACAGGCTCCTGGCCTCCTAAGCCCCTGGCAGCGTGCATCCCGGGGCCGTTCTGAAGTCCAGTGAGGCCGGCCAAAGGGCTTATCCCATGGAGTGTGGAGTTGCTGCACAAGTCAAAGGGGCCCTGTCCTCTCCTGCCAGTCCAGGCAATGAACTGCCTCAGAAGGAGGGTAGACCACAGTGACTGCCTCCCGCAGGTCACAGCCGTTCCCCCCCAGCTGGTCTTCCTATTTCCATTTTTGCACTTTTAAAATGCATTCTTCACACAGCAGCTGGGAGATCTCTTTAATATGCAAATCAGACTATGTCCTTCTGTTTAAAATCCTCCATAACTTCAAACTGGTTAAAATAAAAGTCTTGGAGCCTTTGTAGCCCAGCCAACTGGCCCTGTCTACCACTCTGACCTCTGCCCTTGGCCCTCGGTCTTGAATGCCCTGTGACCTTGCCCTACAGCCTCTTCTTGGTGCCTGGAATTCACCAGATCCTCAGAGCCAGGACCTCGTGGGTGCTGAGCAGTGTGGCTCCATCACAGGGCCAGCCCCAGTGTGTTTGAGCCCCAGAGGAGACTCTGACCCAGCCCTGGGCCCACCACACTGCATGTAGGGGCTTGTAGGGCTGGACACTTGGTCTATCTTCCCCACTGACTGCCATGCAGGTCCCAAGAGAGCAGGGCCTTGCTGAGCACAGCACCAGGCACATAGTAGGCCCTCAGCAGTTTGTTGGTAAGCAAGTGGGCAGAGGGCTTGTGTCCCGGAGCCCCACCAGAGCGTGCAGAGGTTCCCTCTGCTGGGTGCTGCAGGGGAAGGGGGGGTGGTGCTGTGAGCCAGGAGGGCTATGGGCTGACCCCGTCCCACCATGGGGTGCTCCCCAGCTGCGCTCACCCTTACCAGCAGCCACAGCATCAACTGAGACCCCAGGGCCCATGGTGCAGTGTGCCGGTGGCAGAGGGGAGCTTCCCCAGCCTCTGGCCCCGCTGGCTGCTCAGAGCAGCTCCTCCTGAGACGTGCTGTGGCCTTGTGCCATCAGCAGGGCCCTGTCCTCAGGCAGGACTCTAATAGGACCACTGGCCAGTGGAGAGCCCAGCACAGGCGGCAGCCTGGAGAGGGCCACACCCCACTGCCTGCCTTCGGCTGGGTATCAGCAGAGCCCAGGGCCCTGCAGGGGGCTCATCAGCAGGTGTCCTGATCTGCAGTGTGACCCAGGGTCCCTGCTGCCTACACGAGACACAAGCTGCTGCACCACTTCTGCTGGGCATGCCCCGGTCAGGCCAGGCCAAGCAGGTGAGTCTATGTGGGCACAGGAGCTCTGCTGACGCCCAGGGGCCTGTCGCCCGCAGCCACCAGCCAGAGAAGGAGGGCCAGCAGTGGCTGTCACCTCACCTCCAGGCAGCAACTGACCACAGCTCAGCATGCTGGAGCTGTTCCCAGCGCAGGTGGCCGTCGCAAGGAAATCAAGAAGGGAGGGTCACTTTGGGAATTCTCGCTGCCCAGTCTCCCGGGTCTCGGTGTGTTGGTGGAACTTCTCAAGAGCTCAGTCTATGCCCGTGGCAAGTACAATCCTGAGTACGACCCTGTGAGTTCCCAGGATTGGGACCTCTTGAAAACATGGCCCTTAGTGATGGAATTTCAGCGCTTTGAATTTTGGTCTGAAGGCAGTTCTTCAAACGTGGTGAGTATGAGCAAGCTCCACCGGAGGTCTGAGAGCGAAGGGCCCAGAGCCTCTCCTGCACCTCCTGCCCTTGGACCACTCGCGCCTGGCTGGCCAGGCGTCACCGGTGGCTGTGGCCTTCCGGACTGGAGGGGTCTCCGGGCCCTGTGTCCCCCCAGGCCGGTCGCAGCCTCTTCAGGGGGACCAGGCTCATCCCAGGCCTGACAGGTGGGGCCAGCAAGAAGCCTGGGAGGTGCCTGCTGTCCTCCAGGCCCAGAGTTGAGGAACAGACCCAGGCCGCCCGTCTGTGGGGTCCTGTTGTCGCAGCCAGAACAGCCTTCCAACGCCTGCCTCCCTTGGTAAAAAGGAGACTCGGGTGGCCTTCTCAGGGCCCTCCCACCCCTGCCTCCCACCCTGCCTCCCTCACAGGGCAGAGGCCGCACAGATCTGAGGGGTTTGTGGCGAAGGGTGGCTCATGCTGGGACATGCCCGCTGGGACAGTGGGGACAGACTGGGACACTAGCATCCCTGCCTGGGCCTCGAAGACCAGTCAGAAGTCCGAGGCCCCCCGAGGAGCCTCCCACTGGACATGGGCCCTGACGATGCGCACGCCTGTGCCCCCACGCTGCCCTCCCAAATTTAAACTTTCTTGTGGAAAATGTAAAAACGCAAGACTCAGAATCATCTCTCTCATGCCTTTGATGGAAGCGTCTTCCGTGGCTCACAAAGCGCTTCCGGCTGCTGGCCAGTCCTGCGCACCCGCTCCTGGACTCAGCTCCCAGAGGTCTCCGCTCTCTCTGGGTTCCCTGCGGCCTCCGTCTTTCCACAACCTCGGATGAAAGAGTCGAGGACGCTCCCACACCAGTGCCCAAATTCCTTTCCCTGTTTAAGGAGGAGGTGGATAAAGTGTGGCTATGGAGACACCCACAGAGGAGAACGGGCCCAGAGCAGCCCTGAGGCTCCAGCTCACACAGACGCCCACTGTGCACCAGGCCAGCGGCCACTCCCTACGGGGCCCACCCCTTCCCGGTTCCCCTCACTGCCCCCGCTCTTCTGGCTCCGAGCGCTCCTCCCAGCAGAGGTGCGGGGGCCGCAGGGTCTCGTGTGCGCATCTCAGTCCTCGACTGCCGAGGCTCCTGCGCACGCATCCTCCAGAACTTGCATCAAGGAAGATGACGCATACAGCTGACCGGTGCGTGCTTCTCCTGCAGGGCTCCTCGGAGCTCCCAGGAGCATGGAGTGCCCCGCGGATCCCAGGACCACACAGGCACTCCACACTGCCGCCTGAGGACCTGCCGCCGGACCCTCGTTCAGGCCAAGGGTAGGCCTGGACTGACGACTCCCCGTGAAGTCTTCACGCTGCACCACGTAGCTCAGCAAATGGGAGCTGGGTCTCCACACGCTCACCTCTGAGAAGGGGATGGAAGCTGCCCTGGTCTCCAACACCTTGGCTGAAACGCACTCGGCAAGGAGTTTCCAGTGCCGCCACATGGGAGCCAGCGTGGGCACGCGGCAGAGCGGGGACCGGGGTGCAGGCGCGGAAGGCCGAAGTGCCTCAGCGCAGCCAGCGGGCAGCTCCACAGAGGCGAGCTTCCCCGGCCCGCCTCCACCTCCCTGATACTGGACCAGGTGGTGGAAGTCACGGCTCGTGTTCCACAGGAGAGTCGTCGCTGGAGGCTTTGGACCCCCTACCACTGGCACAATTGGAGTGGCGTCACTGCCCCACCAGGACACAGGCGTCTGCAGCTGTCCGCGGCTTGGGCACCATGGGCACCTGAGCTGAGCCTGTGGACTGAGCCACAGAGCCAGGGCCTCTGCTGAGCTGGGAAGGTCTGCGAGACGGGGAGACAAGCAGGGGCCTGGGGAGCTGGGGTTCTCAGCAGCAGCAGAGGGGGCTCCGGACGGGGGCATGAGGGCCAGGGAAGACGCAGGCAGGACCGGGAGGGCCTGTTAACGCTCCATCTGGGTCTCTAGGGGCAGGTGAGGAAAGGGGCACGGCAAAGGCCTGGGCCGGCATATGGCCACAGCATCTGCTCAGAGACCTTCAGGGACTCCACCTCCAGGGTCTGTTTCTGCCTGCTCAGACCTCCCTGGCCAGCTGCTTCCATGGTCCTTGTTGGACAGGGGAACTTAAGCAACATCAGAGTCCATGGCAATGCAGACCAGAAACCGACTGTCGCAGTCCCGGGGCTGCCCAAGCCTGGGCTGGCTGAGCTTGCCTTCACAAGACCAAGGAACTGCACTGGGGCCTTGCCTCTAATCTGCCACCCTGAGTCCCCGCCTGGGTCAGGCGTTGGCACCAAGACAAACACCACATGATCTCACTGGCCCGAGATGGTGGCTCGGATGTGCAACCTGAATGTCAGTTTTGGACTGGGGTCCTAACTGGAAAAATAAGCATGAAATCTTAAAACAAAAGAAACATTAACTTGAATCAGTGCAAAAATTCCTTCCAGAAATCTGTTCAGTCGTGAATGCTGCTAATGGCGAAGCTTGGATCTAATGGAAGAGGCGGGGTCTGCAGTGCCTTAGCATGGGAAGTAGAAACAGGCAAAAGTTCCTGGGGGACAGGGTGCTGTGACCTCGGGCACAGGAGGCCAGGGCACTGCCCTCCCCTCTGGGGTCTTAGGCCTCTGGGACGCGGTTCACCTGCAGCGACTGCAGTACTTCTCTTCCTTGCCTGGGATGCTCTGGAAAGTGGGAGGCTCAGGCTGGTGGGGCGGTGAAAGTGGGGAGAATGTGTGGTAAAGGGGACACAAAGGCCCCTGTCCCTGAGGAGAACCCCCAGGCTACGCCGGGGCACCCGCACACTAGGGTGTCTAGGGTCATGGGTCGTGTCCTTGTGGCACCTGAGACAATGGAGGTGTGGCTGTGGGTGAGGGTGTCAGCTGCCCAAGGACCTGGGAGGCCTGGGCAGGGGCCTGAGTCGGAGCTGGGGAAGCTGTTGGGGTCCGACCTCCCCGGGTGAACACACGCCATCACAAAGAGTCCTGGTGAGAGAGGAGCAGCTTCCTGGCCATGTGTTTCATCACAGGGAGGCCCCACCAGGACAGGTGTGCAGAACAGACCACCCTGTGGCCTCCAAGGAGCAGCCCTGAGCTGGGCAGACGAGTGCCCACTCAGTTTTGGAAATGGTGAGCTGGAGGGGTCCATGGATGCCCAGGGCCTTGCACGGCAGGCAGCTGCCACTGAATCAGGCTCAGAGAGGAGTGGAGGGCAAGGGCAGGCAGGGCCACTGTCAGGGATGTGGGCAGGCAGGTCCCGGTGTCCAGGGGAGATCACGGGGCACCGAGCATAGCCCTCCTGGCAATGTGGGAAGAGGAGAGCAGAAGACCCCGGTGGAATCTGTCTGATGTGCGGAGCACAGGCCCGTCACAGTGCAGACTAGGAGGGCCCCGTGGCTCATGTTGAAGGCTGTCCCCAGCGCAGCCACACCCAGGTGTGTCTTTGGGGAAGGGACCAGACTCTGAGGGATCCGGCCTCAACAGTGGATGACCCATTGACCATTCCTTGCTGATGGCTTAGGAGGAGGTGGAGCTGCAGGAGGCAGGACCTAGTGAAGGAGTGGTCCTTGGAGGCATGGCCCTGGGACTGAGCTAGTCCCCACGCCTTCCTCCTTTCCTGCCTCCACCCCCTTCCCAGCTGCCATGGGGTGAGCAGCCTTGCTCCACCACGGGCTCCCCTCACCACAGGCCCAGAAACAACGGAGCCATCTGGCCACAGACTGAAACCTGGCCAAATTAAACCTTTCCTCCTCTAAGTTGACTTCCTCAGGTATTTTGTCACAGCAGCAGAGAGCTGACAAACACATTGGGCATTGCTACCCTGAAAACCCAAAGCCAGAGTGGCCAGTCAGTTTTGAAGTTTCGGCCATTTTGGGTTGGAAACTGTCAACCAGTAGCAAATATTCCCAAATCTGAAGAACTCCTAAATCTGGAACAGTTCTGTTCCTAAGCATTTTGGATAAGGGATATGCTCCTGCACTGCGTTCCCCAGAACACAGAATGAGGAGAGGGTGACCACTGAGTTGACGCACCATTGCCTTTTCTCTCCCAGGTGGAAAGCCCACTGTGTGAACACCTTGGAGCTGTGCTTTCTCAGCCAGGGCCCAGGGCATCCTTGCGTCCTGGGGGGCAACCATCCCTCCTGCCCTCTAGGGGCAAGCTTGTGATGAGCCACCATCCACGTAGCACTGACAGTCCAGGGCACACTTGATCAAGCCCTGACGTGGAGGCCTGGTGAAGTAGGACTCCGATGTGCAGACATCCCCGAGCCAATGTGGACATGGCTTTGTTCCAGCTGGATTTACAAAATAGGCGGTGGACCAGGCTGGGTCCTTGCATGGGAGTGTGGCCCCAACCCCCCTCCCTCATGGGGGGGACAAAAGGCAGTCTATATAGGTAATGGATGATTGAATGATTGGGTCAGAAAGACAGGAACTGGTTCAAAGGAATGTTAATACTTTCAGGACACATCCCCTACCTGTGGCCAAAGTCACCTGCCTAGGTGGGGGTGCGAGGGATTGTTCCTCCCAGCAGGGAATTGTTAATGAGTCTTCCCTGAGTGGCTCCCTTCCTGCTTTTGGGGGCAGAAAACGGAAAATAAGGAGGTGCCCCTGGATTGCCCCTCTCCCGCCCTTTGGCTACAGAGAGAAGGCGGGGGCATAAGAAGTAAAACACCTGGAAACCTTAAAAAGACAAAATCCACCCCTCCCGCGGATGCAAGCTCTGGGTACCCTTCTTCCTCCTGGGAGAAGTCTACCTCTGTTCTGTCCTTTAAATAAAACTTTCTACGCTTGCCTCTGTATTTCTCGGGTGTCCGATCTTCAACATCTGGGGAAACGGGGCCCGGCCCCGATCGATTCTCATTGCCAGTAACAGAATGAGGCTGCATGGAACCAGCGGGTCACCCTACAAACATGGCCCAGGACGGCCCCTGCCCCCAGGCTTCTAGGCGAAGTCTGGGCCCGGTCCCGCGGCAGTCCTGCACAGGCCATGCAGCCAGGAGGAGCAATCATCCTGCACAGGCCATGCAGCCAGGAGGAGCAATCACCCGAGCAGGGCTGCAGACAGCAGAGCCGAGCCCAGCGCTCTCTCTCGGCTGCTCAGAGGAAGTCAGGTTTCTGGTCTCTCTCCAGAGAACTGCATGGATGATGAACGGCTCGTGCCAATTAAAACAGGAAGGAAAAGCTGCTCTCCAGTGACGAGCGACAGAGATGTCCTGCCTGGAAACGGACGCTCGCTGTGTCTCCCTCCCGCTGGCAGTGAGTGGAGAGGGGACACCAGGGTGGACCTTCCTGTGCCGGGGCTGCACTCCACACAGACATAAGCGTTGGGAGGGGCTTCGCCTCAGGGTGCAGGATTCTGCAAAAGTCCCCACAGTCCCATTTCCTTGAGGGTTCCAGGAAAGGTGAGATTCCCACCGTTAGGAATGGAGAGACCAGACGCCCTGAGACCCATGGCAGGCCAGTGCCCTGCGACCTTCCCTGGGACCTGACAGAGGTTGTTTTCCTAATTTATTTAGAGTTTCCCAAGTGCCAGGAACTGGGCCAAATGCACATTTTCCATGTAACAGAGAAGGAAGTCAAGGTTTGGGGCAGCTTGCCCGAAATCTCACAGCAGGCTGAAGGCTGGGGTCTGAACACGGGTGAAGGAACTCGTGAGCATGCGCGTCTCTGAAACACACATGCACACAGGGCGCATCTCCAGGGGTGACTGCGTGCTTGTGAAGGCCAAATCCTGGAAGAGTTGACGCTGCTGTCCAGAGCTGCTGCAGAATTCCTTCTGAGACAAGACAGCGGCCAAGGCTCCCCAGAGATACTTTTTACTTTTCTTTCTCCACCTCTGATAGCTGCCCCATCACTGCTCAGCCAGCCATGACCACATCAGACGCCCCATGACTCCTCAGGGAGATTTTAGCTCTGGAAGCAGCAGCTTCCACCCAGGTCCATCCAGCTGACTTGCCCACTGACTCTCTGGAGGACCCCATCCCTCTGCAGCCCTTCAGTCGTGCCCCACCGGGTCCACAGCAGCCCCTCTCTTCTGAATAAGCAGACGATCTGCAGTCAGCCACAGGACACCGCATGTGCCTGTGAGCAGCCTCCCAGACCCATCGGAAACATTCACCAACTGCTTCGCCCCGTGCTGCAGTGGAAGACCTAGTAGAAAGCTCTTTGGGGTGGCTTTTATCTTGCCTACTTGTGATTTCTGTCTCAAGGAAAGCGGGCTGATCTGGTTGCAAAAAGAGCTGCTATTGCTGAGACTGCTGGTGTTGAGGTTGGCTTTCACCCCGGGCTGGTGATGCTGAGGATGGCCAGGGGTGGTGAAGGGTCGCCAGGAGCCCTGGCTGCTAGGGGAGTTGCCGAGAGCTGCTGGCTGCCTTTGCGAGCTGGCGTTTGTTTGTGTTGCCAGCATGTGCACTTGTGTTAGGAGGCATAGTCTTGTTCCCAGTCGAGGGGGGAGCACCCTGTGATGAAATCTGGTGGCATGGTGACTGCACAGGCATCAAGTTGGAGAGCGACAGTAGTGTTGGGTGTGCCATCCGGCAGGTGGAGCCAAGGAGAGCTGGTGCGCCCAGGTTTTGTGAACTGGGAAATGCCAGTAGCCCAGTGTTTTGGAATGCATAGGAGAGTAAAAGAGAAGTAAGGATGAGAAGTACGAGACCTCTTCTGGAGGGAGCCAGAGGGGTGCCTTTTTGGAGGAGATCTTCCGCATACTGTAGGAGACGACAACAGAAAGAGGAGAGAGATCCTTGGTGAGTGCTTGGCCAAAGAAGTGGGGACTGTCTGGAAGTGCCTGGGGAGGACTGTCCAGGTGAGCTGTTGCGAATGATGAGCATCCAGGTCCGTCCATGTAAGGCAAAGATACCTGTGAGTCGGATGTGTGGGGCCGCAGAAAAAGGTCTTGGGAAGATCTGTGATGATGGGCTGTAGCCCTCAGATGGGTCAGGAGGTCGAGTACCGAGGCTGACGTGGGAAAGAGGAGGGGCCCTTCAGGGACACGTGGATGGGCAGACGGTAAGGTGCCATAGCCAGATGGGTCAGATCCCGAACTTGGGGTTGGACCAAGTGGAGGCAGAGTGGGCGAAGGAGGCAGGTTACTCGGAGCCAAAGAAAGAAGCAGTGTGGCGTGTGTGGCAGGGAAGACGGGACTGGAGGAAGAGGAGGGAGAGGTCTGTAGCCGCCGGGTGGGCTATTCCATGTTGGGACGTATGGAAGGACATGGAGGGTGAGGGGGCTTGCCATTCTGAGCGGGTGTCTTCCCCTGAGGGAGCAGGGCAGTGAGATATAGTTAAGAAGGAACGGGTGCTACGTCGTAGGTTTGTTAGGCCTGGGCTGGAAGCTCTTCCCTCTGCCCGGGCTGTAGAGGCTTTGGAAGGCTGAGTTGGTCCCCCAAATGTGAGCAAAGCTGAAAAAGTTGCTCCCGCATCAGAGAGGAAAGAGATTGGCCTGCCTTCGATGGTGGCAGTTACCCTGGGCTCCCGGTGGGTGATGGTCCTTGGGGCAGAGAGTCCTGGGCACCTTGTCCTCGGAAGCCAGCCCCACGAGGTGAGTTAGGGAGGAGGAAGGGAAGGCTCGGCCCCTCGCCTCGCTGGGTGGGGGGACAGTCGGCTCCCCAGTGTCTGTCCGCTTTGTGTTTAGGGCCCGGGCCGTGTGGTGGCCGGGATAAGGCACACACAGGCCCAGTGGCCTTCCTGTTTGCACTTGAAACAAGGTCCGGGAGGCACCTTGTGTAGGGCCCTTTGCTGGAAGCTGTACCCTTGGGTTCGCCATGCAGGGCCTGTGCCAAAAGTCGAAATTCGGCATTCTCTTTTCTCTTTATCTACTTTTTGTTCTTCGTGTAACTAAAAACCTTAAAGGCAGCGTTGAGAGTGGTTGATTGGGAGCCTTCCTCTGACCTCTTAAGTTCCTCCAAATGTCCGGCAGGGTGGGAGGTAAACTGAGTCATTAGGATGCCGGTGCCCCCCGGGGATGGTGGGTCCTCTTTAGGGCAGCGTCGCAGGGCCTCAGCCAGAGGGGGAGAGCTGGGCTGCATTCTCATTGGTCCCCTGGGACTCGTCTGCACGTGCTCAGGCGGCGGCCCCAGTCCCGTCTCTCCTCCGGGAGGAGGGTAGAGGGGAGGATGGCACAGATGGTGGGACTCTAGTACAGGACTGGGATCACAGGGTAGGAGCCTAAACGTTTCTCAGTCTGGGAGGGTCAGAGAGTGGGGAGGAAGGTGAACAGGCACATGCCTTGGGCTCCAGCTACCTCTGCAATGGTGGGGGCGCTGCAGGAACCGGGTGGGTATGAGGAGGAGAGCGAAGGAGAAGGAGAGGCCAAGAGGAGGGGAAGTGGGTGAAAGACGGCTTAGCCACCTGCCGGGTTAGAGGCTCCGTAGACTCTAGAGTCCTGACACCGGGGTCAGTGTCCTTTCATGTTTGGGGTGAAGGAAGTCCTGGCCTAGCTCCCCAGGAAGAGACCAGGGCCAGTGTCCCTGAGCAGGACAGTGTGCAGGAGGAGCCCAGGAGCCAGCCAGGCAGTGTCCACCACTGATGCCCAGCCTGGCAGTGAGGCTGAGCCAGGGGTGAGGAGCAGAGGGGGGAGGGTCAGGCAGCAGGAGGAGCGGGAATCAGCTCAGTGCGGAGGCAGCACCTGCTCAGCTGTGGGAGGGGCTGCAGCAGAAGGTGCAGGGCTGGGCTCTGCCTTTTTGGTGCCACCAAACTCAGTCGCAGATGGAAGAGGATTTATTCTTCCCAAATGTTGATGCTAATTTTGAAATCTTTCTATTAAAAAAACATCCAATTCTACAATAGAACGCACAGATTGCTGCCCAAGTGGCCACTTTCGAAAGCAGAGATCTGTGCTATGTGGGTGCTGCTGGGGCAGAAACCACACCGCAGCTTGGCCCACAGTTTGGGCAACACCGGGAGGTGAGGCTGCAGGGTGCACTTGGCTGGGGGCTGTCCAGGAGCCCTTCCCTTCTTCTCCCTGTCCTCAGCCTCCTCCTGCAGCCCATTGCCTCCTTACCCAGGCCCTACCCCTGTCCAGCTCTGCTGACCCTCTGCACCTCCCCACCCAGTGTTCCCTGGCTCCAGGCTCAGGCCACATGGCTGTAAGTGCTGAGCCTGGTCTGGCCACTGACCACCCGCGGGCTCAGAAGAGCTTTGTGGTTTCCGAGCACGTGCATGTCCATAGCTTCTGTCTGCACTCCTCCCTCAGCCTGGGCATGCAGCATCGACACTGTCCTTGCTGAGGAGAGCTGAGTCGCTTGTCCTCAGTTCCAGCCAGCCACCTGAATTGTACCTGGTCTGCAGCTCCTGACACTGCACCTTCCTGCGCATACAGTGGCCTCTTCTCCAGGAGGCAGGGCAGGGCAGGGCTGGGGGAAGCACACAGTAGGGCAAGGAGAGATGCTGATCCTCATTTTGCTCTGGCACTATCAGGTTTGGTGCGTCCTGGGGACCAGGCAGAGACGGCCCTGAAAAGGTGGAGGGAGCCCAATGCTGAGAGCACGGGGACCAGGTGAGCTGTGAGCAGAGTGGACGTGCTCAGGGAAAGCAGGTGCAGACCAGGGTAGGCACAGAGCTCACGTCTGGGTGGACCCTACAGCAGCAGGGCAGGGCGGGCTCTTGGGAGGGAGGTGCTGAAATGAGACTCAGAGGGGACTGTGTGACCAGTCAGCTCATGAACAAGAGCTGCAGGGGCTGCCAGGAGGGGCAGTGGCCTGGTCAGGCTCACACAGAAGGCCAGCCTCAGGTGACCTCTCCACCAGGGGCCTGAGAGGCCAAAGCACCTTACCCGCCCCCAGGCCAGCCAGCTACCATCACCCTACAGGCTCAGCTGCTGAGGTGGGGTCTCCTGGGCAGGGCCCAGGCTGGGCTGTCTTCCCCCACTACCAGCTGGAAGGAGACACTCCGAGGTGCTTCCCAGGGTGACCAGAGTGACCCCCACAGTGCCGGCATCAGACACCATGGAACTGTCCCACCCGCAAATCCCCAGCCCTGCTCCCCCTGCTCCAGCACCTGAGCCAGAATCCCTGTTTCAGAGCAGAGGATCTGTTGGCACTCCCAGAGAAACAGAAGAAAGAGGGCAAATATACGTTACATAAATAGAGAATGAAGCCAGGCACAGCGGCCACACCTGTGACCCCAGCCACCCAGGAGACACGGCAGGAGGATCACAAGCTCCAGGCCAGCCTGGGCAACTTAGCAAGACTCTATCTCAAAATAAAAAATAATTTTAAAAGGCTGGCTGTGTCATTGCAGTGTGCTGAGTTTAAGTCCTTTGGGTATAAACCGAGGAGTGGGATAGCTGGGTCACATGGTGGTGCCATTCCAAGTTTTCTGAGGAATCTCCACACTGCTGTCCAGAGTGGTTGCACCAGTTTGCACCAGCAAAATATGAGTGTGCCTTTTCCCCACATCCTCGCCAACACTTACTGTTACTTATATGCTTGATAATTGCCATTCTGACTGGAGTGAGATGAAATCTTAGAGTGGTGCAGCCACATCAATGTTTGTAGCAGCTCAGCTCACAATAGCTAAACTAGGAACCAACCTGGGTGTCCTTCAACAGATGAATGCATAAAGAAAATGTGGTATATATACACAGTGGAATATTACTCAGCTTTAAAGAAGGATGAAATTCTGGCATTTGCTGGTAAATGGATGGAATTAGAGAATATCATGCTAAGTGAAATAAGCCAAATCCCCAAAAAAACCAAAGGTTGAAGGTTTTCTCTGATATGTGAATGCTAATTCACAATAAGGTAATGGGGGTGCTATGGAAGAATAGAGTTACTTTGTGTAGAGGGGAGCGAAAGGAGGGTGTTTTAGTTGGCTTTCTTGCTGCTGTGACTAAATAACAGCACAACTGTAGAGGAAGAAAAGTTTATTTGAAGGCTCACAGTTTCAGAGGGCTTAGTCCACAGAAGGCCAGCTCCATTCCTCGGGACTCAGGTGAGGCCGAACATCATGGCGGGAGAGGGTGGTGGAGGGAAGCCGCTCGCATCACGGGGATCAGGAAGCAGAGAGAGACTCCACTTACCAGATACAAATATATATACCACAAAACCACACCCCAATTCCCACCTCCTCCAGCCACACCCTACCTACCTCCAGTTACCTCTTGGTTAATCCCATCAAGAATTAATTCACTGATTAGGTTAAGTCTCTCAAATTCCAGTGGTTTCTCCTCCAACCTTCTTACATTGTCTCACATATGAGCTTTTGGGGAACACCTCAAGTGCCCAACAACCGTCCAGCTGTCCACCCGGGGCTCAGGTACGGTCCTCACCCACCATCCAGCTGTCCACCCGGGGCTCGGGTACGGTCCTCACCCACCATCCAGCTGTCCACCCGGGGCTCGGGTACGGTCCTCACCCACCATCCAGCTGTCCACCCGGGGCTCGGGTACGGTCCTCACCCACCATCCAGCTGTCCACCCGGGGCTCGGGTACGGTCCTCACCCACCATCCAGCTGTCCACCCGGGGCTCGGGTACGGTCCTCACCCACCATCCAGCTGTCCACCCGGGGCTCGGGTACGGTCCTCACCCACCATCCAGCTGTCCACCCGGGGCTCGGGTACGGTCCTCACCCACCATCCAGCTGTCCACCCGGGGCTCGGGTACGGTCCTCACCCACCATCCAGCTGTCCACCCGGGGCTCGGGTACGGTCCTCACCCACCATCCAGCTGTCCACCCGGGGCTCGGGTACAATCCTCACCCACCATCCAGCTGTCCACCTGGGGCTCAGGTACAGCCCTCACTCACCATCTAGCTGTCCAATGGCCAGCCAAAGGCCAGGGCTCATCCTCCTCCTCAGTCCAAGCAGGCCAAGAAGGATGCTATTAGCCTACAGCCACTGACTCTGGAGAGCGCTGTTTTATGGGGGGGACCAGCAGAGACTGCAGCAGGCCAGGGAAGAGTCCACCGAAGCCATTTCTTAGACCTCTCTTGTTTCCCTGACTCAGGTGGACACACCAACTCTTTTGAGATGTCAAGGACTTGAATGCACACGCTTTGGAAAATGTGGACTGGTGAGGAAACCAGCACCTGAAGGTTGGGCAGGAAGTTCCCGAGTCTTGGAGAGGAACAGCAACTCCTGGTAAGTGTTTTGCTGGCCAGCGGACGCTCCTGCGGCCAAACTAGGAGCCAACCTTCCTCCTCTGTCGTAGTAACACTGGTGCTTAACTGCCCTGTGCAAAGGAGTGTGGGGGCTCACAACACACAGGGAGCAACATTCAGGCTTCCAGAACCACCAGAGATCTAGTAATCCTGCTGTACCCGGAGGCAGGAGTTCAAGGGGAACAGCTTCCACAGATCTGTAACTTCACCCAGGAGACCACTGCAGATAAGTCAGAGGAAGAGTAGAGAGTAGGAAGGCTGGAGAGGAAGAGTAGGAGAGAGAGGGGGAGAGGAAGGGAGGGAGGAAGAGGAAGGGAGGAGGGAGACAGGGGGAGGGAGGGAGGAAGAGGAATGGAGGAGGGAGAGAGGGAGGAAGAGAAAGGGGGGAGGGAGAGAGGAGGAAAGAAAAGGGAAGAAGGAGAGAGGGGAAAGAGGATAGAGACAAGGAGGGAAGAGGGAGAGAGAAGGAGGGAGGAAGGCAGAGGGAGAAGTGAAAGCAAGAGGGAGAGAGAGGGAGAGGGACAGAGGGAGGGAGGAGGGAAGAGAGAGGGAGAGAGCGGGGAGAGATGCCGAGGGACAGGAGGGTGCAGCAGGGGGCTCCGTAGAGATGCCCTCGCACCCCACGGGCTCTGCGTGCCGGCTTGGAACGCGCTGTATCTTCCTCCACTCGGGTTGGACACCAGGAGATCCTGGACGGCAGGTGGGCTTTCCCGCATTGGCCACAAAAGCTCATGGAAGCGAGGATGCCCACTTCCAGGTCCTGCCTGCTGCTGCCCACATCCACCACTGAGGACACAGTTCAGATGCTGCTTGAAGCCCTCACACTTCAGGACAGGGCAGCAGATGGGTGGCTGGTCCGTCTAAGCAGGAAGGCAGCTGGTGAGAGGGCCCAGGAGCCATGGGGGCCACCCCCAGGGCCCAGCAGGAGGAGGAGAGCTCCACACTGACACGAAAGCTCGGGTCATGTGGAAACAGAAGAGGAGGGCCCAGCAGTCCACAGGAGGTGCTTTTAATTCTCGCAGCCTTTTTTTTTAATGTATATTTTTAGTCTTTGATGGACCTTTAATTAATTTATTTATTTGTATGTGGTGCTGAGAATGGAACCCAGGGCCTCACATGCTAAGCAAGTGCTCTACCACTGAGCCACACCCCCTACCCTAATTCTCCCACATCAGGTGCCCCTGGCCACTAGAAGACAAGCTTTGGCTGCAGCAGGCTCTGTCCAGGTCCAACCCATGTGACCCTACCCACACCCACAGCCTCTCCAGATGACCCCACCCCTCTGCAGTCCCCCAGCTGTCTCTAGTCAGGCCCCCCATGACTCACTACTAGGTCGGGGGTCTGTCTCAGGTCCCTGGCGTGCCTGAGCCCACCTTCTCCCCTTCTCCGTCAGAGCAGTCCCCATTCCTTCTCAGGCTGAGCTGGTTGCTGTGGGAGCTGGCAACACTGGAAGCAGCCACTAGGAGTGGCCCACAGCCAGAGGCAGGCAGGGAGCTGCAGAGAGCTGTCAGGAACTGGCAACTCCAGTCAGAGAAGAGCCGCTTGCTCCAGGTGCCACAGGAGCAGCGAGGCGGCTGCTGACACTGAGCCGAGAGCCGCTGGTGTGCAGAGCCCAGAGCTGATAGCACTAAGGGAGCTGCACTTAGTCTAGTGTGATTTGTACCCAAATTGAGCAAAAGAACCCTCAGCCAGTTGCCAACTGCGTCCTCTCTCTCCACCTGGGATCTTCCTGGGATGGTTTCACACAGGGAGCACTGCTTCCTCAGAAGAGCTGCCAGGCCGGGGTGTAAGAACCCCAACAGCCCAGAGGGGCACGAACTCCTGTTGCGAATGGCCGAGTCCTACTCTACAACATTGTGTCCCCAAAGCGTCTCGTGAAAGAAAACCAAAGAAAAGTCTTTCGGTTTCTGGTTGCTGGTACTGGGGATTGAACACAGGGGTGCTTAGTCACTGAGTCACATTCCCAGTGCCCCCCCTTTATATCTTATTTAGAGTCAGGGTCTCACTGAGTTGCTGAGGCTGACTCTGAACTCAAATCCTCCTGCCCAGGCCTCCCAAGCCTCTGGGATTACAGTCATGCACACCCAGCTCAGGAAGAGCTTCACATGGAGGTGAAGTGTTAGACCCAGGTGCGGTGTCAGGCGAGGAAGGGACAGAGTGGAGAGAAGCTCCAACTCCAGGGACCTGGTGACCACCAGGAGGAGAGTGGGTCACGGTGATGAGCAGCCCTGCATGGGAGCAGCTGCCAGAGCACACGGGGGGGCTGCCTGCACACAGGAGCTCCTGCCACCACCTGACACACCCATGTGGTGCAGCACGCAACCTCACGTCACATCTCTGCTCCTCTCTCTCACCCACATGCACGCACGTACACACACACACACACACGCACACACACACACACACCATAATGCCAAAAGCCAGCAACTCGCCCTAGGCAAAGGGCTGGTTCAGACAGCCTGGGCTGGAGCAGCGTGCCCAAAACTGGGAGCAAGCACCCCTCTGAGCTCAGGAATCCTGTGCTGCTGGGAGCTCACAATGAAACTCAATGCTCTGCGTCTGTGAGCTCAAGCCTCTGCAGCCAACCAGGCCCCCTTCCGTGTTAGCAGCTAACAACAGCAGGGATGCCAACCAGAGGCCGAGCTCAGGGCTGCAGCCGCGAGAGCTGAACTCTGTGCCGGTCCTGGGCGGGCAACACGGGGCAGCCCTTGGTGGCCAGCCAGCCCCCCAGCAGCTTCCACCCACTTCTTTCCAGATTCTAGCCTCCCAAGTTCACGTCATGAGACAAGAGAAGACCAAAGTGACTGGAGTGACCACAGGAGCAGGAGGCGGCTGGACAGGCTGCCCCTGAGCGTGCCGGTCCAGGGGTCACATCCCCTTGTCGGCGCTCTTGGTCCAGTCACACCGATCAGGCCTTGGAAAGCAGCACCACTGGCCGCCCTGCAGACCCTCTCAGGTCTGGCCCACCTCCTGTGGGGAAGTGGGAGGTTGAGGTCGTGGGGTCGCAGATACTCAGGAGCTCCAGGCTGCCGAGCTGTGTGGAGCAGGTGTCAGCCAGCTGGCTGCCCCTGCACAAGTCCATGTGCCCTGGTTCGCAGCACTGGGCTCTGCACAGTGGTGGCCTTGCTTCACCTGTCCACCATCCTGGCAGACGGCCTGCATCCCAGATGGCAGGCGAAGGAGCCAGGCCCAGCCCATGCTGTAGCAACTCTGGACACCACCCAGAGAGACCATGTCCCTCCACAAATGACAAGAAACTCGACTCTGAGAGGGGCTTCGAAAAGCTAGGAATAAGGGTGACCTGGAAATGCAGGGCCAGACTACGTTCCCAGGGTGACCCATCAGGACCCGGGTGGCACTGGGGGTGGGGGCACTGGGGCCTCGCTCCAGGTCACAAAGGGGCCCAGACGCAGTGCTGGCCCGACCCTCACCACTGTGCAACCTCTGGGCTCCAGGGCCTCTACCCAGCCTCCTTCCTACCCTGCAGAATGGGGAGGACAGCTGGGTACCACAGGCCCAGGATCTGAGGCAGCAGAGAGCACCTGGCCTTCCACTGACCTGACCTCCCATCCCCCACTCCCACCCAGGCGTGGCCCTCAGGACAGGGAGCCCCCAGCACAGGACCCCCAGGAGGATTTCTTGGCTTCACCAAGGATTCACTTAAAAGAGGCTTAAATAGGAAGCACCCCTCCCTGCATTGACAGCTAACTGCTCAGGAAATGAAAGAGGAAGCTGGCCAGGGCACGTCAGGGGCAGCCCGTCAGTCAGAAGGCCACAGCCCTCGACACGGGGGTGCCAGCTGAGTGTGAACATCATAAGGTGGATCTCAAGACGCCTCGGCCCTCCGTGCGCAGCTGTGGCACAAGTGTGCTCTTGTGGCACCGACCTGGAGCCCTGCGGCCGGGCCAGCTCACTGCGACTCCTGGCACTGACCAAGCAGGCCAGTGCCAGCTGGGACTGCCTAGTGGTGACATGGCCTGCAGTTATGCTGCCGAGAAGCCAGCTGGTGTCATGCCTCAGCCTGCCTCAGCCCCCCTCACGCCTCGAGGAAACAGCGCCTCTTCTTTTGTTCCGATATTCAGGAACTGGAGTTCCCGATATTCTGGACAAATACAGGCTAGGTTATCTGAACGCGCTGGCCTTCCCGGCCTCAGAAGCTCTTCAGGTCCTAGACTCCACTCAGGAATATAACTGCTGGTCACAAAGAGGACATTATGTTCCAAAGGCACGAGGGAAGATGGTGGAGAGTGAAAGATGACGTAGGGACGCACAGGACAGCTCCCCACCCAGGCCACACACAGCACAGACCCATCGGGCGACGCAGAGGCTGAGGCAGGAGGATCTCACATTCCCCGCCAGCCCTGGCAATGTACCAAGGCCCCGTCTCAGAAGCTCTTGAAAGTGCGGGGGATGCGGCTCGGGTGGACCCCTTCCTGCGCCCTGGGTTGGCTCCCCAGAACCACAGAAAAGAAAAAGGAAGAATAACAACGAGCAGGACCTGTGAGGAGCACCAGCAGCCAGCCAGGGCTGTGAAGCGCGGGCCTCGCACCAGGGACCGTGGCCTGCGGGTCCTTCCACCCAGGAGCCCGCAGGAGAGGAAGTGGGTCCTCCTTTCACTGAGCTGAGCATGTTATCTACTCAGTGCATGAAGGTGGAATGGAAATAGCCAAAGAAAAACAGATACACACAGCCCCTTCCAGATGGCGAGGAGCTCAGGCCCCACCCAGGGGAGGACAAGAGGCCCCGAGGAGGGGCGAGCAGGGTCCTGAGGAGGGCAGAGAGTGTGGCCGACAGAGTACCACCAGCAAGATGGCCACCAGACAGCGCCCTCCAGAGAGTGACCGCAGCCCTCTGGAGCTCCTGGAGATGCCCCAGACTCCTGTGACACTTCACAACAGGGACCTTCCCAGAAATGCCTCTCAGGTGGCTCTGCCACTCACACGGCCTGAGGTAACCACCAGGCCCAGAGCCATGTCCCCGTCTTGCGCCTGGTCCGTTGCTGGCAGGTAACTGTGCAGCCGTAACTCTGTGTCCCTCACGCTCCTATCACCTGAGTCACTTCCTGAGCCGGCCTTTCCCCTCGCTTTCTGCTTCACGGGGGCCCCTGACAGCTCAAGGCCTCGGGACCAAGCTCTGTGAGAGAAGGGGCTCTCTGCTCTTCGCCTGCAATGTCCTCCAGGCCGCTCAGAGCACCTGTGCACACAGAAGACGTGGCTTAAAAACGAGCCCGTGACCCGAGCACTCTGCCCTCACAACTTGCTACCCTTTGTTCCTTCATCTGGTGCCTCTCAGGCCCACCTGATCCTGGCTCTGCTCTGCAAGCACCTTGTTTAGGGACATGACATCAAAGGAGCATCATGACATCATCACCTCCACCAGCATCCATGGTCCTCTGCATGTGTCCCTAACATGCCTCTGGCTCGGGGAGGATGGCATGGTTATGAGGTGTCTCTGGGATGCCACCCACCAGCTGCCAGCTGTCAACCACCAGCCACCAACCACCATCTGCCAATCATCAACCACCACCCACCAACCACCATCTACCAATCATCAACCACCATCAACCAACCACCAGCCACAACCCACCAGCCACCACCCACCAACCACCATCTACCAATCATCAACTACCATCAACCAACCACCAGCGGCCAACCCCCAGCCACATCCACTTGGTAGGCTCTATGCATCCTTGCTTCAGCCACTTGGGGAGCCCAAGGAACCTGAAAGGGCTCCCATGATCTTCTAGATACAATTGGAGACTCACCCCTCCCCCAAATCAGTCCCAATATGGCCACAAATTAGTAGTCATCTTACTCTAACATCAAAAGGAATTTGAACCCCAAACTTACAAAAGCAGTAAATCCTCAGAATTCTCCAGTGGGTTTTCTTACACCCCGGCTGTCAGAGGACGCAGCTGCCAGCCTGCCACTCCCAACGTGATCTTTCTCCAGGTATGTCACCCAGCCTCTCTGGTTGTCATGGAAAAGCAGCATCCAGGAAAACGGCCCAAGGGAAAGTCACCAGAAAGCAACAGCAACGGACCATCATCCCTGCAGAGATGCTGCTGACCACTTGACCATCTTCGGAGGGCTCCAGCACCAGGTGACGTCATCTACGTAAGGATGAAGCCCTCGTCCTAGTGGTGGCAGTGGCTAAGGCCCTGCCCAATGCCCACACACACCTCAGCCCCTGGCAGGCGGGCCACCTCCCTCTACCCCTGGAGCTGAGGAGGAAGGGGCTAGGGCACTTGGCAGCACGGGTTCAATCCCAGCAGGCCCCAGGCAGGCAGCCACTTACACAGCCATACTGTCACATGTCACCAGAGGAAGTGGAGTCACCCTGCAAGACCTTCAGCTGAGCCCCCAGGCATGTTTTCCTTGGGTCCAGCCAGCCCCTGTGCTCCCCTGGTGGATGTGACCATAGCTAAGGAAGAGACCTGGGTTGGACTGTGGCACATTCATCCTTGGAGAAGGAGGTCTTCACAGGTGGCCAGGGAGCAGACCAGCAGACCAGTCGTGCAGCACCTGCTTCCTCTCTCTGGACAGCAAGGTCAGGGAATGAACCATCATATGTGTGCCCACCTGGTGGGAGGTGCTGGCCAGCATTCTTGGAGAACCCACAGAGGAAACCACATACCACAACCAGCACACACACATTGACAGCACAGGCACACGGTTCACACCTGTGCACACTCACATTTGCATACATGTACACACTCACATTCACACCACAGCCACACAGTTCACACCTATGCACACTCACATTTGCACACATGTGCACAGCTCTTCATACCATAAGCACACAGTCCATTTCTTGCACACTCACATTTGCACACATGTACATGCTCATGTCCACACCACAGCCACACATGGTTTGCACCTGTTCACACTCACCTTTAGACACCTGTACACACTCCTGTTTGTACCACAGGCACACAGTCCATAACTCACACACTCATATTTGCACACGTGTACACACTCACATTCCCACCACGGGCACAGTCCACACCCTGCACACTTGCATTTACACATGCACATGATTCACACCTCACACACTCTCATTTACACATACGCACACACATTCTGTAAGCGTGATGCCTCCCTTGCTGCGTGAGCAGCACAGAGCCTCTGCGCTACTTTGCCTCTGGCTCTTCCGCCGAGGGCTCCCACACCACGTGAACGCTCACAGATCCCAGGTGCACATCCTGCCGGGGTCTAGGTGGCTCTGATTCTCCAGACACTGACTGAGTTGGTCATACACCACTAAACCCACCTGTTCGGAGCATACCTCTCAGTCGCCTTCGTATATTTCGAACTGTCAGCTCTTGTGACAACCTCTCACTGACCCAGGAAGAGGCCGAGCCCCTCCTGCTCTACTTCATGTGACTTTCCAGCTTCCGGTCACACCCACAAGGGTTATTCACTGATGGGTCAATGCAGTCCTTAGGCCACTACAGACGTCCTGCTGAAATAGCTCCTGTGCATCTCACAAGAGCCTGTGGTCAGGTGCGTCAGACGCCAGGTCACCGGAGGGCCGAGGGCAGACAGGCCTGAGTCTCGGGTGTGGCAGGCCTGGAGCGGGAGCCAGGCCCAGGCCCCTCCAGTCCTCCAGGTCCTGCCTGGAGGCGAAGGCTGTGGCCACCAGGGCCAGCCAACCCCACACTACCCCACCCCAGGAGATGCTGGACTTGGCCAGCAGGACACACACTGGCCCCATCAGGACTCCTGAGCAGGCTGCATTCTGACCTCCCAAGACAGAACTCAGCCGTGGGTGGGGTAGGGCCACACCAGGACGGAGATGGCTTGAGCAGCCTCCCAGGCAGGAAGACCGGGGTCAACACCCACGTTCACAGATGGAGCAGACGCCCGGCTGAGCCTCAGAAGCCACAAACCTTGAGCCCCACTCCTACACGGAGTCAAGCTGACCTCATTCTGCCTTCCAAGCACAGGGTGCACGGCCCACGCACACAGGAGCAGTGGACACGAGGCAGCAGTGCCTGCGAATGACCAGCGCCAAGTGGTTCCCTCGCCCGCTGGCTGTTTCAGGGCCTCCACAGCCATCGGCTCCCTCAGCAAGGCAGTGCAGTCAAGTGTGTGGCCTGACCCCACAGAGGACCCGGGCCATCTCCATGGGGGTTGGGCCTCCCTCGGGCACTGAAGAACAAGCAGGACAGGGTGCTGAGCAGGGGGAGGGCCCGGGCCAGAGCCACCACCCCAGGCGCCTTCCCCCCATCTCCCAGGAAGTGGGTTCCTTTGAACTTTTCAGAGGCATGAAAGGAAGACTCACTTTTACGAGTTCTGCTGCGGGCAGAGGAAGTGGCTATGTGTGCGGAGGCAGCTGGAGGTGAGGGCCAGCAAGTGCTCTCTGGCAGGGCTTGCTGCGGCCTGCCAGGCTCAGAGGGGCCGGATGGAGAAGGGACTCTGTCCAGGAGCCACTCCAGTCATCCCCGGTGACGCCGTGCTGGCTCTGGAGTGGCAGGGCTGTGTTCTCAAGCACCACATCGCAGTCCGTGACCCCACGACTTTCAGGGATCAGCCCAAGACCAACGACTCACACGTGGCCAGCCCTCCCGCGTCCAGGCTGGGGCTCTCCCTGAGAGGTAGGACTTTCAGGGCTAAAACCAGGAGGAGCTGGCCACCCTGCCCACGTGCTGTGTGCCTCCACTAAGAGCCCCAGGATCCCCTGGGGACAGAAAGCTTCAAGACCAGGCTTCCATTTGCAGACGGGCCCGGCCAAGTTTGAGGAATGGAGGCCTCCAGGCCACAGGTGACAGTCCAGGCCTTGTGCCCAAGCTGAGCCAAGCTAGGCCAGCTGGGGCTTGCCCCCACGCACTCCCCAGCTCCCAGGCTCCTGGGGCAGGCCTGCTCACAGCTGCCCTGCAGGCACCAGGTGTGGTGGGCTGGGCACACTTCAGGTGACCCCCGAGCTTTACCAACTCAGACACTTGGGGCTTTGACCTTGTTGTCATCCTCCACCCTGGGGAGCAGAGTGGGATGGGGTGGTGGCAAGGGGCTTGCGACTAACTTTGCGAGTGACCAGAATCCCCAGAGGCCTGTGAGCTGTATCTGCAGTCGAGGGCAAGAGGGCAGGAGGGTGCCTGGCCGCCCCTTGGCCTTCCTGCTCCTCGGCCTCCCTTGGGCTACCCCAGCCCATGCCAGGCCCTACATCTGCAAGCGGCAGTCTCAGGCCCCCACATAGGGGAGTGAAGGATGCCCTGGGGGTGGGAGTAAAGAGAGAGACACAGTGGGATTGAGACTGATTGCCTCGGTGCCTCTGAGGAGCAACGCTCTCCCCACACCCCGGCAGCTGACCAGGGGGGAGGATGGCCTCTCCACTCGCGGGGCACAGGGAAGCTCCCTGGACCCCGCTGCCTTGTGGACTCCTGTTTGTGTTGCATGCAGTCCACCTCCTTGCCCAGGGGCTTCTGCCTCCCCAGCTGGGAAGTGACGGGCCCATCTTTCCAGAGGCCTGAGCCGGGAGCAGCACACTCCTGCCCTCTGCTGGCTGCTCCCAGAGGGACCTCAGCCCAAGGAAGCTGCATGGACAGTCACCCAGCTTCACAAAGAAACAGGGGCCGCCATGCTGAGCCTCAGGAGGTGGGAGAGGAGGGAGGTGCGCTCCCATCTATCAGCGTCTGAGGATGGCCGAGAGGCCTCCTGACATGCCCGACCTCCATGGACTGCTGTGCTGGCAGGAAGAGGAGCCCAAAGAAGGATGCAGTGAAGTCACACGCGGCAACGCCTGCTCGGGCCGGCACTCCTGAGACCCCGCCAGTCCTGCCAGCTCCTACTCTGTGAAAGGCGGTAGGGACTTGAAACGTGACCTGAGCAGGACCCACGGCCAGAGGGCGGCAGAGCCAGACAGAGAGAGCCGAAGGCAGGGGGGCAGACACCCACCCGCATGAGTCCCACTGGGACAGGGACCCCACACTCCTGGGAACCAGAGCAAACAGCAAAAGACAGTAGGGTCACTGTGGTCTCCAGGACCAGTGGGAAGCCCAGCCTGCTCCCCTCCCCGCTGGGTTCCTGTGCCTGAGCGCAGTGGCCAGAGACCCCAGCCGCGGGCCCCAGGCCGTGCTGCCCTCAAAATCAACTTTCTGGCTCCTAAAAGGAATCTGGCATTCCCAGAAAGACAAGAAGGAAGGTTGGCAGAAGAGGAAACCCCTGAATCTCACCCCACAGGTCCTGAGAGCCACTGGGAGGTGCTGTCCCCTGCAGGAGGCCCTGCTTCCTGACGCAGAAGCCAGCTGAGGACGAAGGTCACGCAGGCCTGCGGTGACTTCCTCACATGCAGCCCGCCACCTTCTCACTGGGCAAGAGGGATCTGAGGACTCTGTCCCTACCGGAGAAGAGTTAAGCTCCAGGAGATGAGGAGCGGTCCAGAGGGACAGGTGCAAATTCTGAAACTCAGGACGCTCTGGGCAACTTGGCTGGTCAGGCCTCATACCAGCCCTCAGATGAAGGGCCCACTGGCTCTGAGAGTGCCCAGCCTAAGGCATTCAGCCTCAGGGCGTCCAGCCTCTGGGCACCCGACCTGTAGGTCAGTCTCTGGGTGTCCAGTCTCTGGGTGTCCAGTCTCTGGGTGTTCAGTCTCTCGGTGCTCAGTCTCAGGGTGTCCAGCCTCTAGGTGTTCAATATCTGGGTGCTCAGTCTCTAGGTGCCCAGCCTTGGGGTGTCCAATCTCTGGGCACCCAGCCTGTAGTTATTCAGTCTCTGGGTGCTCAGTCTCTGGGTGCTCAGCCTCAGGGTGCCCAGCCTCAGGGTGCTCAGCCCTAGGCAATGGCAGAGTTAAGCTTTCATGGGGCTGGAGCTCAACATACCAGGAACGCTGGATCAACAAAGCACAGAGGGTAGAGGCAGGAACAAGCTGTTCCTGTTCCTGTTCAGACTGAGTTCCATTGTTTTCACTCAATGTCACACAGTCACTTTGTTAAAAGCTCCCTCTTGGCCACCACTGTCAAAGTCACATCTGTGCTCTGCAGGAGGAAGCCTGAAGCTGCAGGTAGTCCCAGGGCTGGGGCCAGTGGGCAGGCCAGGGAAGCCACCTGGAGAAACCCACCACTACAGAGCCCATCCTCCCTGCCAGCAGAGCCCGAAGGAAGGCCTGGAAACCCTGGGAGGAGTTTGCTGGCATCCCACTTCGAATTCATATTTTAAGAACTGTCAATCACAGCGACTGTTCTGCCCCAGAGCACGCTGTAGGCCCAGGTGCCGGTCCAGCCCTTGGCCTGCACCCCCGCTGCCCCAGACACTCCCAGCTCCTGCTGCTCCCGCCTTCTGCCCAGTCAGATGATCCTCGGGCTTCCGCAGACTTAGAAACCTCCGCAGTGGAAAAAGTCACAGGACTAGAGAAAGACGATAGGCACAGGACCCTGACATGACCTGTGCTGGGCTTCTCAGCACACACCTGCCACCAGAGCCTCAGATCAATGTTCTTCAAACACACTCCACCACCACTCAAAACCTGCAGGGTCAGAGGGAGTCCACAGCTGCCCAGGCATGGGAGTGTTCCCCATTTCTACCTCATCTCTGCATGTGACACCAAGCCTTTGATGTCTATAGCCTCTGGGGAAAAACAGAAACCAGCGCACCAGAGCCTGACTGTTTAGGAGCTCCCAGGTCACCCATCTCCCATGGTGGCCGTGGCCCAGGGCACAAAAAGAAAAGCAGAAACAAGGATTATTTAGGTAATGGAAACCGGTGGCCAGAAACTGGAGAAAGCCTCTAAGAAGCAATGAGCCAGGGAAAGGGCACTCTGCTTCCTCCTCCGCATCCCACAGGCAGAGCTGAGGGGAGCACAGGGCTGCCAGACACGCCGGCCAGCCAGCCGCACTCACCAGGCCCCTCTGTCCTTGACCTGCCTTTGGAGGGAGACACGGAGATCTCTGAGCTCTTCGAGGTGGAGCATAGCTTTACCGTCTAAGTCAGCGACTTCTCACTTCCTGATGTGTCGCTGACACAGGAAGGACAGAGATGCACTGGAACCCACAGGTCCAACCAGGACCAGAACCAGGGTTCAGGACTGTGATCCTCAGACCCAACCAGGACCAGAACCTGCATGGTCCTCGTCACAGGCCACAGAAGATGATGGGAGGGACACAGGCCAAAAGCCACACTGGGAGGGTCCAACCTTCTCCCCTGGTGACTGACAGACAGGTGCAGAGAGCAGGAAGAACATGAGGGTTTCAAGGGACCAAGCCAGAACGTGCCTTCCATGTGCAGAGGCGAGCTCTTCCCAAGGCTCACCAGAGCAGCCTGCAGGACACATGGACTTCATGCAAGACACGCTTCCTGACCCCAAGTCTATCTGCATGACAAAGAGACTTCGTTTCTTTTATCTGTTTCAATAGAACAAGGTAACTGTCCGTCTGATCCTCTAATAATAACCTCTGGTTGGGAAAGAGCAAAGGGCTCAGAATCAGAAGAGGAGTGGACAGTGCAGCACAGCTGCTGAAGCTCAGGTCAAGACAGGGACAGAGGCAGACAGAGAGAAGTACAGAGAGAGAGACAGGGAGGAGCAGAGGAGAGAGAGAGATGGACAGGGACAGGAAGGACAGGATGGCACTGGGAGTGGCCTTGGCAGCAGGCCAACAGTCCTCTGCTCCGGCCGGCAGGACCAGAATGCTGCCTCGTGCTCTCCCCACACACAGGTCCACCGCAGAGCTGGTGGGTCAGCGTGTTCTCTGGAGTGGTTCCTTTGTCCCTGCTTGAATGTGATGCTGGACCCGGGAGCTGAGGAGCCTCTCGCTTCATTGTGGATGGATCAAACCCACACGCCAGGGCATGGCCACAGACCCTGAGTTAAGGCAGAAGGGCATCAGGGCGCCGGGGACAGGCCCTCTGGGAGCTTGCGACTCCCTCCAGGGTTAGACAGGCACAGGCCTGCCCAGAGAAGGGGGTGCTCCCGGAGATCCTCAAACCTTTGGCACACCTCCCTCTTAGAGGTGGCGCTTCCTCACGCTGGCCCAAGTGTGGTAGGACTGTGTCACTCCAATGACTAGAATACAGCCGAGGTCACACTCGCACAGCCTGGTTCCCTATCTCTCTCAGCAGTTGCTCTGAGGACAGCCAGCTACCACGGTGAAGACACTGTGGAGGGAGCCTTCCTCAGAGCGGCTCTGGCCCCAGCCCAGCCTTGGGATGACAGCAGTGCTGGCTGGCAGCCTGACCCCTTGAGAGACTGGGCCAGCCCCCTGCCCCTGCCCCTGCCCCTGCCCCCTCACAGAGCTGCCCAGCAGCAGGCAACAGGTGAGAGTGGGAAGAGGTGGGTCTGTGGGGCCGGCTCCCTCCACCACGGCCTGTGCCTAGCACACCACTGCAGGTGCTCCACAGCCAACAGACTGCTGGACAGTACAGGCACAGTCCTCCTGGGGACCCCGAGCAGGGCAGCTGCTTTTGCCTTTCTCCATTTCCTTTTGTGAAACTGGGGCTCAGAGAAAAGGTGCTGATTTGTCCTTGACTGTTCTATGAAGCCACTGGGTCTCCAACAGCCCCACCACGGTATCCCAGACTGTCCACATTACTCTGCCAGGACCACCATGACAGAGGCTGAGGCAGCAGAAACGGCCTTCTGGAGGCTGGAGGTGGCTGATGGCAGGCTCCCTGTCCCTCGGGCGCCCCTGACTGAGGGCCACTTCACCCTCCTGGGCACCCCATGCCTCACTCCATCTGGGTCTGTGGTCCCAGGGCGTCCCTCCTCTTCCTGTGAGGACACAGCCAGCCTACTTGACGGCCACCCTGAGGACTGCGTCTTCCCTTCCTACTCACGATTGCAAAGACCTTTCCTCCAGATGAGGCCACATCCTCTGGAGACATAGCTCAACCCTGGGCATCTCACAGGTTAGGTTCCCCACCTGACCCAGGAAGGGGCAAGAGACAGAGCCTCAGCGTGTAGCCCAGGCCAGAGCTCTGGGTGCCCTGCCAGTGCCAGCGTGCTGAGGCTTTGGGACACCCACATTCGCTCTGCTATAAACCTCTGAAGACAAAGGAGGTGATCGCTGGAGCGCACAAGCCACTTTCACTGTTCCTTCCACACCATCCACAGTGCCTGGAATCGAAGCACCCTCCAACAATACCCAGGAGAATCCCTTCCTCCCACACCTAAGTCACTGAGCCCTAAAGACACTTCACAGGGATTTCAGGCAGGCTGGCTCCCTCAAATTCCAGATCCCACCCATTTCCTTTTCCAGTGCTAATCTGACTTCACCCTGTGAACTCAAGGATCCCGTGGGGGAGGGGATTCCCCCAAAACAGGTAGTCTTTCCCAAAGGCCCACAGAAAACTGCCGGCAGCCTTGGAGTGACAGTATGATTGTTATTGCCACTACTCTGCATAAGTCTCACCCGTCTCTGGGTCTAGTTCCTGTCAATACCAAGAACTATCACTGACCCAGTGATTTCTTTCTGATCCGCAGAAGCCTCTGGCAGGGAGGAAATTCAGATCTAAGGAGGGGAACAATTCTCAGGGGCACTGGCTTCTTCCCTCTGGGGATCACTGTCCTCTGAAAGGTTGTAATCAGAAGCAGCCTGTTCTGCTTAGGAGCCTAAACCAAGCCCAGCAGAAAGCCAAACAAGAAAGCAACAAAGTTGCAGAGCCACTGAGAAGAAGGGTATAGGAAATAGTTCTGAATTGCAAGGCTCACAGTGCTTCTGCCCACCCTCCAGGATTTCTAAGCAAGGACATTAATTTGCTATTATACGGATCAGAGAGAAGGTGAAATGCAGAGTCAAACAGCACTGGGAAGATGGAAGGTCTGAGGCCAATTCCCGTGGAAGATGGAGTCAAACCAAGGAGGCAAACGCATACTGGCCTTGCAGAGCCCAGGCCCTGGGAGCTCAGCCCAGAGTTCCTCAGGATGCTATCTATGGCACCGTGGACAAGGTCAGGTCTCAAGAACTCAGACGACCCAAACTACCCACCAAATTCTCTGTCCAGTGAATGTTTACCTCCACGTTTCCACAGAACGGGAATTCTGAACTGGTGTGTGTGTGTTTCCTATAAACTAAAATACTCAGAGTCCTAACCTTGATTGCGCCTGCACCTGAGGACCAGGTGCTGCTTCCCCTGAATACACGTTACCCCTAGACGGATGCACCAGGGCAGAATCTTTCCGGGACTCTTCAGCCTGCACCCGATTCCTGCCATAGTGCCCAAGTGCCGGGAGGCCTGCACGTCCGGGCCAAGAGCTCTGCTTCCCGCAGGTAATCCCGCCTCCACGGTCACACCAGGCCTGCTAGTCCTCAGGCGGTAGCTAGGTGCGCGTCCAACTAACGCTTGGGAAGCTTGCTTCCTGCTGAGAGCTGCGGGAGACCGACCGCACCCGTGCTGCCGCGCCATCTGGCAGAAGGACCGCCCCAGTGAAGGCGTCAGGCTCCGCAGCCGCCAGGCCCTTCGCGGCCTCCGCGCGAGTTCCCGGCCATCCTCAAGACCTGCCCCAGGCCCCGCGGGGCGCGCACGGCGGGTAGCAGCTTGCACGCGCGCTCCGCCCCGCCCCGCCCCTCCCGCGCAGCGCCCCTCTCCTCCCCCGGCTCCCCCGCTCCTCCGCGGGGCGGCCGTGCGCGTGCGCGGAGCGGAGTCCGGCTGGGCCGCAGCGCGGTGGCCGGCGCCAGCTGGGTCCCGCTGCTCGGTCCCCGCCTCGCTCTTTCTCCGACCCAGACAGACCCCGGCGGAGCTGCGAGAGAGGCAGGATGTCGCAGACCGCCATGTCGGAGACATATGGTAGGGCCGGAGGGCGGGCTCTCGGCGAGTCGGGTGTCGGGCCGGGCGGGTCTGGGTTCTTGAACGCCTGCGATGGTCGGGGCAGGGAGCTGGGCCAGGTCGGAATCTCGCGATGCAGGATCTTGGGGTGGCAGAGCCAGCTGGTATCAGGGTGCCCTGCTCGGTCTCTGGGCTCATATGACCCATGGTGGCTGGCTCAGGTTTCCCGGGGGCGTCCTGCTGCTACCTAAGGGTCTTCCTTAGGTTTAATTTAGATAACTCAGAGTGTGGGAACCAGATTTGATTTCCACCACTGGTGTCCGGTGAGGGCCGCAGGCCCAGGGCCGCAGGGTGTCCTCTGACGATGCAGATCCCCTGTTCCTGGGTGGGAGTTCCTTTCTTGGCCTCTTTGCAGGAGGATCACAGTGAGTGTGCAGTGATCAACCCATCTGTCTCCTAAGACCTCTAGCTTCATCCATCGCCCTCAGTCTGTCCCTCGCCCTTTCTGGGTTGCTCTGGCTGTTTATAACACATCTCCTGATGGCCATGAGCACCAGAGCCCTGTCAGTTTAATCAGTGTTTCTCCTGCAAACTTGGAGGTGCTAAGCACATGTTTTTTTGAATAAATCAAAGCTTTCCCAATTTATTTACTAGGTTGTCCCCCCTCGCCCCACCCCCGAAGTCAGAATGAAGGACTTGCACTTGTGTCAGGGTGGAGTCCTGTCTGCCAGCCCGGATCACTCTTTCAGATGTGGCAGCATGACAGTCCCAGAGGCTCAGGCCTGGCAGGTGTGCACCGCCCTGGCAGGTGCCTCCTGCCCTGCACAGAGGTGTGTGGAGGAGGCATCCGGCTTAGGGAACCTAAGTGCTGGCCACCTCAGGACCCTGCTGTCAGGGCTCTAGGCACTTTGGAGACAACACCACAGACACCTCCCTGGTCTCACAGTCTACAGTCCATGCGGACGTCCAGTTGGACCCTAACGGACAAATTACTTAAAACCAGGCAAGAGTTTGAAGAATGCGGTCCCTGCAACATGAGGGAAAGCACTGACCCAGGGGGTCAGGCCCAGGGAGGTGTCAGCCCCACAGCCAGAGCCCAGGAGCAGGGACCTGAGCCAGGCCTGCAGGTGTCTGAGCTCCACAGTCTGGGAGGTGAGGAGGCAGAGGGGCCTGGGGAAGCTTGGACTTTGAGAGTGTGGCAAGCTGGAAGGGCACCTGGTCCTCTGCCAGTGACTGGCACTGCCCAGCTCCTGGTGACACTGGGGCCTGATGTCTGTCCCTGGAAGAGAAGGAATCCTGCAGCCACAGCTGCCTCAGGCCCCTGTTGTCAGCTGCAGGTGCTCTCTGCAGTCTGGTTCTGCAGAGAGCCAGTCAGGCCAGAGAAAGCTCCACCGTCACTTCCCTGCGCTCCCCTGTGCCCTCCCCTCCTCAGCCACAGCGGCTTCCTGGGTCAGGAGCACTGGGAGCCACGCCCGGTAAGAGGGCTGGGGCAGGGTTGCCATGGGTCAGTGGGGAGCCTTCCCAGGAAGTACTGTCTGCTCTGCTGGATGTGGCAGGACCAAGGGACCCGTGGGCTCAGTGTGAGGCAGTGCCAGGGTGCGACTTCATGCCACCTCCAAATGGTGCTTCCTCACTCAGTCTGGATTTAATCCTTTCCTCCAGTGAAGGAATTAGAGGAAACTGAAAAAAAAAACAGACTAATAGAGCTAATAAGTAGAAAATTGGTTTTAGAAAGAGCTGGTGTGGCAGTTGAAGTCGCCAACCTAAAGTCACCCAAAGCCAAAGCCTAGCCTGGCCCCTGGGTATCTTGTGTCTGCACAGCACTGTTGCCCCAGGTGAGCCTCGCAGTACCCTCCTCCCAGACGCTGCCCTGCCTTTGAGTTCCCGTGTACTCTGGGCCCATCCTCTCTTGTGGGAGGAGGCTCTGGAAGCTTGACAGACTGTGACCAAGAGGGAATAGCCAGCTTGGGATGTGCTGCTGAGGGGCCGCGTCTTCATTAGCACATCCAGGTCATTACTCCACCTGCCAGGGACAGTGGCACCCACAGGTCCTTGACTAAAGCCCCAGAACACCGTGCTGTAAGGTGTAGTACTGTGACACAGAATCAAGATGTAAGCAGGTGGGAATGGCAAATCTCAGTTCAAGTATCACTGACCAAAACAAGGTTCTCCCAGGTCGTTAAGTCTACAACCTTCTGAAGGCCCATGGAATGTTGCCGGGCCTTCCCAAGGACCTGCGCCCCAACCACCTGTGGTGTGGGGCTCTCACGGTGTCCCCGAGCAGTTCCTAAAACCAGCAGTGAAGTTCAGGACTCAGCTAAACAGGACACGTGTCAGGGGTGCCAGACAGTGGCATAAAAATTCAAGAACAGAGCAAGTTTGACAAGTTGCACATGAGCAATCATGCTTCCATAGGAGACCCATTTATGGGACAGAACACTGCAAGTTGCTGGTCCTGGACTCATTTTTATTATATTCTTTTCTTAGAGTTTTCATTTTGTGCTTCACTCTGAAAATAGCACAGTGAGAATCCCTGGAACAGTTGCTGGTCACCTGTGACCTGGAGGGAGTCTATGGGTTGAATTGTGTCCAAAAGTTATGTCCACGTCCTGAACCCCCGGAGTCTGTGAGTGCGACCTTATTTGGAAACAGTCTATTATGACATAGGTGTGAGGTGTCCCCCAGAAACTCAGGTGTGGGACAATGCAGGAAAGCTCAGGTGAGATGATCGAGAGCCTCAACCTGACCAGTGCATTAGTCACTGGAATGAATTAACCGTAGGCAGGTGGGGTGTGTCTAGAGGAGGCCATCGCTGGGCTGCACCTTTGGGGTTTACGTCAGGAGCTGTCTGCTTCCTGATGGCCATGTCCTGAGCCACTTTGCTCCTCCACACCCTTCCACCATGATGTTCTGCCTCAGAACAAAGGAACCAGCTGTCTACAGACCGAGCCATGCTATAAGTCTGTAAACCGTGAGTCAGATAAACCTCCTCTGATTGCTCTTGTCAGGTCTTATGGCCACAGCGACGAGGAAAAAGAAAACACAGGCTCTTTGCAGACATAGTTAAGATGAGGTCATACTGGAGCAGGGTGGCCTAATGCAGTGACTGTTGTCCCTGTGAGATAAGGACACAGACTCACACAGGGAGGTTGCCAATGGGGGCTGAGATTGAGTGACAGCTGCCAGCCAAAGAGCTGAGGATGGCTGGCACCCACCAGAAGTAGAAGAGGCAAGGAAAGCCCTTCCTGGGTGTCCTCGGAGGGAGCGCCTGCATGCCTTGGTTGCAGACTCCCACATCGGTAAGACGGCACCCTTGGGTATTTCTGAGCCTCCTGATGGACAGCACATGTGATCAGCCTGGGACGCAAACCCACAGGCTTTGGCCGTCAGACTCTGCTCTTGGAGAAGTTCAGGCTTGATAAGGCTCAACGGAGCAAGGAGGGCACCCAAGAAAGAACAGAGGCACACTCAGCATCGCCTGGCACCAAGAAGGTACCAGTGGCTTACACGAGGGGTCACCTGAATCACCACCACCTTAATTGCACAGATGTCAGGACATGTAAGTGTGTCAACAAAGGAGGCAGAAATAAAAACTAGCATTTCTTCAGGTTGAATAAATTCGTGATTGAGAAAGTGCTTTGGCTTTTCTCCTTCACTAAAAACCAGCCGATTGCTGAGTCTTCTGAGAAGATCTTCATATAGCTCAAGTCACCCCAGCCCTTGAAGGGGCAATGGAAAGTTAACTCAGAGCAGTTTATTCTGCCGGAAATGGAGAAAACAGGGCTTCCTGGAGTTTTCCCGGCAGCGCCATGGGCTAGGGTGTGGACCGCCCTGCAGCTGTGGCCTGCTGGCTACCCTTCAGCACCTCTGCAGACACCACTCACAGGTCAGGAGAGCTCCAAGGCCTGGGAGTTTCTGGTTGAAGAGACTGGAGGGGGCTTGGTAAAGCTCGTTTTCACCTCTTCTTTTAGTACAGTGTCCCAAGGAGATCTCTGTGCTTGGAAGAAGAGACATCCCCAAAGCTCTCCAGCTCCCTGGAGATCCGTTTCCTGCAGGTGTGAGGGCAAACCTGCTTGTACCACAAATGGCAGCATCTGTGTTTGTTGGAGGCATGTCCCTCTTCAGGCCACTTGGTGTAGAATTATCCAAGGTTGGATACTGTGGATGCAGTTCGGTGGTGAAGCTGCAAGTGGCTCTGGGTTCCATCCCCAGCAGGCAAATAAAAAATATTACTCTTCTGGCATATGATCAGGCTGGGGTGTTGGTGAGCTTTGCTCTGAGCATTTCTTTGGAATGAGAAGAAGCCTCGGTGTCTTCTAGTTCTCTTAAACCTTGTGGAGCTGGATCAGACGGACGTGCCAGGTTCGCAGTGAAGAGTTTGCAGAAAGCCTTTGACCCCGTGACTCCTGAGGCACTTGTCTGTGTTCTGCAGCAGCTATAACAGGATACCTGGGTCTGGATAATTTTTTTTAAAAGGTTTATTTTTGCCAGGCAGGCACAGTGGTGCACACCTGTGATCCCAGCTACTTAAGAGACCCAAGCAGGAGGATCACAAGTTCAAAGCCAACCTTAGCAATTTAGCAAGACCCTGTCTCCAAAAAAAAAAAAAAAAAAAAAAAAAAAAAAGGGCTGGGACTTAGCTCAGTGGTAAAGCACGCCCATGTTCAATCCCCAGTACCGCAAACAATAACAAATTTCCAGAGTTGTTTTGGCTGAGTTCTGGAGGCTGGGAAATCCCAGCGGGAGGCACAGGTGTGGCCCCTCGCTGCTCCCCCTGGTGGCAGGAAAGAGGAGGGCACCTGGGCTCGTGAGAAGGACAGATGGGAGAGATGCCTGGCTTTCCACCACCTGCTCTGGCTAATCCAGTCCTGCAGGTGAGCCCTCAGCCCATCCCACAAGGAAGCCCGGGTCCCAAAGAGCAGCCAACCTCGCTGCAAGGGTGGAGCTCTGAGGCCTGTCTCCTCCTGAGGACCCCCACCCAGCAGCATTAAATGGGGGCAGAACCCACAGGCAAGGCGAGGGGCCAGCTGTGTGAACAAGAGCTCTCCTGCCGCCCGCCGCCTTCACCTTCCACAGCTGCAGTTGGTCCTCATCGGTCAGTGAGGGCCGAGGTCTAGTAGGACATCCAGATATCTCACCTGGGGGTGGGGACAGCAGAGCAAGTCCAGGCACTGGGCAGAGCCACAGGAACGTCATGCTCTGCTGCTCTCCTTCCTCTGAAGCTCCCTCCCGTCCAAAGGTGGGTCTGAGGAGAGAGGTTTGGCCACAGAGCACTGAATGATGGCAGTGGACAGGAGGACCAGCCTGCTGCACTGAAGCCCACTCCCGGCCGTCCTCCCCTCTGCTCCCTGCTGGCCTCACTCTGGACCATCCTGCCCTCTGCTCTGGGTTTGCTTGTGCAGCATTTCGGATGTCCTGGGAAGCAAGAGCAGCGTTCAGAAGGCGGGTATCACTGGTGAAGTGCGATGAATTTCGAATGAGGATGCATTTTAGAGGGAGGCAAATCCTTTTCTTTTTGAATATGAAGCTTTACTCGTGCAGCAAAGCAGCTGGGACCCTGAGAGGAGAGCGTCCCCTCTCGCGACGGGGCGCTATGTGCCTGCGGTCAGGGAGGCGCTGCCTCCTTGCCCGCTAGCCTGCCAGGCCAGATTTGGGGGCAGTGCTGGCAGAGCGAGCAGGAGCTCTGTGTCGAGGCTCAGTCGGCCCTGCTGGCGAGCAGAGCAGGTCTTTCAGCACAAGACTGCGAGCTCCCCGGAAGCAGGGGCGGCCTGGGGACTTCTGTTCTGGTGCTTTGAACAGTCCTGAGCACAGCCAGCCCCAGAGGACGCTGAAGGGGCTCCATGTGCTTCCACCTGAGAGGTTACAGAATATGAAACAAAAGGCTGGAGTAAAGAGAAGAGCTGCGCTGAAGGCATAGTGTCCCTGTTCCCCTGGTGGTAGAGGCCAAGTCACCTTGTGTGGGACCCATTCCAGCAGAGCCTATTCTGTGCATTTCATGTCTGGACCAAGGGAGTCACACAGGGCACCCCTGGAGTGGGGGCACCCTGCAGCTGGGACATCCCCTGGAGCTGGGCAGCCCTGGCGCTGGGCACCTCCCAGAGCTTGGAAACAAGGAAGCCTGAGAATCGAGTCTGCAACCAGCTCAGCAGCTCAAAGCAGAGTTGCTCAGGCTCTGGGCTAGAGCTGCTGGGCCTGACTTGGCACCTGAGGAGAGAGGCTGCTGGCCGAGTGGCAGCTGGTCTGCCACAGAGCAAGGCGCACCCGGAGTAGAAGGCAGAGCATGGGGTCCACCACCTGGCCTGGATCCCCAGGGTGCACATGCCCTGCTGTGGTCTGCATCCAGGGTGGGACCCCCCAGCCTCACGCTGTTCGGTGAGGTCATGTTGAATGAATCCCCCTGCTCTAAGCCCAGGCAAAAAATATCATGATTAAGGTTTTCTGCCTGGTAGATGATGAATAATTACTCCACAAGTGACAGAAAACCCACTCAAAATACCTAGGATAATAAGATGCATGATTTAGAAATCTGCAGAGGACGTTCAGGACCCGTTGATGCCATGGCATGGGGACCTAACTCCTCATCCCCCTCCTTGTGCTTGTAAAGTGTCTGCTGCTGGCTGTTTGCATCTGTAGAAAACTGGAGGCCTTCCCTGCGCTCATGACACTAAAGCCTTCCCTCCCCATCTGGCTGGGCGTGTCAATCAGGCGCCCAGCCCGGACGCATGGATGGCCAGGGTGATTTGCACCCTTAAGCCTGACCCTGTTTCTAATCCAGTCTCTGGCAAGGGGCGGGGGCTGGAATGACTGCCAGTGGCTTAAGAACCACCACCTGAGCAGCTGTGTGGTCGCAGTGCCCTGGATCTCGGAGATGGCTACTAGGAAGACGATCAGCAGCGGCTACTCGGCCACCAACAATTGTGAGCTACAGGGGAGCTTCATCCTCTCGTCTCGTTCTGAACTTTGACCTCTTTGCACTGTGTTCCAATGAGCAGTCTTCCAGGACTAGATGAAGGACTGAGGTGACCGTCTCCCCACTGCCCCCTCCCATGTGAGGATAGCAGCTTCCGGGATCCGGATCTTCTGGGAAAGACCAGACCTTTCTTGTCATTTGCATGTACTTGGGCTTGATTTGAGTTCTCACCGTCTGTGAACCTGCTAAAACTCTCTCGGCATCTTGAAGACTAACGCCTCTTTAGAGCCTCGGCCACGACGATACTTGGAAAACAGGAGGTGGCTGTGTGGTGGGCACTGCTCTTCCCAACTCCAACTCATGAGCACCTGGAGTGACTTTGTTGAGAACGTGTGCAGACACTGGGACACCACACTCATCACACTCCTTCATAAGACAGAGGCCCACCCCGATCGTGTCTTCCATGTTAAAGTCCACTCAGGCTGCACAGCCTAGACACTGGCAAAGCGCTGCTGGGGAGACCACACTGCAGGCTGTTGTGCACTGTGCAGACAATTTGCTCGAATGCTCACAGTTGTAAACACCAAGAATGGAAGATGGCCATCCCCCTTTCTCCTGTGTGTCATCTCAGTGACTCAGCTGGTTCCCTGCAAGCAGTGTGGTCCCTAGCTGTTGCACGGCCCCTCTCTCAGGTCCACACCCGCAGACGCTCTGATGAAGAGCCTCACCCCGTCTTCACCACCATGCCAGGCGGGGTCTTCCCTCGAGGATCAGGGTACACGGGAGCTGAGGGGCAGCCCTGGCCTGGCCAGCACCCAGGGGCTGCACTGGGGGGCTGGCCCTCCCACTGCGGGCGGCGAGCCTAGGTGAGGAGGGAGACGGTGAGCGTGACCCCACCCACGCGGCTCCTGCGCACGGTGCAGAGGTCTCTGGACATCTTGAACTGAGTCGAAGTCCATCACTGAATTCAGGGCAGACGGGGGGGTGGGGGCAGGACCAAGGGTAACGCAGGCCTCGGACACACACCAGGGTGCCATCACAGACCTGGTAGCCTCTGGATGGCGATGCTGCGACACCTGCATCAGCAGGGCCAGCTCCGGCCACCGTGAGGACCCGTCCTCCGTCCTCTGTATGCACCTGCATCCAGAGCTCACGTGGGAACCTGAAGGGTCCCAACAGCCTCAGAGGCGGGACCCTGGGGAGGCACCAGCTCTGCAGCCCAAGGTCGGTGCCAGCGTGCAGGGTGGGCGCCGGCAGGAGGAAGTGTCCCCCTTGGCCGGGTCCTGAGGCTGCACGGAGCCAGGTGCAGACCTCAGCTCTCTGCCCTCCGGCTCTGGTCAGGCGCTCCGCAAAGCACTGCAGTGGGCGCCCCCCCATTCTGCACAAGCCCCAGCCACCGTCCCAGCCTGCTCCTCGTGCTCAGCTGAGGGCAGTTGTTCTCGGCCTCCGCCTCTCTTCTGGGTGTTTTCCACGTAAACGAGAAGTTGCAGTTATAGGTGTTACTGCATCGGCCAGAAGCGACAGGTGACAGCAGTTTCCATGCTGGGCGGCTCTTGCTCCCACACCAGCCCCAGGGCCCATGGTCCCAGTGAACAGGTCTGCAGGGGCACAGGCCCGAGCACCCAGCATCTCTGGGGCCTGTGCTCCGTGTGTGGAATTCACAGATGTCTCAATTCCACTCTGCACCATGCCACCTGGGCACAGTACCAGCACCCTGGAGGCCAGCTGCCTCCCACCTCTCCGAGTCAGCCTTCTGCAGCAGGTATAGACCTCTGTGTTCTGAAGCACTGTCCTCAGTGCTGGGCACCTGGCCAGCTCTTCCACTGCTGTCCCCTGATGACCTTGGGGCCAGCGCTCACTCAGCAAGGTCAACTGCTGTGCACCTCACTGTCCCAACCCCCAACCAAGCTGGTGCCTGCAGTGTCAGCAGAGAGCTGGCCAACACCCTTGTGGTTCCTCCAGGTCACCTCCGTCACCTTCTCTCCTGCCTTCTCGCCCCTGGCTGCTCCCCAGGCACCATTGCCCCCCATTGTCACACAGCTCTGCATCACTGTGACCAAAATACCTGAACAACCTGGAAGGGAAAGAGTTCATTTTGAGGTCAGAGCTTCCGAGGTCTCGGTCCACAGACATCCGACTCCATAGCTCAGGCTCAGCTCAGGGAGGCCAGGCAGCAGAGAGAGGAGAAGCCAGGGGACAAGGATGGTCCCCAGGGCGTCCCCCTGTGACTGCCTGCGTGATCACCGGTGCAGCAGTCCTCCCAGATTATCAATCACAGCTACCGTGACCTAACCATGTCACCTCTGAGCACTCCGTGTTACCCCAGGAGCCCTGGGGACGCTCACCTCCAAGCCACACCGGCTTTGGTTGGAGAGCCCCAGGCTCCTCCTCAGCTGGTGAGCTGCCTCCTCTGGATTCCGCCCCGCGCGCTCTCGGCCACCCCTTCCTTCTCTGTCCTTCCAGGGTGTGTGGACCTTAGAGCCCCGACCCTGTGCCCTGGGTGGAGCACCTAGTAGGTGGGTGGGCTCTGCTCTCAGGTTCTCATAAAAAACGTGGCATCTAATCAACATGGATGTCACTTTAACGCTCTCCCCAGTTACCGTGAAGCTTGGCTTTACTTCGATTGCTCAACTTTCTGTGCTGCTTTCTGAGCACCGAACCCTAGATGTGCTAAACACAGCGCACGCCTGCCTTCCAGCAGAGGAGAGAAAGCAGAGCTCCCGAGGCAGCAGGCCCCGCCATGCCACTGCAGCCAGAGTGCCCGGTGTAGGCTCCAGGTCACTGGGCACTGACCACAGTGCCTCATTGGAGGTGGGTTCTTGACGCTCAGCTGTGTGGCCAACACCTGCGTCTGAAGCAGGCGGGGACTGAGGACAGCCTGGCTGGGCCTCCTGCTCCTTGGGGTCATGCTCTTCCAAAGCCTTCCTCCCAGGCGGGCAGGGGCCTGAGAGTGCACCCACTGTCTGCTGGAAAGTTCCTTTGTCCACGCCCCTGAGGCTCCCAGTTCTGAAGAGGCTCACAGGGCCTCGTGACCTCTGCAGGGCTCTCCCCAGCTGGGCAGGACCCCACCCCCAGGAGGCAGGCTGCCCTTGCCCTCCTGCCCCACCTGCCCAGGCAGCTCTGGCCCTGCCCTGTTGCTGTAGTCTTGCCATTTTGAGAATATCGGGAGTGAACAGTTGTGACTTCTGGCTCTGCAGTTCCTGGGGACCCTCCAGGCCTGGGCCAGGAGTCTGAGGGCCAGCCCAGCGCCCCTACAGACTGAAAAGCACCCAGAAACCACTCCGGACGCGGAACTCACACAAGAGATTTTATTAAGTGGACGGGCAGAGAGTCTGCCCTCAGGGTGAGCCAGAGAGAAAGCAAGTGAGAGTGAGGGGGGGGGGAGAGAGAGAGAGAGAGAGAGAGAGAGAGAGAGAGAGAGAGAGAGAGAGAGAGAGAGAGAGAGAGAGAGAGAGAGAGAGAGAGAGAGAATGGCAGGGGAGCTATTCAAGTAGTGGAATTTTGCGGGCTGACAATCTGGACCAATGACTGGCTAAGTTCGCGGGCTGACAATCTGGGTTGTAAAGTGGAGTGGAGGGAGGGAGGGGCAGAATACTGGTGGCAGCAAAATGGCAAATCTGATGCCAATGGAGACCACTGGCTGTTCCTAGTGGGGACTTTATGGACGACATGTTCACCTGCAGGGCCTGTGAACGGTCTTGGTTTGACTGGGTTGGCAGCAGTAATGGTGGGTTTGCCCGCTGCCCTTTCCCCCTGTCCAGTGGTCTTGTTGGTGGGTTGCTAATAGCACTGTCCCTGGACACAGGTGGCAGGGCCAGGCCAGGCCAGGGCTCGGCTCTCAGCCTAACGCGGGCGGGGGTAGCAGCCAGGGTCAGGGAGTGCTTGGCCCCACCTGGAAGAGGTGGGAGGGAGGGAAGGAGGAAGGCCGGAGGCAGAGCCGGCCTCACAGCCACAGGACACAGTGGGGCAGCCCTGGTGGGCCAGGGTCAGTGTGGGCACTGGCACTGGAGCGGGGCTTGGTGTAGTGCCACTCCCAGGATGAAAGGTCCCGGACAAGGAGAAAGCAGGGTGAGCCCCCCGGGCCACATGGTTCCTGGCGCTGACCCACAGTAGTGGACACAGTCCATCCTGGAAGTCCTTCATCCCCGCTTCTTGGACATGAGGTCCCAGGTCAAATGTAAGACAAGGGCAACGACGCAGTGCTGGCTCTCCACCTCCTCAGGGATGCACGCTGGACGTGTGGACCTGAGCCTGGCCTGACCTGTCCCTCCCACAAGTCACCAGGGAAGAAGACCCGCAGGCTGCAGGTGGAAATCACCTGTTCCTACCGAGCACGCGGGCGGCTCCTGAGTCCACCAGGCTCACGCTTTTATAAGAGGACGCTGGGATTTCTAGGGCTGCTGCCCACAACAAGTGTGCACGTGCCCTTGGACGGTGGCTAGCCGGAACCGGTTCATTCACGAGTGGTTTTCAACTCGGGCTTCCAAAGAAGTGGCTCAGAGCCCTCAGGGGTGGGTGGTGCTGGGCACGAGGCCCCTGCAGGCCCCAGCACACGCCTTCCCAGCCCGCCTCTTCCTCTGTCCTGTTTGCAGTCTAGGAGTGGCTCTGGGCCTCTGCTTTCAGGGTACTTTCATGGTCTCTCCTTGTCTTGCAGATTTTTTGTTTAAGTTCCTGGTGATTGGAAATGCAGGGACTGGCAAATCTTGCTTACTTCATCAGTTTATTGAAAAAAAATGTAAGTAACGCCCCGCCCTGGGAGAGTGCCTTTGTGCTCAGGGTCACTTATGTAAGACTTAAACTTCTTTTTTTTTCCCCAGGGAAAAGTCATAGCTTAGAAGCACTTTTAAATAGTAAAATGGAGATGTTCTTAAGCTTCTAGTCACACAGCTGAGCCTTGTAGGCTGGTGTTCGTGTTCAGCAGTGACCCAGTAGGCAGCTGCTCGGGGGTGCGGGCTCAGGTGCGAGGGACGGTGGGTCGGTGGAGGTGAGGCTGGTTCTCGGGCAGGAGCCCCGCTTCCTGACAGCAGGACAGCAGACCGTCCTTGGGGGACCCCTGGAAGGAGCGGCAGCCTCAGTGCTCAGGGCTCTTGCTCTGCAGCAGCAGCTGCCACCCCGGATCCCAGGTGGCCGCCAGGAAGCAGCGTGTGGGTGTCGGCATGTCCCCCCGGGAGGCTGCTGGCCGCAGGGGGCTCTGGGCCAGCGCTGCTGCGCTGCCATGGACCAGCGCTGAAGGCGGGGTCGCAGGGCCTGAGAGAAGAGCACGCTGTGAGAGCAGAGGGCAGTGGAGAGCCACCTGCCTGCAGCTCAGAAACGGCCACTCAGGAACTTCGGAGTCCACCTGCAGCAAGGGCGTGAAGCACTGGGCAGCGGTGAGGTGGGGCAGCCCTGACAGTCACACAGTGGTGCAGAAAAGTGAAGCCCAGAGACCCTCCTGCTGCTCTACTCACATGGACTAGTCGGTGGCCATGTGGCTGCGGACTTTGAGCCCACCCTCCACCGTCACAGGTCCTCACAGCCGCGGTCCTGCTGGGTCACAGCAGACAGTTTTCTCCACATCCATCCCAAGCCTGGCCCCGGAGGACTCGGTGGCTGGTCTGGGGACGCTGGGCCAGTGTCTTCCTCTGTCCTGCAGACTTTGGCATCTGCCAGGCCTCCTAGTGGCCACAGTCCTCCCTCAGTCTCTTCTGTGAGAACAGGGGTGGTGTGCATTTTCCTTAAAGCCGTGAAGGCACCATTGGCGATGGTCCACGTGGCCGAGGGGACTTGGCCCCCGCAGCCCCTGCCCTCAGTGACACCTGCTCCAATGGATCGGCCCCTTTCCCTAACGCTCTGAAATGAAATGCTTTGTTCTTGTTTCTCTTTTTTAGTCAAAGATGACTCAAATCATACAATCGGAGTGGAATTTGGCTCAAAGATAATTAACGTTGGTGGTAAATACGTCAAGTTACAGATATGGGACACCGCGGGACAAGAACGATTCAGGTAGATTTCCTGACTTAATAAAGTGTTTGAAAGTTGGGTTTGAAAAAATCGTGCTTTCTCCACGTCCAGGTCTCGCCCCCGCCCCTTCCCTGGCACCAAATCCCAGCTCTGCCTCAGGAGTGCCCACCGATGGTCCAGGAGGCTAACTCAGGAGCCCAGAGGTCCAGGAGCTGCTAACTCAGGCCAGCTGGCTGGGCAGGGTGTGGCACCGAGTGTGTTTAGATGGGAATCTCCGCAAAGGCAGGGCGCACCTTCCCTCCAGAGGGAAACTTTGGAAAGCTGCTTGGGGGCTCTGCTCTGTCTTACCAGTGCAGCCCGAGCTGGACGCCTGCAGGTTGCTGAGCATCCAGGGACCAGGGCTCAGGCCCAGCTTGGCTGGGTTCCTGCAGGTGCACCAGGTCAGAACATATACCCAAGTGTTGAGATGCAGCGGGATAACACTCACCCCACTACAAGCATCTCGCTTTTCATTAGAGTTGGTACATGCTGTATATCAGTGATGTTCAGAAACCCCACAGTGTTCCCCCACCACTGCTCCTGGGGACCCTGGCCCAGTGGTAGTCCCACCTGATGCAGCCTCCTCCTCTGGAGCCCCCATGACTAAATGACCCAGAGCACCCCTTAAGCAGGTAGAGAGGGTCAGCTCCCCTGAGTCCAGAGAGGGCTGGGCCTGGGAGCACCAGCTTCCAGAGTCAGAGGTGCAGCCTCCGGGGCGAGGGTCTGAGGCTCTGCAGGGCAGGGCTGGCTCGCTGGAGGAGAGCCCTGACCTCCCGTGTCCCCCGACTGCTGGCAGCCAGGTAGTCGGGTCCCAGGTGGAGAAGGGGTGACTGCAGGAGAATGGACGGGCTCAAGGGCGCCGAGGCCTGGGCACTGGCTTCCCGGTGCAGCAGCCCAGGCCCCCCAGCAGTCGACGGCCAGGCCCCCGAGTCCTCCCGTGACCCTCTCCACCCCCTGCTCCTAACAGAAACGATCTGACAGAAACGAGCCTTTGAGCAAAGTTTCAATGGTAAAAGCCAAACCAAGAACACGGGAACTTTCTGGGAGGAGAGGGAAAATCCCCAGAAATAAGAACAAAGGTGCGTTTCAGTAATAAGATCACTGAAGACATTCCGAAAGTGCCCGGGGGATGTGTCAGTGAGGTGGCCAGCCTCCCAGGCACAAAGCAGGGGCTCGGGCCAAAAGGCAGAGGCAGGCAGGTCTCGGAGCCCCAGGCAGGCTGCTCGGGAGAGAGCAGGAGACTCAGTAGAGGGACCTAAGTCCACAGCAGGGGCGGGGGAAGGTCCAGACTGGGCAGGCTGAGAAACAGAAACCCACAGAGCCAGAGGTGAGCGCAGGGCGGGTCGGAGATCACAGCCACACTGGACCAAGAGCGCAGCCCAGGCCAGAGGCGGAGATGCCTTCAGAACCCAGTGAGACGTTTTCAACCTAAAACCCCGACCAGCCAACCGGCAGGTCGGTGTGGGAGCAGGAAGGCCGAGTGTGCGGAGAGCAGAAGTCCCACGCCCTCTAGGGGAGGCTCAGTCAGCCTTGCAGGCCGTGGACGCAGCCTGGCCGTCAGCAGGAGACAACCGAGGCAGGGAGCACCAGCCCCGGTATCACCTGGTGTCAGAGGCATTTTATGGAAATGAGCAGCAAGTGCCAGAAGAAAGAGACCCTGAGACTCACCAGACTGGGAGCGTGTGTTCCTCTGTGGCCAGAGGAGTGTCCCACGCTCACTGTCCCGTCCTTTCACAACTTAATCAACTGGAAAAAGGAAAACCAAGTCCCTGAAGGAGACACCTCCCGGGAGCAGGGTCCTGGGAAGGACAGGCAGGGGACAGCTGTCATTTCAAGACTCGGTGACATTTTACTCAAACCTGTGTGTGGGTTCAAGGGCTGTGGCCATGCCAAGGACCCAAGTACTCAGGAGTCTGAGGCAGGAGGATCCCAAATTCAAGGCCAGCCTGGGCAACATGGTGAGACCCTGTCTCAAAATAAAGTAGACAAAAGCCATGTTCATAAGATCAACTTTGCAAAAAGTTTTAGTGCCTCAAAAAGTATGTAAGTATTCAGATGATTAAATTCGCATTCTTGAATGATTTACAGAAGCCATGTGTCAAAATACAGTGTTGTCCTACTCACTTGTAAGTGAATTATTGAGGACCCCTGCACCCCTGGAGAGAAGGGGAACTCCTGAGAGCATCCTGAGACCCCTGTGCCCCTGGAGAGAAGGGGAGCTCCTCAGGGTGCAGGAGCTCTCCCCACCGCCGGGCAGGCCTGGGGTAAAACCAGGAAGCTTTGCACCTGCCTCCGGGGTCTAAGAGCTGGAAATTAATCTAAAAGTAGCTGCCTTCCACGTTTCTGAATCATGAGTAGCGGTGTCTGTTGAGTCCCGCTGCCTGCGTTCCCCAGCGATCAGCTGGATCATTTTGTGACACGCTGACCCCAGGCGTGTGGGCTGCTTCTCACAGCAACCGCTCAGTGCTGGCACCAGCTGCCCAATCAGCTCGGACTCAGGGGTCGGCGCCCGCCACCAGTGTCTTGGCCTGGCCTGCTGCTCTGAAGAGGGCTGAGGGTCGCGGTCTCCGCAGGAACAGCAGCCTGGGTGACGGAGGGGTGCCGCTCTGATGAGGACGCTGCCAGCGAAGGTGGAGAGGTGGCGCTTGCTCCGCTGACGGACAGTACTGAGCAGACAAGAGGCCAGGCTGGTTAGAAGCTGTGGGTGCCGTGCCCCACCCGGGCCTGGAGCTCCCCTCGTCCCTGCCAGGATGACCCTTGCACCAGGCAGTGACGCTCAGGTGCTGGGGGCCACTGGATCCCACAGAAGCAGCCTGAGCTGAAGAAGACCTGGGCCGCTGTTAGCAAAGAGACCCCAGGACTGGCCCTGGGTCCCCAGCACCAACAGGGCAGATGTGCAGGAACCGCCAGGGCCAGAGAAGAGGAAGTGGCTGGGGTCCCGGGCTGAGGCTGGGATTCGGGACCTGGACAGGTGCAGGGAGTGGCTGTGTGCTGGGGGGCAGGGGGCTGCAGGTGGAGCTCCTGGGGGCAGTACAGGTGTGCAGGAGAGCAAGGGGTAGGCTCAGGAGGGAGGCCTGAGTCCGGGGGGACACCCAGCAGGCTTTGTTGTGCTAGAAGGAGAAATCCAGCCTGCAGGGTCCATCATGCAGAGAAGCACCCTGTGGGTGTGAGGGGGACAGGCATCAGAGCAAGGGAGGGGACTGGACCCCAGGCTGGGAGAGGCTGCTGCCCGAACCTCGCTGCCCTTTTGGGGGCAGGCAGGTGGGCTGCCATGTGGGGTAGGTGCCCAGCCTCCTGCTGTCCACACAACTGTTCTACCTTGGAGAGGACATCCTGCCCATCCCAGCCTGACGTCCTCCCGTTGGTTCCGTGACCTGGTTCCCAGAGGACGACCTTCATGCCTTCTGGCCTCCTGAGCTGTTCTCTTGGATGCAGGGCCTGTCTCCCCCATGCTTCACAGAGCAAGCCCGGGGTCTGGGGAGGTGGCGCTGGGCAGGGGACAGTCTCGACGGTTGAGTCAGAACTGCTGCTGTCCTTTCAGGTCTGTGACAAGGAGCTATTACAGAGGTGCGGCTGGGGCTCTCCTCGTCTACGACATCACCAGGTAATGCCAGCTCCCCACAGCTGGGCTTCAGTGTCCTGTGTTCCTGGGGCCAGCCTTGGGCAGATGCTCAAGAGTGGGTGGCCTTGTGGGGTCTTGGAGGTATCTGAAAAACACACTTGAGGCTTCCGTAGATGTGAAGTGCTGGATGCTCTCCTTCAGGTCCAGAGATTTCTCTGTGTGTTATCAGAAGTGACCGGGGAGGCAGGGACACAGCTCTGGCTCCGCTTGCCTGTGTGCAGGCCCAGCTGCCCCGTGTGTGGCCTCGCAGGCCAGAACTTGGCTGCCTGGGCTCCTTGCCTGTGAGGTGCCTGTGGTGGTGACCAGCGTGGGCCTCAGGAGGCTGTTGGAGGCTTGGATGGGTTAACAGCGCTGATATGGCAGCCTCTGGCCACGTGGGGCAATTCCATTGACATTAAGATTAAAAATCCAGTTCTGCGGTTGCATCAGCCACATTCCAAGTGCTCACCACACTGGGCTGAGGTGACTGTGGCATCAGCACAGCGTAGGACATGCCTGTCCTCAGAGATCCCATGGACAGGGCTGATCCCAGTCAGTGTTCAACGCTGGCTCAGATGCATGGTGAAGAGGCCACCAGCAAGGCCCTTTCTGGGTAGGAACCTGTCCAGGGACAGGTTGTCAGATGGCTGCCCCTCTGTGGCCTCCAAGGCGTGAGGGCATTGGGCTGCAGGTGCACCTGCCCTCAGCTGTGGGAGGGGAGAAGACGGCCTGAGTCAGCCCTGATGCACAGCCAGCTATGTCCTGCCTGCAGGGGCTGCTGGGTGTGCGGTGCATCTTGGGCTCCTCCTGGCAGAGCAGAGGTACCGTCTTCCCCAGAGTCCTTAGCAGAATCTGCTTGCTGAATTCCCACGAGCAGAGCGCACAGCACAGGCACAGGACTGGCTCGGGGGAGCCCAAACGCCCTGCAGCATGGAGCACTGGGCTCGCACAAGCTCAGTGGGTGCCCTGAAGAGTCAGGGCTCCTCCTCTGAGCCCTGGCGCCTTGGGTGCGTCCAGGTTGTCCGAGGGACCCCAAGGCCGTTACCTGGTGTGAGGCAGAGAATGGAGTAGGAAGAGCTGGAGAGACTGCTAGTCTTATAAAATACATGTATCATTTTCACAATCTTGTGTCACGCAGCCGAGAAACCTACAATGCGCTTACTAATTGGTTAACAGATGCCAGAATGCTGGCGAGTCAGAGCATCGTGATCCTCCTCTGTGGGAACAAGAAGGACCTGGACAGCGACCGGGAAGTCACCTTTCTAGAGGCCTCCAGGTTCGCACAAGAGAATGGCAAGTCTCTCCTTCACGGCTCTCGGGGGTGGATGTGGGTGCGGTGCTGGTTCTCAGCAGGAGGGGGAGGTTAAGCTGCATGTAGGCCAGGCCAGCTTCCGCCAGGGTGTGGGCTCAGTGTGCTGCACAGTGCACCTGCCCAGAGTCGCCACGCTGACAGAAGCACCCTGTGGCACTCTGCAGGTCCCGTCCATCTGGGGCTCTGAACCAGCCTCTGGCATGAGCTTTGAAGCCGGGCTGGGAGGCACGAAAGGGAGCCACGACCCCCTCCCGGCCGACCAGCTGTGCTTTCCTTAGACTGGCTGAGCCACTTGGGTTTGACACCCTGAACCTCCAGAGGGGCACACGAGCACACGTACAGCTGGGGGCTGCTCAGAGTAACTGCAAATGCAGGCGTTTTAGGGAGCCCTAACTGTGAGGGCCAATCAAGAACTAGAATATCCTAAAGTCAACTTTGGACTCTGGGACCCCAAATGGTGTTCCTGCCACTTGTGGGGTTTCCTGCTAAGAAAGCAAACGTCAGAGAAGCACATGCGCCAGGATGAAGGAGCTGCTGAGGGCTCAGAGCTCAGCACCTGTGCTGGGAGACCTGCAGCTCCGGGGCAGAGGAGGCCCCACTGGGCTCTGGGCGGCTCTGGGGCAGGAGCCTCAGTTCACACAAGACCCGTCATGCACACCAAGGCCACTGCAGCATGGTCCCCCGGGAGGTACAGGTACTGGCAAGTCCCGTTCGTAGTAAAAGACAGGTTATCTGCAGAAGGACATTGAGGCTTCCCCTGCATGGGGGCAGGGCTTTCCTGCCCTCTTCTGCAGGTGATGTCACAGGAAGCCTGTTCACAGCTCCGTCCATCCTGCCAGTAGATCAGGGGCAGCACAGGACAGTAGCTCATGTTTGGAGGTTAGACACCTCCAACTTCTCTGGTTTTTATTTTGTGTGCTGGGGATCTTCTGTGGTGCTGGGGATGGAACCAGGCCACTGCACCTGCTGGGCAAGCACTCCACAGCTCAGTCACACCCCAGCACTCCAGGGCTCAGTCACACCCCAGCACTCCAGGATTCGGTCACACCCCAGCACTCCAGGGCTCAGTCACACCCCAGCACTCCAGGGCTCAGTCACACCCCAGCACTCCAGGGTTCGGTCACACCCCAGCACTCCAGGCTCGGTCACACCCCAGCACTCCAGGGCTCAGTCACACCCTAGCGGTCCTCTTGTATTGACCGAGGGTCTTGCTAATCCTCTGGACGTTTTTTAACGCCTGTCGACATATACTGATCTTATTTTTAGAGAGGGAGGGTGGTAGGCCGCGGTCAGGCGCTCCCTGCCATCTGGAGAATGCCTCGCGACCTGTGAGGGCTGACGGCGAGCTCCTCTCAACACACCGTGTCTCGTTGACACGCTTTCAGAGCTGATGTTCCTGGAGACGAGTGCGCTGACTGGGGAGAACGTGGAAGAGGGGTTTGTGCAGTGCGCACGAAAAATACTCAACAAGATCGAGTCAGGTGAGCGACGCGGCTGCCGCGGCCCTTCTGCCTGCTCCCCGCTGGCTCCGCAGGGTCTCCTTTGTGTATGGTGACTGGGCCAAGCAGATTCTCTGCACCTGCTGACTTAAAATTGCCACTTAGGGTCTGAAGGCTGCACAGCTGAGATGCAAGCCCCAGGCCCAGGGGCAGCGGGCTGGTGGACCCCGGGCAGGGAGCTCCAAGGTCTTTCAACAGCTCGCTCCTCCTGTCCCGGGCGTGGGCTAAGGGACGCTGCAGGAGCTGCAGGCACTTCGTAGGCACTCCAGGGAAGGACTTCAACAGCCCTACTCCTGGCAGCTGACCAGGCCAGGCAGCGGTCCTCGATCAGACTGGATCTGTACTGACTATCACCAGAATGATCCCAGGGCAGCAGGAAGGAGGTCAGGGTCACCCAGGTGGGCTTCCTCTGCCACTGTGGAGGAGAGGACAGCAGAGGGAAGGAGGGGAGGCAAGGGTGGAGAAGCCCCGGAGGCAGGAGGGCCGGCAGTCCCCTCGAGCCCAAGCTTCCTCTCGTAGCTCAGGATTCCCAGCCTGCTTGCATGGCTGCCTGGGGTGCTGCAGGAGCCCTGGGCCCAGGCGACACCTCTGAGCCACTGCAGGACGCTGTCCTGAGACTCTGACGTCCACCCAGCAGGAGAACCTCTGTGGGGAAGAGGCGGGGTGCATCAGGTGGTGACGGAGGTAGATAATGTGGGGCTCCAGGAGGACAGCTGGCGGAGAGCCAGCACACAGGGACCACGTGAGCACAGACGGACAGCCAGGAAGGGCGATGAGCCCAGCCACGGTGGCAGCAGCACCCATGAGCTAAGTGGCAGGACGGTGCTTCCAGAACGCGCCAGTCCTGCTGGGAGGGGACCCCAGACGGGATCTCCACTCAGCGTCAAGAGACCCGAGTGAAACAGGAGCTGGCGGTGGCAGCACAAGTGTGCTCCATGGCCAAAGCATTGAGCAGGAGGAGCCCAGCCCAGCCACCTCCTCGGCCCAGGTGCAGGTGCAGACAGGGATGGGGACTGCGGGACAGCTGTAGGTGGGGTATTGGATGAAGTCCTGCTTTGCACACGGTGAGAAGAGAGGAGATCGTGGTGCGGGTCACACGATCTGGAAAACGAGAGTAAGAAACAGGAGGGGTCGGGTGGGGTCAGGTCTCAACGTGAGCATGGTTTGGCTAGGAAACAAATCAGCTGAAGTTGGTAGAAAAACTTATTTTCTACAGTCTGCAAGATAAAAAATGTCCATGCTCAAGTTGGCTTGGTGCTGTGCCAGCCGGGGTAAGGTGACCTTGGATGCAGCAGGCGTAACATCTCAAGATGTTTCTCTTCTGCGATCATCAAAATCACGATTCTGTCCAGGTGAAGAAACTCTGAGGCGGTATTTTCAGCAATGCTGCTCCATCGTGATCTTGGTAGTGCCTTCAGACGCTCAGAGCCATTTTCTTCCCCTTTTCACACAAGTCAGTGCACAGCAGGCAGCTGCGTCTTGCTCTTTCCACTTTCTCCCCAGTCACCAAGTCCCCACAGTTACCCCACAGATGTGTGCACCATGTGCAGACGGGGACGCGTGTGCCTTATATCTGCACACATAAGATCCATGTGATTCCAAATCCAGGAGGTGGGAGAGTGCAAGGGTCGGGGGCCTCCACGCCCCGCTGCTGTCCCCTGCCTCGGGACACTGGGCAGCCGCTTTGTTCCTGGTGTCCTGGAGGTGGGCAGTGCCTGTGCGCGCCTACACATGTTTCCTGTTCTCTGGAAAGGTGGCACATGTTCCTGGGGTTCCGCACTGTATTCACCTAATCTGCTCTTGGGGATCTCGGAGTTCTAACAATTCTTTCTTAGAGATGTGCTTGGCCTGCAGGTGAGCTGGACCCAGAAAGGATGGGCTCAGGCATCCAGTACGGAGACGCCGCCCTGCGGCAGCTGCGGTCGCCGCGCCGCACGCAGGCCCCGAGTGTGCAGGAGTGTGGCTGTTAGGAGCCCCTGGCACAGGTGGGTCCCCCGCACCTGCCTGCAGTGGGAGGGTCATGGAGCTTCCGTGGGAAAGGAGGCACTCGCATTAGCCAGGGCTCGACTGGCAGAGTCCACACTCAGGAGCTTCTTGGGCCTTTCAGAGGACGGCAGGGCACCTGGGGACCTGAGCAGCCAGGCCAACCCACCCTGGTGCCAGCCCGGGGACTCCTCAGGTTCTCCAGTCTTGACGGGGCGCCTGTTGCCCCAGCACAAGCCTCGCACAGCACGCGTTGCTGTGGACTTCAAAGGCCCCTCCCTGGCCACGCCACAGCGTGCCCCTCACCGAGGTCAGCTCTGCCCAGTGGGCATGGTGTTGAGCACAAGGAAGTGTGCCCAGCTCCCCCAGCGCCCGGCTGGGTGTACTGCATTTGCAAGTGTGCACGTTCTGAATGGCTCTTCCCGTTTTTCAGGCGTCTGACTGGTGTTGGGACGCGGTGGCCAGAGCCTGAGGAACCTGGAGCTCTTACCACCAGCTCCTCCTCCGTGCGGGAGATCTCTGTGGGGACGTTGCCCCAGCTGGCAGAGGCAGCCCACAGCCACGTAATGAACTGATGCCAGGGACACCCCCTCAGATGTGCACGCTTGAGCCTCCCGCCCCACAGCCCCTCCTCCTCCGCGAGAACGCGCTCTGTGCCCAGCCACCCTCTCCAGCGTCTCCTGGGGTGACAGGACAGTGCGCTGGTGTGGGTGGTACTGTTTAACACAGACACAGGTGTTCGCGGAGGTGTGCTGCGACAACGCACAGGCGCCGGCCTTAGTGCCCAGCCCCGTACTTATTCAACCCCCCTTACCACTCGGCACTGTGACACGCCCACACTTAGATGCTGGATCAGTTGCCCTTCACCAGTGACCGAAATAAAGATTGGCGTGTGCCGTGAGCTGGCCCTGTCCCACCTCTGTTGGCTTCAGGGCTTCTCCCCCAGGCCAGGTCAGGAGCGTTGTGGGCCCACGGGCTGCGCTTCCCACCCAGCAGACAGACATGCCAGCACAGAAGCCCCTCTCCCTGCTGCCCCTTGCTGGTCAGTCTGCTCTTCCTGCAGGAAAGACCACTGGAGTTGGGCCTAAGGGCACCTGCCTCAGCTCAAATCCTTCACTGTGCTGTTCTTTGTTTTACTTCCTTCACGCTGAACCCAGGGTGTCCCACCACTGAGCCACATCCCCAGCCCTTCCTACTTTGGTCGAGACAGGGTCTGCTGAGTTGCCAGGCTGGCCTTGCCCCTGCACCATCCTGCCCGCTGCCAGGTGGTGGGTCATGGGTGCCCCCTCCCCACCTGCCTGTCCTGTTATTTTCTGGAGACTCACAGACTTGAGTTTGTGTTAAAGGGGTCCCACTTAATGAGAAAGCTCTTAAATCTTGTTGATGCCTTCCTACAGTTGGTCACCAAGCAGGCCAGGATTTGACCCAGCAAGGCCTGGTGGGTGTGGGGCAGGGACATCTATCTACTGTGTCGCAAAGATCATCTTCATATTTCAAAATGCCAATGCAAAAAACGGAGAGTGAAATCTGTCTCTGAGGTTGAAATATGCTATTATTTAGGTCAGAGGGGTTAAAAAGCATTCTTCATGCTGGGCACAGTGGCCTCACCTCTGATTCCACAACCCGGGAGGCTGAGGCAGGAGGATCACCATTCCAGGCCAGTCTTGGCAACTTAGAACCTGTCTCAGTGAAAAATGAAAGGGCAGGGGACGTGGCCCAGGGGTGGAGCACCCCAAGGGTCAAGCCCAGAACCAGTTCCTGCACTCGCGCTCGCACCCTGCACGTGTCTTTCCTCCGCGGCTCAGAGCTGGACTGGAAACTTAATTCAGAAGCGTCCCAGCAAGTGTGCTCCACCATCAAACAAGCACAGAGACGCTATTTGGCTAAAAATATCAGTATGTATCCGTTTTAGATATTTCAAGGGGTTTTTTTCTCAATTCCTTGAATAGTTTACTTTGAAAAGTGATGCTAAAGCGAATTCTCAAACTGGTCCCCTCCAGGGCCTCACGTGGGGGTGTCACCTGCTGCTGTCAGGGTCAGCTCTGGTTGGGAGAGGCAAGGAGTCTGTCCAGATGCCGTGCCCATTCAAGACAGCCTGGGGCTGTCTGCAGCCCTTAATGCAGTGGCAGAGGCTGCCTCTGCTGGGGAGCAGACCCAGTGCCCTTCCTGAGGCCCCTGCCCAGGAGGACACCCAGGTCGCTGCATCTTCAGGAAGCGCAAGTGAGGATTCCAGAAAAGCGGTCTCCAGTCCTGCAAGAACAAGGCTCTGGCTTGTCAGACTGGAGGTCACAGCTGTCCAGCAGCCTGGCTCTCTGTGGGAGCAGGAGGTCACAGCTGGAGACAAGGCTGTGGCTTCTACAACCCCCAAGGGCAGAACCGGGTGCCCAGAACCAGGTCAGTAGTGAGGTCAGACGGAGGTGTGTAGCAGCCACCCCTATTCGTGCCAAAGGTCATGGCGTGTGCACACAGGGCTCCCGGGCCCAGCCTGCATGGCCGCCTGGCTCCCCAGGAGGAAGCCATATCCAGGGCTGTGCGGGGAGCTCCGTTCCCACCCCCACATCTCTGGCACTACACAGCTCTCACTGTCACTTGCACAACTTCCAGAACAAGGAAGCATGAGCCCAAAGTCAGGAAGCACCAGGGCCACCCAGTCTGGGCTGAGCACACAGCTCTCTTAGACCGGAGCAGGTCTGCTGGACGCAGGCACCAGCGTGGTACACTGTTCAAGCCACTAGCGTACTAACCAGAACTGCTTCTCAAAACAAGGCTTGGCCTAATGTCCATTTTATTCACATTTTTCCAAGTAAATGCTAAAAACATCAGCTAAAAACACTGTTCTAGGAAAGACAACCACAAGTTCTCACCAGCCAGGCCAGGATCTAGGGGCTGCCGGTGATCTGCAGAAGTGAACCCAGGGTTTGCCGACAGGGGCTCTCCAGACACAGCCATGCTGCTGAGGAGGGCACCCAGGGTCTGCAGTAAGGAGGCCTGAAGGAGTGGGCAGCCTTCTGCCACCTCCCCCGGCAGGCCTGAAGGGGCAGAGTTGGGCCAGAACTCCACCCTGGCCACAGGGCCAGGTATCCACGTCCTTACTCCTAGTAACTCCAGTTACCCTTCCACACAAAAACCACCTCGGATGCAAAACTTCCTTGTGCCCAGGTCATATTTTCAGGATCCTTTTTCATGCTCACTGACCCGACTCCATGACAAGGACCTCACATGGTCCGGCACTGGCCCTTGGAAGCCAACTACTCTGTGGTCAGCCCTGGTGTTGCTACTTCACACAGAGGTGTCGGCCGCTGGGAAGTTCGTCACCCTGACACTCTCAGGAGTCCAAGTGCCCGGGGCTCCAAGTTCACCCGTTCAGCCTGTGTGCTCGATGGGGCCACAGCGAGGACACTCCCGACTGCAGATGGAGCAGCCACGGCTTCCCAGGCCGGCAGTCCGGGCTTGCTCTCTCCCCTGCAGCCTCACAAGCTCAGTCCCATGAACTGTCCCAGGACCTGTGTGGCGCTGGAGGCACTGACAATGGCCTCTGGTGTGAGCATGTGCTGGCCTCGTCCGGAGCTGCACACAGAGGCTTAGGACCAGGGCCCAGACAGCTCCAGCCAGGGCACTGGACGCCCAGGAGAGCGCCTCACTCCTCCAGCCCCACTCCCTCCGGTCGCGCTGGTCCAGGAGGGCTGGCTAGACGTCATTACCTCAATACTCCACGAGTAGCTTCAGTGTAAAATTAACAAAACCCAAAGAGCAGGTTTATGGCAAATTGTTTTAATTAAGAACTTAAAGTCAAAAATTTAAAAAGGCTTTATGTAGCATTTATTTTAAATAACACTGGATTCTCAACCAGTTTTATTTTTCCAACCTGAAGGCAGCTTTAAACTATCTCCCTGTCTTACAACGTGTCCCAAAAATTAGGAACACAATCACATCATCAGTTCCCAGTAATAAGAAGAAAGTAGGAATGTCACATTGTCACAACTTTTAAAAATTCATAGGCTCAAAAAGTAACTGTGCCCTTGGGAAAGGGAAAGGAGGATCTCGACCACCGAGGGCTCGGACAGGAGGGACCGCGGCTGCTACCCTCAGCTGCTCGTGGTTCATGCACATCAGAAGTCCCTTAACGACCTTGTTCATTTGTCTTCTCCTTAAAGGAAGGGGGAACTGGCCCGTCTGCCTTCCAGGCTCACTTCCGCTTGGAGTTCAGGGGAAAGCGCACAAAGGCGTATGTTTTCTAGGCATCCCTCGGACCCCAGGCTGGAGGAGGAGGGTGCCAGGCCTGCGCCCCGGCCACCTTCCTGCAATGGTCAGAGGCAACCTGAGGCTCAGCCGGTGGGAGAAACTACCAGAGCCACACCACCGCCCTGGCGTGATCCTGTGACCCACAGGGCCCCACAGCATTTGAAAATGTGTGACAGGTTGAACCAAAGTTCACTAGACTTCCTAGCCAGGGTGTCGGACAACGTGTAGAACTTCCTCTCGGTGAGCACACTGCTCAACAAGACGCGCTCTCCATACAGAATCCACCTTGAGACCATGCAAGTGCTCAGATTCTCAGGATGCACACTCACAGCGTGACATGGTGACAAGATGGTGACTTATGTGGAGTGGAACTGGTCTGCAAGCCCAGAGCATTGGACTTCGGAGACCCTGAGTGAGAACCAAGGCCTGCCCAGCCTTGGGTGCGACGCCAGCTTCCACTCACCCCCAAGGTGCTAAGCTCGAGGCCAAGCACTGGCTCTGCCCCTAGAGCACCTGCCCTGGTCCTTCCTGGACAGGCCTCGCCGGTGGAGAGGTCCACCACCTGGGAAATGAGCGTGAAGACCATTTTCCACCCTAGAGGCAAACGCGCAAATAAGACCAGCACTGCTGGGACGTGGCTGTGCCTGCTCCTGTCCCCACACTCCTGAAAGGTGCTGGCCAGGACCAAAGGGACAGTTCAACCTGAAGCACGAACATCACACCGTCAAGACCGAGTGCTGCGGAAGAAGAGCGGGGAAGGCGGCGGCGTCTCTGACCACGTCTTCCACTGCGCCTTCCCACGGGCCAATCCCAGGTCACACCACGTGGTTTCAGGGTAGTTCTACGTGTTCTGCCGGCTATTGCAGGAGAGGCTAGAGTCCACAGCCTGTCACCGCGGCTGGCTGAAGCTCACGTGTTCGAAAGGGAAATGCTGTAGTTAAAACAGCGACGGCACTGCCACCCAAACAGTCCCTGGCGCTGTGTCTACAGAAATGTGTGTGATTGTTAAAGTACGAGGGGTACCCAGAGCCCATCCAGAGCAGCGGGGCCTCGCCAGCCCAATCCTCAAACCCCAGGACCCACGTGAGGTGGCGCGGGCTGGAACATAAGCACCTCTTCACCTGCCAGGAGCCGCCACCGCCCTGCTTCACCCTACGTGGACCCACGGTCCTAGGGGGAACTAGACTCCAGGTGGTGCTGAGTCATGGACTCAAGGTCATGGTGAGTGCTGTTTGCTTGGTGCTCTCTCACAAAGGAAACCACATGTGTCAGTTAACACAAATCTCGTGCAGGACGTGTGAGTCAGAGGCCCCTAGGGTGGGTGACACAGCCCACCTGCGCCAGCCAGAGGGGAAAGGGAGCCTCATAGCCGTTTAAAGGCATCTGGTGTCAGTACCTCAAAGGCGAGACGCTCAGACACAACTCTCACAAGAATACCAGAGGCTGGGGCTCGTCTTCGCGAGTGACCGGTGTCTATGGCTTCGACCTTCTGCCCTACGGCTGAGGTAGGTGACAAGCTCCATCCACACAACAGCCTCTGGCCGTTCCCTGCCTGCTGGCAGTCTCGGCCAGGTCCAGCTCGGCGGGTCTGGCCCGGGTGCAGGACGGCAGGTCTAGGCCCGTGCTGAGTAGCAGCGCATGTACTCGGTCACCCAGGGGCTCTCCGCTGGGGGCGCCCGCGACGCTCTGCTCTTCTCTACCTCCGCCGAGTGCGCCGAGTGCGCCCGCTGCCTCTGAGCGGCCAGCTTCCTCTTCTCCACCTGCCTCCTGCTCTTGGCGCGTAATGCAGACTCGTGAATCTAGGGAGGGGAAACAGCAGAGTGAGTCCGCGATCCACGCTCACTGCTGAGAGCACCTGCCCATTTGCTGCCCTGCACACTGAAGCGCCCACAGAACATGCGCACCAGACGCCAGGCTTGGCGTGACCAGCGACGGCAACACTGAGCAACAGGAAACTGGACGCGGGTAGAACCGGTGAGTGGCGGGCTCAGCTCCAGAAGGCTTGGTGAGGAGCTCCCACCTTCTAAACCAGCACCCTGGAGACACCCAGGGCGTTCACCAGGCTCCACCCTCTAACGGCAGATCCCATTAAACTCAGCCCCAGGGGCTGTCAGAGGTCCTTGGAAAAACAGCCTAGTGGCCTTAAATTTCACTCCAAACAACACCATCTGCTGGCTGAGAGTTCAGGGAAGCCTATTTAATGGCCATTCGGCTGGTGGCTCCTTCCCCTCTGCTCTGGCTGTCACAGCATCAGTGCCGCTGAGGGACTCACACACAAGGGTCCTCCCCTCTGAGACGCTCCAGGTCCCAACAGAGGACAGACAGTGCCTGGTCAGAGGACCAAAGCCCCTGGGAGAAAACACATCCCTCCTGGGCAAGCAGGAAAGGGGCCTGGCAGACGCTGGGTGAGCAGACCAGCAGGCAGTTCTGGACACCAGCTCGTCAAAGCCAAAGGACACTGAGCCTCTGCAAGGGGCCAGCTGCAAGTCCAGCCCTGCTGCACTTGTCCTCTGCACCCCTGAGCCCTGGGAACTCAAGAACCTGGTGTTGCCTAGTGCACAGCCCAAACACCCTGCTCTAAGCAGCAGCACCCAGAACCTCCTGCTGGTGACCAGTCCTGGTTCTGGACTTCCCTGGCCTCCACCCCACCCCAGGACCTCCCAGACCCAAAGCATCCCAGTGGCCTCCAGTGGAGCACACGGCCAGCCCCGTCCAGGGAAGCAGAAAGGCAGGCCTGCACCTCATGCACTGAGGCAGACGCGCAGACGTTGTGAGTCTTCTGGCTTCCGGTGTCCATCTGTCTTTCTCCCCAGCCATAAAGGGCAAATGGGTGCTTGTTTTCTTTTATTTTACTGGATGATCTTTGGGGGCTTCTGACTGCTTTCCTATTTCCTCTAGCAAATAAGGCACTTGGTTGCTGTCGGGGCTTGGTTGCCGTCTCTTTCACTTGGGTTTGTTGTTCAGGCTTTTCTTCTACGTCTTTCACTGGCAGTGCTTTTGAAAAAAGGGATAAAACAAGAGGAAAATACCTTGAAAACAGTTGACGTGTAGTTACCCTGTCTGGTAATATCGTTGCAATATCGTGTTCCTTCAAGCCAGCAACACTACCCGAGGGCTCAACTCCCAGGCTCCACTTAGCACAGAAACACGCGCACAGACCTTTCAACCCTTGTCCCAACTTCAAACAAGTCCCGACACTGAACCGGTCTGTTCCAAAGCAAGCTGGCCACTGCCTCCTGCCGTGGAGTGGCAAGGCCTGGAGCTTCCTCCACCCAACTCCAGTCCCCAAAGGCACGGCCTCAGGGGAGGTTGCCTGTCACCACTGGGCGGCTCCAAAAGTTGTTTTTCTAAGTTACTAGAGTTGCAGGGTCACGTTTCTGTGCAGTACTGGAGTCTGAACCAGGGCCTGGCACATGCTAGGCTAGCACTCCGCCACTGAGATATACCCGGCCCTTTTTTATGAGTCAGGTACTAAATTGCCCTGGCTGGCCTTGAACTCAAATTCTCTGCCTCTATCCCCTAAGTAGCTGGGATTACTGGCTATTTCTTTTTAATACTCATGGTCATGGGAACACTGCTCACCTGCTCTTAGGAGCTGGCTGGCCACCCTGACCTGAAGACCCCTGTCACAACAGTAAGCAGTTGTCTCCACGGTGCCTCACGTTCCTGGGCGACAGCTCTATATTCCCAGGATGAAAAGCAAACCAGGCAGACTGCACTGAGGGGCTCCCCAACAGCTGGAGTCAGTCCCACGGTCTACAGAGCCCTAAGTCCTGCCAGCAGAACTGGGAACCAGCGAGGATGTGGCTGCCCAGTCTGAGGTGGCTCTGACAGGAGGGACACCCTCAAAACAGCTCTGATTCCCTTAGTTACCCTTTAGGATCGTACCATTATTTTTTATAAGCCTCTCCTTTGTAATAAAGTGCTTGGCATAAGCCCTGGGGAGCCCGTCTGCTTCCTGCCTGGACTTGAGCAGGGCTTCCCGGCCTCAGGGGCACTCCTCCCTCCAGAGGCCCCAGATCTCGCCTCTCCTGACCCTGTACAGACTGCTGCCCAGGCCTGGTCCCCTCCGCAAGCCAGACTGCACTCTGGCCTACTTCCTCATTTCTCTGGAGCACAGTGGACCCTGGGCGAGCAGTTCGGGCACAGCAGCCCTGACCGAAGACACCTGCAGGCCATCTGCCATTCCCACCAGCACTGACCGGCTCCACCACGCTTCACACTCCTTGCAGACCCTGAGGGGCAGGGGACGCACGTCCCAGCCTGGGGCCCAGCATATGCCCATCTCCTTAAGCCCCACGGTGGAGTGCAGGGAGGAGACAGAACACCAGGTTCCGCCTACAGAGCCTAAGTGCACTCGCTGGGAAAGAGGGTCCCTCAGGATCAAGGCGAGGGGCGGCACAGGACGGGCGGGCCAGGCCCTGACATGCTGACAAGCACTCCTTCTTCCTTGCAGGACCCAGCTCCCCCCAGAAGCAAGAGGGACCTGGTACAGGGCTGGGGTTGTAGCTTAGTGGTGGAGCACTTGCCTCACACACATGGGGTCCTGAGTTCAATCCTCAGCACCACAGAAAAATAAATAATAAAATAAAGGTGTTGTGTCCATCAACACCTAAAAATATTTATAAAGAGGAAAAAACAAAACAGCGACCTGTACAAAGGATGAACCAGGGCTGGCCAGGCAAAACAGGAGAGCCCAGGAGCGGGAGGTGCTCCTTAAAGGCACCAGGGAACTGGGAAGGTAGGTGACACACACTTGGACCTGCTGTGTCCACTGAGAGCCCAGGGACGGAGGCCTGCGGGCAGCAGTACAGACTTCCCACACAGAACTCAGGAGCTTTCACTTTCTCCTGCAAATGGAGAGCCACTGAGGAATTTCAAGCTGAGGAATAACGTGGTCCTACCTGACTGAGGAATGAGGCACCTGGCTACAAATACGTCAGGTCAGCAGCAGACGGGCCAGCCAGGAAAGATGGCAACTGACTGGGGACGGCCAGCCAGCAGGGAGCGGTGCAGGGCCCCGAACCGGGCCCTGTGACACACACGGCCCAGGGAGTACACCAGGCCAGGAGCTCTGAGTGGATGGTCACGCCACCCTCCGAGGTCCAAGGATGAGAAGAGGCGCCCAGCAGAAGGAATGGCCTGCAGGACACGCAGCGTAAGCACAGGAGGAAGATGACGCTGGACAAGAGCACTGTGACTAGAAGCTCCAAGGTGGCCTGGGCCAACCGAAGTGAGAAGGGCACACGGGGGCCGGCGTCAGCTATCTAAAGAGCAGGCAGAGGCGTTCAAGAGCGGGTCAGAGGAAGGACAGCCGGGAAAGTGGAAAGACCTCCAGGAGGGAAGCTGAGAAAGAGAAAGCAAAGAGCAGTGGACAGGGACACCGTCGCAGGGAGACCGTGTGAGGGGAGGTGCGGGGGCCACACTGGGCGGCCAGGCTGTGCCATGTGAGGGCAAGGGGCCGCAGAGCAGGCCAGGGCAGCCCAGCGCCCAGCAGGGCAGGCGCCGCCATCCTGGTGACTATGGCCTGGCCAACTCTCCCTGATAAGGGCATAAAATGGCCACAGAACGTAATCCCAAGAAAACCCTGTCCACGGGACCCAGCGCAGGACTGACTGTCCCCTGCAGCCTCAGCCGCGAAGGAGCCCCACAAATGCCCCAACTCAACTCCCATCGAAGACGACGGGCACACGAGCAGGCAGAGAGGCAGGGCCGGCTGGGACAAGCCTGGAGATGCTGGACCTGCCATCTCAGACCACGGAGTGACCATGTCCCGCCCTCCGCACCTAAAGGAAGAGACACTTGGGAATTATCTGCAGCAGGAGGCAAAGGCGGGAAACAAGGAGAACATATCACTATAATCTGAATATTTATAAAGCTCTTAAAATAGTGTCTGGTACAGGATAATTGCACATAAGTATGTGTTTTTAAAATCCTATTTGAAAGAATGAAGTTTAAAATCAAGACATTTCAGACAAACAAAAACAGCATTCCCCACCAGCTCTGCCTCTCTCCAGGCAACTGATGGACATTCAAACAAACTCTCTCTCCATTTACAACGGTGCTGCGCGGCAGCCTCTAACCACGGGCGGCTGCTGAGCGCCTGTTTAAGGTAATTTAAAGTAAATAAACTGAGGCTGCATTCCTCAGTTGCGCTGGCCAGAGCCCACGTGTTCAGTGACACCTGAGTCAGCGAGGGACAGGCCCTCGTCACAGGAACCCTTACTGCACAGTCGGTTTAGAAACATTTGAGCAGAATGAATGAATTTGACCTACTGGGTGCACAACGTGTGGGCCAAACAGCTGGAGAATATGCTACATGGAACATGTACAGTTATACACAACATATGCAATATATTCTTAAACCACAAGGTAATTAAGCTAGACTTAAAAACCTCTTCCATGTTTATACATAAGAACACATCTGAATGGCCTCGGGTAGAGACCACACCGTGGCCTGAAGGCGTTTAGTCAGGAGGGAGCACCCTGCAGGCTGGGAACTGCATGTTCTGCCTGTCCAACCGCGTGCAGAAGTACAAAGTACTACAGCAGCAGGGCGGAGGACATCTCTCCTTATTTCTGATCATATCGGGAACTTTCCCAAAGTGTCCTCATCAGCCAGATGCAGTGGCCACACCTATAATTCTGGCTACTGGGAGGCTGAAGTGGGAGGAGCATCAGTCCAACCTGGCCAGACCCTGTCTCAAAATAAAACAAAATAAAATAATAGCACTGCCCTTAGCATATCTGTAGTCAGTTTCTGGAATATGGGGTTTTTTTTTTTAAGATAATTATATTTCCTTGTCTATGTTCTGACCATAAGTGTGAAATTTCATCAATTTTTGTGACTTTAGGAATCATAATGAAAATCAGAAAATGTGTTTAGCTGAGTCAAAACACTGGATGACAGAACTTGTAGGATGTAGCTGAAGCAATAATCAGGAAACTCACAGCTTTGAAATGACTACATCAAAAAGGGGGTGGGGGGCAGAGGAAAAGCAATCAAAAATCCACCTGATAAAGTAGAAGTGAGCAAAGCAAGCCCAAAGGAAATGAAAGCAAGGAACAAGACCGCTGCACGGTGGAAGACACGAGAGTCCACACAGCCAGACGAGGGCCTGGGGGAGAACTAAATGAGTTCACAAACCCTGGTAAGCCCCACAAAGGAAGGAAGGAAAAATACAAATAAAGCACGTGGTGGGGATCAAATGAGCTGAGAAACCATGTGCATGTGGCCTCTTCCTCCCCAGCCCACCCAGGGCAAAGGGCAAAGGAGGAGGGCGGTGAGGACCGGCACCCACTGCCGGCAGAACCCTGGGCAGTGGAGGAGAGGCCAACACAGCCCGCCCCCTGGCTGAGCAATCATGACTGCCTGGAGACCAGGCACCCTGGACAGGAGCGAGGCCCCAGGGCCTGGGAGGCAGCAGGTTCCCGGGAAGGCTGTCCTCCCAAAGGCCCAGCACCGGCCAGCACCCACCCACACACCCCTCCACCGGTGCAACAGGGCTGTGCTTCCATCTTCCCCGTCTTCCCGCTGGGCCAGGGCAGACTTCTGTAACTTCTGGGGCCAGAACAGGTTGGAGAGGTGCAGACAGATCACAAAGGGCAGCAGAGCCCCCACCAGCTCCCAGCACAGCATTCTAAGAGGCCAGCACAGGTGGCCAGGAGGGCCAGGTGCAGGGAGAGTCCCTGCATGGGGTGGACTCAGCGGCTCCAGCTAGGCAGAGGCTGACGTCAGACAAGGCATCCCAAGGCCAGGCGCCAGGGCAGGGCTGAGGCCACAGAAACCAAAGCACCAGACGGGAGCCCAGTTCAAGCGGCTGTCATGGCAATTCTGTTCAGAAGGGCTGTTTCTCTCCTACCCTGAGGGCATGTGGGTAGCTGGAGGGCAGGAAGCACAGGCCCGGTCCAGGCCCCAGGTAGAGAGGAAGTCAGGGATGACAACATTCCTGAAGGCAGGATTAGAAGCACCTCTCCCTCCTCCAGGCTTCTTCCCGAGGCAAGGGGCTGGAGGGCCACCTGGGGAAGGTCACATGAGAGCCACGAGAATAGTGACAACATCCCCAGTGCCCAGAGGAGCAGCTGGGCCCTCTTCTGACTGCAGGGTTCGGTGTCCCTCGAGGAAGCAGGCTCAGGGCTCACCCCCAACAGGAGACAAAACAGAAGATGAGGCAGGTTCCCAGGTCTCCAAGCAGGCTCATGGCTCTTACCCCACCACCACCACCTTTTTTGGGGTGAGGGGGAAAACAAGATTCAAAAATTGGAGGAAAAAATTAAAGCCCCTGGGACCAAAACAGCGTTGTTTTATCTCTTAGGAATTTGAAACTGGGATGGTACAATTGAAAATTTCAATACAGGGCTTGGAAGATTAAAATTCGGGAGTTCTCCCAGAAACAAACAAGAAATTCCAATTAAAAAAAAAAAAAGTATTATAGGTTTGGTCCAGGAAGTACACCTCCCATCATAAAGTATAGAAAAAAAAAAAAAAGAATAAAGCAACTAGAGCAGAGAAAACAATAGCAGGGCCGGATGCAGTGGCACGTGCCTGTGATCCAAGTGATTGGGAGGCTGAGGAAAGAGGATTGTAAGTTTGAGGCCAGCATGGGCAACTTAGGGAGACCCTGTCTCAAAAAAGCAACAGGGTGGGAAGGCTGGGTTGAGCACCCCGGGGTTCAATACTGGGTACCAAAAAAACAAAAACAAAACCAAACACACAAAAAAAACCACAGTGAGAGTCTCACTAAACTGAAAAACTCCCAAACTGAAAAGGTCTCACCCAGAAAAAAGACACTCCCAGGAAAGTCGCCTCACTGATTCTAGAACAATATCCTCCAGAAAGAGTAGGGAGGCAGAGTCCTGACCAGGAGCCAAACTCCACCCTGTGAAATGGGGATACAGAATGTTTAAAACCAAAGCCACCAAGAAGTCTAAACAGGGAGGGCGGTCGGAAAGAGCTGGAAGAGCAGGGGCACCCGTGGAGACTGGCTTTTCTCATTTTGAACAAAATGTTTAAGACCCACCATGTACACTTTGCTGAAGAAAAGGTTCAACTCAAGCCCGTCAAGATGACACATACCTGTCATCCCAGTGACTCAGGAGCAGGCAGGCAACTTCGACCCTATCTAAAAATAAAAACAGGGCCGGGAGGTGGCTCGGTGGGAAAGCACCCTTGGGTCCAATAAATAAGGCACAGGAGACAGTCTAGTTGGCTCCGGGGTCCCACCCCCAGCACATGCAGGGAACTTCCAAAGAGCCTTCTTGACGCTCAAGCAGAACAAGGACCTGAGAATCACCATGCATTTGAAAAAGCTAACCATGCAATACAGAATCACAAGCCAAAGACAAAAGCAGCAGAGGACAGGGGACCTAGACAGCACTGCAGCAACACAGAGAAGCAGGCAAGCCACCTAGTAACATCCTGCAAGGAACACTCTGCACCTGAACCAAACACAGACTCTGTTTTCAAAAAGGAACAAAAAAGAGGGTAGGAAGGAGAGAGGGAGGCAGGAAGGGAGGCTGGCAGGGAGGAAGACAGGAGGAGGGAGGGAGACACGGGGGAGGGAGGGAGGGAAGCTGGGTCACTGAATCTTCAGTTTGAAAAAGAAAAGAATCCCACAAATGAAAATGCAATAAAAGAGTTAGAAGATCCGGTTGAATATTACCCAGAAAAAAGAAAAAAAATTTAAAAAGAAAAGATGAAAATTGGGAAAGAAAAATTTAAAACTTAGAGGATAAATTCACAAAGTCTCACATCTAAGTAAGGAATGCAGAAAGAAAAACACAAACTATACATCTGAGAAGAGATTCATATCTACAATATAGAAGAACTCCAAAAACTCAATAGCAAAAACCCACAAATAATCCAATTTAAAATGGGCAACAGACCCAAACAAACATTTCTCAAAAGGAGATATAAAAAAATGTTCAACGTCACTAGCCATCAGGGAAACGCAAACCCACTCCACTCCAGTGAGAACGCTAACATCAAAAAGGCAAGTCAGCGAGGGCAGGGAGGAGGGAACCCTGGCATGCTGCTGGTGGCAGCCATCCTGGAAGACGGTATGGAAGTGCCTTCAAAAATCAAAAACAATCCAGCAATGCCATCATGGGTGCACATCCAAAGGAAGAGAGGCCGGTATGTGGAAGAGACACCAGCATCTGGTGCATTGTTCACACGCGCCAAGGAATGGGAACAACCTGCATCCCTCGAGAGAGGAGCCGCAGAAGAGAACATGGTGCACGTTCGTTCACAAGGCAGCGCTGCTCAGCCACGGAAAGGGACAACTCCTGTCCTGTGCAGGGGGCAGGCACAGAAGGGCCAAGGCCTCCTGAGCCCACTCCTGGGTGAAATCTGAAAAGTCGATCTCAGAGGTGGTGAGAGGAGACCAGGGAGTACAGAAGAGCTGAGCCACGGGAGCCAAGTTACGCTGCACGGGAGGAGGAGTTCAGGTGGCCACTGTGTGGTCAGGGGGCCACGGGCAACAACAGCACTGCATACTTAAAAAGCCAGAGTGAAGGGTTCTGAATGTTTTCACATAAAGAAATGATCAATGTTTGATAAGCTAGACATGCTTAGCCTGATTTAAACCCTACGTGGGTACACGTGTATGGGAACGCCACAGGGCACCCTATACATATGTACAATTTTTGTTATATGTATCAGTTTTAAAAAACTTGAAGGGGCTGGGGTTGTACAGTGTTTGCCTAGCACATGTAAGACACTGGGTTCACTCATCAGCACCACATAAAAGATAAATTAATAAAGTTATTGTGTCCATCTTACAACTAAAAAAAAAAATATATATATATATAGAGAGAGAGAGAGAGATAGATATAGATATATAGATAAATATTAAAAACAACTTGAAGGAGTGAGCTGAAGTGCGGCCCAGTGGCAGAGCACTTGCCTGGCACGTGCAAGGCCTGGGTTGCATCCCCAGCACCACAAGACAGACAAAAGGAAAGACAGGAAAAAACAAATATATATAGAAATTACAAAATAACTCAAGAAAAGTTCCCAGAACTGAAAATTGCCACCACCATAACAGCCCACCAAGTGCCCAACACAATGAACAAGAACAGGTGGGGTCCATTTCAGAGGACAAGGACCCCAGCCAGGAGGACCAGGAGTCAGCAGTCACAGGGCGGCACAGCGATACCTTCTGACTTTCGAGACCACTGACTCACCCAGAAAGCCACTCCAGCCATGGTCTCCCCAGTGAGGGTCGATAAGACCTCCACACTCACCTCTCCCACCCTCCCCAGGCAGTGAGGCGAGCTACATCACCAGCGCAGACCAAGAAGACAGCATGACGGCCACCCTATGGTGGCTGCCACCCAAGGGAGGCCAGGACGCACCTGAGGTGATGGCTGCAGGCCCCAGGAGACCCAGAGGTGGCCAGGCAGCAGGCCACAGCCAGGCCAGACAGAAGGAGGTCAGAAGCCCCAAGGGAAGAAGGAAGAGCAGGGCAGTGAGCCCAGATGCAGCTCCATTTGAAAGGAAGAAAAAGGAGCCTGAGAAGCAGCCTGAGCAACCACTTCCTCAGGTCCAACATCATGGTCACCGCCGGCGAGCCCAGCAAACTCTCATGGCTGTTGGGAAGGTGCGGCTGCTATGTGTACAGCTAGAGAGCAGTGAGAAGAACAAAGTCAAGAGGCCACGTTAAACGCTGAAAAAAATCAAGACATGTCGACAGAAGCCGCATTGTTCAGAGACACAGAAATAAGCACAGTGGGGCATGGAGGCACGCACAGCCTGTAGTCCCAGCTCCTAGGACGCTGCGGCACGGGTCACTCAGGCTCAAGAGTTTAAGGCCAGAATAGGCAGCAGAAGGCAGAACAGAAAAGGAAAGGAAAAGAGAGGACACCAAAGGAAAGTCAGAGTTGTAAGCAGCCAGCCGACAGGAAGCTGAGGGGTGTGTGGCTGGGGATGGCTGTATTTTCGTAATAAGCTTTGCAGAGCTATAAGATCCAGTGTATGTGAGTGGCTTCAGGAAGATGTTGTGTTTTACAGCACTCCAGAGCGGCCATCACTCCAGAAGGTAAAGCTACTCACTGACAACCCTCCTAATCTTCCCAACACAGGAATGGAGAACTCTGGCAGGGACGTGCAATGCCAAAGAGCCTGCAACGGCTGGTCCTGAAAGCAGAAAGCATCTTTCCTCGGCCCAACTGCCCAAAGCATTTAATGGAGAATTTCTGAACCACAGGGAGGAGTCAGTATCTCCAAGGCAACCCAGTAATCCTTAAGGAGGGCACCCCTGGGCAGGCAAACTCAGATTCACAACCACACAAACATCATGAACATCACTCAGCAGAGGCAACACTGGGCTCTGCCTTCTGTCATTCTGATCTCCAGCAATGAGCTAAGCACCAGGAATCAGTGGGATTCAAGTTACGTGATACCAGGAAGATAGCTCTGCCTTGGAGGAACTGAGAATAGCCAAACACAGTCCTCAAGAGTGAAGAACAGGCCTGAGTCTAAGCTTCCTCTCCTCGGACTCACGGTTATCCTGGACTTCCGCTTATTCATGTATGCAATTCAGATAAAAACTATGGCCCTACATCTTACAGTTGTTTTGGAAATTCATATTCCTAGAACAGTGACTGAATGTATAACAAACTCTCAGTGCTTTTTTTTCTCCATAGACCCTCCTTAAAGTCTGGGGACCTCGGGTGGCACCTGGCCAGTGCTCTGAGCAGCGGGAAGGAACCCGGGGTCACCCAGCTGCGCGAAGGTTCTCCCCTCTGCTCTGGGCACCAGCACCCCTAGGACTCCTGCGCACACTGAAGGCTTCGCGCCCGGCAGCGGCAGGACCCGGGCCTGGGCGGTGGGGAAGGCGCCGCCCGCGCACGGCGGCAGGCACAGGGCCGCACTTTCGCGCGTGGGCAGGACGGGAGAGCAGCCAGCGTAGACAGCGCATCCACGCACCCAAGCTCACAGCATTCCTTAGAGACAGGGCGGAGAGGTCAGAGAATTCGTTCAGAGAGCTGTGGCCCCATTATGACAAGGCACAGTCCAGGGTTCTGGACCTCGCGGGTCGCCTCTGGGAGCGCGATGAAAGCGCTCTCATCACGAGAGACGCGAAGAAATAAACAGACGGAGTCGGGGCTCACCCAGCGAGCTGCCGCCCGCGAACCCAGGCCCCGCTGCGCCTACAGGCCACGGCTGGGTCGCCCGAGAGCCACCGCTTTAAGGTGGGAGGGCGGAGGCGGGACCAAGGCTCTCTGGCTCCACCGGGGCAGGCAGGTTCCCCGTACGTGAAACAAAACACAACACCACAGGAGCGTCTGCCCCAAGTGCTACAAGAAACACGCCGGGCAGCTCACGCCGAGCGCCCACCCGGGCGCGGCCCCACGCGTGCCCCTCGGCCCGGTACCTGGCTGTGCCGCGTCCTGCTCGTCCCCGGCCTCCGCGCCCCGCTCCCCCGCAGGCCGCTCGGGCTCCTCCCGCGCCGAGGCCTCCGCGGGCTCCGAGGCCTCCGACGCCTCCTCGGGGTCCGCAAGCGCGCACCGGGGCGCGGGGCCCGACGCCGCCGACGAGGCCGAGTCGTCCGAGGAGCAGTCCGGGCCCCAGGCGTCCCAGAGCCAGGGCGCGTGCGCCTGCTCCAGCAGCCGGCGGCCCAGGCGGTAGCGCAGCAGCTCGCGGTAGCACGGCGCGTACTCGTCCCAGCGCGGCTCCCGGTAGCGCTTCATGTACTCGCTCTTCACCCCGCTGCCCGGTGACATGGTGCCGCGATCCGCCGCCGGCCCGCTCCGCGCCGCTGCCTGAAGGGCCCACACGACACACAGGCCACCCGCCCGGCCCCGGCCCGCCGCGCGTTTCAAACTCGGAGCCCCGCCCGGACGGGGCGGGGGCGGAGCGGGTGGGGACTGGGGGAGGTGCCCGCCGCCCTCGGGTCGCCGGGGCAGGGGCGGAGTCGGGGGCGGAGTCCGGGGCGGGGGTGGGGCGCGGGGGTGGCTGGGGCCCTCCGGGTCCGGGGCGGGGGCGGGGCCACGCCGGCTTCAGGGAGGGGACCCGGCGGCCTGTCACCCGGGGGCGGTTCCGCAGGCGGAAACCGAGGCCCGGGTCCCGCGGAAGCGAGCGGGAACCCGAGGCACCCTCCGGGTGCGGGTGCCACAAGCAGGCGGCCTTACCTCCTCCGCCCCGCCGTCCCGCGGGGGCCGCGGCGCTCGTGGCGCAGTAGCTGAAACCCAGCTGCGGTGCTTTGCTTCTCGGCAAGATGTCGCCCTCGGCGGGTAGTCGGCGGCCCTGCGGCTGCGAGGCGAAGGCGCCGCCCCAGCCCGGAGCAGACGCCTCCCCGCGCGCCCGCCGGTCCCCCGCCCGCGCCGTGGGCGCCGCCTGGGAGCCCAGGCCCCCGCCCGCCGTCCTAGCCGCGGCGCTCCGCGTCCCAGCACCGCCCGAGCCGCCCCGACCCGAGTTTCTCCGCGGGAGGCGGAGATCCCGCGCGCAGAGAGCGGTCAACCCGGGCCAGGCAGCCGCCGCCACGCTCTGCGCCCCCATTCCAGGCCCGTCGCTTTGCTTCCTCCCGGTTCACAGTACCTGTTGCTCTGGCTTTCAACCTTTCTTTCAATACAAGTCCTTTCTTATCTTTAATACACCAGTATTCATTAAAATTTTGATTAAAACCGCGTTGTGCCAGGTGCAATGGCACACTCCGGGAATTTCATTGACTGGGAGGTTGAGGCAGGAGGATCGAAAGTTCCAGGTCAGCCTGAGCAATTTAACGTCCTGTAGCCTGCTCGGGGATGCATTTGCACCCGGGAGCCTGCAGCCTGTAGTTACCTTGTGCAGAAGTGTACAGTGTTGCCCTGCAGGCCTTAACAGTTTCCAAAGCGCCCCCTGCTCTTTCCTCCCTTTAGAAAAAGGAGCCTTGATACAGTAGCTGCAGAAAGCGTTGAAAAAGGAAAGGCCTTCTGGGAAATCGCAACATAATTAACAAGAAGCAAAAGCAGGCCTGGCTGTGGATGAACGACCCAGATCCAGCTTCGGTACTGGAATTTTCTGGCTTCACTACTTTTTCCACGAGTCTCTGCCCTGCCTTCCCCCATCTCAGGCTGAAGACCCTGAGAGGGCACTGGCCCCAGTGAGGTGATCTGACTGTCCCTCCTGAGAACTTGAAGTTCCAAGTTAATTGCACCTTCCTGAAGGAAACCACCATCTGCTGCTCTGTGGTCCCCGCCAAGGCTGACCTCTTACCAGCTTCACCTTCTGCCCCTTGACCACACGTTGGGGAATTTTGATTGTGTTCCCCTTATATGCTTAGGCAACCAGAACCTTGGCAGATATTTAACAGCTCAGAAGAAATGGCGACATGTAGTTACATGGTCTACCTCAACTTTGCCGCATAACTCTGCAAAACTTAGTGGTTTAGAGCAACTATGACTTAAGACTTGTTGGGATTCTGTGGGTGTAATGGTTAATTTGAATTGTACACTTGATTGGATTAAGAGATGCCAATGATTAAGAGGCTCTGGGTGTGTCCATGAGGGTGTGTCTAGGAATCTTGGAAGGGGGATGGTGAACTGAGGTGGAGCCCCTCCCTAAGCGTGGGCAGCACCACCCATTAGGATAGAACAAAAGCTGGAAGAACAAGGAAGCAGTTGCAGAAGCAGCTTGGCTCTTCCAGAACAGATTCTTGATCGCTGCCTCCATCGTCTGCGGATACCAGACTCTCGCTTCTTCACTCTTCCAGAGCAGGCTCTGCCAGTGATTCTCCAGGGAGTTTCCAGAAGCCTTGGTCTCGGGCTAGGGTAGCACAGTTGATCCTTCTTGTTCTGGGGCTTCCACCTCTTGGACGGTGCAGCTACTGACAGCCACTGTGCACTAACCAGCTTCTGGTCATGTAAGCCAATCTAATAAATCCCCTCTTTATAATCATACTTCCTGTTGATTCTGCTCCTCCAGAGAACCCTGACTAATATGGCAGGTGAGCTGGGCAGTCCCACCACTCAAGCTGGTGGGTGCTAGAGGAAAGGGGCCACAGCACAGCTGGTGGGGCTGACAGGCTGGGCTGCCTTGGTCATGTACGGACAGCTTGAGTGGCCTCAGAAGATCAGGTATTTCTGCTGCCCTGTTCTAAGATGCTAGCTAAAACTCAGGGGAGAGAGCAATGAACTGCCCCTTGGGCTGCAGAGGGCCCTGTGCTAGGAGGAGCTAGCTGCCATGTTTAGTCTGCAACACAACCACACACACAGTGTGATACCAATTTTTAGGTAACTCAGAAATGGGATTAGGAATGATCTGATTTTTTTCTTTTTACTTGTTCCTATTTTCCAAAATTAAATGTTTTACTTTTGTTATTACCTCAAGACTTTCCACTTAGAAGTGACAAACAATTCAGACCAGCTTGGACAGACAGGTCACCTACTGGATCAGGTAGAGCTAGATCCAGGGTTTCCATGACCTTGGGACTTGGCTTCCTTCTGTCTTTGAACTCTACTTTGCTGCTGAGGGCCTCCCTCTTCTCAGTCTAGAAATGGACTTCCTCCCCACAGGTGGAGAAAGCCCACTTGTGGCCCAAAATGATGTTGTCTCAACTAGGGACCACCAGCAAGATAACTTCCAGTTACAGAGGAAAACTGCCCAGTCCACGCTTGGCCGGTGGCAGGCATCTGAGCGGAAAGGTCGACCATGGCCAAGCCACGTCCGCGTCCCTGCGGATGGCGCCAGGGTGGAAGGTGAGAACTGACAGTCCCAGAGACCCATGTGGAACAGAGAAGACAGTGAGCACACAAATAACAAATGCCCACCAACATGCTTGTCTGTGTTAAATGACAAGGATGAGAAAGAGGCAATCTGACACTTCTTGGGGGAGGGGCTTCTGGGATAGGGTTGACCCTAAGAGGGCACAGCTGTCCAGAAGTCTGCTATGATCCCAGGCAGTATTTATAAAATTGCATCCTATATCAGGGGATGCAGGCGTGCCCTCTGGCTTTCCTGCAGAGACGCCTTGCCTCCCTCTGTCTCTGTCCCTCTCCCAGCTCACTCCGCTGCCCTCGACACAAACATCCCCAGGAGCCCTGTGCACTCACCCTCCCCCACGTGGATGGTAGAACACTCCCAGCCTCCCTTGCGGCCAGGACACCGTGCTGAGATCTGACTCTGCTCCTCCGAGGCTCCTGGCCCCTGACTGAATCCAGGTCTGCGGATGCGTGGGAGCCAGGCTAGGAGCAGCTCACCGGCTGAGAGGAGCCCATGGTGGCTGAGTCCTGCAGCAGCGGCCACGGTGCCAAGAGCAGTGCTGCCTCCAGAGCAAGGTGCCCCTGGAGCCGGGGTCGGGTCTCTGGGGTGCATCCGCTCAGAGCTCCAAGCCTGCCGCTTCAGCTCTTCCGGGGACTCCAAAGCCACTCACCAGTGTCTGGTGTGTTTCCCCTGGACTCAGCCAGAATGGCTTTTCTCAGCGCCGTGGACCGTCCCAGCTCCCTCCTCTGACTACGCTTTCCAGCCACCTGAGCTTCCTATGCCTCCTCCTCTTTGAACCCCTCACCATCCCTGCTTGGGACCGTGCAGCAGGGGACCCTCAGGGCCCAGCCCCTCGCTGGCCGCCCCACCCATTCGCTGGTCCTCCAGCTTGCCGTCTTCTGCCGTGTATCAGAGCCTGCTTTCCCTCCCCACCCCAGCCCCTCTGCAGCCCCAGTTCTGCTGACAGCATTGTCATTCTCCCGGGTCCAGTCAGGAGGTCAGTGGTTTGGTCTCACATGCAGGGACCACCCCTCCCTCATCCCCAACCAGCGCAGTTCCCAAGTGAGGACACAACCACAAGCATCCAGCACCTTTGTGGCCTTCAGAGAGAGAAGCCCAGATCCGAACAGAGTTCTGCACCCAGACGGGCCTAGGGCCTCCCAGAGGGCTGCCCTCTCAGGGACTCCTAGTCCACCTCTGCTGGGGAGCCACAGCTGACCCAGAAGGAGCTCGCTCAGCTCCCAGGCTGAGCCAGACTGGAGAACCGAGAAGAGAAACTTTGGAGATCTTCCGCTGCCGCACAGTGCTGTGTAACTGCCCTCCCTCCCATCTGCAGCGGACCAGCCACACCTCCCCAGGAGCAGGTGAAGCCTCAGGAGGCACTGGCACAGCTCTTCACTGACAAACCGACTTCCTTCTCACCGTGGACACTGCAAACTCTGTTCTTCTTCCACTTTTGTACAAAGGCAAAATTGTGGCCTATTTTTGTGCACAACTCTGCTGTTTTCTACTCCTATCCTTTTCTTGCCCTGATTTCCTCTTCTGATGATTCTAGTCTTTCATATTATATTTTTGGAAGATTTTAGATCACTTGTTTGTGGTGCCGGGGGTTGAACCCAGAGCCTTGTGCATGTGAGGCAAGTAGTCTACCAACTGAGCTATATCCCCAGCCCTCAGATCATTTTTTAACTTTTTGAAAACTGTTAATTCTCCAGAATAAACGTAAAAGATTGGCATTCACATTTTTAACTCAATGAAACTTGCAGAAGTATGTAACTTGAAATTAGACGGATCTCACCTGGGAGGCAAAACACATTGAACATTTAAGTTGGACTCAGTACCTAAATATACTGAGAGTCTTCTTAAGTTGAGGAAGGGTATCAACAGGGACCAGAAATGAGTAAAACTAAGCATCTGTGGCCAGCGCTCCCATCCTTCAACCCTGCCCGCTACTGCTTTAGGTGCTGAGATGAGGGCAGCCAAGGCTGGCAAGACCTGCGCCTGAGCTGTCACCCCCTGCCCGCCAGCAGCCTGGTTCCCCTGCACCTGAGGGGCTTTTCCGATGTGCACTTGGAGTACTCGGCTTTGAAATTGCGTTACTGCACAGAATGGCTGATGTGGAGATCGCTTCCTAGGGAGCATCGTCGTGGAAATGAGGGTGGACTGGCAGCACCAGGGCCCTCGCTGTCCCTGGCCTCAGGTGGCGGCAGGTCCCAGTGGGCACCGGAGTCTGTGCACAGTTGTGAGAGCTTGCAGGGCACAGCTGTGCCAAGGGCAGGGCGCCTGCCACCCTGACCCCCACCTCCAGCTCACGGACAGGTCAGTGGTTCCCAACTTGAGAATTGACAAAAGCTAGACTCCACCTGCAGAAGACAGGGCAAAGCCCCCGCCCGCCTGTGCACCCCTGCTGGCTCTCGGGTCCCAGGAGAAGAGCCTCCCTCCTCCTCCTCAAACAGCACCTGATCACAGCCTCCACACCTCACTCCACATTTTCAGCTGAAACTTGCCAAAAAAGCAGGGTGGGAGGCCAGCCCAGAGGACGGGTGAGGGCCAGGCCAAGCACAGCCTCAACCCGCCTCACCCCGCACTGGTGACTAGACTTGCAGGATTTGCCTTGGGTTTTTGACTTTACACTGGTGTGAAAGTGATATACTTCAAATTTTGAATTTCGACCTTTTCCCAGGCCGGTGATGTGTAGTACGAACCTCTTAGGAAGCCGGTCAGTGGCAGACTCAGGGCCAGCAGGCCTGGACAGGGTGCCTGCTACTGAGCTGGGATGCTCAGGAGCAGGTGCACCCAGGCACTTCCAACTGTGGACACCAGGGTGAAGCCCACAAGTGCCGAGGAGCATACTCCCACATACCTACCACAGTCCTACAAACAGCTGTCTGCTTGCTGGCCCCTCCATGCTGAGTTAATAAATCTGTGGTGTGTTTATTCTAATAAATGAAAAGTCTAACCGAAAATTGGGACTTCATTTGGTCGAACAGAAACATTAGCCAAAGCCAGAAAACCTGCCCACAATTGCTGAGGAGAGAAATGGGTACCAGGACCTGGCGCGCTGCAGAGGGCGTGGCCTGGGGAAGTAGAGAGGCAGGGGGCTCTGAGCCTGAGGAGAGTGGTCCTCGAAGGGTGCCGAGGCAGGTGAAGATCAGTCAGAGACTGCTGTGGTTTATGCCTGTCACCCCAACAAATTGGGAGGCTGAGGCAGGAGGGTCACAAGCTGGAGGCCAGCCTCAGCAACTTAACAAGAACCTGTCTCAAATTTAAAAATAGAAAGGTCTGAGGGTGTGGCTCAGCAGTAGAGCACCCCTGGGTTCCATCCCACCACACACACACACACACACACACACAGGTCAAGAACCCAGAAAAATGCCTCATGAAAGTGTCCTCTACAATGCTCTAAGGAGGCTCTGCAGCCAGGTGGTGCAGATCCTCTGTCGCATCCCCAGGAGAGCCTGTGGAACACTCAGGTTGAAGAGGTTCCCCTGGAGTTCACAATTTGGGGTGGGCCCTTCCCACAGAGCTCTCTGGAGAGATGGGCAGCGGTTGCCGGTTGGTCCTGTTTCCTCACTGTGGCAGGTGCACATGGCAGCACATGTTCATCTCAGGTTCTGGAGGCCGGACGTGCAGGATCCAGACTCTGCAGACCCGGCTTCCTGCAGCCTCGGCTGCTCTCCTCCCAGCCCCGAATCCTTTCAGGCCCTCCAGAGTCTAGTGACCCGGAGACTCCTGGGCACACTCCTGCTGGGTCAGGGGTTCTGGGTCCCAGGGGGCAGCCGTGCACAGGGCGCTCCATTGCACATGGACACGGAGGCCCTGGCACAGCCTGCTCGGTCCTCTCCCACCCCTCCTTCCTGCACGCCCTGCACACGTGAACACACACCTCTGGTCCTCATGAGGTGACCTGCCTCAAACACCATCCCCCTGTGCTGCCCCCACCCAGTGTCCCATCTCCAGGGAGGCTGGCCAAGGAGGCTCTACTGCCAAGGTTTTTATTTGCCTTCAGAGAAGAAGGTATTGAACTCTTCCAAGGGCTTAGAGCTCATGGATCGCGTGACTGGTACACACACCCCCAGTGTGAGCACACAGGGTCCAAGGGCCCCACTTGGTCATCTCTCCTCCACTCAGGAGAGAAAGCTTCTGCAGTGGGGACCTGGGCCTGCTCTCAGGACCCAACAAGTGCCTGCCCCTGTCCTCTCCTCCTGCAGCCTCGGGGCCAGGCTTGGGTTTCTCTTTCTTTTGTTATTTATTTGTACCAGGGGTGCTTAACCACTGAGCCACATCCCCAGAACTTTCTATTTTTTTATTTTGAGACAGGGTCTCACTAAGTTACTTAGGGCCTCACTAAGTTGCTAGAGCCAGTTTTGAATTTGCAACCTCCTGCCTTAGCCTCCAGAAAGGCTGGGGTCACCAGTGTGGCCAGCATACCTGACCTGTTTCCTTCTGGTCTTGGAGGTCGCCTGACTGGCTCCACAGCCAGGGGGACTCACCAGTGTTTGGAAAAGTCCAGCCACACCCTGGCCAGTTGGAGTTACACAGGGAATGGGCACTAGCTTCACTTCCAAGAGCAGACCTGGTCCTGAGGTGTCCAACACCTGCTTCTGGAAAAGCACAACGCCCCCACACACACGCACTTTCTAAGAAAAAATGCCATTAAAAGACATTTCTAAGAAAAAATGCCATTAAAAAAATGCCATAAAGAGAGAGAGAGAGAGAGAGAGAGAGAGAGAGAGAGAGAGAGAGAGAGCTGGGGAGGAAAGGAGGTGTGGCTGGAGGCTCCTGTCCAGCTGCCTGCCTCCTGGGGTCACCGGGAGGGGGACAGCAAGGCCCAGGTTTGCACTTGCCCACACCCTTGCCAACACCTGCACAGCCCCCTTCTCACCTGGTGGAGGGTGTGAAATGCCGACCTCTCCACCAGACTGGGGGTCTTCAGCAGCAGGCACTTCCAAATCCTTGGGCCATTATGTACTTATTTATTTATTTTTATTTATTCATTCATTTATTAGGGGACTGGGAATTGAACTCAGGGGCACTCAGCCACTGAGCCACATCCCCGGCCCTATTTTGTATTTTATTTAGAGACAGGGTCTCACTGAGTTGCTTAGAGCCTCGCTTTTGCTGAGTCTGGCTTTGAACTCGTGATCCTCCCACCTCAGCCTCCCGAGCTACTGGGATGACAGGTGTGGCCACTGTGCCCAGGCTGGCATCATTTTTTAATTGGTTTGTTTTTAATGTTGAAGTTGAAGAATTGCTTCCTCTGGACGCGAGTCCCTTTCCAGATGCAGGATTCGCAGATATTCTCTCCCACCCTGGGGTCGTCTTCTTACTTGCTTGATGGTCTCCTTTGTAGCACAGTTTTATTTAGTCTTGAGGGGATTCACTTGATCTCTTTCTCCCTCTGTTGCCTTCTACCCGATGGCCACAGGCTTTCCTGTTCTCTTTCCCCGGAGTCGCCACTTTCAGCGCCATGTTCAGGTGTGTGGTCCATCCTGCCCAGCGTGCAGCGGGTGAGGGAGGGCTCCAGCTTCCAGCGCTTGCAGGTGGATGCCCAGCTTCCCAGAACCCTCTGCTGAAAGTGCTGCCCCCATTGTGGAAAATCAACTGACCATCCACCAAGGACTGCAGAGGATGGAAGCTGATCCAGTCAGCACTGCTGTCCCGGGCCAGCACCAGAGTGAGGCAGGCAGGAACCCAGCGGGGCAAGCTCGGTGGTGAAACCAAGTCCCGCCATGGACACTGCCTCTGAGGGTACCATGGGGCACCTGCATGCCCGCTCCTCTGAGCACCTCGCAAGTGTCTCTGGGTATGCACCCTGCACAGCAATGCCCTGTGGGTAAAACCACTATTCCTTCCTGCAGGGGCACCAGGCATGGAGAGGTGAGGTCATCTGGCTGGTAAGGGGGTTGGCTCCCAAACATGCAGAACATGGCTCCAGCCATTTCTCCAGCATGTAGAGAGGAAAATGCTACTGTTCGTAGAGAGGGAACAGCAGCATCTGCCTGGCAGGACTCGGTAGGCATCAGGGTCCGCCTGGCGCGACTGGGTGGGTGTCAGCACTCCTGTGGCAGGACTGGGTGCGTGCCCAGAAGCTCTGGAGCACGGCCTGCGGGGCCCAGCTCTGCTGTCCTGCTCAGCTGCTGGGTCCCAGGTCTGTGGAGGGTCTCCCAGTTCAGAAGTTTCTGTAGCTGGGCGTGGTGGGACCTGCTTGTGATCCCAGCAGCTCAGGAAGCTGAGGCAGGAGAATCACAAGTTCAAAGCCAGCCTCAGCAAGTTAGCAATGTCCTAAGCAACTTAGCAAGACCCTGTCTCAAAGTAAAAAATAGAAAGGGCTGGGATGTTGCTTGTGGTTAAGCGTCCCTGGGTTCCATCCCTGGTACCGAAAAAAAGGGGGGTGGGCAGGAAGAGGAGGAAGAAGAGGAGGAGGAGGAGGAGGAAGGAGAAGAGGAAGAAAGAGGAGGAGGGAGGAGGTCTGTGGCACAGGGATCATTCTGGGGCTCAGGCTTGAAAAGAAGACAGCAGGTGTTGGGGGGCTTCCTTGGCCCCACTCAGGTGTAGCCCCCTCTCCTGGAGGGGCCAGAACACAGGGAGCCATGTGTTTACAGGCCTGTGCACAGCCTGTGCCCGCGTGACAGTCCCCTCGGGATGCAGCCTTTCCGGGATATGCTTTTGAAAAGGAAAAGCAACGCGTGAAGACCAGGAGCATCTGTGCGCAGGGCTCTGTGGTCATCCGATACCCAGGAAAGGGAGACGCTCCAAATAGCAAAGGCAGATAAGCACTGCCTTCCAAGGGGAAGTGGCCAGTGGCCAGCTCTTCATCAAGAACAGTGCAGGTGACCTTCAACTCTGACAGGGAGGTGGTGGGTGGCCAGCACCAGCGACCACCTAACTATTGTGGGGTAACATGTTTGTAATACAGGCCCATCTGCAAGGGTCCTGTTGCCCAGTGGAAAGGGCCAAGAAGCAGGCCACTTGGTCCTAAGGCCTTTCCCATACAAGACACCTCATGCCCCGGTGCTGCCGCAAATCACCACAACCAGCGCTGACCACCACGCTCACCAGCTCACACCTCTCTAGGGCAGACCTCTGAAATGGGTCTCAACTCGAATGGTCACCAGCTTCACCCCTTCTGGAGGCTCCAGTTCCTTAGAAACCATCTGCTTGGCCAGCTCAGGGCCCCTCCTGCCTCTGACCTCTGACCTCTGAGCCCCCATCACCCCCCCCCGACTCTGACCCTCCTCCTCCCTCATGAGAACCCGGTGGATATTCCAGGATCAGCTCCCATCTGCAGAGGTTCTTCCTTAGCCACACCCAGCAAGTCCCTGGGCATGCAAGGTCACATCCCAGGACTAGTGGGGGACATCCCAGGGGCCATGGTTTTGTCCACCACACAACAGTCTTTCCTGCTTCCAAGCAGTGGGCAGAGTCTGACTGCAGAGGTCAGAGCGGGTGTTTGTCTTCACAGGCCTGGGAAAGACCCCTCGGACCTGGGCGGGCAGTGCCTCCAGGCTTGGCCCTGCCTCGGGAGGGTGCTGGGTTGGGGGAGAGCGCCAAGGGCAGCCACCACTTGGAAGGGGCCAGCACGTGTAGGCCCCCGCGTGGGCCTCTTACTCACCCTCAGGATACAGGCTGTTCTCTCTCTATTCACAAGAAAGTGAAGGCTTGCGGGAGCAAAGTGAACACCCGGTTGCCCAAAGTTCGGTCCTTGTCCCAATGCCGACCCAGTAATGAGGACGGTTTTGAGAAAAAGGCAAAAGGAGGTTCACTGCTTTGCTAGCAGAGGAGAAGCACAGGGACTCCCGTCCAGAGGCTGTGGTTCTGCCCATCAGCAGCGACAGGGGAGGTTGAAGAGTGATTCAGGCTGCATTCAGGTGTTCTCCTTGAGTTGTGATTCACCTGCTGATTTGGGAGACGGTCATTCCTGAGATCTTCTCTGCCATCCCCGAGTCTGGATGACTTCCTTTCTGTGGTGGGTGTGTACTCAGGCAGACGGCTCTGCCTAGGATGGGGAAGAAAGGTGCTCCTGCTTCCCCTGAGATGAGGGGGGGATTGGGGAGGAGCAGGGAGAGAGGAAGAGGAGGAAACGTCCATTTCAAAACTAAGTCACAGCGGCAGGGGCAGCGAGGGCTAATTCAGAGCACACGGTGGACCCTGCTGCAAGCGCAGGTCCCACGTCTGGGGCCTTCGAGGTTGCACACTCAGGCTCGGCCTGCCCTCCCCATCCTGGCTCGCCTCCTCCCTGCAGTCCTGCGGGGCCGGTGCCCTGCCAGCGAGGCCACTGGGCCATCAGGTGCAGCCACCCCTCCTTCTCCGGAAGGCAGGAGCATGTGGGGCAGGATCCATGCTCCCAACTTGCTGCTTCCCCAGTGGCCAGTAGAGTGCTCTGTACACAGTAGGTGCCCAATGATGGCCTGTTCCTCTGCCTCATCTGCCTCTGTGAGCAAGTCAGCGCCCTCATCTCAGCCCCACCGAAGGCCCTCAGCAGTCCCCAGGCCTCCTTTACTCTGTAGCAGCCAGTCCAGCCCCCCACACCCTTGGGGCTCCCCCTCCAGGCTTCCTTTGCTTTCAACCTGGAAGCTTCTGGAAAATCTATGGGCTTGCAGGCACTGGATGTGCCCCGGGCTTGGACAGCAAGGGATCCCTACAGCCCTCTGTCCCTGCAGAGAGGGGATGCAGGGGAGCCGGGCTGCTCCCTGCCCAGCACTGAGCAGGCACGGTGGCTGGTGGTCAGGTCACTGCTGCCTGCCCTGATGTAGGGTACAGTCTGGCTGTGACACTGAAGTCCAGTCCAAGTGGCTTTCAGATCAGGAGACCAGGAAGGCTGCCTTCCCTGGGGCCCCACTGCAGAGGCGCAGAGAGGCTGCTCAGATCTTGGACCTGTGGGCCCGGGGACACTTCCCACTTGCACAGGGAGTGGGCACTGGCAAACCGGCCAGGCGCCAGCAGTTTCAGAGCAAGGACACAGCAAGGGAGGTGCTGGCATGAGCACCTGAAGCTGCTAGGGCCTTGCAGGTAGAGGAAGGGAAGGTGACACCAAAGACCAGAGAGGGCGCTCAGAGCCACAGGGTGCTCGGACTTCAGTGACTCTGACTCTGGGGCTGTGAGTGGTGCGCTCCCTCTTGCTGGATGCTGTGTGTGAAGGGGGTCGGAGTCACTTTCCATCACCACCCCACCTGCCCCCCTTCCATCAGTCCTGGTCACACCAAAGGGGGTGAGAACCTCCTGCCCAGTGCTCCCAGGCCCTGGGCGGGGGCTGGTGGCATTGACCCTCAGGCCCCACTTCTCCAGGGCAGCCCCTCCCAGTTTCCAGAAGGAACCTTCCTCACTGAGCTGTGACATGGTCCAGCGGTGACGTGCCTGGTCAGGGGGAGGCGAGCCAGCCCTGCCAGCCGGCACCAGGCTAGTTCACAGAAAGAAGGGCCCCAGGTACAGGTGTGGGCAGCTGGCAAGGCAGGTCCCCGTGGGAGTCAGGAACAGCAAGAGGCAGCAGAGGCCCCTCCACGTTTGGCCTGGAGGAAGCCAGGCTGCAGGACCCCCACCAAGCCCAGGTCCAGGGACAGGGTCCCCGCATAGACGGTCGCCCCACCCTCTCCAGACTAATAATACACACGAATCAGAAGGCAGGCCACAGGCCCTGGCCATGCAAGGAGAGAAGACTGCAGGCCTGCCCTGGCCTGTCCCCACTGGCCTTGCCCAAGAGCGGGGCTGTGCGGCGCCAGCAGGGCCTATATTGAGAGGATGAGCGTTCTGGGGGGAATGGCAGGCATGCGCCTGCTGTCCCCGCCCGCCCTGCCCAGCCACCCGCAGAGAGGCTCTGCCACGCCTCTTCCTGCCCAGGCCCCCAGCCAGCGGAGGGTCTGTGAAGAGACCCGGCCCTGTGCTCTTGCCCAGTTAGGACCAGGTGGGCGCCACACTCAGGGAGGGACGGGGATGCACACAGGGACCAGCCCTATGACGGGGAACCCTAGGAGGTGATGGAGGACAGAAGAGGGGCAGCCCCATCCTCAGGGGACTTGCTGAGGGGTCTAGAGGTGACCCCTGCCTCTGACCCTCCGTCCCAGGAAGGAGCCTCCCAGGACACCCACTGGACTGTCTGCCTCAGGAAAAGCAGCAGCAAGAGATGTCTGCTTGACATACCACTTCCTGGTCCACCCCAGCCTTGTCCTCCGATCTGCCAAATGGGGACACCGACCCCAGCAGCCCTGCTGAGGAAGAGCAGCCTGAGCCCAGGCCTCAGGGAGCCCTGCGGACCAACAAGGCCTGGGGGGCGGGGCCAAAGGGTGTCCAGCAGCTCTGGGCAGAGCCGCCTCCCACCCCAGGGAGGGACTGCATCATCTCCTGCCCAGGGGCCTGACCAGGAGCACACAGGTCCATGCAGAAGCCCAGCCCCTGTGAGAGGGCGCAGGGCTGTGGAGTGAGTGGGCCCTTCTGAACAGGCCTGAGGCACAGACTCAGACACCAAGGGCTCCTGCCACCGTGCCCGAGGGGTGGAAGGGCAGTGGAGGCAGGCAGGCATGGAGGACAGCCTGAGCCTGAGCTGCTGACCTGGGAGTTGCCAGCAGAGCTGCCCTGGGCCCCGACGCTTCTGTTGAAAGCTGTGCTTTCTTGCCCAAGGAGAGCAGCAAAAAAAGAATAGGACATTTGTCAGTGTCCCTTTGCTCCCTCTAGGTCAGGCAGAGCATGTGAAAGGGACGTCAGGGGCCAGGAGTCTCAGGATGGAGGCCTGCCCCTGCTTGAGCCCGATGCTGTCGGCCAGGCTGGGGCTTCAGGGAGTGGTGCTGGGCTCCTGGGCTCTGCTGCACCTGGCAGTGCCAGGCACCACCTCCTTGTTCTCTTGGCAGGCCTCTTCCCCATCAGGCCCAGGGGCCAACAGACAGGAGGGCAGGTGTCCACCCTGGGGACCCAGGGGCACCCATCAATCTGGTTGTCCATCTCCACAGAGTGTGGCAAGGAGGTGACTTTGCTCCAGCCTCCTGGGCCCCGCCCCGGAGGAGGGAGACCAGGATTCTCCCACATTCAACACCCACAGGAGGATTTGGCATGGGCACCAGGACCCAGGACTCCGCAGCAGCGGCTTGGGATGCACCAAACACCCGTTGAACCTTAGAGCCCTGGAGGAGGAAGGACCTGTTCTTTCCAGCCTCTCTTTCCTGGAGGGGAGACTGGACCCCAGAAGGGCCCCCACCAGTGCCTTTGGAAAGGCTTCTGTGCCCATCTCAGGCCAAAGAAAGGGCAGTGCTGGCTCCCCAGGAGTCAGGCCATGCTGTGCTGGAAACGTGGAGGGGAGAGCTGTTCCTGGGCCCCTTTTAGCACAAGCAGCAAGGACAGGGCCCTGGTCTGTTGCAATGCCCCCCAGCCAGTCAAGCCTGCACAGATGAGAAACTGAGGCTCAGAGACACAGAAGGGTGGCGAGAGGGGCACTGCCAGCTTGCACCAACTCCAGCTGGTGTGCTCTCCTGTGCCCCCCATGCCCTCCTGCCGTGATGCGCTCAGGAGCCTTGCTACCTGGGCGTGGGGTCGCCCAGGTGCCTGAGCGTAGCTGCCCCTGCCTCCTGCGTTGCCTGTGCCTGGCCAGCGGTCCTGGTGGGTTCTCTCCTCCTTCCCAGCCGGCCCACTGCGAGGCTGGCAGCTCCTCAGCCCTGAAGGGCCTCAGCCCAACGCGCCTGTCATTAAACAGGTGAAGAGTTCCTTACAAGAGAGGGAGGCTTTATGATTCCACTTAGACACTCACTTGCTCCCTCGTCCTCATCTTCTGCCATCAGAACCCCTCCACCCGCTGGAAGGCTCATTTAACCACTCAGACGTGAGCAGGCGCTGCTGTAAAAATAGAGGCTGGCGGAGGGAGCTGGCACTGTGACTAACCGCGGCAGGCGGGCGGCGGGCGGGCGGCAGGCAGGCGGCTCTGCGACAGCTGCGGGCTCCCGCCCCTCCTCCCGGCCCTCCCGGCCTGCTCCTCTCTGCTCCATCCCTCTCTCCCCCTCCCTCTTCCCTCCTCCGCCCCTCCCCCTCCCCTTTCCCACACAGAGCGAGGGCTTCAGGGTGAAGCCTGCTGGGGTGGCTTAAGGCATTTACTAGCCTACTTGTCTCCCAGATAGCGCATGAAGAAGAAGGAGACCAAAATAGCACAGGCTTTCATTCTCCTGTGGTCTTTTAGGGTTTTCTTCAGAGAAAAAACCTCTGGCTCTGAGGAAGCTCCTGTCAGCCCCAATGCACCAACGGACTGAGAGGAAGTGGAAGGGCCGAGGCCCAGGCTGCCCGTCCTGGAGCCCGGTCAGCTCCCGCGCCCACCACCACCCACACTCCTGTAGGGCCCCAGTCTCCCTGGCCAGCACCCAGTGGCTGAGTCAGAGGCCCCAAGTTCCATGGAGTCCCTGCTCCTGCCCCAGCCAGCCCCTCCCCCCCCCAGGTCAGCGGCTCCTGCACTCTCCCCATAAAGGAGCATGTACTCAGCAAAGAGCCTGCAAGCTGCCCCACCTGGGCACTAGCACTGTCCTCCACCCCTGCCACAACCTCCCTCCAGGGCTTGGAGGGCCCCCCTAGCACGCAGGAGCTGCTGCTCCCACCCCACCCCTCCCCCGCCTCCACTCCAGGGCCCCGAGTGGCTGGGGGAGGGGCTCTCTGTGCACCAGTGTCCAGTGTGCAGAGAGGGGTGATTTGTGTTGCTACTTGATAGGCGTCAGTCTCCCAGGTGGGACGGTAGGGTCCCCGAGGGCTGAGATTCATCTGGATCACCTCTGTACCTCCTGTACATCCTCGGTGCTCAGAGACTGTTCTTTAAAAAATTCCTGAATTATCTGAGGCCTGGAGGGTGTCAATAAGCAGGTCGACAGTGGGGTGCCACGATTCTAGATCCAGCTGCGAAATGAGCTGAATTTTGGATGTCTCGACACCCCAGGCTCAGAGAACCAGAAAGCACGGTGGAGGAACAAGACAGACACTCCCCGGCTGGGAAAAAATCCATCATCCCTTGGAAACAGCAGAGCCCCAGTGCAGGACTGGGACAGTGCAGCAGGCCAGCAAGCTGGTGCAGTGCTGTGGGCCTCTGTGCCTCCCCTCCCACATGAGTGAGAAGACCTTGGCGGTGCTGCCGTCCCCGCTTCCTCCTGGCCTGCACAGTCAGGTGCAGTCGGCAAGAAACAATCTCCCACACCCGCAGGAGAGGGCAAGGGCTGGCAGGCTGGAGCTGGCACCTCTGGAGTCTCAGCACAGGTGACCTGGGCCTCACTGACCTGGGGTCCTGCTTTCCATCTGCCTGCCCTGCATTGAGCACTAGAAGTTGAAATAGGGAAAAGCCAGGCTCTAGAGGCAGAGGGACGCGCCCCAGGCACCTTTAAGGCATCTACTGGAGAAGTTCAAGTACAGCCATCCCACACCATGGAGGGCATCCTGAGATAGGGAGGACCTCAAGTCTCTCTCACCCTGCGCACTGTCAAATCCTGCAGAGCAGCCTCCTGGCCCTCTCCCCCACCCTCCAGACATGGAACCCAGCCTCCTAGGCAGCCTGGACTGGAGGCCTGAACTCAGCCTCTGACCTGGGTTCTCAGTCCACTACTGTCCATTAAGTACACAGGGCTCTGTGGAGCCCAGGGAGAGAATGGGAAGCACCGTGCCACCCTGCACCTTGCACCCTGCCCAGCCCAGACCCCAAGTGTCTGTGGCAGGTCAGCAGTAGGTGCCATGGATCTGCCCATGCTCCAAACACCCTCCACTGGCTGTGGACTTTGGGGCTGCTGGGCTAGCTGCTTATTCATTTTTGTTTTTCACTTTAATACTTTTAATACTAAAGTTACATGTTTATTGGAAAATTAAGTTGTAAGAGACCTGGAAGTATAACAAAGGCAGAGTATCCCCCTGTCCCCCACAGTGACCGGTCACTGCAGCCTATTTCGTTTGTCTCTTGCCCTTCATTCTTTTTTTCCCACGGTTCGGTGAATCCCTATGGATACAAGGCGTGTTACCTTCAGGCTCTAGGGCCATGGGCATCCACCTGGTGCCCTGTCCTCCTGGACACTTGTCAACTCAGTGCATGTTTGAGCCCAGGGAAACAACAGCAGCTGTAAAAAGGCAGCAGAATTTGGTGCAGGACTCCTTAGCCCTGTGTGTGGAGGTGAGCCATTTTCCAGAGGCGGGAAAGGCAGCAGTGAGTATGGAAGGCTGTGGGGTGGGGGGCTCTGCATCCTAAGCTACATCCCAGCCTCTGTTGTTTCAAATTTTGAGGCAGGGTCTTGCTGCGTTGCCCAAGCTAGCCTCAAACTGTGTCACCTGTAATTGCTGGATGACAGGCATGGCCTCCACACCTGGCTCATTTTCTGTTTTAGTTATTCCTTTCTGCCCTTTCTGCTCAAGGCCCCCACAGACCCTCCCAGGCCTCCTTGAGGTAGCACACTTCACTCAGTGCCTGGAAGCATGACCTACTCCCAAACCACAAGACAAGAGCACTCATAAGATGCATCCTGGTTTTTATTTTTTCTTTTTCTCTTAAAACTGTCAGAAAAGGAAAGGTAATTCTTAGATTTGGCACATTTCCAGGGAACCACGCAATTTCTACTTTCTGCATGTTTTTCAGTAGAAGAGTAACGTCAAAGCAGGCTTTATGTATTGGTGGTGCTCCAGGGAACAAGAGCGGGGACACTGCGGCCAGTGCAGAAGTGGGTCATTACCCCTGACTTCACACAGGCTTGCGGCTTATTTAAGTGACAGGTTCATGTCAGACGTGCCAATATGTGTTTCATATTATCAATAAAATCTGGAGTCCTCTGAAAGCCTAGAATTTAGCCCATCTTAAACTTTTATCCAGACTGGATAGGGGGAAATAGGCTTTTTAGTAAATGTGTTTTATTAAAACATGTTTTACACATGTTTTATTAAAATCTTGAACTTTACCAAGTGACTGATTCTCCTGATATCTGGATTTGGCAGCATCACCGTCTTGGAGGCCTTGAAGATTTCTGAGCTAGTCAGTAGGCCTGAAAGGACGGGATAAACTGTTTAGCCCCTGAGGTGCCACTACCACCTTGCTCGCAATGATCCCACCTATAAGCCTGCCACCTTCACTGTGTCAGAATCTGTTTAATTTAGGGACCACTGCTCTTGGGATGGTTGATTACTTACTATTTAATAATAGGTATTGCATTCTCCTGTAGAAATTAAAACCCTGGTGTGCACATGGGGGGTCCTCCTCCCCTTACCTACACCCCCTTCTCCAGATGGGGCTGAGCCCACGCCTTCAGCCGGAGATTCCTTGCTCTCCTCCCACCTGGGAGTGGGGCTCTCCTCTTGGGCACAAGGCAAAGGATTTCCCAGTTTGGAAGACATGGTGACTGTCTTGAAACTGCCTCATTAGCTGGGCGCGGTGGCACACGCCTATAATCCCAGGGACTCAGGATGCTGAGGCAGGAGGATTGCAAGTTCAAAGCCAGTCTCAGCAATTTAGGGAGACACTGTCTCAAAATCTATATATATATACACACATTTAGAAAGGGCTGGGGGTGTGGCTCAGTGGTTAAAGCACCCCTGGGTAAAACCCCTGCTGCGGGCAGGGGGCGCTCATGATGCAGAGCACAGACTTTCAGTCAGACCTGCAGAGTCAGCAAGGAGCCCGGTGAGTGCGGCAGAGACGCGCCCTGGGACGCGGCTCCGGGCAGCACCACGGTCAGCGCCGCCGCCTGCCGCGGCGCGGGGCGGGCGGAGCAGGGAGATGCCCAGCCACCCGTCAGGGGCGAGGGCGGCCCCCGCGGCCCCGTGTTGGGAATGGTTCGATCAGCCGGGAAAGCCGGTCGGCGTGGGAGTGGGAAGACGGCTGTGTCTTCCGAGGGGCGCACGATTCGGGTGTGGCGAGGAGTGGCGCCGGGGCCCTCCCTGCCCGCCCGGAAGAACGGACGACAGACACGCGATGCAGCAGAACGTGGCCGGCTTTAATGCTTCAAGCTCGCACTTCCCTCCACAGGGCTTTGTTTTAAATATAACAAAATGAGGTAACTCGAGTTAGTGTATGTACAGGTCGTGGACAGGCGCCGGGCCGCCGGGTCGCCTCCGCGGGCGGCCGAGGCCAGCCCGCCGCGCCCGCGCCTGTGGTCCTGAGGGGAGGACGCGGGCGCGGGCGCCTAGAAGCATTTGCGGTGCACGATGGAGGGGCCCGCCTCGTCGTACTCCTGCTTGGTGATCCACATCTGCTGGAAGGTGGACAGCGAGGCCAGGATGGAGCCGCCGATCCACACGGAGTACTTGCGCTCGGGAGGCGCGATGATCTGCAAGACAGCGTGTCAGAGGCCCGCCCGCCGCCCGCCGCCCGCCCCCGCCGCCCCGCGGCGCCCGCCCACCTTGATCTTCATGGTGCTGGGGGCCAGCGCCGTGATCTCCTTCTGCATGCGGTCGGCGATCCCAGGGTACATGGTGGTGCCCCCCGACATGACGTTGTTGGCGTACAGGTCCTTCCTGATGTCGATGTCGCACTTCATGATGCTGTTGTAGGTGGTCTCATGGATTCCCGCCGACTCCATGCCTGGGGGGCGCGGGGAGCAGGTGAGCCTCGGCACCGCGCCGCGGGCCCGCGCGGCGGGGACGGGGCGGCCGCGGCTCACCGATGAAGGACGGCTGGAAGAGCGTCTCCGGGCAGCGGAAGCGCTCGTTGCCGATGGTGATGACCTGCCCGTCGGGCAGCTCGTAGCTCTTCTCCAGGGAGGAGGAGGAGGCGGCGGTGGCCATCTCGTTCTCGAAGTCCAGGGCCACGTAGCACAGCTTCTCCTTGATGTCGCGCACGATCTCGCGCTCAGCTGCAGGGGCGGGGGCGGCGCGGGCTCAGCACCGAGCCGCGGGGCGCCCGCCTGCCCTCCCGCCCCGGCCGCGGCCGCGCACCTGTGGTCACGAAGGAGTAGCCACGCTCTGTGAGGATCTTCATCAGGTAGTCGGTGAGGTCGCGGCCGGCCAGGTCCAGGCGCATGATAGCGTGCGGCAGGGCGTAGCCCTCATAGATGGGCACGTTGTGGGTGACGCCGTCGCCAGAGTCCAGCACGATGCCTGCGCCGGGTCGGGCAGCGCATGAGCCGCGGGGTCTGCGACCGAGGCCCAGGGCGCCGGGCACGAGCGCAGGGCGGGGACGGGGGCGCCGGGCTGGGCGGCCGCGGGCACTTACCGGTGGTACGGCCGGAGGCGTAGAGAGACAGCACCGCCTGGATGGCCACATACATGGCGGGCACGTTGAAGGTCTCGAACATGATCTGGGTCATCTTCTCGCGGTTGGCTTTGGGGTTCAGGGGGGCCTCTGTGAGCAGGGTCGGGTGCTCCTCGGGGGCCACGCGCAGCTCGTTGTAGAAGGTGTGGTGCCAGATCTTCTCCATGTCGTCCCAGTTGGTGATGATACCGTGCTCAATGGGGTACTTCAGAGTCAGGATACCCCTCTTGCTCTGGGCCTCGTCGCCCACATAGGAGTCCTTCTGACCCATACCCACCATGACGCCCTGCGAGCAGAGGAGATGCCAGGCGCTCGTTACCGAGGCGGGCTAGGGCCTGTGGCCGAACCATCCCGGCTCCCTCCACGGAAGAGAAGCCTGACCTGGTGGCGGGGCCGGCCCACAATAGATGGGAACACAGCCCTGGGGGCATCATCACCGGCGAAGCCAGCTTTCACCAGACCTGAGCCATTGTCGCACACGAGGGCAGTGGTCTCGTCTTCGTCGCACATGGTGTCTGGTTTCTGCAAGGTGGTGACCAATGGCAGTCACCGAGGAGCCTCGTGAGGAGAAGAGGCCCTGATGACCCAGGAACTTACACCCCATGGAACTAGGGACACCCCAACACTGAGCCTCTGTGCAACCAGAGGAGCCCAAGGGACACTGGCAGGGGCTCAGGAATGCTGCCCCAGAGGGAAGGCACACTGAGTTCTCCAAGGTGGACCCAGAGGATGTCACTCCCATGATTCCACTGCAGTCCACCTGCTCCAGGAGCTGGGCTCTTGGCTCAGAGGGGTTAAGGCTGGGCTCTCTGCTCCTGGTCAGCCAGAGGGTGTAAGGAGTGGCCCACAGACCACCTCTGGTGCCCCATCTAGGGAGAAGCAGTCTGTTCCAGACACCTTGGACATTTCAGACCCAGGAGGGACACTTGCTTCTGTCTGCCATCCTGAGAAAAGTGGCTCTTGCTGCCCTTGCTGCTAGGGTCGGGGGACCTGTCCTCAGAAAGAATGAAGCAATGAACAAATCTCTCTAAGCACGTCCTAAAACCGACCTCCTCAGGCATGTCCTAACTGCCAGGGAGAACAGTCCCGCTGGAGGTTCCCAGCCTGTTGTCTTCTCCATAAGGCACCTGGAATGTGGGTGCCATGGCACACGCCTGTAGCCTCAACTCCCCTGGAGACTGAGGCAGGATGGCGAGTTTGGGGCCAACCTGGGCAACAAGTAAAGGAGGCCCCATCTCAAAACAGAGCACCTGGGACTCTGGGAAGGAGGCACAGGTGGCCCAGGCCTGGGGCTGGACGGCTATCTCTGCCCTGTCCTTGGAGTGCCCCTCGTGCACCCTGTCCTGTCCCCGGTCTCCCCTCCACTCTACCTGGTGGGTGGCTACACCTGCTGTTCTCCGGCTGGGGCCCTGGTCGCTGCGGGAGGGAAGCGGGCTTCACTGGGAGCTGTCCGCTGCAGTGACCGCTTGTCCCCTTGCTCAGGTTTTATATAGCCCGTGGGCACTCCCTCCACGCCGCCCCGCAGGAATGTCGCTGCCCTTCTCGAGCCATATTTGGGTGTTGGACACTAGAGTCCCTTCCTTCAGCTGGTTCTCCACATGGTTCCCTGCACTGACCAAAGAAGGAGAGGGCTGGCCCTGGCCCAGGTAACGCGGACCAGGCCGTATATGGAGTGTCCCCAGGCGGGCTGCACCCCCCCAACTGGCCCAGTTGCCTGCCAGAGTGGGGTGGGGCAAGGGTCAGTGCGAACGCCCACGGGGCTGGTGTGCGCCCCTGCTCTGCAGCTGCACCTGTTTCAAGGCCTCCCGGCCGTCTACCTTGCACACACTGGGCACTCCTGAGGAGCTGACAGCTGACCCCACACAATTCTGCTCCCCCCTGCCTCTTTCCCAGGTGCCAAGTTGCCCGTGCGCAGCTTCCTGGAGGGGCCTGAGGCCAGGTGGGCTTCAGAGGGGAGCACTCCAGGCAGGGAAGGAAGAGAGCCCCGCGGGTGAAGCCCCTCCCTCCAGATCCGAGGCTGACCCGAGCCGGTCCGAGCCAGCCCTCCCCACCCGCCCCGCCCAGGCAAGGGTGTGCAGCTGTCACCAGGCGACAGCTGGCGTGGAGGCGGAGCCGTGGGGGCGGGGCTTGGCAACAGGCCTTGGAGGCCAAGCCTCCAGGAGCTCGAGGGGGCAAAGGGCTGAGTGTGCGCTCCTCCTTCAGGACCCCACCCTAGTGACTGCGGTGAGCTGGCACCCTCCCCCACCTCCTTGGTAGCACTAAATGTGTCCCTCTCCCGGGGCTGACGGAGGGTCCTAGCCTGGCTAGGGTCCTAGCCAGCCCTGGAGGTGGAGGAGGGGTCTGTGTGGGGGGTGCCCTCCCTGAGGACCCCGTTTGCTAGCGTGGCAGGCACCTCAGCAAGGGCTGAACAAACCCTTTATATTTAGAGGATGATATCCACCCTGCCAGGCTGCTCCCCAGTCCACCTTAGAGCCACCACCTGCCAGAGCTGCGCTGGTCTATTTATACCACTGATATATGGGACATGCCTTTTGCGTTTCCAGGACTTGGATCTGCTGTGCTGAGGTGGAGCGGGGTCAGCAGAGGTCATCAGTGGGAGCTTGTCTGAATTTGGTGGGGGACTGTTAGGGCACAAGGACGGCCCAAAGGGAAGTGTCCTGTGAAGAGCTCACTGACGTGCTTCAAGGGAGATGCGTGGCGTGGCACCAGTCAGAAGGGAGGCCTTGGCTTCTGTGCGACACAGCTAACGCTTGGTGTGGAGCCGTCAGCACACTGACCCCCTGCAGCCTTCCAGGGGTGCGGACTGTCACGCAGCAGGGGGCAGGGGCCACTGAAAGCGTTCCAATTTTGGAGAATGGTGACAAAAGCATTTCACTTTTTAAAAAAAATCTTTATTTTCATGGGGTGCTGAAGATCGAACCCAGTGCCTCTTATGTGTGAGGCAAGCGCTATACCAGTGAGCTGCAGCCCCAGGCCCAGCATCACTCTTAATACCCTGTGTCCACCTGTGTCCATGGGTAGTGAGTAGTGGCCAGAAGTGCACTGTGTGTACAACTTAGTAGAAAATGCAGTTTGGGCCCTGAAGGTGGAAGGAACATGCTGTCACCCCGATGTTCAAAACTCAGCAGGGCACAACTCACCTCTCCCATGGCAAGGAGTCCTAGGCCTCGAGTCTGAGATGCAGACACACGGACAGCTGTAAACAGGATGCTGGCCTGAAAGCTCCCGGCAGTCACCTAGGCCCCTCAGCCCACTCTGGTCTCTCAGTGGCCAGTAGACCAGACACTGGTCTGGTGGAGGAACCATCTCCACACACAAGTGCTCCTCTGCTGAGCACAGGCCCTGGCTGGGGGGAACCCAGGACCAAGCTATACCCCGTGCCTGGAACACAGGTACAGGGGCTCACCAACTTGCCCTTGGGGGGGGGGGGCTCTGGAATCTTCTCTGAGGAAGAGTCAAAGACCTCTTGGAATGCAAAGTAATGGCTTCAGGAGCAACTGTACCCTCAGAACAGGGTACTGCTTCCCCTCACAGGCCACACATGAAATGCCAGGCTTGGGGGCTCAGGCAGAGACCTGGACCTTCTGGCCCCTTCCTCTCCTACCCCATATGGCCACCTGTAGGCTGAGGGTTCAAATGCAGTGGGGCCCTCTGTGCCCCTTCCCCACACCCGTGCACTCTGGGTCAAGCAGAGCTGGCTCTGCCTGCCCTGGCTGCTACGTGACCTTGAGTAAGCCCTTTCTGGGAGGCTCCCGCATGTGCAGGATCCAGTTGTTCCACGAGACTGAGCTGAGTTGCACGAGTGAGTGCCTGGGGCGCCTGTGAGGGCGAGGGGCTGTAGGTCGGGACAGGGCAGTCACCCAGGGATGGGAAGGCCAGTGCAACTGGCACCATATTTTGGGGTCTGCACAGGTTATTCTACGACTGAACCCCCAGACCTCAACAACCCATGTCTCAACTTTGGAACAGCAAAATGTATTAATTACAGTGCAGCACACAGTGATGTGCGCATAGCTGAGAAACCCTATCCCGCCAGGCCCAGTGGGTACACCTGTGATACAGCAGCTCAGGAGGCTGAGGCAGGAGGATCACGAGTTCAAAGTCAGCCTTGGCAACTTAGCAGGACACCGTCTCAAAATAAGGGCTGGGGATGTGGCTCAGTAGTTGAGCCACAGTGGATTCAAGCCCCAGGAGCACAAAGTACAATCGAAACACAAACACCATCTTGAGGACTAAGGCATGCATTCCCACAGGGCGAGGGCTGTTGCAGAGAGTGCAAAGGCCTTGTGGCCGACAAATGCCAGGGTGCGGAGGGCACATCTGCAGGGTTGAGCTCTCCCTGGGCTGCAGCAGACTGGAAAAACATCTGGATGCACCCCACAGGAGGAGTGGGGATGGGAACTAGGGTTGAGCAGCACTGGCTGAGAGCAGAGGATGCAGACCCTCCCCTTGAGGGGGTCTTGCTAAGCAGCCCAGGTCGGCCTCAAGTCTGCAATCCTCAATATCCTCCTGCCCCAGCCCCAGGTTATGGGCCTCCTGGTGCACCGGCTCCATACACTCTGAGGCGCACTTCAGTTCCTTCTGGCTGGGGGATTACAGGGGTCATTAAGGGTTGGATGAGGTGTCCCCCCAAAGCCCCTGTGAATGCAGCAATGCTCAGAGGTGAAGGGATCAGACCTGAACTGTCACCTGCCTGCCCATGCTAGTCTGGGTAACCGGCTGGGTGGTGGCAGAGGCAGGTGGGCCTGGGCCTGGGCCGACCTGAAAGGGGGCCTCTTCCTGCACGCCCACATTCCACCTCTTCCTTCCAACACATCCCTCCCCTCCTCCCGGTGACCAAGGAGTAAACCTGAAACCTTGAGCCACAGTACACTCTCCCTCCTCGGCTGCTCTTCTCGGTCACGATGGGATGCCTTGGTCGCGGTGGGAAGCTGACTGACAGGGTTGTTGCCCTCCACGCGCCTTTTTGGTTTTTATTTATTTTTATTTGTGTGGGGGGTACTAGGGATCAAACTCAGGAGTGTTCTGCCGCTGGGCCACATCTCCAGCCCCCTTTATCCCAAATGTGTATTTCCTTTTCCTCTTCTCCACGTGCCTTCTGAAGTCATCTTTCCTCGCTCCAGCCTTGCTCAGCACCAGAGTCTGGTGAGCATGCTGCTCACACACAGGCAGTTGTCCAGGCCCCAGGCCTCAGGCTGTCAGGGGCTCCTCCAAGCAGGGCCCGCTGATCTGCCTTCCTTGACCCCCTCACAAGCCCCCGAGGCCCGCTGTCGGGACACTGCTGCCAACCGAGGCCCCCGGCTGGGCCTCAGACAGTGCCCAAGGTGGGCAAACACCCCTCTGCGGAAAACGGGTCACAGCCCAGCAGAGTCATCATCAGTTACTTGATTCCCCAAAAATCATTAATGATGACTCTTTGATGGAGACTGATATGGGCCCAATTTTATAAAAGCTTAGTGGAAAAAGTTTTCGAAACCATCTAAATTTCCTTATTACTGTTAAAGGCCACTGTTCTGGAGCTAAGATGCTGAGACAGCCAGGAAGCAGCCTCGGCCCGGCCAGGAGTGCCACTCCTCACCACAAAACCCTGGGGCCTGGGCATCAGCCGGCTCCCCTTAGAACCCTTCTCTCATGCGGGGGACCGCTGTGGTGGCAGGTGGGGGTGGGAGGAGCCATGTCCCCAGAGCACTCGTCACCGTCACCAACTGCTAACGTGTGAACCGAAGCCTGGTCTCCTAGCCACTGACCCACCACGGTTCCGCCAACACTCCTGACCCAGCTCTGACACAGGGCCGCCAAGCTCCTTCCCAACAGGCCATGGGTAAGAGGGACCGTGGCTGGCTCTGCACCATGTGTGACTTCTGACCTTCTCAGCTGTTGGGCAAGCGGCTAGCGAGACTTGCCTGGCCAGGAGTGGCTAGCCAGCAAGGCCTGCTAATCTGCTCTTATCTAAAGCCAGACAGCGCCGAGTGACAACTGGTTAGGACAGAGTGCTTGGAGAACTGGGACCCCAGGGGTCTTGAGCATGGCGCGTGCTGGTGACGAGGGCAGACACAGTGAGGCCTGAAAGAGCTGCACCAGCACCAGACGACCATCAGCAGGGGACAGCAACCGGCAGGCCAGGAAGCAAGGCCAGCGTGTATCCATGGAAGTACTTTCACTGAACTGATTCCCTTATGTGCAAGTTAAAAATGCTCCTGGGGACGTCATCAGTTATCAAACTCACACGACTTAGGCCCACTGTGTCTTGCTTCTAATTCTGTGGTAAGTCAGTAAAATTGACAGGTATTTCCCACTAGTTTCAACCAAAATAGAAGCCAAACACCCCAGATCCTCTGCAGTGCACAATATCAGAGTCGTAGGGCTGCAGAGGTATTCGAGGCCCTGGCCACTTTTCGGAGTCAAGGAAACTGAGGCCTGGAAGTGATGTGTGCACGCCAGGAGCTAAAACCAGCGTGAGAGGCACAAGACTCATCGGACCACGTTTCAGAGAACAGAGAGGCTCAGATGGGCGTGGCGGCCTGTGATCCCAGTACCTTGGAAGCTGAGGGAGGAGGACAGCCAGCCCAGGCGACTTAGGGAAACCTGTCTCAAAATTTTAAATAATTTAAAAAATTAAAAAGGCTGGAGATGTAGCTTGGTGGCAGAGCATTTCTGCATTCAACCTCCAGTACCATAAGACAAAACAGAAGGGAAAGGGTAAGAACATAAACAACTGATAAATTTCTACGGAAAAAAAAGAGGAAATGCCACGTAAAAACCCAGAATTACAGTTAGAGCTATTTATATTAGCTTCCAAATAAAGCACAGAAAAACTCAGTTGCACATGCTACAAGACAAACGCCCCAGCTATTCAAGGCCTGAAATTTCACAAGCACATACTTGTACGAAGTTTTGGAAAGTGACCACGTGTAGAAAGATTTACATCTGTCCCTGGACGTAATACTCATAATTCGCTTTCAAGACAAACTCAAAGTACGGGTTGGACTTGAGGCTTCCCAGCTGCTCTGCCTGTAGCAGGCCCCTCACCTCTGGCAGGTACTCGCTGAGCCGAATGCCTGTGAACAAACACAAGGCACTCAGTGCACAGAGCTCTCCACAGGCCCAGGCCCAGGCCCAGGCCCAGGCCCAGGCCCAGGCCCAGGCAGTGCAGCTGTAGTCTGTGCAGCAGAGCTGCTCGCTCTCTGGAGGTCTTCCCCTGCGGGTGGACGGCCCCTCCTTGGAGGCTTCAGCAGGATCTGAAGTTGGAGCCTCTTCCCTACAGCTTAAGTCACAGCTGAAAGTTTTAGACTAACCATCACTCAAAAAGGAGTATTTTGAGTAGTTACAAGGCTCCCCAGCTGGAGACTGTCGGCAGAGAGGCTGTCAGGAGCACTGCCGGGGCCCCAGGGGACGGCTGGGGCACGGACAGCAGCAGCACAGCCTGTCTGCCACAGGGCCTCACCAAGGCGCACGGCTGGACAGGTCAGCCACAGCAGGTGAGGGCTCTGTGGATGCGTGAACGCATGAGAGATTTTTGAAAAGAAAGTCCTCCAAGTGTCTAGCACCGTTTTTCTGTACTTCTCACTGAATGAAAATCTGGATTAATAAATGTTAGAGGCTAAATCTGAAGCATGCACGTCACTTACTGCCAGTGACACACTGTCAGCAGAGACCTCTTTTCTCTAATGCACTAGCACCCTCAAGAAGACACCACGAGATGGTCAGCTCAGCCTAGGAAAGCCCACCTTGCTGCGGGCTTCAGGGCACAAGGCCTGTCTGCCTCCGGGCAGGGGGTTCAGGAGGCTGCACAGCTGCCTCCCTGTGACTGTGACAAGCCACCCCTCGATCTTCAAGAGAAATCAGGAAACATCACTGAGAAGAAGAACCCCAGTGACCGGGGTTGGTGGCTGCCTAGAGACAGGGCTTCCGAGGAGAGGTGGCACTCTGCTCCACGAGGCAAGGTGCACTGTCACCAGGGTCACCTTCACAGCCACAGGAGGAATGCAGCCACCTCGGCCCCCAGCGCCCACACTGCAGGGTCTGCCCCCGACTCACGGCGGAACCTGTCCTTAAAGACACGCACCACGCACACAAGAGAGAGGTGTGGAAGGGGCCCTGCGGGCAGTACGGCCACACGCCCCTCTAAGTCACAGGAGCTTCCACAGGTGTCCGTCGTGTACAACCAGGACATTCTCTTCCTGCTCTCTGTGTCCCACCATTTCCTGAGGGTGGGCGCTGAGTGCCAGGAACCCAGCTCTGACCATGTCCGTGAGCACCTGCTCACAAGGGCACAGGCTGGGCCCAAAGGCCTCCCCCCACTCATCAGCTCAGATGGAGCCTCCGCCACTGCAGATGGCCTTTTCCCAACTTCACACAGGGGAGAGAAAAGCCTCGCAGACACAGGTTAGCGCTCATGAATTTCCAGCAAAAGGCTTTCCAGCTCAGACACTGGCTGTGTGGCCTGGTGCTGCTCTGGGGTCCCTTCTTTATGTGGCTAAGTCAGAGACCCTGGCCCGCAGGACTGCCACACAGGGCAGGGGCATGGGAGGAGAACCTGGTCCAGGGAAGCCAGGCACATGGATCTGCTCATAATTCCACATTTAACCACAAACGAATGTTTATGGAGCAACTACCGCGTGCCAGGCAGTAGGCAGGGCGTGTTACACGCAGACTGCACGAGGTCTGGGCACGGAAGGCGCCCAGTGTGTGGACATACTGACCTGACGAATAGTCCTTGTCACGAAGCAGGGTCCCTGCCTGGAGCCCTGCCTGTTCTTGGCAGCCCACACCCACCTCATGATTCTGTGATAAACACGAGTCACAGCTGTTTTCACATATAAAACGCGCAGTCTCTCTTCTCCTGTCCAGTTCTGAGTATTTCAGGCTCCCGGGACATGGAAGGTGGTTTGTGAATGTTCTTCTCGAATTCGCCTCCCTCAAGAACAAGCTCTGTCATCTGAGACCGTCTCGTCACCTACCTGTGTTTGTCACTGAATGGAATTCTGCTCACCGCCTTCGGTGCAAACACACTTGTTTATAAGCGAATCCTAGCCTTGGAGGATCTGTATGAATATCTTCTGATCTGTTTCTGAGCATGGCGTGGTCAGTGCAGCAGGGAATACGCCAAAAAGGCCACAGCTCATTCCACACCTCCAGACTTCACAAGAACTAACTGAAAAAGCAGTGGACGCCATGCTGCCACCGTCAAGGCTGGGAGCCACTCGCAGGCGACGGTCATGGAATCCCTTCTGCACCACTACTTTGCTTTCCTTGTTTTTGGACTGGGACTTGAACCCAGGGATGCTGTCTCCCTGAGCTACTCCCCAGCCCTTTTATTTTTTATTTTGAGACAGGCCCTCACGAAGTTGCCCAGGCCGGCCGGCCTCACACTGTGATCCTTCCTTCTGTGCCTCCCGAGCTGCTGGGACTACAGATGTGTGCCACCACACCTGACTGAAACTGCGTCTTGTTAACCTGCTTGTCACTTGACATCTTGTCAAATACCCATCATTCTAACACTTGCAAATGAGGAGTGATACCATGATTTCTTTTTTTTGACACCAGGGATTGAACCCAGGGGCACTTTATCACTGAGACACATTCATAGCCTTTTTTTACTCTTTATTTTGAGAGTCTCACTAAGTTACCTAGGGCCTCGCTAAGTTGGTGAGGCTGGCTTTGAATTTGCAATTCTCCTGCCTCAGTCTCCCAAATTGCTGGGATAACAGGTGTGCACCACCACACCCAGTAGATACTGTGATTTCTTTTTAACATAATATCTGTGTTTTATTTATTATTTTTACATGGTGCTAAGGATTGGATCCAGGGTCTCACATGTGTGAGGCAAGCACTCTATCACTGAGCTACAACCCCAGCCCCTGATACTGTAATTTCTAATGGCAACAAAGCACTTACCATCTTTTAAAAGTTTCTGCAGGATCTTCACAAAGACGCTGTCTTTAGACACTTCAATTGGATCATCTTTACCATCTGAACTAGACCAGCTAGAAAACAAAACCACATGAGGAAAACAGCACTATCACGCTGTGGGGAGGGAGAGCCACTCTCTGTGACGGCGGACACAGTGCCGACTGACAGGCCTGCAGTGTGGGCATGCGCCCAGCCACCACCAACCTCGGGCCCAGACTCGGGAGGACCCTGGGCCAGGCCTTTGGCACACGGGTGATCGTTACACACTCAGGCCTGTCTCCCAGACGAGCGAGTGCCCGGTGCATGGGGGACAGAACAGAGCTCCTCGGGGCCACACCACCTGCTCCACAGTGCTCCACACACACCAGCCACCAGCGCCAGCAGCGAGAGGCCAGGACGAGGCTCCTCTGGTGTCTGGGAGGGAGCGGCGCGCCAAGGGCACAGAGCTAGCGTGCCCCCTGCAACAAGGCTCCTCAGATGCCCGCTGCCCCCGCCACCACCCGGGACCAGCCACCCTGGTGCCCCAGCTCCTCGTCACCACGTCTGACTGCCTCTGCAGAAGGCGGCTGCGGCCCCCTGGCGGCTCTCAAGGGGCGGTGGCAGCTGTGGTAGCCTGAGGGCGTCCTGCTGCGGAGGGTCAGGCCCTGGGGAGCAGCTGGGCCGGGCACTTACTCGTCCCTCTGCAGGGCTCTGCAGAGGATTTCCAGCTTCAGGTCGTCTATGTTTACGTCTTCATCCTTCAGAGCACAACAAAGCATTCTCATTAAATCAGGATTTCACAAAGAAACAGTCTTCACCTTTATTTATGTCATCTCCTAAGCCTGCAGAATACTGCTTGCTTTTTAATATTAATACAATAGGTCCTCACTTTAAAAAACCCCCTTTGAGATATTAGTACCACTTCGACAAGGAAGCCAACTGCACCTGTGTGAATCAGCTTCCAGTCACCACAATCCAGTTACCAGGAACTGCAAGAAGTGAAGGTCTTTGTGTGCGTGTGCTGCTGGGGATCGAACCCAGGCTTGTGCATGCGAGGCAAGCGCTCTACCAGCTGAGCTACAACCCCCGCCCAAGAGGTCAGGGTTTTTAAGTGAGGCTGTGTAACAGCTAACCTGTGTTTCTAAGATCCACCACACAACTCCCAATCACACGGCACTAACAGGAGGGAGGCCTGCCGACAGCCCAGGAAAACACCTCAGCACCCTGAAAAGCTGCCGCTCTTTATCTGTGCACGAGAACGCGAGAGAGTCGCCAGGAACCGGAGTCCCATGGCAGCTCTGCTCCAGGCTGGTGCCTGAGACCCAGGGCGACTGCCTCACCTCTTCAATATACTCCAGCAAGTCCAGAGCCTTCTTGAAATCGTACTCATTGGCTCTTCTGTTTTCGTCACAGATGTACAGCTGCAGCAAGTGAAATGAGGCAGATCATTTTCAGCAAGCACAGCCCTACTGCTAGAGAAGCTGGAGAAGCCACCGTATCCCAAAGTGAGCTGGAGGCTCTCACAGCCCAGAACCACCACCCGGGTCGAAGCCAGGGAGCTGCACCACGGTAAGCCACCCGGTGAGGTGTGGGCCTTTAACCTGTGGGGCGCTGGTCTTCTCGGGAGCAGAGAACACCAGCCCCCTCTCCAGCCAGGCCCTCAGGAACACCTGGTTCCAGGAGAGGCATGCCGTGCAAACCCTATTCTGAACCATCTTGTTACAGAGGACTGAAGAGTGACATTCTGAGGAAGTATCTGTGGCACAGTGCACTCATCCTGCACCAGGAAAGTGAGCCGAAGGCGACTCCTCCTGGTGACCAGGGGTGGGTCTGGAGGGCCAGGGGAGCAGCAGGGGAGGTGCAGGCTGGCCAGCAGGTACTGGGGGTCCTGGGCAGGGAGCATGAGCGCGACACCTACGCTGATGAGCTGCGGAGCCGTCAGCACAGGCATGGCGCCGAGGCGCAGTTGTCTCTCCATCAGCAGCTGCTCGGGCAGGGTCTCCTGGTGCAGCAGGAAGCGCTCCTGCTCAGCCATCGCTGGAGTTCAAGGAGAAGGGAGAAGGGCTGACTCTCGCTTCTGCAGTCACAAAGCAGAGCCAGGTCGCGACGACGAAGAGCTCCAACATGGCATCACTGCTATGCAAGGACCTCAGGCCTCCCCAGCCCGCAGGCACCAGTGAGGCTAGGGCCTCTGCTCGCCACATGCACGGCCAAGGCACCGCAGCACCACACACGCCCAGGTGTTAAGAGTCAGACCTGGAGGGTAGCTCAGGAAGGTGGGATCCATTATCAAACACAACTTATTTGGTGTTTTTTCTAAAGTTTACAAATTTCCTATGTGATTGTTTCTTTTCCCATATAGTTATTCATATAACTATAAATCCATCCATGAGACCTGAAAATAACCACTAAGAACCTAGGGAAGGAAATTTTTAAAAAGTCAGGGGTGGTGGCACACGCCTGTTATCCCAGCTACCTGGGAGGTTGAGGTAGGAGAATCCCAAGTTCAAAGCCAGCCTCAGTAACTTAGTGAGGCCCTAAGCAACTTAGCCAGACCTTGTCTCAAAATAAAAAATAAAAGGCTGGGGAAGTGGCTCAGGGGTTAAGTGCCCCAGGGTTCAATCCTGGTACAAAAAAAACCCAAAAATCCCGACTGGGAAGGGTCAAAGGTGAAGCGACGGCCAGAGCTCCAGGGATTTCAGGGACATGAGGCACAACCAAGTTCTGGGTTAGAACTTCTCCACTAACATCACCCGTCTCTGGTGGTCAGCACAGGTGTGGCCTCCCCTCTCAGACCAGCCCAGCCCTGCAGAGCAGAAACACCACTGTGCCACCTGCTGTGGCACCAGTAGCACAGGCCAGGCAGTGGTTTGGGGCCAGCTGGCTCTGGCCTGGGGCATTATGGGAGGCCCAGGGAGACAGACCTGCCACAAATCCAAACCCATGTACAACGGTCTCTAGAACAAGAGGCACTGTGAGCACAAAATAGGGCTAGAGGAAGGATCCCCAACAGTGAAGAGCCACTTCAGTGACGAAAGTCAATGCCAAGGCGACGATCTGGGGAGCCCTTTTCCTCGATCTTCCAACCACCCACCGACTCACGAGGAAACTGAGCTCAGGAGGGAACTCCAGTACCCGTGGCTGCAGAATGAGCAAGTGTGAGAGCACACCTGAAACCACATTGACCGCCCCGGATGACAGCAGTCATTCAGAACCCAGGCCTCAAAGGCAGGACTGTGGGCAAGCCCCTGCACGCAGACCTCAACCTGTCCACACGGCAGAGGTCCCTCCTAGTATTTCTGTGTGTGTACAGTTGGTGCCGGGCGCTGACCCCAGGACCTTGCATATGCCAGCGAGGCCCTCTACTACTGAGCTCACTACCCTCAATTTTTATTTTGAGCAGTCATCAACCTGTAGATTCTGGGACCTGCAGCGCTCTGCTGGCTGAGTGGGCTCACTACACACTTTCCCATCTCACGGGGGGCAGACCCTCACAGTACACCACACCGCATACTTCAGCTCGCACCACCCGGTCAGCCATGGTTCAGTGTCAGGCCCACAGGAGTGGACACAGCATGCCACTGTCACCTCGAATTAAACATACCACAGATCTCCCAGTGGTTCCCAAATCAGGTGTGGTCTAAGAGCCAACAGTGAATCTTCAATGATGGCTCTTGGGCTCCTGTGATCTACAGCCCCTGTCTTCTGTGCTGCTGAAACTGGAGTCCCAGCTGAGCGCTGCACAACGTTCCACCCTTGAGGCGCACCCGACTGCCCCCTTGTGACCAGATTCAGGATGACACTTCAGGCAGTAACAAGCAGGCATCGCAGGTACCACCCTGTCACACACCCAGGAAGCCTGGGATGTGGGCTGTGTGTCTGATCTGTGCACTGATACTCTGAAAACCCAAGAATACCTGCTTCACCAGACCCTGGACTCAATGGACTTGCCATCTTTTTTTTTTTTTTTTTTTTTGTAGCAATGATACAGTTTATTTCAACGACTAAACCAAAATTAACAACTTCTTTCTTTGAAAAAAATCTGAGTTCTGTATATGCAGGGTTGGTTTAACTGATCATAATGTATTTTAGCAAAAAAAAAAAAATTGTCATAACACATCTTATAAAGATTTCTATATACAGAGTAGATGCTAAATAATTTGCTGAATGATCAGATATTTAGAAAAATCTAAACATAGTTGTAAAACAGAGTTAAGCCATAAATTAAGATATTATGAATTCACTTAACTATACAAAAGAATCATTCTCCAATCTTCCATTTTTACATATATTTCCTTTTACAAAATTCAATCATTAAATCTTTTCCTAAGGCCTCAAGAATATCAGATTATTCTTCAAACCCACAGCAGTTTTACAAAGGAACAGACCATTTAAAGGTAAATAGTGAGAAAATAGAACTTCTGTGCCACTCCTCCAGATTCTGCTCTGAGTTGGCCACCCATTCACTCAACCTGGTTCGAAATCTTGATACCTAATTATAGGTTTGATTTGGCTTTCATGCAGCCCATCAGCATTCATGATATTTAACTCTTCACTTAAGCTGTACAAAGGAAATCTGGAAGTCTATGACAGTAATGTTCTCATACTTAAATGTTAAAATGCAAAATTCTGAATATTAAATAACTTTTTAAAAATATATATAATATTTTTTCAGTACTTTTTCCATGAACAAATGAAAAAATGGCAAAAGAAGCAGAATAATCTGGACATTCCAAATGAAATGACTATAAAATTTTCATTTAACAAGATATTGTTAAGGTCAGCTTATATGGTGTAAATAATTGTTAATTACTGTATGTAACTGGACAGCAAAACCCAGCCCTGTCTGAAAGCCACTGGATCGAATTGTCTTCCTAAGTCCTTCCAGGCCATGATTCTTCATGCAATGAGAGGTTATAGGTCTTTAATAGGGGAGAGTTTTAAAAATCTGCATCCAAGGTGAAGGACATTATCTGGGTTTCTGCCATAACTGCAAAACGCTGATACTCTGAAACTCGTTTCTCAAAGAAATTTGTTTTTCCCTTCTAAAGAAATGTTTTCCATAAATCAAAGGGATTTTCTGCCTGAAAAATCTTTGAGAATCCAAGTTCCACAAGTAATCTGTCAGCTACAAACTCAATATACTGTTTCATCAAAACACAGTTCATCCCAATGAGGCCAACTGGCAAGGCTTCTGTTAAAAACTCCTGCTCAATTTTGACAGCATTAACAATGATCTCCCTCACCCTTTCTTCTGAAGGCTTATTTACTAAGTATTGAAACATTAGGCAAGCAAAGTCACAGTGAAGTCCTTCATCTCTGCTGATCAGTTCATTGGAAAACGTGAGTCCAGGCATGAGACCTCTCTTCTTAGCCAGAATATAGCAGCAAAAGATCCTGAGAAGAAAATTCCTTCCACAGCAGCAAAGGCCACCACTCTTTCCCCAAAAGTAGACTTTCTATCTGCTGTCCATCGCAGGGCCCAATCTGCTTTTTTCTTAACATATGGCATTGTTTCAATTGCATTAAATAAAAATTCCCTTTTCTTGGGATCTCTGATGTAATATCTATTAGCAAACTGTACATCTCTGAGTGAACCTTCTCGATGAGAATTGAAAACCATAGAAACAGCGAGCCGCTGGAACCTTCACCTCCTGACTAAAGCGCTCCACCAAATTTTCATTTACAATTCCATCACTGGCTGCAAAAAGCTAAGATGTTGAGAGATAAAATACTTCTCATCTGATTAAGCTGTTCCAGTGAGGAGATCCTTTGATAAGTCACCTCTTCTGCTGGTCCAGAAGGATGCCTGTGCCTGTTTATACATTTTCCAATATCAGGGTACTGGATGGGAAAGATGACAAATCGGCGAGAACTCTTGCTTAGGAGTGGCTCTTCATTAGACTCATTTCCATTTCATTGGTATCTGGAGATTAACCTCTCATCCTGCTCGGGCCGTGGCCGGCTTCCCGGCCTTTCCGGGTCGCCCATCGCGCAGACTCAGCCAGAGCTGCCGGAGTGCGGCAGGCCAGCACCCAACTAGGACAGGCTACAGCTGGCCCGCGGGTCGGCCGAACCCGCCCCTCTATGCTGACTGGGGACCTCTTGCCATCTTTTTGAGACTGGGCCTTGCTAAGCTGCCCAGGATGGCCTTGATCTTGCTCCTGCCTCCTCCAGAGTCGGTGCGACTGCAGGTATGTACAACAGCAGCCCACTGATTCTAGTGTCTTTTGGCAACCAATCATTCGCTGTAGTTGCAAAAATGGTGGCCGTTCATCAGTTCTGTCCATATTAGCTGTCAATCATTTATAAATATTTACTGACCCCCCTTTTTGGATACCACTATAGATTCATGGACTTTTGATTCTTTCTTCATGTATATTTTAAGTTTTTGGATTTTTTTGAGACAGGGCCCTGCTGAGTTGCTGTAGCTGGCCTCAAACTTGTGGTCCTCCTACCTCAGTCTCCCAAGTTGCTGGATTATGGGTGTGTGCCACCATGCCTGGCTTGGCTTTTCTTTCATAAACTGTGACCTCTAATCCTTTGACACTCAGAAGGAGCTGTTCTAGGCTCTTGTGCTTTCCTCGCTATCTGCACATGGACAGTGCTTCTGGCCCAGACCCTCCAAGGTCGCCTGGTTCACAGCCCTGCTTCCCCTCACTGGGAACTAGCGGACAACCAGGACTGCGCAGGGCTCATAGACAGGACCCACCTGAGATCTGCAATCGGAGTATGGAACAGTTCTCCTTCATATCACACTTGTGACTCCCTTTTCCTTGGCTCTCAAAAACCAACCGAATTTTCTCACTCTCCACCATCCTGCCTCCGTCTCCGAGAGGCTGGGATCACAGTGTGCAGCACCCACACCTGGCTTTGACCTTATTCTTCCGGACTCCAAGCACATAACCAAGTGCTGCAAGTGGGTGTGCACTCTACAGGAGGGCCAAATGCACCGCGCGCTCAGTGGCTCGCAACCCTTCACGTTTCTTGTCTCACCTTCAATTTTTTCTTGCAGTACATCCTCTGAAAGGTCCGATGCTAAAGCAGCCAATTTACTCAGCCGAGAAGAGTTTTTTTCTTGGCAAAGTAAGCGAGTTTCCATGTTTGCCAAACCCAGAAGTGTTGCATGAGCCTACAATAAACCATAGGAAGCTTGGTGAGGCCCTGGCGCCAACCCGACCTGGAGGCAAGGGCCCAGCACACCCCAAATGCGCCTCCCCTGAGCTGAGTCCACGAGGGACACCCCAGCAACCAGCCCGACCATGCCTGCTCGGAGCCACCACGTGCGGGCAGCACAGCACGCTCGACTGGGCCCTGTGACGCGGACTCCTGCTCAGGGTGCACTTCACTCAGCACCTGGGATGACTGAGCTGCGAGCGCTCACTATGATGCGAGCCAATGAGCATAGCCGTCAGGACTGCGGCAACACTAGAGCACAAAGGCTCCTTTCCGAGGACATCAGAAGGGATGACACCATCGTGATGAATCAAGATGCCTATCGAATCACACCCGAGGGGAAGGGCTTAATGATCTGTAAGTCCTGTCTTCCAACCTGTGAAAACTCCTCACCATGAGTCGCTAAACCAGGCTTTTCGGAGTGCAAAGTGAGGCTGTAAAGCACGCGCACAATGGGGAATTCCTAATGCGGGCCCCTGAACACCTCCGTCACCAAGAACTTACTTCATGGTGAGAACACGTGCAGTTTACCTCCGAAACACCACCATCACCATCAGCATGCCCAGCACTGCGCCTCTCCTCCCTCGTGGCCCTCTGTCCCTCACCCCACTCTGCTGCCAACTGCTCTCTGCTTGAGTGGCTCCATGCCAGACCCCACGTGCAGGAGACTGTGGTGCTCGTCACTCTGAGCCCAGTTTATGCCACTGAACGCTGGTCCTTTAGAGTCACCCACGCTGCGGCTAATCTCAGGTTTTTCTAAAGCTGAGTGACACGTTACTGTGCGTGTGCATGCCACTCACCCACGGTGGATGCAGCCGACCCCTTAACTTGGGCACTGTACAGTGACTGCTGCAACGACCACGCAGTGCACAGGTCTGGGTGGCACGCTGATCTCACGCTGTCTGAATACACCTAGAAGTCAGCCGACAGGCATGCGGCTGCTGCTTCTGGCCTCTGAGGAGCCCCTGCGTGGCCCCCACAGGCTGCACTGGGGACATCCCCACCGAGGGCAGGGGGGCCTCCCTCTGCCTCCGGCCCCGCAGCACCACCCTCGTCTGATGAAGGCTGCTCTGAAAGGCCTGTGCTGCAGTGGGACTGCCCTGCACGTCCCACGCTGTCCACGCCACTTCTTCACCGTTACGCTGTGTGATCTGTTCTCCTGCCTTTGAGCTGAGCTCTGTGTACAGACCTTGGATGCTAATCCCTTCTCAGGTGTGCAGCCATACACAGTGGTTTAATCAATACACACCTTCACAAACTCAAAACACCTCAGCTAATGCATCCGCTCCACACAATGGTCTATCTTACCTTTTCCAACTCTTGGCTGTTAACCTCGTGTAGCCAGCTGAGATGTTCATGAGCTTGCAAAAAACTTGCCAGCTGTCCATGTTGAGAAACAGGCTGAGACAACAACTTGCCCCGCTTGCCTTTCTCCAGATACCAGCGGAAGAGGAAATCTGAAAAATTCTACAAGTCACAGAGCAGGAACCCATGAATGCTCAGTAATGCAGCTCCAAAACACACCTCCATAACAGCAAACCACTGAGCAGCATCCAGGGGCCCAGGCAGTCCTCTTTAAGCAAGTTTCCTATGCTGCTACCATGTCAAGACATTACGCCTACCACGGCAGTGACTTTCCTGTTGGCCTCAGTCATCTCACTCAACACCAGTAAGTTCAGGTCCAGAAGGGACCTTGTACCCTGATCAGTGGCTTCGCTACTGCAGAACCTGATGCATACAGGTTGGTGAGCGAGCTACTAGTCACAGTGGTATTTAAAATATATGTATATATTTTTTGGTACTGGGGAATGAACTCTGGGGCACTTGGCCATATCCCCAGCTCAATTTTATATTTTATTTTTTTGGTTATTTTTGTACTGGGGATTGAATTCAGGGGTACTCAGCCACTGAGCCACATCTCCAGTCCTTTTTGGTATTAAATTTAGAGACAGAGTCTCACTGAGTTGCTTAGTGCCTCACCGTTGTTGAGGCTGGCTTTGAACTCGTGATCCTCCCACCTCAGCCTCCCGAGCTGCTGGGATTACAAGTGTGTACCACCGTGTCTGGCAATTAACATTAAAATTTCAGCTCCTCGGACACTGGCCAAGCACCTCAGTGGTCAACAGCCATGTGTCCAGCTGCTCTTTTGGACAATGGATATACACATGATCTCCGCCACCACAGAGCGTTCCACTGGACAGTGCTAGACAAGGCATCGGGAGGAGTGCCTTGAGGACAACCTTGGGGCTGGCCTGGTAAGCGTGAATCCAGGCAGGCGCCCAGGACACTGTGCTGAGAACGTGGGGGACACAGACTGGAAGACTGAGGGAGAGTCTCGGAGATACTCGCACTCAAGGTCCTTTCCCAAAGTTCAAGCCACAATCAATGTTACAAGACCCAAAGGCCCCAGGGACAGGTGGAGCAGGGCAGCCTGACCACAGTGTGGCCCACCATCCACGTGTCCAGAACCTTACCTGATCGGCAAACTGGGTCATGTAGCGCTGGAGCCTGCTCTGGTTGTCTGTCTGCTCGCACATCTGTACCAAGATGTCAAAGTCACAATACTTCTCTGCTAGAGAAGGCAGCCCATGAGTATGTGCCCCAGCGTGACTAGAAACGAGAACGAAGGAAGAAATCCTGTTAGCAGACATTAAAGACGTAACGAAAACAGTACTTGAAACTTCCCTGTGTTCATGTTGCACTCTGAGAACCACCAAGGGGACGGGGACCTTTCTGATTGCTGGCACTGGTTTCATAGTCCACAGGTACTGCCAAAGTGCAGACGTGGCCTCCTTGCGCCTCCAGACATGATGCTGTCCTCCCCGTCCCTCAGCTTCACGGCACCCCTACCCGGCCCTCGGCAGCCATGCCACGCTCTGCTGCAAGGCTGCTCATGCGATGCCTGAGAGCTGGGCTCCCCATGTCACTTTTTAATCGGCTGCAGCAGTGTCTGTATTGGGGTCTGTGAAGAAGGCTCAGCACACACAGGGCCAGCCACAGAGTCTGCCGCACTCCGAGTCCTTGGTCAGGGCTTGCTGACACTGCCACATGGGACACCTACAAAAAGCTTAAGTCAGGGCAGCAAAAAAAAGGGAATGACCCTGGGTACGCTGGTTTCTGTTGCTCAATCTAGGTTTTCACAGATGTCCCATGTGGGGGCACAAGGACACAGAAGTGTCTGAGCCCTCTGCTGCACCACACACTGGGCCCCGGGCCCCTGCGGAGCGCCCTGCACTCACGCAGAGGGGACAGGAGGTCTGCGCGTCTCTGCAGGTACTCCACTTCCAGACTGTTGTATCTCTCCTGGTCGCTGGACTGTCCAGAGACTTGAGCTGTTGAACGTAGCCGTCCAGGAAGCAGGTCCATCAGCGCGACCAGCTGCTCCGTCAGGATGCTGCGGAGGTTGCTGTCCGCCTGCGGGTAGACCGTCTTCAGGATGATCCCATGCTGGCGCACGATGGCGGTTCGGATGCCAGCGGGCCCACTTGTTGCTGTGGAGTCACAAAGAATTGGCTGTCAGTTTCCCAGCGGCAGGGGGAAGACCGCTGCCTAGAGCCTCGTGACATCACTGCCACAGGAACAGCACTTCTCTGCGCAGGCGACACTGGCCTGCGCCCCGCGGGGCCCCTGTGCTCCTGCGGAGCGCTCCTCAGCAGTCAGGCGAGCACAACCTTCTTCCTTCTGATCCTCTGCAAAGCCACGGCTCCTCCTTGTGGTTAAGTCAACACAACCTACGGCCCACTGCCTGGGGCCAGGCCTGCTTCTGAGCAGAGACTTGTACTGAGACCCGCAGGTGGCCCAGCGAGCGCCAGTTTAAAACGAAGGTTGAGGGAGGTCTACAAGCGGGCAAAGTGATGAGGAGCCGATCCAGCCCTGCTCATGCCCAGGCAGCCCCGGGTTCACACAGGCCCCTCACAAACCTGCGCTCAGAACACCACCCACCTGCAGGATGGGCTGTCAGAAGGGGCACAGAGCAGGCACACCCTACCACGAGCATACTGGGTCCCGCTCCTGCAGACCTGCTCTGGGCCCACGGCCTACGCCCCATGCCATGGGCTGTCAGGAACACGCATGGAGCACTGCACTACCTGTCCAGGGAACATATTCGGGTTCTTTTCCTCCTGCGTCTTCTCTGCTGTACAAGGAGCCTTGATTTTGGCGATAATGACTAGCAGCCTGCAGCATGTCCTGCAAAAACGAACCTCGTTGTCACAGACAGAAGGACTTGTTTTCCTTTTCCCTTCCTTAAGGTGCCGGGGTTGGACCGGGGCCCATCCGTGGTGGTGAGTGCTCTACCGCTGAGACACTGCAGCCAGACTGCACAGCTTCTGAAGACAACCTGAAACACAGTCTACACGCGGCCCAGACGCGGCGGCCACGCGATCCCAGCCAGTCAGGAGGCAGAGGCAGGAGGATCACAAGTTCAAGGTTAGCCCTGGCAACTCAGCCAGACACTCAGCAACTGCTGGGCCCTACCTTCAGGACAGTGTTGACGTCGACCGCCACCTCAGCCCACTCCAGGGAGTCCAGTGCCGTGTCCCTCAGGACCTGCTCCTCGTGCTCTAGCAGACACTCGCAGATGGTATCCACCTGGGACACCTGAGGGCAGAGTCACTGCTTAGCACAAAGTCTTGGGGGCCTGGGGACAGCTGTGCCACAGCCTCACTCTCCAAGGCACACGCTGAGATCATCAGACAAGAGAAAACTCTTTTTTTAGAAATTTTTTAAAAAAATATTTTTATTAGTTATTGATGAACCTTTATTTATCTGTTTGTATGTGGTGCTGAGAATCGAACTCAGTGCCTCACACATGATAGGCAAGTGCTCTCCCACTAAGCCACAACCCCAGCCCCAAGGAGAAAACTTTCTGCCTGTGAACAGTGGAAGTAAATGTTGAGGAACAAGAAAATCAGAGTTTCCCAACTTTTAAGAGTGCTCAAGCTGGGTGCAGTGGCACACACTTGTAATTCCAGCAACTTGGGAGACTGAGGTAGGAGGATCACAAGTTTGAAGCCAGCCTCAGTAACCTGGTGAGGCCCTAAGCAACTTAGGGAGACCTGTCTCAAAGGGCTGGGGATGCAGCTCAGCAGTAAGCACCCAGGTTTAATCCTCGTTACCAAGAAGAAAAGTGTCCAAATCACCAAGTCTTATAAACAGGCGAAACCTGGATTGCTACCAAGTAGATTTTTAAAATTCACACTCCAAGTAGCTGAGGCACTTGCCACCTACTGCTGGCCTCACGGTGCCACCGACATCTCACATCTCACTCAGCCCTAGCTACAAATGCTGTCCCCTGCATTGTCGGTAATAGCGTGCCTGTGCTCCTTAAAAAGTCAGGAGGCTGCAAGAGCACAACCAGCTCCTGGCTCCTGGCCCTTCTGTTCAGCAGCCTCACACACAGGACACCTGTGCCCAGGCCCAGCACAATCAGTGTCCATGCAGAAGCTGCAGCAGAGCACTGGATGGTGTTCATCCCTGCTGCTCAGAGAGCTGCTCTCTTTGCAAACCCCAGCCTCCTCCTGACCCAGCCACAGGTGTTCTAGCAGAGGCCTCGAGCCCTGCAGCAGTGACTCTGTGAGTGGAAGGGTGAGAACATTTATGCTGCTGGTCACTCACTCCATGGGTTCCACCTTCGTGCATTCAAATCAGACTAAAAATGTTGGGAGAAAAAAGTTACATTGTTATTCAGTGTAGTATGCAATGAGGCCTACAGGGTTTGGACTGTACCCAACATGTAGACTTCAAAAAAATTATTCCCTAAACAATACACTACTTAACAGTATTCAATTGTATTGGTAGTGTAAATAACCAGGGAAAATTTAAAGTGAACACAAGGGTATGTGTAGGTTCTATGCAAATACCATGCTATATTATACCAGGGACTTCTGGATTTTGGTGTTCATGGGGGTCCTGGGACTGTTCCCCCTGCGGACACCGAGGGATGACCAAGGTAAGAAAGTTTACTGTACAAACATACACAGCAGTGGGAGCTCTCAAAATGTCTCCAGTCACGTCTCAAGCAGCTGCAGACTCAAGCTGCTACAAGCCCTAAGGCCAGGCCGGCCCAGTGGGGAGAGCACCGGCAGCGCACTGTCCGTCAGGCTGCCAAAGAGGAAGCACCCTGTGTGGCCCTCCAGTCAGAGGCCACCTGGGCTACAACGCCCTGCTCAGAATGCTAACTCGCACCCCATGTGGACAGACAGACGAAGGAAGACAGAGCAACACTCCTTGCAAGTGTGACCTATTCACACACCCAGTTTCCAGCTCTCCCAGGCACTGTGGCCATGCACGAGGGAAGGCCGAGAGGGTTCAGAGCAGCACACCAGGGTGACAGGGACCATGCTAAAGACCACCTTCCTGTGGCACACTTGTGCCTGCAGTTTGGCTGCATCGTGCTCCTAAAGAGCTACTCGTGAATTATGGACCCAGCTAATGACTTCCATTCAGCAGGAAGCTCTATGTGCTCTGAATTCTCTGCTGTGCTCTGCCCTTCAAGGCAAATGCAGGAAGGGAGGTGGCCTCTGGCTCAAGGTCTTTAATGACAGTTTTAAAATCTACCATTAATGACATTTTTTAAATCTTTGCTTACCACATAAAACCCACATCTGAATAAAGACCAAACGACATCAAGGTCACAATTTGACTTATTAGGAAACTTGAGGTGGATTGTTTTTCAACTTTCTACCAAATTTCTTAGATTAAAAATAAAAATACATGGGCTGGAGTTGTGGCTCAGTGGTAGGCACTCAGGTAGCATGTGTGAGGCCCTGGATTCGATCCTCAGCACCACATAAACATAAAATAAAGGCATTATGTCCACCTACCACTAAAAAACCAAAAATATTAAAAAAAAAAAAAAAAAAAAAAAAACAAACACAACAAAACGAACAACAGAGTGCTCCTGGGCACAGCTCAGTGGTGGAGTGCTTGCCTGGCACTCGAGGGCCCTGGGCTCCAGCCCAGGACTGCGGAAGAAAGCGCTGTTCCTCACACTCCCTGGGAGTGTGAAACCAGGGTCTGAAAGCAAGAAACTCAAGCCCAACATACTCACGAGCTGAACAGACTTCCTGAGAGTGCAGCAGGCTCCAGAGGGGAGCTGCCAGACAAACCCAAGGGGCCCTGCGGCACAGCCGGGCCGCGGGAGTGAGGCGCCGGCACTGAGGTGCCAGCCGAGCCAGATCTCACGGGGTGAGGGAGGAGCTGCCCCGATGTCTCGCCAGGCAGTGCTACAAAGGGAGGTGGCACAACGTGGGCATCAGCAGGAACCCAGAGGGAGAGGAGGGGCTTCAGCCAGGCACCACTCAGTGGTGGGCAAGATCCAGCGTGCAGCCTAGGACAGGGCACAGCTCCAGGTGGGCACTGTCCACCCAGGGTGGGAGGGCGGGCAGCCACTCATACAGGGGAGGCAGAGGCTGGTGCAGATGTAGCAGGCAAGGAAGCCGAGAGCAGAGCCACTCCACCTCTGGCCTCTGCAGTGACCCCATTCATACCCAGCAAGGGGGCCAGGCCCTAGTTCCTGGGGAAGGCCAGCTTCCTGAGGTTGGGAGCCCAGGAGAGGCCAGTTTTCCAGGCAGCCAGGAGGAACTGTAGAGATAGGAACCCCTTGGGCACCCAAAGCAAGCAGGAAGACCATGTAGGTCAGCTGTGCAAGTTCTGTTACAGAGCAGGTGATAATGACGGACACCTGAGAGACAGTGTCCATAAAACTGGGAGTTTAATTTAAAAATGTACACAGGGTCTTCTAAGAGTCAGTTCAATATCACTCTGCCCTGCCTGGGGAAGACCAGCAGCAGTGCTCTCTGCAGGGCCAAGAAGGCCAGACAAGGACGCCTCTGACCTCACGGAAGAAGACATCTGCAGGCGTCAGGCTGGCCGGGATGTCCCGCTCCCTCTTGCTCAGCGCTGCCTGAATAGCTGTGTTCACGAGGTCCGGCCCGCCGGGAGTGGTGGTTCTTGAGAGCGATGGCTGCAGACAGCTTTTCCGCGTGTTCACAGAGCAGCCGGCGGGTTGCCATCGGTGTCCCTCTGACTGGAGATGTGCCCAGACGCCCAAAGAGGCCGACCTTGCAAGAATATAACAAGCACACCGTCTTGAGAGAACACTCCCTGCAACCTGCAGCCAGGGTGGCGTATTCCAGGCACCCGCCGTCACCCATCCTCCAGCTTCCCCAGGCAAGGCTGCCAGGAAGCGGGGTGCTCCTGTCAAGGCCTCCGGGACTACCCAGGCTAGCCCAAGTTCCTGGTTGTAGTTTTCAAAATGGTCAAATTGCCTTTCCCACCTATGCCAATCATCCCACCTTCAGGGACGAAGGCCCACAGCCTGGCAGCTCCTGCCCTGTGGCCCTGCAGCGCCCTCCTGTCCAGGTGGCTTCAGTGGGTTCCTGGGATCCAGCTTTCCTGAGGCACTAGAGGAACCACCATAGAGGAGCCAGGAGCAGCCAGGGACACCAGCATGGCCAGTTTTCCGTCTCATCAACGAGCACCCTCACCTCGCTCTCACTTCCTCACCAGCTAGCAGATTCCCCTCTTAAAACACAAGAGGGGACAGGCCCCACTGCTGGTCTAAGGACTCTTATTTTTTCACAACATTTAAACAATGACAATAATGATAAAGACTTTTTTGGTACTAGGGGTTGAACCCTGGGGTTCAACTGAACCCAATCCCACTAAGTTACACCCCCAGTCCCTTTTATTTTTATCTTGAGACTGGGTCTGGCTAAGTTGCCGAGGCTGATCCTGAACTTGGGATCCTCTTGCCTCAGTCTCCTGAGCAGCTGGGATATAGGCGTGCACCACTGGGCCTAGCTAGATATCCATTGTTTTTAACAAATGGAATGTTTTTTGAATCAAAATGTTGTAATTCACTCAACCTGTTCACCTGATCACTTTAAACCCAGTCACTTATGGTTTGAATACAGCACTCTCTCAGGCCCAGCTCTTCTGTAAGGCTCCTAATGCACGCGATCGACTGCCCCGTGTCACAGTAACGAGTGAAGCAGGCAGGCTGGCCCACTTCCTGCTCCTGATGGCAGACACAGGACCTTCCTCCCCAGGGTGGCAGCAGAAGTCCTGAGGTGCTGACCTCGCTCCCACCTCTCAAAACAAGGACACAGCCTCGCTGGTGAGGTATGGCTCAAGGGAGGCAAGAGCCCTGTGCTAGAAGTGTTTCCTTAGACAGAGGGTTTGGGTCCCACATACTTCCTGCCTGTGAATGCAAGCGGTTCCTCATCAGAGACAAGATGTAAAGATGGAAGGAAATAAAAACATAAAAGTAGAGCCAGAGAGGGGCTTCTAGACCCTGTCAGGTGCTGCTGGCAGCTGAGACTCCATCAGGGTCTGAGTCAGTGAAGCTCGGTCAAGAGACGCCACGAGGCTCATGCCCGCCTCTGATAAGCAGTGTGTCCAAACGTGGCGCTCCACCCAGCACTACACCCCGGACAACGTGCCTCCGCCCTGCAGAAGATGCTCTGGCCTCCTGTGGTCTGCCTGTGCCCTGCTGGGACCAGGGTCACTTTCTCCCTCTCAGCACAACACCCCACGTACAAAGACCTAGGTCTTACGTGAAGGCACGCAGCGAAGCTGCAGGAAATTCTGTTTTAAAAGGAGCTGGTCTGTTGGACGTGGCAGCACCAAAGCTGAAATGACAAAAAGCTAACCGCACAGCATTTCTTTTGAAACGCCCTCCTTTCTTCTTTAATCTAATTTCCAACGCAGCACTCACCCCTGGAGGAGCAGGCCTTTGTGTGGCCTGACCTGTTTACTTCTGCATCTGCACAGGGACTGGGAACTCAGCTCGGCCCCAGGAAGTGCTGGGACGGAGAGTGGGCACCCACTGGGCACGGGGAGCCCAGGGCAGCCTGAGCCCACAGGGCCTCTTACCTGGTGCAGGAAGTCCACCAGGAGGCCGTGGGCTTTCATCTTGTCTTCCAGCTGGTGCAGGATGATAAGTGAGGTGTTGCTGAGCCCGGGCGCCTCTGAGAACACAGAAATGAGACACAACCCGAACAGTGCTTTCAGAACCACCCTGGCTAGCCAAGTGGACTCTAAACACTTCTAAGAGGCAGGGTCAGTCCTTCAAAAACATTATTTACATTACTCCATTGTTTTAAAGCTTAGAAATTTGGAGGGTTTGCTAAATTCATGTGTACTCACTCAAAACAAGAAGGCTGCTCTGTTTAGTTTGATCACTGTAGTTTTAAAGTTTGACAGCCCCAGGGAAACAGCTGTGGAAAGGCTTTTGTCCCACCACTGCCTAAAGCGTGACCATAAGAGGCAGCCCCTGCTGTCCATGAACCAGAGGAGCCTCCATGCTGCAGGGGAGTCATGTGTAAGGGAGGCCACCCAGGGCAGGCCAGAGGATGTGACACGCCATCTCTGGGACAAGACTCGCTCCCCGGCCCCTAAGGCAGTCTACCATTCCTGTTAACCAAACACAATTTCCAAGATCGCCATCTGATCTGGGGGCCTACCAGTGCCACTGAGTTCCTCTAGAAATAAAAAGCAGGACTGCAAAGTGGCCTGCCTCTGAAGGAACAGTCAGCGCTTTTACCCATGTACCCCGAGATGCTCTTCTGCTGTCTAGATCTATGTTGAGTCCTGTTCAAGCTCCAATAACAAGGACACTTACAACGTTTTAAAAAATATCAGGTGACTATTCTCAATTGCATGAGAAACTAAAAAATATGCTTCTCCAATGGATCATTCCTCAGAGCAAAGTCACACTCTTCTTATCTTACCCTCCGGAACAGACTCCGCCCACCGGGGGTCAGAGGCTGGGTAGTCATCCACCACGTCTACACTGATTTGGGTAACAGCCCTGTCCAGCTCAGAGTCAGAATCCAAGTCAGCATGCGAGGAAAACAGTTCATCAACCATCATCTGAGCATGACCCAAGTCTTTCCTGAAACAAATCGGAAAACAGAAGTATGAAGGGAGGAAAAGCGTTCCTCAACACTTACCATGGAAAGATCACCTAGGAGGTTCATGTCCCCCTAGTACTGCTGATAGACTGTTTAACATCCACAGCCATGAAGCCAACAAACACTGAATGCTTACAAGGTGCAGGTGCCAGACACAGGAGGACAGAGATCAGCCCTGGGTCTCAGACCACACAGCGGCGGGAAAGGACAGGGCCATTGATGGGCAGAGGGGTGGGAAAGCTGCCACCTGAGTCCCAGGGGGAAGGAAGGGCAGCGAGAGGCAGGGAAATCGCAGCACGTGGCAGGGTGTGTGCGGCTTACAGCACGTGTCCCCAGGGCAGCAAGGACTGTCACCTGAGACCGACACCACACAGGCAGAGACCACACAGGGAGCAGAGTGGACACTACAACCCAGCCCCGAAGACCCTTCAACTGGGCAGAGACCTTAGAGGAGAGCCAGTCATTAATGAGTCCAAGAGGGAACCAGGGATGAATCACAGAATCAGGCAGAGCCAGAGCACCATGCGTGGAGTGTGCACTCAATCCCAGGGTCAATCCCAGGGCCACGCGGGGCGGCGGGAGCAGTGGAGGTGTCGCCGTGGCCCGCCTTGCCTTCCAGCCTATTCTGACTCTCACTGTGAAGCCCTGAGGGTGGATAGCAGGCGAGAAGGGGTCACTGCAGGAACCCAGGCTGCTCCTGCTTCACAAGGCCAGATCCACTCGTGGCTGCTTCCCCAGGACTCCTGCCTGCCTGAGCTCCCAGCCAGGACCACCAATGGAGTCGGAGGAGTCTAGGGTCCAGCCCAGCGGGAGGCCCTCCCGACCTGGGCCCACACCTAGCCATCCCCTCACGCAGTGTCCACTGAGTGTGGGCGAACGATGCCCCCACTCCTGTCCAGAAGAGCCTCAGGACGAGGCTCTGTCTAGAAATAAGGCATCTGCGGAAACAACCAGGTAGGGTAGGGAGGGTGGCCCAAATCCCACAATCGGTGCCCTCACAAGAGACCCTGAGAAGACGGCCGTGCTGGGAGGATGGGCTGAGGGCACCCACGAGCCCGGCAGTCTGACACTGCCAGCAGCAGCCTTGGCAGCTAACAGTGGGTGAGGAGGGGCTCCCGCCAGGGCCTGAGGGAGCCTGCCCCACATGCCTTGGTCCTGGGCTTGGCCTACACAACTGAGACAACGCATTTCTGCTGTTCTAAGCCACTGAGTTTGTGGTACTTTGTTCCAGCGGCCACAAGAAGCTAAAGCAACCACGATAGTGGCTTGCAGCCTTGCTCACACCTCACGCAACAGTCATTACGGGCGAAGCTGGGCGAGATCACATAGTCTAGATCTCCCAGGAAGGCTGACCCATGCAGCACGCGCCCAGGGGACTTTTTTAACAAAGGAGAAACAAGCCTAGTGGTGCCCGCAGGTCACTAGCAGGCCTGGAGTTTACAACCACCACGGCATGACTGTCTGAGGCCTTCAGCTGCAACCTGGGTTACAGGGTCCTGGTCTGAGACCTGGAGGCAGCAGAGGCGGTGAACTCTGAGGACTTCTTCAAAACAGATGCATCAGATGAACCAAGACCTGCCCGCACTGCACCCGCTCAGCCACCTCTGCCCAGAGGAAGACAAGCCAGTGTTATTCCCAGTCTGTCCCAAGTCTCAGCAGCTCGCTGGGGGCAAAGCAGGGCTGGACGACCATCCAACCTCAGGGTGTCTATCCAAATGTGAATTCACTGTGCCTTTTGAGGAAGGTACCAGAACACGGAGGTGTGCAAGAAAATGCTAGCATGTCTTGAGCTCTGAGCTTGCCTCATGGGGTGAAGCCTCGAGTCACTGCCCCCAATGAACACCAGCAAGCCTTGCTGTGCGGTTCAGACACAGACGGGCATGGCAGTGGTCAGCGGGCCCAGCATGTCACCTACTGGAACCTGCAACCTGTGAATGGGGCCAGGCCAGCCATCGCTCAGTGGGAGCGGCAGAGAGAAACAGGGCAGAAAGACCAGAAAAGGGCTGAAATGCTCTCCAGGTGGGGGAGGAGACAGAGCTGATGAGGGAAATAGCAAACCACCTGAAAGCATGACGGGCCAGGTGGAACCTGGAGACCCAGGCACGCTGCAGGTCACAGGGCAAAGAGAGTAAGATCTAATTAAAAAGCCACACATCAGGGCTGGGACTGTGGCTCTGAGGAAATGTACCCGTGTGAGACACTGGGTTCGAGTCTCAGCACCACATAAAATAAAGACATTGTGTCCATCTACATCTAACAAATTTTTTAAAAACCCAAAAAAACAAACCACCCACAATGGGGTGGGGGGCTGTCCGCCACGTTCCCACGGCACTCTCAGGCAGGCGGCGGGCTCGTCCCAGGGGCGCTCAGGAGCCCTGGGCTGGTGCACCCTGCTGGCCCTTGCTGGGCCTGCACCTCCAGCAGACTTGCCCGGCCTCCTGTTTAGGAGCGCAAGCCTGGGACAATGGTGTGACCTCCTTCTATCACCACTCCAGTTCTGCTCTGGATCTACAAAGATTCCTGGAGCCATACGCACCTCCAATCTCCCCTTTTGGTAGCTGTACACGACCTAGAAAAGCTGCCAAGCATCCAAGGATACAAACAGCAGCAGAGAAGAGCGTAAGAGTGCAGACAAAGCACTACCCAAGGACCAACGGGTATCTACGCAAAAACAAAGACTGGCAATTTCCCCAAAGGCTCTCAATTGATTTAAAAATGGACCTGATAATACAAAGTACCTCTTTTGTGACTGTCTATGACCTTTTTGCCTGAAATAGAATTTGGGGTACACAGTTTATTTACTTGATACTTACAGGAAACGCATGGTATTTATATTTAAAACACACTTTTATGTTTAACGACCTCATTCTGAGTTCCACTTTCATCACAGAAGCTTGCATTTCCAGCGCTACTGTTTTGATAATATCAATGAACAGCCCTGTGCCAATTAACACTTCGAACTTGAAGTCCTTGGGCCTCTGGCACTCAAATCTGAGGTGTGCTCTAATTCCACAGTACAGATGACAGCAATGTCAACGTCAGGAAGAAACTACTGCCCAACACAAGGAAGCAGTTTATCCATGAGAGTCAGTAACCACTGCTCACTGTTCTAAGAGCGAAAAGAAGGAAACGGGAAACTTCTTTAAAAAATCAGAACATCTTTTACGTAGATGTCTGACGCGTTTATAAGATCATAAAGTCGTCACATTCCTTCCATTCCTACAAACGCACTGTTCAGTTTAAAAAATTACACAGCAAGTTTCCCAAAACTCTAAACAAGTTATATTCATATTTTTTTAAAAATATTTTTAAGTTGTTGATGAACCTTTATCTATTTACATGTGGTGTTGAGAATAGCATCCAGTGCCTCACACAAAAAAGGCAAGCACTCTTCCACTGAGCTCAACCTCAGCCCTGTATTTGTATCTTCTGAGCTCAGTAAAATGAAAATCCAAATAATACAAAAGCAATTTTAGAGAAAATGTGCTATAAAAAGAATAATGGCACCTTAGCAAAAAAAGAAACTGCCAAGTGTCACTACCTACTATGCCAGGGCATGAGGCAACATGTGCAGACCATCTGGGTGATCCCTCTTGGGGAAGAGGAGCGGGTACTATTCAACAGCCTGCAATTCACAGGCGGCCCCACAGCAGATCCCTTGCTCCCTTGTCAATGTGCTGAAGAGCCATGGGAAGCACAGCTGGGACTGGGTCCTAGGAAGGTGAGCAGGTCCAGCCAGGAGCAGCCAGTCAGCAGAAGCCACAGGCAGGAGCCCAGCAGGGACAGACAAGCAGCACCCCTGCAGGCCCCAGATATGCCCCAGGAACCTCAACTCTGACAAGCTCGTAGGTAGCAAAACCCAACCAAAGACCAGTTTCATCGCCGCCTGCAACTCCTCTGCTTCCTGCTACAGTTGCAGTACCAGCAAACAGTACACACTGCTCTCATGAAGGTGGAGGCCATGTTCCATGAGAGGCCCTGCCCAGCAAGCCCTCTGTGCCCACCAGGTTCAGTGACCCAAGTTGAGAGCCACTGCTGGCACTAATGTTCAAGAAAACGTCCCTCCTGATGAGCCCACCTCCATCACACTCCCACCCCAAACCAAGTGCAGAGGTCAGCAGCCGTCCCCGCAGCAGGAAGCCCTGGTCTTGAAGATGCACCACACCTGCAGTACTGCAGAAAGGCAGCTTTCAGCAGCTTCGTCCTGTCTTCCTGGGCGACAGTTCCATTCTTTGTGGTGGTCTCAAAGACCATGCTCTGCAAGGACACAAGCACAGTTCAGAGGTGAAGGTCCAGAACATTCCTAATTGCTGAAGGAAGCCGACCACCTGAAGCCCCAACACTGCTGTCTGTACTGGCCCATGACCCCAACACTCCCCAAGCCTGACACACCCTACGCTCGACACATCCACACGCCTACACCTGACATACATGCTCACACTTCCATGCCTGACACCCCCACTCCCCTACAGGCTTGCACATGCACTCATCGCCTATCCAAACACCATGGCCAGTGCTGACCAATCCCCCAGCTCCTGCAGGAAGGTGGACAGCTCAGGGATTACACCCTCACCAAAACTACCTGGGGACCCCAGCAAGACCAAGACCATCTACAGGTCTGCTCTTACACAGCTTCACCCAATGCACACCACTGAGCATGTGAGTAGTTACAAGATTAAATAACCACATGATCAAAAAATAAAGCCTCAAAGAATGTTGCTTTCTGTAAAAACTATCAAATCACTTTAAATTACAAAAATATCCTATGTTTCATATACCATTCAAACGGAAAACACCCAAAACAATACCAAATATTTTCACTCTCCAATAAAAGATTTTTAAAAACTCTACAGAAAAGGGTAAGTATCTCAGGTTTCAAGATGACAGGGGAAAAGTGGGCTTTTCACCCTATGATCCCTCCCCAAACTCATAAGAAACAGAAGCACAATCTGTACCCAAACTCTGTGAGTCTAATTTCCTCAGGAAGAAAGAACCAGAGGGCACTAGTAGTGCTGGGACAGAACACCCTCTGTGCGGAGTGGGGACAGGTGCAGAGGGCTGGGGACAGCACAGGAGAACCCAGGGCCCTGGCTGTGCAGACTTGGCTTCCTGAAATTTGACCATGGAAAAAATTAGCCTGAGAAGAGTTTTTCAGAGCTGCAGGAAGGTGTGGGAGGAGGGAGGCAGACATTTAAGTAAGCCAATTAAGCCGATACCTTCCCACACTCCAAGACCCACAGAGAGTCCTGTGATACAGGACATGCAATCAGCCCGTTACCAGGCTCAGAAAACCAAAAGTGGTGTTGACTTTGTCACTATGGTAAGTCCTATGCTGGGATGGCAAAAGAGGAAAACCAAGTCACCCACACCCTAACCCACGGTGGAGAAGCAGGAGAGAGCAGACGTGGCACTGCTTGCCAGTGCAGAGCAAAGCCACAGAAGCAATGGCTCAGAGGCATCAGAGCAGCTGCCCTGGGGAGGACCAGTGTTCTCATCTAAGCCTCTCAACCACATCTGCCTTCCCGAAGTGCAATGTGTGACAGGTGACCACGTTACATCACTGCTGGGCCCAGCGACCGAAGACGCCAACGACTCCTCCAGCTGCTCTGCCAGCAGGGACACGCTCTCTCTGCAGGTGATGGACACCAACCCGCTGTTTCGAGAGAACAGGAGGGGAACACCGCCACAGAAGCCAGCGCCCAGGATGCCGTCTCCTGAGGGAAAAGCACACATGGCACGGAGGCTTCATGGGGCTGCTGAAGCACCAGCGTGCTTCTCTCCCTACCATGCACCTGGCCTCTCAGCTCCAGGATCAAAGGCCAAGAAGTAGACTCTGTGCCCTCACTTTAAGATGGTAAGAGCCAGCGCTGCAAGAGTGCAGTGGGCCCAAAGGAACACTTGGTTCTTCAAGGCTCAGCAAGCAGCCCCTCCAACCCCTGGTGCCCTCAGGCCTGATTCTCTTTGCCCAGGTGTCCAGGCCTGCTGGGCGGCAGCATTCCTGCCTGCTGCTGGATTGGCCCCGGCCCCCACGCAGCCCTCGTGAACACCTGATGGGGCCGCTGAGCACTGCTGACGCCTCCACGCAGGAGACAGCGCCTGGACTCTCACCAGGGCTCTACGCAGACTGGTTTCAACTCACAAAGGCCACCCTCACTGGCACAAGCGACGGCTTCCCTGGTGCCACCTTTCTTCTGGGTCTCTCCCCCAGGGAAATGCAACTATCCTTTCCCCAAAAGGGTAACATCTACCGCCCTCATGGTCACAGCAAGATCATTCCAGCTACTGCAGATGTGGCATTCAGGGTCTCAAGGACTCCTGGAGGTACCATGCCCAAGCAATATGCGGGGAGAAGGCGAGAACCACCAAAGATGGCCAAGAGCTGCCAACTGAGCCAGGCTTCTCAAACCTCTACTTCACCTTGAGAGTTAAAGCTGATTCTCTCCCGAGGAAGAGAGAACTTCCCGGTCCCAGTGGTACACACGTGGACAGCATTCTCAGTGTACAGGTAGGCCATCTGGCTTGAAAAGTCTGGGACCATCAACCGGCATATGACCAGGTCTTCAGACTGAAAGGTGAATTTAGAAACAATAGAACATATTTGTATGATTTTACAATTACATTCCTGTGGCAGGAGTCCATGAAATGACAGGCTAGCTCACTAGACTCCTTGTGAAGACCTGAACACTGGCCATCAGATGACTTGAAGGGCTTGGCAGGACAGGTCTGCATACAGTGCTATCGATGTTCTCAACCCTATGTCCCTGTAAGTTCCTGTTGAGATCCACCCCCACAGTGAGGGTTCAGGAAGGGCCTTGGGTTGCTGCCTCAGGAGCAGGATCAGGGGTCTAATGAAAAGCCTGGTAAGCCCGCCTGCCCTCCCACTGTGACAAGACTCAGCAGAGGCGCCTATGAGCCCTGGACATAGTTCGCCTCCAGCACTGTGTGATTCTCTATTACCTGTAAATAACGCAAGCACAGGTGTTTGCTACAGCAGCCCAAAACTTGGACAAATGCTACTCAGAGCAATCGTTTGCTGGGATGCATTACTCAGCGAATTCTGGAAATGTTTTCAGGTATTCCAATTACAACTAGCTGCCCACAACAAATGTGAGAGATAAAACAAAGCTTAACCTACCACACTATTTATTGTAGAACTGGAAAATCCTTACAAACAATCCCTGGTTAACATTTAGACCCCAGTTCTTACTTTACTGACAAGACATCAAGTATAAGCTCAAGCTTATTTATTTAGCATGGAGGGTTCAAGTCCAGCACCAAATTAAAATAAAATAAAAACCACATCAAGTACGAGAAAACTGAGCCAACTGTTCATGTATAAAACCAGAGGCAGAAATGGGAATAAAGAACAAATTAAATGACAAAATTAGCAAATGTTGGGGCTAGGGTTGTGGCTCAGTGGTATAGCACTTGCCTGACATGTGTGAGGCACTAGGTTCAATTCTCAGCACCACATATAAATCAATAAATTAAATAAAGAAAAGATCCACTGACAACTAAAAAAAAAAAAAGAAATTAGCAAATGTTAAAAACAATAAACTCCCATTGAAGAAGTAATGTTACAAATGTTACCTTAAAGTGGGATCCGAGGGTTTATTCTATTCTAAAATTGTTTCCTTTACGCCCCTTTGCACTAGCAGAAATGTTTTCCTAACACTGAATATATCTTTCTTGTAAAACAGGAACAATTAGTAAGGTTCATTTCCATTTGAAATAAAAGAACAAATGAAAAGATTTTCTTATGGGATTCAGTTAATGTCATGTAGAAAAAAAGACTTAAGGGAACTAGAGCAAAAAAACAGGTAAGGAAAGGCAAGCCGCTGTGAAGCCCTCCCTGGAGGACCGCAGCTGGGAGGGGCTCCTGGGAGGCGGGGAGCCCGGGGCGGGCTCTGAGGAACACCTGGTGCTGCTGCCCCTCAGGGCTGTCCCGACCCACAAGGAGCCCTACGCAGGGCCCCACCACCACCACCACCACCTCCTCCCTCCTGGCACAGCATTTCCCGCCCACTCAGTGCTGCAGAAGTGATGACCTGGGGGCTGCAGCAGAGGGCACAGGTGGCCAGCTCCTGGTGCCGCCACTCTCAGCCACAGTTGGGAAAGGCAAGGCTGGGATGGAAAAACAGAGGAGGCACAATGTCGGGAAGTATTTCCCAGATCTGCAGATGAAGCTCAAAGAACAAGATCTCAAAGTGTTCAATGGTTAGAAAAAACCTCATGCGTAAGCCACTTCAAAACTTAACGTACCTGAAAAGGTGGGTTGTACTGAGTGACTTCTACAGTGATTGCATCTGACACTTGGTAGCCATTGTCTTCCACTGTTACCAGGGAGTAGTAGACCAGGCAGGGGCTGTCTGCAGGATGCCACGCAGCTGCCAAAATCAGGAGCCCATCACTAGCCAGGGAAAAAGAGAGTCTGCAGCCTCCGGAAGACAATTTGGCAGGTTCTTACAAACACAGACACACTTGTCGAGTACCCTAGCATCCCCACTCCCAGATCCTGACCCAAGAGAAAAACCAAACACACTCACATTAGAACCTGTGTGCAATGGAACACAACTCAGCAATGCAAGAAAGAAATCACAGAATCAATTCCACGTGCACTACATTAAGTGAAAGTAGCCAAACTCAAAAGGCTGTGTGCTGAGTTTATTCATAGGGAATTCTAAAGAGGCAACGCTGAGAAAAGGCAGATGGACCACTGCCAGGACAGTGACTTTTTGAGGGTGATGAAAAGTGTTTTCTCTCTCTCTCTTTTCTGCAGTGCTGGGGATTAAACTCGGGGCCTCAGCCAGGCTCAGCAAGAGCTCTACCAGTATGCAATGGCCCAGCCCTGTTCTGTCTTTTTTTTTTTTTGGTGCTGGGAATTAAACTCACAGGCACTCAAATGCTGAGCCACATCCCCAGTCCTATTTTGAATTTTATTTAGAGACAGGGTCTCTCACTGAGTTGCTTAGTGCCTTGCTGTTGCTGAGGCTGGTTATGAACTTGCCATCCTCCTGCCTCAGCCTCCCAAGCCACTGAGATCACAGGTGTGGGCCATGGCACCCAGCCCTGTTCTGTATCTTGACCAAGGTGTGGCTGACTGCCACACTGGCCAAGACTCAGAATCACACATCAAAAATGGCAAATATCACCAAACAGGAATGAGGGCTCAACCAAGCTGCCTCAATAAAATAAGGATGGACACATAGCTAATGTAGGAATGGCACAGCATGGTCCTCGGGCACACCCCGCCCAGGCCCAGACCGGGACGGGAGTTGTTCTGGGAAGCAGACATCAGCACCACAGGCAACGTCATGCCACAAGGACTCACGGCCCCGAAGCCAAAACAGCTCTGCTCCAGCTGACCACAGGAAAGGCCCACTAACCCAAAATCCAGTCAGTCCTTCGCATAGCCTTTGTTGAGAGGAATGACAGTGCTTTTTTATTTATTTATTTATTTTTAATTTTTAGCTGTTGATAGACCTTTATTTTATTCTTTTGTTTATATGTGGTGCTGAGAATCGCACCCAGTGCCTCACACATGCTAGGCGAGCACTCTACCACTGAGCCACACCTCCAGTCCCCAGTGCTTTTAATTTTAGGCACAAGTTGTCGAAATGCCAAGGCTGCTCTACATTTGAAGATCTTTTTTTTATTAAAGCTGTGTGCTGCTTTTACTCCTCCAAAGACATTGACCCCGACAGACAATGCCAAGCTCTCTGATCCCAGCTTTTCCCAAACACCAAGCGGCAATGCCAACAACCTTCCTTCAAGCCTCAGAAACACCGACAGGGGGCCAGCTCCCTCCATGGACAGTCATACCTGAGAACACAGGCAAGTCCTGTGAACCGTCCTCGGTTCTCCCCCATTCTCTGCGTCCACTAGGACTTCCCAAAGAAGTCAAGAATTCTGGTTTAAAATTGTGACATAGTGGTGGGTCCCAGAGGGCCTAGAGAACGATCCACACAGGAGGAGCTGGAGTGAGGTCTCAGGGCAGAGCCCTGGGAGCCTCCCCGGTCAGTCCTGCCAAGGGAGAGTGCAGGACGGGTACTCCACAGGCCACAGTGCCAAGCCAGCCCACGCGCACCCAATGCACAGCCCGCTTGGCGGGTGTGGTCGGGACCTGTCTTCCTTGACACCATTGTAAAAGAAGCTTCGTATCTGAAAAACTACTTCGGGTAGTGAAGACAGACACTGTACACCAGTAAAAACTGACAAGTTATGTGGGAATATGTAAGGTAATAAATTTAAGATTAAAAAATCCAAACTTCATATATGAAATGAAGATATATGGACTTCATTACTGCAATAGCCTCACAAAAGAACTCATAAGCCTGCTCACTACAAAAGCAAACCAGGCTGTCACTCTAAATCAAGAGTCAATAGCTCTGAGAAAGAAAGGCACTCTCTTGAACAGAAGCAGCCCACAGTGGCTGAAACTACCTGTGCATTCCGGTCACTACACCTTGAGGGCGTGAGTGAGAACTGGACTGTCTGGAGCTCAGGAAGGCAGGAAGGTCAAGGGGGGCGAGCCCGGCTCCCGAGCTTCATAGGCTGTGTCAGAGGACCACGCTGGGAGCAGGAGCCCTCGGGCGGCACTTCCTAAGCACGCTCCATTCCCTGTTCCCTGCTCCACAATGAGACCTGTGGAGCCCAGGGTGAGCTATGTCCAAGTTGCAGTGCTAAATTTCCAAAAGTGATACTGGAAACAGGTGAGCTGTACTTAATTAAATGCTTGCAAAGGTAACAAACAACATCATCTTCACCTCCTGGTGGCTTTCCCAGGTTCTCAGAGACTGAGGAGGAGCACGGCAAGTCTCAATGCCCAGCTCACACAGCAGGGCGACAACCACAGAGCTGGAAGAAGTTGTTGCACTACACTAAGTGGAAGCAGAGGAATTACTCAGAACACAGCAGGGGCAGCTGGATGTGGACAGGCTGTGCTGGAGAGCTACTTGGGTGGACCCCCAGAGAAGGAAGGTTGTACAGACCCCATCAGACTGGCATTAGAGGAGCTGCCAGCAAGATGCTCACTGTACACACCACCAACTTATTTCCCAAACCGTTCCTATGTTTCTTAGGACAATTTAATTGCTTACCAGTTTTGCTTCAAGTCCAAATACCGAATGTTGACCCCTTCTTTAATAGCTTCATAGTTACTTTCAGATCCCTAAGTTGGAAATATCAAAGACATAAGCTACCCAAGCACCAAAAGCAGTCCTTTTCCCTCTTTGCCCCCAGCTCCTAGGAAAGCAGCTTGCAGCTGCTGCATGAGTAGTGCATACACCTGGAAATGGACCACGCAAGCAACTGACATGTGCCCGCTATGGGGAGAAGGAATGCCCCAGCTATACTTCATTTCCAAAGGAGTTCAAAGAGCAAAGCAGGAGCCGGAACACCACAGGCGAAGAGCCACCTACCCAGATAGCATCCGCCACGCTCTCCTTCAGGGCGCGGTGCACCTCCCAGCTGTGCGCCTGCTTCTCTGAGGACTCGTCCAGCTCCCACTTACTGATGCTTGAGCTGGTGAGGCTATAGAAGCTGGACCGTGCTCTGTCCCAGAGAACGCCTGCAAGCTGCAGAGAGGGGAAGTCACATTTCGGAATGGACCAAGGAGAATCTCAGACACCATGTGCAGATGGCTGTGCAATCAGATCAGTGCTCACAATGACTCAGGAGGAAGGGGTCCTGAAACCCAGTGAAAGCAAGGTGGGGGCAGAAGGCCTGGAGAGTAGAATGGGGTGTAAAAGTCACAGGGTTCTTGGGAAAGAATCATTCTGTTCAAAGGGAAAAAAGCCTTCTTTAAAAAACAAGACTGAAAAATAGTGACTCCCAGCCAAGTCTGAAGTGGGGTCAGCAGCCCTGGTAAGCAGAGCAGGTGTCAATATCTCCTGAACCCGTGCCCTGACGGGACGCATGGCAGGTAGGGCAAGGCTATGCGTGGCCATGCTGCTACAGAAGCAGACATGCTCATCAAGTGCGTGTGCGGTTTACCTGGGTGTCCATGGTGGTTCTGAACCGGGCAGACGATGCCTACAGGGAGTACCCAGGACTGGCCCAGCAGCTTGGTCAAAGCTTGCCAAGTGTGGGGGCTTAAAGCCAGAGCCAGGAAGAAGGTAATGGAAGGGGACCCAAGAGGGGTCCCACTGATCAGCCCCAAAGCAGACAGAGGCTAGGGAAGCACCACGGTTCTGGGTGGTCACTGAAGAACTGACACTGCCTTTGGCAGAACAGTCAAGGGACAAGCGTGTGGTCCATGGCAGAGAAGGAACATGGTAAATTTGCTTTTAGACATGTTCAGTTTTACAGCAGAACATTCAAGGAGCTGGGCATGGTGGTGCACACGGGAGGCTGAGGAAGGAGATTCCCAAGTTCAAGGCAATTCAGCCTGAGCAATTCAGCAAGATTGTCTCAAAATAAAAAAACAGAAAGGGCTGGAGAGGCAGCACAGTGCTACAGCACCCCAGGTTCAATCTGCAGTATTGGGAAAAAAAAAAAAAGAAAAAAGAAAACCCAAGGAAGCAGGAGAGAACAGCAGGGGTGAGCACTGCAGATTAAACAGGAGGGCACAGCCCCAGGCCTGCTGTTCAGCGGCACGCTGAGGAAGACCTGTGCTTCACACGCTGTCCTAATGTGGCACAGCATGACACCGCTCTAGCGGAGAGTAGACCCTGAACATGTCAGCTCCCATCTCCCCTGTGGGCGTACCCTTCCAAATGGCAGGGCGGGAGTTGTGCATGGAGGGCTGTGGTCATGGGAGAGAGGACCCTGTGGGGAAATGCTAAACCGTGAACTTGATCCTTAAGAAACAAGTTTTAAATTTACACACTAGTTTAAAATCATATGGCGGCAATATCAACTTCATAGGAAACATTCAACTTAACATTCTCTAAGAACTGAGCTTCCAATACAGACATTTTATAAACTTACCATGATATCACTACTAGGAGACAAAATCCCAAAAAGGGAAGAAACCTTCCGACCAATCCCTGAAAGCACACCTTGCCCCTGGGGCAGGATGTGCTGATGGATCTTCCCTGAGCTTTCAGGTACCAACCGAATGAGCTGGCTCCCTGCAGAGGACAAGATGAAACTTCCTCCCTGTGAGCAAACAGGGAGGTTAGGTACATGTCACATCAAGAGGAAGCAAACGAACAAGACACTTGGAGCCAAGCAAGATGGCAGAGGCTGCAAGCCTAGCTACTTGGGAGGCTAAGGAAGGAGGATCGCAAACTCCAGGGCAGCCTCAGCGATGAGCGAGACCCTATCTCAAAACGAAAACTAAAAAGTGACTGGAGATGTTGCTCAGTGGTGGAGCATGCCTTCCATGAATGAGCCTGGGTTCAATCCCCTGGGCTGCCAAAACCAACAACCACCTCTCTGATGCAGAGAAAAACCATCCTCACCTCAAACAAATATAAAAGAATGAAAAAGGCACATTATTTTATTAACATGATTCACTTAAGGAGCCATCTGTTCAATCAGATGACCAACTCCTGGTGGTGCCGGGGACTGAACCCATGCTGACAAGCATTCTATCACCAGTTACTGCTCCAGCCCTTCTGACCAGTGCGACTGATTCTACACAGAAAAACACTGGTAGCAGTGCTCATGCTTTTTTAAAATCTGATTTTTAAATGACATGCTCACTATGACGCTAGTTGAACAGATCAAGTAATGGACACACGCAGTCATCCTTACAGTGCCTAGACCTGAAGTTGCTCTCGTAAAACAATTCTAAGCGACATGAACACTACTCACCACCACCCCACACAGCACCTCAGAACCCAGGAGGGGTCTCCGTGGCTGAGCCATTCAGTGGCAGACCCACTTTCTTCCCGATCCCAGCTGGTCCCTCCCTTGTGGTGCGGCTCAGGAGCCAGTCCCAGCTCAGCTTTCCCCAGAACTTAAGGCAATACTCGCCACGCACCTTGACTGCCGTGAGGAACCTGCATATCTTATCCCCTCCCAAGTCCACGCACGTCTCTGTGTAGGTGTCCTCCCCAGCGAGACTTGGCCAGTAGCGGATGGACCCTTCTCTAGTGGCAACCATGACAGCAACGGCCTGGAAACAAAGCCACAGCAGCCAGCGGTCAGCAAGAGGCCTCAACAGCAAGGACCCTTCATCTGGAAGCGGCTTTTCAAGTGAGCGAGCACAGGCTCGCCTTCCCTTTGTTGTGTGGTACCACAGACTTTAACACTCGCATGGACTTGTGCAGCTGCTCCAGTAAGGCTCCAGAAAGTTCCACCCCCAACTCCCAGTGCTAGCACCTTCCCACCCTGACACCTGGCAACCCATTTCCGTCGCTGCACTGAGAACATGACATGACTGCTGACCGCTCCTCGGCCTCCTGCCTCGGATGCACTGGTCACTGCAGGCATCACTGGCTTGGCCTGCTGTGCTGAGAAGTACCCCATCAAGGAGGGACCCCTTTAGCCACCCTGCCACCAGCTATCAGACACTGGGCTCTTGCTGGTTTTGGCCATCACAGAGGAAGCCGCTGTGACATCATGTGGCATCTTCACATGACCTCCAGTGTGACAAGCCAGGAATGGAACCGCTGGGTCCGCAGTAGGCGAGCCTCAACTCCGTGAGAGGAAAGCTGCATCCTGCCAGCGAGCACAGAGCCCCAGGAGGGCCGGCCTTCTGGGTTCCAGCCAGCGCTGGGTGAGAGGGCTTTCAGTTTCTCTGGAGGCGATGCTGTGAAACGCCTGCTCGTGCGCTGGTGCATCTCACACCTGTCCTTCCAGACCCACGCTGCCCATCTGGTTTTTCCCCAGTGCCCCCTTGTTGAACTGGACCACCTCCTTATCAAGCTTGGAGACCTCTTTGCATATTCTGGACATTTCTTTTTCGGATACATGATCTATAAATATTGTCTGTCTTATAGCTTGTCCCTTCACTTTCTTGTCTTAGGCCAAGTTTTAACTTTGATCTTATTTTAATTTTTCTATTAATTTTCCCAATTTTTTACTTTACAGGATCATGATTTGGAGATTTCTAGGAACTGTGTGCCTGACCTCAGGTCATGACAATTTTTCTACTCTTTTCCTGAAAGTTTTCTATTTTATTTATTTTAATTTTTTTTCGTAGTTGTAGGTGGACACAATACCTTTGTTTGCTTTGCTTAATTGTATGTGGTGCTGAGGATGGAACCCAGTGCCTCACACATGCTAGGAAAGTGCGCCACCACTGAGCCCCAGCCCCAGCACCCAAGTTTTCTATTTTATATTCAGATCAATGATCCATTTCAAGCTAATCTTCATAGAATTCATTTTTGTTTCTTTTTAATCACAGATCACCAGTTCTTCCAACACTATGTACTGGATGTCCTTCACTGAAGTGCTTCCACACCTGACAAGGGACCAGTGTAGTCCTCCAGCGGGTCTGGAATGTGTCCCCCCGTCCTGCTCTACACACCATGTACCTCTGTCAGTACCACGTTCTCATTCCTGTACTTTACAATAACGTCCCAAAATCAGGTTGGATGTTTCATCCAGCTTCAGATAAGAATTTCAATAAGAATTTGTCACCTACCTGAATAGAATGTGCTTCACCTGAGGGAGCAGAGCAGGAGAGGGCCACCAGGTCAGCACTCCAGTGGAAATCACTAGGTGGGAGCTGGAGTTCTTTGCAAACAGATAACTGGAAAACAAATACAACAGAAAGTCTTTTGCATCAAACCCATATCTTCGAATGTACAACTGATTTCTCTATTTCCTTTCTCTGCATATTATAGATTCTGATTTGTTGCTAGGAAATAACGTTCTGCACTATTCTGTCCTTTCATAGCCCTTTTTGTTCAGGCTACAGGAATTTTGAACACAGACCTGGGACTGCATAAGAGCTGGACTGGACCTTGATTTCCAACATATCTCTAGATCAGACTTGTGGCCATGAGTCCTCGGGCTAAGAGAAGCACACTGGCTTCCTATGTGGCTTTCCCAGGTCCATGGGGTCTGCTCAACACTTAAGATCAGCTTGACCAAAAGGTAACTACACCAAGTTGCCTTGACAATGTCTTTGACTCTGAGCCAGACATCAGGGCTTGGCTAGCTCGGCCTGCCTCTGGGACTTCCCCGTGAGCTTGCTCCTCACAGTCACTGTCCTCTAGGCAGCAGCAGGCAGGCAGCACACTCGTGGAGAGGTGCCAGAGACCCTGCCCAGGAAGAGGCTGACGGGATAAGCCACCGCCATGCCAGACACTGACTGCACTATCAGGGCACGTTCTGAAAGCCAGCTAGCAATGGTGTCGCTTTTCCTATTTTATTAAGCATCTTTCAGTAGATTGAAAAAAACATCATTGTCTTCTTGAAAATAAGCATGTTCAGCTTGCTACATGATGTGGGCAGCACAACCTCACTCTTCATTAGGCAGATGGACTGGCATCGTGTTCAGTGAGAACTTCAATGTCTCTGACTTTATGAAGAAAATAATGTGACTCTGCTTAAAATCAGTGCACAGGCTTCCCATGCCGACAGTGCTCCTGGGGTGTGACCCTTTCTGCAACCCACTGGTTTTCCTAAGAAGGGTGGCAAGCAAGAAGGGCAAGGACTCGTGCACCCAGGAAAAGCATGCAAGATGGGGAGCCAAGTGGCTGAGGGAACACACCAGAATGGACGGGCCCTCTTCCCAGAAAAAGGCTGAAACCACAGAAGACTGTGCTGAGGCCAGAGCGTCCTTGGCCAGCCTCAGATCCCAGAGAATACAGGCTCTGTGAGCATTTGGAACTGGGAGGAGCAAGGAGGAAAGGCCCACAGACCCTGTGTGAAGCAAGGACAGTGACACCTTGAGGTCATGGGCAGTTCGCTTGGTCATGGTGGGTCTTTTGGGAGGGAATAAAATTACTGTCTTCAATAAAAACATTATTGAAAAAACATTTTGTTCCCAGGATACAAATGTGATGTGCACTCAGTGTTTTGGATCACAAATCCCTGATGCCCACGTAGGCAGAGACGACCATCCTCCACCAACTCTGAAGAACCAGGGTGGAAATGAAGAACCCACTGGTCCCCCGCTTTTACCTTGGTGACAGGTGACAGAGTAATCTTCCAAACGAGCAGTTTCTCTTTGCTGACGAGGCAAGCCCATCCACCTTCATCTATGTGAACAGATAGCTGGTCGTCAACTGTGGGGAAATGGGATGCAGTCAACCTTAAATCCCCAACGAGGAAAGCTGCTGGCATTTCCTGGGCCACTACGGCCATCACCACGTTCCACCAAAACAGGACAGAAGCACACACAATCACCAACCTCCCAAACAAGAGACTTAACTTTGATATTTACCTTTAGAAATACAAAGAGGCAGTAACTGAATTTTGGTCCTAGGTTTATAATTTTTGTTATAAGCAAATATCCCTACTTTAAATTAGAAATATTTAGCTGCATTCATAATATAACTGAAAAGCAACACAAATAATAAACTCCCTAATTAACTATGAAAAGCACTTCAAGACAAATTGCATTCCTTCACAAGAATGTGTTTTCAAATCAGAGCTCCTGGAACAGAAGATGCAGGTTCCATCCCACGGAGACACAGGCTCCCCAAAGGGACAGAGCAGGCCAGCACCCTGCTGCACCTTCACACGGTGCCAAGCCTCATTCCCACGGCCCTGGAAAGGTCACTGGTTTGAGTTCTGCTCTTTGTGTTACGATGGGGGAACCTGAGGCACCCACAGCTCACAAGCTGACATGCTGAGGCAGGCCCAGGCTGCACTGGGCTCTCTGCTGAGCTACATCCTCTATCTGCTCGGGAAGCCCTTTTCCTGAACGCACTCTAAGCTCCAGGCCTGACTTCACACTGGCCTGCAGGTTCGCACCCTCTCGGTGCACACATGCTCATCTCTAGGACTGGCTCCCCTGAATCCCAGGTTTGCAGTCAGTGTTGTTTGTTATCAACATGGACTGGTAGCATGAACCAGGAGTGTGTTCAAAGATTTAAAAGCAATATAAGCTGCAATTTTTCCAGAGAAAGGAAAAACACACTTAAAGCAGAACACTACACAATGGAGGTTAGTAGTTTAGTTGTCTGAAAACCATCCCCAGGACTGCAAGCCAAGATGTGCGAGTTCAAATCCATGAGAAATATCCCTTTCTTTAGAATGGAGTAACATATATAATTATATATTTTACATATTTTGGTACTGGGGATTCAACCCAGTGGTGCTTAAACACTAAGCCCCATCCCAGTCCTTTTTATTTTCTATTTTAAGACAGATTCTCGCTACATTGTTTTGAGTCTCACTAAGTTGCTGAGGCTAGCCTCAAACATGCGGTCCTCCTGCCTCAGACTCCCAAGCCACTGGGATTATAGATATATGACACCATGCCTGGCAAGAACGGAATACTTCAAACTCTCTTTGAAATATTACTGTTCACAGTAAGCGATACACAAGTTACTTATGCTGAAATATACTCTAATACTGTGACTCTCTTCTTATTTTTTTTAACGCTAGCTGTGAAGCACTAAACTGATTTCAGGAACAAGCCGCAATATGAAAAACACTTTCAGAAAAGCCAGAGGAGCACGTTAAATGCTCCATACACAACTTAAGGGGGCATGGAGGCAGTCTGAACTCTGTGCATCCCGCCCTGTGAGAGGCTGGACCCAGGAACACTCAACCACTGAGCTACATCCCCAGCCCTATTTTCACCTCAAGACAGGGTTCCACTAAGGCACCAGGCTGGCCTCGACTTAGGCGTCTTCTTGCCTTGGTCTACCCATCTGCCAGGTTAATAGGCGTGCACCACCATGCCCAGCCCAACGCTTCACTCTGTAATGTTGTTCTTCCAAATCTGTGCAGACTCTACCCTCGGAACTTCTACACTGAACCTCTGACGTCGCTCTACAAGGGTAACACCACACCACTGTTTGCTCAGCCTCTGGGACATCAAAGGACCCAGGAAGGGAGCATGAGCTAAACTTACTGCACTATTAAACCCAATAACATCAGGGGCCAGTCCTGGAAGTTGTTTTTAAAGCTTAATTCCATATACCTGACAGTTTATGAAATGGGACTGAATTCTGCACAGACCTGAAACTACCAGACTTAACACAACAGTGTCAGGACGACTGCCAGGCTTCTCCAATGCTTCATGCGTCTTGACTGCAGCAAAGAACCAGTCAGACGCTCTGTCCTGCAGGTGAAGGCAAGCAGGTCCATCTCCACGCCAGGCTGCTTTGCTCCCACCTGTTGACAGGGTGAGTGGGGGGTGTCACCTACCCTCTGCCAGGGTCAGGGCCTCCATCACCTTAATAGGGAGTGACGATCCAAATGTCTTCACGTCGTAGTTCACAGACTCAGTTATGGAGTGATGCGGGAATACACGTGTAGGTGTTCCTCTGAAGAAAAGGGACTGCGTTACTTCCCTTATCACTCACGACTGTCCACTCCTCTACTTTTTATGCATGTGATAAAAGGATCTGAATAAGGAGGTGAGTTAACAGTGAAACACTGGCCTCTGCGTGCTGTGTAAGTAAATGTACTTTTCATCCAAAAAAAAGGCTGACAGGATTTAGGGAACCTTGGCTCAACCAGTAATGCTCAGTAATTATTGTGAGAGCCACATGCCCCCAACGAGGGTCCATGAGGAGGTCACCATAAGAGCAACACACCCCATCCCTGTGACATTCCCTCTTGGCTTCTATTCACTCAATACCTAGAACTTTTCAAATAAGATGGAATACTGAAACATTAATTGCCCAACATCTATGTTTACTACCTTAGGCTTCTTATCACAAGAAATTAAAAATTGAGTCTGTTAGTAATGGTCCTATCACAATGAAAGAACTGTCCTGTAAGCATGTATTTCCAGAAACCATGAAATGTACATTCATAAAATGTTGGTGTACAATGAACTTACCCCTGGGCTCTCACTAGCAATCAAAAAGTTATTAAGCACTAAAAATTCTACTTTCTATAAAATACTTGAAATAATAAAGGGAACAACTCTACATGCAAAGGACATATGAGCCTGTAAGCTGAGTGAAGGTGAGGTATGACCTGAGGTGTCCTTGCTAAGGGAGAGTGACCTGTTCTAACAGGGAGTGGCAGCTTGTGGAAGGAGAGAAGGGACAGGCAGGACAGAAACGGGTGGGTGGGAAGAGCCCGGGACACCTGCGGGCCTCCTCTCTGGCGTGCTCACTGCTGGCTAAAATGAGACATCCGTCTGTCAGGTGTGTGAATATTAGCACTAGCACTAGCCCAGGGGCAAAGGTAGAATTTGGTCTTCTCTATTAAACCAATGAAATTTTCTTAGTGCTGATCTGAGAATGGAAAGGGTTTTTCCTTTTAAGTAAAAGGTCTAGGAAGCAGACTTTGTTTCATCAAGATAATTTGTATTTCGTGTTGTCTTCTACTGGGTCTTTGCTTATTAACAAAGGGAGCCTTCTTAGTATTTTAAATGAGCTAAGTTTTTGCTCACAATTATGTGAACTTCTGTACTTACCTTTAAAATCATTTATTGTAAAAAAAATGATGAAATAAATAAAAGTAAAAAATAAAAATTATTTATTATTTATTGTCACTGACTAAACAGATGACTAAGATATTTGTTTTAAGCCTTTTGACTTTTTTGATAAACTTCCCAAAATCAAACTCTAAGTTAGATCTTTTTCACCTTGAATTAATTTTGAGATTTTCCAGCAGGACCTCAAGAAAGCCATAAAAGGTATCTTTCTAATCCTCTAAGAGAGAAATGGTACTGGCATGATGGCTTTCCTCTCCAATTCCAGCAACTTAGGAGGCTGAGGCAGCAGGATCACAAATTTGAGGTCAGCCTGTACAACTTAGCGAGCCCCTGTCTAAAAAAAAAAAAAATTTTTTTAAAGGCTTGGAGATGTAGCCTAATGGCAGAGCACCCAAGGGTTTTATCCCAAATACTTCAAAGAAAAAGAAATATTAGGCTGGGGGGACTGGGGATTGAACCCTGGGGCGCTTAACCACGGAGCCATCTCCCCAGCACCCCCCTTCTAAAAATATTTTATTTAGAGTTGCTTAGGGCCTCGCTAAGTTGCTGAGGCTGGCTTTGAACTTGTGATCCTTCTGCCACAGTCTCCAGAGCTGCTGGGATTATAGGTGTGCGCCACTGCACCCAGCTAATTACGCTTATTTGATGTTAAGTTATATGTTAAGCACTGTCAAACAATTAGAGAAGCTCACCCTTCAAGATATCTTAAGGGATATCAGATGCTGACTCATGATGGCAGGGGAGGGAATTCACTGTATTGGACAGAGTGGAGTGGGAGGAAGGAAGGGATGGATTGGAAAAGAGTAGAATGAACGGGACATCACTGTCCTGTGTTCACATATGAATACACAACCAGTGTAACTCCACATCATGCACAACCACAAGAATGGGAAGTTATACTCCATGTATGTATGTCAAAATACACTCTTCTGTCATTCGTGCATAACTAAAAAGAATAAAAATAAAAAATATATACTTATGTGCTCGCTTCGGCAGCACATATACTAAAAAATATATACTTAAGGATAATTGCTGATACTGACGTGTTTCAAAAATTGTATGAGACCTCAAAATCCAGCATGTTACCAGTCACAACTGTGGTCATGTTAAAGAGTCTCGGGCCATGGAAGGACATTTCCTGGCTGGCTGCTGGCTCTGTGATTCTCACCAGATTCTAACCATGTCCATTCTAAGTCTCTCTTACCCACAGGCAGAGGTACTGATTCTTCTGTAAAGCACGAGGCATCAGCCACAGTCCAAAACTACTTTTTCTTCAAGCAGAGTCATAAAAAGGACTCTGATAACATTCAGTTCATATCACTGAACTGGGTAAAAATTTCCAGAGTCCTAGTGAAGAGAGAGATGATCCCAAGGTCACGAAGAACAAGAATCACTTTTTCTGCCTACTTTCTTTCTATTTCTGCCAACTTGATCCCTTCGAAATTTGGAAACTATTCAAGAGTTTTCTTATTTTTATGGCCATAATAAGTTCAGTAAAAGTCTGCTATCTTTATGGTACAATACACTGGAAATATTGGCTCTATCACTAAGACCTTGGGATGTCCCATTTGAGGGTGTACATAGAAGTGCACCTTGGTTTGGCTTCCTAACCCTGATGTTTGCCAAATCCAATCAGAGACTCCTCACCAAAAGTTCCAGCAGAGCAAACCTAAAGAGTGCCTATGTGGTCAATCACAAAAATCCTTACATAAACAATCTGATTAAGTCTGATGAGACTTAAACTGACTGCTCTAATATCTTCAGTGGGAATGTGGGTAACTGTAGAAAGAAAAATCACATATTTGGAGAAAAACTCCAGTACACTTGTTATCAGATCAGTCCTGCTCACTGTTTTCAAGTTTTTATTATCTATCTGTAGACTGAACTGGATCCTGAATTTTCTAGATTCCTCCAATCCAATATTCTTTCATGGAATCACTAAGAACAAAATTCCTCTGTTCTTGAAGCTCTGTAAACTAAAGATGGAAAACTTCAAGGGACAAGTCTCATGTCTGACATGAGTTCACCAAGCCACAAAACCATAACCAGGGACATTCAAATGAAACCAGATAAGAAGTTGATGATTTCATGCTGTGGACAATTTTTCCTAAGGAACAGGAACAAGACTCCCCACCATAATGAGGTGTTGATCTCTTCTGACTTTTCCTTGCCCATGCCTACCTCTTTAACTTGGCAGGATAATCCTGTAACTAGAATTTCATTCAGTGGCTTCTGTGGTACGGTTATCAAGTTCATCTCAAATATTCACATGCCTTATGAAATGTTAGTTCAACTAGTGGGTAACTTTAACAGCACCTCTAAGTATCTGTGCAAATTGTACAAGTAGTCCCTTTATAGTTAGACTTCTAGATCTACTTGTTCCCATTCTGTTTTAATTTAAGCCAATCATGGAATGCTAGATAAAAGAATTTTTGTTACCTACTTGCTAAACAAGGAGGAATCTGTGTAGTCACTAACACTTGTTGCACACGGATAAATATATCTGCTACAGCAGAGATTCAGTTACAAAAAAAGAAGAAAAGAAAAAAGAAATTGAACAGGCTACTTAGTTAAAATAGACTCTTCTGGCTCATTCTTTGATGTATTTGATTTTAGTCGGTTTGGTTCATGGGAACCCGAGTAAAAAGCATATTCCACATTTTTGGTATTATCTTCCAGTCCTAACAGCAGCCTTCCTAGTACACTGCATTCCCTCCGTTTGCATGCAGCCATCCATCAAATGTCAAATGATCTTTCTTTAGACAGAATGACAAAAAAAAAAAAAAAACAAAAAAAAACAAAAAAAAAACCTGAAGGAACTGGTAATCACAGGGGCATGGTAACCTATGAAGGATGTGTCAAAAGCTGGGACACCAGAGTAACATAACAAAGTAGCACCACGCCCTTAGTGTTGGTCCCATTCTCATCTAAGTGAGACCCTGACCAAAAGGTCGGAACTGTTAAATAAAAATGATGGAAACCACCGTTTTGTACTGAGCTCCTGCACCAGGCCCCAAAGACCAGACGAAACCGAAATGGAGTCACTCCAGCCATATGCCGCATCATCAAGTTGAATCTGAGGGTGGGCAGATCCCCAAACAAACGGGTTTTCCTGAGAACAAAGGTCGAGTCTGAGTATTATAAATAAGTCCCCTTTGCTTTAACGCTCAAAAGGGTAACCTGATGTTAACCCGTCAACATTCTCTCCCGTGCCGCTTCCTTCTTTCCACCCCAGGAGACTCACTGCTGTGGCTCTTTTTCTACGTTGCAGACGGAGGCTGTGCGGACTCACGAATCGCAATTAAACGTCAGTCGGATCTGCAACTACACTTGCTGCACTTTCGTCTTCTGACCCACGAAAAGTGCAAACTGCGGACCAGAGCGACAAAACGGAGCTGAAACACGGCAAGAGCGAGGCGGGCCCACGGCCACACTCCTACTGCACGCCCGGCGCCTGCCGGCAGCCGCCCCCTCCCAGGCGCCGCCACTCACCGCGAGCTCAGCGAGCTCCGCCGGCCTGCCGGCGAGAAGAGCCCCGGGGAGCCGACCGCGGAGCCCAGGGACAGGCCCCTTCTGCTGGTCGCACGGGGCGTGGACCCCGGCCCGACCCCGGCCAGCGGGCCCCTTCGGGACCCAGGACCCGGGGTCCTCGGAGAAGGGACGGCCGGAAACATGACGGCAGGGCGCAGCGGCACGCAGGACACTACAGAAGACAAGCGCGGCTCTCCCGCGTCCGGAGCTTGAATGCCCGGGGTGGGGCGGGAAGTCACGCGGTGATGAAGTCAAAGCGCCGCGCCGCGCCGCGTTCGTGGTCGGAGGGGACCTGAGGGCGCGTAGTAATTACGTCAAGCGCAGTGCGCAACCGCGGGGTATGATCGGAGCGGGGCCAGAAGGCGCGCAGAAAATTACGTAAATCACTGCGCTGCGGTGCGGGACCGGAAGGCTTGTAGAAATTACGTCAAACGTAGCGCCGAGTCGCAGGGCGTGGTTCGAAGCGGGGCCGGCGCGTGGTAATGACCCGGAGAGCGCCTGCTGCCGCAGGACGAATGGTAGGCAGCGGCCCTGGCCTGTTGCACTGAGTCCCGCGCGCCGCAGGCCGGCAGGTGCAGAAGGGCAGGCCTGCGCTACTCTTGGGCGGGCTCTGGCTGACCACCGCCCGCAGGTTATTCGTTGAGCTCCTCTGATCTAATTGACCGGCTTTGCTACTCGCTTGGACCCCACATTCCGATAACTTACAAAACCGGGTCCCCCATGTTTCTTTCCCGGGGCTTCCTGCCCTCCTGCCGTGGCCCAGCATCCTCTTCCTCCGGTGCCGCTTCCCAGGGAAACCTTGCCCGTGACCGGATGTCCCTTTATCCGTTGCCCTCTCTGCTCCTGTACACAGACTGTGATGCTTTGTTCTGCACAATACTTTGGTGTTCATAGTTGCCTCTCGAGTAGCTGCTTTCAGGTGCGTTGACAGGAGAGTTGACTGCTACCTTCGTGCACACCCTCATAAATATTTAGTAGACTTTTATCATATCTTTTGGAATAAGGGAATGGGTTAACTGGTACTTGGGAGACAAGAGCGTCCCCGTTGTTAACGTTACCCCAAAACCATCTGCGCACGTGTGGCACCTGGCCTCACCTTGCTCTACTTTCTTCCGCCTGAGTTTTTCCCGTGACGTTGTGGCTTACTTTCCAAGTCTTAAAGCACTTCCTCCTCCTCTCGGTCTTACTAGGAAAGATTGAAAATGTGTTAAAAGGTTTTAGGTACTCTTACACCATAACTATGGAAGGTGACAGGGTGATTTGCTTGACCCTATTTCACCCATAATTTCACCACAGGTATGTATGTCAAAACGTGTGAGTACCATAAATATACACAATTAGTACGTGGGCTGGGGTTGTGGCTCAGTGGTAGAGTGCTTGCCTGGTATGCATGAGGTACTGGGTTCCATCCTCAGCACCACATAAAAATGAATAAATGAGCCAGGCCCCATAGGACCCCTGGCCTGACTGACTGAGCCCGGTCTCCAGGATCCCTCAGCCCAACCAATCACTCCCTGCCTCTGGGACCCCCACATCGACTAACTACTCCCTGCTGCCAGGACCCCCAGACCAACTGACTGTGCCCTATCACCGGGAACCCAGACCGACTGCACCCGGCCTCCAGGATCCCGCAACCACACCAAACACACCTGAACTCCAGGGTCCCTGCCTGACCAACCACACCCTGCCTCCAGGACCTCCAGCTGACCACATCCACACCCTGAGCTGCAGCTCCCCATTTGCCAACACATTTTGAAGCCAGAGCAGCCATCTTGGATAACCCTGGAAGCCATAGCTCCGATCTTTAGGTGGGGCAAATCCCATCCTGAGATGCCTGCTGGAGACTTGAAGCTCAATGTCAGGTACCTCTCATGAATCAGGCTACTGAACACTGGGAGGTTTCATTACTATATGACTGTTATACCGTAGATTTTCTTTTTTCTCCTTATTGAAAAATTTTAAGTTTTTATTTCTTTACTTTTCTTGCTCTCATTTTTTTTTTTTTTTTTTTTTGTTTACCTGTTCCCTCAGGGTCTCTTTCTCCCTTTTTTACATGCTAACATCCAATTTCTTTTGATTACACTCTCACCCTTTCTGTTATCTAGAACTTCTGTATAGTCTTTTCTTATCCCATTAACAGCCACATTCTGCATCCCTCTGCATCTTCTTTGTCCTCCACTAGAAACTGCAGACCTTATTGCAAATCTGTTTGTTTTACTGAAGATAATATTTGAACTCATTATTATGACAATATTGTTAATGTCCTCATAGGGGGTATTTGGTCTAGGATTGCATAGTGTCTGAATTGGGCACTGCTAATATTGATCTCCCCTTAACGAAAGGGTTTTGGAAACTTATAGGGCCACTATAAGCCTATAGGGGGAAACTGCAGTACCCCAGATCTAGAGGGGAAGATACATGAACAACATGAAAAAACAAGGGAAGAAAATGATCCAAACAAATCTAGATTCTATATTAATAGAATCCAATGACAGTATGGTAGAAGAAATGTCAGAAAAGGACTTCAGATCATACATGATTAAGATGATTTGTGAAACAAAGGATCAGATAAGAGAACAAATACAGGCAATGAATGATAATACCAATAAGTTGAAAGAGCAACTGCAGGAAGCAAAAGATCATTTCAACAAAGAGACAGAGATTCTAAAAAAAAAACAAAAACAAAAAAAAACACAAAACGGAAATCCTTGAAATGAAAGAAACAATAAACCAAATAAAAAACTCAATGGAAAGCATCAGCAAAAGACTAGACCACTTGGAAGACAGAACCTCAGACAATGAAGACAAAATATTTAATCTTGAAAATAAAGTTGCCCAAACAGAGAAGATGGTAAGAAATCATGAACAGAATCTACAAGAACTATGGGACACCATGAAAAGACCAAATTTAAGAATTATTGGGATTGAGGAAGGCACAGAGATACAAACCAAAGGAATGAACAACCTATTCAATGAAACAACATCAGAAAATTTCCCAAACCTGAAGAATCAAATGGAAAATCAAATGCAAGAGGCTTACAGAACACCAAATTCACAAAATCACAACAGGTCCACGCGAAGGCACATTATAATGAAAATGCCTAACATTCAAAATAAAGATAGGATTTTGAAAGCCGCAAGAGAAAAGCATCAGATTACATATAGGGAGACACTAATACAGATAGCAGCCGACTTCTCAACCCAGACTCTAACAGCTAGAGGGCCTGGAACAACGTATTTCAAGCTCTGAAAGAACATGGTTGCCAACCAAGAATCCTATACCCAGCAAAACTAACCTTCAGATTTGAAGATGAAATAAAATCCTTCCATGATAAACAAAAGTTAAAAGAATTTACAAATAGAAAGCCTGCACTACAGAATGTTCTCAACAAAATATTCCATGAGGAGGAAATGAAAAACAACAACGTAGGTCAGCAAAGGGAGGAACTACCTTAGAGAAAAACCACTCAAAGGAGAAACTGAGCCAAGTTAAAAACCAAAAATAAGCCCAAATGACTGGGAATATGAATCATATCTCAATAATAACCCTGAATGTTAATGACCTAAACTCATCAATCAAAAGACATAGACTGGCAGAATGGATTAAAAAGAAAGACCCAACTATATGCTGCCTGCACGAGACTCATCTCATAGAAAAAGACATCCACAGACTAAAGGTGAAAGGATGGGAAAAAACCTACCATGCACATGGACTCAGTAAAAAAGTGGGGGTTTCCATCCTTATATCAGATAAAGTGGACTTCAAGCCAAAGTTAGTCAGAAGGGATAAAGAAGGACATTTCATACTGCTTACGGGAACCATAATCAGGAAGAGATAACAATAGTAAATATTTATGCCCCAAACAATGGTGCATCCCTGTACGTCAAACAAATCCTTCACAATTTCAGGAATCACATAGACCACAACACAGTAATTCTGGGTGACTTTAACACACTGTTGTCACCACTCGATAGATCTTCCAAACAAAAACCAACCAAAGAAACCATAGAACTCAATAACACAATCAATAACCTAGACTTAATAGATATATATAGAATATTCCATCCATCAAAGAGCAGATTCACTTTCTTCTCACCAACACATGAAACCTTCTCGAAAATAGACCATATGTTAAGCCACAAAGCAGCCCTTAGGAAATGCAAAAAAATAGAGATACTGCCTTGTGTTCTATCAGATCATAATGGACTGAGAGTAGAAATCAATGACAAAATAAAAAATAGAAATTACTCCAACACCTGGAGACTAAATAATATGCTATTGAATGAAACATAGATAACAGAAAACATCAGGAAGAAGATAAAAAAATTCTTAGAGGTCAATGAGAACGACGATACAACATATCAAAATCTCTGGGACACTGCGAAAGCGGTACTAAGAGGAAAATTCATTGCATGGAGCGCATTCCAGAAAAGAATGAAAAGTCAACAACTAAATGACCTAACATTACAGCTCAAAGCCCTAGAAAAAGAAGAACAGAATAACAGCAAAAGTAGTAGAAGACAGGAAACAATTAAAATCAGAGCTGAAATCAATGAAATTGAAACAAACAATTCAAAAAATTGACAAAACAAAAAGTTGGTTCTTTGAAAAAGTGAACAAAATAGACAAACCCTTAGCCACACTAACAAAGAGACAGAGAAAACTCAAATTACTAAAATTCATGATAAAAAGGAAATATCACGACAGACACCACTGAGATACATAACATAATGAGAAGCTATTTTGAAAATCTGTATTCCAACAAAATAGAAACTACCGAAGACATTGACAAATTTCTAGAGACATATGCTCCTTCCAAACTGAACCAGGAGGACATACACAATTTAAACAGATCAATATCAAGCAATGAAATAGAAGAAGCCATTAAAAATGAATAAATAAAGGTATTACATCCATCTACAACTAAGAATATATTTTAAAAATAGTACATGCAGTGATGGGATTCAGGATACTCTTCCCAAAAATGTGGCACCTTGGCATTTAAGAAGACAGCAAGCACCAGGCGCAGTGGCACATGCCTGTAATCCCTACAACTCAGGAGGCTGAGGCAGGAGGATTGCAAGTTGAAGGTCAGCCTCAGCAACTAATCACGGCCCTAATCAACTAAGTGAGACTCTATCTCAAAAAAAGGACTGAGGATGTGGCACAGTGCTTAAGTACCTTAGAGTTCAAAGCACAGTACCAGAAAAGAGAGAACACACGAAGCAAGAAGAGAAGAAGCGGACAGTCACTCTGATCCCTGAGGCAGGTTGGATCCTCTTGTGAGAGGTGCCCTTATGTACCTGAAGAAAAGGATCATCCATATCCCTGAAGACGGGGCACAGGGAAGACTGGACCAAGAGGGCTTGTCGAGCACCCCTGGTCCCCACTTCATTGTGTCCCTTTGCCCAGCATGCTCATCAAACCCAAGCATAAGAACACACAAGTTCCCATGTCTTTGGGTATTTCCTGGGGCTCCCAGGTCACGAAAGTTTGAATTAAATAAACATATATGCTTTTCTCTTGTAAATTGCCGGGGACCAGCCCTAGCAGCAGAGTCCAGGGATCCTCAATGGCCTGAAATGTAAAAGCCCCCGAAAGATTAGGCGGCGCAGCGTCGGCGATGGACAGCAAACCACACGGACTCGGGTCAGTGTTGGAATGCTGACAACTTTATTGAACTCCTTTACAGCTTATATACCCTTGCTCCCACCACCCAAAATATCTTGTGATCAAACATAAAGAAAGCACTTCTTTAGAAGTTTCAATAGATAACAGAAGTTAGGTTGTAAAGTCAGCTAACTGGCGCCATCTGGCATATCTATCTCACTTAACATTTCTCCACAATGGGCTCTTCTTGACCCGAAACCTACAGAACGCACATTTTTCTTTAAAATTTAACCTTTACCCAGTCTCCTGTTACTGTGATAAACCATGACCTCCAGTAACCTTCTACTATGACCCTAATCACATGCCTAAGCTATAGTAAATCACACAATACTATTAAGAGCTAGGCCATTAACTTTAAAACAAAATCTCTATCTTTAAAAGAACTAAGGCTTTTCTATTAGAACTAAATATAGTGTACTTCTATTGAAAGGTTATTACTTTATAGAGGGAACTAAATGTAACAGGTATTTAAATCATAGAGACTAGAGAAAATCACTTACGGGTAACTAGATAATTGGAAGTCTTGTAAAAGCTAACAAAAATATCACAAGACATGTTGCTTCAGAATGTTCACCGTTCCCCATAGGAAAATTAGTGTTTAGTGTAATCAATTGAACTTATTTTGTTGGAAATGATTTGACTCCTGTGAATTGTTTGTGTTCCTACCATCCCTCAACTGAGAAGCTTTATTGAGCATAATCACTCACTGTAGCAAGGTGAGTTTCCATTAGAAAAACAAGAAAGGGAAAAAGTCAATATTTTGAAGAAGGGGCTCCGGCTTTACTCAACTTACGACGAGTCCTTGCCAGCGTCTTCCAGGGAAAGCCTTAGCAGAGCCCAACTTACGACGAGTCCTTGCCAACATCTTCCAGAGGAAGTTTCCAACCTCTGGCATGGACTGTTATCCGCTAGGCACATTCCCTTGGCATGAGTTCTATACGCCAGGCGCCCCCGCAGTAAATCAGTCTTTTTTTATAAGGGCCTCAGCCATGAGCCTAGGATGGGAAGAAAACGTGCAGTCTATGCCACTTTGATTCTATTAAGAGAAATGTGCCTCATCCGTTCAGACAGCCCTGTGTGTGGGCCCAACCTCAGCTTCCATGCAGATGTCCCTCCCCTTTGTGCCTTTGCAATTAAGACCAAACATCGATTCATGTGGCACTGGTCACTGCATCGACAACAAGGACGCAGCCAGAACTGTTTTCTGCAGGCAGGTAGAACTGTCAGGTCCCAGCCTCAGCAGGCTGGTAACAGATGCTGGAATGGAAAGGCAGGAGATCGTCCACGTCCAGATGTTTGCAGGCATTCACCTGACCCTCACTGACTGCAGTAAAACCCAGTGGCTGGATTTCAGTGTGGAAGTCCTTCCAGTAGTGCAGAACACATACTCTCCACTAGGTCTGGGGGCAGCATCTCCACCTGCAGGCCCAACAGTCTCATGGCCACTCCCTTCTGCAATTGTAGGGCAAAAGAGCTGTGAATGACTCCTACATGGACAGGTACAGCTGTGCTCCAGTAAGACTTTACTTATGGGCACTAAAATTTGAATTTCTTATATGTTTAATGTATTGTGAAATATTATTCTTTTGATTTTTTTCAACCTTTCGAAACTAAGATCCATCCTTAATTTGCAGGTCATAAAAACACAGGTGGCAGGGCAGCTTGCTGACCCCAGCTCTGGCTCTGAGAGGTGGGTGCAGGCAGCATGGGGCACAGGCCCAACCAAGGGGGCACTCAGGGTTTGCCAAATGGACTCTCGGTGCCTCAGATGCAGAAGCACACCCCAAAGGAACATAGATATTGTCGTTCTCATAATCCTTCATTTATATACTTAACTGCTTTGTAACATTTACATTTGTTTTTATTTATTTTTTTATCAGCTTGGCATTTTTTGGGAACAAAATAGATTTTCCCAAATGGAGCCCTGCTCTATAAAAAGTCTACCTCCAGGGGTTTGGCTGACTGTATGATGGTCTAACTTGTGATTATTTCCTAGGAACTTGAGGGCCCAAGGTCAGGGGAGAGCCTGCCCAAAGAGATGAGCCCTGGAGGTCGTGCAAGACGCAAGCTCAGCAGGGTGAAATTCTCACTGTGCCTGTCAGAGCTCAGATGACATTCGCTTTCTTTTCTAAACTGGTTCCACGTCCTCCAAGCACTCTGCAAGCATGTGGGATGAAAGGTAAGGCGTCCAGCAGGCTTGAACGCACACGTGGCCAGCTGCTGCTGCTTGGGCACTGTGCGTCCCCATGCTGCCCGAGACTGTGCACTCCTACAACACTACATTGATTCACGGCCTGCCATGCTCGTCTGCCGCTCTGGGATGGGGGACAACAGGCGACCGTCTCACCTGCAGGACTGCCAGAGCGTTGCTTCTGGAGATGTGCATACACCCTGGGGGAAACGTGGTACCCAGGCATTGGTAACTCATCGTGCCCACAGGTCCTGACGGGGCACAGGACTCTCACTGAACTGAAGCAAGTAGACAAAATATTTATAAGTAGCACAGAAGTGACAACATTAACAGTCTTCAGTAAGGAAGGAAGGAAAGGGATTGTGTGTGCTTTCAATTCACATTATGACTTGCCTTTCTACATTTGTTAAATTTTTATTTATTCCTGAATCTCCATAGCAAGTTTTAGTAAGAAACTTCATGCGGTACAAAGTTATAGAAGTGACAGATAAAGTTCACTACATATTTTAATATGATATTAATCATATTAAATGTTACTGAGAGACATGAACAAGGGCTGGGGCTGTGGCTCAGGGGCAGACACTTGCCTAGCATGTGTGAGGCACTGGGTTTGATCCTCAGCACCACATAAAAATAAATAAATAAAACAAAGGTATTGTGTTCGTCTACAACTGAGAAAAAAGAGACATGAACAAGCTAGGTGCAGCAGTGCACCTCTGTATCCACAGGACTTGGAGACAGAGGCAGGAGGATGGCAAGTTTGAAGCCAGCTTCAGCAACTCAGCAAGTCTCTGTCTCAAAATAAAAAATAAAAATCGCTGGTGGTACACCCTGGGTTCAATACAAAAAAAAAAAAAAAAAGTTAAAAAAACGCCAAACATTCTATATTAGAAAGCAAAAATAATCATCAAACTCAATCTTGTAAATACCTATGTGGAGCAAAGAGAGTCCCCCGCACCTGAGCTAGGCTTGTGTTCCGTCTGTCTTCTGGGAACAACACTGAAAAAGCAAACTGCAGAGAATACACACGAAGCTTACTAAATGACTGTCACAGAGGCACTGTTTATTAACTCAAAAACACCACATTCACTCATCCTTTGAATCCACTGTATTCATCATTAAATTCCCTGCCTCTGCTGAAACGGGCAGCTTCTTCTAGGAGGACAGGGACTGAGGCACGTCGGGGCACAGGGAGCTTCCAATTCATGCCAGCTCAACGACTCAGCCTCCACGTCACTGATGCAGCAAAAGCATTTTTTCTTGAGGCAACCACAAGTTACCAGGGCAAATCAGAACATGGCAAACTCGGTGGCTGCTGCTTTGTTTCAGGAACTGAGACATTCCGGTGAACAAAAAACTATGCCCATAAATATGGGAAGCGGACCTGTGGTGTCCTCCCAGGACAGTGCCACCATAGAAGATTCCTGGTTCTGCAGAGCAGCAGGGCTTTCGAACTTTCTTCAAACATCTTACGGCTGAAAATTACAGCCATGTTATTCAGATTTTAGCTGTATTCATGAAATTTCAAAAGTATTATAAAAACTATAAATTTTAGTTTGGGGATCATAAGCTTTTGACAGATAATTTTCAAATGTATGTCTCATCCAACTGAAGTGTGAAGCTCGCCTTCATCCCTCTTCCTTGGTGGTACCCGGCAGGCCGTGCCTTGCCCAAGAGTACTCAGAGAAACGCGTGAACAAAGAACTCGAAGCATTCCCATTCGAGGAACAGCTTCCTTCCCTTCTTAAAACTAGTCAGGCCTCCAGGTGCCAAGATGTTGGAAACCACACACGTGCAGACGTTCACTCCAGGATCACACGTGCGGGAACTCCCGCCTCTGAAGCGGGCCGCCGGCGAGCCTTCCTCTCCTCTCCTCTACCCCACGCTCACCGCCGCTGTCTGCCAGGAGCTCTGCTTCTCTGTTCCAGACACAGTGAAGGCCCAGAGTTTTGCTGCCCTGCCCAGTGAGAGGAGGCCTGGGTCACGGTGTGTTCTAAACTGGTCCACAGTCATGGCTCTTCATTCATAATTCCCTTCAGAAGCCGTCTTTCCCAACGGCATGACTCTAGAAGGCAGGCAAAGGAACACGAGGCGCTGGGTGACCCTGAGCACAGCACCGCGACAGAAGGAGAGTCGGAGCCGGGAGAAGGCCCGGCGTGGTGGACACTGAGAAGGTCACTCACTAAGACGCTGACGAGCAGTCTTGAGGACAGGGACATTTCAAAACAACATTCTACGAACTTTGGGGAAACAGACATACTTCAAGTATCCTGAAGTGCAGGTTGCAGATTTCATCAGTCTCTCGTTCCCTCTGCACAGAGTCCCTGGGCTTGGTGCCCCGGGCGCTGCGTCTCAGGCTGCAGAGAAGCTCTGTCTGTCCATTAGTCTTCTGTACATCCCATTTGGCCTTGAAAGCAGTTCTTCATGCTTCCCATGCTCGGCGATTTTTCCATGGTCAAGAACAGCGACAACATCAGCATTCTTGATGGTAGACAGGCGGTGAGCAATGACTAACACCGTCCTGCCCTCCATCAGTCGATCCAGAGCCTCCTGCACAAGGTGCTCATTCTCTGCATCCAGCGCGCTGGTTCAGGGCAGTGGGAGCAAGTAGAGACGTTAGTGCCATGGGCACACGCAGCCCCGGGGCCCCGGACAGGGAACTTCTACTCTGACCCGAGGACACAGCAGGAGGCGGGCAGGACCCCCCCTCGGGAACCACACCACATCCAAGCAGAACCGTGGCCCCCAGGAGCCGACCACGGGGGCCAGGGCCCAACCCGGGCTGTCTGAGCAGAGTGGGGCGCCCACTCCTGCCTCTCTGCCCTGGCCTCTCGACTGGCATTGCTGGCTCAGACTGTGTCACTTCACGGTGCAGGGTCCCCTCCTGCGGTGGGACAGCCTGGGGTACAGGAATGTGCAGAACACAGCCCCACACATGCATTCATCCTCACCTGGTCGCTTCATCCAGGAGAAGAATTTTGGGGTTCTGAAGGAAAAATATTTAAAAGAAAAGAAAAAATGGTTTTAGTAGAAACTACAAGCTCTCAGTAACAAAACAGAGCCACACCTGACAAGTGCCACAACGTGGGTGGACCTTGGAGCTTCACGCTCAGGAAGGGACCACACTGGCATGGTTCCACCCACGGGCAATGTCCAGGACAGATGCACGGAGGACAGGGGCAGATCAGTGGAGGGAGAGAGGAGGGGTGTGCACAGCGGAGGTGTGAGGAGCACCATCTAGGACAATGAGAAGCTCTAAAATCCACTGTGGTGACAGATGCACAGCTCTGGAAACCACCAAGTCAACTGTAAGTGCATAAACTGGGCAGCATGTGGGCACAGACTCCAGTGTCTGGGTAGCTGGTGACAAGGAAGCTGTAGATCAGCTCAAGCCAGGGCCACGGTCATCACCAGACTGAACTGCCCACACCAGATTTACCCTGCCGGAAACAGAGTGAGGCGGGGGACCCAACATGAGTGAGGTGTGGTCTGCGCTCTCCAGATCCTGCCAGCAGCAGCTAGGAACACCAGCCCACACAGAACAGGCGCGTGAGCAGACCGAGGCACAGCACACGGGGGTCTAGCTTTGCCAAGAGTCTGTCTGCAGGATGGGAAAAGGCAGTGCCACTTGCTACATGACCCAAACTTGCCCAAAGGGGAAAAGACCCCAAGTCAGGTAAGGCAACAGACCAAGCGGGAAAAGACCCCAAATCAGATAGGACAAATCAGAGTTAGCAACAGAAGGGAACCGGCTCTGAATGGGCGACACTGGGAGGGACCTCTCAGTCACTGTGGGTCAAAGCAGCCACGCTGAAGCCACGAGCTCTCTGATGTCATTGTCCTGAATGTCCAGAAGATCAAGTCCAGACACACGGAAGTGGATCCGGGTGTCCGGGGACTGGGGGTGGGCAGGGTGACAGCAGCTGTGCAGCAGGGACTCCCAGTGACAGAAACGCTCTGAAGTGGGCTTTGGTGTTGAACCAACTAAATTTACCAAGTCCCTGAGAAGTACAGTGGGATGGAGATAGTGCTTCAGCGAAGCTGCCTTTAAAACTCGCCATACGCTGAGGAGAATCTGTCCTCCAGGGCAGCTAGCTGAGCTGTAGCCAGCGTGGCCCTTCCCTGTCTGAGGTCACCTGGACCTCAGCTCTGCACCGCTGGACATGGACTCAACATGTGCTGGGTGCCCTGAGTGAGGCTCACTGTGCAGATGCGTCTTGAGGAAGCCATGTGCTGCTCTGCTCTCCCTGACAGCCCCACATCCAGGCCGGCTCCCAGCAGCCAGGAAGCCCATGTTGAGCCTGGACATGGCCTGCTTGCCCTCCATGAGAATGTTCAGCCACATACCCACCCTCCCCATAAGCATAAAAGTAAGGAAGAAAAATGGTGAACCACAAACTGCAAGGTGTACAGTTAAAACCAGCCACCAAAACCCAGTCAGGTGGCTTCAAGCTTACCTTAAGCAGGGCCCGGGCAATAGCAATCCGCTGTTTCTGTCCACCTGGCCCAAAACAAAACAAAACAAAACAAAAAAAATCTTAACAAAAACTCTAAGACTGCACTTTCCTGATGAGGCTGGTGGCTGGGTGGAGGTGACTTCTCCAGCCAGCCGCAGCTGGGGTAGAGGGGAGAAGAGAGACCTGTTTTTAAAATAGCTTGTCTTCCCATCAGTCTCAGGATTACTAGCAATGACTTTTATCACAGCTGTCCCTGAGGACCCCCACCCACCAGGCATCTTCTAAACGCGTCACCTTACAAGGTGGACCCCACGTCACTCCCACTTTACAGAGGAAAGACTGAGGCACAGGTAGGACCAGGTCTCAGGGTCAGTAGGCAGCAGGCCCAGGCCTGACCAGCACAGTGGGGATGGCTCTGCTCCCTAGCAGGACAGGGCTCCAATGGGTGAGGCTTCTGGATGGCACTGGAAATGTCTGCAGTGAAGGGCAGCTGCGCCCCACGGCTCCAGCCGTCACTGGCCCTCACTCTCTGGTCCCTTGGCCTCCCTACCCTCGCACACGTGGGCAGCAGTGGGAGAGGCTGAAGGCTACGTGCCCCTCAAAGTTCAAACTGCACTCAGAGTAGGGTGCACATGGTGGATGTGGGAGGGGTGGGCTGGAGGTCTGGCCATCCCCTGCCTGTCTGCCTTCCTCCAGGACTCCTTCCCACCTGGTGCTCACAAACCCCAGGACTCTCCTCCCGACGTGGGTACTGGCTTTTGGTAACAAGAGCACTCCTTTCTGGCTGACTCTGAGGAGCGGACCACCTCATCCAGAATTTCACCACCAGTAACCGACACCATGGTGGCCCTGGACCCGGCCCCTCATTGAGGCCAGTACTCAAGGACACCAGGATGGCCCTCTCTTGACCAGGGCCAGTCCCTGGAGCAGCTGGCTGTGGGCTACCTGTGCTCGGAGGTGTCCTGGGTACAGTCAGTGTGCAGGTGCCCACTGCTGGGCGTCCCGTCCTCCCAGGACACAGGGTGGGCTGGAGTCAGGGCTTATTGTGTTATAAAGTAGAGCTTAGAACCTGCAGGAGGGATGGTCATGCAGAAGCTGGTCCCAGGAGCAGGTGACTGGTGTGTGGGTCGAGCTTCACATCCCCCTGCTGGGCCACGCCTCCCTGTGCAGCTGAAACTTTTAAACCAGCCCAGGGAAGGTTTCAGAGCCCTGGATGGCAGCTGGTCATTGTCACAAGGCAAGGTGTGATTTTACCCTGGAAAGTCCAAAACCCACCTGCTCACTCGTGCCTTTGGTTACAGGAGTCACGCACGGTACACTGACTTTCATTTTTGGTGCTCTGTGGCCCCTCTTCCAGCCAATGTTTAGAGAAGGACAGGACCACTGCCCTGGCCTAGCCTGAGGCTGCACACCCGGGGGCCTGGGCGCTCCCAGCAGGGAGCTCAGCACTTCTGGAGAAGACTTGCTTGGATATTTGTGATGAGAGGAAAAAAAACTTTTGTTTATCCAAAAACTTTATTGCCCTTTCAGTTGTACTCACGGGTCCTTCTTCTGCATTCTAAAGCAACACAGAACAAATTATCTTTCTCTCCTGGAATGTGGCGCTGACATACCTCGGGGTGCTGGATAGGTCTGGGCCCACAGGGATGGGCCAGCGCTGCCTGCAGGCTGGGGGCTGTCAGGCAGGCCCACAGGCCAGTCTGCACTGGGCCTGTGTTTACACAGCCCTCAGTTGAGTGCTTTTCCAGTTTGAAAAGGGTTATTCAAAAAAGCCAAAGCAGGAAAACATGAACAGGTTGATGTGTAGCCCATGAAACCTGAACCGCTTGCTCTGAGGTCGATTATGGAAGGTTCCTCAGCCCCTGGTCTCATCTCCAGGGCACAAGCTGGGGAGTAAGAGCGCTTCCCATGCCAGCTTTGCATCTCTACGTCTGCGGGCAGACCACCTGCCCACCTCACGGCTGCCCTGCTTCCTGCAGTTCTGAGTCTCCAGCTGCAAACATCTTTTCTCAGATGAGAAGAAAGCTTACGGGGCTGAGCACTGTCCAACTGCTGCTGGGACAACTCCGGGGCACAAGGAGAGGGAGACTGTGAAGTGAGAGGCCACGAGGTTCTGCCCATGGCTCTGAAGAGGCCACCTGGCCCATGACAGTGACGCAGTCTGAGGCCAGGGAGCAGGGCACCTGTGAGGCCAACGCGCAAAACAGCAGGCCCACCTGACAGCAGCACGCCCTTCTCCCCCACCACAGTGTGGAAGGCTTGAGGGAAGTTCCGAATGAAGGACGCAGCATTGGCGGCCTCCGCAGCCCTCTCCACCTGCTCCACCGTCACCAAGGAAGGGCAGTCGGCGCCATAAGCGATGTTCTCAGCGATAGAGCAAGAAAACAAAACTGGCTCCTACAAGTTGGAACAAAGTGTTTGTCACAAATCCCAAGGCAGACTTCAAACACGCCCAAGTGCAGTGGACTCTGCACAGCAGTTAGAGCCAAGGCGTGGCTCTCGGGCACAGAGGACAGGGCTCTCCTCTTGCCCACGTCCTCTTTCTGCTCGAGCTCCCCAGCACTCTGCAAGCTCCCTGAACCGGCCTGACCTGAGCACCTGCAGTCCTCACCATGCTGCAGATGAGACCCCACCACAAGAGCCTGCAGCCGCCATCCCTGGGCCACCCAACCCTGGAGGATCCAGTCCACGCACTCCCAGCTGCTCCCACTGAGGGCAGAGGGGCGCCTCCTCCTCCCAGGAGCACATCCTGGCAGTGAGTGGAGGGGTCCAAAAGAGAGGCTGCCTGTGGCTTCTCTCCAGTGCCCACCACCCGGGCTGGCACCCATCACTGGGCCACCTGCCCCAGCCCAGAGCAGGCAGAAATAGGCACAGGTGCGTCTGTGGAGCCCACGACATGGCACACAACCCCCTTGGCCAAATGTCCCTGTCCCAAACAGCCATGGGAGAAACTCATCCAAGGGGCAATACCACAGTCATGTCTGCTGTGGAACCTGAGCTTCTCACGAGGGGCCTTTGCCTGCTTATCCCGGAAACCCGTCACACAGAGAGACTAGTTGGCGATGACGTGGGGCTTGGGGATGAGCCCCTGAGAGCATCTGCATCACGCTGCATCCTCCAGACTGTGCACGTTCCAGAGAAGCGCCAGCCCACGCCTGGATGAGGCCACTGCTTCAACAGGCCGCGCCCGGGAGGCAGCAGCAAGTGCCGCAGGACGAGCCCGGCAGCCTGGAAGCTTGTCCTCTCTCGAGAGCTGCGAGGTCCAGAAAAAGCGGGGCAGAAGCAGCTTCAAAGGGCGAGGGATGGACAGAGGCCTCTTCTCACCTGACTGACTGTCCCAATCTTGGATCTCAGCCAGGCCGGGTTTAGCTGGCGGATGTCATGGCCATCGAGAAGGACAGCTCCTTGCAGGGGGAGAACAAAGTCACTCAGCAACGGGCAGCCGACGGCTAAAGCACAGATGGTGCCCGGTGGGAGTTCCAGGTGCAGCTTTGCAAAGCTCAACAACAGTCCTGAGTGGAGCCCAACCAGCACGCAAATCTCAGATCTAAGAGGGCCTTCTGGGTGGCCAAGTCTAGGGCTCCCTCCCAGTGGGCAAAGAGCCAGGCCAGTTCACCCTACTGGGCCCACCTGGCCGGTAGCTCCTCCGGGCCTGGTGACTTGAGGCCCCACAATCAGGCACCCAAGGAGGGGCCTTGAGTCAAAAGAGATCTGCAGGGCAGAGGGCAGGCTCGTCCACTGCTGACCCACAGTGAGCAGGGACGCAGTGCTGACAGTAGCGCCTGGTCCCAGAGCCTCCTGACCTGCCAGCACCTGCAGTGGCCTTGAGCCTCCCCTGGTTCTGAGGCAGAGATACCAGAGTCCTGGAAATGCAGCCCAGAATCTGTTCTGCCAGCCCTGCCAGTGACTTTTGAGCTCTTATTGCTTCTTAAAATGTCCCCTCTGCATAAACCTGGTGGAGGGGAATCTGCTGCCACTAAGAGCCTGACCCACACCACAGCAGAGATCTTGCACGATCAGAGGCCCACCCCAGCCCTCACTAGCAGAAGTCACTCCATGCACTGAGGGTGCTCAGTGCTGACTCCTAATGACACGGAACACAGTTCCTCCTCAGTAGAGCTGTGGAGCTTGGGCCAGCTGGAAACCCAGGGGTGCTTGTGCACACGCAGGACAAGGGCTGGGAGAGGCTCAGGCGCAGTTCCCTCAACTGTGATCTATTTACTCTGGCAAGAAACCAGAGCCTCAACCAATTTTGATTTGATTTGCATCTACTTGGCTAGGACTGCTTAAACTCAGAACTTTCTAGCAAGTCAAGAGGGAACCCCAATAGCGGCTCTGGAGGCAAACAGTGCGATTCCCCCAGGGCAGGAGGTGCTTCTCCAGCCAGGATCTGCCCGCCAAGTGTGCACCCAGCACCTCACTGGCTGCACGCAGCTTAAACAAAAGTGCTAGACAAGGAACTCTTGGTGAAGTCGAGAAACTCTTGGTGAGGTCCTGACTCTGCTCACTGACACTCGTTTACTTGTAGACAAACATTTTTTCAATCCAAATCCAAAGAGAAACACACTGATTATTGAATCTGGGAAGGATGTAAAAAAGTAGAATCATGTGCTTTTGCTCTTAAAGATGTTCTAATTCAGTCAAAAGTAAAATTAAAACCAGAATGACAAGCCAGGTATGGTGGCACATGCCTGTAATCCCAGTGGCTCAGGAGGCTGAGGCAGGAGGATCTGGAGTTCAAAGCCAGTCTCAGCAACTTAGTGAGGCCCTAAGAAACTCAGTGAGACCCGGTCTCTAAATAAAAATACAGAAAGGGATGGGGGTGTGGCTCAGTGGTTAAGTGCCACTAAGTTCAATCCCTGGTAACCAAAAACAAACAAAAATCCAATAAGAAAATCCCTCCTAGTTCAAAACATTTCAACAGGGCTGTCAGATGGGTGTGAATCACCGATCGCCAAGCCAAGCCTTTTCCCCTGACCAATGCACACCCACAGGCAGGAGCATCCTGAGGCCTCTGGGGCTCCCTGGGCTCCTGTGCCCAGCACGCATGGAAGAGAAGTGCAGCTGTGAGGGGCGCCTGCAGCCCCCAGGGGTCTTCCCTGGCTGTGGGCACCGCCTCTCCTGCCTCCCCATCTGCTCCTAGGGGAGGGTACATGGGGAGCCGGTGGAGTTCAGGGCTTGAAAAGGGGAAACGAAACCTGGACAACCAAGAATGCCTCCTGCTTGAGGGAGCTCTTGCCTAGAAGGAGCTGCTGGCATGGAGCACCTGGGCCTCTGCATGGTCAGGAGGGTGCCCTTGCCCACTGCACGGTGGCCACTTACCAGAAAGGGGGTCATACAGTCGCAGGAGGAGCGAGACCACGGTCGATTTGCCAGAACCACTTGGGCCAACCAGAGCTGTGACAGAGCCTGCTGGGATGGAAAGGCTGAAGTCCTGAAATATGGGCACCTCTGGACGAGCCGGATAGGCAAAGTGCACATTCTTAAACTGCAAGGCACCTTGGAAGCTCTTCTCATGTAAAGTGACCCCCTCTGAAACACAGGAGGGACACAGGTACTTCAGCAAAACCAAACTTGTCTGAAGATGGACAGGGGATGGGGGACCTTCCACAGCCGCCTGGGGGACACACCCAGGGCACAAAGGTGCAGGCCTGCCTCCAAGGTTGGCCTCATGTCCACCTGCACCAGCTACGAATGTGACCCCATGTGTATATAGGCTCGTTTGATCTATGGCCGAGAGTTCAACTTTTCTGAGGTCTTGGGGCCACACAGGGCAGCCTGCCTGGGCCAGCAGTGTGAGTTGAGATCTAGCGTCTCAGCAGTCTGCTTTAGACCTACTGGCCTTGCCCAGCCTGCTGCTCCTGCTGCACAGTGTCACCTCCACCCTGAATCGACACCCTGCACAACATGGGTCGGAGGTCTGCTCTGCCGGCGACACTAGCCCTGGCGGGGAGACTGGGCTCAGCCTCTCGTGGGGTGCGTGTCTGGCTCTCACACTGGAGAGCACCCGACTTGCTGGACCTGCCCACGCCACGGTGCCCAGGAGCCCACGAGAGTGGAGAGTGATCCTCTGACAAGTCTGCTGAGTCTGTGAGCTGGTCCAGGCCCAAGGCCACAGGAACTGCCCACAAGGAAGGCGGAGGCTCCAGCTGCTCAGAGGCAGGTCCCCAAGAACCAAGAAGTGCGGTCTTTTAAATGTTAGGTCTGGCCTGTTCCCCCAACCCCAGCACTCACGTCCACCTGGTGACCTGTCTGGGGCCCTTCTACTGAGGTCAGCGGCCACACATCCAGGGATGGTGCCCTGCAGTGGCCATCTTTCCTTGTCCCCTGCATATGAAGCCTGACCCTCCCCCTGCTGTGCATAGGGACCGTGTCCTAGTGGTGGTGCTGGACCATCTAAAGCCAGACTGGCTCAACCCCAACAGAGAGCAGGCTGGTTCCACACCCACCGTCAACAGGGAGCTGGGGCCGCCTCTCCAGGAGCTCCCAGAGTCGGCTGCCGGCACCCAGGCCCTTCATCAGCTCCGAGTAGAAAGAGCTCAGACCTGCAGGAGAGAAGCGCCCATCAGCACGGGAGGGCCACTGCTGCTCTGTCCAGGTGAAGCCTGCCACCCCTCCTGGGGCAGGGGTACGGGCCTCCTCACCATCCCCTCACACCAGCTCTCTGGCCTCTCCTCCAGTTTGCTGGTTTCTTTTTCTTTCTTTTTTCTTTTTTCAGTTATTTTATTTCTTATGTGGTGCTGAGTACGGAACCCAGGGCCTCGCGTGTGCCAGGGAGCGCTCTCCACTGAGCCCAGCCCAGCCCTGGCTTCACTGATTTCTAAGACGGATTTAAAGTTTGGTCGGGGATTCACAGATACACCCAGCCACACTAATCACCCCGAGGGGCAGCCCTTGTAGGCAGGGGAACTGCTCCGTCGGACAAGGCTCCAGAGGAACACGAGTTCACCCCACCAGGGGGATGCGAAGCAGGCAGCTTGAAGACAGCCCACAGCCTCACTTCAAGCCTGACAGCTGGAAGGAGTCTCCGCGTGCCCACCATCTTGCCAGTTCCATTTCTAGTCATCTCTGAATCACAACCTAGCTAATGGCTTCAACTCCAAGTTCAGCGGTCTGTGTCGAATATGAGAACGTGTCTTTACAGCCTTTTTCCTCAGTAAGGATGCTGAAAAAATGCAATGTGAATATTCTGCCTGTGGTGTTTGGATGTTTGTGTAAGACACCGGAGGCTGTAACCTTCGGGTGCATTAAAAGTGCACCAGGCCAAAGCAGACCCCACAAGCACAGTTAACCTGTTTGTGAGAAAGAAACTCGGGCCACACGATGCAGACCCAATGGCTGCATGTCACACAGCCTCTTCAGGCAGAAGCCAGGGCAGGGAGAGGCCTCGCACCCTTCTTGAGATCAGAATGAACCACAGACCTAAGTGCAGAATGCAGAATCGGACTCCTAGAAGTATGGGCCCTGCGTGGGGGCTCTGAGGGAGCAGCAAAGGTGCAGGCCACTTCTGCTCTGCCAGGTCACTGCCAGCAGAGTAGGACAAGCTGCAGACTTGGGCGGAAACCCTGTGAAGACTCATGGGACAAAGTACTGTTGTCCAAAACACAGCCTGCCCGACTGAATGACAACTTCACTCAGGGTGCTTTTACGCTGGTGCCAAAGTGACACACGTTCACACACATGCAGGACAGACAGACTGATCTTTTCCTAGGCTAGCAATTTGTGGGATGGTGCTCTCTCCCAAGGCTGGGCAGCAGCAGCCCCCATGGGCAGGCATATAGAGGGGCAATGACCCCACACTGCCGGGTAGTGCCCTAAGGCTGGTGTGACTTGCATCTTAGGGTATTTCCCAGTTTTGGTGAAAGTCTGATTTTCAATTCGTAAATCCCCAATTATTTAACTTACGTACCTCCAATGCTCAGTCCAACCCAGAAGGCATACATGAGGAAGGAAGAGAGCTCCCCCACCGTCATGTGGGCGGCCCCCATCAGCAGTCCTCCCTTGTACAGGACAGACAGCACGATCAGGTTCCCAGACAGCCCTGTCTTCCGGAGGAGGAGACAGAGTCAGGGACAACCAAGGGCTTCTTTGGGAGCCAAAGGCAGGGACCAGGCCTCTGATTCCCTTTCCAGACTTTAAATTTCATCTGGGTTTCAAACAAAACAATGTTTCAAATATGGAAACAATATTGACAACAAAAACCCAGGTGCTGAGTCAGTCACCTGGCTCCCGTTCCACTCCATCTGCTCAGCTTGCCAGGGAAGGCCAAGGACCCCTCCCTCACCCCTGCATCTGATGCAGGGTCTCTGCACTGCGGCTGGCCCTGGTGCTCTGCTTGACCCTCATGCGGTGCGGGCTCTCTGACAAGGGTGGCCTTCTCTGGGCCCTGTTTCCATGTCAACTGTGGCAATCACCAAATCACCCCTGAAGTTCTTTCCAGTTTGGACACACGCCTGGAATGAGTTCATGGCAACTGAGTTCTCACACTTCCTGCTGGAACGGCACTGAGGTTTTCTGGGTCAATCCTTAGTAGATCTCAAATTCACCTGCATCAGAATGACCCGGAGCCTGTTCAAACAGATTGCTGGCCCAGCCCAGGCCCAGGTCTGGAGAATGAGGAGCCACAGAGCAGGGGTGCCTGGGTGGGGCTCACCCTGAGAACCAGCCGGACCTGCCCAGGCCACCTCCTCCTAACAGTATTTACCCGTTTTCCTGATAGTGACTAAATATGTTCTACTGTGTCAAGAGCCACAGAATAAACATCTCTCACAATCCTACCACCTGCCTTCCCACTCCTTCCAGAATGATCCACTTACTGCTCCGAAGAAGCCAGCCCGAGCGAAGGCCTCCTTCCTTGCCAACTGCATGACGCGGTCCACCCTGTGGGAGTATTTCTCCACCTCAGTCAGCTCTTTCCCAAAGGCTCGCACGGTTCTGATGTTGCCAATGCGCTCCTCGGCCAGCTGCAAGGACACAGGCACGTTACAGAGAGAGGGGCACACTGCAGTCTGGAAGCAAACCAAAATGGATTCTCATTTAAACACTATCAACAGGAGTCTTATTTAAAACATCATCACTCATGAAACCCAGCTGGGCCGGGAGAAGACTACAGGACCAAGCACAGAAACCACCCCAGACAGATGGACAGACAGAGCCAGATGACTGACAGGACAGCAGGGCAGCACAGACAGGAAAAGAGACAGACTTCAAAACACTGATGGCATCAACCCTGAAGCAGGGTCACCCACACTTTTCTCTTTCCTCAGTGTATTTTCACATTCTTCCAACGATAAGCAAGCATGGCTTCATAACATGAAAACTTAAGCCATTTTTATTTTTTACAAACATGGTTGTGCACGGCACTGCAGAGCTAGCTTATTGACTTAATGAAGTGTATGGTGTCATCTAGAAACTATTTCCAGAACACGACTAGCTTTTTGGTCCTGTCAGGGACACCAATGGCAAGACGTGAGAGGCTCAGCAGCGTCAGGTCAAGCTGGACACTTCAACGTTGGGGGGTGACCACAGAGGCCGATGGCTATATCTGGGACGGGGTCTGACGTGAGGAAAGGAAGAGCTCTGCCCTCTGGCTCCTTGCTGGACACCACAGCATGGGCAGGCCATTACCTGTGTGGCTTGCGCCAGAGAGTCCTGTGTGGCTTTGGACAGGCTCCTCAGGTATCGCCCATAAGCCACCGCAAGGATGGACATCGGAGGCACCACGCTCAGGACAAAGGTGGCCAGGGCAGGCGAGACGAAAAACTGGGGAAATGCAGGAGATGCCTGTTAGGCGCAGCCACAGTCCTCTCCCCGACCCTGTGCCAGGGAAGCCGCTTGACTGCTGGCCCCAGGCCGGCCACCTGTTTGGGGAGAGCTTTGCAGACATCTTTAATCTTCATGAAGCCCCACGAATGTCACACAGAAGTGATGTGGCAGAGAGCTGATGGAGAAAGACAGGAAGCTCATCCTCAGGCCAACCCCAAGCACGTCCACCCAGCAGTGGGGACACGATGGCTGGATCTGCCGTGCACAGCTGTTTTTGCACCCGGAACTCCTAACTCCACCCTCCAACGCCAACTCCTGCTGGGCACCCACACAGCGAGCACCATCCAGCACCGGGCAGACGCCTGGCCGGCAAGGTGGAGCTGGGCGAGGAGGTAGAGGGGCACACGCAGAGGCCACCTGGGCTCAGGAGCCCCACCCACCCAGAGGCGAGCAGGACACAGGCCTTGAGGAGGAGCAGCATGCTCAAGGTCCCCCAGACACCCACAGGCTCGGGAACAGCTCACATCCTGTGTGTCCTCCGGGGGGGGAGGCACAGGCCACAGGAGTCCCCAGGACTGGGGTGAGCCAGGACCACCCTTGGGCCTTGCTCTGCGTCCAGGCTTAATAAATGTCCTGATGACTAACCAGGGTCCCAGCACTGGAAAGGGGCATTTGCCAAGGCAGAGCAGAGAGAAAACGGCAGGGTGATGTGGGCAATATCTGCTCCCATGGGGTGACCTACCTAGGGGACCCCAGTCCCGTTCAGGGGGAACAAAGCCCACTGCTCCTCCAGACCTGAGCACAGATCTGGACAATGCCCTGCGAGAGGCCCACTGAGGTTGGAAGTTTGCGTCCACCCCAAACTCCTGGGTGGGAGCCCTAACCCCCAGGTAGCTGGGTGGGGATGGGGCTTAGGGAAGTAACCAGGCCCGAAGAGGCCTGGGGTGGCGCCCAGGCTGGGGCAGCATGCTTGCTGGGAGGGGCAGCTCTCTCCTGTGAACACATAGCAAGATGCTGGCCACCGAAGGCCCGGGGAAGAAGCCTCAGAATGACCCTGGAATCACAGCTTCCAGACCCTGAGGTTCTAGAAGCTCACTAAGCCTGTGGAGCTCAGCTGTGGCACCCGGGGACCAGTCAGGCCCTTCACGCAGGCCGCTTGCTGCACGGACTCGCCCTCGAGGTTCAGAGCCTCCCCAGCTGCCATCCCCCAGCCCCAGGACTACCCGAGGCACCTGGGAAGGGGCGTCTTACCCAGGTCTGTTTCTCTTTAACTGTAAAACCACGACATTTCAAAGCTGTTTTCCACCCCACAAGTCTGATCTAGCAGGTCGGCTCCAGCAACAGCTCTGACCGCTCCCTGATGCCACGTGGTACAGAAGAAGACCAAAACTGTTCTTTCTGTGATAAAGTGTTACAGGGTGTGGCCCTCAGACCCCCACTGGGGAACTGCCATCAAAGCGAGAGCCTCAGGCGGCACTGGGCTCGTGACCTGCGGCGGGTGTGACGAGGAAACCCAACTGCTGGTTCCACTGAGGGTGACTTGATTTAAGTTATCGGCAAGCTTTCAAGTACGTGTGCAAACCTGGGGCCTGTGAAACTATTTCCATGGCAAGTTTTAGGAAATCTAAAGCTGGATCAGGCATCACCAAGGGAAATTTTGCATCCATATGGAATTGTTCCTTAGGTGTAAAATACACATGGATTTTGGAGTCATAATATGAAAAAAGCAAAATAAAGTTAGTGATTGTGATCTGAACTACATACTGAAGTGATAAGACTCATTCACACTGGGTTAAACAACAAGGTCACAATCCGCCCTATTTCCTTCGGCTTTCTGAGTGAGGCCAGAACACTAAGGCCAGAACACTAAGATCACAGGCGAGGCTTATGCTCGGCCCTCAGGCCAGCAGCACTGGTCTGAGCACAAACTCTGCCTGGCAGCGAGGGGAGCCAGTCACCCAGGGCAGGAAGGCCAGGGTGCAGAGGCCCCTGGCAAGAGCACAGCGGCTCACGTGCAGAAGCCGGGATCTCCCCGTGCCAGTCCCGGCTCCCCTGCCTCCCGCTGCTGGGCTGCCAGGGCTGCCGAGTTCTCAGACAATCCAGCAACATCAAGAGAGGCTGTTCTGCAGATGCTTCTGGAAAGATGCAGGCGGAACCCAGCAGGGAGAGGCATCCCTGCCTCTGCAGCCTCCAGGACAGCTCGCCTCCACCTCCTCGTGCTGGAGAGGCCTGGCCCAGACAAGCCCAACCAGCCAGCAGGTCCCAGGAGGAGCCCACGCACCATCATGCCAACGCCCACCGAGGCCTGGGCTCCAGCCCTGAGCCCGTCCGAGAGGTTTTCCGTCACTGAGCGCCCCAGTAGTGCAGTGTCCGAGGAGAGGCGGTTGATCAACTCTCCTGTTCGAGTCTTGTCAAAGAAAGCAATCTCCTGCCTCAGAACAGAGGAGAACAGCGAGGTGCGCAGCCTGTTCACAATACGCTGACCTGCAAAGCAAGTGAAGGGCTCTCAGCGGTACTGCTGTCGCCAGGAGGGCACTAGCTACGGTGGTGTGCAGGCCTTCACTGACTTCCTCCCAGGACGGGCTGCCGGTGCTGACGAGGGGCAGGGATACCAAGACCACCACAAACAGGAGGCGCATGGTGGTCTCGTGAGGAAGCTCGAGGACGTTGAATTTCTCGCTTTCTCTTATTTATTTTTTGGTACCGATGGTTGAACCCAGGGGCACTTTACCACTGAGCTACGTCCCCATCATTTGAATTTTTTTCATTTTGAGTCAGGGTCTCATTAAGTTGCTGAGGCTGGCCTTGAACTCTCGAGGCTCCTGCCTCGGTCTCCCCAGGTGCTGTGTTTACAGGTGTGCGCCACCAGCCCCAGTGATTACACTGATTTCTGAAAGCTAATTTTGCTCCTTCCTGGCAACCCTTTCCAGAGTTTCCCAGTGTGAGAACTAGTTAATTATCCACGCGGTGTTCTATTAACTGAGCGGAGCAACAGCCCTGGAGGGGGTGCCCTGGCGTCAGTGTTGGGGTGCTTTCCTGCCTGCTAGCAACTTGACTTCTCAGAAGAAATACAGTGAAGTTGCCACCCCAGCTGATACACAGCACAGAGCAGAAGGCAGGGTGCAGTCCTTGAAGCCCAGGGCACCAACCTGCCACCGAGGGCCTTGTCCTCCAGCCTCCTGTAAGACCCCCATGGCGTTTCCCTTCGTGCTGAGCCCAACTAGGCAGAGAGAAGGAGGAGAGCCTGGGGCTCTGGCTGACGCTGGGATCTGCTGCCCGGGGAGGAGGGGGGGACGCTGGCAGAGGGAAGAGCCGGGCTGGCCCGGTGGGCGCCTGGCCTCCTCCGGAAGACACGCTGCCTGCGACCTACCGGAAGCCTGCATGAGGTAGACGCGGACGGCGTTGGCAGCAGCACCACACAGAAACACGCAGGTCAGCCCGAGGCAGAGGTCGGTCAGGCTGGCACTGTGGTCCACGGTGGGGCCGGCATAGATGACGTCAATGACCTTCCCCAGGAAGAAAGGGGCGGACATGGTGACCACGCTGGACACGGCCAGGAACCCAACGGCGGCTGGAAGACAGAAGCTCAGCTCAGCGGGCAGGCTGGCTGCTGGGGCTCCTTCCCAATGTCCAGACTGAGGGCGAGCCCAGGGGCCAGGCTGCTCCCTTTCACCACTTGGCACCGCCTCACAGGAAGGACCAAAAGACTCCAGGCTGAGGACCAGCAAAGCAGCCACAGGGAGCCAGCCATGGGAGCCAGCCACAGAGAGACAGTCATGGGAGGTGGCCACGGGGAACCAGCCATGGGGAGCCAGCCACAGGGGCCAGCCATGGGGAGCCGGCCATGGGGAGCCAGCCACAGGGGCCAGCCATGGGGAGCCAGCCACGGGGAGCCAGCCACGGGGGCCAGCCATGGGAGCCAGTCACAGAGAGACAGTCATGGGAGGCAGCCATGGAGAGCCAGCCACAGGGGCCAGTCATGGGAGCCAGCCATGGGAGCCAGCCATGGGAGCCGGCCATGGGGAGCCAGCCACGGGGAGCCGGCCATGGGGAGCCAACCACGGGGGCCAGCCATGGAGCCAGTCACAGAGAGACAGTCATGGGAGGCGGCCACGGAGAGCCAGCCATGGGAGCCAGCCACAGAGAGTCAGTCATGGGAGGCGGCCACGGAGAGCCAGCCATGGGAGCCAGCCACAGAGAGTCAGTCATGGGAGGCGGCCACGGAGAGCCAGCCATGGGAGCCAGTCACAGAGAGTCAGTCATGGGAGGTGGCCATGGGGAGCTGGCCATGGGGAGTCGGCCACGGAGAGCCAGCCATGTGAGGCAGCCAAGGGGAGCTGGCCATGGGGAGCCGGCCATGGGGAGCCGGCCGGGGAGGCAGCACTGTTCACAGACAGGAGTTTCTGGTCTGCTCCTTCCTTCCTCACCAGGATAGCTGAGAGCCAACCAGGACATGCAGGACACTGTCCTGGCCTCCCCCACCCTGGCCTTTGTGCTCGTCTCAGGCTGTGCTTCTGCTGCAGCTGAGGACGCCTATTTCTTCCTAGGTATCCTCTGTACCTCAGCTAGGGTTGGGGTCTCTCAGGAAGGGCGGTGAAGCCTGGACCAGAGACCTGCCACTGCGGCCAAGGCCAGAGGGCATGCCAGCCAAGCTGGGAGGGGCAGGAGTGAGGCCCTCCCACTGCTGGGAATGCAATTGGCCCGATCTCGATGGACAGGAGCCTGACCTGCAGCCCTCAGAGCGCAAGTGCACTGTGCCTTTGACCCACAATGCCAGCTCTGGGACACACTACACACTACAGACACACTTCCACACTAGGCAAAAAGATGAAGACTCAGCGGTGCAGGGGTGCCTGCCTGAAATCACAGACACTCGGGAGGCCGAGCAAGAGGATGGCAAGCTCGAGGCCAGCCTCAGCAACTTAGTGAGGCTCTAGGTAACTTAGCAAGGCTCTGTCTCAAAAAATAAAAAGGATCAGGGATGCGGCTCAGTGGTGAAGCACCCCTGGTTTCAATCCCCAGGGCCAAAATTAAAAAAAAAAAAAGAAGATTCAAAAGTGTTCACTAAGGCACTGCTCACACCAGCAGAAGAATAAAAACATCCTAATCCTCAGTCAGCGGGGAGCAAATGAGATCTACTTCAGAGCAGTTATCTCATGAATGATGAGTGCAGTGCAGCGGTCAGAGGATGAGGCCTCTTGGCAGGGATGGAGAGGGACCTCCACCGGGATCAGTGCTGGCCGGGCAGGTCCAGGACACAGACGCCCGAGCGTGCGCAGCTCCACCCACGTTCCTCGCTGGTCCTGCAGTTGTACATGACGACGGATCTGTCATGACACAGTCACACACACGTACAGCTTTTTCACTTCTCCACCTTTCAAGTTCACACGCAGGACGCCGCAGAAGGGTAGTATGGAACAGCCTCCAGGTTCCATCCAAGAGCAGCCCTTGGCAGGTGGGTGCGGGGGGGGCTTCCTGTCCGCCGGTGCCTCAGGCTTGGCGCTCCGCGTGCACGTCACCCTTAAGGAACCTACTAGGGCCTGCGGGTCCCTGGCAAGAATGCTGGTGGACACAGAGCCACAGGGCCCTGGGAAGAGGAGCCCAAGCACCCAGCTGACGTTGCTGGCTGGCAGCTGGTGCTCACGGGTCACAGGGCTCATGGAGAGTGGTGGGCAGACCCCGGGCAGCTGGTGTGCAGGAAAAATTCGTGCCTCTGAAGCAGGGCGCCCTGGCCCAGGGATGTCACCTAAGGTCCCCTCCGCGGGCCTGCTCTGCTGCCCCACTGCTGCCTCCTCCTGCCTCTGGTCCCCACGTCTGCCCCCTGCTGGCGTTCTGAGTGTGCCCTGGCTTGCTGTCCGTCCACCAGGACATAACAACTTTGGCCTGTCCTGCACCCCGCTATCCCTGCCCCCACTGCAGGGACGGGCACAAAACGAAAGCTCACCAACACCTGTTGAGTGAATGAGCCAACTGACCTTTGGCAAAGGAGGCAGCGAACTCTCATCAGACCGAAGTTGTCCTGCGCCTCGCCAAAAACATGAGGACTGGTTTAAAAACCAGCCGCAGTCTAGCTGGCTGCCGTGATGCTGGCCAAGGCCGGTTCACCTTGACATAAGGCCAGGTGTCCTTTCAAAGCACCACGCACCTGGCAACAGTGCCCAGCAGGGCTACAAGTGCAAAGAGCAGGCCTACCTTGGCCCAGCCTGGGAAGAGCCGTCCTGGAGCCCAGGACCAGTGCAGAACCCCCCAGAACTACCGCACGGTGCCACCAAGGTCAGTCTCCCCCACCACTCTGGCTTCTCACTTGCAGTGAGCATCTGCACTTCCTGAATGGAGTGCCCGGGGCTGGACTGAGTTCTCCCTGTCGTGGGTCAACACAGAGGAAGGAGAGAGGCTGAAGTCAAGCCCACTGGAGGGTCGCACACCCTCAGGCTTGCTTTTGATTCATTTGAAAAGATCTCTTTGGTGTGTGTGATCAGCTTGAGATCAGGCCTCACTATGCTGCCCAGGCTGGTCCTGCACTCCTGGGTTCCAGCCATCCTCCTGCCTCAGCCCTCCGAGTGACCAGGACCACAGGAGCATGCCACGCACCGGGCCTGGAATACGCAGCAGCACCCGTCACTGCTGCCTGCCTCGTTCTATCACAAGTCAAACGTAAGGGAAGTGAAAGATTTCTCCAGCTTTGGGCTGGCGGGATCCTGTGATGGTGGCAGGGTGTCACTGTCTCCGACACTGACAATCTAACTGGCATCCCAGGCCCTTGTGAAACTCCTCCATTGGCCTCTCCTTCCCCAGCCCTGCCTGAGAGAGCTCCTGCCTCTCCCAGGGTGCCCCTGGGGTCCTCTCCTGTTCCCTCTGCAGCACGGCATTCGAAGACAAAAGGAAAGAGCCTTCGGGACAGAGGGGGAAGCAGCGTGGACGCAGGCGGACCCAGCTCTCAGGAGAACAGGATTTGGAGCCAGGGAGGGTCAGCAGGATCCCGGACCTGGCTCTCCCCTGAGTCATCCGACTCTGCACCGGCCGCTCAACTCCTCTGTGCCTCAGTTTCTCTTTCTGTAAACGGCAATACAAATAACACCTTCCCGGGAACTGCTGAGAGGAACAGTCTAGACAGATTTGGGAAGCCTCTGGCCCAGGGCGCGGCCTCCAGCAAACAAACTGGGCTATTACCTTTAGCAGTGTCAGAGCAAGAATGGCCCCACCAGGCCTGGGCCTGGCACACGGCAGTGCCCGGCTGAGACCGGGCTGGCGGGGAGGGCAGCTGGGGAGGGAGCCACTCTGGTTTTCAGGCTGTTGGGAGACTGCGTGGACGGGGTGAGTATGGAGGAGCACAGGGTGGAAGCCAGGGTCCTGCCTGCGGGAGGGAAGGGAAGGCACGAGGGGCCAGAGGACAGACAGCAGGTGAGCGGAGGCCTCAGCAGACTCCGCAGGTTCCTGGAGGGATCTGCAGATGAGCCCCGGTGCGCCTGCTGCCTGTGCCCATGCTGATGTCCTGCTCACAGAGGACAGACCTGCCCCAAGAACAGCATGGGGCCACCAGGCAGACCATGGGAGCATCCGCATAACAGTTTCCTAGTCGCAATTAAAAAAAGGAATAGGATGTGCATCTGTAATTCTGGTGGCTCCGGAGGCTGAGGCAGGAGGATCATGAGTTCAAAGCCAGACTCAGCAACCTAGGGAGACCCTAAACAAGTTACCGAAACCCTGTCTCAAAAGAAAAAATACAAAGGGCTGGGGATGTGGCTCAGTGGTAAAGTTCTCCACGGTTCAACTCCTAGCACCCCGCCCCTCCAAAAAGAGAAACAGGGCCAGGGCCACAGCTCTGGGCTCCATCCCCAGCACCATAGAATAATAATGATATCTAAAAATAGATAAAGTCAAATAGCACTTCAGTTAACCCAATATATGTAAAACATCATTTGCATGCAATTGACGTAAACAATTAGTGAGATGCTTTACGATCTTCTCTGTCCTTTCAGAACCTGACAGGTATTTTACACTTTGGTCAACGCCAGTCACATAGCTCACAGCTCTGCTATGGAAGACCAGCATTTTCTCTGAAATGGGTTTCTGTGACCCTGGAAGGTGCCCCATGTGGATGGCTCGCCCTCCCTGTCCTCGAGCCCTGTCCTGGGTGGAACCTGCCCTGTCTGGACTCCAGGAAGCAGTGCCCTGAGCACTCCCTGTCCTCCCCTGGCTCCATGCCCAGTGGCGTGGCCAGTGTTCACTGTGCTCGCTGCAGCAGTGGCTCACCAGTGGCCCCCTCTCCCACCTCACAGCCCCTTATAATTCAGGGAGAAGTGGCCCTGAGCTCTCCAGACAGGCACCACCTGAACACACAGGGGCCACCAGGAGCGTGTCCCCGAGGGAGGCAGGTGGTCTCCAAGGGCAGAGGCTGCACAGGAAGCCCTCCAGGCCAGAAGTGCCTCTGGCAGCACAGCACCCGAGGCCACACTCACCGCAGGACTGAGCCGGGGCTCCCCATCTGCCAGGCATGCAGGAGGCCCCTATCTGGTAGCACACAGCCTCTCCTCCTGGGCTCCACGCCCCCCGAAGCTCCTTGTGGCCAAGGCGATAACAGGAAGAGTTATCAGTGCAGAAGGCTCAGCACCTCTCTGCCAAGTGACAGAGATGGCAGCAGCAGAGCAAGTCAGGGGCCAGCAGTTCCCCTGGAGGAGTAGAGACAGCTAACCCTGCCCAGCAAGCACCTGCAACCATCTCGGGGGCAGGCCCTGGTGCTCCAGCTCCTGACACAAACGGCTAGCACCAAAGCCTCCTTACCACACAGCAGAAGCAAGCTGGGCAAGCTGCTGAAGGTGCCTGGCAGGGTTTCTACGCAAATACGAACCGACTTCTGGTGTGCGTGGTGCTGGGATGGAACCCAGGGCTTGAATGCGTGAGGCAGGCACTCTGCTACTGAGCTTCAGTCCCAGTCAAACCTACACTTTTGAATAGGGATTTTTAATTTTTTCCCCTAAAATTAAGAAATTCACATCGGAATTCCTTCTTTTCATCTTGGCTTGCTTGTTCTCTCAACTTGAAGACCATAACTGCTCCACACCCAAGGTACTCAGATGGCCTACATCCCAGGGTGTGCTTAGGGAAATCAGCAAGCCCCACTGACCCCAAACACCAACCGCAGATGGGCCCAGACACGTTAGGGCTGGCACTGTCTGAGGAAACCCTGCGGTCTAACGAGGGCTTCCCATGATTCCTCATGACGTAAAACAGGCTGTTTGAGAACACTGGTGTGCAGACCACGGGTTACTTCTGAGATCGCCCGTTCAGCATTTCAGCAAGGCCAACCACAAGGCTCTTACAGGAAGGAGGCGGCCCTTGCTTCTCCACAGCACTCCTCACAACTTGCCAGCAGACAGGTGGGGACCGTGGGAGTGACAGGGCGGTCACAGGACAGACAGGGCTGGCCCAGGGGGCACCAGCACACTCCATACTTGAAAACCCCGACAACTGATGTTTTGGAAATAGAGCAAAACTGGATTTCCCTACTTACCCTCAGCTGCTTACAGGAGCTCTGGGCAGACCCAGGGACCCTCGCGTTTCTGATGCCCCAAGGGGCCTGGGTCATTTGGTCCTCCATTTGGTCCTAAGGTGCTGCTTCTTGGCCCAACATGATAAGAGCTGAACACAGCTGCCTGTGGGACAGCTCAGCCCAGAGAGACCTCCTGTCTCAAAACTCATTTAAAACTGGGCATGGTGGGCATGCCTGTAATCCCAGAGGCTGGGAAGGCTGAGGTAGGAGGATGGTGAGTTCAAAGCCAGTCTCGCAAAAATGAGGTGCTAAGCAACTCAGTGAGACCCAGTCTCTAAATAAAATACAAAACAGGGCTGGGGATGTGGCTATGTGGTCAAGTACCCCTGCATTTAATCCTCAGTATCAAAAAAAAAGAAGGCTCTTTTCCATCAAATTCTACAACAATCAACTGAACTCTGAAATAACTCTTCATACTTAAGCACACCAAGAACCCTCTAGACGTTCAAGTGGGTGGCAGATGAGAGGTGGCACCTGCCTGCTCCCTTCTAGTGCAAGTCTGACCTGAACCCCAACTCTGCCCCCAGGAGGGCACTTTTCACAGCAAGGAACTGCCAGAAAGGAATTTTGTGGCAGGGACAACCTCACAGGCCCTTCTCTCCGATCATGAAGATGTCCTCCCCTGTCTCTTCCCACTAAGCTGGAAGTCCCAGCAGGGGCAGGGCCCTCCATCTCTGCCTGCCAGTTGTGTCTAGACATCCCTCTAACCATGGCTATAAAGGAGCCACAGAGAACTGTTAACACAAGCGGAGGCTGATCAGTAATCTCAGCCACTCCAGAGGCTGAGGAAGGAGGGAGGCTGAGGCAGGAGGACAGAAGTTTAATGCCAGCCTGGGCAACTTGGTGAGACCCTGTCTCAAAATTAAAATAAAAAGGGCTGGCGATGTACTTCAGCAAAAGAGCACCTCTGGGTTCAATCCTCACCTCCACAAAAATAAATGATAAATTAAATGTCAATTTGCATGTTGTTTCTAAAACCATTAACTTTTGATTTCTGTTTGTTTTTTTTTAAACCGCTGGATCTCAGTTCAGTGGAATAAGGTCCAGTTTCTCGGCCAGAGTCACCTGGGAATCCTGGCCAGGTGGTCACCACTCACCACTCAGGGCGACCCCGAGGTGTGTGGGGTTCCCTGGGCTGAGTGCGTGCTAAGCAAGTCCAGTCCGGGTCACGTTTTCAAAATGCTAAAAATGCTGCTAGTACAAAGCAGGTATATTTTTGGCAGAATTATTTTATTAAATTCTTTCTTCTAATACTTTTTAGTTGTAAATGGACACAATACCTGTTATTTTTATGCGGTGCTGGGATCGAACCCAGTGCCTCACACGTGCTAGGAAAGCGCGCTACCACTGAGCCACAGCTCCAGCTCCAGAATTAACTTTTTAAAAAGAGGGAAACCCCAGCTCTTTTGGAGAAGGTACCAAAGAAGAAGCTTCCAAGAAGTCGGTGGCGGAGAGGGCGCGCCAGGCCGCGGAGAGCCCAGAGCAAGCCCTCCAACAGGCGCCGCCACCTGCGAGGCTCCGCCGCCCCGACGGAGTCCCGCCCAGCCGGCCGGTCCCCGAACGAGCGCAGCGGCCCCTCCTGGCGCGGCTCCCTACCTGCCAGCCTCCCGCGCTCCGGGCGCACCAGCCCCACCAGCTTCCGGATCTCCGAGCGCCCGGTCACAGCGGGACGCGTCCGCCAGTCGTCCCCCGGGCTCTCCGCCGGTCGGTGCCGCCCAGCTTCGGCCCTTGCTGGTGCCGCCGCTGCGGGGCCGCCCTGGAGCCCGGCGCCCTGGGAGCCGGCCCAGCGCCCCGGGACCCGAGTAAGGCCCGCTCCGCCCGGCAGCCCCGGCCGCGCCGACAGGAGACCAGGGGCGCGGGCGGCCTGGGTCCGCTCCTGGGCCGACGACGTCCATGCGCGCGCGGCCGGGGTCCACACGCGGGCAGCCCGGGTCCACTCATGGGCCGACGCTGTCCAGGTGCCTGCGGCCGGGGTCCACGCCCGGGCGGCCCGGGTCCACTGGTGGGCCGATGACGTCCGCGCGCGGGCGGCCGGGCCCCGCCGCGTGAGCAGCAGCAGCGGCCAGGCAAGGGGGCCACGCATGGCGCCGCGTCCGACCCGAGTGCCTCACTCGCCCGCCCCGCCGCGCGCCGGAGGACCCCTCCGGCCGGAGCGAAGGGCGTGGACGCGGCGCCGCCCGCCCCTCCCCGGCCGCTGTCACCCGCCCCATCGGGCCGGCGCCCCCAGGCCGCGCCTGCCTCCGCCTCCGCTGCCGCAGCACGGCCCACCCCCGGGCGGCCCCGGCCCGAGTCACCCCGAGCGCCCCCGCTGGGCAGCCAGCGCCGCGCACCGGCCGCGCGACTGGGCGCCTGCGCCTGCGCACTACAAGGAACCCCCGTCGCGCCTCCGCGTCCTTCGCGTGTGGCCCCGGGGCGGCGCGGGCTCGTTTTTAGGCCAGCGACCTGGGGAGCGCACAGGCGAGGCGCACGCTGCCCTGCGTTGGGGTCTGGCGGAGCGGGACAGGGGACGTGGCGGGGAACCGAGGCGTGAGCAGGCGGCTCACCCTGAGCGGTGCAGAGCCCTGACGGAGGCGCGGAAGCCGCCGGGAGGACGCGGCTTGGGCGGCGTGGAGGAGTGAAACTGGGATGACCTGGCCGAGGGTCACTGAGCCGCCTGAAAACCGTCGGTAGGTCCCACGCGCTCAGAGAGGAGGTGCCCTGGAGACTTTGCGGGCTTCTGCCCCAGCACCGCCGGCGACCTTCTGGCCCTGTCGTGGGAGCGGACGGAGTCGGGGCAGTGCAGAGTTCTGTGGACTCCTCGGTATTTTCACTGGACGGATGAAGTACAGGTGAAGGAGGGAGGACTCTCCTCAGTTGGCTCACAAACCAAAAGCACGCAAAAACTTCAATAATCAAGGTAAATATTTTAGTGCAATATTTTAAGAAATCAAAAGAAATGCAAAAAATGTCCATAATGAACAAAAGTTCGAAATTTCAAATATAGGACCCAACCCCATTCACTTTCCCATCTCTTGCTACCCTAATCCCAGCCCTGGAAGCTTCACTTACAAAAACAGGTAATTAGCAGCTGACCTGTAATCTGCCATCTGATATTTTAAAACTTTGCATTAAAATAATTTTTGCATTGCTTGATTACTGAGATACAAGGGGTGGAAGAGGGAAGGGGCAGTAATAGGAAGGCAGTGTGGGCTTAGGGATTAAGTCTTGGCTTGAACTTCCTATCAAGGGGGAAGTAAAGTCCTCTGAAATCCAGTCCCTCAGACCCAGGGGGTTGCAGAGTCCTCCCCTGTGGCTACAACTTAGGCTAGGCTCTCAGGGGTGCAGAAATCCTAGAATCCAGGACTTGAGGTGAAGTTGACTCCTCTGATCTGTGAGGAGGCAGTTCCTGCTGAGGTTGATTTTACATCCTGCCTCCTTCAGCCCTCCCAGAGGGAGAGAAAGTGGCCACCTCAGCCCTAGTCCAAGTTTCCTCTTTCTCTTTCCCACTTTTCAGAAAACACCTGCTGCAGAGGGCCAGGGAATGAGGGCCTGGCCTCAGACTCCTGCCTTCCCCAACCTGGAGTCGGCCCTGCCTTCTCAGCCAGTGCCCACTGGGACCTGGACTGCAAGGAAAGTAGTCCAGTATAGCTGATTAACAACACAAAGCGCTCCGTGTTGTTCACATTTCTAAAACTTAGTTGGGGACGTAATCTGAACACAGTTATCCCCAACGAAAATGTCAGGCTTAAAAAAAAAATCCCAGCCAGCTAGCCATATGAACATACAAAGCCGGCATTCCTTAGTAGCACAGAATACCGGAAATGTCCCTGGTTTTTTAGAAAGTAGTGGGAGTGCAGCAGAGAATGCGTGCAGCAGAAGGGGGCCCTGGACCTGTCCCCAGCACTCCCAGGGGCAGGCACACCCTACCTACACACTGGTCAGAGTGCATGGGCCTCTGCAAAGGCAAGAATGCCCAGGTGCATGGGGAAGACCACACTGCTTAGAGGTGGGTTGCTGATAGCACTCAACACAGCCACTGGAGCTAAAGTCCAGCTCCTGACCTCAGGACAAGGGCACGTGGTGGAGGTGTGGCTGACCTGAGACAAAATCTGACCCTCAGTGAACAGGTTCAGGAGGCGTAGTGCCTGACAGGTATGAATTCAGAAGGGAGCTCTTCTGAGGAAATCCGACAGGATTACTTCAAGGGCAGACCTCCAGGGTGCCTGCCACCACAGAGGACAGCAAAGTGGAAGCCCAAGTGGACAGCGGGAGCTGACCCTCGGGCGCTGGAAGCCTAAAGCTGCTCCCTAGCTTGCAGACTGACCATGGGTCATGTGATCCTGCCCAGTGCATTTCTTTGCCCATAACTCAAGCTCTCTGTGTGTGGCAGGCAGGGTGGCAGGGCGTTGCCTGGCAGAGGACTCAGCGTGGTACACCCCAGCAATGGTGTGAACCCACTCTGCCTGGTGCGCTTGTGGGATGCCGTGGCTGCAGGATCGCCCCTCGGTGCTGCTGCAGGAGGCCGGCGCAGTTTGTGGGAGGGTTCAGCATCATTAGCTTTCAGTATCCCCCGCCTCCGCTGGGTCCTGGAAGTTAAACCCAGGGGCTCCACCACTGAGCTGCATCCCCTGCCCTTCTTTTGTTTTTGCAAAGCTGGGGATCAAACCCAGACCCTCACGCACGCTAGACAAGCACTCTTCTGCTGAGCAACATCCCCAGTCCTTTTCATTTTTTGTTTTGAGAACAAGTCTCACTAAGTAGCCGAGGCTGGTCTCAAACTTGGCATACTCCCGCGTCAGCCTCCTTAGTCGCCAGGATTACAGGTGCGCACCACGGTGCCCAGTGCTTTTACGTTCTTTTTCTCACTTCCCCAAAGAAATGTCGTTATGGATTGACATACATATTTGTATCCCTCAGATATGTATGTTGAAGTTCTGACCCCCAGCGCCTCTGAATGTGACCTTTCTTGGGCCACTGCAGGCGTCATTGGTTAACTTAAGATGAAGTCACATTAGTGTCCTTGTAAGAAGACAGCTGTGTGAAGACAGAAACGCGGGGAGATTCCACGGGCTGACAAAGGCAGAGCTGCAAGTCACCCCGCTGCAAGCCAAGGGCAGCTGACAACAGCCAGTGAATGGAGGGACCCCCTGTGGGATCCAGAGGGACGCAGCCCTGCGTACCAGCCTGCAGAATTCTGAGACAGTGACTACTGTTAAAAGCCACCCAGGTGGTGATACTTTGTCATGACTGTGTGCAGCAGCGTATGCCCACAAGTTCAAGGCCAGCCTGGGCCGTCCCACAAGACCCTGTCTCTAAAACCAAAAGCAGCGTAAATGAGATGAGACGGAATCTGATTCTCAACTTTTTACGACGTTGAGGTGCAGCATTTTTTATTGACAGCCTGGGGTTAGACAGAGTTGCAAGGAAAGATTATCCATACCATGTCACTCTTTGGTTTTTTAGTTAAAGTTACTTGAGCTGGGTGCTTGCTATGTTGCCCAGGCTGGTTTCAAACTCCTGGGATCAACCCATCTGCCCTCCTCAGCCTCCTGGGTACTGGCATCACACCCAGCTAATGCTGTTTTTAACTGACAGGTTTTGATGGTGTGTGTTCACGGGCGCAGTGTGATGTTCTGACAGACGTGAGCAGTGTGAACTGGCTGAATCAAGCTGATTAACATCAATAGGCTCCCTTACTTTTGTGGCTAGACATTTGAAACTCTCTTGGCTGTTTGGAAAAACATGATACATCATTGTCACTCTGCTGAGCAATAGTATTCAGAAACTCCTTCCTCCTTAGCTAGAACCCTGTGCCCTGTGACCAGCATCTCTAAGCCCTGGCTCCTACCCATCCCGGCCATGGTCAACAACATTCAGTTCTCTGCATTCGACTTTCAGGTCCACACAGAGGTGGAACCACGCCATATTCCTGCAACTCCTCCAGCTGCTTCGTCTGTTGTAGTCAAGAACAGAGTTTTCTCCTGTCTTCGGGCTGAAGAGAGCTGTGTTGTGAGCATGCAACCACACTTTCTCATCTGTCCACCCGGGCACGGAGGAGCATGGCAGCGTGTGGACTCGCACTCCTGGGGCACACCCAGGTAGCGCCCTGTCACCTCTCTGTTCGGATTTTGCCTCCACCCGGAGATGCAAGGTTGACCCTGAAGTCTACATCAACTCTATTTGACCCCTTGGTTTGACAGAGAATTTCAACGCTTGTTCCCAGCCCCATGCGTGTTTTTCTAACTATGAAAGTATGTGCTTCATCTTGACTTTCCCACACGTGTGTCAAAATATCTGGTACTCCTGGGGCTGGAGAGATAGCTCAGTCGGTAGAGTGCTTGCCTTGTAAACACAAGGCCCTGGGTTCAATCCCAGCCCCCCCCCCCCCCCAAAAAAATCACGTACTCCAAAACTAAGTATAATTATTATGATTGTCAATTAGGAATAAAAATGTGTGCAGACCCCATAGAAAATGTGCAAAACCAAAACAAAACAAAAACGCAGTTCACCCTGAAGCAACTCAAAGTCTCAAACGTATTAAAAGGAAAAAAAAAAAAAAAGAGTTGTTCTAACTTATAGCAGGAAGCCTGCAAGTTAGATCACACGCTGACATCTTTCCCTCTGCTGGTGTGGCAGGATGAAGGCCGGCTGCGGCCTGTGGGTGGGGAAGAGTGTAAAACCAGCTCCGCAGACAACCACGTGAACAGTGCAGTCCTGGTGGCCAGCTGACCTGCAGTGTCACTTCTAGAATTCTCTTCGTAGACTGCCTTCAGAGTAGTTTTAGGTTCACAGAAAAAATGAGAGAGAAGAACCAGGAGTTCCCACACAGCCCTGCCCCTCCCTCACCCTCTCAGCTCCCTGTCCCAGTGTGGCCCACAGCCCATGCTCCAGTCCCTGGTGCGCGGAGGGAGGGTTCGCGCTGTTCTGTTTGTTTTTGGAAAGTGCTGATGGCATCCGGGGCTTTTGGAGCAGTATGCCCAGCCTGGGGTCCGCTCCTGGTCCTGACAGCTGACCATAGCTTCAGGGTAGTGCAGTTCCTGTGACCCTAATGTTCACTGGTCTTTTCCAAACAGTCTCCAAAAACAAAGAACGTCTCTCTTTAAATTAAAAGAAAAAAAAGGCTGCGTGTGGTGGCCACACCTGTAACCTCAGCGACTCAGGAGGCTGAGGCAGGAGGATTACAAGCTCATGGCCAGCCTCAGCAACTTAGGGAGGCCCTGTCTCAAAATAAAACACAAAAAGTGCTGGGGTCGTGGCTCAGAGGTTAAGCACCCCTGGGTTCAGTCTTCAGTACCAACCAACCAACCATCAACTAAAACCACCCTTACATAGGTGTATTCTACTTTACTTAATAAAGAATGTTGGCTCTTTGTGAAAAGAAAGGTAACCTAGCATCACCGAACACTGAGACTTTATTTCCGGAGTACCCCCTTTCCCTCTGATCCAATTGCCTTGGTGTTACCACTTCATTTTCTAGACATCTCCAAAACCATAAAGTTACATGTTAAAATATAATCCTAAAAATGAGGAGAATCAATATAGTATTAATTCTAGAATCATAAACCTCATTTATTGAATAATCCCACTGCTAATGTGATGTCAAATCCTGGCTTTTAAATTGTTTTGTTTATATAACAAGGCTATGTGATTGATTCATTTAGAATCTCACTTTCTGTCAGATTGCTCCAAATACCTCACACACACACATGCAGCACACACACACACGCAGCACGCACAGTTCAGACTGGACTGGTGAGACCCTCGGCCTCCGCTGCCCTCCCCTCCGATGTGTGTGGAGGGAGGGGTAAGCCCAGTTCTCAAATGCATGTCCAAAGCAAGAGTGTGAATGAGGCACCAAGTTCTGAATCCACTACCTCAAAGTCATCAAGATGATCGGTGAACTAACTACACACGCACCTTGAAAAATATATTCATGATGACATTTTTTAAATGCACAAAGTTACAGTTTTTACACGAAAGTAAGCAAGATACCAGCGACCACTGAATTTCTTACTGCTCGTGTTTAGGTGTAAGGAAATAAATGAACATTACAATTCAAGAGTGACTGTATGGTCATTTCCTAAAAACTTGATTATTGCTGTTGTTATGACCAAGATATTTATCGACAGCGACAGTCTAAAGGGTCAAGCAACTGTAATTGTGCTCGAATCACCCAAATTTGGATATGATCTCAATAAACATGAGTTAACATGGATTTGAATGTAAAAATATTTTCACATATTTAAAACTTAGGTTCTCAAATTTCAAATTTCTCTATTAAAATTAAAATATAAATTATGAATTTATACTGAAATTTAAAACAAAATTTTTGCTGGGGAGATAGCTCAGTTGGTAGAGGGCTTGCCTTGCAAGCACTAAATAAAGCCCTGGGTTCGATCCCCAGCACAGCAAAAAAAAAAAAAAAACAAAAAAAACCTTTTAATGAATTCTTAAAAACCTTACTATTCCTACATGTGCAGTGCTGTGCCTGCCACCAGCTCAGTGCGGACACACCCAGCAAGTGAGTTAAGAGTCCTGTCTGCCTCAGGCAAACAGAAAATCCAGAGGTGACAAGATTGACCTGCAGGCCTTGACTGGCAGGTGGACGGGCAGGAGGGGACTGCTCAAGGGGCAGGGGAGGGGCAGGAGTCACGGCTGATTGGGAGGAATGTGGCACCAAAGACACAAAGCTGGCTGATTCCCACAGGAGCAGATGGGATGGCCTGTGAAGTCACCTCTAAGACAAGTGCCCCTTCTCTCTCCTCCAGCCCCTCTCCCTCGAGCTGTGAATGCCCTGATCAGCAACACCAGCAGGCAGGCGGGCAGAGGCCCCCATCAAGCCTGCAAGATGGAGTCCCCCAGACAGCTCCCAGCAGCCCTCTGCCCGTCTCCCAGCTGAGGGCAGTTCTTAGAAAGAGCAGGTTGGGCAGGTTTACCTGCCCGCGTCCTTGGAGAGCAGGTCGCTGTGCATGCTGCTAGCTCTTGAACACTCGGAGCTCAGTTTTGTGTCGGCCCTGCTCCCGGGGTTGGCTGAGCTGGGAGCCTCTCCCCTCTCCTGGCAGAGACACATGCAGGCGCAGGCTGTATCAGCTGTGGTCCTACGTTGGCACCAAATCTCGGCCCCTGTCTCTGCCACTGTTTCTCCTGCCCTCCCGTCCCCACTGTGGCCCAGGGCTGGAGAGCAGGAGCAGGAGGCGTTGCAGCAGAAAGGCTCCTGCCTGAGCTGGTGCTGCCTGCAGCTGTACTCCCAGCTGGGCGGACGTCCAGAACTGGCTCGCCAGATGTCTTGGGTACCTGGGGATCGTGGAGAGTCCAGCCAGGATCTAGGCGGTGCGCCCACACTCAGGACACCTCCTGGGCCCTCTTTCTGGCCACCAGGAAGCCAGTTTTGGCCTTCAGCATCTTGCAAGTGGGTCTGCTCCAGCTCTCCTGGTGTCTGTACGGCCGGCCACCACCACACATGGCAGGGTCCTCTCCACTCACCGCAGCACTGCTGCTCCTTGCCCTGCACTCTGCCAGTGCAGGCCGAGCCCAGCACAGCCACCACTGCCTGAGCACACAGCCTTTGACACCTCAGAGGAGGGGCAGGGCTGCTCTCCCCATCACCCCATGCACAGCAGGCTTCCTGGGTCAGTGCAGATGGACTGCAGCTGCCTCCAGAGCCCACTAAGGCTTCCTGGCAAGGGACTTACCTGCTCCTTGGCAGGAGTACCCCAGGCAGCTCCGGCAGCTCCCCCAAACACTGTCCTGATGAGGCAAGTTCCTGATCTCTGGACCTCCACAGCACCTGCTGCACAGAGGCCAGTGTGGGCTACACATCTTCACCTGCCTTCCCCGTCTCTCTCTCCTCCACCTGCCTCCCCCATCTCCCTCCCCCATGTCCCTCCCCCACCTCCCTCTACCTCCTCCCCCCTGAAATGGTCTTATGATGTTAAGGGTCTTGCTTTAAACAAACTTGTTGGCTTTTCCATGTTATAGAAGAGATGCTGGGCAACTCTGGTAGCACCAGCTGACGGTTGAAAGGTAACCCCTCCAGTGCTCCTTCAATTCCCCACTTCCTCTGAATTTAAATCCAGCCCCAAGCACCAGGGACTGACCCAGGGCCTTGGCGTGCTAGGCAAGCACTCTGCCACTGAGCTACATCCCAGTCCTTTTAAATTTTTCTTTTGAGACAGGGTCTCACTGAACTGCAGAACTTGAAATCCTCCTACCTCGGTCTCCTGAGTTGCTGGGATGACGGACGTGCACCACCGTGCCCAGCTGAATACACTAGGGAGGCAGAGGAAGGTCGTTTTGTTCTTTTTAAAATAAATTTTCACTGTGAAATATAAAATATAACACAAAATTGACTATTTTAACCATTTTTCCTTATTTTTATTTCCAATGCCAGCGATTGAACCCAGGGCCTCGTCCATTTTTCCTGTGAACATGTTACTTTGTTTCATGTCTCGTGCGGTTTCTCAGATGCCTCCTCCTTCTCCCACTCCGAGGAGTGGTTTCCACATCAAGGGATGGGAAGGGTGAACGGATGGAGGCCCAGCTCAGGCAGAGACCAGACCTGGTCTGCCCTGAGTTGTGTCCAGAGTGCCTGATGTGTGCTGCTCTGGTTCAGCTGACGGGCAGCGGGGATAGACAGGCAGGAGGGACTCCAATGCCCAGCAGGCTGCACTTCCTCCTGCATTGCTCCAGGGTGGCCTTGATGGGCAGCAGGCGCACAAGGGCTCAGCGTGGCCATTGTGGGCTGCACACCTCAGGCCATCGATTTTGCCAGCAAACCCGCAGACAGGTGCATGTCCACTTTCACCAACAGCCAACTTAGATCCAGGCACACCTGGGACTAGAGTCAAGAGCACCTGCTCTCCAGGCCTGGCCTCTGCCCTCTGCAGACAAATGGAGGGCCTCACCCGCACCAACCTGCGTGCAGCAAGCCAGTTAAAGTGCTCAGCCTTCCCCCAGTCTCCAGAGTTCTTTCTTGCAGGCGTGTGCATTTCATGAAGTCCAAACTGAGTGTCTGTGCGCTGCAGAGAGACAACTGCATCCAGCTCCTCCTGGAACCAGGAGGGCAGGTGGTGGGAACATCAGCCCCAAGCTGAGGGCTCGAAAGTACTGTGATGTTCCACAGTGGCACCAGCTGAGCGCTCCGGAGACCCTAGGCTTGGGAAGGCTGTTGTTAAAGCTGAGTGCTGTAAACCAAGTCCAAGGAGCAAATGCTAATCCAGGTGAACCAAAGACAATACTGGGTCAAGTCGTCTTTCTGCCTGACCGCTCAGGCCCTCCCTTTCCTTCTTCCTGCTGGTGGCACTAGCAAGGGCCCCGGCCACCCCCAGATGTCAGACACAGCCCCCTCCCTGGCCATCATCCTCAGCCAGCTCCTGTACCACACTGGAACATGGACACTTGCTGGCATTCAGAAGGGCTTCGTGGCACTTGGCACCTGCGGAGGAGGGTCTCGTTAGTGGCCACAAAACTGAGCAGGGAGTGACCAATGTTAAATGACACACGCCGCAGGCAGGTGTAGCTCAGTGCAGAGTGTGTGCCCAGCACAGGTGAGGCTCAGCAGATAGACAAATGAAACTTTTAAAGAAGTCACACATCACCCAGAAATGCTGTCAGTTTTTACCTTTGCAGAGGCTCAGATGATCTAAAACATTTTGCTGGGTGGGGTGGCCCACGCCTGTAATCCAGTCGCTTGGGAAGCTGAGTCAGGAGGATTGCAGGTTCGAAGCCAGCAACTTAGCGAGACCATCAGCAACCCAATGAGACCCTGTCTCAAAATAAAATAAAAAAGGGCTGGTGTGTGGCTCAGTGGTCAAGAGCCCTCAGATTCAATCCCTGGGGATTACCCCCCTTTGGCATTCCTGGATGGCCAGCGTCAGCGCCTTACCAGGGTGGCTGTGGTGTGACATGGTTTCTAGTGGAGGTGGCAGCCAGCGCCACTGCCACGCCTGCACAGGAGCAGAACACCCGGGCTCAGGCTGAGGGAGTGAGGCCTGTGTTGCAGAGCCAGCAGGACACCTGCTGTGGGACACCAGCACAGGGATCTCACTTCATTGTGAAACCCTGTATGTGATTCTGAGACAGCTGCCAGCATGAGGCAAAGCTAAGCAAGCAGGAAGCATCCTCACCTTCTGAGCCTCTTCTGGGAAGACGGCACATACATGACAACCTATCTCCTGATCAAAGGCAGCTGTTGGCAAGACACGCATGTGCACCGGCACCAGGGACGGGCACCATTCCAGGCCGAGGTCCCTGGTCCAAGACGTGCCTTGGAACAGAGCCACCAAGACTGCAGGTGTGGGCTGCTCCTCCTGCGCGCTGGGACTGACACAGGCCTCCACCGTGGGGAGGCCCTGCCCAGGCCCCACCCACCACAATCCTTCCTTCTATTTCTTCTTTTTATTTTTTAGAATTTTGTGTGTGGTGCTGGGGATGAACCCAGAAATACACCACCACTGAGCCACGTCCTCGGCTCCTTAACAGGCACGTTATCGGTTCATTATAATATTTATGTCAGGTCCCACATGACATGGTCCATACCTGCATGTAACGCCATCTAGTCAATTCCACCCGTGACCTCCTCCCCTGCCCTGCACAGGGGTGCTTCACCCACGCTCTTTTTTTATTCTTCATTTTTCTTTTTAAATCTGAAGTGCACTTTTTTATTTAGAATATTACAAAAATGTAGTTGCTTATTTAAAAAGTTCAGTGATTATTTCAGACTAAAAGTATGTCATAAATTGAATTAATTTTCATATATATAGAATCAATATATAAAGAATAGCATATTTATAACATTTAAGGTTCTTTTGCATTTTAGGGTATAGATCATGTGTTTTTGAAAAACAAAATTAGCCATTATAAATACAAACTGTAAGACCCAAGTGGACCTGGAGGATCAAGAACTTAAATCTAGAAATCTCAAATTTGATTCATACTTATTCTCAGAAAAAGAAGCAAAGTTTCAAATTAACATTTAGTATTTTGTTTTGCTAATGTATACATTTTGACAATATGGAAGTAATATGATCACTTTTTTTCCTAAAACAGTAAGGTAAAACAAAATTACATACAACTAATGATTGAACTTGTACTGGTGTCCCTAGGTTAAGGCTATAAAACCAATGGATTTATATTAAAGGAAATGAATTTAAAAACCTCTCTTCTTGCTCTTTTGAAATATATAACATATTTGATTTATGATGTTAGTGTCATGCCAGATTTCTTAGCAAACTTACAGAATCGATGTACCTTAAATAACATATTCTTCATTTTGAGGCAGGGTTTCGCTAAGTTGCTGAGGCTGGTCTCAAAGTTGCAATCCTCCTGCCTCAGCCTCCCATGCTGATGGAATTACAGGTGTCTGCCGCCATGCCAGGCCATCTGTATTTCTCCTTTTGAGAAATGTCTGTTTAGTTCATTTGTCCATTTATTGATTGGGTTATTTGTTTTTCCTGATCTTAAGTTTTTTGAGTTCTTTACATATTCTGGATATTAATCCTCTGCTGGAATAGTAGCTGTCAAAGATTTTTTTTAGAATTGACTTTATAGCATGTAATGAGGTGGGTTCAAGCTCATTTTTTCCCTTACAGATAACTAGTTATCTTAGCGACTGTCCTTAACAAGTCTGACCTTTTTCTCCTTTCTGAAGGGGTCTCACTGGGCTGGCCAGGCTGGCCTCGAACTCCTGGGTTCCCTGGGCTCTGCCTCAAGGGACTTGGAACAAAGTCATCTCCTGTGCTACTGTGTCACCTGTCACAAATGACGTGTCTGTGCTGGGGGTGCCATTGCCTTTCCACTTGCCCACCCAGCCCAGGACTCGCCCCACTCTCCACTGCAGATGGCCAGTCCCAGATTCAAGGGACACTCCTGTCCCCCTCAGGTGCATGCTGAGCAGAGCAGCCCAGGACAAGGCTGGCTGAAGTGCAGCTCCGACTTCCTTCCTTGTAGCCTGCCCCTTCTCACCCCTGCAACTTGGAAGTCTTCCGGAACAGCCAGGGTCGCCTCACCCCTGCACCTTGGAGAGATTCCAACACAGGCTCACCTCACCCCTACACCTTGGGGATATTCCAGCACAGCCAGGCTCGCCTCACCCCTGCACCTTGGAGAGCTTCCAGCACAGCCAGGCTCACCTCACCCCTGCACCTAGGAGAGATTCCAGCACAGCCAGGCTCACCTCACCCCTACACCTTGGAGAGATTCCAGCAGAGCCAGGCTCACCTCACCCCTACACCTTGGAGAGATTCCAGCATAGCCAGGCTCGCCTCACCCCTAACCTTGGAGAGATTCCAACACAGGCTCGCCTCACCCCTGCACCTTGGAGAGATTCCAGCACAGGCTCACCTCACCCCTGTACCTTGGAGAGCTTCCAGCACAGCCAGGCTCACCTCACCCCTGCACCTTGGAGAGATTCCTAAACAGCCAGGCTCACCTCACCTCTACACCTTGGAGAGCTTCCCGAACAGCCAGGCTCTCCTCACCCCTACACCTTGGAGAGCTTCCAGCACAGCCAGGCTCACCTCACCCTGCACCTTGGAGAGATTCCAACACAGGCTCACCCCACCCCTGCACCTTGGAGAGATTCCAGCACAGCCAGGCTCGCCTCACCCCTGCACCTTGGAGAGAATCCAGCAGAGCCAGGCTGGCCTCACCCCTGCACCTTGGAGAGATTCCAAAACAGCCAGGCTCACCTCACCCCTGCACCTTGGAGAGATTCCAGCACAGCCAGGCTCACCTCACCCCTGCACCTTGGAGAGCTTCCAGCAGAGCCAGGCTGGCCTCACCCCTGCACCTTGGAGAGATTCCAGCACAGTCAGGCTCACCTCACCCCTACACCTTGGAGAGCTTCCAGAACAGCCAGGCTCTACTCACCCCTACACCTTGGAGAGCTTCCAGCACAGCCAGGCTCGCCTCACCCCTGCACCTTGGTGAGATTCCAGCACAGCCAGGCTCACCTGATCCCTGCACCTTGGAGAGATTCCAAAACAGCCAGGCTCACCTCACCCCTGCACCTTGGAGAGCTTCCAGCACAGCCAGGCTCACCTCACCCCTGCACCTAGGAGAGATTCCAGCACAGCCAGGCTCACCTCACCCCTACACCTTGGAGAGATTCCAGCAGAGCCAGGCTCACCTCACCCCTACACCTTGGAGAGATTCCAGCATAGCCAGGCTCGCCTCACCCCTAACCTTGGAGAGATTCCAACACAGGCTCGCCTCACCCCTGCACCTTGGAGAGATTCCAGCACAGGCTCACCTCACCCCTGTACCTTGGAGAGCTTCCAGCACAGCCAGGCTCACCTCACCCCTGCACCTTGGAGAGATTCCAACACAGGCTCACCTCACCCCTACACCTTGGAGAGCTTCCCGAACAGCCAGGCTCTCCTCACCCCTACACCTTGGAGAGCTTCCAGCACAGCCAGGCTCACCTCACCCTGCACCTTGGAGAGATTCCAACACAGGCTCACCCCACCCCTGCACCTTGGAGAGATTCCAGCACAGCCAGGCTCGCCTCACCCCTGCACCTTGGAGAGAATCCAGCAGAGCCAGGCTGGCCTCACCCCTGCACCTTGGAGAGATTCCAAAACAGCCAGGCTCACCTCACCCCTGCACCTTGGAGAGATTCCAGCACAGCCAGGCTCACCTCACCCCTGCACCTTGGAGAGCTTCCAGCAGAGCCAGGCTGGCCTCACCCCTGCACCTTGGAGAGATTCCAAAACAGTCAGGCTCACCTCACCCCTACACCTTGGAGAGCTTCCAGAACAGCCAGGCTCTACTCACCCCTACACCTTGGAGAGCTTCCAGCACAGCCAGGCTCGCCTCACCCCTGCACCTTGGTGAGATTCCAGCACAGCCAGGCTCACCTGATCCCTGCACCTTGGAGAGATTCCAAAACAGCCAGGCTCACCTCACCCCTGCACCTTGGAGAGCTTCCAGCACAGCCAGGCTCACCTCACCCCTGCACCTAGGAGAGATTCCAGCACAGCCAGGCTCACCTCAACCCTGCACCTTGGAGAGATTCCAGCAGAACCAGGCTCGCCTCACCCCTGCACCTTGGAGAGATTCCAGCACAGCCAGGCTCGCCTCACCCCTGCATTTTGGAGACATTCCAACACAGGCTCACCCCACCCCTGCACCTTGGAGAGCTTCCAGCAGAGCCAGGCTTGCCTCACCCCTGCACCTTGGAGAGATTCCAGCACAGCCAGGCTCACCTCACCCCTGCACCCTGGAGAGCTTCCAGCAGAGCCAGGCTCGCCTCACCCCTGCACCTTGGAGAGCTTATGCACAGCCAGGCTCACCTCACCCCTCCACCTTGCAGAGCTTCCAGCACTGCCATGCTCACCTCACCTCTGCACCTTGGAGAGATTCTCGCACAGCTAGGCTCACCTGACCCCTGCACCTTGGAGAGCTTCCAGCACAGACAGGTCACCTCACCCTGCACCTTGGAGAGATTCCAGCACAGACTCACCTGACCCATGCTCTTATCATCAGTCACATTCATTTACAAGGCTTCCAAATCCAAGGGCTTCCGGCACCTCTGTAGCGACTCACTCTTCACCTTCCCAACTAGGCCATCACTGCTTCTGGGCGGCTCTGATGGGCAGGCCTAAATTGCAGGAGCCTGAGTATCTTTGGGAGGTGCTCTGGGCTCCAGGAGCGAGGAAGGGGATGGCAGTGCCCATTGGCACTGGCCATGGGGAAGGGTGTCTTCCTGAGGTGGTCCCAGGTGCCCTCTTGCGACTGTGGGCCAAGCCAGCCACAGAGCACAGAGCTACTGCAGAACAGGAGAGCCCTGGAAACCATCTTGGCTGCCAGACTTGCCATTACGTGACCAGTAACATCCCCCTTGGAGCTGGGTTCCATCCGGCCTCCTGAAGCTCCAGGCACCTCTACCCAGCTGCTCGTGGGATGTTTGCTACGTTCTCTCCCAAGTTCCTCCAGTGGAGGAGGCCAAGACTGACTCGGCTGGACCCAGTGCAACGCACCTGCAGAACCAGCCACCTGCCAGGACGAGGTGGAGGGGCTCTCAGACACGTGAAGTGGGCTGGAGCGTGGTCTGTGGTAAAGCACCAGGGCCAGCCCCCAGGACAGACGGACGAAACCCCAGACAAACACCCCGCCAGAGAACCCCCCACCAAACACACCACCGGACTCTGGACTCTTCCCGAAGTCCTCTTCCTCTCCCTCTAGCGCACGTCGGACAAGGGGTACAGGGTGCAGCCTAGTGGAGTGCTCAGCACACACAGGCCCTGTCTCCACCACTGGCCTCAAAACCGAACACAGATGGGGGCTCGTCCAGTCCACGGTTCCTCTTCCTCCCCCCCTGCTGTCGTGTACACCAGGTCCAATAAGCCTGTCCCTGGAGTGTGGGTCCATCGTGGGTCTACTGTGGTCGGCCACCTGTTGGCACCCCCTGCCCTCCACCTAGGTCCCTTACAGCAGAGATTTCAGACAAGCATCAACCCTTTTATTTCCTGGAGAGTGGCCGTGAGGCAGGGTGGGTGGGGCGTTGTGCACTGTAGCAGGAGTCACCCCAAAGCTCTGTGGCCTGACAGTCCTCAGCTCAGTCTCTCTGGGCAGGAGCTGGGCCCTCTGCTCAGTCCGCCTCAAGGCCCCTCTTGGGCTACGGAGGCAGCCAGGGTCTCAGGCTTGCTGGAGGCTCCCTGGGTAGCACCCACACCCGTGCCTCCCTGGGCTGCAGGATTCTCTTTGTGGGCTGTTGGTCGGACCCCTACCAGCTGTGCGGAGGGCTTGGTTCTGCCGGGCTTAGGTACACTCGCGAGCCATCCCCATGCTGCAGCAGGATCCCAGTGCTCAACATGCTGCTCTCTGGCCTTGCCAGGGTGGAGACTGGACAGCACTAGGCCCTGTCCCACACCGTGGCAGCCTCGTCCCAAGGACAACAGGCAGACTCCTTCTCCTGGCCTGCACTTGGCTTGCTCCCAGCTGCCCTCGGCCCCCCGCCAACTGTGCCTCCCCGAGGCCTCTCCAGATCCGTGGTCTTCTGGTCAGCTCGCACTCAAGGAGCCAGGTTCCTGCGGGCACTGCAAGCACAGGCCACCTGGCTTGGCTGACCTCTGCATGGCTGGCAGAAACTCACAACCACACAGCCCGTTCTCTGAGGAAACGTCACCCACAGTAACAGCTAAGCTGTCTTCAGCGAGTCACCCAGACAAGGAACAGGCGCATTCCATGTTCTGCGATGGAAACCTGACTCCCACCATCGGTTTCGGTTGTCAGGGACACGGGTGTTGAGGAGGCTGCCTGGTGGGTCCCACAGGGAGGCCTCTGGAGCAGAGCCGTGGCCGGCACCGATGTGCCTGTGAATCTCCACGCGTAGGAAGGAGAGGGCACAAGAGGTCACGCCTGTGCCTCTCGCCCCCCGACGCCGGTTCCTCGTGGGCAGTCTTCTGCTCGGTTAAAGCAGCACTCCGAGTTTGTCATCCTGACACTGCTGGCACACACTGCAGAGCTGCGTCACATTGACAGGTGAACTCTCTTCGCAGTGCTTTCAAGTTTCATTTGTTCCTCCTGGGGATTGAACCCAAGAGTACTCGACCACTGCATCTCCAGCCCTTTTTGTTTTTTGAGACAGGTACTTACTAAGTTGCTGAGGCTGGCCTCGAACTTGCAATCCTCCTGCCTCAGCCTCCTAAGGCTCTGGGATCACAGGCTTGGGCCATCACACCCAGCTTAAAGAGCTTGTATTTCTACCTCCCAAGCTATCCTCCTTAGATCACCACAACAGGATATAACATAATCATAACAGCTCTTGAGCGCTTCTCCCAGGGTGCTGCTCTGAGGGAGAGGGCAAGCTCCGGAGGGTGACCTTGTGTAGGCACCCAAGGTTGCAGACACAACACATACCCTTTGAATACTGGAACAAGTGTGGGGAAGTTATGATGGGCAGTCTGTAAAGCCAATCACCTGTGACACCCTAAGACGAGTTCACTGGACAAGGGAACCAGGCTGACTCTGCAGGTCCCAAGAACCCACACCGATCGCAGGACCGGCAGTGCTGGCGACAAGAAGCCCGACCAGCCCAGTGGCTGCCATGCTTGACCGGGGGATCAGCATTGGTAACATCATGCACAACCTTCCCAAATCCTCCCAGAGCCATACCTCACCTCTGGGGGTAATTCAGCACAGACACTCTTGAGCTCCGTCACCCAGCCTGCTGGAGCTGGAGGCACTCCCCGCAGAGCACACGAGAGCGACCTGCAGGCTGGGCTGTCAGAAAGCTCGCTGTGTCTCAGACAGACCTGCTTCAGGAGTGAGAGCACTTCCGGTTGTTAGCACTGCAGGCTCAGATTAAAAAACAGGAGTAACATTCTAGTGTTCCCACTTGACTTTTTGACAATTCTTAGTGTTGGTGCCAGAAAACTGTTTCAAAGTACACTACTTTTATAAAAAATGAAAACAGCCTTCCAGTTTTACTTATCTGTGCTTGTCTTTTAAAAAGCATTCTCTTGGGCTGGGATCGTGGCTCAGTGGTAGAGTGCTCGTCTCGCACATACGAGGCACTGGGTTCGATCCTCAGCACCACATTAAAAAAAAAAAAAAAAAAAAAAAAAAAAGGCGTTCTCTTTTAGACCTTTGTTTACTTTTACGTGGTGCTGAGGATCGAACCCAGTGCCTCACACGTGCGAGGCCTGAGCCCCAGCACAGCCCCTTATCTGTGCTATTTTATGACGGTTTCAACGTAGGAATCCTGTCTCCAGGTACGCCATCGTTCTCTACCAAATGAGGGTGCTGATTTAAGAGACAACTCTAGGCAACAGATCTCCAGCCTCTGACCACGGGGAATCTGCTCCACCATGCCTTACTGGCATCGGTTCTAATTTGGGCATCATTTAGAAACCTCCGAGTCCACAGTTTTAGTATATGAAATAACCCAGTTCTTGTGCTCCTTACAGATCTTCAGTGGGACCAGACTCCACAGGTGGCAGAATATTTGTCTGCCTCCCGGCATGTGGACAATATGGAATGCCACCAGCAATCCAGGCGAATGCCAAGAGCAATCACAACCTGAAGTACATCTGACAGAACCCAAGAACATGAAATCAAGTCCTGGGGTCGTCCTGGCTACGGCCTTGGAGAGCGACCGGAGGAGACGCAGATGCCATGCGGACACTGCTTGTTGAAACTAAATACATTTTAATAGAAAACAAAATACAAAATAACTCTTTTCAGAAAACAGAAATATTTAACCCTTTTCCCAGAACTTGCTCTGCCCTCAGCACAGCTGGACACAGTGTGCCCACGGAGCGGGCGCTGCAGGAGGAAGACGCTGAGGGCTACTGCCACAGACAGTCCTTTGGAGACTCCACGTCTTGTGACTTATTCCAAGTTATCTTTTGTCATAATCTTTTTAAATTTGGTGCTGGGGACTGAACCCAGGGCCTTGCGCCTGCTAGGCAAGCGGTCTGCAGCCGGGTCACACCCAGCCCACCATAATCTTCTCTTCAGGGGAGAGAATCACTGACAAAGTGCAGCCGAGAAAAGACGTGCCCTCCCAGGGCCTCCGGAGCCAGTGCCCAGTGCCCCCACCCGCGTCCAGGAACAGCCTGGCACATCAGGCTGCGGAGACTTCCCTTCTCCCGACACTGTGCTGCCACCTTCTCTGAGTTCCCTGAACCTTAAAAATTCCCAGTATCAGCCTGTGCCAGGAGCCAAACCTGAAAGATAAAAGCAGAGAAGGTCCCTCTGCCAGTGCTCGTTTCCTCTTCTCAATAATAATAATAATAATTATAATAACAATAATAAAAATCCTGGTTCTCTGTCATCAAGGAAAAGGAAAGACTGCCAGGATCACCCTCTTTCCCAGGCCCCATCCCCCACCCCTCCACCAAGAGGAGCTCCCTGTGAGGGTGGCCCAGCAACACTGTCCCCGGCTGCTGCAGGGCACTCTGGGACCGTCCTCAGGCAAGGAGGAGAAGGCAGGCCAGACAGGAAGGCGAGGGCAGCAGGCGGTCCAGAGGGTGCTCGGAACCGACAGCCGACCTGGGGACGGGCCGTTCTTAGCTCTCATGCAGGCACCAGGGCTCTGCCTGCCCCACGAGCCCCACGGGCCTGCAGCAGAGTTGGGGCCCAGCAGGGAGGGAGGGGCTCTTTCACAGTCCATCAGTGATTCGGTCTCCACGTGTCCAGGACTGTAGCAAGAGGCCTTCTGCCACGGCCCAGTTCACTTCAACCAAGGTAAGAACTTAGTGCTCCTGATTCTCCTGCGTGATCCCTGTCACCAGGAGGAGGTTGCAGGCCATGAACTGCACACCCAGAACGCTGCTCATGGGCCCCGTGTACACACCCACCAGCTCGCTGGAGGAGCCGTCCGCGGGTGCACTGCTGCAGGCGCTCCTGATGTCCCAGACGCGCACCGAGTTGTCCATGGAGGCCGAGGCGACCAGGCCGCTGTCCGGGCTGAAGGCGAGGCTGGTGATGCTGTCCGTGTGGCCTCTCAGCTCCTTGAACAGGGTCCCGGAGGCCAGGTCCCACAGCTTCAGCCGCTGGTCCTCACCCGCAGAGGCCAGGTACTTCCCACTGGGCGAGAAGGCGAGGGCCAGCACCGGGCCGCGGTGGCCCGTGAAGAGCCGCACCGAGTTGCCCTGCTGGGCACTCCACAGCCGCACAGTCTTGTCGGTCGAGCCCGTGGCCAAGTAGTTAGAATTCGGGTGGAACTTGACGCAGTCCACGTCTGCCAGGTGACCCGCGTATATCCTCAGCGGGTACGTCCGATCCAGCGACCACAGCCTGGCGGTGCGGTCGTGGGACCCGCTGGCAAAGTAGAGGCTGTACGGGCTGACGTCCAAGTCCCACACAGGGTAGGCGTGCCCCTGGTACAACACGGTGTTACTGAAACTGCCCAGGTCCCAGTACCGGATGGACATGTCTTCCGAGCAGGAGAGCAGCCCTGAGCCGTCCGCGAGGAACCGCGTGCTGTACACGGGTCCACAGTGTCCCCGCAGCGTCTTCATCTCTGTGCCGGCGCTGTCGTCCTCGGCATCCTGGGGGCGGGGGTGGGGAAGGAAACACATCAGAGGGCGATCAGTGGTGTCGCAGGGCACCGGTCAGGATGGGAAAGGCAGAGGGCAGGGCCTCCTGGGAAAGGCAATGTGACCCTGGAGGGCAGCCAGGGAACAGGACAGTGGGCTGCTCTCACCACGCACCACCTGCTTCCCTTAATTGGTCTTGTAGCCAGAGTGCAGGTCCCTGGGTGAGGGCAGTGGCCACTTCAGTGCCCAATCCAGAGGCAGCCTGTGGCAGCGCACATGGCTGACGGAAGGATCACTGGTGCATTCAGGTGAGCCCACAGGTCTCCTCCATGCACAGCCTCCCCAGCAGCCCTGGGGGCTTCACGCCCCACCCTCCACGTCCTGCTTCCACTGGAGTCAGTGACCAGGCAGCGACCAGGAGCTGGCCAGGCCTTGCTTCAGCGCTCACACACAACTCAGGAGGCTTTAGCCCAAATGGAGCCTGGCCGTGTGAGGCAGCAGAGGTCAGCGGCCAGCATCAGGCCCTCCTCTGACCCCCCACAGCCAGTGGCTCAGGAGAAACCAAGGCGGGGTCTGACACCCACTTCCTGGAAGGCCCCCCAAGAGACCGCCTGGCACAGCCCAGCACCTGGACTCCTGGCTCACGGACGGAGGAGACGGCCACCCTGATGCTCAGGAGGACAGTCCGCCCTCCTCAAGCACGACTGCATCTGTCCTGGAACTCCTGACCCCAGTGGACTCTTAACTGACCAAAGGCGAGACGGGAACACCAGCCAGTTGGCTCTGGCTCCTGGGTAGGAGAGGCATGTTTTTTTTTTTTTTCTCAGAAGGCTCTTTTTCCTACTTGAAAGTGAAAGTAAATGTCTCCAACGTGTACAATTTTATGGAGTTAAAAGAAAACACTGGTGTCCGAGAATGCTCCAAATAGCGACTGTACACATGCCACATTAAAAACACACCAGCTTTTGGAAGCTCAGCGTTTTACCAAGGGCTGCCCAGAATATCAGCAATCTTCCTCTCTAAAGCAGTCACAGCAACACTTAAAAGTTCCAAGCTCGACTCACTGCCCTGCACTGGGAAGTCACTAAGGACCACAGAAGCACTGGCCCTGGGCACGGGAACAAAGATCCAGCAAAACTGACCCCGGGCATGTGAACAAAGAAACAGCAAAACTAACCCCGGGCATGTGAACGAAGAAACAGCAAAACTGACCCCGGGCACGTGAACAAAGGTCCTTGGGCATGGGCTGAAGGCTGTCTGAGCACAGGGACCTCACCTTCCCAGCACTGAGCATCTGCCTGGAGGAGAGAGAGGCAGTGCACAGGCCTGGTCAGCCCTCCCAGCCGTTCTGAGCTGTCCCAGGCCTGGAGAAGTGTCCGCCTGACTGCAGAGCTCAGGAACTGGGGCACCAGAACACTCCTGCTGGCTGTCACCATTGGCCCTCTGCCAGGACCACAGCCCCAGGGCTCTCGCTCCATCCATGCTGACACGGGACCCCACGGTGACTGGCATGCATCCTGGACACCAAGGTCGGCTGGTGAGCTACCCACACAATCATCAGCTATGCTGTGCACACCGGGCACACATAGCAGATGGAGAAGGGACCACGTGGGGTGGGGCCTCACACTGTCTCAGGGTCTGGGGCGGGGGTCGCTGCGGTGTGCTAGTCCCACCTGGGCCACGGGGTCCCCCAAGCTCCAGCTGCCAAGGCTGCCTGCTCCTCCACTGGCAGTGGGCTGTGGCTTACACACTTCTCCCAGGGCCAGAGGCACTCCGGGGTCTGCCCTGCAGCTGGCAGTGTCACCTGTGGTGGGGCCTGCAGGGTCGAGACAGGGCAAGCCCCACCCAGGGAGAGTCCACAGCTGCCCGACCCGAGGCACCACGCACCTGCGGGTGCCCGTGGCTTCAGGCTTCTGAGGCTTAGGATGGGAGGAGACTCACTGTTACTTTGATGCTCATATGATGAGAGGATGACATTCTGTCCACACTGCATCACATGGAACACACTGTTAAAACTGATTCTGACGTTTCCGCCCTTTTCTGAAGTGGCTACTAGAAAGTTTAACTTAGGTATGGGGCTCACATCGTGCCCACTGCAGACTCTTTACTTTTCAAATCCAAGGACCGTGGGCTGGGACAGGAGTCACCAGGCCTGAACAGATTGGCCACAGGGAGGGCCGGCAGCCAAGAGCACGGATGGAGGGGAGGTCTGACCCTCAGCACCTGGCCCTGGGGGAGCAGGCACTGCCTGGCCGATCAGTCTCACCGTCTGCCTCTCCCGGCATTGCTGGGCAGGAAACGATGGAACAGGACAGCACTGAAGTCCTCGGCCAGACCTTGCTGGCCTAGCTCAGAGACAATTTTACACCCACGTAGGACCTTTTGGTTACTGTCTTCTGCGCTGATCACTATTTAAAATTTTCTTGTGGTACTAGGGTTTGAAGCCAGGGCCTTCCACTTATTGGGCAGGCACCTGGCACCAGGCCATACCCGGGCCCTGCTATCATCTTCTACACTGAGATGAAACTCACAGACTGTCGGAGCCACACTTCTGAGGGACAGAGCGCCAGGTCAGTGCACATGCTGTGCCTCATCGCCACTGTCTGCCAAGACCACCACGGCCTCACCTAGAACCCACCCAGCAGGGTCACCGCATGCTGTGAGTGCCAGCAGCCCTGGGCAACATCTCTGGTGCGATTACTAAGCTCCAAACGCCCATCACAGGGAGGTGGGAATGTGCTTCTCCCCATAGACCGCTCTTGCACACAGCCTGAGTTTTCTAGGCTGATTGTGTTGGTGGACGCCGTGCCCTGGCTTCCCTGCGCTAAGGGCAGGCCAGTTTGTGTTTGACGACGTTCAGGCTGCGGTCTCCTTTCTGGGCCGCCGTGAACAATGCTGTGAAGGTTCTTATGCCAGTTCTCCTGGGGACTTACGTCGTCACCTCTCCTGGCACACACAGAAGTGGAATTGCTGGGCTGTTGTCAGAACCTTGAGTTGGCTGATTTACGTAATGACCGCTTCAGAAGAGTGAAGCAGCAGCTGCACGCTGGCCCTTTCACTTGGCTTCCGTGCTCCTCCCTTGCCTCCTATCACCTGCCTGCAGCGCCCAGGGCTTCACCTTGACTTTCATCTGTTGGCATCCCAGGACAAGTGAGCTGGTGGCCCTGGCAGTAAGAGCCTCCCTTTAGCTGTAAATTCTACAGGGAAAAATCCAAGTCCAAGTTCTCACCAGAGAACACTAAAAACCAACTACTGGGCTGGGGAGACGGCTCAGCCGGTAGAGTGCTTGCCTCACATGCACAGGGCCTTGGGTTCAACCCCAGCACCACCAAAACAACAACAAATAAAACACCAACTATCAGAATAAAATCATTCTTGGCTTCTCCCAAGATGCTCCTTGTTAGAAACCAGAGACACTTCCCCAAACCAAAACTCCAACAGGAAGTCCCTCAGCAACCAGGGCCTCAGTGTCAGCTCTCGGGCAGGAGCAGCATCCGCAGCACCTTCAGGATGGGGACATGGGCAGTGTGTCCACTGTGTCCCCCCTGCCTCGCCTATCACCTGACCACCGGGCTCTGCTCCACGCCACCTTTCTGTGGTTGCTGCCTGGTCGAAGCTACCAGGACTCGGGAGGGACGTGGCCATTCCTGCTCCTGATCTCCCAGCTGCAGCCATGCGCCAGGCCTGTCTGTTTCTGGAGTCCCTCGTGCTAACCCTAAACCCAGACCTCAGACACACCTCCACTGACACCTAAGAATCACCCGCCATCACCCTTCAGTTAATTTCCAACACCAGCCTCTCTTCAAAGCCGGCGTCACCTGCTAACAGGCTCTCAGGAATGTTTTTCCTTCTCCATTACAGAAAACAGAGTCACGGAGGGCAGTGGCCTCGGCCTAGGGGAGCAGCAGCTGGAATCGCTCCGGCTCGGAGAGAGGCTTGAGAATTCAAACTCGAGCACAGAAAGCAAGGAGAGGGCTGCAGAGGCAGGAAGCAGCGTGGCGAGCACCTCCAGGGCGAGGCCTGGTGCGGCCGCAGGACCTCCGGGTGGCGGGGCTCGGGCAGAGAAGCAGCCCGGCCCCTGGGCACCTGCGGGGCTCAGAGTGACTTCCCTCCCACATTTTGCCACTCTGTGCAAGCGCCCACCCCAGACACCTCAAGGCTGCGTCCCCTGGGTGTCAGAGGTGACAGGACAAGAACACCCTGTCCCATACTCTACTGAGGCGTAACGCTGGTTACCAGGACCCTGGCGCCAGGCCCTTCACTGCCAACCCACTGCAGTCACAGGTTGGCCACGGCTGCCACCCTGACTGAGGGGCACGAGACTGCCTGGGTCAGAGGGCAGACCCCTCACGCCCGGTCCTGCTGCGCTGGCCCGCAGCTCACAGCTCAGGGCCCACTGCACCTTCACACACCTGGGGTCACCTGGCCAAGCCGACTGTGAGGGCAGTCTTCAGGGACACTCAGCGCTGGTAACGACCTTCTGGACTGGGGTAGGTACTGACCTTGGTTAGCAGAGCTAAGCAATGCTGTGAGAAACAGCTTCCAACCCTGGGCTGGGCATGGCGCAGGACGCAGCAGCTAAGGCACGCAGCATGACTGGCTCTGGGGCCCCGGGGGAGCTCTGCCAGGTGTGGGAGGGCAGCTAGTGGTTGGGAAGGATGCTGGGGCAGTGGCACGCCTACCTCCTCCTCCAGAGTGTCACAAGCCAGGCGGATGCGCGATGTGTCCACCTGGTGGGGCTCCGACCTCAGCTTCTTGGACCGCAGGCTCCAGAGCTTGACGCAGGAGTTGTCAAAGCCAGCGGCCAGCAGCCTGCTGTCGGGCGAGACCTCCGCCGTGTTGAGCAGCTGCTCCGTGTTGTAGAAGGCATAGAAGCAGATGGTAGTGAGGGAGGGAGGCCCGTCCTTCACGCGCTTGATGCTGTCTTGCAGGACCTCCAGGGCTGCCTCGTTCTGCAGCAGTGGGCTGGGCACGTCGGGGGGCTCCAGGCCGCCGCTCTCGCCGCGGGAGCCGCTGCTGGCATAGAGCTGGTAGTCGGTCCTCTTGGCGGGCTGCACGTCCAGGTGGATGTGCACGGCCAGCACCCTGCAGAGGGCGGCGTTGTTGTCGCTCTGCAGGTAGCGCACCAGGTAGTTGTAGCTGTCCTCCTGCAGGCGCACCACGTACTTGTTGTCCAGGAAGGCACGGAGCCTGAAGTTGGACAGGATGTCCTGCACCGTCTGTGTGGTCTGCAGCTGCTCCACAACGTCCTTCTGGCCCGCATTCTGCAGGAACATGCCATGGAAGCGGCTGTAGAAACTCTCCACCGTGCTCTTGGGGCTGTTCTGGACCAGGTTGAGGTGGAGGTAGACGAAGAGGGGGTAGAGGAGGGGCATCACCTCGTGGCTATGCTGGGAGTCGGAATCTGCAACGAGAGGGGAGGGGCTTCAGGAAGCGGTGCTCGGGACAAGGCGGCGGCTGGGAGGCCTGCCACACAGCGCTCCTCCGCCCTCGGACTCCAGAGTCTTTCTGTGGAGGAAGGAAAGCATGTGCCCTGGGCCTGGCCCAGCCAAGAGCGTGAGGACGTGCCTGGCCAGGCACGTCCCCCAGAGGCCAGCATCTCTGAGAGAAACTCCAGGTGTGAGGGCCCTGAAGGTATTGTGGGAGACGGAATTCTAACTGGATGGCGACCACCTTAAAAGCAACGAACGCAAGGACACCCAACACTCGTGTGGCTATGTGGCGAGCAGTTCTGATCCTCTTCCCCAAGCACCTGGCTGCACCAGCTGCATGAGCCAGAGCTCACCCAGTGGGTGACCAGCATGCCCACTGTCTGGGCGCAGGTGTTCCAACACTGAACTGACAACCCACACCCCAAACTGCCTGCCCGCATCCTCACATAGACTCTGTGGGTTAAAAATGTCGTTTTCCTTTTTTTTTCTTTGGCACTAGGAATTGAACCCAGGGTGCTTGAGCCCAGCCCTTTTTATTTATTTTGAGACAAGGTCTCACTAAGATGCTGAGGCTGCCTTTGAACTCGCAATCCTCCTGCCCAGCCTCCGGAGTCACTGGGATGTGTGCCACAAACTATAAAACTTCTGCAGTGACAATTTACAAACGAGACGCTCTGGTGCCAGTTAAACCACACTAGCAATCTGAGACTTTACTACTGGGACACTTTGTGACAAACAATATTAAAGAAACTTTCCAGCTTTAATTGTCACAGGTTAATGAGACGGAAAGTGTGAGACACCTCAGTGCTTGTGCTGGCCTCCAGGACACTGTGCAGTGCTGGGTGTACTCTGAGCTCTGCTGACTCCCTGGCTCCTCATCCTCATCTGCGGTGTGCTTGGGTTTGCACGGACACAGGTAGCACGAGGGTCACGGGTGGCACAGCATCTGCACGTGTTTCAACAGGTCACACAGGGCTCCAGAGCAGGAGGACCTGCCTCCTCACACAGACAGCCGTCCCTGTCCACAGGAGCCGCTCTGCCATCTGGGCGAGACGCCTGGACCACCACGGGTGCTTGCACCAGCCTCTGGCTGGTCGAGGACAGCCCCACTGCCCAGGGTAGCCGGACAGCTGCTCCGCCTGGGCAAGGAAGAGTGCGTGGCTTATCGTGGCTCTGTGTCTCAGTGCGGCGTCCAAGAGCCCACGAGAACCAACCCAGGCAGGCGGGCGCGTGCTTGGCCAGGCCCTCTAGGGGGCAGCCAGCTGCAGGTGTGTGGCCGTCACTGCCCCCAGTCCTCCCTACTTGGCTCTGAGTAGGGAGGAGAGTGTGTGGAGGCCACCCACAGGACACAGGTGAAAGGTGGAGTGCGTGCTGCCCTCACCCGTGTGAGGCAAGGGGGGAAGGAGGGGCTGAAGGACAGGTGACGAGGTGGTTCAGCCCATGACTGATTCTGTGTGTCCAACTGGCTGAGCCATGGCACCTAGATGTTTGTTTGGTCAGAGTGATTCTAGATGTGGCTGTGGAGGTATTCTTCGCATGCAAGTAGCATCTAAGTCAGCTGGCTTAACGGTTCCCCAGACTTGAAGCAACGGCCCTCCACAATGCGGCAGGCCTCGTTCAATCAGTTGAAGGTCTCAACAGAAAAAGACCCAGGTGCTCAAGGAAGGAATTCTGACCCCAGCGCTGCCCAAGACAACTCCTCAGACCTCTCACACTCCGTTGGGTCTACTACTCTGGGAACCCAGGTGGAGCAGACTCTGATGCGTCTTTAAATATCGTGATTTGCTGGACGATTGCTAAATAACAGTTTCAGAAACAGAAGGATGAACCCTGCCCAGACTCCCAGCACTTCCTGTGGGGATGCAGGCTGTTGCCTCCAGAGAATCCTAGTTTCAGGCTTACTTTCAAACAAGAGGGGACGGACGACCTAGTTGCCACCACTGACACGCACTGCTGCCTCTGTTCCCTCTGGACACAAGCACGTGCTCAGACACACCACCCCCCAGGGCCTGGAGGAGCGTGGGCCTCACGCTGCTCCTGCAGCCTCACTCCAAAGCGCCCCTCAGCAGGGGGTTCCCACCCCGACCAGCCTGTACTTCTTTCCATCTCTCCACAGAGGAGGCTGCTGACTGCAGAGGCCAGGTTGGGCCCATGGCAGGCATGTGGGGACAGAAGGTGCTTAGTTGGGGTCATCAGAGGAGCCTGCCCAGGGCAGGTGGCATTCACACCAGCATCCACAGGACACGCCAAGGAGGAGGTGGAGCTTTGGGACAAGAGAGCATGGGGCATGGGGGCAGAGGTGGTGGCCAGCTATGCTGGCCCCAGGGCTTCAGGGCCACAGGTAAGTGGACCAAAAAACGAGGATAATCTTAGGTGTGTGTATGTCTGGGAATATTTTTTATCTGCTGGTCTCCTCAAATGCACCTTACCATTAAAAATCATTAACCTGTGGATCGTTCAAACGAAAATAAAAGAATCTCTGAGTTTTACACCGAGGGCTTCCCACCAGGAGCTCTGCACAGAGGGCATGCAGCAGGCGGTGTGCACAGCTCGTCGCCCACTTTCCCTGCTGCCGCCTCTCCCAGCACCTCCACTGCAATGAGGCACCAAGGCTGTGGGGGACGGTGGGTTCAGCCTTCGACAGCCTTCACCCGGACACCAGGACCCTAGGCCCCAGAGAGGTTAAGTGACTTGTTTTTCACCAGCGATGCACTGAGTGAGCCTCACAGTAATAAAGGAGAGGGTGGAATGCATTTCAGCGGTCATTTGTCCTCGTGAGTGTCCAGCCTCTGCTAATCCAGGAGACTGAAGTCTCCCACTTTTGGAACACAAGGCAGAGACTACCTTGGGATGTGCTGTGACTGGCAAGAAACGGAGGGGCGTCTTCACATGCTGTCCTGCTTCCATCTACTCAGTGCACATCACATCCCTGTGCTGAAGGCCGTGGCAGGAGAGAATGAGCCCAGGGCTCTCTTCTGGCCTGTGCACTTTAACCTCACAATTTAACTCTCCCGCCAATTCCATGAGGCCTGTCTGCACACAGTCCCAACACTGTGCCCAGGATACAACAAGCACCAAGGGAATTTGCATTGCTCTAGCTTAGAAAAAGTTCCAGCACTGAGTACTCACCAGTGAGAAAATTGCGCAGTCGTCCAAACTGTACTTCGTACTGCTGGGGCTCTGCCTGGCAGGGGGCTGCAGACACTATGTTGGCACAACCAGATTCCGACTGGACTGAGGAGAAAGAGAGAGAAAGGTGGGAAGGCAATCAATAGCAGGATGGGGGAGGGCCGGGGGAGGGTGTGGGCTGCCCCAGCGGCATGGACAGTGCACGAGTGGTCACGTGTGCTCTGCCTCTCCCTCCTGACACGCTAACGCCAGGGCAGAGGAGTGGAAAGGCAGGAAGCACGGACCTGCGAGGCAGACAAGGACAGTCTGTCACCCTGCCACACCACTAAGGCACATCTAGAAGCACTGGCCCTGAGGTCCCTGTGCTACAGCACGTAGCGGTGCAGGCACAGAGAAAGGCCGACTGTCCAAGACACCCCCACAGTGCTTTTCCCGGGGGGATCCTGTGAGACCCCCATGCTCCACGTCTCGGGCTTGCTGCGCTCCGGAAGGTTGCTGGGACTCGCACTCCTCCTCACTACCACGTGTTTCGTTCTCTACTCTCTCCCCAAACGGCATTCTCTTCTCATCTCAAGGCTAGAATGGCGCTGAACTTTCTGCTCCTCTTCACCTGCCTTGCACAAGAGACATGTTCCTTCAAGGGCCCAATGCACAGCTACGGGCCAGGGCAGCTCAGGAGCGGCTCCAGGAGACAAAGCACGTTCACTATGCCACGCCAGCACCTGGCCTTGTCCTGCCCAGGACGGCAGTCTGAAGGTCCCCGTGCCTGCAGGGCCTCAGGAGCCGGAGCCTGTGGAGGGTGTGCTTGGGCTGCACCATCCCACCTCCTTCCGGCAGCAGTTAACCCGCCCTCGCAGCAGGGAGGGCCCCAGACGCTGATGGCAGTGTGAGGGAGCAGGAGACTGGGATGGCGGGGGGCGGGTGTGTGGCAGAGCAGCAGCTCAGGAACAGGGAGGAGAAGGCGCCAGCAGGGCCGAGCCCCACCTCCACGCAGACACGGGCCCTGGCGCGCACATGAGCACTGCAGAGACTCAGCCAAGAAAGGCCCGTCCCAGAGAGGCCTGGACTCAGAACGGCTGAGGAATGACCACTTGCTATTCCAGATGGAGGACAGACAGGTTTTTCCACAGAACCTACCTTCAAAACAGTGACAACAGAAAATAACTTTAAAACACCAGTCTTCTCAGAGTCTCATTCACCCTGCAAACCCGGCCTCCATGGCGAGGTTTCTTGCCAGCCAAGGGGACCTGCCCCTCAGAATCTTGGGGGGCGAAGATGCTGCAGGGACTACCAGGTACAGATAAGACAAGAGGCTGAGGAGCCAGTGTTACCTGAGAGGTTGGCCGCCATCTCCTCGGCACTCTGTGACAGCCGCAGGCCCTGCTTCAGGGGGCCATCGGAGTCCACGTACTGCCGGCGTTTGAGGTAGCACGACACTGCCGTCTGGAGCTGCTCCGTGCGCACACGTTTCATGACCTGCAGAGAGGAAGCACAGGAGGGGCCGTAAGGGCGACAGGTGGCTGCAGCAGAGGCCAGCCAAGGCCAGGAAGACTGGCTGTGCCGCACATGAGCAGCCCAGGCCGACTGCTTGCCGCCCACCACAGGCTTGTCCACCTCATCTGGCTCCCATGACCACAACGTGGAAGTGGGAACAGCACGCACAACAGACCTGCAGGCCACCCCAAACACCAAGACACCAGCCAGCAGGCTGGCCAGGCCAGGGCAGGTTTCCTTCCCTTCCCGCCGAGAGGCGTTCATCAGCGGCAAACCCATCAACATGTGGGCAGAGGCCGCGCAGAACCCAAGACCCAAAACCTGTAAACTGGGAACCAGGACCCCGCGGAGCCGCCAGCTCCACAGCATGTGTTCCTGAAAAGGGGTCGTTTCTGTGCAGATGGCTGGAGCCATAGGCACAGAAGAGTACCCAGCACTGAGGGCAACGAGCGTGCTGCAAGGGTCTCCTCAGGCAGAGAAGTGGCAGCAAACGAACCAACGGGACAGGCTGTTTTTAACGATTCAAACTAATTCCAGGGTTCACAAACACACACAAAATAAAGACAGGAGAGGAATCATTTCCCTTCAGCAGTAAATCCACCATCAAGAGGGAAAGGAAACTCCAGCATTGCCGTGGCCACAAATGCTCCTTGGAGAGAAGTGGAGAAACCACCGTGCCCACGACCCCTGAGAACAGGCCAGCTCCCCAGGTTCACCGTCAGAGCTGCCTCCTCCCAGGACCAGAGCGTGGGCCACTGCAGTGCCCCACAGCGGGCTCCTGGGAAGGGGCTGCAGGAGCGCACGGACGGCCTGAGCCATGCCCTGGGTTCAGCCTCCAGGCGAGCTGCAGCAGTCTTCTCCCAAGTGCTCCAGGACTGGGAGATCTAAAACCCTACCTCTTCCAAAAGTTGCCATTTCCTAGTGCATGGCTTGTGGCAAATAGCCAAGGCTGTACCTGGCTCCCCAGGTCCCCTGGGACACTTCCCTCCCTCCACGGTGGCTGGGCAGGGCAGAGGCTGGAGACACGCCTGCACCCGGTCTGTGCAGCATGAGGACAGTGCCACCTGGCACTCCACCTCCAGACCACAAGGAACACAAACCACGTTAGAGAGGAGCAGCATGCAGCCAGGGGCTGGGCTCACAGCACAGGAGACGGATGAAGTGCAGAGGCCTTCCCATCGTGGGGCTCGCCCTTCTGCCCAAAAGGGTGCCACTCTGCTGCTGTGCCAATGCCCACTTGACACCAATGTTCCTTCTAACTACTGACAAGGGGGTCTGACGCCCTTGGAGTGACCTGCTCCCAGCGTCACCTGTCCACCATGAAGACAGAGTGCTAGTTGCTACGCCTGGATGCGCGATGCTGCTGCGTCAGGGTCGGTGCCTGTGGTTCTCCACGGCTCCTTCGCGGCTGTGTAAGCCTCCTGGAGCGTGAGCGCCAGCGAGGCCAGCCCTGACCGGGACTCTGACTTGGAGTCACGTGGGACCTGCGGGTGCTGCTCTCCAGCTGTCCACACCAGCCCGCTGCTGACACCCAGCTTTGTCCCCGAGCACTCCAGTCAGACCCCTGGGCAGGAAAAATCTGCCGTGAGAGATGCAGCAAGGACCAACCAGTGGGAGGCCAGACCCTGCAAGGACACAGCATCGATGTGGCGTGACATGGGACCTCTGAGGAGGAGGAAGGCCAGAGGTTCTCAAGGTGCAACAGAAGCCCCGCCATCGCACAGCCTGGCTGCATTCAGGACTGCACGGAGTCAGTGTGCAACTCCGATCCTTGTGAACACACCCACCAACTGCCCCAAGGGCACCCCGCCCAACCACACCGGGACCCGGGATGAGGATCCTCTCTGTGGTGGCATGGCTCCTCACACCCGGAGCCCAGGGCCCAGGAGCAGCCGCCTCAGCTGGTGTGATGTCCAGGCCATAGCTAGACAGCAATGAATGAGAAGGTTCCTCAGAGAACAGCCCCGGCTGAGGTCCACAGGGGGTGCCCGCAGATGAGAACCTCCTTACAACACCTGCCACCTGAGACTCAGAACCAGACCAGCGCTGTGCTCTCCACACTGTCCACCTCTTGCTTCCTGGAGCCATGGACCCTTTCAGTGGACATGAAGTTTGGACATAACTACACCCTCCTTGTTAAAATTTCAAATTTCTTATATTTTCAATTTATATAAGTACCGTAATCCTTAAAGGCAAAACGTAGGTCAAGACCTGTCTCTTCAGGTGTTTCCCATTTCTGGAAATCAGACACACGTCTCTTTCTCCTACTGCTCCACCTACACTCCACACTGCCCCAGGGCGCTCCAGCACGATGACCTCACTGAAGCAATGGCTGGCTCTGAGCCACCTCCACAGAGACGGGGCGCAGAATCCTGGACCCAGGCCGGCCACACACGGCATGCCAACCCCTCCTACCAGGTCCACATGCGAGTGGCTGACGGAAGGGGTCTGGGAGGAACCACCAGGCAGTCCCTGAAATGCAAAACGATGTCACGTGGGGACCTGTCCTTCACAAACGATGTCACATGGGGACCTGTCCTTCACAAGGCGGCAGCTTTGAGCAGGGTGAGTCTGTAGTAAACCCAGCAAACCTCACCACACAACCCTCAACTCAGCTCCCCAGGAGTCTCTGACCATCAGCTAGTGGGTGTTTTTTCTGTTGTTGTTGAGTAAATATATTTCCCAACTGTAAATTTATGCTTAAAAACAGATGAAAAGTTGCTTTGTACTTGTGCTGGATGAAATGTGAAGTGCCTGCGAGGTGCTCAACACTGGTTCTCTACTGAGTAGTCTGCCCAGCGGCATTCTAGGTAGGACCTGAGCATGGAGCTCTGTGCTGTGGCTGGAGGAAGTGTGTTCACCTAGCTAAACACCACCGCTGAGGCAAGGACCCCTTCTGCCAGGTGACAGCCACAACTGACCGGCGAACTGTGCTCCTATTCACTGCGTACATGGGCAAAGGCAGAGAACCACAGCAGCTGCTGCTAGAAACCCACTGGCTGGGACTGCCATGATGCTCTGCACCACACCCCAGCTGCTCTGAACAGCTGCCAGTGACCTCACCTGGCTGATGGCCCCGCCTGGCTGCAGGGGACTGCTGACTGAGATTCTGACTCCTTGACTCTCGGCCAACCCAAGTCACCTTTCAGCAGTGTCCTGTCTTTGGTGGTCTCGAGGCTGACAGGACTGCTGGGCACATCTCCTCCCTCAAACTCTCCTGGTCACTCCCTCCGAGCTTGTCCTCTGTTGTCCGCCTCCATTCCTCACATTCCCGCATCACACCACCCTCAGGGGTCTTCAGTCAGGCCCCCTCCTGAGCAAGAGTTCCATGTGGATGATGCAGATGCAGACTCACAGGCACCCACAGCACATCCTCCCTTCAGACCTCCCTGCCCAGAGCTCCACGAGCAGAGCCTGGCTGGCGTCCCGCCTTCTCTTCCTTCCCTCCCTCACTTCTAAGGTAACCCACGCGTCTTCTGCCTCCCCGCTCTCTGCCAACAGCACAGGCCCTTCCCAACTGGGTGACCCTGGTGTTCTCCCACCCTGAGTCTCCTCTGGGGCATCCCAGTGAACACCAGTGCCATCTCTGCCCCACCCCTGGCAGCCACTCTTGCCCCGCCTGCTCTTCCCTCTCCCTGAGCAGGCGGAGCACCCTGGGGACAGGTTCTTCTCCCCCTAATACTACCAGAGCACATCCAGCTTCTGCTGGGAATTCCTGACAGCTCATTTTAGCTTGTGGTCTTTGGGGATTTCTGTAAACTGAGAAGGCCGCGTATTTTTTATTCCTCCTTTAATATCAATTCCACAGCACAGAAAAGCTGACCCATACAAAGCCTCGTTACCACAGTGGCCAGCAAGGTCTGCGCAGGGCATCTGTACACCTCTGCCTACGTTCTGCCACAGAATGAAATGCTTATGTGTGCTGTTACCGCTGCAGGCAGGAGAAACAGGATGCTGGGCTCTCCGAGAACAGGGCAGCGTGCTTCCTGTGCTCACCACTGCTCCCAAAGCCAAATTAAATGCCGCATGTGTGGTTTCAGAGGACTTGGTGACATTAGGACGTCCACAAGAGTGAGCCTCAGAACAGGATGGTCCTCAGGTGTTCATCCTCAGTCCACACAGGTCATCACAGCAGGCGCCAGCCACACGGGTTCTGAGCAAGCATGGCCACTGCAGCTGAGGAGCTGTGTCTGAATTGCAGCAGCCACATATGGCTGACCACCGCCCTCCAGGCCAGCAAGCTCTGAGGCACCCACTTTGTGAAACAAAAGCATCACATCAGAGCTTGAACGTGCAGGCTCACAAGGTTCCACACAACACTTCTAATTGCAAAATTTCTCAAAGTTGGCATTTTGATTGTAAAAACAGAGCTATCTTTACCCTTGCTGAACACCACGGGGTCATTAAGACAGAAACTTCAACATGTCTAACAGGAAGGACACCCAGGCAAAAGGCAGGCTCAACCTACGTTACTCTTACAAACAGGAAGTGGACAAGAAATCTCTATAGTCTACTGAAAATATAGTAATAAGAGCTTTATGAATTGTAGATGAAGAATAAATACCTAGTCTTTGTCTCTAATTTACTAGCTTACATGTATTTAAAAATACCGATGGCAACATACTAACTCATAAGAAACTTTTACTGTAACCATTCACAAGCATCTCAAGCACTACAACCAGTGAAGCCACTTTGAACACCAAATTCCACTTTTCAAAGCACCTCACCTTCATAGGCACCAAATCACTTACCACAGAAACTTCCTGAATCCACACATGATGCTCTTACTGGAAATCTTGACCCAAGCCATCAAACCCACAGGTTCCTGGAACAAACTGCTGCTGCATGCAGCATGTCACTGAGTGTCTCCTACACTACCAAGAGCTCACACTTATTGAATACACAACACTGGTGTTTTGCAGACCATCTCCTCTATGCTTGTGACAACTCTACGAGGCAGGCAACCTTCTTCAGATGGAAAGCTGAGGTCCAAAGAACTCAGAAAATTTGCCCAAGGCCACTCAGTTCCTACATGGCCACTCAGTTCCTACACGGGTGGACAGAACTTTTCTCGTTTATCACTTACTGTATCGATCCCCTTGCACCCCATCTGTACAAGCTGTCCAATGGCACCTAACACTTGCGCTGTGAGACACAAAGCAGCAATCACTGAACCCTCCCTGGTTCTTTCTTCACACCACTGATTGGGTAAGACTGAATAACTGAGCCCCCAATCTGGGGCGGCGTCCTCTTCGGAGGGGGACTTCTGTGGGCAGTCATCAGGCAGGCATGACATGCACCAGAATGTACTCTTCGGGAGGAGAGGCTGCCTGGATCACCAGCAATTGCTCTGTGCCTTCTGTTAGTGCTCTCTAAGCTTCCAGATGGTTTCAAAAGCCCGACTATGGAGGCTGTCATTTCCTCTCAGACTCATAGACAGATGCAAAGCTGCCAGAACAAGTAACTGTGGTCTTCACCACTTCCAACCCAAGGCCAAGCTACTGTAGGCACTACCTTTCTGAAAGGTTAATCTCCACTGCAGCGGAGAATAAGAAATCCTGTTTTGACTGAGTCATTTCAGGCTCTACCCTCATGGATAGACCCTTAGTTCTCTCTCTAGGAGGCCCACACATCTTCTCATTCTAGAGGTCCAGGGACCTTCACACTGGCACTCCAACTGGGTTAAGTCCTACTGAGGTGTAACAGTTAAGCCTAGCCACCTTTTCTCTACACACTTATTGAATACACAACACTGGTGTTTTGCAGATCATCTCCTCTAAGCTTGTGACAACTCTACGAGGCAGGCAACCTTCTTCAGATGGAAAGCTGAGGCCCAAAGAACTCAGAAAATTTGCCCAAGGCCACTCAGTTCCTACACGGGCACTGGGACTACCTGGCTGCAGGGTCTGGGCCCCAGCCCTTTGCAAAACCCTGCAGCTCCACAGATCTCACATGGGACCATAGGCTTCCTGGGAGAGCAAGACTGAGGAACGCACAGCAGATGATTGCTAAGAGAGCAGCACAATCCTACAGGGGCTTTTAATGTGACAGCCAGTACCGTGCACTGGACAGGCTAGCTCAACATCTGACTCCTAGGCTCCTCCCAGCCAATGCCAATCAAGAAGAAATGACTTTCTCCTGAAATGTCTTCACAGGTGGGAAACACCGACTACAGAAACAAAATCACCTACCAAGTAGTCAGGAGAGGCCTCTACCTAACTTCACAACGACAGACCACACCCAAACCTCACGGTCAGAGGCAGGGACATGGCAAGAACGAGGCCTTCCCGAGATACCTAACCCAGTCTTTGATGGCAAAGAAGAACGCTCACGTGAGCCCACCTTTTGGTGTCCTGGGTTAACAGTGACGTTCAAGGCAGGACGGCTTCATAATAAACAGAAAGGAAAAAAAAAGTCAGCATGTTTGACATTCAACACAAGAAAATCAAGCCTACCAGGAACCTAGAAGGTACTTAGCCAAAAAGGAAGTCACAGCAGCTCCTAAGAGTGCTTCTGCGCGCCAGGCATTTTCGCGTGCACCCTCTTCTGGGTACCTTCGAAAGGTCCAGGCGAGTTACCGTCCTGGTTCACACAGGAGGAAACCAGGACCGGGAGAGGCTACGCCACCGCCTGCCGGCTACAAGGTTGCAATCCCGGTGCCCGGGTCCGTCCGCCACCGGGGCCTCCCGGGCTTCTCGGCGCAGAGCGTGGCCGGAGCTCGCCCGCGGCCCGTGCCCCTGTTCCGCGCACGTGTCGCCGGCCGAGCGCGGCGGCCGCGGCCCTCGCCCGCCCCGGGACTCACCTCCCGCCGCCGGAACCTCCGCGCCCGCGAGGTCCGCGCCGCCGCCCACTTCCGCCGGCCGAGCGCGGCCCAGCGCGCAGCCGCCTCCCGCCGCGCCCCGGTGCCCGCCGCCCGCGCCGCGCAGGCGCCCCGCCGCCACGTGCGGCCCCCGCCGCGGGGACCCGGCCGCGCAGGTGCCGCCCCGGGAGCCCGCCCCCCGCCCGCGCTCACTGAGCATGCCAGGCGGCCGCGGCTGCCCCGCTGCCCGCGACCGGCCGCCTCCGCCGCAGCGCCTCGCTCCGCCGCCGCTAGCCCGGGCCACGCGCCACGCGCCCCGCCGCGCCTGCGGCTCTGCGCGGCCGCCCCATGACCGCCGGAGGGAGCGGGCGCGCCGGGCTGGGCCGCCGACGCCGCGGCCAGGGCGCACTCGGCGCTCTGCTGGCGATGCCTGCGCGCCCGCTAGCCCCGCCCCGCGCCGTCGGCGTCGCGTCAGCGTCGGCCGGAAGCTCCCGCCGCGCGTGGGGCGCGGAGCGGCGGAGAGTCAGGTGAGCGCCTCGCGGCTGCCGGCCGACCCGGGCTGGCCCTGCGGATGGGGCGGGGCGACTGGGCTCGGGGAGCCCGGCCCGCGATGAGCCCCCCAAGGGATGAGCCCCTGGCCAGGGCTACGGGGTGCGCCCCGCCTTGATGAACCCCCCAAGGCTGCACCTCCCCCGGGGTAGCCCCCCAAGGGATGAGTCCCGGGCCAGGGCCACGGGGTGCGCCCCGCCTTGATGAACCCCCGAAGGCTGCACCTCCCCCGGAGTAGCCCCCAAAGGGATGAGTCCCGGGCCAGGGCCACGGGGTGCGCCCCGCCTTGATGAACCCCTCAAGGCTGAACCTCCCCCGGGATAGCCCCCCAAGGGATGAGTCCCGGGCCAGGGCCACGGGGTGCGCCCCGCCTTGATGAGCCCCCCAAGGCTGAACCTCCCCCAGGGATGAGACCCCCAAGGGATGAACTTCTCCCAGGGATGTGCCCCGCCAAGGAAAGAGCCCTGCCTTGATGATAGCCCCAAGGGATGAACCTCCCCCAGGGATGAGCCCGCAAGGAATGAATTTCCCCAAGCCATGAGTTCCCTAAGGAACTCATGGGGGATAGCTATCTATCCCCCATGAAGCCCCTAAAGGGTGAACTCCCTTGCCCCGTTTGAGTCTTCACCCAGGGCTGGGCCCCATCAGGGGGAGCACCCCCCTTCAGGGGGAGCACTGATGCAGGGAGCATCACCTGCACTCCTTCCTTCTGCCCTTGGGCCAGCTTGGAGGCTGGGAGGTGCCACAACTGTGAGGGAAGCTGCAGCAGGTATCTTGGTCCTCAGGGTAGATGTTTCTTTGCTTTGACCCAAAGTTAAAAGTCCCTGCAATCTTTTTTCAGTTCTTGTGTTAGTCTGTTTTGTTTTTATTTATGACAACTATTTGTGTGGTTTATTGGAAGCATTTTTTTTAGCTTAGTTGATCATTTTTTTAATGATGAAAACGACTTAGCATTTTAATTATGACTTAAGAAACCCTAAGCTGCTTGCCTCAGTTTTGTATTAACCCTGGTTGTATCTTTTGTAGTCTTTTCTGCATGTGTGTATGAGTGTGTGGGAGGGGAAAAGTTTCTACATGAGTAAGTACTAGCTTTAGAGTGGGGAGTTACTGTTGCAGCAGAAATAACAGTGTTTCTGTTGGGATGAGTTAATGCTCTCTCTTTTCCCTGGAGAAACATTACGTTTTCTAAATACCGTATTGCATATTTCTTTCTTTGCCTGTTTAATAGAACTCATGCTAGCAGGTGATATATATTATGCTTTAGAGCTGGGTGAAGAAAGGATGACTCTTTCCCCCAGTGATCTAAGCAGGGATTTTTTTGCCTTGTTGAGTACTTGCACACTCACCTCTGGGGAATGTGTTCACAGCAAAAAATGTTTGCAATCCATCTCCTGCACACTTTTGTCTGAATTTCCCCTAGAAAATTCATTGTTGGTGTGTTTTTATTCATTAGAATGTTTAGTAATACACAATAAGACACCTGCTGTTCCTTGTCTGGTGCCTGTTCAGTTTGATGTTATCATAATACAACTTTGCATTGTTTTTGATTGTAGATAACGTGGGGCAATGGCTGCCATATATTCTGGAATTTCCCTTAAGCTTAAAAGCAAGAAGACTTCCTGGGAAGATAAACTAAAACTTGCTCACTTTGCTTGGGTTTCCCATCAGTGCTTCCTTCCAAATAAAGAACAAGTAAGTCTAATATGAAACTTATAGTTTTATGATTTAAACTAAATACTATACAACGTGCATATTGATATTTATTTAAGAAAAAAGATCAGAAAAGTTGGGAAAGAAACTTTGTTGGAGATTAAAAGTAATGTCAGTGAAAAAAGTAGTCAGATCTTTTTGACTTCTTTTAGGTTGAAGGTTGGGAAATGGAGAAGTGTTGGTATTAAGCCATTCGAGAAGGGGTGGAGATATAGCTTAGTGGCAGAGTGCTTGCCTAGTACTGGGTTTAATCTCCATTACTGCTGGTGGGGGGTGCTGGGAGCTGTGCTAGAAAGAGTTTGGCCCTAAGGACATTGCTTTTTGCTTATTTGGCTAAAAATGGGTTAACAGTAGGATGACAGGCTCAAGAAATTGGATTGACACACATCTGATACTGGTGCTAAAGGAGGCGGCGTGAGACATCAGAGATGGATCATGTTATGGAGCACCTGTCCTGCCTACACCTGGCTAAACATGGAATCATCCTCGCAGCTTGGTGGTCGCCTGGCCAGCACTGCCCAGAGTGGCCTGGCAGCTGGTGATCTTACCTTTGCTGTCCTTACCTTGAGAGTTTTTCCCTTTTGGCATGTGCCCCTCCTCCTCCTCTTGCTGACTGCTGTGAGAGTTCTGGCACACAGAGCAGAGGCCTCTCCGCAGTCATGGCGGCACACATGCGCATCCCTTCTTGTCCAGCCCTATGTCTCAGTCCACTCCACTGTCTCCGGCTGTGCTGCAGGTGGGCTGGGAGGTTCTGACTCCTCTTGCCCTTGTCTTAGTGTGTGATTCACCCATGGCTGCCTTCCACACAGTCATGCCTCTACCTCTTGAAACGCAGATGACATGGCACAGCTTGGGAAAGAGGGTACTGTTTTAGAGTGTCACCTGGAACCTTATGTTTGTGGGGGGGGGCACACTGGGGATTGAACCAGGCGCACTCGGCCACTGAGCCATGTCCCCAGCCTTGTTTTGTATTTTATTTAGAGACAGGGTCTCACTGTGAACTTGTGATCCTCCTGCCTCAGCCTCCCAAGCTGCTGGGTCACCTGGAATTTCTAATTGGTCCCAGGTAAAGACAAAGTTGGCAGTTTTTCCCTTTTTTTTTTGCTCTTTGTGTTTTGGACCCAGGTACACTTTAACACTGAGCTATATCTTCAGATCCTTGTTTTTTGATGTTTTGAGACTGTTTTCAAAGTTGGGATCCCCCTACCTCAGTTCCCTAGACACTGGGATGTCAGGCATGAACCATCAGGCCTGGCCCTTTTTATTCTTTTAAGACCCTCCAACGTTTACATGATGCAATTTTACCATAGGTTACTTCTAGGAAAGTGCTGTCCTTGCCACTGTATTTGGTCTCAGTTGGATGTCCCCATAATGCTCAACCTCTTCTTCTCTTGTAGAAGAAATTCATTTATATGAGAGTATGTTTCCTCCAAATCCAGGTTTTACTTGATTGGGCAAGACAGTCGTTGGTTGCATTCTATAAGAAAAAGCTTGAGCTGACAGAAGGTGTTGTGGAACGGCTTTGGGCCTATATAGGTGACATTCTGCATAGCAAGAAATTGCAGTCTCTTCTCAAGAATGGAAAAACGATCGATCTTCAGACTTCCCTTGTCAAGGTAAGTATCCTTTGTGAAGACACAGAAAGTCGAGTGACTTACTGATTTATTTCAAGTGGTCTACACTGCTGATAATCTTTTTATAATATGTAATATTAAAGAAGAGTTTAGGCCAGGTTCTGTAGTGCACACCTATAATCCTAGTTGTTCAGGAGCCTGAGGCAGGAGAATCACAAATTCAAAGCCAGCCTCAGCAGCTCAGCGAGACCTTGTCTCTCTAAATAAAAATATTAAAAAGGGCTGTGTCTGTAACTCAGTGGTTAAGCACCCTTGGGTTCAATCCCCAGTATCAATCAATCAATCAATAAATAAATAAGAGATAAGAACTATTTCAGAACAGATTTCAATTACCTTTTCAGTTGGAAAAAGTAACTAGCAAATTATGCTAGTCTTAATATTTGCCACCAATACCAAGGATTGAACCCAGGGACACTCAACCACTGAGCTACATCCCAGCACTTTTTAATTTTTTATTTTGAGACACAGTCTCATTAAATTGCCAGGCTGGCCTGGAACTTGTGATCTTCCTGCCTTGGCCTCCTAAGTAGCTAAGATTACAGGTTTTTGCTACCACCTCTGGCCCTCAAAGGTTTTTGACTGAAAGTGATTTTGAAAGCTGAGGTCAGAGGTATGAATTTCATGGTCAAAACAGTATTTTGAAATACCATAAGAATAGCTAATTACAATAAAGATCACAACTAAAGAGTTTTTTGTGTGGGACAGGCTTAAAAAGGTTGCAGAACTTGCCTCTTGTCACATGGGTAGGGCGAGGCAGAGTTGGGGTCTGAACCAGATGGAGCTGATAGCAAAGCCTGCCGTCAGACCTGAGCCTCGCCTCCTGGGGGCACGGGCAGGAGGAGGTCAGTGGAGGGGAGTGCGGTGAGCTGCGGGTGGTTCTGGAGGTGCGGCCTCCTCTGTGTGCTTTTAAGTAACAGCTGGTCATTCTGAAATAGTCCTTTGGAGCAGAGAAGGAATATTTAGGACATCTCCAAGTTCAAGAAACCACACCTACTAAATCTAAAATTTTACATTTTTAGTCATGTAAAACATGAGTATTGTAGTATGTGTGGGTAGCTTGTAAATGAGTTACACCTAGGGGTGTAAAGTGGGAGAACCCTGGAGCCCCTGGGGCACATTGGGGCCCAAGCACTCTACATGTCTGCTGCAGCTTTCCAGAGCAGTCCAAAAGGCCCGAGCCAGTACTCGCTAGGTGGGAGTGAGGGTGTTTCTCCTAAGTAGCGAGCATCCTGGCAGATTTGATTCTTAACCTGCCATAAGGAGCCAGTTACTCTCCTTGTCAGTGAATTTAGGAATCTGCTTGGCTTTCATATCTGTGCATTTTGGACTTTTGAGAGCAACAGATAGTGGGTCTGCTGTGTAGTAGTGAGCAGTAACTGGCAATTTGCTTTTGTTTATAGAGTGCCCCCCCCCATTTTTTTTTAAGAAGGAAAAATATAATTGACTGTAAAAACATGTTAGATCACAGGGTTATGACCCAAGTGCCACTGTCCACCTATCTGGTAATATCAGAGGTAAGTTAACAGATTCAGGGTCTGAGAAGAAGTGAGTTTTTAAAAATGACTAGTAAATCTACAAAGGTGTAATCCTTGGAGTTGATACTAGCAAAAGGTGGATGTGTGAATGGATCAAAGCAGGCACTTTGCTGCCTTTCGATGCTCTAAGCAAATGTCAAGTTCCCATAGATTTGATAGCCTGGGCATGTCTTACCAAGATGTGTGAGAGGAACAAGTTGATTGATTCTCTTGTACTTTTTTGTATATGTGTGAGTTTAGGGAAGTAATGAGCTTTCTTTCTTTCTTAATCCTCAGATCATAAATGAGAGAGTAGCTGAGTTCTCTCTTTCAGGATCCCAGAAAAACATCTGTGCTGTCCTGAGCTGCTGTCAGGCCATCCTCTCCATACCTGCCCTGGCTGTCATCTACACAGCCAAACAAGAGCTGCTGGTGGCCTTGCTGAGCCAGCTGTGCTGGTCTGCCTGCAGGCAGCCAGAGGGGGCCGTGGCAGCCCTACTGCTCGAGGTCACTCACCTGGCCCTGGGCCAGTACCTCTCCATCCAGCAGCAGCAGGTCAACCCCAGACGTGTCTTTGGGGATGTGACTGGGCACCTGCTGCAGCCCTGTCTGGTCCTGAGGCACCTGCTCTCTGGAGGCACATGGACGCATCCTGGGCAGGGCCAGGTTCCCCCAGTGCTCAGCCGGGAAATCAGGAGTCAGCTTGAGGCCGTCCTTCAAGGGGGGGTTTTTCGGCCTGATATGCTCTCCTCCTACACAGAGGAGCTCCTGGGCCAGCAGCAAAGAGACACAAAGATTGGGACCCCAAAGAGCCTCCTCACTCCTCTGGACACAGTGGTGACCAGGCTGCTGGATGCTGGCCACTGTGAACCGCACCTTCATGCCACTGTTGTGGCCAACTCGGTTGCTGTGTTGTATAGGCTCTTTATAGATTCTTACCTCAAGGAGGGAAACCAGTTTCTCTGCTTCCAGGCTCTCCCCAGGCTGTTTGGCTGCCTGCGAATTTCACACCTGCAGGAGGAGCAGGGGAAAACCTGGGCCACACTAGATTGGACCACGGAGCTTCTGGTGGTGGAGCAGCTGCTCAGCTCAGTGGCCAGCAGCAACATCTACAACGTGGCCGCCGACAGGATCCGGCACGGGGAGGCGCAGTTCCACTTCTACCGCAGTTTGGCTGAGCTGCTGATAAACCACCTACAAGCGCCTGTGCCAGCCTGGTTCCGCTGCCTCAAGATTTTGATATCTCTGAATCATTTGATTCTGGAGCCAGATCTGGATGACCTGTTGTCCTCAGCTTGGATTGACGCCGAAGTCACAGAGGTTCGAACCAAAAAAGCCCAGGAGGTGCTCATTCACACCCTCTTCCAGACACACGCCAAGCTGCGGCAGGTGCCACGGTTGTTCGAAGAGCTTCTGGGGGTGATCTGCCGCCCAGCTGCTGAGGCACTGAGGCAGCCTGTGCTGGCCTCGGGCCCCTCCGCCGCACTGTGTGCGTGCCTCCTGGAGCTGCCGCCAGGTCAGATCCTGGACATGTGGTCCCTGGTGCTGGACAAGTTCCAGTCTCTAATCCTTCCCTGTTTGAAGAGTGATGTTGACATGGCCCTGAAGTCCCTGTCCCTCAGCTCACTGCTGCACTGCATCATGTTCAACATGCCCAGCCTGGACAGTAGCACGCCCCTGCCTGTCGTCCGACGGACACAGTGCATGATGGAGAGAGTTCTGGGGGAGCTCGTGAAGCCCCTTCTGGCCCTTCTCCTGGACACCCCAAGCCCAGAATCTGAGCTATGGCTCCAGAAGGTGAGTGACGCTGCACTCCTGCTCTCTCATACCTGGGCCCAGGTGGATGCCATGCTCCGTTTGAACTGTTGCCAGTATCGCTCTGTGGCTGGGACCCTGATGGGCAATGCTCTGGAGCTCTCCAGTTTCCCTTCATTGCTCCCAGGTGTGGAACCCCAGCTTTGGAAGAAGGTGGAGAAGTTGACAGCCCAGTCCAGCTCTCTTGGTAGATACTGCTTGGAACAGCTGCACCTGCAGAGGATGAGGAGGACACTGATGCAGACTAGCTCCCAGGCCGAGCAGGTCCTCCCGACCTTGAAGAGGGATGCTGCCTACATTCTTGATTCTGGCAGGAGCAGCTTGAGTTTAAGGACGACGGCTTCCTGGGACGGGCAGGTGGGAACAGTGAGTGCACCTACGTATCCTGTAGCACACTGGCACTTGTTAGTGTCAAACCTCCCGATTTTAATACCCTACTTATGTCTAGAAGACATCAAATACCTGGCTAGCATCCTGTTAAGAACTTTACCAACCAGCAAAGCTCAGGAAACCTCTGCAGATGAAGAACCGTATGTCACACTCCAGAGAGTGTCCATGGCTCTCCTTCGTAGCCCTCTCTTTCCAGAGATTCAGGCCCTCCATTCCGCCTTCCTGATGTGTGTAGCTGCACGCTGCTCCAGTATTCTGTGCTCCGGTTCCCAAAGTGGCCCAGGTCCTCTCAGACAGCAGGTACCCTGGCTTTTTGAAAAGGACCACACTCTTGTGGCTCACTGGGAATCTAGATTTGCAAAAGTTGGACCTGAAAGTGTAGAACCAAGAGGAGAAATTGCCCAGAACTTTCTGTCCCTGGTCAAGAGTGACTTTCCCATCCAGCTGGAGGATGAGCAGTTAGGAGACCTCCTGGGGCTTCTGAACATCATTTCTGCTCTGCACCTGGACAGCCTTTTGCCACACCATCACCTGCATTACTTTCTTCTGCTACTGACCATGGCCGTCAGCACGCAGGGGCATTCCTGTCCCCCCCGGGCCCTCCAGTTCCTGACGACTTGCTACCGGCTTCTCAGTTGCCTGCAGAGGGGAAGGAGCGCCCGCTGTGTGTTCAGGGTCATGTACGTCAGTGACATTTTTGAGATTGTGCTGACCTCATTGTTACGAGCCAGTGGTGGACTCTGCGTTGAGGTGGATGACCCCTCTTGGCTGGAATTCCTCCAGGAGGTGGGGTCATTCTTGGAGCAGCTAATGGCAATGCTCATCCAGAGCAGACTGAGTTTGGTGCTCAATTTTGGGAAAATCACTGCGTTCCTCTCAAGGTGTAAATTGCACACTGAGGCAGCTTTCAGCAAGCAGTTGGGAAACCAGAGCCCTCTGGGCAGACAGCTGCTTCTGGTGTGTCTGACCAAGTTGTGCCAAGTCTTGGGGCCTCTTGTCAAGGACCGGAGGCAGCCGCAGGAGGCACCAGCAGCGCTGCCAGAGTTGCTGCAGCAGGCCATGCTACAGATGGCTGCTGGACTGCAGCTGTGCTCAGCACAGGGGACCCCACACCACCACCTGCCCGCAGTGCTCCTCTCGCCTGTCGCCACGCTCTTGGAAGTGGACCTGAGCCAGCACCCAGGTGGGGTTGGGATTGCCCAAGGGACGGACAGAGCAGTGCCCTCCAATGCTTCCCTCTACCAGGGTGTTTACTCCCAACTGCTGTCAGAGTTACCAACCCTGGCAGGGGACACCCGGTCTTTCCAGGCAGCCTTGCGGTTCTTAGCTCTGTTCTTTTCGGCTTCTACGCTCCATCCACCAGAAGGACCTGTTTTTGTCTCCATGCTTCAAGCCATGAGGACAGTTCTTGCAGGTAAGACGCCTCCTCCCGAGCAGAGACTTGGGCAGCTGGAGTCCTGCTGCCAGCGCACCTCTCCTTCTGGTCAGGGAGCAAGCAACACCTGCTGTCTTGGCAAGGTGCCACACAGGGACAGTGGGAAGCCAGGTGGCTTCCTTTTCTCCTTAACGTCAGTTTCTGGCTCTCCTGCGCGTGGGGCGGCCTCGCGGGTGTGCCCCTCAGTGCCAGTTCCTCTCTGACTCGAGAGGGACCTGCACGTGTGGTGTTTTTTTCCCCCAGTACTGGGTACTGAACCCAGGGCTTCTCACGAGTACCCTGGGGACCCTCATGTACATTTTGAAATCTAGCCACCCTTTGTGTTTTGGCCTTAACTTGCCCTAGCTGTGGATACTGGGCATAGTTAATTTCACTTGTATTAGACTCTAAGGGCTATAACTTAATTTTTAAAAGATGTAAAATCTGCCATCTTAAAAAAAATTGCAAATGGCTCAATTTGTAGGGGTCTCCTAGGGCTCCTCGAGGGCAGAGCCAGGGAGCAAGCAACACCTGCTGTCTTGGCAAGGTGCCACACAGGGACAGTGGGAAGCCAGGTCCTGCTCAGCGTGGCTTACTGCAGGCTGTTAGTGGAGGTCGCCCTTGGGCCCGCTAACCCGGACCTCAGCAGCTCAGTAGCAGCTCAGTGAAAGAGCTGTCGACTCCCTGCTGTCCCAGCGCTGAGGTTAGTGGGTCACTGCAGCCCTGCAGTGATAATTACAGGCTCTTCAGAACTAGTGAGCAAGTATCAGTGTGAAGCAAGAGTCCCACAACATAAAGAGCAGAATATGCTGTGATCACAACTACAGAGAGCGCACATGCCGTGTGTGAGGGCTGGAGGCACGTGCAGAGGTTTAAATGCCGGGGTTCGGTGTGCGGGTGCTGTGCTCTTGCCATCCCCGCACTGTGTTGTACTAGTGGGTTAATAGTTTTTCCTGTGACATAATGTACCATAAGCAAGGGCTAGGTTAGTGTTTTTGAGTACCTCATTTAAAAATGGGTAGATTATCCAATGAAAGTCATGGAGATATATTACCCCCACTCGTACACAAAATGACATACACTTCTACTTCTCTCCAAAGGCTCACAAAGGTCAGCAGATCGTTGTCCTGCTCTAAGAAGCTCACCGCAGTTGGCATAGGGCTTTCTTTTTTGTTGCAGTCATTGGTAAGGGACTGGGCTGGGAGTTAGGACAGTCTTGTCTTTATGTTTATGGTGCTGGGGACTCAACCCTGTGTGCTCTACCACTAGCAACACCCCCAGCCCTTTTGGTTTTGTTTTGAGACAACTTTGCTAAGTTGCTGATGCTGGCCTTCAACCTGCAATCCTCCTGCCCCAGCCTCCTCCTCATTGGCTGATATTGCAGTCGTGACCACCGCACCCACCTAGGACAGTCTTTTGAGGTGAAGCTGGGGAGTTGGGCCCAGCCTGACCCTCAGCATGTGCTGAGCTCTCTTTCCCACAGAGAAGCTGTGAGGGTCAATGGGGCCTTGGAGGAAGTGAAGCCACCTGGCTTTCCTGGGTCCGCGCCAGGCCGGAGGGTGGTCTGAACAAGGCTGCCGTTGTCCCCTCAGTGCCTTCTCCTCCAGCTGGACTGTGGGTCAGCTAAAGAGTTGGACCCGGAGCCGAATCTTCCTGTCAGCACGTCTTCTTATGGGGGCTGAGACCCAGCCTTCCATTCTGACCATCCTAAGTGAGCTTCCCAGGCAACAGCAGCTGGCGATCTGCAGCCCTGGCCGCTCTCTTTCTGTGTTAACAGAGGGCCTTGTCCCCATCCCCTGCCCATCCTGGTGAGGTGAGGCAGTCTTTAAACCCTGCCTCTCATGTCCCTGGGCATACATGCCTGACCCCAGGGACAGAGCCTCAGCTGTGGTGAGGCCAGCCCTCACACCTAAACCACGTGACTGTCCAGGGAATGGCAGAGTGGTGAGCCATCTAGGAGAGATGCCTTGCAAGGAGTGGCTCAAGGCACTGGGGAGGGACAGGGAATGCAAAGGTGGCCCCAGAGAACTGGAGAGTGGCCACACAGGTGACCCACAGGGAGGTCCCTGTGTCCTTGGTGGCTCAGAGATGGCTTTCAGCATGGACCTGTGAGCCTTTGTGAAGAATGCTTTCTGGCAGTGAACACACCGCCTCTCTGGGGTCACAGAAACCAGTTTTAGCATTGGTTGTCCTAGGAGTAGGCCTCCTGCTCTGGAGCAGGGGGCTGCTGGCTTTGACCTGAAAAATGACAACGCCTGCATGGATCACAGGGGAGAGGCCTTGAGATACTGGGCACCCAGCCAGAACTCGGGGATTGGGCATGAGGGTGCACACAGCCAAGCCCAGCTGTGTGAGGGTGGTGGGCAGGTGGAGGTGGGGGTGCACAGGAGGGCTGTCCATGAGTGTCCTCTCTGCTGGCCACAGGAGTCAGTGCTGTAGTGCCACTGCAGATGAGGGGAATGAGGCCCAGAGGCCATGAGTCTAGGGTCCATGGCTTGTAGGAGACTTAGACTTACTTCCCTCTCCCGGAGAACTTGTGGTCCCGTCCCCAGTACTGTGAGTAATGGGTACAGACTGGGAAGTGGAAGGAATTCTGGCAACACAGGGTGGTCAGTTAGCTGGAGGAGCAAGCTGGGCCAGAGACAGAGGGCCAGATGACTCACCTGACATTCCTGGGGGTAGGCTTCTTTTGCTCTTTTCAACGTTCCTGTCTACTTAAAAGGACACTCCCACTCCTGCCCCACTACTGAATTTCCACGACTCACTAAGGACACAGGCACCAGTTGCCAGTCTACTGTGGGCAGAGTACGCTGTCCCCGAGCCTGCTGTTGCCAAGGGCGCTTTCCTAAGCGTGACTCGGGGGCACATGTCGCCTGGCCGGGCTGTGTTCCCTGCTGTGCTCAGCAGCACTCCTGTGCTCGCTAGTCTGCATGGCTGCACACTGCCCCCTGCGGCTACTCTGGCTCACATCGCATCTTGTGCCTTGGTTTCTTTTCCTGCAGATCCTGACATCCCTGTTCTGGCTGCCCAGGATATTGAGCCTCACTTGGGAGCCCTGCTCACCCGGATGTTGGAGGCTGGGACTATGGAGGACTTTGGGCTGGTGGTCCGGTCTATTCTTCAGGGCCTCGATGTCCGTCACGTGTGGATGGCAGATCTGCAGGCAGGTAGCCTCCCTCTGCCTGTGTGGTAGGCCCAGTGGGAGAGCTTGTTTGAGATTCTGCTCATCCTTGAACTAAGTGAGCAAATCCACTCAGAACAGGAGGGAGGCAGGAGCTCGGCCTTGGGAGGAGCCCTTGATTTCAAAGGGGAGTTGTCCAGATTACCAGTTGCCTTCTTACTGTGCAGAAGCCAGGGTGACACACACCCAGTGCTGACCTGTTCTCCACATGTCCATGAAAAGGGCCTGATATGGGCACATAGCCCACAGGCCAGCATTGAAGTGTGTGGGCCTGCAGCCCAGTGCAGGTCCTGTGCCATTCCTAAGAAAGCCTTGGTGGCACTGCCCACAGGCACCGACACACACACACACAGTACAGGGGTGTTGGAATCAGCTCTTTTGGTTGTCCCAGGCACTGACAGGTCAGACGCCTTATCACTTGGGGCTGACAGTTGATAGGCCAGGAATGTAGCCATGGCCTCTGGTCCAGCTGACTTCACTCCTGGTCCCTGTTAACACCCTGTGACCAGTTTTGATTGGGTGGGAGGAGGGCTGGAGCAGGCAATTTGGGAACTTGGGGAGGATGGAGAGTGCAGGGATAGCACAGGACTCTCTTGGTGAGCACAGGGCTCTGCCCAGCCCCTCCCCTGCCTATGCGCTCTCCCATCTCTGGGACCTGGACTGTGTTTCTGTGACACAGCTGGGCCTTTGTACCTCTGGGCTTCCTTCAGTGAGCCTCCAGGTTTCTGTGTAGACCAGCCAGTCAGAGGTCTTCAGGGGGAGGGGGCCTTGCACTGAGGGTTGAAGGATGGCAGGATTTGGAGGGGCGGGCAGGTGGGCACATTGAGGGCAGGGTGCTGCTGGTCACCAGAGCAGAGGGTGGTGAGTGAGCAAGTGAGCGCGGGAGCACGTGGGCTTTGAGGCACTGCCAGAGGGAGGTAAGCAGGCTGAGGCCAGGGTATGGGGCTGCACAGTGTTAGGGACCAAGTGGCTGTTGTGAGGCCAGAACCCAAGGTGTGACATGCTCGGTGGGCAGTAGGTAGGTACCTGTCCACTCATGCCCTGGCTTGAAGCCATTGCCTGGGACCATGGCACCTCATTCAGGTCTTTTTCCAGCCCTTCCTGTTTGTAAAGCAGTGTTCCTGCTCTGAGCCACAGCCAGTGTCCTCTCCCCAGTCCTGGTGAGAGGGCTGAGCTTGCTGTCCTGGCCCCTCTGCAAGCCTGACTGAGAGGTCCTGAGAGGCCCTGCTCACCAGAGCTGTGCCACCTCCCCTGCCTCTGGGTGCCGCGCCCTCACCATAGGCCTCCCCGCTGCCCCCAGCGTGGCTCTCCAGGGCTGCTGTGTCTCCTGCAGGTGGGGGGCAGTGAGTCTGTGCTGAACCCCCCTTCGTTTCAGGCTGTTTTGTCTGCTGTCAGATTGCTCAAGCTGCTACTAAGCTGCCCGCTCAGTGGAGAGAAAGCAGGCCTGCTGTGGCGCGCCTGTCCCCAGATAATCTCCGCTCTGACGGTGAGTGGCCCCTTCCCTGAAGACGGCCAGTGCCTGCTCTGGCTTGGGGCCTGTTTCTGGGGCTACCTCCTGGAGGTGACTGTGAGCTGCAACCCAGTTTGTGTGTCCCGTCTGCAGCACTGGCATGGGATGCGGAAGGGCATCAGGAGCACTGGGGGTCATGCCTGGGGGGTGTGCCAGGCGGCTGGACGCAGGGAGGAGAGGCTGGGGCTCGCTTCTTCCCCCAGAGCTGTGCTCTGTGCAGAGCATGCATGCGGGTGAGGGGGTGCCCTTGGAGTGGACGCTCGTGTCCTCCTACCCGGGACCTGTGTCCAGCCATCTCTTGACTTTGCTTCACTTGAACAGTCCTAGTTCATCTTGGGCCAGGCTTGGCACCTCCGCCCCAGATGAGCCTGACCCGAGCCTCCTGGCTGTGGTGCCCAGGGCAGCATCTGCTCACCATTGTCCCTAGTCCTGTCTGGCCCCGCCGCCTGAGGAAACTGCTCTGGGTCAGCGTAGGCCCAGAGAGACAGGCTCCGGAAAGCGAACTTCACCTCCCACGTTCCCCAAGTGCACTGTGGCCAAAGCGGGTCGTGGCCACGCTGTGCGTTGTGCGTCCCAAGCAGAGGGCCATTTGGGCAGGGGCAGGGTGGTGAGGGCATGTGGATGACCCCATGCCACGCAGGCTGGAAGCTCTTCACTTCCTCTTGTGCGTGTGGCCTGTCCTTCACACAACCAGGGCTCTCGGTGTCAGCCTGAGTACTGGGAGGGTTCAAGCCGCTGCTCTCTCCAGCCGGAAACAATGACTGGACGTCTGTAGATGTGATTTAAAGAAGTTTAACCAGTTGTGTTTGGTCACAGACCTGTGGAGAAAATATTGCCACGTATGTCTGACATCTAGTTTTCTCGTGAGAAGTTGGATGTATCAGCTGCTTGTGAAGATCGCTTCTCTGTGCAGTACATGAGTCCAACAGGAAGGGTCCGGGTCCACAGCAGGTCCCTTGGGTGTGGACTTTTGCCGCCTCTCCCTTCACTAGTTCATTTTGGAGCATGGATAGTCGCATCTGCTTGCCAGTGCTCAGCATTTGTGTTTCTTAGAGAATCACTTTTGCTTTCTTCTTTACCCTTCTGACCCTGTAGCTGCAAAACCGAGAGGCTTGTCAGGAGCGGCCTGTGGTGCTCACAGTGGTCGAACCCATTCTAGATGTCCTGGCTGCCCTGCTGCGGCAGGGCGAGGAGGCCATCAGCAACCCCCACCATGTCAGTCTGGCCTTCAGCATCCTCTTGACGGTCCCCCTGGATCACCTGAGGCCTCCGGAGTATGGCAGAGTCTTCTTAGGGCTGCACAGTGTGCTCTTCTCCATCCTGCAGTGTCATCCGAAGGTGAGAAGGGGCAAGGCTGCCGCAGCCTCCAGCGTGGGCAGGGGGACGCCAGCCTTCAGGAAGGCAGTCCGTGGTGTCTGTAGAACATGACCAGGTGCTTTGCTAAGCAAACTGCTCGGCTCTAGTAAGCTCCAGGGCTGTGGCTTCTCTGAGCACAGAGCTGCTCGTCCCTAGCACTGAGCCACTCGTCCCTAGCACTGAGCCACGTGCGTTCTCTCTGGGTCTAGCACATCACATGGTACTTGTTACTGGAACTCAGGGGGCTCATGTTTGAATAGACCACTGCCTTGCTGGAGTCTATTGGGTTCAAGTTAAGTGGTGGAGGGACTGAGGCCCCTGGTCCAGTTTCAGAGTAGACTGCCTTTGGTGCTTCACAGCGCAAAGTGCAGTCAGCTGACAGTCACTGCATGTGTGCTTCCTCACCGTTGCTGCCCGTGAGGGGGGCGCTCACCCCACTGGTGGTGAGGCAACAGAGGCACAGCACTGCTGGGCAGGGCTGGTGTCCTGGGCCAGGGTTCTGGGGAGCACTGGGTGCAGTGGGGACCCATGCACATGAAGTACACACATCTTCATAAATACAGGGTTCTCCAGGGTCGGCTGTTCTGGGGAGGGAGGCCTGCTGGCAATGCAGTTTTTCAGACAAATGGTCTCTGGCAAGCTAAGCACTCTTCAAGTTGGGTTCACTCTAGAACCTTCCCCAGCCATCCATTGCCTGTGGCCCTGCCTCTCCTGTCAGTGTCCTGTCGGTTGTTTGATGCCTGCAGTGCACCTACAGCACAAGTCAGGCACAGTCCAAGACTGCAGAGTTTTGCAAAAAGTTGGAGGATTTCGTGAAGCGATGAAATGTGAGGAAGCTCTGTGGCTCTCCTACAAAACCACCATCACGTGAGCATTTCGTGAAACCAGACATGAACACAGGAGCACTTAGTGGAACCAGGTGTGAGCATGTGAGTGTTAGCGGAACCGGGCGTGAACACATGAGTGTTAGCGGAACCGGGCGTGAACACGTGAGTGTTAGCGGAACCGGGCGTGAACACGTGAGCAGTTAGTGGAACCGGGCGTGAACACGTGAGTCTTAGCGGAACCGGGCGTGAACACGTGAGCAGTTAGTGGAACCGTGCACGGATACGTGAGCGTTAGTGGAACCAGGCACGAACACATGAGTGTTTTAGACATGTCTCAGCGATTGGAGAGAACGGATGAACATGCGCCATGACCCATACTCACCTGGTGCTGCTGTGGCCAGTGGAGAGGGTGCATAGGTGACCATAGTGAGTTCACATTGGCACAGATGCCCATGAGCCTCTGGGACACTTGAGAGTGCAGCGGGAGGCCAGTGGCCCTTGTGTCGTCTCAGTCCTGTGAGAGCCCGTCATTGTTTCTGTTCTGTGAGGAAGAAGCTGAGGCACACACACAGAGGCAGGTGACTTGTCCCAGCCACATAAGGAGGCCATGTGGAGGGTCTGCCCTGGATTTGTGGACTTTCCATCATGAGACAGCAGAGGGCGAGGGGAGGCCTGGGAGTGGTGGAGCTCTGGGACCCTTGCAGAGTCCACCTCTCTGAACATGCCAGTGATCAGTCCTCTGCAGTGCTGCCCAGAGCGTTGCTGCATGCACACGGCAGAGCGAAGCTGTCCAGTAAAGTGCTCAGTGGCCTCTGTATTGTCCAATGCAGTGACCGCTGGCCTGCTGACAGCCTGGCTGTGGGTGGCCGGCATGGCTGGTGTGACTCGGAGCTGCACACCTAGCTGTGATGGGTGTGTACTGGTTTAATGTGAACTTCGCACCACGCGGCTGCCTGGTTGGACCGTGTGTGGCATGACCCAGCGGAGGGCTGAGTGTTGGGAGGTTTGTCATTTTGGTCACGTGTTGGGACAGAGCCCCAGCAACCTTTTCATCCCTGAACGAGAAGGCTTGCCTCATTCTGATTGCTCGTGAGGCCCTTTTCCTAGCACCAGTTCTCCCTGGATAAGTTGGATTTTGCTACCTCTTTCCAGGAGGGTCAGAACCAGCTTAGAGAAAAGCACAGCTTCAGTGGTCTCTGGACCAGGGTTGTCCACCAGCTTCTAGAAGTTGCACAGCATGGAACCTGTACCCCAGATGGTGGAGGCAAGTGTTAAGGAGCCGAGTGCACAGTGGGCGAGCCGTCACACCAGAGATGAGGCCGGAGGAGCCTGCCTGGGTGCACCTGTTCTGAGCATCCTGCGAGGCAAGGTGAAGAAGGAAGCAGGTGGACGCTTGCTCACTCTGGTCTCTTGTCTGTCATTGCAGGTAATGCTGAAGGCCATCCCATCTTTCTTGAACTCCTTCAATAGACTGGTGTTTTCAGTTATGCATGAAGGGCGGCAGAAAGACAAAGGTAATTCAGAATAGCAGCCTCAGAGAGACAATTCCAAGTGTATTTATCACGTGGTATGTCTGGCCACAGGTGTGACTGGAATAAAAGTACTCAGCTGAGTTCAAATGAGAGAACTGTTCAGATCATCAAATGAATACTCAAGATATTAAAGAAAAAATAAAACTCATTTTTCCATATTCAAAACAATGGACACATTTAGCATCTCTAATTGAAACAATTCTTTTTTTGGAAAGAAAAGTATCTAGATTTAGGAAACTTTTCTTTGTAGTTGTAATGACAGCATGGCGTTATTTTATTTTATTTTTATGTGGTGCCGAGGATCAAGCTCAGTGCCTCACACATGCGAGGCAAGTGCTCTGCCACTGAGCTATTAGAAAATTTTTATTGACCACATAGCTTATACAGGAGATATAAAAACGACTACAGCCAGTTCAGAAGGCTGAGACAGGAGGATTGCAAATTTCAGGCCAGCCTCAGCAACTTAGTAAGACCCTGTCTCAGTGTGACTCAGTGGTAAAGTGCTCCCGTACCAAAGGAGAGAGGCACAGACAGAGACGACAACTGTGTTCCTGCCCTTGAGTTCATGGTTTGCGGGAGGCAGAAGGAGCAGGGTGCACAGCTTTCCTGATGGCAGCTTGGCAGAGGGAAGACCCTGCACCTTCACTCCGTCCTGAACCGGATGTGTTGTGCCTCGTTCCCTGGGAATCACTCTGCTGCGTGGCAGTACCTGGGACCGTGTCTGGGTCTCAGCTCTGAAGCTGTGAGCGCTGTCTGCATTTTGGATCTGGGGAAGTTCTCATTGGGAAGGGTTGTACTCAAGTAGGACTTGCTGTTTATGTCATGGTTTTGAAGTCAAGTCTCAGTGCTCAAGCGTGGGGACCAGGTGTGGTAGGATGCACTGGTCAGACAGGAGTTATGGGTCCCCTCGGGTTCAGGGAGCCCAGCCCAGCAGTCTGGGCTGACCGGAGCAGGCGTTCATGGGTCCCACGTGTGCTCCAAGCTGCGCAGTAAGCACAGGCCCTTCCTGCGCTGGAGGAGGGCAGAGTGCAGCTGCCCTGCCTGCTGGGGCCCCGCAGCGGCACAGTGAGCTGTGTAGCCTTCTGTGCTCAGTGGGGGAGCAGGTGGAAGCCAGGTCCCCTCCCTGCCCCAGCCCGGCCCTGTAGGTGGAGGCTCCTGTGGTTCTGTCCCCACAGATGACTCCTTTGCAGTGCCTAAGAGTGCTGTTCTGATGGTGCCATCTGCCTGGCTGCAGCCTGCCCCTCGTGTCCTTTGTCACATGTCCTGCTGTGCACGTGCATTGGCCAGCCCAGTCGTCCATGTCTGATTGTTCATCCTCCTCCTATTGTGTCTGAGGCGCTCTTAAGTGGCCTGCGTGAAGTCATGGCAGAATGGCCCATGCTCGTGAACAGTGTGGCGAGCTGCTGAGGAGAGGAGATGGTGGGTGTGAGAGCAGCTCGGGCTGCTGCACGTGCCGCTGAAGCGCTTCCTGACTGCTGCCGTTTTCCAGCTTCATAGGAATCACACTCAAAAACTGCACCCATTAGAAACGCTTGTCTGCTCTTTCAGGGTTTCCAAAGCGTGTTGCGTGTCCTAAGAGTCAGGCTTACTGAGGTCCAGCATCTGTGTGACAGACCACCTCTGCTTGGAGTGCAGGACTGTCATCCTGACAGCCGCAGCAGCGGCTGGCCAGGGCAGTCCATCCCTGCCTCCTCTGGCTGCCCCGAGGCCCTGCCCTCTTGGCCCAGCCCCGGACAGCTGTGGCTAATCTGCCCTGCGTCACTACATTTGCTAGTGTTTTTCAGACTTACAGAACTGGGCTTGCTGCCTACTAAGCCTAGCAGGGAAGGCATAGGCTACGGGAGGGGAGTTCTCGGGACCAAGTCAGGGCCTGGGGTCCTGCAGGGTTGCAGGAAAGTGGGTCCCAGTAGATGGGAGGCTGCGTGGTGACAATGTCAAGTCCCTGATCCATCTGTCCATCACACGAAAATCTCACACAACCATGTAATATCAGTATACCATTATTTTTTTGTAAGACATTATTTTCCATTTTAGTCTGCCTTATAGAAATCTGTTTCCTATTAAAATGCAATAGCAATTCTAGGTGCCATCCTGAAAGTCTTGGATTTCTGGTGGGACTTTTAAACATCCCATGTGCTCTTGAGTGTTGTGAACATTCTCCCTTTGTTATGTAAGTAAATATTTGGACATATCTTTTTTCCCTTCTCCATCAAAGTAAGCCAATCAGAGAGCCTGGAAAATGTGGAGACTTGAGGTGTCTCTGTTTGCGGCAGAGGCAGGACCAGAGGAGCTGGTCTCACTGTGCCGTGTTTGGAGCTGACGGTCGACCCTTGCGTCTGTAGGAGGTGCGGACGGCCTGCCGGTGGTCCTGGAGTGTGCACGCCTGGTGCAGCGGATGTACAGCCACATCGCTGCGCGGCCCGAGGACTTTACCACATCGTCCCCCTTCCTGGTGGCCCAGTATGTGACGGAGGCACAGAAGGTGAGGTCCAGGCTGAGTGTCTCCCTGGGGTCCTCTTCTATTTGTTGGAAATGGGGAATGAACCCAGGGCACTCAACCACTGAGCCACCTCCCCAGCCCTTTTTGTTTTGAGACAAAACAGGTTCTTGCTGAGTTGCTTAGGGCCTTGTTAAATTGCCGAGGCTGGCTTTGAACTTGGTATCCTCCTGCCCCAGCTTCCTGAGCTGCTGGGATTACCGGCCTATGCCACTGTGCCCAGCCCCCAGGGTCTTTTTTAATAGCCCTTGAGTGCTTCTCCCCTGAAAGGCAAGTGGCTCTGAGCCCACTGTCCTGTGCCTGGCAAGGTGTACATGGTGTTGCTGTGGGGCAGCCGTAAGGCCTGAGCGGAGCCTCACCTGGGAGGTGCCAGGCCTCCCTGGTCCTCTGTTATTCTAGCACAAACTTGGCACTGGTTTGGTTTGTCCCCTGAGTGATCTGACAGTTGATATGCCACTCAGAGGTAAGAAGAAGAACTGTTGTGGGACCAGACTAAGGAGAAAGGGGCCTGAGGCCTGGATCCCTCTGCAGCATGAGCTGGATCTTAGCTCTTGGGGTCGCCATTTGTGAGTTCCAGCAGCCTGCAGACACTCAAAGCAGATGGCAAGGTAGAGAGGCAGGCAGATTTGGTCAGGTTATTCTGACTCTGACTCCATGTTCTGGCTCACACATTCCTGGCTTGAGCCATCTCACATTGGGATGTCCTTACCTATTTTTGAAAGTCTGTGGTACCCTATGTACATTTGCTGCAGGACTAAAACCTGGGCTGCGTGACCTACTTGTTGAAATGACCCTAGGTGGAAGCACACAGCAGGCCAGGACAGCACTCCAGGGGGAGCTCCTGGGTGTCCGTCTGCTGTGCATTGCACACACAGCACACTGTGAAGGAGCCAGCCTCCCCTGCAGGGGTGCTGTGCACAGTAGTGAACAGGGCGTGGTAAGCAAGTCAGGATGCGTGCACGGGGCGTCTGGAACATAGGTCTCCTTTCTCCAGGGGTGTCTGACTGAGTGGGCCCCTCAGCACACCTCCCTGCCCCTGCTTCAGGCAAGTCTAACTGCTGAACGATGATCTAACCCACCCTGTGCTGGCCCTGCCAGTGGTCCCGTCCATCTTCTGTGTGGGCAGTGGGCTGGGCACCACCTGGCCGTATGTGGGTGGCTGGGTCCTCGCCTGGTGGAGTGCAGAGTGCCAGAGGTCCCTGAGTGGCCCTTGCACCCGTCGTTTGGCGACGGCAGTTGTGTACATTTGTGTGAATTGTGGTATTTCCTAAGCACTGAGTCATAAATATGCAAACTTAATGAGAGAAAAACCGGCATCATGTTCTTTTACTGAAGAATAAAATGAGGCAGTGAGATCAGTTCGCTAAGGGCCGAGAAAGCAAGCTGCAGCCCTGGGTCACCGTGATTTCGATGCCTGTTCAGGAAAGGCCTCTGATCTCCTGGCCTCAGGCCTAGTGCTCGCTTACCCACTGTGTTGTTTTAGCGCAGTGTACGCCATAGCCCTCCTGGTGTTTGGATCCCGTAGTGAAGAGAGGCTCCCTCCCCGGGCGCCGGAGCTTCTCCTGAGAGCGCTGCCAGTCCCTGCAGTCAGTGCCCACGGCAAGAGCAGCGTGGCAGACTGCACCCTTGGCTTCCGCAGGAGGACCTTCCCGAGAGGCAGGCTGCAGGGTGGGGCGGGCGCGTGCCCAGTGGGGCCTCCTCAGCCCTGTCCCACCCGTGGCCTGCGCCTCAGCGGGAACAGGTGGGCTCCTGCAGCCGCCTTCACCCTGGCCCACCTCGGCACGGCCACGCCTCCGTGTTGCGGGCTTGGGGTGAGCGGTTTGAACGCCCGTCTATCCCAGGCACCATGCAGCCATGCGGCGGTGTTTTATGTGTTGGCCAGTGATCTTACATTTTACAGGTTGACCTTTACTTGTCTTAAAAATTAGCCATCTGGACTGGGTTGTGGCTCAGTGGTAGAGTGCTTGCCTAGCATGTGTGAGGCACTGGGTTCAATTCTCAGCACCACATATAAATAAATGAATAAAATAAAGGTCTATCAACATCTCAAAAACAAAAATTTTTTAAAAATTCACCATCCAAAACCCTGAGACTGTGGTGCTGCCAGTCCAGGCCCAGAGCTCCGCCTTGCTTCCCAGGTGACCTTGTACCCCGCGGTGAAGGACCTGCTGCAGGAGGGCATCTACCTCATCCTGGACCTCTGCATCGAGCCCGATGTCCAGTTCCTTCGCGCCTCACTGCAGCCAGGGGCCAGAGACGTCTTTAAAGAACTGTACAGTGACTACCGCAAGTACCACAAAGCCAAGCATGAAGGAGAGAAAAGATATGCAGCCTAGACCTGTGGCACAGCACCTAGGGAACCCAGGCGGCGGCCTTGGCCTTGCAGCCCAAGCAGCGGGAGGGTGAGGGTCCTGAGTGTCCTTGTGCTGTGTTGATGGCGTTTTTAAAGGTACATCTTGTGTGCTGTTTTGTCTGATTTGTGTCTTCCTCTTCATTTTCGGTGCTGGTGATTGCATCCAGGGCCTTGCGCGTGCTAAGCACACACTCTTCGCTGAGCTCCACCCCTGGCCCCAGAGTGTCTTGCTGTCCGTATGTGTTGCATTAGAATCCTGGAGGTGGACCCTGGAGTGAGACTGCTTCAGTAGAGGCGTTGTTGTTCTCAGGACTGTACTATATGTAGTGCTTGTCTTGGCTCAGTGGGTTCTTCCCCCTCCCCTGGGTAGCAGCTCTGAGGAACTGGGTTTTTGCTTCTGGTGTGTGGGTTTGTAATTGAGTCTTGTTTAAATACCTCTGCCTTTTAAATTCAAGCCCAAAGAAATGTGCCTTCCTGATGCCACTCTTCTGTCTTGCCTCCGAGAACCCTTCTGATGACCCTGGGGAGACAACTCCCTTGTCTACTGAGACAGCAGCAGGCACCTGGAGGCCCCTGGCACCTGTTGGGCGGGTGACGGCACCTAGCAAGTGCTCCTACTTGCTCTTTCTGCTTTGCTCTGTGAATTCATTTTGGAATTTATTTTTTCCATTCAGTTTAATAAAGTAGTTTGGTTTTTATTACCTAATTGTTATGGTTTGGGTATGAAGTATCTCAAGCTCATGCATTAGGCATGTAGGAATGTTCAGAGTGAAATGATTAGATATCGAGAGCCGAGATCTCACGGTGCATTGATCCATGGGGTGGATCAATAATGCAAATGGACCACTGTGGGAACTGGGCAGGTGGGGCGTGACTGAAGGAGTGGGTCCCTGGGGTTGCCTTGGGCACTGTGTGTGTGTGTGTGTCCCTGGCTGACAGCTTCCTCTGCCTCGGGCCCACAGCAGTGAGTAAGCCCACTGTGGACTGGACCTCTGAAACCGTGAGCTGCAATAAACCCCTCCCCTGAGTGGTCCTTCCAGGCATTTGGTCTTAGATGAAAAGCTGAGTAACTTGCTAAGCAACACATCTTCATTTGAGCAACCTGAGAAAAAGAAGAGGGAAGAGGGCTTGAAAACTCACTCGTGGTACCACGTGCCCAGACAAGGTGCACCCTGCCCTGAGTGCCTCGTCACCCTGTGTGTGGATGCAGACGTAGAGGGACGTGTAAACACACGTAGCTAAGCTGATGGAAGTGCACTTGTATCTTTTATTTATTTATTTATTTATTTTTACACCAAGGAAAAATTTTTATTAAAGTATAGATTACCAGTTATTTAAAAATACATGGGAAAGACAAAATACAAAGGCAGTATCATACAACTGATTTCTAAACTCAATACTTTTTAAATACAAAACAATGATCACTACCCCAAAAAGTCAGTTTGTTGACAGAAATTGATTTTTAACTTGGTCTACAACTCCTTTTACTCAATTTTGTTTAAATATGTTACTCAGTTTTTAAGTTTCATCTTATATCAGAACTTTTTTTTTTTAAATGTGATTACTTCTGAAGTAGTGTATAGATTTTTCTTGCAATTAATATTAACAACTATAGGTAGCTTTCCTAGCTCACAAGAATTCAATATAATCACTACTCTAAATAGTTACTATTTGGGGTTACCTATACTAAGGCTCACAAGTTTAAAGGCAAAATATTAATAAGCAAACTGGGAGTTGAGAGCAGGACTAAGGAAAGACAATCTTATCTTTCACTATAGACCTGCTAAAACAAAATATCCTTTACTTACTTTCATACTATGGCTAGAGAAGCAGTTACTGCTACACCACAGGTAGCTATGCAGCTGCCCACTTTATATTCCTTTTCTAAGGAATGACAGACTTTACCAATTAAGTTGTTTAACCAAAACAGCAGACACCTATAAACTACCCTGTACTTCAACTGCTTGAAATAAATTATTTTCCTAATTGGTTTATTAGCAGCCTTGTGTCTGGAAAACCATGTAAAATCTATTTTGTTCCAAACTTGGAATGCTGACTCAGAAGCTATCTGTTAGATACCTGGCTCTCTTCCAGCATCAGTCATAAAAGTGGACCTTCATGAACTATGTAATGTAATAAATGCAAAAATAATTTCATCTATCAACACATAATACTGAGCCAGCAAAAAAAAAAAACCCAAAAAACAAAAACAAAACAAAACACCACATACTCATAAGAACAGAAACTGGCTTGTATGAAACAAGAAGGTATATATCCTCTTACATATAAGAGAAATATATATAATAATAAAAAGAATCTATAATAAACTTATAGAGATGATTCTGATTTATGTTAGGTCTGCCTAAACTGTCACTGAATGACTGGAAATTTTCTTTTCCTCATGTCATGCCCATCATTATATTTAAGCTGGTCCTAGTTTCTTACAAATTATCGTACTCCCTTGGATTTATCTACTACATCCTCACTGTACTGCCATTAACTTATAAGCTGGGCCTGCCCAGCCAGCCTAAAAAGCCTTTCTTCAAAAATATACCAGATGTATTAAACAGAAGTATCATTTAGTAGAATTCTGCACTTCAAGACAGCATATGAAGAACCAGCAATTGGTCCTCTGATGTAGGTACCTCTCATTTCACATTATCACAGAAACAGTGAAGTTTACTAACTACTCCTTCCTTACAGGAAACCCAGTAGCTGTAAAAATTTTGTTCAGTTTTAAAACATTTCAATACTTATTAATTCCAAAGATCTGAACACTGTTATTTGGGAGTAAGCACACTCAGAAGAGAAGCTGTGTTTAGAATGAAGTGAGTTGGATCATACTTGCCAACTCGTATAGAAACTTGCCAGAAAATATAGCATTATTGGAGAAATTGTGAAAAACTTCCATGAAGATGTAAACTGTACTCCATAGTCCAGTTGTTCCCGATGAGTTAGGAGCCTTGCTTTACCTTGGCCAGGAGTTTCAAAGGTGTTCCTTTCACTGCATGCAAAAATACATACATCCCCAGATTATGTATGAGATTTGTTAAGGTCCAAGCAACTGGAACACTGAAGAAGGGAATGCTGAGTAAGACAATGTGAAGCAAGCCAACTCCCAACGCAGGTGTCAGCCACACCCCGGCTGTTCATTACCCGGGTATCTGGATTCACTTCACTGTGGGCAACTCCAACATTCATGTTTGCTGCTCAGAAAGCCAGTGATCTGCCCTAGCGCAGCGCCCTGTGTCGCCGCCCTATTTATTTGTTTTTAATATTTTTTTAGATGTTGATAGATCCTTATTTTTATTCTTTAAGTTATATGTGGTGCTGAGAATTGAACCCAGTGCCTCATGTGCTTGGCAAGTGCTCTAGCCCCAGTCCCCAAAAAAGTGCACTTTTAAAAGCTGCTTAAGAGTCTTGTTTGCGACAGTTGGGTGGCCCCTGGACCAGTGAAGACGTCTGACATAGCTCCTGTGCCGCTCGGTGGTCCACTGAGCAGAGCCAGCTGCCGGTTTGCTGGGCCTTCTAGTTAGATGTTTGGGTCTTTCCCATCTCCTTTTGTGACTGACTCCTGTGGCTGAGTCTGCAGGACCAGGTCCCATGAGCTGTCAGAAAACCGTGTCAGGCAAAAAAGACTTCCCTGAGTGTTGCCAGGTTGCCCTCTAGACAGACACGGGCTTATTTTGCCCTGGTCAGTAAGCATCGCTGGTTTGTCTCCTTAACAGGAGTGCTTGGCATTTCTCTAAAAGATGAAGTGCTGTGGGGTTACCATGCTTGTTTCGTTTGAATGGTGTACATGCTGTCCTTGTGCCGTCTCATCTGGGATGTCTGCCTCTCTGAGCCCTGTCTCCGTGAAAGTCTGCTGCAGTGCACCCTTCTGCACCCTGGGAGGATGGCTCCGTTGACTTTCTTACCGGTTTTTTGAAGTGCGTGTGTCTGGAGCAGGCAACGTGGAACACCTTTGAATATCAAAGAGGAAGAGCCGGAGCCGCGCCCAAGTCTGTTTTCCCTCCTGCACTGGTTGGATGTGGAAGGCGACATGCCTCTGCATCTGCCTGTTTGGGCCTTCTCCACCTTTCCCCCATACTCTTCCTGGAGCATTATAATGACAGGTAAGGTGAGATTCGTTGTTACAGGTGTACACCTGCACAGGATGTAACGATGAAATCAGTCAGCTTCATTCCCGTTGGCCCCACCTGTTCCCCTGCTGGTCTCTGTCACAGGAATGTCCCCCCATGCCCCTCCCACCCTACCTTTTCCTTTTTCCTCTCAGGCTCTTGCAGGGGGAGAACTTGACCCTCTACCCTCTGGCGTGGCCCCCTTCGCTGAACAATCCCTCTCGTGCCTTCTGCTCATGCTTTGTGTTACAGTTTACTACCCTGTGGAGTTCCCTGCAGGAACCTCCCAGGGCCACCTGGAGACCCAGCTGGCCACCTTTCAGGGACCTCTAAACAGTAGGAACTTGACCCTGTCTCCTGGGTTGGGCCTGGAGGCTGGACTCAGGGACAGGTAGGGTGACTGGGCCTGGCCATGCTGGCCGTGGGCTGACCTGCACAGGCACAGGCGGGTAGCAGGTGCAGCACAGGAGCGCCACGGGGTGGGGGAATAGGTGGAGCACAGGTGGGTGCCGCTGCCCAGCAGGCCGGGCTCAGGTCGAAACTTCTTCCAGACGGCGCGGCAGTTCCACATGTGTCCTGGAGGTGGCGCTGTGGGGCCGCAGAGGGCCCATCAGATGACCTTGGCCTTGGAGGTGCGGTTTCCAGCCCTCCTGCGTGGAGAGCCCCGCCGAGGGGTCAGGGCCCCGCTGGCGATTCGGTCAGCTCTGGACCCCACAGGAAGGGTCGCTTTCAACTGGTAGGAGGGCTCAGGATCCTGTCTCTAGGTGGCGCTGCGGGAGGCTGTGCAGGGCTCCAGCCTGCAGGTGGGAGAGGCCTCCACCCCATCCCATGCAGAGGCTAAGCCTCTGAGACCTGTCCCTCCTGCCCCACCCTGCTGTGACTCCCCGCCTGGCACCTTGGCACCGTGGTGCTACCTTGAGGCTGGAGTCCGGTCACAGTCCTGGTTCTGGGAGCTCGCTCTAGTTGGCATGCTGGCAGGGGTATGGGCGAGCCAGACAGCAAGAGGGGCTGGGGGTGGAGGCAGCCTTGCTGTGGGGAGGCCACCATGGAGGCACTGGGTGGTGACACTGCACCAGGCCATGGCCTGGGTCTGCCCAGGGGTGTGTCAGGGGCGAGAGTGTTTGGCATGCAGGCGCAGCCTTGGGACGGTAGCGTGAGGTGACCTGTAAGAGGATGGCAGCAGCCGCCTGCAGCCAGCCCCCCACCCAGCTTCTTCCAGTCGCTTCCTGAGTGAGGCCGCAGGGGCTGCCGGGGCGGCTGGTTCCCAGCAGAGCTGCTTGGCCTTTCTTCCGCAGTGCTCCACCACGGAGCTTCACCTTCAGCCCTTTTTTATTGTTTTTCACTTTTTAAATTTTGAGACTGGGCCTCACTAAGTTCCCACACTGACCTTGAACTTGTGACCCTCCTGCCTCCGCCCCCTGAGTTGCTGGATGCCAGGCCTGTGCCATCTGGTTGGGCTGCACCAGCATCTCTGGTGTGGTGAGCTGGCTGTCCAATTCGAGTCCCATCAGCCCCTGTGGAGGCCTGGGCTGCAGCTCTGTTCCTCCTGCCCTCCAGCTTGGGCACGAAGCTGCAAGGAGCACCCACAGGGAACAAGAGGCAGACTGGGCATGGCGGAGCCACCACAGGAAGGGAGGCTAGGAGCTGGAGCCCACATGGAAGAACCAGCGGGCAGTAGAGCACAGGCAGACCAGGGCTAAGGAAGAGCAGCAACGTCCCCGAGAGACGCGCTGGGTGCAGGCTGGGAGGAGGGGAGGAGGAACAGAGCTGCAGCCCAGGCCTCCATGCCCAAACCCAGCATCGCCACCTCTGGTCTCCTGCTGCTCAGTGCTGGGAGGCCTCGTACTGGAGCCTCTTCCTCTGAGCCTCTGTCCCGTCTCTGGCTGCCTCGCCCCCCCCCCCCCCCCCCCAGCCTGCCCTCTGTGGCCCTCGGATTGTCTACCCTTTCCTCCGTAGGGGCCAGCACTGCCACCAGGGAAAGCAGACGCCATGGTGGCAGATTCTCCAGGAAACTGCTTCTTCTCAGCTCAGCTGCTCTCAGCAGAAAAATCTACTCGTCAGAGAGGAGTGTCCAGGCTCCCGGCTCGTGGCCACTGGGTTCTGGTGGTAGTCCTGGTGTGAGGTTGTGGTTGACGGTGGCACCGAGTTGTGTGAAGGGAAAGGCCTGTGTGGGAGTGTGACAGGAGCTGCAGCTCAGGAGAACAACCCCCTGGCTGTGAGACACACTCTAGAGATGGGCGGCCCAGAGGGCAGGGTGCCCAGGCAGAGGCGCCCAAGGGCACGTGTGGTGAGATGGCACCCCTCTGGAACCCAGGGCACTGGGTCACCTCCAGGATGGGCCTCCAAGCAGACGCTTCTCCCCCTGGGTCAGTTGGTCCCGAGTGCCCAGCCCTGGCGCTTGCTCCCTTCCTGTGTGGGGGGAGCAGGTGCAGCCGGGGTGGCCACGCCAGGAGCCCTCGCACGGGTGGGAGCCTGCTGCGTGAGGAGCTGCTCCTGCTGGGGGGCTTCTGGACTGTGGAAGGTTTTGTCCCAGAGCCTCTGCTTACCTTCCGAGTAATACCTGTGCTCCCTGCTGAGCTGCCCCAGGCTGCTGGGGAGGGATTAGGTGGGCAGAGGTCAGTAACGAGCTGATGCTGGTTGAGAGCCAGAGCAGTTGGGCACAAGTTCTGCCTGGACTCTGGTCAAGTGTCCAAACCCGACCTGCTCCATGGCTGCCACTAGCCACGTGTGATCCCAGAGCATCTGAACCAAGATGTGCACCAAGATTTAAAGCCTAGTGTGAGGGAATAGTGTGGAATACCTCCCAGATGATTTTGGAATATGAAGTGCTGGAGTCACATAGTGCCTAGTGAGTTAGATACAAAGCCATAGCTATTGAAATCAACATCACCTGCTTTAAATTGCATGAAGTGTCACAATTAGAAAGTGTGAGAGGACGTGTGTCTCACGAGGTGTTTCTGTTGGATGCTGCTCTGGATCTGGTGTGCAGAACTTGAAGAATGGAGAGACAAGACAGGTGGCCTCACGAGGGAACCACCGCGCAAAACCAGAAGACGGGACATTCCACCAGACTCCAAAGAGTCAGTGCCAGGAAGAAAAGAAACAGGAGAGGAGGTTGCTTACACTGAGACACATGTAGCCAGCACAGCTAATCTGGGTTGGATCCAAACAAGCCGCCAGCCCTTCCTCCCCAAGCTACTGAACTAAGGCCCTAGCCAACCCCGGCAGAGAGGCAAGGGACTGGGGCATGGCTCTGTGGGGACAGCAGGTGCCTTGAGGGGGTTTGTGGCCAGGCATGTTTTTTCTCCCAGAGGCGTTGGTTAGAGAGTAGGTACTGATGCTTTCTGGAGATTCAGGTGGCCAGATCCCATTGCCCGGACCCCTGGCAGAGGCTCAGGAGGAGGAGGCTCAAGGGAGTCGCTGCACAGCTGAGAGATGTGGCTACAGGTGTCTCTGACCCCTGGCTGCCCTCAAGTTGGAAGCTGGGTGCTAGCAACCCGTGGTGGGAGAGCACCTGCTGATGTTCAGGAAGGCCTTGCCATGTTACCACTGCCCCTACCCCAGATCCGTGCACTCCAGCTGCTGTGTATGGCTCAGGCAGAGGTACTTTAAAAAGGGGCGATGTTTTGAGTTCCCAGTGTGGAACTATGATGCCCCCCACACCGGATAGGTGGGCGAAGCATCTCTGTTGTGTCCGCGAGATTGGCAGGTGTCCCCTCTTTCTTTGCCCCCTCTTGGAAACAGCTGTTTCCTGGAGGTTCGAGATCACTTCTGCTCTATTTTGTTTCAGAAACATCTGAAAATCAACTTGTAGAGATGAGTTTTATGCCAGCTCTGGGCTTTTCTCCATCCAAATTACACATTTATTGAGAAGAGCTATGTAATTTCTGCAGAACATGAAAAGATCATTTAAGGAAACCAGTAAGCAAGGCACTCTGCTCCTTGTACTATATTTGCAAAGTAGTTCTGATTTGGGCTTTTTGTAAAATTTCATTATTTTATTTCCACTGTACCAGTTTGGGAAGAGATCTGTTCCTTTTTCCCTCCACTTGCAAATGAGCCTCAAGTCAGAGCTGTAGATCAGAAGTACTGAAGTTGTCCTCCTGTGCATGTGTGCACTGGCATGTGCCAGGAAGGGTCTGGCGTTCTCATGCCTGGTGGCCTCATCGTTTCTGGGTCTTGGTGACTTGAGTGGCATTTCCCACCCCACAGGGACAGCTGCGCCAGTGTGACTGCCCCCGTCATAATGCACTTCCATTGGAAATCATGCTGGTGCAAGCATTTTCAGGCTAGAGGTTGCATGCTAGCAGAGTGACTTGGGCTGGGATTCCCTGACAGAAACACTCAGGCCACTGCTGAGGCAGGGCACAGGTGCGAGATCCCTAATGCAGTTCTGTGTTTTGGGGACTAGATTCAGCTAGGCAGCTCCAGAAACTCCACTGTATCAGGAAACCCAGCAACAGCAAGGTTCTCAGGGCTAACTCAGGATGCGTGGTCACCAAGCCACAAGGTTTGCTGAGGACAAGGCTCCCTGACGGGCCGCCGTGCCAGAGCTGCTCACGCACGGTTGCTCTACCCACCCATCATGGGGCTTTGCTTGCAGGGACGAGGTGTGCAGGGGGCTGCATGGTCCTGCGAGGTGTCCTGCAGGGTCCCCCACACTGCCCTCACCTTCCTGGAGGTGCTACTTGCAGCACCATCCATCCTCTTCCAAAACCTGTCAAAATGAAGAACAGCGAGAGACGTAGAAATCGAAACTGCCAAAACCATTCACAAACTGTGGTAATTTAGCTTTTATTGATACCAGGGTCCCTGGAATATACTCTTCAGATGAACTCAGCACAGTCCTATGTGCTGTCCCAGTACCTGCCCTTCCCTTCCGCAGTGACAGTAGACCCACGTGAAGACCACATTTCCTACCCTGCTTTGCAGCTGGTGGCCCTCTAGCCAGTGGATGTGAGCCCAAATGTGTGCATCCATAGGGCTGTGCCCTTAAAAGGAAGGAAATGTATGTGTTCCTGCTTCCTGGATGCAGCCGTGTTGAGCCGTGCAGGTGAGGCAGATGTCTTGGGGAGGGCCAGTCAGCATGGGGATAGAGACTGCCACCATGCCTTGTGTGCTTCAGCTGCTGGGAAGAGACAGGGACCACAGTTCCCCAAGCATCTTGGAGCTCCCAGCTCCATCCATTCATCTGCTCACCCATCCATCCATCCATTCATCCTCCCATCCACCTATCTGCACATCCATCCTTCCATCTATATATCCATCGTCCCATCTACCTATCATCCATCCATCCATCCATCCACCCATCTACTCATCCACCCACCCATCCATCCACCCATCACCCCATCCACCTATCCATCTATCCATCCTCCCATCCACCTATCTACTCATCCATCCATCTACCCATCCATCCATCCATCCTCCCACCAATCCATCTACTCATCTATCCATCCATTCGTCCACCCATCCACTTATCTACTCATCCATCCATCTACCCTTCTATCTATCTACTCATCCATCCATCCATCTTATCCATCCATCCATCTTCCCATCCACCTATCTACTTATCCATCCACCCATCCATCTGCTTGCTCACCTACCCATTCACTGTACTCTTCTATCCATCCATCCAACAGGAAAAATATTCTGCCCTCATGAAACTTACTCTTTTTTACTAGCTTGGAAGTCAGAGAAATAGAACATTCTCAATCTCATGTTCCCCATTTCCCAGGTCCCCACTCTTTTATGTATCTTTTCCCAGCAACATGTGAAAAATCAAGCTTCTCTTTTCTTGGTTGTAACCATACTCACACTGTGAGGCCCCAGAACTATGCTGAGTCTCGATTTATCAGCCTACCCTCTCAGACCTCTTCATCCTCACCCCAGAGCAGTCTTCCTGGTTGTGTTTACAGATGATTGTTGTCTTTTTGTCTGTGTCAGTTTCATGCTCAGAGGGTAACATTTTTTGTAAGTTCCAAGGATATCTTATTTTGCATCCAAAGAACATCTCTGTAGAAAATTCACTCATTCATTGAACACATTCTGTGCCACAGTTATGTACTGACTGCTAGGTGCTGGGCACAGTAGTAGAGCGCCCAGGACCTGCATCTAAGGACACACCAGGTCGAAGAGCCATTCAGCTACGCTTACAAAGAATCATGTCAATGAGGCAATAAGAAAGAGTATTTTGACCAAATTATTTTAATTCTAGGCAAATCAAGAAATCTGCCTAAAATCAGATCACAGCTTAAACATCAATCCTTAACGTCTTTAGTATATATCACAGCCGAAGAAAACGGAGCTAAACTGTTGGTACAGGCCCGTACTTTCCTGGGTGAACGGATCCCGTTCCTTGTGCTGATCTCAGGAAAAGACGTGGTTCTCGGCAGCGCCCACATTCTCCTTAGGGTGGGCACTGCGGACGCTCGCTTCGGCAGAGGGCTTGGGTCTCACCTGCAGGCCTCCAACTCGTGTTCCCAGGACAGTTCCCTGAGCAGAAGTGTCCTGAGGACCTAGGATGGATTCACAGTCTGGCTTTTGTGCTGAAACCCACGAACACTGTTTGATGAGCTGAATTGCAGATTCTCCACTCTTTGGCAGTCAGCATATTTGTTTTTTCATTTTATTTCTGGCTTAAATAGAAACATCTGAGTGTTTTGTTCTGTACTTTGAGCTGCATGGCGACCATCTGCGGGCCAATCCGGGTAGTATTTTGCCTTTGTGTGTTTTGGTGCACATTGGCTAATTCTTCCTTACCAACCCCCACATCCCGTGTTCCTCTTGAGCTCACTGCTTCCCCTCAATGCCTCATAAAAGCCCTCATTCCCAGGCATTCATTTCTACCGTGAAGAAGAGAAGGAAGCCTTTCAAGCACAAAGCTGTCCCCTCGGGGAACGCCTCTTTTGCTCCTGCCTAATCCACTTGTAAGACCGGTCAATATTTATTAGATTAAACTGTGTTCTGTTTACAATTAAACACTAAGAGTCACCATTTTATTTTCAAAACAATGGGAAGAACTCCAAGTAGCACTGGCATATAAATTTACATTTCACACGTTGTTCTTAAAGTAGGTCAGGATGGTGCAGTTGTTTCGAGATGGCTTCGCTGTGTCAAAGGTTCTTGTGCAGACAGCGTGGTCCCTGTGTGGCAGTGGGAGGAGACTAGGTCACAGAGACGCTGTCAGGAGGGAGTAGTGCTGGTCTTGTGGGAAGTCCAGGGTGAGTCCCTCGGCTGGTGTGAGGCAGCTAGAGGCCCTCAGAGAGTTAAGTTGGTGCTGGAATCATACCTTTGGGCCTCCAGAACTGCGGCTCAAAGAAGCCTCTCTTCTGTATAAACTATCAAGCCTTGGGCATTTTGTTATAGCAACAGAAAATAAACTGAGACAAATGGGTTAGAATTTTGCTTATTGATATTTAAAAATAACATTTATGAGATTTTAACTCATAATGATGAAAACCAAATTATTCCATTTAGGTAGCTGACCAGATCTTGGTTAGGTCCTTAATTTTAACCTCCATCTCTATGGGGCTCTGTTTTCAATCAGCAACATAGTCTATCTGCATGCAGGTTCAACTCAGAAATCATAGTAGGACTGTATAATTCTTAAAATAGCCATGGTGGTTCCCTGGATAAGTCTGTTCATTCTTACACACACACACACACACACACACACCACACAGAACCAAAATAGGTTGTCCAGGGAGCTGTGGGTTAGGCTGCGATGGCCCCACACATAATGTTCTCAATGAATGTGCAATCTGCTTCACACTGCTTGCAAGTAAGTATGTCAATTGCAAGAGTCTGAGTCTCCAAGGTGTTTATTGTAAAGATGTCAAGGGCATCATCTGTGTACCACACAGAATTCACTTTATATTCCAATAAATTGGAAAACCAGAAGAAATGGATACATTTCTAGACACATGACCTGCCAAAATTGAAACAAGAAAACATAGAAAACCTAAATAGACCAACGACTAGCAATGAAATAGAAGCAGAAATCAAAGCCTTCCAATAGAGAAAAAACCAGGATGAGGGAGATTCTCAGTTGAATTCTACCAAACCTTCAGAGAAGATCTGATTCCAATGCTCCTTAAATCAGTCCACAAAATAAAAAGGATGGAACATTCCAGACCATTTTATGAGGCCAATATCACACTCATACCAAACCAGATAAGGACACATCAAGGAAAGAAAACTACAGCCCAAAGTCCCTGATTAACTTAGATGCAAAAATTCTTAATAAACTAGGGCTGGGTTGAGGCTCAGTGGTAGCGTACTGGCCCAGCACGTGTGAGGCACTGGTTTTGATCCTCCACATAAAATAAGGAAAATAAAATAAAGGTGCTGTATATGTTTTAGTTTTAGATGGAGACCGCACCTTTATTTTTTTTATTAGCAAGGCATACTCACCAACACTCTAGGGAGATGGCACACCACTACAAGCTGGTTTTATTCCAGAGATGCAAGGATGGCTTGATATATGCAAATCAATAAATGAAATTCATCACCTAAATAGATGTAAGGACAAAAATCAGTCATCTCAGCAGGTGTAGAGAATGCCGTTAACGAAAGTCAACACCCGTTCATAACAGGGAAGAAACTAGGGACAGAGGGAGCCTCCTTCAACACCATGACGGCTGTGGATGCAAACCTGAAGCACAGTCGATGGAGAAGGCCTGAAAGCACATCCTGCAAAATCTGGGACGAGATCCCGACATCTACTCTAACCACTCCACTTAATGTAGTGCTGAAATTCTAGCCAGGACAATTAGGCAAGAGAAGGAAATAAAGGGGTAAAAGTAGGAAAGGAAGAAGTCAAATTATCAGTGTTGGCGGATGATGTGATTCTGTACCTACAATATCCAGAACACTCTACTGCTAGGGCTAATAAACTCAGCAAAGCAGGAGGTTACAAAATCAACATACGCCAATGATGGATCTGCCAAGGAAGAAGTTGGGAAAATAATTCCATTCACAATAGCCTAAAAAAAAATACCCAGGAATAAATCTAACCAAGGAGGTGAAAGGCCTCTATAATGAAAACTACAGAACACTGAAGAAAGAAATTGAAGCCTGGGCATGGGGCACCTGCCTGTAATCTCAGTTATATGGGTGGCTGAGGCAGGAGGATCACAAGTTCTAGGCCAGCATCAACTTAGTGAGGCCCTAAGCAACTTAATGATACTGTATCTCAAAATGAAAAACAAAAAGGGCTGGGGATGTGGCTCATTGGTTAAGTTCTCCTGGGTTCAATTCCTGATGCTGACAAACAAACAAAAAACAAAAACAACCAAACAAAAACTAAGAAGATGGAAAGACCTCCTGTGTTCATAGACAGGGAGAATTAATATTGTTAAAATGGTCATACTACCAAAAGCAATATACAGATTCAGTAAAATCCTTATCAAAATACCAACGACAGTTTTTGCAGAACTAGAAAAAACAGTCCTAAAATCCATTTGGAAAAATAAAAGACCCAGAATAGCATAAGTAATTCTAAGCCAAAAAGGCAATTCCAGAGGCCAATAGACCCATGGTACAGAATGGAAGACAGAGACCAAGCCACACAGATACGGCCATCTCATCCTTGATAAAGGTGCTAAAACATACACTGGAGAAAAGAGGCTTTTTAACAAATGGTGTGGGAAAACTGTATGTAGAAGAATGAGTCTAGTTATTTATCTCTCATCTCTCTTCTGGCACAGAAGTCAGCTCAGTGAATGGAAGACGTAGGAATTAGACCAGAAACTCTGCAGCTCCTAGAAGGAAGCGTAGGGCCAGCGCTCCAGCACAGAGGTTCAGGCAACAGTTTCTCCAGTAGGAACCCTAAAGCTCAGGAAGTAGGACCAAGAGTTAGCAAGTGGGAAGGCCTCAGTTAAAGTTTCTGCACGCAAAGAGAATGATTCAGAATGCAAAGAGAACCCACAGAAGGGAGAAGATCTTTGCTAGTTACTTTCTGGTAGAGAATTGATATCCAGAATACATAAAGAACACAAAAAGCTTAACACCCAAAAAACCAAATAACCCAATTAACAAATAGGCAAATGAACTCATCAGACACTTCTCAAAAGAAGAAATGCAGATGCCAACAAATACCTGAAAAAGTGTTCAACATTAGCAATCAGGGGAGTGCAAATCAAAATGACACAGATTCCATTTGCACCACTCAGAATGGCAGTCTTCAAGAATACAAACAGTGACAGATGCTGGAGAGGACGTGAGAAAAGGAGCTCTTTCACACTGTTGGTGGGGCTGCAAATGAGTACGAGCATCTGGGAGTCAGTATGGAGGCACCTGGACAGACGAGGCCTGGAACCACCACATGACGCGCCCTACTGCTCCTGGGTGTTTATCCTGAAGAATTAAAGTCATCTTACTACAGTGACACTTGGAGACCCATGTTTACAGCAGCACAATCCACGATGGGCAAGCTACGGAACCAGCCCAGGTGTCCACCAGTGGATGAATGCACAAAGAAAATGTGGTGTGTACACACAGCGGAGTTTTACTCAGCCACAGAGAAAGATAAAACTGCGGCGTCTGCAGGGAAGTGGGTGCAACTGGAGACCGTCATGTTCAGGACATAAACCAAACTCAGAAGGTCAGGGTCACGTGTTTTCTTTCATATGTGGAAGCTGGAGAGGAAAGAGGAAGAGAAAGGTGGGTGGACCTCATGGAAATCACAGGGAGACCAGCAGAGCAGGGAGGGCGGGGGGAGAGAGCACTCGTTGCTCTATAGTGTGCCTGTGTGAATACGTAACGACATCCGCCATCGCGAGACACGGGAAAAGACTTGTGTGATACTGTGAGAGGTCAGAAAAATTGGGACTATCCTAAATTCATTTTATCTTGAAGATATTTCAATTCTTACTAGTTTTCTCCATTTTTATATCAACGGCTAGGGATCTATAATTTTTATTCAATCCTGGTTCCTATTAGGACCATGTGGGATACGGTTCTGCACGATGACCAGGCTACAAGTCCTCCTTCTCCTCCCTCCTCCCCTGCTTTCTTTCCAGTGCTGGGGGTCAAACCCAGGGCCTCGTGCATGCCAGGAAGTGCTCTGCCACCGAGCCACCCCCGGCCCAGGCTGCAGTGCTCAGACACACTTCTTCATCGCGGTCTCTCAGGTGCTGAGCCTGAGGCTCTGGACTCAGCCCTGCCGGCTCTGTCCTGGCCACCACCAGCTGGCTGCGTCACTCTGTGAAGGGCCTGAAGTCCTAGGTTCTGTGTTTGGTGCTCGGCTGCGTTAGATCCACTCTATGTGGGGTGGGGCAGGTTCGACTCTTCCTTCCACATTGGCAGGCGCATTCGCAGCGCACATTGCAGAGAACCTGCTTCATCTATGTGTCCCTGGCAAGATGGTCTGACCTTACACAGAGGGGTTATTTCTGGGCTCCCTCTTCTGTTACATGGGTACACAGGTCTGTCTTTTTTTTTTTTTGGCACTGGGGTTTGAACCACTGAGGAGCATTTTACCACTGAGACACATTCCCAGCCCTTTTTAAATTTTTTTCTTTTTCTTTTGAGGCAGGTCTCACTAACTCACTTATGGCCTCACTAGGTTGCTGAGGCTGGCCTCAAACTTTCTATCCTCTTGCTTCAGCCTCCAGAGCTGCTGGGATTACAGCTGCCCCACTGCACCTGGCTGCACGTCTCTTTGTGCTACTTCCGTGCTATTTTGATCCACTTCCGCTTTGTACGTATATTGAAGTCAGAAGTATCAGTTCTCCAGTTTTGTCTTCTTCCTTACTATTGTTCGGGCTATTCAGGGTTCTTTGAGATTCCACATGGTTATTCCATTTCTGCAAAAAAAAAAATCATGATGATTTCACAGGGATTGCACTGAATCTGTAGATGGCTTTGACCATCTTATTCTAAACACCATTGTGTCTTCTGATTCATGCACACAGGATGTCTCTCCATCTATTTATGTGTGTTAATCCCCTTTAGCAATACTTTATTTACAGTTTTCAGTGTACAAGTGTTCACCTCATTGGTTAAATTTATTCCTAAGCATTTTGTTCTTTCTGATAAAATTTCAAATGGAATTGTTTTCTTACTTTCCTTTTTGGGTTGTTCATTGTGAGAGTATAGAAATGCAACTGATTTTTTAGTACTGATTTTTCATCCTGTACTTTATGAAATTCACTTAAAATTTTAAAATTTCTTCCCTTTGGTACTGGGGATTGAGCCCAGGGGCACTTTACCATCCAGTCACGTCCCAGCCCTTTTTATCTTTTATTTTGAGACAGGGTCTCACTAAGTTGCTCAGAACCTTGCTAAGTTGCTGAGGCTGGCCTTGAACTTGGGATCCTCCTACCTCAGCCTCCTGAGTTGCTGGGATCACAGGTGTGGTCACCATGCTCAGCTTTAGTTTTCTTCTTGAGTGGACTCTTTGGTGGCTTCTCTACATGAGCTCATACCATCTGTAAGCAGAATGTCACTCTTTCTTTCCATTTGATGGTTTGGATTTTTCTTTTTCTTTTCTTTTTGCCTAATTTCCCCTGACTGCGTGATTGGAAGCGATGGAAGTGAGCATCCCTGTTTTGTTTCTGACCTGAGAGGGAAGAGCTCTCAGTCTCCCACCACTGAGTAGACATTAGCGGTGGTCTTCTCCCACGTGGCCGTGGCTGTGTTGAGGAAGTTCCTTTCGCCATGCTCTTCTGACCCACGAAGGTGCACGCGAGGTCCCTTTGGGCTTCAGCGTGGCATTGCCGTGGTTGGCACTCAGATGCTGAACCAAACTTTTTTTTTTTAATTTTTTATCTGTAGATGGACACGATGTCTTAATTTATTTATGTGGCGCTGAGGCTTGAACCCAGTGCCCCACACATGTGAGGCAAGCACTCTACCGCTGGGCCACAACCCCAGCCCCTGAACCAACTGGTTCCAGGACTACACCCCACCTGGTCCTGATGTACAGTCCTTCTAATACGCTGCTGGGTTTGACTTGGTGCTGCTCTGCTTGAGATCTGACATCAACTCAGAGGTTACTGAGTTTCCTCCTCCTACAATACCTTTGTTTGGCTGTGAGGTTATGGTGGGCCTCATAGGATGGGTTAGAAAGGATGCTCTCCTCATCCATTCTCTGGCAGGGTTTGGGAAAGCCTGATGTGAGCTATCCTGTAAGTGTTTGATAGAAGCCACCAATGAAGCCCTCAGATTCTGGGTTTGTCTTTTGGGGAGGTTTTTAGCTTCTAATTTAATCACTATACTTGTTATAGGTTCATGCAGAATTTCTCTCACATCTTGAGTCTGTACAGGTAATTTGCACATTTCCAGGACTCCGTTCATTCCATTAAGGTTATCTAATTTGTTGGTAAGCAATTGTTCGCAGCACTGAGATGCTGTTAGTTTCTTTTTAGACAGCCGATGTTTGGTTTTGTTGGTTCTGTGGCTTTTCTGTCCTCTCGTTCATTTACCTACACACTCGCTCTAGTGCCTCCTCCTTTCAGTTGCTGTCACTCTGCTTTTGCTCAGCACATTCTACAGATGTGCTGGTGGATTAGGGGGAGATGCTGAGGTCCTCGGGTGTGCCCGTAGATCAGGGGGAGACACCCGGTCCTCGGGTGTGCCTATAGATCAGGGGGAGACACCCGGTCCTCGGGTGTGCCTATAGATGGGGACTGATGGGGACTGCACCGTGACTTTGCTCTTCTCAACTCCTCCCGGGGGAGGACAAGCCGTCCCTGTTCAGGACACAGGCAGAGGACCCTGGAGAGGAGGGCTTGACAGGGCCAACTCCTGGTTTTGCCTCCGACCAGCCAGTGACCAAGGACAGGCTCTGTAACCGCCATGGTCTGGCTTTGCGCTGGTCAGCAGGGGTACAGGGAGATCTTGCTGGGCTTGTTAGGGCTGCTTATGCGCCTGATGTGGTCAGGGAGCAGGGGGCCCTGGCACAGAGGCCACCTCCTTCCCACAGGCCCTGGCCCACACATTTGTCACAGGAAGCTGAGGTGACACTGTGCATGTGGGCAGTACCCGTGGACCCTGGCGCGTTGCAGAAGGAGAAGCTCCTTTCGCCTTTCTGCCGTGCCTGCTTCTCTGGCTCTGTCCTCAGGACAGGCACCACCATGAACCACAGCCAAGTCCTCATGGTAGACACAAGTTGCCTGTCCAGCCGTGGGGCGGGTGGCGCTGTGGTGTGGAGGCAGAGGGTGAGTCCCGGGACCTTTGTCCCACTGTGCTACCCCTAGGAGAAGGAGCACCAGGCACCCCTCACCCTGCTCGCTAGAGGGCATCTAAGAAGCCCGCCGCCCAAGGGCCTGTGGAAGTTTTGGCCGGAGCCGGTCTTTGCACCTTGGCTTTTGTTTTTATTCACGAGGTAAACCGTGAGAAGCTCTGGGTCGGATCTCTCCCAGTTGCTTGTTTGTGGCCAGTTCTCCGTGGTGAGCAGCAGCGGCCCTGCTCCTCCCACCCTCTGGCTCCTGGCTTTCTCTGATTCTTTTACTAAGGATTAAGTGGAATTACCATTGCTGCACTGGGCACAGGAACAAGCCAGTCCCCCACAAACAGGAAAAACCCAGATGATCTACCAGGCTTCATAGGACTAAGCTGTGCGGCAGCTTCATAGGACTAAGCTGAGGGACTGAGTTCCTTGCTAAGCCCAAGGAGCGGCCACACAGCCCTAGCTAGGCCCTCAGACAGATCAGAAGGTCAGGGTGTTCCATCACACGCATGGCTTTGCAGAGACAAGGGTCTTGAGAGGGGACACAAACCTGAGTCATCCATCTAGGCTCACGCACCTGTTACACGAGGCTGGGGGCAGGGCCATTTCCCCACTGCAGAGGACTCCAAATGGCAGCATCAGCCTGTGTTGCTGGAGTTGAGGTGATGCACTCTCCTGAGGACAAGGCATGCTGGGATAAGAGCACGTGAAGAACAGGGGCAGAGGGACGCAGGATGGTTGTGTTAATACAAAGAAGTTCCCAGTCCAGTGATTTCACCAGGGATGAGGAGAGACTTTCCACAGGATGAAAAGTCCATTCCTCAAGAAGATGTAACAATCCTAACATGTATGCACCTACAAACAGCTCCAAAACACACAAAGCAAAAAACAACAGAAAAAAGAGGAGAAGCAGACAAGTCCACACTGGCCAAAGAGGCCAGCCTTTCTCTCAGTCAGCGACAGGACACACTGACAAGGAGACTCAGCAAGGGAACAGGAAGTGGCAACAGGCTTGCGGAAGCCCACAAGCACCTTCCGACGCTCGTGCCCGTGTGCAGGGCTCTATGTGTTGCATTGGACCTCCCTTCAAAAACCCTATTCTTTTTGTGGTATGGGAGTGCCATACCCCACTCCTAGTCCCTTTTAGTTTTTATTTTGAGACTCTTGATAAGTTTCTTGGGGTCTCAATTTGGGATCCTCCTGCCTCAGTCTCTTGAGTGGCTCGGATCACTGTGTGGCCACTGCACTCACCATGTTTTTCTGTTTTGTTCTAAGCCACTTTCTTTAGATTCACTGGTTGTTCCCACATCTGCAGCCCATCTGCTTCTAAACCAAAATTCAATATTGAATTTGGAGCTTCTGAGCTCCAAATTCATATATTGTTTTTGTTTTCCAGATCTTGATCATGACAAATTTTTATTCTTTAAACATTTTACATATATTCTGTTAAATGCTGCATGTGATCCAGATTTCCATGGTTTTGTGACTCTTACTCTAGCATATGCTGCTTTTCCTGGACCTGGCTTGTTTCCTTGCTATTCAATGAAGTGTTTTTATTTTTGACTTTGACTTCATATTTGTTGGAAGTGTATCTCTGGGAAGTCTTTGGGCTTCTCTTTGAAGGTGTTTTTCCTCTGGAAGGATTTGGGATTTGCCTCTCTCTGGGGGCACTGTTAACGCAGCACCTGATCTCTTCTTTTCCAGGAGACAGTGTCTGGGCTGTTGCCCAGGCTGTCCTAGAACTCCTGGGTTGGAGGACCCTCATGCCTTGGGCTCCTGAGCAGGTGGACTACAGGTGTGCACAACTGTTCCAGGTCCAGGACCTAGCTTCTAGAAAGCCTGTCTAGCGCCTCACTTGCAGGAAGCTGGCCAGGCCTTTGCTCTTCTTAGGAGCAGCCACTGAAGTCTCTGCTTGCCTGAACTGGTGGTCAGCAGAGAGGTCCCCAGATGCCATTTCTTCTCTTCTTGCTGACTCCATGTGTGTGTTGGGGTACCACCAAGAATGCCAGCTGGGCATTGCACCCTCCCATGGGCTTCACTTACTCCCTGGACAGAACCTGAAGGTCAGCAGCAAGGAGAAACTGGGGCTTCTCAGGCCCACGTGGACTTCTGGGCCCCAGGGTTGTGTGGGGAGAGTGTCGCTGTCCTGCAGACATCTCTCCCTGGTCTTCCTTCCCATTTCTGTTCAGCCTCGAGTTGGCTCAGCTGCTAAGGCTATGTCAAGCCTCTGACTGTTTCTGACCAGTGTCCTGGGGAGAAGGTTGCTCTGTCCTGACCAGGTAAGCACGAGGCCTGAGAATGGGCTCTTTGGTGAGTCACCAGACATCTCAGTGGTAATGGGTTCTCTGGGGTGGGGGTTGGGAGCTCAGGACCCTCCACTGGCTGCTTGGCCACTGAGGTTATGAGCTGTGTTTTTCACGGCTGCTGTGCACCTGGAGGGGTAGATTGGGACAAACTGAAGGAGCCCACAGCTCATTGTTCTTAGTTATTCAGCTCTTTTCTTGAATCAATGTTCCTTGTTCTTCATGAGCCCCGAACTTCCTGAGTCTTGAAGTGTTGATTTTGCTAAGTACTGCCAGTTGGCATTTAGCTGCTTCTTCAGGAGCAGTTAGGACCTCTGTGGTCACCTTAGAAAGTTACCTTGACACAAGAAAGGAGCCACAAACCAAACCTTTGTTCTTCACGTAGAGGTGCTAAGGACTCTTCATGGCAGGACTTCACTAGGAAGGTAGGCAGATATCTGGGGTTCAAGTGTACAGGCCCAGTCTTCTAGAGAAGCCTGGGAACTCAGAGGTGACAGGTTGCTTCTGGGGTTGGGCCCACGCTGACCAGCCACAGCAGCAGTCTGGATGCCTTTTGCCCTGGGCTCTGTGGGGGCACTGACTGTTTTCCCGGGTCTTCCCCAGACAGGGTGAGACAAGCCACAGGAGTCCAGCTGAGTGTCCCAAGCGTGAGACCAGAGGGTATGAGACCAGAGACAGGACAAACCCTCAGTGCTGGTTCGTTCACGGCACAGTCACAGGTACTTATCCTGGCCTAAGTCAAGTCTCGCACCGACATCCCGGTGCTCGCCATGGGACGTGTCCTAAGGCTGGCTGCGCAGCGAGTCCATCCGACCGGGAGGGCACTCGGAGAATTCGCCGCAGGGGGAAGTGGAGGCTGGTGTCTCTCTTCTCTGTCGTCTGGTCGGGCTCTCGTCTCAGCTCTCTGTCATCCTATCCCGCTCTCTGGTCGGTCTTCTTATAGTTCTTCTTTGCTTCTGTCGAGGCTTGATAAGGAGGGCAGCACTGGGTGTGGTTGTTCTACAGTGAATCTGATTGGTTACGCCTCTCGTACACTACCTCTGATTGGTTACGCCTCTCGTACACTTCCTCTGATTGGTTACGCCTCTCGTACACTGCCTCTGATTGGTTACGCCTCTTGTACACTTCCTCTGGTTACGCCTCTCATACACTGCCTCTGATTGGTTATGCCTCTTGTACACTGCCTCTGATTGGTTACGCCTCTCGTACACTGCCTCTGATTGGTTATGCCTCTCGTATACTGCCTCTGATTGGTTACGCCTCTCGTACACTGCCTCTGATTGGTTATGCCTCTTGTACACTGCCTCTGATTGGTTACGCCTCTCGTACACTGCCTCTGATTGGTTACGCCTCGTATACTGCCTCTGATTGGTTATGCCTCTTGTACACTGCCTCTGATTGGTTGCACCTCTTTTATACTGTCTGGTTACACCTCTTTTTTGGGTTACATCATTAGTTTTTCTCATAGTTACATCATTTGAGCTGCACATCACACATGACATTCCGTACAGCATAGAATATCACTCATCACACTTAGTCTCCAGGTGCCCTCAGATAACTGACTGGTAAGGGCGTCTCTGTGCAGCCTGTTGGATATTTCTGTCCATAAGCGCCTACCCCTGCCCTGCCACCCTGACGCCTGCCACCGCATCCTGGGGCTCTCCGCAGTGGTTTTCTGTCGGGGGAGCCCAGTCTCCTGTGGTCTTGCTCGGGCAACTTGCTCCACTGGGACATACAGCATCCCCAGAGGCTCCAGCTGGACCAGCTGCCGACTTCTCTCTGGTCTGACTACAACTTGAGAACCCTGGGAACTCAACCATGGACTCAAGAGAAGCAGCCCAGCTCTTCTGGAAGCGGTAGCTTCGTTTGCAGAAGCCAGGCCGATTCAGAAGGCGCCCATCACGCGGTCAAGCCTCCAGCACCCATGGCCAGGGCTGGCGCACACAGCCCCCTGTGCGGGCGGCGCCTGCGCCTGGGGGCTCTTGGTTTTCTCATGAACCCGCACTCTGTAGCTGTGAGGACTTTGGAGCCTCTGGGTTCCTTGCTGGCGACTCCAGGGCTGCTCCTCACGTTCCCTGGCTGTGATGTGCTTCTGAGCAAGAGAAGCAGCTCTGCAGAAGCAGATGTGCTGCTCCCTCTGCCACACTCTCCACATCTGCGTCTGTGCAGCCCGATGGTCCGCTGTGCAGATGACGACTGAGGCCCAGTACAGGGCATGGAGGAGCCCTGCAGAGGGGAGCAGAGTCATCAGTCAGGGCTCAGGAGTGCAGATGAGGCTCACAGGAGCTTCTGAACCCAAGGAAGGCTCATATTTTTCCAGCTTAGCTGCTCTCCTCTGGGAAATGGTGGGAGAGGCGTCCTGGGCAGCCACCTGACCTAATCTCACAGTCAGCAACACAAAGCCATGGCCCACTGTTCCTGGGCACTGAACACATGCTCACACACCCTGAACGCAGGAAAGCAGCCATGGCTGGCCACACGGGGAACAAAGGCCCAGTCGCTGGCCTTACACTGGAACACCTGGGGGCTGTGCCGGGCTGCAGTTGGGAGGTCCTCTGAGGCGGGCCTTTCCTGCTGTTCCCACATCTTGCAGCCACTGTCCCAGAGTCATCCTGACACCTGTCTTGGAGTCGGGAACAGGTCCTTGTTCCTGGTGTTGAAGATTAAACACCTGAGAAACACCAAGGCACATGCAGAAAGCAAGATTTATTTAAGAAAGAGATGAGGACAGCAGACTCCTCTGAAGAGAAGCCCATGGCAGGGAGTCTGCTGGAGGGGTGGGTCTGGCTCTTTTCTAGGCCCCAGACCCTCCTGCAGTCACCTGCTCTTTCTCCTCCATGTGCATACCTGACTGTTAGCACCCCGATGCCAGGAGCAGGACCATGGAGGTCAATGCCCACTGTCCTCCATGCTTGATGACCAGTGATGACCAGTCCTCCTCCTCTCTCCACCCCATCACTCATCACCTATGTGGACTGCCTGTCCTTTGCCCTGCCTCAGTTTACTGAGGAATGTGACATATCCTGTCCCCTCAGGCCAAGTGGGGCTGCAGGCAGATCCCTTTTTGGCAAAAAAAGTTTGTGGAGGTCAGCATAGCCCTGCTGTGGGGCTTGTCTCCTGACCTCATGTTCCCACCCATCTGTCTGTCCCTGACATTCCTGGGGAAGGCACCCTGCCCTGGGGTCCCTCCAGGAGGGAAGGCAGGGAGAGCGGGGCAGCCGGGGCTTGTAGGGCGCCTCTCGGCCTCAAGCCCTGGCCAGATCCCCGTACTCCCGCCTGTTGCTCTGCTCCACCAGGATGGGGAGGGCATGTGCAGCGGGCCTTGGCAACTGGAGAAGATGTGAACAGTTCAGGCAGTGAGGCAGGGAGGCAGGGAGGCAGGGCTGCTCTCAGCAGGGGAACCCAGAGAACGAGATGCATAGGAGGGACTGCACCGTTCACAGGCTGGCCCACAGGGAAGGGCACCCGTAGGCCAGAGCACAGCATGCAGGTGCACAGGCCGCTGGCAGAGGCTCCAGCTTGGCCACAGGCAGACGTCCCTAGCAGAGGCACCACCACGTTCAGGAGCATGAGTTCTTGGGAAGGAGCCAAACCGAAGCCCTGTGGCCCGAGCACGGTGCAAGCCCTCTGCCGGTGTTTGCTGCCAGTGGGCAGTTACTGTCCGCCCTTCTAAGAGCAGAAAACCTTGGATCCTGCTCAGAGGCCCAGGAGGTGAGCGATGTCCCGGAGGGCCATCGCCACTGGAGAGCATGCAAGGCGGGTGCTCTCGTGTGAAAGCTGGAGGACTGAGGAGGAGTCTCTGCACCGCCCCCTCCCCAGCCCGCGGGCTCTGACAAGCATGGGTGGGGCGAGGGAAATGTCCTGGGCCTCCACTCCCAAGGTCAAGTACACGTTTTCTGCAAAGAACACTGGCTGAGGGCAACATGAAGACACTCGGGTGGTGTGTGCGCACCAAGGAGCGTTAGGGACAGAATGGCCTCTGGGTGTGAGACTAAATTGCACTCTGAAGTGGGTGGGGTGGGTGCCAAGCCAGGCTGTGACGGCCTGCATCCAGCGGGAGTGGAGCTGGCACGCTGGTCTGTCACACAGTGGCTGAAGTGCAGGGGCACCCCCGTCAGCGTCCCCTTCACCCTGGACACGAATCTGCACATGTCTTTGTCCCTCTGTTGATGAGAGGCCAGACCTGCTCTTGGAGGACGGGTCCCTCAGCTTCCAAACTGTTCTTGCATAGACCACGTCTGCGACCCACCCAGTGGGAGCTCCAGCAGGGCCCCTAGTGGAGCGGGAGTTGGCTCATGGGCGGGGCACGGAGCCGTCCCGATGCGCCCCTCCCCCACGCCGCACGCTGTGGCACTTCCTCTCGGCATCTGAGCCGATGGAGATGTGTTCTGAGGACTGGCCTGTATGGAAAGCACTCAAGTCACCCTTCCCAGGAACAACAGTGCTCTCCTCTCGTCTCTGCTCGCTACTCAGGAGGCTGAGGTGGGAGGACGGCTTGAGCCCACAAGGTCAAGCCCAGCCTGGGCCACCTAGGGGATCCAATTTCAACAAAACAAAACATTTTAACCATTGTAAGTGAACTACTTGGTGGCATTAAGGCATCCACCAGGTGTGAGACCCTCGCTGCCTCCATCTTCTCTGCACAGGGCTCCCACCTGCTCCTGCCCCCTGGAGCACCCTCCACCCTACTGGGTCCTGGAGGCCGACTGCAGGTGGTTCTGTGGATCTGCCGTGTGGTGCAGGTGCTTCTTGTCTCATGGCTTGTTTCACCTGCATCACTGAACTTGCAGTATTCGCTCGTGATCCTTTTTTTCCTCTGAAGGAAGAGTGACATTTCTTCTTTTATTTCTGGTTTGATGATTTGAATCACCCTCTTTTCTGGTGAATCTGGCTGAAGTCTTGTCAGTTCTGCAGATCTTTCCACAACCTGCCTTGCTTCATTGCCTCCTCTGCTGCTTTGCTGTTTGCTGCTTCGTGATTCAAGTCTCTGCCATGGCTTTGGGTCCTTCCTTCTGCAGTGCTTTCTTTTCTACGTTGTTTAGGTGCATGTTCAGGCGCCTGGTTGGACCTTTCTTCCTCAACGCGTGCATCCACAGCCCTGTTTTCCTGGTAGCACTGCAGTTGCTGTGCCCCTAGGTTCTGGTATTGCGCTTCCATTTCCCCATCTGTCTGTTGTTATGCCTGCTGTTGACTCTGGGTGTTGAAGTATTCAACCACGGTATAGCTCTCATTTTAGATGTTTACAACATTCTATCTTCTTGACATAGCAGAACTTTATTGATATTTAACGACCATTGTTTCCTGTAACTTTTTAATTTAAAGTCTGTTTTGCCCACCAATAAATAAAGCCACCCAGCTAACATGCTATTACTACTCATATGAAGTGTCTTTTCCACCCTTTAACTTTCAACCTGTTTGTACTCTTTCATCTAAAGTAACTCTCATAAATAGTACATCAATGGAACCTGTGTTTGATTTTTCAGCAACCTGCTGATCCCTGTCTTCTAACCAGAGTTTAGTCCATTTACATCTATTGTGATCATTGGTAGGAAGAGCTCACCTTTAATGTCTGTTTGTTTTCTGTACAACATAGTTTTGGCCCTCTCTTGTTCCATTACTAGTGTCTAAAAATCTTGTCGATTTTTATCATTGTAGAATTTGGATTCCCGTTGTTCACTCTGTGTGCTTTAGGAGTTTTCTTAGTGGTTGTGTTGGAGATCACAATCAACCTTATGCTTACAGAAACTGGACGGTGCCAGCTGGGTGTCACTGGCCTGCAGTGTGCTCGCACACGTTGCTGCCACAGGTTACCCGTTTACAGACAGCTCTGTGCTCCTGACTTAAGGCATTTGGTAGATGTCCTGCAGGTGAATGGGAGAAGGTCAGAAGCAACCAAGGCATCGGTCCTGGTCTCACAAACTTGCATGGTCACCTCTGCCACTGTCCAGTGCCCCTTCAGTTAGGCCTGAAGGACTTCCTTCAGGATTCCTGCAGGCAGGGCTACTGGTACTGAACCCCTCCATTTTTGCTGGACATGTCTTGATTTCTCTTTTATTCTTGAGAGTTTTTGCTGCTCTAGTTTCTGGTTGAGAGTTCTTTTCTTTGGGAGTCTGAACTTGTCCTTTTTGCTGCTTCTGGCCTTGGCAATTCCTGAGAAGCCAGCTGCTAGTCCTACTGAGGACTGCTTGTTTGCTACCCTTGTTTTTTCTCATGCTGTTTTTAAGATTCCCTCTTCCTCCCTGGGTCTCGCGATGCTTGCCTAGGCTGACCTAGTTAGTCCCTCCTAGTTCAAGTGGCCTTTGATGGGAGCCAGCCTGGAAGCAGCCTCTTCTCCCCAGGGGCTTCTGTGCCCTGCACTGGCTGGTGTCCCTCCTGACTTTCAAGAAGCTCACACCTCCTCAAAGGGTCTGCCCTGAAGCCCCTTTGTTCCCTCAGATGACTCAGCCATACCGATGGGCCCTAGGTTCAAAAGGGCCCCGCCAGGTGGCCACAGCAGCCCCAGGCAGTGGCCTGTCTCAGTTGAATATGTATGTATTCATATATGTATGCAAGTCTTTGCTTGCATTTCCCCCTATGATTTTATAATCATGAAAGCAAAATGAAAATGCCAATAACTGTGATAAGAATCTAGGTCTTACAGACTTGCCTTGGCTGCAGGGAGGGACCATGTAGGTCTTTAGGTCTGCCCATGACCGGACATTCTTTGGAATTCAGTCAGTGCGGTGCGGGTTCCATTAGGAAAGAAAAGATCAAAATTGAAGAATGCTGAGAATATGTCACCAAATAGCAGGTCAAAATGCCTGGCATAGGGAGGGATACTCAGCTTTGTCACTCTTTGGAAAATAACCCTCCCCTCTGGTAACATGGAAAGGCACTTGAAATTCTCTCTTCTACCTGAGCAGTTTTTTAAGGATGAGGAACGTTGCAAGAAGAGGCCTTGGATCTTCGAGTTAGGCTCCTTCACGTTTCTCAAGATATTAAGGGAAGATCTTCGCGTCCGCCCCTGTTCAGCCATGGGCTTAGTAAAGCCGAGTGTGTGTGCCCTACACTGCGCTGGGTCTGAAGTCTGAGAGTGAAGATAACGGAATGATGACCCTGCTTAGGCTGGACGCCATGCAAGGAGGGCTGAGGGACTAGGGCTGGGGGCAGGCCTGGGCCGGAGGGAGGAGCCTAGCCGGAGGGTGGGGCCTGGGCAGGGGCGGAGCCCGGGCAGGGGCGGGGCCAAGCCTCCCCACCCGGCCACTCGGCAGTCTGACTGCAGTAGGTCGCAGCATCTGCTCCTCTCCACTGAGGCGACGAATGAGACCTGGTGAGACCTGGTTCTACCATCCTGCCCTTTTTGTTTGACCCCACTTCGTTCTCTTTTTGCTCTTTCACTGTTCCTGCCCCTTTCGCATTGGTCGTTATGGCGCGGGACTCCACGTCGTCTCCCCTATGGACTTATGAGCTCTTGACGGCTTTGCGGTGGTTGCTGCCTAGACTTAAAACGCGAATCTGAGCGCACCCGAACCGCTGTCCAGACAGTGCAGCAGAGCCTGGAGCGCAGGAGGACATCTGCCTGGCCTCTGCCCTCTGCTGCAGACCCCGGGAGGCAGGCCGTTACCGTGCTTCACACAGTTACCCTTTACGGGATTAAAAGTAAGAACATGCTCTCGTCCGAGCTCAGGCTAGCGAGTGTGGCACTCTCATTTCTTGGTGGATCCAGTCATGTGTGGCTTCCCTCCGGAAGGGTGTCCTGAGGAAAAGCATCTCCACCCTGGAGACCCTCTGGACTTGCAATGTGACCTCGCCACACCCCTGCGGAGGAAGAAGGGTCGCCTCAGACGCCAGCAGACCCCACACCTCTGGACTCCCCTTGGACGTCACTGTGTGGAAGCCAATCCGTTGGAAGCTGACTGCGAAGCAGAGGCCCAATGGTGAGCGTCCCTCTCTACCCAAGAGCAAGAAGGAGCTCCCAGTCTCGGGATGAAAACAGGACACTCCACCACAGATTGCCACCGCAGCAGGCCTGAAATGGGCCGACCTTCCCATGCAACCCGTCAGTGTCCAGTGCTGGCCACCTGTGATCCACACCCCATTAGGACTGACGTGGCCCAGGGTGCCCCCAGGACAGCCAGCAGCTGAGAGCACTCCAGGACTGTGTGGTGCACACAGCGAGGCCCCCCATTGGCCCTGTGGGCAGACCCGGGTGTGCCCGTGCTTCCTGGGCAGTAGCCCCGTGAATGAAGCAGCACCAGGCAGAGTTCACTTCTGGATCAGGCTGAGGCAGGAGCTGTGAGGTCCAGTTGGAGTTCCAGCCGGGGGTGTTGAACCTGGTCTTCCCGTTTGCCGTGGACCTGTCCTGGCCCTGGGGTGTGACAGAACTATCCCGTGTCTTCCCCGAGCAGCAGCCACCAGGGCACTGATGTCCTGGTGGCTGCTCTCTGAGCCAGTCTGGAGTGCCCTTCAGAAACGGTTGCCAGCAGGACTCCTGGTTCTGCGAGGCGCTGGGCTTGCACCACAGGCCGGGAACACTTGGTGGTGAAGGGAGAGGCCTTCCTTCTCCTCCCAGGAAACTGCCTTTCCCTGATTGCCACCCTGGTACTGCTGCTGTGGCCCAGGACAGTACACTCTGCTGCCCATGACACTGCAGCAGAGGCCTGGAGGGGCCACGCCAAGGCCGACCTGCAGCAAGACCCCCTGCTCAGACTCTTCATAATCAGGCCTCGTTCGAAGGCCTTGGGTCCTTACAAGACGGCGTGAGCAGCTTGTAGTGCATAGTGAAGATGTGGGCCAGCTCTGTTGCTTGACTCATGGAAAGGTGGGTGCTTTATGGCCCTGCAGCTCCCCAGAGGACAGGAGCGGCCCACCCAGAATGGCTGGCTGCCACTGATAAGCACCATGGCTGTGCCCACTAGCAGAGAGCAGGCCCCAGCTTGTGTGAGACAGATCCTGTGGACTGCCAGGACCCCACCTGCAGCCACCATGCCCTAGCGGTGGCTGAGGCTGAGTCTCCTGCCTAGCAACAGGCTCTTTCCTGGCCCTGTCTGTAGTGGCTGCAGAGAGCATGGCGTTTGCTCTTACTGTCTCTGCATTCCTGCTCTCTGCACAGGGGCCTCTCAGAGGAAAACCACACTCTTCCTCATCTTAGAATTCAGAACCTTGTCTCCCAGCTGGTGCTCTGTGTGCCTTGTACGCAGTGAGGACACAAGAGTTGGAGCAGGTTCCTGACCACAGCCTGCAGCCTGGTGGGGCACCGTGCTCCCCACGACATGGGAGGGTGCCTCTCACGTTGCCACCATGACCACCTCTAACTCACATGTGCTCTGACCATGTGCTTAGATGGATGAGAGAAGCTTGGGTTCTGGTGAACAGCTGGGATTCTGGGCTTCAGGACAGTGATATACCAGCTGGGTGTGAGAGAGGCCTACTCATTGTAATTTGAATAAGCTGGAGGCTCACTTTTCTCTTGTATAAGAGACTGAGGTTCACCCATCCACATCTGGTCAGGTGGTCCCACAGCCTAGGACCTAGACTTCTTATTCTTCATGTCTTCTACCATCTGTTCCATCATCCTAGCATCTGTCCTCACAATGCAGAGCGGCTGCCTAAGCAATGGGTGCCACGCTCCTGTTTAGGAGGGAAGAAAGAGGAGTAAGAAGGGCACGTCTTCGTTCCTTTTCAGCAGGCTCCCTGGAGTGCCTCAACCCTCCTCTGCACACCACTGGCCAGAGCTTAGTACTCTTATCCTGGGGACAGCAGGCTGAGCTGATGCTAGGATTTGGTCATAAAGGAGAAAAGGGAGGCTGACCACCAAGCCCACCTAACATCCTGGCTAGGCAAAGACCATGGTTGTGTGACTGTGCCCCTAGGGCCAGCTCTAGGCCCTCTCCACAGCCCATCCTCACTCACGTCCATAACTACAGCACCACAGCATGTGACTGTGCCCCTAGGGCCAGCTCTAGACCCTCTTCACAGCCCATCCTCACTCACGTCCATCACTGTGCTGCACCACAGCATGTGACTGTGCCCCTAGGGCCAGCTCTAGACCCTCTCCACAGCCCATCCTCACTCACGTCCATCACTGTGCTGCACCACAGCATGTGACTGTGCCCCTAGGGCTAGCTCTAGACCCTCTCCACAGCCCATCCTCACTCACGTCCATCACTGTGCTGCACCACAGCATGTGACTGTGCACCTAGGGCCAGCTCTAGGCCCTCTCCACAGCCCATCCTCACTCCCGTCCATCACTGTGCTGCACCACAGCATGTGACTGTGCCCCTAGGGCCAGCTCTAGACCCTCTCCACAGCCCATCCTCACTCCCGTCCATCACTGTGCTGCACCACAGCATGTGACTGTGCCCCTAGGGCCAGCTCTAGACCCTCTCCACAGCCCATCCTCACTCACGTCCATCACTGTGCTGCACCACAGCATGTGACTGTGCCCCTAGGGCTAGCTCTAGACCCTCTCCACAGCCCATCCTCACTCACGTCCATCACTGTGCTGCACCACAGCATGTGACTGTGCACCTAGGGCCAGCTCTAGGCCCTCTCCACAGCCCATCCTCACTCCCGTCCATCACTGTGCTGCACCACAGCATGTGACTGTGCCCCTAGGGCCAGCTCTAGACCCTCTCCACAGCCCATCCTCACTCACGTCCATCGCTGTGCTGCACCACAGCATGTGACTGTGCCCCTAGGGCTAGCTCTAGACCCTCTCCACAGCCCATCCTCACTCACGTCCATCGCTGTGCTGCACCACAGCATGTGACTGTGCCCCTAGGGCTAGCTCTAGACCCTCTCCACAGCCCATCCTCACTCACGTCCATCACTGTGCTGCACCACAGCATGTGACTGTGCCCCTAGGGCCAGCTCTAGACCCTCTCCACAGCCCATCCTCACTCACGTCCATCACTGTGCTGCACCACAGCATGTGACTGTGCACCTAGGGCCAGCTCTAGACCCTCTCCACAGCCCATCCTCACTCACGTCCATCGCTGTGCTGCACCACAGCATGTGACTGTGCCCCTAGGGCTAGCTCTAGACCCTCTCCACAGCCCATCCTCACTCACGTCCATCGCTGTGCTGCACCACAGCATGTGACTGTGCCCCTAGGGCTAGCTCTAGACCCTCTCCACAGCCCATCCTCACTCACGTCCATCACTGTGCTGCACCACAGCATGTGACTGTGCCCCTAGGGCTAGCTCTAGACCCTCTCCACAGCCCATCCTCACTCACGTCCATCACTGTGCTGCACCACAGCATGTGACTGTGCCCCGAGGGCTAGCTCTAGACCCTCTCCACAGCCCATCCTCACTCACGTCCATAACTGCAGCACCACAGCATGTGACTGTGCCCCTAGGGCCAGCTCTAGACCCTCTCCACAGTCCATCCTCACTCACGTCCATCGCTGTGCTGCACCACAGCTTGTGACTGTGCCCCTAGGGCCAGCTCTAGACCCTCTCCACATTCCTTCCTTGCTCGTGTTCTTAATATGTGGCCACAGCATGTATTGTATGCATGGGAAAAGACTGTCAGATAGCAAGGCCAACAATATTTCTAAGGATGGAAAATAGGGTGGTTATTGGTAGAGTGGTACTGCGGAGCCCGCTTGGGAGTTGAAGGGGATATCAGAGATGGAAGATGACCCAGTCCTCAGCCTGGGGAAGCACAGCATCCCTCAGAAAGCCTGAACAAGAGGAGGGCTGGGGTGCTCGAGGCTGTCACATGGTTGTTAGATCCCCCACACCCCAACAGCCTGGCACCTCTGCCTCCTCGGGGGGTGTGAGGACGGTCTCCAGGAAGGCCGACTGAGGAGAGGCAGCTGTGGCCGCTGACTGTGCTGAGTGCGGGCGCAGCTCCAACGGCAGAACCTCACACGGGTCCTTCTAGAAGGCCACAGTCAGAGGCGCAGGCTACTCCCGGAGCCCATCCATCAGTAGAAGACAGAAGGCCCTCTCCACTCAGGCAGTCCTGACCTCAGGCGCCCCCCCACCAGGAAGGAACACGTGCTGGCTGAGACCCCCACCTCCAGGTGAACAGCCACGACCCACTTTAGCTGTCTGAATTTTTAACATGAGCAAATATCTGAAGGAAGCTGTCAATATCAAAGACAGAGATGAATGAAAATAAGTAGAAGAAAGGAGTCCAGAGGAAACAGATAAAGCCGCAAGCAGGAGAAGAGAAGCAGACTCTCTCCTAATAGCTTCAGGGAATATGAAAGACCCCTTGGAAAACAGGCTCTGCAGAGTACAGTGTGAGGCAGACAGACACCAGCAGGAGCAGAGGATGGAGCGGGGAGCTTTCCAGAGAGCGGGAGTCACACACGGCCCCCAGGAGGGGGGGGGGGAGAGGGAGGGGGAGGGGGAGGGCAGGAAGGGAGGACCCCTTGGTGAAGACCCACAGAAGGCACAGACCCTCAGCGGGGCAAGGGGTGCAGCCCTGGACTCACTGAATCTTCAGAGTGAAGGGCGCAGACCGAAGGAGGGCCCAGAGTAGACACAGCCACAGAGGACACAGCAACAAGCATTCTCATCTTGGATTCCCAGGGAGAAACTCGGAGGAGCTTCCGAGCGGCAGGTGCGGGCAGGACACGTGACGGGTGAAAGTTGGAATGGCCCTGGAATTCCTGACAGTCAGACGGCAGCTGGAGTAGGAAGACCTGGCCTCAGCACCCAGTGACTTTCAGCAGGTTCCCAGAGTGGCACAGAGCCATACAGGGACAGGAGGGACAGCAGGAAGCCACCTCCTGGGACTTCTGTGGGAAGACAGCCTCAGCAACAGCAAGAAGCAAGGCGAGAGGCGCGGGTCACCCACGCCGCTAGGGCGGATGGTTTACCAAGGGGCCCAGTGCAGTACTCAGCCACCAGCCAGCTCAGAAACTGCCGGAAGGAGAACGTCCATTTGGTGAATGACCCAAAAGTTCCTCAGATGCGACATGGATTGACGGCCGGTGGGAAGTGGGGGCAAGACGCAGGCCATGGCAGCTGTGGCACTCAGTGACATGTGTTGAATGGACCCTGGAGAAAGACAGAAAGCAGGCCAGGAGGGCACAGAGGCAGGCATCTTCAGAGCCCCTGGGTGGGCGGGAGCTGCCGTGGAAGCCGCTGCCCCTCACGGGCTGGCAGGCCTCTGCACAGCGTCAGATCTGAGCTGTGGATGCCAGCCCCAGCTGACTGGGTAAAGAGCAGTTCAGCTGCAGGAACTTCTCTTACTCCATAGAGAAGTCGATGGACATTCCAACTTGGCATGAAGACAGAAAGAAGATGCCTGGTTGCTGGTTTTGTCTGTTTAACAAAGACAGTTGGTTCTCCACATCCACAGGGTCTGCATCTGCATTCAACCTCCTGCAGGTCGTAAGTATTTGGAAAAAAATTCCAGAGAGTTCCACACTGTCCTCATGGGTGCATCTGGGGGGACACCAGCATGAAGACCAGGGCAGACCCGTGCAATGAGCATGCGTGGCAGACCTGGGTCACTGCTCCCTCCTCACCAGCAGCAACCGCAGGGGCACAACCCCAGAATGTCTCCAGATATTTCTGAGTGCCCTGGTAGAAAGCAGCTTCTCCTGGATCCCTCCTTCCTCTCCTCCCATCCAAGGGCCACTGGCTTTGGGAAATGAAGTCCAGGAGAATACACATCTGAAACATTTTTTAAAATCTATCTCAAAAGTGTGGTCTTGGCAAGGACCCCGGGCCATCTTGTGGCTCAGAAGAGCTGTCTTCCTCTGCTGTTCCCACCGGGGATGGAGTCAGCTCTGCAAGAGAGGCCTGGAAGCAGGATGCCCCTGCAGCTGTGGGGCTGGCCAGGGGCAGGGCCCCCAAGGCAGAGTCCTCCGATCTGGTTCACTGGTGCTTTGCGTAAGGTCTGTGCTATCAGCAAGGAGGAGGTCCACGTTCTAGTCTTGTTTTTTCCACAGGTGTTTGGAAGAGTTATGGTTAGTGCATCTGCTTATTTTCTGAATTTATACAATGCATACCGATTTGTGTGTTCCGAACGGTGTTCCCTGCAGGGCCTGGTATGTGGGGCACTCAATGGGTGCTCTGAGCTGACCAAGGAGAATTCCCCTGGAGACTTGGCCCCGGGGAAGAGGATTTGCTGTCGCCTCTGGTCCTGCTGACAGGCAGACCTGTGCTGGGATCCATGAGGAAGTAGATTCCTGTTGAGGAGCCTGGGCCCCTAAGCACCTGGCTGCCTCCCACAGGGCCCTCGTGAATGGAGGGAAGCAGGCCGGGTCGGTGCGCAGGCGGGGTGCTGTGGGAGCCGCACCCTCCAAACGGTGGGCTTCTGCTCCAGGGCAGGGCAACACAGTGCTAGCCCTCACCCTGTGCGGCCCCGACGTCTGGTGGCTTATGGAACTCCACCTCGGGAATGGCACTTTCACAAGTCCTGCCAGTCCTTCTAGTGGGTTTCAGACCTGAGTGACATGTGGGAACCCCAAATCACAGCCACTGGTCTGAGCAGGTGGCTCCTGAGCCCTGCTGCTGGCCCCAAGGGGCAGACCACAGACAGAGCCTGTGCTGTGGGGTCCACACCAACTCAGAGCAGTTGGCATAGAGCTGACTTATAGGCCCCCTGGGAATGTTGCTGGACTGCATGGGCACATGGGGCCACTGCCTCTTTTTGATGGGCAGCTGCCAGGCTCTGGCCCTTCTCTCCAATCAGACCTTTGAGAGCAGCCTAGTTCTCTGGTAGAAGACAGGGTAGACAAGCAGTGGACCTCCTCAGTGAAGAGTCAAGACCCTCAGCTCGGTCGCTGGTGATGTTCTGCCCCAGTGTCTGCACCGCTGTGCAGTGTGGACCCTGCTCCAAACCAGACAGACCGTCCTGTCTCTCCCTCCAGCTGTCATTTTCAAAGGTGAGCTGGCTGAGCGCAAAACTGAACAGCTTGAGGGTTCCTCGGAGCCCTGCTCCCCAGTGCGCCTCGACTGCCAGGAAGCAGTCCTGCTCTGCTTCTCTAGCTGCAGCCGATCAGCCAAGGCTCCCAAGACGGCTCAAGCTCGGGCCACCTTCCCTCCATCGTCCCTCACTGGAACATTTATTTTCAGACCTAATTCCTAAGACCCCAAATAAAGCTCTTGTGTTTTTCAGCTTCCTAATTGACCATTGATTGACACTAGGATGGCCAGCTCCTGGTGCGCCTGGGATTCTCCTGGATTCCAGCACAGGTATCCTGGGAAGCCCTGGGTCCTGGGCAGAAGGGGACTGCAGCTGTCACCCTCCCACCAGGACACCTGGGGGTCCCTGGGGACAGTCGTCCAGCCCGCTGCCCATGCTCATTCCTCCCTGAGGAAGAGCCGCAGCCTGCCTGGCCCTGGGGTGACTCCCTGTCTCCCAGCCACCTGATCTGTGAACTGACTCACAACTGCATGGACAGGAAGCCACAAGCAGAGGAAGCTATCATGGGGCAGCCCCAAGAGTGAAACCAGTGGGTTCCGCAGTTGGGTCCAGGCTCTGGCAGATCACCCCTAACCAGCACGTGCAGATCTTAGTGGACTTGAGAACTCAGCAGGGTGGGGCCCGCTAAGTGCATCCCCTGGGTGCTGTCTCGGGAACTCTGATACACTACCTTGGGATAAGGACAAGGACTCCACATTCTTAGCTAGACCCGCTGCCCCTGGTGCTGGGTCTGGGGAACACAGTTTGAGAGTCGTGGTCTTAAACTGGAAAGTTTCAATTTTTCAGTTCTCCCTCTCTCACTTTATTAATGACATCTATGACCTTCTAGAATTTAATCAATTTGATTTAATTAATTTAAATAGCAGCAGCTATTAAAATTATAGTTGTATTTTAATCTCTGTCCCTTTGAGATTTTTCTGCTGAATGAATTCCTCAGTCAGCATTCTGTATCAGAGTCTTCAATCCTTCTTTTGAATTGGAGAATAGGTCTGTGACCTCCGAGGAATAGAAGGCTCCGGGCCAGGTCTGTGTTGTAGCTCCTGCCTGGTGCCCCATCGCCTGCCTGGGGGGCCTGTCCTGCTGTGCAGGGCACCTCGTGTGGGGTTGGAGAGCAGCCAGCAGCAGGGCACAGAGCACTTCCCACTCCCCTGTGCATGGTCTGAACCTCCTCTGCCCTCTTCCTCCCCTGAGAGGGAGCCCATGGAAGTGGCCGCACAGAACCCTAACAGTCCGGGTCAGGTTGTGGTGGGATTCACGCTCCAGGCGCTTATGCTTGAATTCCTCCCAGAAGCTCCTGGCAACTGCTCCCCGGCTCCCGAGCCAGGCACCAGGCACTGTGGAGCGTTTGCTGGGGAGCCCTTATTAGAGAAGAGGAGCTCGGTCTGCCTCCTGCAGAGCACTTCAGCACTGGGAGGCCTTGGCCCGCCTCCATTTCTTCAGAACATGACGCAGTGCCCCTTCCTGAAGAAGGGGAGCATCTGGGCTCTGGAGAGAGGCTGGAGGCCAAGGCCAGAGGAGCTCCCTGGCCCCTCCCCAGAGCTGAAGGTGCATCTGTGTTCCCTTGGTTCTGTAAGAGTGCCAGGAACGTGAAGACCTGAGGACATGCGCGTGCCCTTCCCGCAACCTTCCTGAGATCCGGTGGCAGGTTGGTACAGAGCAGGACCTTCCAAGAAACAGGGCGGTGTGAAGAGCCCCCCTTAAACCTCATTTTTCAGAAAGATTTCAGACATGTTGCTCAGAGTAACAGGCCTGGGTTTGTTGAAGGGATGAGAAAAGGGAAAGGGGACACTCTCGAGGGGAGAGTGGTCCTCTCAGAGGGGATGGACACTATGCCCCTCCTGCTGTCCAGTTTTATTGGGGATCCGAGAAGTTTCCAGAGTCCTGCCCAGGTCCACCTCTTGACTTCTGACTGACAGCAGGGGGACATCAGACTTTGAAGTCCCTGCTGCCATGGGTCACCTTGGTCACGCTGACCCGTTCTCATTGAATTCTTAACCATACGCTGTGTCAGATCTAATTGTCAGGAGGAGTTATCCTTATCTCCCTGAGTTCAAGAACTGGCCAGTCTCTGGTCCTTCCCCCGGGCCTTACCTTAGGCCTGCATTTCTCCTGCAGTGCACATGGAGTTTGCTGAGGAATGTGACCTGCCCTGTCCACGTAGGTGGCCAGGGCTGCAGGCAAATTGCTTTTTGAAGGAGAAAGCATGTGGGGGCAGCACTGTGGGCCCGCCTGTGTTCCCACCATCCTCCTCTGTCTGCCCCAACAATGGGGCTGATTCTGGTTGGTGGTCAGTGAGCAGAGGAGGCCAGTGTCACTTCAGGCTGAGGCACAGGATGCTTGCATGCCCCTCGGGCTCCTCTGGAGTGTGGGCACACGCCCGGCAGGTCGCCTCTGGCGTGCCAGGTCTGCTGGTGTCCCTTTCTCTTGTGAAGCACCATCTGCCCTGTGGTGGTCGTGGCTGTATGGGCAGCGCTGTCCGGCGTCCACCTGCCAGCTCTCGGGCTGTCCCTTTTGAACCTCGCGCTCCTGCCCTCGAACCTGCTGTTTTGCCGTCTGCGGAGGGAGCTGTAGCCCCGTAGGCAAGCGGGCCTGTTCTGGGGCTCTGTGATTTGATGCCCAGCCTCCCAGGTACCCTGCCCGCCTCTCTCCCCTCCCAACACCCTGCTTCTTCCTCAACGCACTGCCCCCCCCTGTGATAGAGCTGGTGGCCCTGGCCCTAGACGAGGACGTGACCCTCTGTGCTGGCCCCGGGCACCTGCAGAGCCCCCGGTCTCCTTCCATGCCCTGGCTCCCGGCACCGGGCACACCCTCCTTCAGCCTCCTCACAGGCGCGCCGACCTCTGCCCTCAGCCTCTTTGTCCCTGTGGGAGGTGCCCCAGGACCCATGGGGCTGTGTGGCCAAGGCGAGCCTCCAATGCTGGCCTCTGTGGGTGAGACCGGGACTGAGGCCTGGGTGGCCCCACCTGTGTGCAGAGGGCAGGGCACTCCTTGGAGAGCACAGGTGGCCCCTGGGGCCATCTTGTCCGTGTGAAGAGGCAGCAGCCTCCTTCACTCACATTTCCCAAGTCTCTATGAGCAAAAAGAGCAGCCTGCCCGCTGCTGAGGCCACGCCTTGCCAGGGTGGAGTGAGGCACCCCAGACCCTCCGAGTCGCCCGCCCACCTGGCCGGGGCTCTGCGGACAGCGGCTTCGCTGGCCAGGTTCCTTATGGAGCTCTGGGCTTGATTCTGCTGGACAACGGACCACCCTGTGTTTTGCGGTGGTCACCACGATTTTCCTAAAACATGTCAGGTCAAACCAGTGCCCCAGAGGGGCAGTAGGTGCAGGCACGGCTCTGCAGGGGCTGAGGTCAGTGCCACATGCCCCTGGGCATAGTGTCCCACTGGGGGCAGAGGTAGCAGGAAGGCCTGGGAGTTGGGAGCTTGGACTTCTGTGTGGCTCTGCTGCCCTTGCTTGGCCTCTCTGGGCTTTGGTCTGCTCATCTACATAGTAGAAGGGCCCTTCTTGCTCTGCACGGCCCTGCTTGCTCTTAGCGACCTGGGAAGAATCTTCTGTCAGAACCAGACACTTGGCTTCTTTTTAGAATATGGGCCGCAGGCGCCAGGGTCAGGAGGCCACAGCCTGTCTGCCCTCCCTCCTCAGGCCTCGCCAGCCTCTGGCCATGGGAAACAGGGCGAGAGGAAGCGTGTGCTCTGGACTCTCCTCGGAGCCAGGCCAGCGTGGGCGAGGCTCTGGACGTGGGCAGCCTTGCTTGGCAGGGATGAACAGAAGCTGTGTCATCAAATACCTGGCCCAAGGAGCACGTCCGCGCAAATTGCAAGTTTCCGCCAGACGGTAAGTGCCGGTGTCCGCAGACTCCCTGGCGAGGCAGGCGCCTGCGTTCCTCCTGGCAGGCCGACACCCTGCACCCACCCACGTTCCGTGTTCACATGCGTGTGCCCTGGACGTGTTGCTGTCTGTCTGTTTGGGAAAACGAAGAGCAGGGCCTGCTGGCAGCACCACCACTGGAGGCCGCAGCTCTGCTGCAGCCTTGGAGCCCCGGGCTCAGCACCAGGGGACCCACAGCACCTGGTTCCCTTTCCGTCCTTTGCTGTGCATTGTAATTACACGTAATGGTGGGATTCGCCCCACATATTCAGACACCCCACAGTACAACAGTATAATTTGGCAAATATCCTTCCCAGCACTTTCCCTTTCAGAGGAATCTCATTTCCATGAGATCCCCACACACCGTTCCTTCCCTTTTTCCTCTCTAGCTTCCACATCTGAGAAAAAACATACAACCCTTGACCTTCTGAGTCTGGCTTATTTTGCTTAACATCATAGTCTCTAGTTCCTCCTTTTTCCTGTAAATGCCATGATTTCATTTTTCTTTATGACTAAATAAAACTCCATTGTGCATACATACCACATTTTCTTTATCCATTCCTCGGTTGAGGGACCCCTAAGCTGGTTCCCTAGATTGGCTCTTGTGAAGTGTACTGGTATAAACACCGGTGTGCATGTATCACTAATGTGATGATTTCAGTCTTCAGGATACTTACTGAGGAGTGGCACAGCTGGGTTGGATGGTGGCTCCGTGCCTGGTCTTCTGAGGACCCTCCACACTGACGTCCTTAGCCACTTGGTTCTTAGACATACAGTGGAGGGTAGTTTCCTTGACCCGAGCCTTTGACCTATCTAACATATTTAGGTAGAAAATGTTCTGCATCTTTGATAGAAGATGTGCACAAGCGGGGGGTCTTTGGCCTCTTTCTTTGCCACCCTGGTGTCCTGGTTGTATGGCTGCCTGGTGTCTCCAAGCAGGACGTAGCCACCAATCATGGCAAATGGAGTTACGGTAATTAAGTGTGTAATCTGAGCCTTTCAAGTGAGGTTGCACAGACAGGGCATTGTGAACTGGAGATGCGTAGACCTATGGAGTCTGTCACGAGTCCCCACCCACACCCCACACTCGGTTCCTGCGTGAGAACATGGTTTCCAAGTGTGCCAGGATTCATGGCCCAGGGCTGTGTCTCTGACAGGCATGCTGTGTGCCCTTCCTTGTGAGGGAGCCTGGGCCGTCCACGGAGAGCAGCAGGGACCCACAGGGCGGTAGGAAGCTGCGTTCAAGGGGCTAGAGACACCTGGTCACAGAGCCTGCCCTGGCCTGGGCAGTGGGGCAGAGTGGGGGCCAGGGAAAGGAGGCCAACCCTGGGGTCCTGGCAGGCCTGACTCAGGGCGCTGCCCAGGAAGCAGGTGGAAATGCAGGATCACCCCCACCCGGCCAGGCCCTAGCAGGCTGCTGCTTCAGGGGCTCAGGGAAGGGCCAGCGTGAGCAGGATGTCCCAAAGGGTGTCCGTGGCACAGCTGGAGGGTGGCTGTAGGCCAGCAGAGGGAAGCAGCTGGGCTGAGTCCAGGCCCACCAGGGCAGTGGGTGACTCCTCGTGGCCAGCAATGCAGCCCTGTGCTGGCTCCCAGAGAAGCCCATGCCTTAGGGACACCCAGCTGCTCTGGATCCTTCCAGGCTGATCCAGGGGAGGCTGTTTACCAGGAGTCCAGAGACTTGTGCGTTCCAAAAAGTCCTGTGCCAAAGCCTGGGGGGCGGGAGCTGACCTCCGCAGAGCCAGGAGGACTCCAGCCAGAGTGTGCCTTCTGGGGAGGTCAAGAAGGATCTGCACATGGGGGTGGTGAGCACTGCCGGCAGGCTCCCTGTGGGTGTCCAGGTCTCTCCCTGAGACTGGCACAGGATTTCGTGCCCTAGGCTTAGGTAGATTGTGTCCTGCCTGCCCTACGGTCCTCCCATTTTCACACAGCTATGAATTCACACTGCCTGGCCTGAACCACAGCAGTGGCCCTTGTGGGGTCTCAACTCCACTACTGGCCCTATGGTTCACTTCAGATCAAGGCCAGAGGACCCTGGCCAAAAACCATCTGACCCTGTCACTGCTCTGCTCAAAGCTCACTGTCACTTGGGTCCCTTGGGATGCACCGTCTGGCCAGTTACCACCCAGGTCCCCCACCAGGTCCCCCTGCCCCAGAGATTCTCCCAGGGCCGCCTCTCCAGATGGGCTTCTCTGGCCCTCTACCTGGGAAGTGCCTCCTGTGTTCTGGGCTTCAGCGTCCCTCAGGGCTGCCCTTGGGCCTTACCATCCCTCTGGATCTTGGGTCTACGCTCCCTGCACTCAGGGAACTTGGAGCAGAGCTGGGGGAGGCAGCTGCCTCAGCCTACCTTCCCGGAGAGTGTCCACTGCTCATCTGCTGGCTACTGCTCTGTGCCCTGGTGGGCGATTGTTAGGTGGGTGGACAGGCCAGCAATGGTACTACTCAGCAATGGAAAGGAGTGACCTCCTGCATGTGCCTGTGGCAGAGCCAGAGGACATGGGTGGGACTTACTTACACAGTGCTGGACACTTTGCAGGAAGCCCTGGGGACAGAGTGGAAGAGTCCCTTCCTTCCCTCTGCCTGGGGAGGGGAGGGAAGAGTGGGGTTGGAGGGACTCAGCAAGTCCACATCTCTTTCAGGAGGACAAGGTCCAGGACACCCACTGACCACAGCCATAGGTAGCCTAGCTGTGCCCACAGGCTCTCCCTCTGGTCCCAGAATTGCTCACCAGGCCTGAGGAGGACAGCCCTGACGGGCTTGTGCTGCTCCCCTGGGGAGTTCCTGGGCTGCTCCCCTCCTGGGCCTAAAGTGGTCCTGGGTGGGCTGGGGGCAGCCTGCAGCAATGCCACTAGGGGCACCTGCCACAGCCAAGGGGCCTCACCCCAAAGGTCCTCAGTGTCCAGGCAGGGTCCACAGCCTCCCAGCCCTGTGGACTGATTTTCCAGGGTGTGCACTCCCTTTAGACAAAGTGCCCAGCTGCAAGGTCGCTTCCTCCATCACCCAGGACCCAGGCCTTGGTCCACTGGAGACATCCCTGCGGCAGCCTGCTCAGCCAGGGTTGCGCGGCCTCGGTTCCTGGTTCAGGTGAGCATCCATGTGTGGGGGTGGGCTCGTCCCAGGCCCAGGGCTGCTCTTGCCACCATCCACAGCCACTCTGCAGTGCCCCCTGCCTTGCCGTCCGCCCAGGCCTGCCTCACCAGAGCAACCTGGGCCTCGGCTGTCTCTTGTGCCCCCGGCCCACACAGGTGGCTTTCCCAGGACCAAGCGTCCCCCTCCAGTGGCCCTGAGCCTCACCTCTCAGCTGCCGCAGCCCCAAGGAGCTCCTGCCAGCCCTTGAGTGACACGGCTCCCCTGCCTCCCCTGAGCTTGGCGTTGAGCCCAGGATGAGGTAAGAGCCGTCTGCATCTCGGTTTCCAAGTCTGCGATTGGATCTGAGGCTCTGCTGTGCCATGAACACCTTGTGCTTGGTGTCCTGGCCCTTCTTGGAGTCCACCTCTCCTGGAGGCCAAGGTGGCTGAGCAGTCGGCCTCGAAGCTACTGGAGACAACGGGTGGGGAGCTGAGGCGGCTGCCCTCGGGAACGGGACTGTGGGTGAGGTCATCCCCTCTGCTAGTAATGGTCCTGTCCGTCACGCAGCAGGCGCCCAAGGGCTCCAGAGGCCCACTGTGCAGAGGCTGCGGCCAGCAAGCTTTGCAGCAGCACAGGGCACTACGCACAGGACCTACTCGCTCTCCATGGAAGCCGCATAAGGAAAGTGCATCCTGCTGGCTTCTCAGAGTGGTGCCAGCCTCAGGTCACCTTGGTGGCCCTGGGAAGGACACTCCAGGTGCCAGGAAGGCTGGCCGTGTCCTGGCTGTCCCCCTCTCAAACCTGGGAGGTGTCCTCACCACACCTGCCAGGAGATGGGAGCCTGAGTGTCCACGCCTCCACGGGAGGGCGGAGCCTGCTGGGCCTTGCTCTGGCCTGGTCCTGGGAGCCCTTCCTGCTTCCTCCCTGAGCTCAGGTCCTCACCGCTGCCCATGCAGCAGAGCAGGGTGGAGAACAAGCGTCCCTCACGTGTCTGTCATCTCTGGTGGCCCATGCTGAGGGAGGGGGACAGAGCTTGGCGCCTGGACTCGGAGAGGAGGGACACAGGGCAGGCGCAGCCTCCTCGAGGTCGTGTGGCCCCCACGTCCGCCGGCTTCCGCCAGGAGCCAGAGCCCCATAAATAGTGCCCAGGTGAGACTGCAGAGGCATCTGCCTTGGAGACTATGCAGATGACACTGGTGCACGGGGAGCGAGTTGATGTTCTAGGCAGGAACAGAACGCACGCTGGGGAAAGCAAAGGCTGGGCATCATACAAATTGTCCTTTAGGTAAAGTTTGTGTCCACCTTCTGGGGTCCCATCCCCAGGCTTGGTCCGCGTCCTCTGCATATTGGTTTTCCACAGCGTCTGGAAACCAGCTGCAAGTCTCTCTGAAATCATGCCGGTCCCTGCGCCTTCGTGCGGAGCAGATCTCCTTGCCATGGAATCACGGCGTTCACATTAGCACACCTGCTAAGAAATCCTTGTGCTGGCAAGATGCACCGCCTGCTGTGTCTCATGGAAATTGGATTTCAGGAGAATAAGTCTCAGGGCTGGGGGCTGCGGGAGGCGGGATCCCTCTTTGTTACTCCTTTGCCTAGTAATTAATTTCTTCCCCGGTGCAATTGGAAGGAAAAGATTAATTCATCGTCCACCTGTTACCCAGGATTATTTTGATTGCTTTTGAACAGGAGATTATGCACCCAACAGGGAGGTTTAATATCATCCCAAGAGCGGCAGCTGAGTGCAGCGAACCCTGCCAGCCTGGGGCTGTCACCAGACACCAGCAGACCCCTGCCCCCGCGGCCCCCTCTACTCCCCACAGCCTGGGAAACTGTTCCGGGGCTTCCGGTTGACTTTCCGGTCCTGTGGCTGCAAAGGCTCACGGTCATCAGGGTCTGCGCCCTGTCTGCAGAGGATCCACGCCAGAGTCAGCGCCAGTCCAGGAAGCACACAGTCACCCTGGGACCAATCTGAGGGTCTGTACCAAGTGCAGGGGGCTTGAGGACACCGGCAAAGGCTCACCATCGCTCCGTTTCCCACCGTGGCTGTTTTATTTAGGCAGAAATTACAGCTTGATAACATCCTGAAAATTTTATTTGACCTTCATTTGAATTTGATCTGAATCAGTTTAATGAAATATGAATACGTCTCTAGATTTCAGAAGGAATTAAGAAAACCTAAATGGAAAGAAAAGCACTTGACATTTCCCTGCCCGGGACTGTGGTGCCAGCCCCTGCCAGGCCAGGCCACTTCCCTCCCATGAAAAGGAAGGAAGTGCCAGGCCCAGGAGGGCATGGGTACACTCAGAGCCCAACGCCCTGCCTCTGGGTGGGGGCCAGGCATGGGGCCAGTCCCTGCAGACTCGGTGGCAGCCAGAGGTCACCCTTCCCGCCTACAGCTTCCAACCCAGGGGACTGGGTCACCACAGCAAATATGGACCGCAGCCATGAGAGGGACTGTGCCCTGGCCTGGGAGGCAGGAAGGTTTCCTCAGCAGGCCCAGGAGGGTGGGTGGTGTGAACTGGAGGAAGGAGGGTGGGGAAGCCTCCAGCTGGGAACAGCTGTGCAGAGGCCTTGTGGCCACAACAGGACCATGGTCTAGGTGAAGATCGAGACCGGCACCGTGGCAAAGACAGAGCGAGTGACTGGTGGAAGCAGTTCTTGCCCAGGTCAAGTAGCTGGTGTGACTCTGACCCTTGGGCCCTGTGCCATCTGGATCCAGCTGCCTGACTGTCATGCACGCTGGGCAAGTCAGCATGTCCCTTCAGCCCCCCGGCCTCCGTGTGCTTACCTGTAAACTGGGATGATCATCTGGGCTTTGGGAGGGCTATGTGAGGATTGGGCAGTGCGGAGCAGAGGCTCATGGTCATGGCTGCCCTCCCTGTCTTCTTTAGCCTGAGTGGTTCCCAAGGGGCATCATCATGCACTTTTGACTTTGAGGGTCTAGTTTCTGAGACTCTTCCCGAGCGACTCACCCCTGAGAAAGGCCAAGAGGTTAATTCACCAGGGAGCACAGCCTCTGCCTGGGGAAGAAGTACCCCTCTTAACCCCCAAACTCAGAGGAAGTGGTGTCGGGGGGGCCCTGGGAAGGCAGGTACTGTCTAACAGTGGCTCCTGCGGGCAAGGACAGAGGGGGCAGTGGACCTGGTGTGTGGAGCTGATGCTTCTCTGGGGCCTTGAGCCCACCTGTAGGACATCATCATGATTCTGAACTCCTGCCTGCTTGCCGACACCCCTGTGGTGACCAGACTCACCTGCAGCTGTGCAGGGTGGCTGCTCCTCCTTGGTACCCCCGACACAGGCACGCCTGCCTGCCGGGGCGACCATGCTGCCCGCAAGCCCCGCGAACAGCTGTAGAGCCAGCCGTGCTGGAGGGGAGCGGGGAGATGGGCCTTTGGATCACACCCTCAGGCCGAGAGAAAAGCGTGAGCGGAGTGAGGTCTGAGGCAGAGCCAGCTGAGGCTGGGAGGGCCCCGAGCAGTTTGTAGGCTGAATTGCAGGTGCCTGAGGCAGGTGAGAAGGGAGAACCGAGCTCAGGAGGAAGGTGCAGGCATGGGCTGTGACTCAGCCATGCCGGCCTGCATTCCTCACCTGTGTTCACCGTGTTTGCTTTGGGACAAACACCCAGAGGTGACTGAAAAGTGGGAAGGCCACAGCAGTGGACCAGCATGCTGAGGGGGCAGAGCGGTTCTGTCCCTCACAGACACTTCCCGAAGTGGGGTCCTGACTCCGAGGAGGAGAATCTGCTAGACACCAGGAGGGTGCAGATCTGGCAGCCTGAGACCACAGGGGTGGAGTCGGCAGCTCCCTACTCCCTGAGTGATTTCTGGGGAGTCCACAACTTGGGGCCCTCCGCCTGGTTACAGGGATTGTGCGTGGTGGAGGAACAGGGAATCTGGCCCCTGACTGAAAGGGAGCTCCTGGTTCCAACAGTCAGGAGATTGGGGACAGCTACTCAGAGATGGCGGTTTGCCCCGGTGCCAGATGTGGCCCACCAGGGTATGGGAAGGGCAGGGACTTGAGGGTCCAGGACAGAGTGCATGCTTGGCTTTGGGACCTGGGGGTTCAGGGAGGTGAAGGGGTGAATGAAGGGCCAGAGTAGGCTCTGGAAGTCTCAGTAGGGCTGCTGGGCAAGACAGGTGCTGGCAGCAGACGCAGGAGCCAGGGTTGAAGTGTTGGTGCTGAATCACAGCAGACTTTAAGACCACGAAGGAGGCACTCTGGCTGAGCCCCGTGGGTCTGTCTAGGAGCCCTCTCTGGGCTGCGCAGGCTGGTGCTGCCCGAGATGGAGACAGACAGGTACTCACGTGGATGTTGTTCTGAGCCAGAGCAGTCTTGGCCCTCAGTGGGTCAGAGTCCTACCCGAGTCCCGAATGGAAGGCACCACACCGCGGGGCTTGGGGCACTGGAGGGCCATGGGAGCTTAAGCATAGGCACTCTGACTCGGACCAGGAGAGGGCTGAGGACACCTGAAGGGGAGCATGAGGACGGGAAGCCTGTCAGCAGAGGAACCCCACTTTCCCAGACACCCATGCCTGGGGACGCCTGGCGCTCTGCATGGAACCATGGAGGGACGGTCCCGAGAGCCCAGGATGCACCGTCCCACTGGCCTCCCTGGAAGGGAGTGCGCTGGCACTCCGTGGAAGCAGCATCCGAGAGCGAGCGAGAGCTGATCTTGAGCAGCTGCAGTGGCTGCAGCCTGTCTCCGCCACGCTCGTCCACCTGGCTTCCCCAGCAAGCACTGAGACCTGGACCACTCCCCGGGAAGTTGTGTGTCCTGCCCTCCGCCTTTTCCTTTGTCCTCCTGCCACTTAAAGTGATTGACAGTCTGGGACCTGCTCTCCTAAGCCAAGGGGCACTCACCCTGGGCTTGGCAGAGCCCCCTGGGCAGGTGCTCAGGGCAGACCCCTTCAGCAAACGCCCCCTCTCTTGTTCGTCCGTCAGCAGAGGTGAGCTAGCAGGAGGGCCCGACGGCTGTGCATCTTCTGCCCACAGCTGAGGTGCCCGCCTGGCAGGGAAGAGGGCTGATCCGCTGCTCCCTCACACTTTCTCCTTGCTCACGGGCAGCTTAAGTCCTTTTTCAGCCTCCTAAGAAACAGTGAAGTGGCTTATCTCTTGTTGATGTGAAGGACAAGGGTGGTGAGGGTTTGTCTCCTGGGAGGGAGGCCAGTGGGACGGTGCATCCTGGGCTCTCGGGACCGTCCCTCCATGGTTCCATGCAGAGCGCCAGGCGTTCCCAGGCATGGGTGTCTGGGAAAGTGGGGTCCCTCTGCTGACAGGCTTCCCGTCCTCATGCTCCCCTTCGGGTGTCCTCAACCCTCTCCTGGTCCGAGTCAGAGGCGTGTGCACGGCCTGCTGCACACAATGGCCAGATCACGCCACCCAGGGCTGCCTGAATGGAATGGTGTCCGCTAATGCCCTGCTGCTGGGCACAGGAGACTCAGGGCCACCCCAGGAGCAGCTCTCGTGCCGAGTCTCGGGAAGGCCCTCGGTGCCCACAGGGAGAAGGACTCGCGGGGACTTCTGGACAGACGTGGGGAGCAGACTGAGGAAGAGCACAGGGACGCTGGTGTGCCGCAGGACCCTCTGGATGAAACTGGGTTTAGGATGAAGCTGGATGCGCCGCTTCTGTGGGTGGGTGGGGTCTGGATAAGCCGGGGTCTCTGCAGCCCAGAAGCCCCTTTCAGTGTTAGCCGTGAGCTCAGCGGGGGATGCCCGCCAGCCCCTCTCCCCCACCACCACGCGTGGTGTGTCAGCTCTCTCTAGCACACCCAGCAGCTCACCACCTACTCGTCCCAGGTTCTTGTCAGCAAATCTGAAAACCAAATTCACAGGACAATGGCAGACCAGAGTGAAAGGACCACATTCTACCACAGAAGTGACAGGAAGCAGAGCTCCGGCAGGGACTAGCAGAGACCCCCGGGGTCGCCACCTCAGGGTGCTGGTCCAGGGCTCTGCACAGCACTTGGGTCAAAGCTGTTGGTGCAGATTTGTGCTGATGAAGGTTCAGGAAAGCACTAACACCACTGGTCCAGATCTGTGCTCATCAGGTTGGAAAGGCACCAAGCCACTGGTCAGCCCTGAGTGTGACCCTCCATTCAGTCTCCCCACTTTGTTTCCCTGCTGCTCCTGGGGAAGCAGGAGGTTGAGGTGGTGGGATCACAGCTGCTCGTGGGGTTCTGGTGCCGCCCTGTGTGGAGCGGGCACCTGCACCATGTGTCTGCGCGGGCCCAGCTGGGCTGCCTCAGACAGGCCTGACCCACTGAGTCTCTGGCCCCAGCCAGCATGGCGGGCTCTGCTCACCACCTGCCCTGGGCCACTGCCCCACAGCTCTGGGCCAGGGCTTGGCTTCTCTGGCTCCCAGGGCCCAGGAACACCAGGCTGAGAGCCAGGGCCACTGAGGCCCAGCTCTGCAGGGGTCCCCTCAGTACAGGGACGCAGAGCTCTGGTGCTTGGGCTGCACCTGAGCTCTGAGCTAATGCAGGAACGTGTGCAGATTGAACGACTGGACTGTGCGAGCTGTGCCCACAGGGATGGCAGAACCAGGCCTGGATATAAAACCCTGAGAGCGCTAGTGCGGGGGAGAGCGCCCCCTCCCCGCGCGTCGGCCCTCTTCAGGGAACCTAACCCGCAGGGCAGGCCCCCACCTCTTGGATGGTAAATGACCACCCTAGGAATCCAACTACTCCTCTGTGAAGTGTGGAAGCCCCTGTGAGGCTTCCGGCCAAGGCTAGAGATTTACTGCAGATTTACCCTTGTTTGAACTGACTGGCTGGGTGGAGACCGCAGGCAGGGGGGTGAGGCCAGGGGAGGTGGGCACTGCAGCTGCCCGCCTGCTTTCCGCTGCCAGGAGCAGAGTGGCTTCCTACGTCTTGCCCTTCCGCTGCGATATTCTGCCTCATGGGGCCCAGAGTGATGGACTCCGCTAACCATGGACTCAACCTCGGGAACTCTGAGCCCCAGATAAACTCTCTCCTCCAAGTTGTCGGGAATCTTCTCAGAGCTATAAAGTGCTAACTGACCCTGGCTAGAGGCTGATTCCCTGACCCCTCACACCTGTCTGTCAGCCTAAGGCTGAGCACCTTCGAAGCCCCAGGAAACCTCAGTGTGGTTGAAACCTACCCTTGCGCCCAGCGGGCTGGAGGTGGGTCTGCCACCTGCTGCCTGTGGCTCCCGGGACAAGGCCATGCCCTTCACCCGGGGAACCCAGCATCTCAGGGTGAGCGGGTGACTTTGAATCCTTCTCCCTGTTGCCAAAAGCAAACCCACAGCTACGTTCTGGAGACAGGATCTGAGGCGCCTGGGCCAGTGGTGGCGATGAGGGGGGGGCAAGAGGTGAGGGACCTCAGGGCCCCAGGGACTCATGTCTAAAGGCAAGGAGGAGGCAAAGTCCTGGAGAGTTCTGGGAGGGGGTGGCGTCCACCAGAGCCCTGGGAGGCCGTGCTCCCACTGAGCGCTGCGAGGGGTCCCCGTGGAGGAAGCCTGTCTGGCCACAGGAGCGAAGTTCCCTGCCGGGGACATCCAGCCGAGCCTCTGCTGGCTGTTTGGGGAGCACCACCCACGCCACGCCTGTGCCGTCTTTCGTGATGGGACTTGGGCCTCGCCTCCGGGAGGGCCTGCTGTCTGCAGCACGGGTGCACAGCTGGCTCAAGAACAGAAACTGTTGCCTCGCCTGGAGGCTGGAGGCGCCAGGCTGCCGGCAAGACCCGCCTCAAAGTCTTCTTCTTCCAGGCTCCTGTCTCGTGAATCTGAAGAGGGAAGTCCCCCCCCACCCCGGAGGACGCGTGAGTGAGAGCGGAAGTTTTGAGGAGCAGGAGCAGAGCTCTCGCACCATGACCAGCAGCCAGAGCAGGGTTCCCCTCCCTGTGCACTAGTCTGGGGGTTACAGAGCTCGGGGGCTCGGCCGTTGGTCCCAACGTGCTGATTAGGGCTTGGAACCGTTCTGACTCGATGGGTCGATTCCGGAGTCCTGACTCCCACTCATTTCTCGTGGCAGGTCACAAGCGGGAGGTTGGGGCCGCGGGGTGGTCTGTGCTTGCAGGATCTGGGATGGCGCTCTGTGGAGCAGGTTCTACAGCAGGCGTCCCGACCATGACCAGGCCTGGCCGCCAAAGGCCTCAGGACAGTCACACCTGCATGGTGGGCTCCACCAGTCATAGACCATGCTCGCCACCTGTGCACTGACCCACCTGGTGCCCCTCCACTCTTGGCAGGGACCAGCAGGCCAGCGGCACTGCTTGACAGCGGGGAACCGTAGCAAAAGCAACATCCTCTTGTTCATTTGTCTACCCTGTCCTGAGGTCAGATCAAGAGGGCTACACACTGCCCGTCACAGGTGGCATGCCCCTGACCGTGTGCCAGGTGATGTGCCCCCAGGCCAAGCAACAACCAGACCTGGACCCGAGAACACAGAGTAAAAATCCCTGGACTTCCGGGGACCCAGGCGTGTGTGTCACCAGCCCAGGGTGAGTGAGGGGCCCAGGTCTGCAGAGAGCAGCTCCCGCTCTGCCCCGCCTCCCCGGCCCTCTCCTTCTGCAATTCTTCCGACATACCTGTGGCTAACTTTCTTTTCAACTTAGGGTTTTAAGGACATTAATGGGAATACAGCTTGGTTCCAGTCATGAGGCTGCATGCAGATCCCTGCTGTCTGCAAGGCACTTGTGGTGTGAGATCAAGGACAAGACTCCAGCCTGAAGCCAATGGCAAGAAATGCAAAGGGCCTTTCCTGGCTCGCTCATTTTAGACGTGTTCCGATTAACTCTGCCGGAAAAATAATTGGCCTAGATGGAGGACCTGAATGTCCTCAGCACCTGTGTCTCAGCTTCCGGTCTCGGGTGCAGCTGTGCTGTGGCTTGAATGCCAGTGGCACAGGCGCGGGGACAGAATGGCACCCTCCACACCCAGAGGCTGTCTGCTGGCTCCCAGGCTGCGGGTCCAGGATGTGGAGCTTCCTCCACAGTCCATTTCCAGGTGGTTGTTTCGAACTCAGAATCTCCTGAAGAGACGATGCCAGGGGCCAGTGGCGAACTGCCTGGTGGGCGAGCGGATGCCTGTCATGCTTATCTAGCAGGAAGCAGCGGGAGCATCTGCAGACCCAGTTGCTGCCCTGGGTGAGGCACTGCTCAGGTCAGCAGGAGGAGAACGAGGAGGAAGAGGCTCCTCTGGGGACACAGTCCAGAGAGACATTGGCTGAGGGTGGCGTCAGGGACGGGCTCTTCCCTTGACGGCTGGTGGGGCAGAAGCAGGGTGGCCGTCTGCCCTGGAGGACAGGGAGTCAGATCGACCAGGGTGCAGTCCAGCAGGGAGACCGGCAGTGAGTCTGCCTCCAAGCGGACCCAGGGGCCTGGCAGACCCTGGTAGCTGAAAGGGAGTGGGCGCCTGCAGGAGCAGCCAAGGGAAGGGGCTCGCGACAGGGCGGGGAGAGGTGCCTCCCGTGCCAAGGTCCAGCTGCTTCCAGCAGCGACCCTCGACTCCACCTCCTGCTCCCTCTCACCTGCTGGGGCTCTGACCCCTCAGTGGCCTGCCTGGACACCCGTCTACCCTCTGCAGGACGCAGTCTCCTTCTGCCCTGCCAGCCAGGTGGGCTGTCTGGCAGATGAGCTCAGATGGGCAGCAGGAAAGGACTTTTCCATCAGGCCAAGGACACTGGTCCCCTGGTCATACTTCCACGAGGGCTGCACGGAAGACGCTGGCCAGCAGGAGACAGGAGTGACTGGGCACTCTCAGTGACCCAGATGAAGGCAGGAAGGCACTGGGCAGCTGACCCGCTCGAGAGTCTTCCCTAAGGGTGCCCCAAGTGGCACCCTCCTCTGGTCCTGAGCCAGGTTCTCCAGAAGTCCGGCTGTCCTGTGCTGCAGTGGGACTAGACTAGACAGGGAGCGTGGACAGGGAAAGATGAAATCCACCCGTGCCCCTGCTGCCAGGAACCGTCTAAGCACTGACTGGGTCGTGCTTAAGGCTCGCAGGGACCCTACCGAGGAGACAGGCCCCTCCCTCACAGCACAGCTGAGGACACGGGCACAGAGGCAGGTTGGTTGGGAGACCTGTGCTGGAAGAAGGCAGCGCCAGGATGCAAGCCCTGGCCAGCTGAGCCAGAGGGCACGGTCAGCCCAGACCTGCTGCCCCGGAGGTGGAGGCGGGCAACCGCAGGCAGGTGTGGTGGAGGCCACGCTCCCAGCGTCCATCTTCCAGTTCAGGGGGTCCAAGGTGAGAAGGGAAGAAGGCTGAGAAACTCAGGATGCACAGGGGAAAGCAGGAAGGGGCACTGCTGACCGGGGGAGCAGCTCCAGCAGAAGCCAGGGAAGTTGTGCAGAGGGGTGGAGAGTGCTGGCCAGAGCAGGGACAGCAGGTGCCACCTGGACGGCAGCCTGCAGGCACCTGAGGGAGGACGGGGCGCAGGCGCAAGTTTGCAGCCATGCTGGGGGAAGCGGGGCGCCAGCAGGCCAGGCCCCAGCTCTCTGGGAAGGTGCACTTTCCGCAAGAAATCGGCCAGGAGCATCAGATGGCCAGAGCTGGGCAGGGGACTAACCACTTGTCATGTGAGAGGTCCTGCCTCACAATGGCCCTGAGCCACGCCCTGGGGCCTGCCCTGTGCTCATGCTATGTGCCCTGTTGTGATGTCCCTGGCCCTTCAATGTGCCCTGCCACTGCCACTAACCACAGAGGAATTGCCCCCACAGGTCAAGTGACCCACCCTGCGCCACAGTTAGCAGATGAGAGGGGGGTTTGAAGGAGGACCGCCTGGGCTTGCTCGGCCGAGTTGCCCTGAGGACCGGGCGTGGAATCTGATGCAGCGTCTTAGTTTCCCACACACCGGCTGGAGTTCGGCCTGCCTCTGCGCCCCAGAGCCAGGGAGGGCAGGCTTCTTCTGTCCCGTGGCGCGAGAGGCCCAGGGTGCTGTCCCCATCTGCAGGGTGGGAGCAGGTCCCCATGAGACCATGTCCTGCAGGGGACCAGGGCTGCAGGCACACGGCCCTGTGTGTGAGGGTGTCCCACGGCTGGCTGCCCTGCATGCTGGGTCAGATGTGGACACCACTTCACACCTGCTGCACGGGACACACACGGAAGGCGGGGGCCAGGGGATCCGGGCGCTCAGGGCTGCGCTGCCTGGCCCTGCGGGTGAGGCGCAGTGGCAGCAGGGCTGTTTCCCCTGGCGACCGAGCCCACCATCTGCAGCAGGACTTGCTGCTCATGGGACGTTGGCTCCTGGAAGTTCTCGGAGGCTGCGCTGGTGGAAGATGGTGGGAGAGGCTCACGTTCCTGAAATACTGGCTGCATTCAGAATCAACATGAGAAATCTGGAGAGGGCACAATAGGGAGGGTGACCCTCTCCTTGCTGCTGGCCTACCTGACAGTCCCGTGGTTGCTGGAGAGAGGAGCTCACACCCCACGTGGTGCCCTCGTGCTGCAGTGGCCATGGACCCCAGGGCCATCCTGGGAAGGCAAGAGTGGCAACACAGCCCTGCACTGACCTGCAGGCGGGGTGAGAGGAGCCGCGCTGAAGTCACTTGGTGCAGGGCTGCTGCCAGGCCAGGATGATGGGGCTCCAGAGCCAGCAGCGTAACCGCAGGTGACTCTCCACCTTCCTCCTTTCTGCACATTGCAGGCCTGAGGTGGCCTCCATTCCTTGAGATCCCCTTGTCCTGCCCCCCTGCCCACTCTCCGTGCAGCCCAGAACACGGGGCAGAGCCCAGGCCGTGGCATGGTCTCTACTCACCCCTGCCTTACCATCCCCAGCACCTAGGGCGGCCTCCTCCAGGGAGGCCGGGTGAAATCTCAGCCTTGGGCTGGGACAGGTGTCGGGGCAGCCCGTCTCAGCTGCGGGCTGGGAGCTGGGAATTTGCTGCAGTGCTCATAGGCCTTGATGCAACTACAGTCTGCAAAGGCCAGTGAGTGGGATGGAGAGCTCTGTGCAGCCCCCCATCTGGGCCACACTGGGTGGAGCCGCAGGCTGCCCTGCACCTCCTTGAGGGCACGTCCACCTCCCTTGAGCCAGGACCATCACCACACATGCTCCCACGCAGTGGTGCTATGCGTGCTTCTGCACGGCTGCCCTGGTGCTGTAGGTATGCCACGGCCCATCCCTCCAGCAAGCACCACAGGAGCCCTAGAGCACGCCCCGAGCAGCATGCAGCCCTCCGTTTGGAACAGAGCGCTGCAGGCCACAGGAGTCACAAAGCCCCATCTGTCCAGGGGACCTGTGGACGTATCTTCTGGGAAGCAGACTTGGCGGCATGGCCGTGGACACAGGGCCTGAGCTGGGCTGTGATTCTCCAGGCTGGAGCCCGGCCTGTGCAGCACCCTGCGGAGGAGTCCGTGTTTCTCCAGGGCAGCAGGGTGGAGCTGTTGCACGGCACACGCTGTGCGGGCTGACCCGTGGGACAGCCCTGCTCAGCACCCAGATGCTTTGGGGCACAGACCTCCCTGAGGGCCAGACACAGGCCACAACCTTCCTTCCCCTGAGGGACGAGGTGCCATAACCCCAAATCCGCTAAAATTCCAGGGAAGCCCCCAGCTCTTGGAGGCCAGCAGGAGGGCTCTGGGCGCTGCCTGGAAGAGGTTCCCTAAGCTCTGTGGAGGAGACAGGCAGGCCCTGGCCCAGCCGGCCGTTGTCCCTCCCTCCCACTCGTCTCTCCACTGACAGCCGCAGGCCCCTGGAGCAGCCCGCCTGTTAGCGCAACTGAGCTTCTCTGCCGCAGGCCCGTCCAGCTCTGCTTCAGCGATGGCAGACTGGGCTGCTGGCAGGGGACTCCCAGGCAGAGCTTCGAGTGAACGGAAGGCAGCAGCGGACGATTCCCAGCCTTTCCAGCCAGAAAAGCCTGTGTGTGCCCAGGTGCCCAGGTGCGCACGGTCCTCGCCCTGGCGCCCACTGTCCCACATGACTCAGGACGCTCAGCGGCCGTCTGATCTGCACACTAGTAACGGGTTCGCGTGGCGCCCACGTCCCCACGCGACCTCCGAGCAGGGTCGCAGCTGGCACTTCACGGCAGCCCACAGGGCAGGCGCGCAGGTGCCACGATGACCTCTCTTGGAGAGGAGTGAGTGGAGACTCCTGCCGGTGGCTGTCATTACTGCTCTGCTGGAAACAGCATGCGTCACACCCCAGCAGTTCCCCCGGAGTCTGAGCCAAGCGCCCGGGAGAGGCTCACCTGCCTGGCCAGCATGGAGACCAGTCCTCAAAGCCACAAAGCACTTGCCCTTGGTCTTCAGCTGGTCTGAAGGGAAGGAGCTGAGGTGGGAGGCCTCCCAGGTGTCCAGGTGACCTTCAATCAAGCTTACCCAGTCACTAATCCAATCATGGCACCGATCAACCCAGTCACTTCATGTCCACATGTCCACAGGCTTGTTTTACAGATGATGGCAGGAACTCCGGCCAACCGTGAATTAACAAGAGTGGGACCCAGAACGTGCTCCTCAGCCCTAGAGGCCAGGCCCCCTTGGAGAGAGGGAGGAGTCCTGTCTCCAGGACAGCGAGGGACATGTGGAGCGGTCCTGCCCCAGAGCAGGGCCCAGAGCCGGAGGAGCCTGCACAGCCCGGGAGACACAAGAGAGCAGCCTGGAGCGGTCGGCCACATCCCACAGACGAGAGCAGGGGCCGGGCCACACGTGCCTGAGACATCGCGCTCCTGGCCGAGGAGGGCGATACAGCCAGGGAGAAGCCATCACAAGTCCCTTGGTCTGGACCAGGGCTGAAGAGCAGCTGGCTAGTCCTCATTGACTGAAGCCTGATCTTGCATTATTCCAACCTGAGCTGGAGTAGATCGACCTGGGACTGACCGTGCCCTTGCAGAGCGAATGAAGCCCCTTGAGGAAAGTGACGTCATTTGGAATGTCCAGATATCTGCTGAATGCTCACAGCAACACCTGGCATGTCACTAAACATGACGTGACTCATAAGTCAAGACACCAAGCTGGTCTAAGAACAGGCGGAGGAAGCCAGGGACAATGGGATCAAACCCACCAGGGTCAGTTAGCAACGTTATTCCCACAGGAGTGAATCGGAAAGAGCAAGTGTCTGGCCAGGTCAGCCTGGGACACCCACACTCCCGGCAGGGAGGGCTAAGACACTGGCTGGGGAAATTAGCTCAGAACTAAAGACCTACATGGAAGAGAGGAAACTACAAAATTCCCAGAAGAAAATGTAGAAAACATTATGGCCTTGGGTATAGGCAGAGTATTGTTAGATAACACACTAAAGGCAGGAGCCACAGAGGAAAAAGTGGTGGATTGGATTTCATTGGACATTTAAAATTTCTACTCCTTTCACGGTTAAGAACATGAAATGAAGAGCCACAGCCTGGGAGGAACCCTGGGTGAACAGGCCAAGCCTCCCGCCCACCTGCTGAAGGCACAGTGCATGCCTCGACCCCAAGCCCCCACTCGGTGCACGACCCGCCCCGACACTCACCTGACTCACTCAGCACAAGCAGCAGTACAGGAAAGAGAGAGCCAGGGGACGGGAACTGGGCAGCTGTGGCCGGGGCCTGTGGCAGAGGAGGCAGCCACTCGCAGAGGGGCTTTATGGGGAGTAGAGGGTTCTGGGCTCTGACCCACACAGTACCCATCACCAAGACTCATCATCAGAGAGGAGACATTTGTGCTCTGGAGAAGAGCCCCTATAACTGTGAACAACCCTGCATCCTGGGTAGCCTGGGGATGGACTTCAGGCCCCTCTGCAGAAGCCACATCCACAGGTGCTTGGTCGTGCATGCAAAATGGTATAGGTTGCAGGTAAACTCCCATGTGCTCATTTACTTTTCTTTCCATATTTTTATTGGTGCATTATAATTATACAAAATGGTGGATCTGTGGTAATATATTCGTTCATGTCCACCATATGATATAATGTGGCCAATATCATTCCCCACTGTCGAATGCTCTAAATCACTATCGAGTTTCTTGTAACACCTAATGCAAGTGCTATGTGAGTGGTTGTTAAACATATTGGTTTTCTATTGTTGTATTTTATATATATGTCTATACACACACACACACACACATATATACATATACACACACACATATATGTATATATATGTTTGTTTATTTATTTTTAGTACTGGGGATTGAACCCAGGGACATTTAACAACTGAGTAATATCTCCAGCCTGTCTTTAATATTTTATTTAGAGACAGGGTCTTGCTGAGTTTCTAAGTGACTCACTAAGTTGCTGAGGCTGGCTTTGGACTCACAATCCTCCTTCCTCTGCCTCCTGAGCCCCTGGGATTTCAGGCATGTGCCACCATATTTTTGAACGGTGATCAGTTGAATCTGCTGATGTGGAACCCACAGATACAGAAAACCAGCTCTACCTTAAAATATCCTTCCCACAAAGAAAACTACAATCCCAAATGCCTTCATTGCCAAATTGTTCAAATAAGAAAGACCAGAGAACAAAAACTCCAAAGAATAGAAAATGGTGGAACTTCTTTTGTTTTCTCTGATGTAAACTTGATCTCCAAACCACAAATCCAGCTTAAAAAAGAGAAACTTACAGACCAGCATCACTCACATGTTGGGTAACAATCGTAAATAAAATACAATAAACCCAAATGCATTAGGACCAAGCTGGGCTTATTCCCACGATGCAAAGCAGCATAGCATTTGGAAATCACTTAGTGCAACTCCCAACCAGAACAAAGAGGGAAATTGTAGGATTATCTAAAGAGGTACAGAAAAGTACTCCATAAAATTCTACAGCTACTGTAAGTTTAAAATGCCTTCCAAAACCAACCAACGGGGGCAAATCTCTGAGTCTGACAAGGTTCCCCTCCCAGAGCCCACAGCAGCAGAGTCTCTGTGCTTCCTACGCCCCAGGGCAGGGCATCTGCTGCAGCCACTTACGTCTGACGCTATACTGCAATATGCAAGAAAATAGATACAAGGCCATACATCTGGCCATTGCAACTGGTTTTCTTTTTGCAAATAACAATTGCATGCACAAATTATTTAAATCTATAGATTATTGCAAAAAAAATGCCAGATATAGGGTAAATAGAGAAACCACAAAATAATTATATTCTCAAACAGCAATAAAAGTAAACTTTACAGATAGGTACTCAATGGAATGGTACGTGAAGTCAAGCCGGGCGACATCTGGATGTTCCAGGCTGTGAGACGCCAGCAGGAGGAGCCACGCAGACCTCCGTACAGGGGAACGTGACCACCGGGGCCGGAACCCCCAAAGACAGAGGGAAGGAGAGAAGCTGGGAACGCCAATATCCAACTGAGGTTTTTTGGGAGAGTCAACCATACCCGGGCAGAGTCCCCGCAGGTCTCGGTGGGTGTGTGCCGTGCAGGATCAACAGGCCAGTTCTGAGCTTCTTGGGGAAATGCCCGGCCAGGCACCTGGAGAGGCCCGTGCACAGGGCTCACCTGTTGGAGCCGCAGCTTCCTGCAGAGCTAGCAGTGGTGTTGGGGCCAGAGCAGACAACCCAGGGAACAGAACAGAGTGGCACTGGAGAGTGTACCCCTGGCTCACTGCAGAGGGACAAGGGTTGTCTTCAGTAAGGCCCAGGGTGCCAATGATATGTTCAGATGGGGAAACGAAACCAGCCCTCTCCTACCTCAGGCCTCCTGTGAAATGGCAGGCAGAGCCTGCAAGGTTGACCAAGGACACTTCGTGGACACATAGCACTTTTCAGTTGGACTCAATGAAAAGGGCTTCTACAGCAGGACCCAGAAATGACTGGTGGGATGGAGGAGACAGGTGGCTGAGCCTCAGGCAGAAGTGGACCCTGGGCCTTCGTGAGAGCTCGGCCTGAGGGCGCTCAGCAGCTCACGGCCCTGTGGAGACAGACAGGCCACGCCACCTGTGGGCAGGGTCTGTAAGTCAGAGCCTGTGGGAAAATCCAGGTAAGACAAATCCCAGACTTCAGGGACACAGAGCAATGACCAGAAGTGAGGTTGCCAGGCGGGCAGAAGCAGGTCAACTCCTCTCCACAGCCTCTGGGGAGGCTGCCTCCAGGGGCCCCTCCTCAGCACCCCACACCACTCTGTAGGAGGTCTTGGGCCGCAGATGCCTAGGTGTCCTCTGAGCTGCTGGAGGGAGTTTGGGGTAAGAGGTGAAGGGTACTGGGAGGCACTGAGGACACAATGGCCAGGGCTTCCTTGCATGGTGGGCTCCCCAAGACACTTGATGCCAGGCTCAAGGCCAGCACCACCGCAGCAGCCCAGCCAGCTGCCCTGAGAGCCTTAAGGGCAGCACCTGACTGGAGACTGGGGCTCCTCCTCCATAGACTGCAGAGCACACGGCCTTCAGGCAGCTGGCCAGGCAAGGTCCAGCGCCTTCCCACCCCAGGCCCATGTGTCCCTCTTACTTCACCTCCAAATATCTGCCTGATTAGTGTCCCTGCCCAATGCACAAGTATCTCCAGACCTATGGTCTGTGTCCCCTCCATAGACCCCAGGTCCCCTCTGACCTCAAGTCTGTGTCCTTCCTTAGTGTCCAGGCTCCTCTGACCCCAGGTCTGGTCCCTCCTTAGTCTCTAGGTCTCCCCTTACCCCAGGTCTGTGTCCCTCATTAGTCTCCAGGTCCCCTCTGACCCCAGGTCTGGTCCCTCCTTAGTCTACAGGTCTCCTCTGACCTCAGGTCTGTGTCCCTCCTTAGTCTCCAGGTCTCCTCTGACCCCAGGTCTGTGTCCCTCCTTAGTCTCCAGGTCTCCTCTGACCCCAGGTCTGTGTCCCTCCTTAGTCTCTAGGTCTCCCCTGACCTCAAGTCTGTGTCCCTCCTTAGTGTCCAGGCTCCTCTGACCCCAGGTCTGGTCCCTCCTTAGTCTCTAGGTCTCCCCTTACCCCAGGTCTGGTCCCTCCTTAGTCTCCAGGTCTCCTCTGACCCCAGGTCTGTGCCCCTCCTTAGTCTACAGGTCTCCTCTGACCTCAGGTCTGTGTCCCTCCTTAGTGTCCAGGCTCCTCTGACCCCAGGTCTGGTCCCTCCTTAGTCTCTAGGTCTCCCCTTACCCCAGGTCTGTGTCCCTCATTAGTCTCCAGGTCCCCTCTGACCCCAGGTCTGGTCCCTCCTTAGTCTCCAGGTCTCCTCTGACCCCAGGTCTGTGTCCCTCCTTAGTCTCCAGGTCTCCTCTGACCCCAGGTCTGTGTCCCTCCTTAGTCTCTAGGTCTCCCCTGACCTCAAGTCTGTGTCCCTCCTTAGTGTCCAAGTCTCCTCTGACCTCAGGTCTGTGTCCCTCCTTAGTCTCCAGGTCTCCTCTGCACCCCAGGTCTCTGTCCCCTCCTTAGTCTCTAGTTCTCCCCTGACCTCAAGTCTGTGTCCCTCCTTAGTGTCCAGGTCTCCTCTGACCTCAGGTCTGTGTCCCTCCTTAGTCTCCAGGTCTCCTCTGCACCCCAGGTCTCTGTCCCCTCCTTAGTCTGACTGTTGGACTTTGGTCACAGTCCTACAATCCTGCTCTGACAGATAAAATACTTAATCCTGATCAATTAATTCCATAGAGACTTTACCAAGGCATAATTTTGTAGGCACATGATTGACTCTAACGATCTCTTGTTGGCTAATTGGGAAAGCAATTTTAAAGATTGTTTTAATGAACCATGCTGCAGTTGAGCTGTCAATAGAGGATGGTGTGTGAATATTTCTGTGGAAACCTCTGTGGGTCGTGTGGGAATGTGTACGTAGAGCAGCGCCTTGCTCCGAAGGTGCTGGACAGTGCGTTGCCCCTCTTCTCTCCCTCTGCTTGGAGGGTCATAGTTTTCGACCGTCAATCAACCCATGTGAGGGCACGGCTCTAGTGTGCACAAAGTCCGAGCCACAACATGTGGCTGGTTCTCAGTCGACAGCTTCTCCTGGCCGCCACTGCTGGTCCCCCAGCATGACCGTCTTGTCCCACCCACTCCTCCCTTTATCCTGGCTGCCACCACAGGTCACTCAGAAAGGACAGGGGATTGGGGAGGTCCGTGGGCTAACAGAGGTGCGAACATTGCTGTGCTGATGCTCCGGGATCCCCTGGGGTCTGGTTCACCGGGAGGTGTGACAGGGCAGGACGGGGGGGCCACGGACAGTGGTTGTGGGAGGGAGGGCGAGCCTGCACGATGGTGCAAAGGGCCAAGGGCCACAGACCTGGGGTGGAAAGCCAAGATCCAGCCAGGTCTCAGAGTGCACGACCTCAGGCCAGCCAGTCTCAGGCCTGATCTCTGGTCTTTGTCCCACACATGCCCAAAGGGTCTTATAAACAGGAACAGGGAGCTGAATGAATTGCCAGGTCTTGGAGCTGTACCATGAAAGAGGCTGACAGCCACCCGTGTAGGCCACCACTGCCTCGTTGCCCTGTCACACAGAGGAGCCTGGAGAGGGACACTGAGCCCCTTGCAGGTGGGGCAGGGGAGGGAGCCTCAGCCCCTTGCAGGTAGCCAGTATCAGTCCACCTGTGCAGCCATGGTTGAGGGAGTCTTACCACTGAGAGGAGTTTTAATGTAGGTAAAGCTAAGCTTAAATCCTGCTGGTAGGATTTTCTGTCTCCTGGTCTGGACAAATGACTCACCTCCCTGAGTCTGTGCTTCTCAAGAGGGAGCCTGCAGGCTGGAGGGGTTTGGAGTGTGCAGGGGATGGGGGGGTGCATTCTTTATTGTAACTAGAGTGACAGGCTGAATCATGTCCCCCAGACTCACATGCCAGAGCCCCAGCCCCAACCTCAGGATGTGGCTGTGCTTGCAGTCAGGTCTCAAGAGAGTTGATTTAGGTAACGTGAGGTTGCCAGGGTGGGCACGGGAGGGTGGGCCTACTGTGGCCTGTCTCTGCCGCTGCCCCAGAGTCGTGTACTAAGCCCCAGTCCCAGGGGACGAGGTCCTTGGAAGGCTCCGTGCTTGAGCGTGGCATTTGTGCCCTCCCAGATGAGGCCTGGGAAGCTTATCTGAAACCCCCACAGTGCTCGGGGAGAAGGAGCCGCTGTGGAAAGCAAATACAAGGAGACACGGCTCTGCCGGCACCTGGGGCATGGACTGGGAGAGCAGTTCTGTCACCTAGAAGCCGCCGGGTTATGGCGGTGTTACCGCAGCCAGAAGGCACCGAAACAGGGCCCTGATCCAGTGTGACTGCCCTCGAAAGAGGGGACCGGGCCCCAGACGCAGGCAGGGCGACTATGTGAGGACACAGTGAGGAGAGGCATCCATGAGCCAAGGAGAGCCCTGGGCAGGAGCAGGATCTCAGCGTGCCGTCTCTCAGTAGTCCAGGCAGCCGGCCTAATGGTCCCAGCAGAGCCGCGGAGTGGCGGCCCAGGTGGGTCGGAGCGTGGGCAGCAAGCACGGCCCGCGGCCACATGGAACGGAGAGCCAGGAGAGCGGCGTCCTGGTGTTCCTCTCCGCTGGCAAATTCTCCTTTGCAGGCGTCTGTCCACAGGGACATGAGAGGGGCTGCCCGGCTCATCTCCAGGGTGGTGGGAGCTTCTTCCTGAGCTTCGGGGTCATCGTCACCCACTGGACGTGCGCTGGAGGAATGGGGCGGGCAAGGGATGCAGGAGTCCTGCGATGCCACGTGTGGGAGCAGCTTCTGCTTCTCTTCCAGCCGGCAAGTCCCCTCTGTGGCCCGAGCTACCTGTGCCCACCTGTGCCCTCACACTCACTAGCACCAGGAACTCCTCACCTGCTTCGGAGGACAGCTTGGGGGTGGACTGTCAGCCGAGGCATGTGGTGCATGGTGACATCCTGATACCTGCCTCGCCCACTGGTGGCCGCCCTTGCGATGGGGGTGATGCTGGCCACCCCACAGCGCAACACATTCTCACATGTCTGGGGGCTGCTGATGAGCAAGCGACCCAGCTGCCAGGCACAGGGGGCAGCACACGTGGGCAAGCAGTGCGAGGCTCCTCTGATGTGAGGTGGGGCAGGGGCGGGTGGCTTGCTCTCTGGCCCCCAGGCCCGTGCGCAGCACCACACTGTGCCATGTGGCTGGGACCCTGCCAGGGATGAGGCAGCCAGGCCATGGAGGATGTCTGTCCCACCCTTGTCCCCAAAGCTGTGAAACGAGAAAGTGAAAGGTGTGCTTGATAAGTGACCACAGAGCCCACAGCAGGGTCCCTGACCCAGGCCGAAGGGAGCTGTCCAGGGCCCCCTACTGCTGTATCCCCGAAGCCGGACTCTTGGCCTCAACCACTTGGGTTTTCCCTGATGATGCACAGGTAGTGCGCTTGCCTGGTGTGCGCGAGGCCTGGGCATTAGTCCCTCATGGAGCAGGAAAACAGGCAAACTAAGAAGTTATTTTAAAGTTTGGCTTTGATCTGTGTTGACATAAAGAATTTTCTTGTAAAAGCTTTAAAAACTGTGTTATAGATCCATCAACATAAAAAACCAATTCTGTCAGTAATCCATCATTTCAGTGCTTACAATTCACTCTTGGAATCACACCCCTTAACCAGGCGTCTCTTCTCCCTCCTCTGTGTTTTCTGCCCCAGGTGCTGACCAGAGCAGCCTAGTACCAAGGGTGGGGAAGCTCCTCTGCCTGTGGGAAGCGGGCCCCTCAGGCCGCAGGAGCAGGGAGGCTCAGTGGGCACAACACAGTTCCCAGGTCACCTGCCTCCAAAGAGCAAGCCAGCAGGAGAGGACCACAGGCCAACCATGGAAAAGGGTTTCAGGGAATTCCCCACCAGTTCATGGCCTTAGAGTTTCATCTCAAAACTTTGGTTTCATTGATAAATATTTTCACAGAGTTTAAAAATGACTTTTCCGATCTGGAAGCTGCTTGCAACGTGGTACAGCTTCTGAGATGCTTTAGGGTTAGCCTTGGCGAGAATCACCCGGTTCATAGCTGCAAAGCCCCTCTGACTCTCCGGAAGACACCCGTGTCCCTGCCAGTCCTCAGCCCGGAGGCAAGGAAACAGGGAGTGTGACAGCCCCCCAGCCCCACTGCAGTTGCGTGGGGCACCAGCCAACACCCCAGGGCAAGTCTCTGGGCGGCAGTCCCGCCTGAGTGCTCCTTCCCTCGGCCTGGAGTCAGTGCAGCGCTGAGCCCTGGGTTCTCGGAGGGGAGCTACAGGAAATACCACTTATTCTCACTCATCAAAGGAGGGGCCCCGTGACATCGCAGGGCAGGGAGCTTTGCAATGCTTGGCTGACACCTCCCTCTGACTCCCTTTCTTGTTAGCAGCTTTTTCTCTAGAATTTTTCTTCCCTTGTGCCTGCCACAGTCCACTCATACCTTTTCATTCCTTGTCATGTACAGCTGAGATTGGCGACGTAGGTTATTCATATAGATTTTAAAACAATATGTGGTTTTTTTGCTTGAAACAATTTTGAAAAATAACTTTTACTTCTGGCAAGAGAGCAAATGAGGTTCATTGCTGGAGCCTAGAAAGCCACGCGTATTTGACCATAAGGAATGGTGTCCGTGGTGGTTTCCTAAGAACTCATCTCTAGTGGAATTCATGACTTTGGATGAATTAAGGGTCTTTGTTTGACAGACTAGTTAAATTGTCATCCTGAGCTCACAGAAGATCAGGTTTGTCCAAATGCCCCCAGAATCCTTTGCAGTTTTTAGAAGCCCACACTCCTCCAGCAGGAGGGATGCTAACCTCCTGAGTCCAGGAGCCAGGGTGGAGCATGGCGTGGGTGACACAGCTCAGAGCCAAGGAGCCAGCTGACCGTGGACTGAATCTCTGCAACTGTGAGACAACATTTTGACGTTCTCCTTGTCCAAGCTAGTCACAGAAAGGAAGAAACTGAAACTGGTGCAGAGAAGTGGGGGTAGTTGCTCTGACTAACCTGGCCTAGTGGTCCAGAAGCTTCTGGAGCTCTTTGAGGTTTGAGAAATTTAGACATGCAAGCTGGAAAAGCTTTAGAATGTTTCAAGTGGAGCTTAATGGGCAATTCTGGTGGGAGTTCAGAAGACCAGGATGCTGATAGGACTGTGGACAGTAATGACTGGGTTTATGAGGTTCCAGAGGAAGAGGACTCAACTGGAAACTGGACTAGAGGCCATTCATGCTATGTTCTGACAAACAAGTTGTTTACATTTTGACAATATCCTGAGACTTTCTGTGAAGTTGAATTTAAAGGTGATGGACTAATTAATCCACAAAGGAAAATTCAAGGCAGCAGAACATTCAGGGGGTGCTATAGATATTACTGGGAGCTTTAATGTGAGTAAAACTGGGACTAAGGAATTGTGGTTGTTAAATATTACACAGTCACTAAAGAGATCCTAAGTACTTGATGCAGAAATGATAGGAAAGATAGCTTAAGGGCATCTCAGGAATTGGCCCACACCCATCTCAGGCTCAAGAGTGAAAATAAAAATCCCTTTGAAAAGAGACCATGCTGGTACCCTGTTTGCTCAGGGGGTCCTAGGAAATTGTTTTACTGCTTTCAATGCCCAGGCACTCAGAGGCTGCTGCAGATGTGGTCCCAGGGAGGCTTGGCTACTGCTAGAGATGGTGGCAGACACTGGTGTCAACCACATGGTGCTGGTTCTACAGGATTGCAGGATCCTGGAGTTAGGGGGCCATGGAGGCTTCCACTGAGATTTCAAGGAAGGCATGGGAGGCCAGGCAAAGTGCAGCAGGGTCAAAGACCCTGTGGGCAGCTCCTGAGGGGGCGATTCATAAAGACCTGAGGAGGAAGTCAAAGCTGCGGTGGGGACTCCCAAGATTAAGAAATGCCAGTAACATGGGGTGTTCACCAAGGAAAGCTGCAGAAATCTAGCACGAACAAGCCAACAGAGAGGCCATGCGGGCTGCAACCAGCAAAATCCCAGGGACAGAGCTATACAAACCCTTTGAAGAGAACATTGGGATGCCACATGCCCCAGACGCTGGACGTGGAGCTACAGGACCCATTTGCCCAGCTGGATTTTGGTCTTGCTTTGGTCCATGCCTTCTTTCCATGCCCCATCTCTCCCCTGTAGGATAGAAATATTTACTCTGTGTCATTTTATATTGGATATACGTGACTTGCTTTTGATCCTTAAGAAGAAAACATCCATGAGTTTGGCTGAAGTCCCAGAGGAGACTTTGGACTTGGGACTTTTAGGTAATGCTGGAACTGTTGAAGAGACCCCAGGTGAGCCTCAGGAGAGGAGGCTGGAGTCAGATATTTGGAAGTGGCCGATTTATACAAGTATGTAGGGAAAACTATAAAATTCTGATGAAAGTAATCAAAGAAATTCTAACTAAACAAAGAGATACCACAGGTGGGTAGAGGAGAAGACTCAAAATTAACGAGACACAATTCTTCCAATAGGCGAATAGAGTCGATGCAATTCTAATCAATAGCCAAGGAAATTCTTTCATGGACATCAACAAACTAACTTTTTATGGAGAAGAAAACTACCTCAGATGGCCAACATGGCACTAAAGGAGAAAGAAGTCAGAACCAAGGCCACGTGACTTCTTCTGATCCTGCTACTTCTGCTGTGATCAAGATGGTGCAGCACTGACGAGAAGACAGACAACAGATCAGCATTCAGTGCGAGAACCCAGGACCAGACCCGCACAGGAGCCAAGTGATCGGTGGTCCTGGGACACAGACGTACACATGTGGAAACGGAATCTGGAGACAGAGCTTACACCACTCACAAGGTGGCTCGAGATGGATCCTAGACTCTAAAGTGAAACACAGGATGCCACAACTCCCGGAAGATGACGTGAGAAAACCCGCGGCCTTGGTGCCGGTGGTGCCTTGAATACCACACAGGAAGTTGGACCCATGAAAGAAAACGCCAATAAGTCGGTTTTTATTAAAACTAAAATCTACTTCTCTATGGAAGTTACTGTTAAAAACAATAAGCCATGGACCGGGAGAAAAATATTTGCAAAACACAATCTAATAAAAGGCAAGTACCTAAAATACACAAGAATTTGTAAAACTCATTGAAAAGAAAATGACCCAATTTAAAAGTGAGCTAAAAAATCTGAACAGTCACCCCACCAAGGGAAGTGTGTAGGGGCAACACCCGTGTGAAAGGTGGCCGACCTCGTTCCTCCTCCGACTGCACCGCTGACCAAAGGGTGCCCCGCCCCACGAGGAACAACGCACAGCCTCTGTGAAAGAGTCTGGGGGCTTCTTACAGAACTGGGCACGCTCTTCCCGCAATGCCAGCCACGCTCCTGGGCATTTACCCAAAGGAGGAAGACTGCACACAGAGCGCCCAGCACGGGGATGCATGTGGGATTTGTAAGGAATCCCACGAAAAACACACCAGACACGGGAAATCACATAAGGGAGTTTATTAAGCAAACAGAGTGTCTCCCTGCAGGGTAAGAGAGGAAATGAGAGGAAAGAGAAAGGGCGCGCGCTAGAGAGAGTGGAAAGCGAGGAAGAGAAAGAAAGCAAGTCGGGGAGAGAAAAGCAAGAGAGGAAAGATGGCGATTGAATTCTGCTGGACTAACGGGACCAATAACGGAGGAGGATACCTGCAGGCTGACTGATGAACCGATAGCTAGCTAGGATGCTCACAGACTGACAAGTGGTTGGGAGGCGGGGAAATGCCTGCACTGGAAAGGGCGGGGGAGCAGTTCGTACATTACATTCCCCCGTTTCTGTTTTTATAAGAAAACAGAAGTTCTCCAGTTCTTCCAAAGCCTTCTCTCTCCTTTCCGCCTAAGTGACGGGCTGGTTTTGCAGGTGAGATGTAAAAAGTCCATTCTCCTTCCAGACTTCCAGAGGCAGATGGTTTTCATGGACTTCATTTCCTCGATTTGACTGATCCCCTATTTCTACACTAACTGCCTGTCCCTAATTCTGGCTTCATTCACCCCTCTAATTTTAGGAACTCCTTTGCTGTAGGGCAAGAGGGTCGATGACTGCTCTGGCTTCTTTGAGCTGGAAGTGGGCAGCGTGGGACAAGCAGTTTGGAATTCCCCTTTTAGAAATCAGGTCAATTGAGGGGTCCGTGGTAGAAGTCCAGTTGGGGAAGAGCAGGTTGTAAAGGCATCTGGGGGTGGGCGCTTCTGTGAGAGAAGAACAAAAAGACATGAGTACTGAAATGAGATTGATACAATATAAATGTTGTAGAATCTCGAACATGCCAATGAATATCATAAAGATGACAGAAGTCAATAATTCCTCACCAGAGGGTGGAAGAACTGAGAAGTTGTTCCCATAACAAGGCCGAGCAAAGGCTGGAGAGGATAAGGCCTTTATTTGGGAACTTTAACATTGTCAAGGTTATCAGGAATGTAAACACAACATTTAGTAGAGATCTCTATACTTCTGTTACTAGAAAACATAGATTAAGCCTACCTGTGTCTGTAGGTCTTATACTGACTAAAACTTCTGACTCTGGCAGTTTCTCTTGATAGTTATCAGGCACATTTGCCTAAGAATCTCTCTTTTGTAGCTTTTAGTCTTTTTCTAGTGGGCTAACACAAGTGTACATCTTCAGTTACATTTAACTATTATTCTTTTAAATGCCCAAGAATGGCTATATTTTGGTTTTAAACTGTTTTTGCTAGGTGTTTAAGATCAAGCTGGTCAAAGTGATCTGTTCCTGTCTGTTAAAGAGTCAGCTGAGTTCTCACAGGGGTCACTTGTAGAGAACTTAAGAGCAGCTTCTTAGCTCCATTAGTGCCATTGGTTAGGCAGGTTCTCCTCGATGAGGTGGCTTCCCTTGGAAGCTTTAGGGGCATCTCCCTTTTTCCATGACCCTCCTCTGCAGCAGGTGCACTGAGTGGCTTTTCATTCTCTAGTGGCCTCATCAGTCTCCTTGATCAGGAGGTTGTGTGACCCACCCAGAGTTGCAAAATTCCTTAGAGAAGTCCTCTTGTTCCCTGGCTTCAGGCTGACTTTGAGGGCAACAACCAAATATGGACTTTTCTTGACCTCTGTATTTAATCTCAATCTCTAAGTTTGATCTTAACCATCAAGCAAGCCAGTCTTACCAGTCATAAAGTATCAAACTTTCGAACACAACTTTAAATGAGTTAAAGTCTGGCTTACTTTGGAGCCATTCTAACGTGTAGCAGAGTTGAGGCAGAGCCTTATCTCAGGTAAGGTGGGGCTTTTCCTAAAGCTAATTTTGTTCCTCTTTGCCATGACAGCATGACCAAATTCTCAAGTTCAGTGAGGGGCAAAGGAGTATTAGAAAATAAAGGTTTATAAACACAGATTTTGAAGATTAAACTGAGATCAGATGGAGTTCTGTTCTCTGATGGAAATGCAGATCTAAAGAGTTATGTCAGCAATCTTTATATATGTATGTAAGCATTATTCTTTGTTTTCAGGAAAGTTACAGAGACTAGGACATTAATGTAACTTTTTTCAGAGCTGCAAAGTGCAATGTTAGGAGCTCTGTGTAGCTCTCAAGGAAGTTCAAGTCCAAAGTTACTGTAAGGTGGGCAGGAACCAGAGAAGGGAGCCAATGAAACACTGGTTGTCTAGCAAAAGAATTCCTTCCTGCCCAAGAGCTGTGTGCCTGAGGTCAATGTCAGAGCTGATAGGACTCCTGTATAGAGCCTCTCCAGGGAGGGTACTGCCACGGCAGTTAGGCATCTTGTGCCCCTGCACAGGAGCACTCCCAGGCACCAGGCATGCCACAGCCATGAGGTCAGAGACCCCAGTCTCAGTCACTGTTGTCCCATTTTTGCTACTGCGCATTACACTCTTTCTTAAATGTCATTTTAAGAAGTTTACATATATTGACTCCTGAGTCTATGTGAACATTAGTTAACACAAGTTAACATTATATCTAAAACATGAATCAAAGAAAGGCTGAGAGAGCTTTTAACTTTCCTTTTGTGTGGCAAAGTGGCAAAATGCTTTCATGTTTCACGATATTAGCCTTTAAAACAAATCAGGCTCCTCACTAATTTTTTAGAAATACATCTACATTTAAATTTCTTTTATCTCAGTGTAACCAATTGTACATATACCCTATTGATGACAGGTCCTATAATAGAACATTAAATGATGAGTTTAAAATTACCATTACAGACAAGTTTAATTTGGAGAATAGCAGCTTGATACATTTTCTACTTTAAAGCTTGTATACCTGGAAAATATGAACACATGTTAATATACAAAGAATAATGGTTTTTAAGTATGTTACCCCATGGAATACTTTATAAATTAATCAATGTCTCTAACAAACACATTTGAGTAATCCCATACATGTCGACTCTAATTCACTCATCTTATTGTAAAAAAACCAAGATATCAAGACAGTGTAAAAAAACAAAGATATCAGACAAATGTACCAACAGTATTTGCCGTCGCTTTCCTGATGGAAGAAAAGTCCTAGAAAAATTGATGTTAGACATTTTTAAACATCAACAATTTAATGAGTTTGACCACCCTAGAGACTTGTGAGTTACTTTTAAAGACTTTTGCTTCTATAGTTTACCCAATTTATATTGAAACTTTTAAATCATGTGAATTGAAAGTATTCGGATCCATTTTTAAAATTTTAATTTTATGCACGCTTATATTAACACAAAAGTAAAGGCCTTGTAATGCTTATCTCCATTGCAATGTAACAGATGTTCAAAAATACCTCTAGAGTTGGATAAAAAGAACTGATCAAAAATCATTAACCTAGTATGTAGGATCAAATTGTGAGCTCAAAAATATAGCATTTAAGAAAAACAAAGTCCCTAGAAGAAAAATGATAATGGTCATTAATTATAGGCATGAGAAAATGAGAGGAAAGAAGAGGTGAAGGGAGAGAAAAAGAATTCTGAGTTGCAGCCCAGGAGAATTTAAAATGGAACACTGTTTTCCTTGGGTTTGAGACTGGTCTCCCACTTAGCATTCCGGCTTCCTCCATTTACATTTCAATGTAAGCCTTGACTGAGATCTGGATCTGAAAGCAGCTAAGGGGTTCTAGCAGAAACTTGATGGCCTTGGGCATTTTAAACCTTTTTTCCTCCGTTAGTAATCAATTCAGGTTTGGACGCAGAAAATTGTGAAACAATTATCTCCCACTACTTGTGGGGAATGGGGCTGCTATGTCATACTTCTAACTGGGACGTGCCACTGATGGTTGGGCTGGTTACTCCCTCCACACCGGCGTATGCAGGACCTCATGACAAGGGTGACTAGGTGGGCTGGGCGGGGATGGAAGCAGAAACAGAATGGGGTAAAGGAGATGGAGCGCAGGGGAAGACAGAGAAGCAGGGGCCGGAGGTTGCCTGAGCCTGCAGGAAGAGCCAAGAGGCAAGAAAGGAGAGACTCGAAGATAAGGAATCCTTCCCATCTGCCCGCTTGCTCACGGGAGCTGTGTGCCGTTACACAAACGGATTTTGATGGCTTTAAGCTGGGGGTCAGGCAAAGGGTTCCCAGGGTTGTATCTGCCAGATTGGAGGACCCAGGTCCCGTGGTGAAGGACTGATACAGCCGAGTCTGTGGCCAGGGCACCCTGAGGCCAGAGTAGTCGACTGGAGACGAGAAGGCAGCACATAGATGGTGTCGTCACACAAACATCCATGTGGGGCCAGGCAAAAGCCGAGAAGAGTTAAGGACCTGATATCAGGGTTTTCGAGTAGAAGTACAAGTGCGAATGCGAGTGCGCGAGCGTGAGCGTATGAGCCTCAACCCTGAAAGAGAATCTCCACCATAAAATCAGGAGTCCACCTGGCAGATAAGACCAACTAAGGGGCCAGCCGTAACCATAAAAGTTGTGGCTGGAAACCCCACCCCTCCACCGTCTGGAGGGTCCCGGATCAATGGTCGCTTCTCAGGTCGGCAGAGGAGTGTTTAAATTGGCCTAGGGGAACCCAGCTAGGACACTTACCGATCTGAAATCCGGGATGCACAGCAGAATGTCCAGGCAGAATGGAAGGTGAGGCTGTGTCCAGGGGTCACTGGGGTGTCGGATGGGGTTCCACTTGCTTAAGAGACAGTGGAAGAGCCCATCTGAGCCATGGCACCAATGTAAGGGATCCCACGAAAACCACGCCCGACACGGGAAATCACATAAGGGAGCTTATTAAGCAAACAGAGTGTCTCCCTGCAGGGTAAGAGAGGAAATGAGAGGAAAGAGAAAGGAGAGAGAAAGGGCGCGCGCTAGAGAGAGTGGAAAGCAAGGAGGAGAAAGAAAGCAAGTCGGGGAGAGAAAAGCAAGAGAGGAAAGATGGCGATTCAATTCCGCCAGGCTAACAGGGGACCAATAACGGAGGAGGATACCTGCAGGCTGACTGATGACCCGATAGCTAGCTAGGATGTGCACAGACTGACAAGGGGTTGGGAGGCGGGGAAATGCCTGCACTGGAAAGTTCGCGGGGAGCAGCTTCGTACACTACAGGATTCATGCTGGCCGGGAGGCCGTCCTGCTGCAGGGGAGCGACAGGACGTCGAGCGTCACAACTGCTCAGTGACAGAAGAGTCCAGACACGGGGGGGACCCACGCCCTCAGGGCCACTCAGTGAGGCGCCCGCATGAAAACCATGCGCCGCCCGGTGCAGCACATGCTCTGCTGAGAGGGGCAGAGCTGGGGAGGTACGTGGAGACGGGAGGCGAGCAGGAGCGGGCAGGAAGGGGCTGAGAGCACAGGACGCGGGGGACCTGTCGGCAGTGGACAATCCTCAGGGACGTAGCCAGAGGAAGCTAACACTGCCCTCATGGAGAGCCTAGGAGACGGAAGCAGCATTCCAACACAGGTCATCCAGAGAAAGGCCCGGTCCTGGGGTGGTTAGCTCTGCCAGAGTCCAACAGTGCCCACCACAGATCTCATGGTGACATCTGACCCCAGGTGAGGAACCAGAGCTGGGCGCCAGTCCCCCCGATGCTGGGTGGTGGGAGCTTCAGGGTGGCATGAGCCCATGGGGTTGGTGACATTGTCAGCAGAGGAGAGACCTGATGAGACTGGTCCTCCCACGTGACGCTCTGTGCCACCCTGAGACTGCCTAGAGTCCAACCAGCCAGAAGGCCCTTACAACCTTCAGGACCAGCAAGAGAAAGGCTCTCTTTGTACCAAGCACTCAGTCTGTGGCATTCAGCTGTGGCAACAGGCAGCCGACCAACCCAGCTGAAGACCTTGGGCTCTGCGCCTCCATCGTGTCCGTAAGAATGGATACTTTTATGAATGAGTGGATCGTGTGTCTTGGTTGCGTGGTCAGCAGAGTTAGGGACAGAGCCCAAAGGGCCTGTTCTTTGCCTGCTTCTCCTGCCCTGGGGTCCCAGTGTGCTCCACAGCTTTCCCTCCACGCCTCTCTTTGCTGTGACAGTTCTCAGGACCTTTGAACACTGGGAGGCAGCTCAGCCCTCTACTCCCTGGGATGTGTAGGGTGGCTATTGCCAAGTGCACCCACACCCAGGTCTTGGGAAGCCAAGGCCAGGGTCCTGCTGATTGCAAGGACCCTGCAGGAAAGAGAGGATCAGACGGACCAGAACCAGAAATGTTGGCTGGCATTTCGGAGCCTCTACTGAGTGGTGGCCGTTCCAAGACCTGGTGCATCCGGTCCTCACGGGGAAGGTGCTCCATTTCCCAGCCACTCTCTAGCTCTGTGCTTTGGCCTCCTGCTCCAGGCCCCTTGACCCAGGCACATGGACCCCACGGCAGGGCACCCCGGGGAGAACTGGGCTGGGCACAGTGCTGCCCTCCCAGTGTGAGGTTGTGCCCCGCCTTCCCTTCTTCTGCCCAGGGAACCGTGAGAGGCTGGGAGAGCACCACGTTGGATCCACATGGATTCTAAACAGTTCTCAAACTGGCTTGGTAACCAGCCAGTGCTCTAAAAGCCATGTGGAAGGCTGGCCTCCTCAGCAGGCAGGTGCTGGAGCTCGGCCTGCAGATGTTTCTCAGAGTGTGGGGGTCAGCAGAATGGAAGAACCGGAAGTACACAGAGCTGGGCGCAGGGTCAACAGAGCTAGGTACTTAGGACAAAGAGATAGAGAGACTGAATCTTAAAGGAAACGGTAGCCATTGAGATACAGAAAGCACAGTTGTGAACATTGGCCTGTGACCTTGTGAAATGAGCCACACAGGTGCAGGGAAAACCAGAGACACTGTGCCACCCCTCCCTGGCTCCACCTCCAGTCTGCTCCCTGACACAGCCCTCCTCTCCATACTGGACCCCAGCCCCCAAGTCAGGGCTGCTGCTCACTCCTGATGTGGCGGAGATACCAGACTGGATTATAAAATGAAATTATAAGGACATTATGATAAAGAATCAGTGCCTGGGGAAAGGTTAATTTCTCTCCCTCCCTGCTTCCAGCCTCCCTTCGGGAACCTAATTAACCGAGGTCCCTATCTATTGGGTTGTAAATAGCCTGAGGAAGCCTGAGGACTCTCTTGATACAGAAACATATCTGTGACAGGCTTCAGGACCAGAGAGGCAACCCATGCCTGCAGTTTCTTCTTACTTTGTAAACCTGTTAGGAATGTGGCTACATCACTTAATTGCCAGTATAAATTGTAGGTCACTATGCCAATTAACTCCTGTCTAAACAGTAACCTCGTAGGCTCAGTTCTTAGAGCTGTAGCCCTTGAGGAGATATGCTCTCGTCACCTCGAGTCCCTGCTGCCTGTGGAAAGTGCTTGACTGCCTTGTTCTGCACCCATGAGCCACTTACCATAAATTCTGTACGTGGTCCTTGAAGGTCAAGAATTCTAACCCACCGATGTTGTGATGGTCAAGAAATAGTGTCACACTTCCCATAAAGCCCCCACGACTTCAGTGCAGGGCCCAGAACCTCAGAGCACTAGCGCAGCTGGGTCTGAGTCCTCCAACCCTCCCAGTGGGCATGATCTCCACCATGTTGAAAGCCTGGTTCTCCCTCCAATGTGGGTCTACTTCCTAAGTAAACCTCTTCCTGTGCCTTTGGTTCTTGCTGGAATTCTTTCCCCTCAAGAATCCCGCTGGTCTGGAGTGCTTCTCTGGAGACATCTCTTCTCCCATGACACACCAGGCTCCACTCTGGACTCAACCAACCCCAGGGCGTGTGCAGCTAGTGACCCTGCAGGCCGGCCACACCCCTCATGGGTCCTGGCTGCCTGAGAAGGGGCGGAAGGCTTCCTGGAGCCTGTGCCACCTGGCAGGGGTCACCTACTGGTGTACCCCGTGCCTGGGCAACACAGCTCCTGGAGCAGGGCCTGAGTCCTGGCCACCACACCGGCACTGGGGAGGCAGGTGCAGGCCGTCAGGGGCACCGACAATACCGTGAATGCTATTTAACCAGACTCCTTCCTTCCCCAGAGCAGGCCACCTGTGCCACCACTCTGCTCTGCTGGCCACGGCCACCATGGAAGGAAGGCCCTTCCTAAGCCCACCAGAGGCCCTGCTGGTCCAGGAGGGCCCGTCCACACAGACTGCTCCTGGGCTTCCGCGGCTCCACATTCCCTGCCAGCCCGAGACCTGGAGACCAGAGGCCCACCCCTCACAGATACCTCGAGGAGCCCCTGTCCCCCAGGCCAACATCTGACAACGGTGCTCCACACATCCCCCCAGCCCAGCGCTGTCCCCAAGGTCAGTCACAACGCTTAGTGGGTCTTCAGGCCTCAACCACAGCCAAGTGAATCCTCTGGGTCCCTGGTAGTGAGGCGGGGGGGGGGGGGGGGGACAGAAAGACAGTGGAGGTAATAAATAGTCAGGTCAGAGTGGGGTAGGGGGCTGATTAGAGGGGGGAAATGAAGTCCTGCTGCCTCCAGCGCCCCCTCCCCTGCCCTGCCAGGCCTACCTGCCTCCAGGGCCCCCTCCCCTGCCCTGCCAGGCCTACCTGCCTCCAGGGCCCCCTCCCCTGCCCTGCCAGGCCTACCTGCCTCCAGGGCCCCCTCCCCTGCCCTGCCAGGCCTACCTGCCTCCAGGGCCCCCTCCCCATCCCTGCCAGGGCTTCCTGCCTCCAGGGCCCCCTCCTCATCCCTGCCAGGCCTACCTGCATCCAGGGCCCCCTCCCTATCCCTGCCAGGCCTACCTGCCTCCAGGGCCCCCTCCCCATCCCTGCCAGGCCTACCTGCATCCAGGGCCCCCTTCCCTGCCCTGCCAGGCCTACCTGCCTCCAGGGCCCCCTCCCTATCCCTGCCAGGCCTACCTGCCTCCAGGGCCCTGATACCGCCGTTCACCGGTGACGAGTTCTGCTCCTTCTAATGTTGAAGATTGAACACTAGAGAAGCACGCCAAGGCAAGCATATTAAACAGGTTTTATTTAAAGGTAATAATACAGACTTCTCCCGGCAGGGAGAAGAGGGCCATGGCTGATGTTCTAAAGTCCCCCGAAGTGAGCGCACCCTACATCTTTTATAGGTTAAATTCTCTTTTGTTCTTTAGTTCTCTCCTCCCCTTATCTCTTTCCTGCCTACGTGACTAGGCCTGGTTTTGCATTAAGTGAAAAGCCATGGGCAGGGGGAGGGCCAAGGTGATTCAGGCAGGCAAGGGCCCAGGGGGCATTAATTAGCAGTTCCTGGCTTGCAGTTCTTGATAAAGGCAGGTAAATTTGGTAATCAATGGGCTCCAGAGCTCCTTGACATTCCATTCTTCCAGGGGCAGTCTCCAACTTCCAGAGGCAAATGATTTTATGGCCTCCATTTCCTCGATTTGACCTGATTCCCTATTTCTACACTAACTGCCTGTCCCCAATTCTGGCTTCATTCCCCCCTCTAATCTTAGGAACTCCATGCTGCTGGGGAAGGAGGTCGATGACCGCTCTGACTTCTTCGAGCTGGAAGTGGGTGGCGTGGGGCAAGCAGCTTGGAGTTCCTTTTCTAAAAAATCGGGTCAATCGAGGGGTCCCAGGAAGAAGCCTGGTTGGGGAAGAGCAGGTTGTAAAGTCATCTGGGGATGGGTGCTTCTATGATAGAAGAACAAAAAGACATGAGTACTGAAATGAGATTAGTACAAAGTAAATGTTGCAGCATCTGAAACATGCCACTGAGTATCATGAAAATGACAGAAGTCAATCTCTCACCAGGAGGTGGAAGAACTGAGAAATTGTTCCCATAACTAGGCCTAGCAAAGGCTGGAGAGGACAAGGCCTTTATTGGGGACTTTAACATTTTCCAGGTTGTCAGGAATGTAAACATGATATTTAACCCTTAATGTCATTGATGTCCCCAGAAAATATAGTTAAGCTACTTAATGTCACCTGATTTTGTAAAATATCCCTTTATTGGTATAACCTGTGTTTAGTAGAGATCTCTATACTTCTGTTACTTAGGGCTAGATAATCATACCTGTGTAGCTTAGGAAGGTCTTAAACTGACTAAAACTTCTGACTCTGGTGGTTTCTCTTGATAGTTATCAGGCACATTTGCTGCAGAATCTTTCATTTGTAGCTTCCAGTCTTTATTCTAGTGGGCTAGTACAAGTGTACATCTTAAGTTACATTTAACTATTATTTCCTTTAAATGCCCAAGAATGGCTATATTTTGGTTTAACTGTTTTGCTGGGTATCTAAGATCAAGCTGGTCAAATTGACCTGGTTCCTGTCTTGTTAAAGAGTCAGCTGAGTTCTCACAGGGGTCACCGTAGAGAAACTTAAGAGCGGCTTCCCGGTTCCACCAGTGACTTTGATTAGGCAGGGTCTCTTGATGAGGTGACTTCCTTTAGAAGCATCAAGGGATGTTTCCCCTTTTCCATGACCCTCCTCTGCAGCAGATGCACTGGGTGATTTTTCATCCTCTAGTCTCAACAATCTCCTTGATCAGGAGGTTGTGTGACCCAGAGTTGCAATGCTCCTTAGAGAAGTTCTCTTATTCCCTGGGTTCAGGCTGACCGTTGAGGGCAAGACCCAAATAAGGACTTTTCTTGACCTCTGTATTTAACTCCAGTCTCTAAGTTTGATCTTAATTATCCAGCAAGCCAGTCTCATCAGTCATAAAGTAAGAGTAATGGGCTTTAACTTCAATGTCTATAACTTTACAGTTATTTACCCTTTTATCTAACTGGAGTCTGTATTAGTACTGGAAGTTACCACTATCTGTTCTATAGGTGATGGCTTATTATCACAAGTTATTTAGGCTGTGTGTTCTTGAAGCAGCTACTTCTGCAAAACATTAACAGGTAACAGTTTTACTAAATGAAATTAACAAGAGTAAAAATATATTTTGTTTGTATAATAGCTATCTTGAATTTTGACTGAGAACCACATTATATCCCCTATTTGAGATCACACTACTTTTACAACAAGAACCAATCTTTTGACTATAACTTTAAATAAGCTGAAGTCTGGCTTATTTTGGAGCCATTCTACACACAGTGAGGTGGGAGGCAGAGCCTTATCTCAGGTAAGGCGTGGCTCTTTACAGATCTTAAGTGTTCTAATTCTGATGTTGATCTTTGCCTCTTTCTTAAATGTCATTTTAAGAAGTTTCCATATATTGTTTCCTGAGTCTATATGAACACTAGTTAAAACAATTTAACATTATATCTAAAACATGAATTAAAGAAAGCCTGAGAGAGCTTTTAACTTTCCTTTTGTGTGAATAAGTGGCAAAATGTTTTCATGTTTCACAATATTAACCTTTAAACAAGTCAGACTCTAATGTTTAGAAATACATTTACATTTGAAATTCTTTATCTCAGTGTAAAAAGTAACAAATTTTACACATACCCTATTGATATCAGGTCCTATAATAGAACATTAAATGATAGAAATAAATCCCCAATAAAATTTACTCTTTATAAGTTTAAAATTACCATTACAGACAAGTTTAATCTGGAGAATAGCAGCTTTATAAAATTCCCTGCTTTAAAAACTTGTGTACCTGAAAAATATGAACACATTTAATATACAACTAGTGACCATTTCACAATTACCTTGACATTTTTATCTTACCAAATTTAGTTTTTGAAGAAAATGTAGACTCTGTAACATAGTACAATACTCTATAACAGTTGTTTAACCATAATTGTATACACTCCAATTTTCAAGACTAATTGTTCTAAAGAATAAAACTTAATAGACACAAAGTTAAGAGTAAATTAGTGTTTCTAAGAAATCCTTGTCATTTTACCATATAGATTAAGCTTTGGTTTATATCAGAACATTAATATTTCACCTTAGGAAAAACCTTAAATAGCTTTAGGTGTCTCACACACATACAACCAACTTAGTTACACGCAAACTTGTTCAATTTTGTCCTTTAATTACACAGTCTTTCTTAGCACTTACTTAGACCCTCATGTATTTCATCACACAAGAACTTTCTTACCCAGAAACATTTTCTTTTTCCTTTTACTAATATATTTCCATACCCAGAACCTTTATTTTCTCTTTCTTATTTGTTGACCCCTTTTTGTTCACATTCTGAAACAACTCTTATGAAATTTCTGAATTTAGATAAATTACTCTATAAGATTAAATATTTTGTTGTTTTATAGTACTCTAATTGAAACACAGTTGAAACTTTTGGGACCCTTTGTATACAGAATTGCACTTGTTAGGACATAACTCTTCGTAACCTTGGTTTTAGTTTAGTGATGACACAAAGCAAGTTTAAACCCTTTTATTTACCAACCTATGAAAACACCAATAATGTTTAAGTATGATACCCCATGGAATTTAAGGAGTTAAAAGTACTCGATGTTATTTAACAATTAGCATTTTAACTTTGTAAATTAATCAGATGTCTCTACAAACATATTTGAGTAAATCCCATACAGGTTAACTCTAATTCACTTATTCTGTAAAAACCAAGATATCAGACAAGTGTCCTGAAGAGTATTTGCTGTCTCTTCCCTGTTGGAGAAAAGTCCTAGAAGCAATTGATATTAGACACTTTATTAACATCAATATTTTATTAGCCTGACCACCTAGAGACTTGTGAGTTATTTTCAAAGACATTTTACTTTTATTATTTTACCCAATTTGAACCTTTTTAAATCACGTGAATTGAGAGTATCTGGATCCATTTTTTAAATTTTAATTTTAGGAGCTCTCATTTTTGATACAGACAAAACATGACATCAGACAGCACAACATACAAATAACACAAAATTAAAGGCCTTGTAACTTTATAGGTGAATCTCCATTGCAATGTAACAGATGTTCAAAAACTCTAGTTGAATAAAAAAATAGAACTGATCAAAAAAAATCATGAGCTCAAAAAAAAAAAACATAATTAAAAAAAACAAGAGTCCTGGAAAAAATGATACGGCCCGTTAATTACTTTAGTGAAGTACCATAAAATTTACTTTTTCTGGAGTTTAGATAAGGCTCTCTTTACTTTTTTTTTCCCTTGGGTCGAGACCGGTCTCCTACTGAGCCTTTAGGCTTTTTTAATGTGAGCCTTGACTGAAATCTGGAAGGATCTAACAGATTTTAACAGAAACTTTGTGCCTAGGACATTTTAGCCATCTCATCAGGACAGGTTGGATGTCAAAGAAAATTATGAGACCTTATTTTCCATTACTTTTGAGAATGAAGCTACTTTGCTAAGTTCTTCACTGAGATATGCCATTGGTTATTGAGCTGCCTATGGCTGCTTATCCAGGATTTATTTTCCCTTTTGTGACTAACAAGTTAAATCTTGCTTCATAGGTAAGCGGAGGACAGGAGCTTGAAGTAAGGCCCCTTCTTGATATTCCTGGGGCAGAATATTGTCCTATAGTGGCTATGTTCTGCAGTATTGAACCTAATGATGACATAATTAAGCTTTATTTTTGAGATCTTTTAATTCCTATTAGCTAAGAAGTTTAGGAGCTCTAAAATGGCCTTTTGATATTCCTCCTGGGTGGAGGCACATAAAGGATGTCATTTACTTACTGGAGAACAATAACAGATGTTTTATCTCTGAATTTTGTTAAGTCCTTAGCTAAGGTTTGTCCGGAACAGGTGAGGGCCATCTAAATCCTGAGGCAACACTGTCTAGGTTAGTTGAGATTACAGTATCTGGTTCATCAAAGGCAAACAGAAATTGCCATTCAGAGTCTAGCATAAACAGGAAAAAGTCATCTTTTAAATCTAACTTAGTAAACCAAGCAGCAGTTGGAATACAAGATAAAAGTATATGGATTAAGAACTACAGGGTGGGGGAAATTACTGCTTCATTATTCTAAGGTTTTGGACTAGGCAGTTTGCTTTTTAACTCCTAAAATGGGCAAATTGCATGGACTATTGCAAGGCATTAAAAGTTTCTATCAGTTTGAATGATCTTTAATAAGTCCTTTTCCTTGCCTATAAGTTCCCTTTTTTCCTTTTGATGTCTATTAAAAAACAGAAGATGCAAGCTGGAGAAGATCATCTGAGGATTGATCAGGGCCACGTGCCAATTATTGTAATTTCCTCAAATATTTGGGGCTGACTAAATGGTAAATTTATACTTTAAAAGTAGGTGGCCCTTTATGGATTCAGGATTCAGGGTGGTGTGTTTTCTTATTGCTTTCCTAAGTCTCTCCATGAAAATAGCAGGACTTTCCTGAAGGCTGCATAATAGTTTCCTAGGCATCCTACTCATTTGAATCCCAGTTAGGATGGTTTCTGGGAACTGCCTGTGCTCTAGATGGTTAATAACATAATTTTCCAGGTGAAGTCATACCTGGCATAAGTTTTGAAACATCTCAATATTTATTAGGATCCTCCAAAAGCCTCCTTAAATTTATTTTTGTCTGTCTTAAGTTGGGAGGGTCCCCTCCATTTTCCTCCCTTAGTAGGTGATTCCTGAAGTCTTTCACTTTTCATGGTAGAGATCATTGATGTCAAGCATGGTAACATATGAAAGGCACTTTTCTTGATCATTTGCAATTTAGCAGTATGCAGGCTAGTGGTGAACCTGGCAATACTGTTGAGAGAGAAGCCCTGAGTTAGAAGTATTAGGGACGTCTCCCTAACTTTGAGCTTCCTTACGGTCCAGAAAACCCGTCTCTCACTACCTGGCTTTGCCAAAGTTATTTCTGGCCTCCTTCGGCAAAGTACTAGGGTCCTAGTTTGCCCTGTGCTAGGGACCCTGGGAGGATTCAGACTTAAGGGCATTACTGCTTTCCTCCTGCCACTATAAACTCCTAATTGTGAAAAACGATGACAAGTAAAAAGCTTGCCTTTTGCTTATCTTTTTGCCCTGTAGACTAAAGGAATCTCCAGAGGGTGAGGGGACATCTATTGGTTGTTAGGTGTATAACGCCCTTTGCTTGGAGGGTCTCACGGGAGGGGTTTTTAAATGCCTCCCTCTTGCAGCTTAAAGAGAACACCGTGAGCACATTTAAGCACAGGAACAGTAATGGGGACACTCTAGTGTCTACACTAGTGAAGGCTAACTATGCGAACAAAGGGAACCTGGGCATTTTCACACTAATCATCCCAGGCCTTAATCCTATAGCTTGAATTCCTAATGTCTGACCGGCAAGGGAAGGGGAGCATCCAGGAGGGAGTGGATGTGCGGGAGTGTTGTGCACTGTGCGGCCCATACGGAGGCAAAGGTAATTGACGCTTTCCCTCGGTGCCATTCGTCTACCGATCACTCTGGATACCCCTCAGGGCTGTCGGGAGGTGGAGTCCGGAGAAGGAACCTTTGGGGTCCACCCGAGAGTAGCCCGGGCCGAGAACCCCGCAGTTGTTCCAACCCTTCCTCCACCTCCACGCATCCTGGGCAGATCAGGACTAGGGACACTGTGTACTCACGGCAATTGCGCTCCGGGCCTGGGCAGAAAAGTAGGAAACGGCTTCAGCAGAGTCCAACATGCCTACAGAGCAGGTGATTGGAAACTTGCCTGGGCCGGGAAACCTTTCACCCGAGTCTTAAGAATGGCAGCTGCACTAACTGCATTTAAGGAGCCGACGGGTGCCCATTTTGCCCTCCAAAAATAAAGAGACAGAAAGATGCACCTCAAACAGATGTGGGGTGCGTGGAGAGAGAAGCTTACTTACCTCGGCGTAAATCTCGGTGGGACCTCCAAATCTGATACCGCCGTTCACCGGTGACGAGTTCTGCTCCTTCTAATGTTGAAGATTGAACACTAGAGAAGCACGCCAAGGCAAGCATATTAAACAGGTTTTATTTAAAGGTAATAATACAGACTTCTCCCGGCAGGGAGAAGAGGGCCATGGCTGATGTTCTAAAGTCCCCCGAAGTGAGCGCACCCTACATCTTTTATAGGTTAAATTCTTTTGTTCTTTAGTTCTCTCCTCCCCTTATCTCTTTCCTGCCTACGTGACTAGGCCTGGTTTTGCATTAAGTGAAAAGCCATGGGCAGGGGGAGGGCCAAGGTGATTCAGGCAGGCAAGGGCCCAGGGGGCATTAATTAGCAGTTCCTGGCTTGCAGTTCTTGATAAAGGCAGGTAAATTTGGTAATCAATGGGCTCCAGAGCTCCTTGACATTCCATTCTTCCAGGGGCAGTCTCCAACTTCCAGAGGCAAATGATTTTATGGCCTCCATTTCCTCGATTTGACCTGATTCCCTATTTCTACACTAACTGCCTGTCCCCAATTCTGGCTTCAGCCCCCTCCCTATCCCTGCCAGGCCTACCTGCCTCCAGGGCCCCCTTCCCATCCCTGCCAGGCCTACCTGCCTCCAGGGGCCCCCTTCCCTGCCCTTAGGCAGACAGGGAGAGGCACCCCTGGAGGGCTTCTTGCCCACCTTTGGCCCACCTTTCGGTCACTAGTCACTAGGCAAGACAAGTGGGGAGGAGGCGGGCGAACAGAAGAACTCTAAGATGTCTGAAAGGGACACCCCATTTCCTTAGACACCCAGCTCTGGGTCCCTCTCTGTGGAGAATTCTGTCTCTTCTATCCTTTAAATAAAACTTGCTTCTACGCCTGCCTCTGCCTCTGGGGTGCTCAGTCTTCACCTCCGGGACCCGGGAACGCACCCTGGCTAATGCCCATCACCGGTGTCAGCAGTTCCCAGAGGAGGAGCACGGGTCACAGGAAGGTGACAGTGAGTGCCATGCTGCATTCCACGGAGCCCACTGGAGGTCCCAGGTCAGGCAGAAGAGCACGAGGGAGGACAGGCCCTGGTGTGAGCGCAGGCCACACCTGCCGGGCACCAGGCCAGGTGCCCAAGGGCAGGGTGCTCCCCCCTGAGGAAAGGAGGGCGAGGGCGCGGGGAAAGCAGCAGATCCTCTCCGCAGGCTGACCAGGAGGAGTGCTGATGGGGCCCAGCCACCACGCCAGCTGCCAGTCCCGACGGGGCCGCTCCCTCCTGGGTCTGTGACGACCCCTCTCTGAGGGCTGTCTGCTCTGTACTGTCCTGTGATGGCGAGCCCACTCCCAACAGCCAAGGCAACAACGGCCCGCCGGAGCCCCCGTCCCAAGACTGCCCCCGGGCAGATCATCCGACCAGCGGCACTTGGCAGCACTGCCCTGATGCCCTCCGGGTACCGCTAAGCCAGTGCTGCTGCCCCTGTGGGCCTGCCTTTGGGAGGCCTGGAAGAGCAGTGTCACCAGCCCCGACCTCACGGCTGCCTCCTGCCCTTCTGGCTGAGGCTGCAGTCTCCCCGTCTTCCTGACTCCATTTTGGCTCCTCCCCAGCCACCCCCATAGGCAGCAGGACGGAAGCATCCAGTCTGTGCCACCTGGAGCAGCAATGATTAGCACGACCTTCAGGCTCAGGGGAGGAGCAGGGCCTGCTCCAGCTCAGCCCTGGAGCTGCCTGCAGGAGGGAGGGATCGACTGGGACCCCGAGGCCGATAAAGACCCACCACCACCCACAGCCAAGGACAGAGCCAGGGGTTGGGGGTCTAAGGCTAACGCAAGCTGAGAGTGCACTCCAAAACTACAAAAATACCTCAAGCTCGCAAAGTCGACAGAGCGTAGGCTGGCGTTGCCAGGGGCTCTCCCTCAGGGAGGCATAACGCTCCCGTGTCCCTAGCTTCGTGGCCAATTCAGCTCCCGTACTGCACTGGGGCAGGAAGGAGGTTCCAGGCAGAGGAAAGGCGGAGCCCGCCTCACAGGCCGTGAGGCGCCCTTTGCCCCTGCCAGCAGCGCCAGCCCTGCTCAGCAGGGTCAAGTTCAAGCTGCAGACTGGCATCTGACGCCCTCTGCCTGGATGCCCACACCTGCCCGGCCAGGTCGCTCCCAGCCGGGTCGAGGCCTTCTTTCCTGGAGGTGCCCTCTGGCCGGCCTGCAGGCCTGTGTCCCGGAAGGCCTGGCATCCCTCCTCCTGGGTGACAGTGCCGTTCAAGCTCTTCTGCCTCTCCTCTCCTCAAGCTCCAGGCAGACATGCTGTGTGTGCTCTGCATCCTCCCTCACGGCCACCTGGGGAGCCTCCAGGTGTACAGCAGCTGTGGCGGGCTGGGACCGCAGTGGGCGCCAGCCTGGTGCTGGCCCCCACAGGCGGTGACACCTGGGACCCCAGTGCAGGTTCTTTCTGAGCAGTCTGGGCCCTGCAACAGCGGTGGGCAAATGAGTCCCTGTGCCTGCCCGGTGCTGATGACCGAGGTGGGCAGTGTACCACCCGGCCAAGCACGCCGGCCATCTTCCCACCTCCCAGCTGCTGCGAGGAGAGAACTCACTTCCTGTCGCAGAGTCCCAGCTCCAAGCTCCTCACACAGACCTTCCTGAAGGAAGCTGTCCCTCGCCCGAAGCCTGACCCTGTGATAGCCCAGGCCTGGGCAGCTCCGCTCCTCCTCAGCCTGCAGGCGCGGGCTGTGGCCTGTGGGCTGGGCCTGGGAGGCGCGCCCGCAGGGAGGCCCAGCTTTAATGAAGCCCCTGGGAAAGTGGCGTCAGTACCCCAGGTGACAGGAACCTCACCACTGGCGGAGGCCCATGTGCATGCAGAACCTGCGCAGGCCCCTCAGTGAGTGCAGTGGAGCCGCGGGAAGGAGCTCGGCTGTGAGAGTGACGCATTCACTGCCCTCTCGATAGCTGGAGTCTTCTGGGACATCCCCGCAAACGTGTAAGGCTGGGGAGAACATCCCTAAACCGGGGTGTCATCCACAGGGCCACCACCTCCTGTCACAGGTCCAAGAACAGGAGCAGTCTCCTGTCGAGAGGCAGGAAGGCCCGTCTTCCTGCTCACGGGGTGGCACGCACTCCTGAGGCCCTGACCATGTCCCCTGCAGGCAGACCTGCAGGCTGAGGCTCCGTCGTCAGGACACCCTACCTGACCCGCCTGATCCGGGCACACAGTGTGGACTGTCCCCTGCTCAGGGCCTTCTCCAGAGACCGCCAGAGCAAAAGTCTCCACTGGATGCTGAGCTCCCCAGGAGGCCACGTGATCCTGGCTCCCACTTCCCAAGGCCCTCAGAGAACTGCAGCGCCTCCGGTGGCTAGCGTGTTAGGGGCAAGTGCCACTGGACCTGACTGGGTGACACATGGAGCCCTCGACACAGAGCCGACTGAGGCCCAGGTGCTGGCGGGCCCTACAGCTGCCACAGCCATCCCCAGGTGCTGGCCCAGGGCCCGCTCAGGCAGGCTTGTTCCTGTCCCGCGCAGTGAAGCCCGCGTGAAGCCGGCGAGCGTCCATGTGCACCTGTGAGGACTCAAAGTCCGAGCCACAACATGGGCTGGTTCTCAGTCGACAGCTTCTCCTGGCCGCCACTGCTGGTCCCCCAGCATGACCGTCTTGTCCCACCCACTCCTCCCTTTATCCTGGCTGCCACCACAGGTCACTCAGAAAGGACAGGGGATTGGGGAGGTCCGTGGGCTAACAGAGGTGCGAACATTGCTGTGCTGATGCTCCGGGATCCCCTGGGGTCTGGTTCACCGGGAGGTGTGACAGGGCAGGACGGGGGGGCCACGGACAGTGGGTTTGGGAGGAGGGCGAGCCTGCACGATGGTGCAAAGGGCCAAGGGCCACAGACCTGGGGTGGAAAGCCAGATCCAGCCAGGTCTCAGAGTGCACGACCTCAGGCCAGCCAGTCTCAGGCCTGATCTCTGTCTTTGTCCCACACATGCCCAAAGGGTCTTATAAACAGGAACAGGGAGCTGAATGAATTGCCAGGTCTTGGAGCTGTACCATGAAAGAGGCTGACAGCCACCCGTGTAGGCCACCACTGCCTCGTTGCCCTGTCACACAGAGGAGCCTGGAAGGGACACTGAGCCCCTTGCAGGTGGGGGCAGGGGAGAGCCTCAGCCCCTTGCAGGTAGCCAGTATCAGTCCACCTGTGCAGCCATGGTTGAGGATCTTACCACTGAGAGGAGTTTTAATGTAGGTAAAGCTAAGCTTAAATCCTGCTGGTAGGATTTTCTGTCTCCTGGTCTGGACAAATGACTCACCTCCCTGAGTCTGTGCTTCTCAGAGGGAGCCTGCAGGCTGGAGGGGTTTGGAGTGTGCAGGGATGGGGGGGTGCATTCTTTATTGTAACTAGAGTGACAGGCTGAATCATGTCCCCCAGACTCACATGCCAGAGCCCCAGCCCCTCAGGATGTGGCTGTGCTTGCAGTCAGGTCTCAAGAGAGTTGATTTAGGTAACGTGAGGTTGCCAGGGTGGGCACGGGAGGGTGGGCTACTGTGGCCTGTCTCTGCCGCTGCCCCAGAGTCGTGTACTAACCCCAGTCCCAGGGGACGAGGTCCTTGGAAGGCTCCGTGCTTGAGCGTGGCATTTGTGCCCTCCCAGATGAGGCCTGGGAAGCTTATCTGAAACCCCCACAGTGCTCGGGGAGAAGGAGCCGCTGTGGAAAGCAAATACAAGGAGACACGGCTCTGCCGGCACCTGGGGCATGGACTGGGAGAGCAGTTCTGTCACCTAGAAGCCGCCGGGTTATGGCGGTGTTACCGCAGCCAGAAGGCACCGAAACAGGGCCCTGATCCAGTGTGACTGCCCTCGAAAGAGGGGACCGGGCCCCAGACGCAGGCAGGGCGACTATGTGAGGACACAGTGAGGAGAGGCATCCATGAGCCAAGGAGAGCCCTGGGCAGGAGCAGGATCTCAGCGTGCCGTCTCTCAGTAGTCCAGGCAGCCGCGGCCTAATGGTCCCAGCAGAGCCGCGGAGTGGCGGCCCAGGTGGGTCGGAGCGTGGGGCAAGCACGGCCCGCGGCCACATGGAACGGAGAGCCAGGAGCGGCGTCCTGGTGTTCCTCTCCGCTGGCAAATTCTCCTTTGCAGGCGTCTGTCCACAGGGACATGAGAGGGGCTGCCCGGCTCATCTCCAGGGTGGTGGGAGCTTCTTCCTGAGCTTCGGGTCATCGTCACCCACTGGACGTGCGCTGGAGGAATGGGGCGGGCAAGGGATGCAGGAGTCCTGCGATGCCACGTGTGGGAGCAGCTTCTGCTTCTCTTCCAGCCGGCAAGTCCCCTCTGTGGCCCGAGCTACCTGTGCCCACCTGTGCCCTCACACTCACTAGCACCAGGAACTCCTCACCTGCTTCGGAGGACAGCTTGGGGGTGGACTGTCAGCCGAGGCATGTGGTGCATGGTGACATCCTGATACCTGCCTCGCCCACTGGTGGCCGCCCTTGCGATGGGGGTGATGCTGGCCACCCCACAGCGCAACACATTCTCACATGTCTGGGGGCTGCTGATGAGCAAGCGACCCAGCTGCCAGGCACAGGGGGCAGCACACGTGGGCAAGCAGTGCGAGGCTCCTCTGATGTGAGGTGGGGCAGGGGCGGGTGGCTTGCTCTCTGGCCCCCAGGCCCGTGCGCAGCACCACACTGTGCCATGTGGCTGGGACCCTGCCAGGGATGAGGCAGCCAGGCCATGGAGGATGTCTGTCCCACCCTTGTCCCCAAAGCTGTGAAACGAGAAAGTGAAAGGTGTGCTTGATAAGTGACCACAGAGCCCACAGCAGGGTCCCTGACCCAGGCCGAAGGGAGCTGTCCAGGGCCCCCTACTGCTGTATCCCCGAAGCCGGACTCTTGGCCTCAACCACTTGGGTTTTCCCTGATGATGCACAGGTAGTGCGCTTGCCTGGTGTGCGCGAGGCCTGGGCATTAGTCCCTCATGGAGCAGGAAAACAGGCAAACTAAGAAGTTATTTTAAAGTTTGGCTTTGATCTGTGTTGACATAAAGAATTTTCTTGTAAAAGCTTTAAAAACTGTGTTATAGATCCATCAACATAAAAAACCAATTCTGTCAGTAATCCATCATTTCAGTGCTTACAATTCACTCTTGGAATCACACCCCTTAACCAGGCGTCTCTTCTCCCTCCTCTGTGTTTTCTGCCCCAGGTGCTGACCAGAGCAGCCTAGTACCAAGGGTGGGGAAGCTCCTCTGCCTGTGGGAAGCGGGCCCCTCAGGCCGCAGGAGCAGGGAGGCTCAGTGGGCACAACACAGTTCCCAGGTCACCTGCCTCCAAAGAGCAAGCCAGCAGGAGAGGACCACAGGCCAACCATGGAAAAGGGTTTCAGGGAATTCCCCACCAGTTCATGGCCTTAGAGTTTCATCTCAAAACTTTGGTTTCATTGATAAATATTTTCACAGAGTTTAAAAATGACTTTTCCGATCTGGAAGCTGCTTGCAACGTGGTACAGCTTCTGAGATGCTTTAGGGTTAGCCTTGGCGAGAATCACCCGGTTCATAGCTGCAAAGCCCCTCTGACTCTCCGGAAGACACCCGTGTCCCTGCCAGTCCTCAGCCCGGAGGCAAGGAAACAGGGAGTGTGACAGCCCCCCAGCCCCACTGCAGTTGCGTGGGGCACCAGCCAACACCCCAGGGCAAGTCTCTGGGCGGCAGTCCCGCCTGAGTGCTCCTTCCCTCGGCCTGGAGTCAGTGCAGCGCTGAGCCCTGGGTTCTCGGAGGGGAGCTACAGGAACTACCACTTATTCTCACTCATCAAAGGAGGGGCCCCGTGACATCGCAGGGCAGGGGAGGCTTTGCAATGCTTGGCTGACACCTCCCTCTGACTCCCTTTCTTGTTAGCAGCTTTTTCTCTAGAATTTTTCTTCCCTTGTGCCTGCCACAGTCCACTCATACCTTTTCATTCCTTGTCATGTTACAGCTGAGATTGGCGACGTAGGTTATTCATATAGATTTTTAAAACAATATGTGGTTTTTTTGCTTGAAACAATTTTGAAAAATAACTTTTACTTCTGGCAAGAGAGCAAATGAGGTTCATTGCTGGAGCCTAGAAAGCCACGCGTATTTGACCATAAGGAATGGTGTCCGTGGTGGTTTCCTAAGAACTCATCTCTAGTGGAATTCATGACTTTGGATGAATTAAGGGTCTTTGTTTGACAGACTAGTTAAATTGTCATCCTGAGCTCACAGAAGATCAGGTTTGTCCAAATGCCCCCAGAATCCTTTGCAGTTTTTAGAAGCCCACACTCCTCCAGCAGGAGGGATGCTAACCTCCTGAGTCCAGGAGCCAGGGTGGAGCATGGCGTGGGTGACACAGCTCAGAGCCAAGGAGCCAGCTGACCGTGGACTGAATCTCTGCAACTGTGAGACAACATTTTGACGTTCTCCTTGTCCAAGCTAGTCACAGAAAGGAAGAAACTGAAACTGGTGCAGAGAAGTGGGGTAGTTGCTCTGACTAACCTGGCCTAGTGGTCCAGAAGCTTCTGGAGCTCTTTGAGGTTTGAGAAATTTAGACATGCAAGCTGGAAAAGCTTTAGAATGTTTCAAGTGGAGCTTAATGGGCAATTCTGGTGGGAGTTCAGAAGACCAGGATGCTGATAGGACTGTGGACAGTAATGACTGGGTTTATGAGGTTCCAGAGGAAGAGGACTCAACTGGAAACTGGACTAGAGGCCATTCATGCTATGTTCTGACAAACAAGTTGTTTACATTTTGACAATATCCTGAGACTTTCTGTGAAGTTGAATTTAAAGGTGATGGACTAATTAATCCACAAAGGAAAATTCAAGGCAGCAGAACATTCAGTGGCTATAGATATTACTGGGAGCTTTAATGTGAGTAAAACTGGGACTAAGGAATTGTGGTTGTTAAATATTCACAGTCACTAAAGAGATCCTAAGTACTTGATGCAGAAATGATAGGAAAGATAGCTTAAGGGCATCTCAGGAATTGGCCCACACCCATCTCAGGCTCAAGAGTGAAAATAAAAATCCCTTTGAAAAGAGACCATGCTGGTACCCTGTTTGCTCAGGGGGTCCTAGGAAATTGTTTTACTGCTTTCAATGCCCAGGCACTCAGAGGCTGCTGCAGATGTGGTCCCAGGGAGGCTTGGCTACTGCTAGAGATGGTGGCAGACACTGGTGTCAACCACATGGTGCTGGTTCTACAGGATTGCAGGATCCTGGAGTTAGGGGGCCATGGAGGCTTCCACTGAGATTTCAAGGAAGGCATGGGAGGCCAGGCAAAGTGCAGCAGGGTCAAAGACCCTGTGGGCAGCTCCTGAGGGGCGATTCATAAAGACCTGAGGAGGAAGTCAAAGCTGCGGTGGGGACTCCCAAGATTAAGAAATGCCAGTAACATGGGGTGTTCACCAAGGAAAGCTGCAGAAATCTAGCACGAACAAGCCAACAGAGAGGCCATGCGGGCTGCAACCAGCAAAATCCCAGGGACAGAGCTATACAAACCCTTTGAAGAGAACATTGGGATGCCACATGCCCCAGACGCTGGACGTGGAGCTACAGGACCCATTTGCCCAGCTGGATTTTGGTCTTGCTTTGGTCCATGCCTTCTTTCCATGCCCCATCTCTCCCCTGTAGGATAGAAATATTTACTCTGTGTCATTTTATATTGGATATACGTGACTTGCTTTTGATCCTTAAAGAAGAAAACATCCATGAGTTTGGCTGAAGTCCCAGAGGAGACTTTGGACTTGGGACTTTTAGGTAATGCTGGAACTGTTGAAGAGACCCCAGGTGAGCCTCAGGAGAGGAGGCTGGAGTCAGATATTTGGAAGTGGCCGATTTATACAAGTATGTAGGGAAAACTATAAAATTCTGATGAAAGTAATCAAAGAAATTCTAACTAAACAAAGAGATACCACAGGTGGGTAGAGGAGAAGACTCAAAATTAACGAGACACAATTCTTCCCAATAGGCGAATAGAGTCGATGCAATTCTAATCAATAGCCAAGGAAATTCTTTCATGGACATCAACAAACTAACTTTTTATGGAGAAGAAAACTACCTCAGATGGCCAACATGGCACTAAAGGAGAAAGAAGTCAGAACCAAGGCCACGTGACTTCTTCTGATCCTGCTACTTCTGCTGTGATCAAGATGGTGCAGCACTGACGAGAAGACAGACAAGATCAGCATTCAGTGCGAGAACCCAGGACCAGACCCGCACAGGAGCCAAGTGATCGGTGGTCCTGGGACACAGACGTACACATGTGGAAACGGAATCTGGAGACAGAGCTTACACCACTCACAAGGTGGCTCGAGATGGATCCTAGACTCTAAAGTGAAACACAGGATGCCACAACTCCCGGAAGATGACGTGAGAAAACCCGCGGCCTTGGTGCCGGTGGTGCCTTGAATACCACACAGGAAGTTGGACCCATGAAAGAAAACGCCAATAAGTCGGTTTTTATTAAAACTAAAATCTACTTCTCTATGGAAGTTACTGTTAAAAACAATAAGCCATGGACCGGGAGAAAAATATTTGCAAAACACAATCTAATAAAAGGCAAGTACCTAAAATACACAAGAATTTGTAAAACTCATTGAAAAGAAAATGACCCAATTTAAAAGTGAGCTAAAAATCTGAACAGTCACCCCACCAAGGGAAGTGTGTAGGGGCAACACCCGTGTGAAAGGTGGCCGACCTCGTTCCTCCTCCGACTGCACCGCTGACCAAAGGGTGCCCCGCCCCACGAGGAACAACGCACAGCCTCTGTGAAAGAGTCTGGGGGCTTCTTACAGAACTGGGCACGCTCTTCCCGCAATGCCAGCCATGCTCCTGGGCATTTACCCAAAGGAGGAAGACTGCACACAGAGCGCCCAGCACGGGGATGCATGTGGGATTTGTAAGGAATCCCACGAAAAACACACCAGACACGGGAAATCACATAAGGGAGTTTATTAAGCAAACAGAGTGTCTCCCTGCAGGGTAAGAGAGGAAATGAGAGGAAAGAGAAAGGGCGCGCGCTAGAGAGTGGAAAGCGAGGAAGAGAAAGAAAGCAAGTCGGGGAGAGAAAAGCAAGAGAGGAAAGATGGCGATTGAATTCTGCTGGACTAACGGGACCAATAACGGAGGAGGATACCTGCAGGCTGACTGATGAACCGATAGCTAGCTAGGATGCTCACAGACTGACAAGTGGTTGGGAGGCGGGGAAATGCCTGCACTGGAAAGGGCGGGGGAGCAGTTCGTACATTACATTCCCCCGTTTCTGTTTTTATAAGAAAACAGAAGTTCTCCAGTTCTTTCCAAAGCCTTCTCTCTCCTTTCCGCCTAAGTGACGGGCTGGTTTTGCAGGTGAGATGTAAAAAGTCCATTCTCCTTCCAGACTTCCAGAGGCAGATGGTTTTCATGGACTTCATTTCCTCGATTTGACTGATCCCCTATTTCTACACTAACTGCCTGTCCCTAATTCTGGCTTCATTCACCCCTCTAATTTTAGGAACTCCTTTGCTGTAGGGCAAGAGGGTCGATGACTGCTCTGGCTTCTTTGAGCTGGAAGTGGGCAGCGTGGGACAAGCAGTTTGGAATTCCCCTTTTAGAAATCAGGTCAATTGAGGGGTCCGTGGTAGAAGTCCAGTTGGGGAAGAGCAGGTTGTAAAGGCATCTGGGGGTGGGCGCTTCTGTGAGAGAAGAACAAAAAGACATGAGTACTGAAATGAGATTGATACAATATAAATGTGTGAATCTCGAAACATGCCAATGAATATCAAAAGATGACAGAAGTCAATAATTCCTCACCAGGGGTGGAAGAACTGAGAAGTTGTTCCCATAACAAGGCCAGCAAAGGCTGGAGAGGACAAGGCCTTTATTTGGGAACTTTAACATTGTCAGGTTATCAGGAATGTAAACACAACATTTAGTAGAGATACTACTAAAACATAGATTAAGCCTACCTGTGTCTGTAGGCCTTAAACTGATTAAAATCTTCTGACTCTGGCAGTTTCTCTTGATAGTTATCAGGTACATTTGCCTAAGAATCTCTCTTTTGTAGCTTTTAGTCTTTTTATTCTAGTGGGCTAACACAAGAGTACATCTTAAGTTACATTTAAGTATTATTTCTTTTAAATGCCCAAGAATGGCTATATTTTGGTTTTAACTGTTTTGCTAGGTGTTTAAGATCAAGCTGGTCAAAGTGACTGTTCCTGTCTGTTAAAGAGTCAGCTGAGTTCCCACAGGGGTCACTCATAGAGAAAGAGCAGCTTCTTAGCTCCATTAGTGCATTGGTTAGGCAGGGTCTCCTCGATGAGGTGGCTTCCCTTGGAAGCATTAGGGGTGTCTCCCTTTTTCCATGACCCTCCTCTGCAGCAGGTGCACTGAGTGCTTTTCATTCTCTAGTGGCCTCATCAATCTCCTTGATCAGGAGGTTGTGTGACCCACCCAGAGTTGCAAAGCTCCTTAGAGAAGTCCTCTTGTTCCCTGGGTTCAGGCTGACTTTGAGGGCAAACCCAAATATGGACTTTTCTTGACCTCTGTATTTAATCTCAATCTCTAAGTTTGATCTTAACCATCAAGCAAGCCAGTCTACCAGTCATAAAGTATCAAACTTTGAACACAACTTTAAATGAGTTAAAGTCTGGCTTACTTTGGAGCCATTCTAACGTGTAGCAGAGTTGAGGCAGAGCCTTATCTCAGGTAAGGTGGGGCTTTTCCTAAAGCTAATTTTTTCCTCTTTTGCCATGACCAGCATGACCAAATTCTCAAGTTCAGTGAGGGGCAAAGGAGTATTAGAAAATAAAGGTTTATAAACACAGATTTTGAAGATTAAACTGAGATCAGATGGAGTTCTGTTCTCTGATGGAAATGCAGATCTAAAGAGTTATGTCAGCAATCTTTATATATGTATGTAAGCATTATTCTTTGTTTTCAGGAAAGTTACAGAGACTAGGACATTAATGTAACTTTTTTCAGAGCTGCAAAGTGCAATGTTAGGAGCTCTGTGTAGCTCTCAAGGAAGTCCACTGTCCAAAGTTACTGTAAGGTGGGCAGGAACCAGAGAAGGGAGCTGAAAACACTGGTTATCTAGCAAAAGAATTCCTTCCTGCCCAAGAGCTGTGTGCCTGAGTCAATGTCAGAGCTGATAGGACTCCTGTATAGAGCCTCCCAGGGAGGGTACTGCCACAGCAGTTAGGCATCTTGTGCCCCTGCACAGAACACTCCCAGGCACCAGGCATGCCACAGCCATGAGGTCAGAGACCCCAGTCTCAGTCACTGTTGTCCCATTTTTGCTACTGCGCATTACACTCTTTCTTAAATGTCATTTTAAGAAGTTTACATATATTGACTCCTGAGTCTATGTGAACATTAGTTAACACAAGTTAACATTATATCTAAAACATGAATCAAAGAAAGGCTGAGAGAGCTTTTAACTTTCCTTTTGTGTGGCAAAGTGGCAAAATGCTTTCATGTTTCACGATATTAGCCTTTAAACAAATCAGGCTCTCACTAATTTTTAGAAATACATCTACATTTAAATTTCTTTTATCTCAGTGTAACAAATTTTACATATACCCTATTGATGACAGGTCCTATAATAGAACATTAAATGATGAGTTTAAAATTACCATTACAGACAAGTTTAATTTGGAGAATAGCAGCTTGATAAATTTTCTACTTTAAAGGCTTGTATACCTGGAAAATATGAACACATTTAATATACAAAGAATAATGTTTTTAAGTATGTTACCCCATGGAATAACTTTATAAATTAATCAGATGTCTCTAACAAACACATTTGAGTAATCCCATACATGTCGACTCTAATTCACTCATCTTATTGTAAAAAAACCAAGATATCAGACAAGTGTAAAAAAACAAAGATATCAGACAAATGTACCAACAGTATTTGCCGTCTCTTTCCTGTGGAAGAAAAGTCCTAGAAAAATTGATGTTAGACATTTTATAAACATCAACATTTAATGAGTTTGACCACCTAGAGACTTGTGAGTTAATTTTAAAGACATTTTGCTTCTATTAGTTTACCCAATTTATATTGAAACTTTTAAATCATGTGAATTGAAAGTATTCGGATCCATTTTTAAAATTTTAATTTTATGCACGCTTATATTTAACACAAAAGTAAAGGCCTTGTAATGCTTATCTCCATTGCAATGTAACAGATGTTCAAAAATAACTCTAGAGTTGGATAAAAAGAACTGATCAAAAATCATTAACCTAGGTATGTAGGATCAAAATTGTGAGCTCAAAAATATAGCATTTAAGAAAAACAAAAGTCCTAGAAGAAAAATGATAATGGTCATTAATTATAGCATGAGAAAATGAGAAGGAAAGAAGAGGTGAAGGGGAGAGAAAAAGAATTCTGAGTTGCAGCCCAGGAGAAATTTAAAATGGACACTGTTTTCCTTGGGTTTGAGACTGGTCTCCCACTTAGCATTCCGGCTTCCTCCATTTACATTTCAATGTAAGCCTTGACTGAGATCTGGATCTGAAAGCAGCTAAGGGGTTCTAGCAGAAACTTGATGCCTTGGGCATTTTAACCCTTTTTCCTCGTTAGTAATCAATTCAGGTTTGGACGCAGAAAATTGTGAAACAATTATCTCCCACTACTTGTGGGGAATGGGGCTGCTATGTCATACTTCTAACTGGGACGTGCCACTGATGGTTGGGCTGGTTACTCCCTCCACACCGGCGTATGCAGGACCTCATGACAAGGGGACTAGGTGGGCTGGGCCGGGGAATGGAAGCAGAAACAGAATGGGGTAAAGGAGATGGAGAAGCAGGGGAAGACAGAGAAGCAGGGGCCGGAGGTGCCTGAGCCTGCAGGAAGAGCCAAGAGGCAAGAAAGGAGAGACTCGAAGATAAGGAATCCCTTCCCATCTGCCCGCTTGCTCACGGGAGCTGTGTGCCGTTACACAAACGGATTTTGATGGCTTTAAGCTGGGGGTCAGGCAAAGGGTTCCCAGGGTTGTATCTGCCAGATTGGAGGACCCAGGTCCCGTGGTGAAGACTGATACAGCCGAGTCTGTGGCCAGGGCACCCTGAGGCCAGAGTAGTCGACTGGAGACGAGAAGGCAGCACATAGATGGTGTCGTCACACAAACATCCATGTGGGGCCAGGCAAAAGCCGAGAAGAGTTAAGGACCTGATATCAGGGTTTTCGAGTAGAAGTACAAGTGCGAATGCGAGTGCGCGAGCGTGAGCGTATGAGCCTCAACCCTGAAAGAGAATCTCCACCATAAAATCAGGAGTCCACCTGGCAGATAAGACCAACTAAGGGGCCAGCCGTAACCATAAAAGTTGTGGCTGGAAACCCCACCCCTCCACCGTCTGGAGGGTCCCGGATCAATGGTCGCTTCTCAGGTCGGCAGAGGAGTGTTTAAATTGGCCTAGGGGAACCCAGCTAGGACACTTACCGATCTGAAATCCGGGATGCACAGCAGAATGTCCAGGCAGAATGGAAGGTGAGGCTGTGTCCAGGGGTCACTGGGGTGTCGGATGGGGTTCCACTTGCTTAAGAGACAGTGGAAGAGCCCATCTGAGCCATGGCACCAATGTAAGGGATCCCACGAAAACCACGCCCGACACGGGAAATCACATAAGGGAGCTTATTAAGCAAACAGAGTGTCTCCCTGCAGGGTAAGAGAGGAAATGAGAGGAAAGAGAAAGGAGAGAGAAAGGGCGCGCGCTAGAGAGAGTGGAAAGCAAGGAGGAGAAAGAAAGCAAGTCGGGGAGAGAAAAGCAAGAGAGGAAAGATGGCGATTCAATTCCGCCAGGCTAACAGGGGACCAATAACGGAGGAGGATACCTGCAGGCTGACTGATGACCCGATAGCTAGCTAGGATGTGCACAGACTGACAAGGGGTTGGGAGGCGGGGAAATGCCTGCACTGGAAAGTTCGCGGGGAGCAGCTTCGTACACTACAGGATTCATGCTGGCCGGGAGGCCGTCCTGCTGCAGGGGAGCGACAGGACGTCGAGCGTCACAACTGCTCAGTGACAGAAGAGTCCAGACACGGGGGGGACCCACGCCCTCAGGGCCACTCAGTGAGGCGCCGCATGAAAACCATGCGCCGCCCGGTGCAGCACATGCTCTGCTGAGAGGGGCAGAGCTGGGGAGGTACGTGGAGACGGGAGGCGAGCAGGAGCGGGCAGGAAGGGGCTGAGAGCACAGGACGCGGGGGACCTGTCGGCAGTGGAATCCTCAGGGACGTAGCCAGAGGAAGCTAACACTGCCCTCATGGAGAGCCTAGGAGACGGAAGCAGCATTCCAACACAGGTCATCCAGAGAAAGGCCCGGTCCTGGGGTGGTTAGCTCTGCCAGAGTCCAACAGTGCCCACCACAGATCTCATGGTGACATCTGACCCCAGGTGAGGAACCAGAGCTGGGCGCCAGTCCCCCCGATGCTGGGTGGTGGGAGCTTCAGGGTGGCATGAGCCCATGGGGTTGGTGACATTGTCAGCAGAGGAGAGACCTGATGAGACTGGTCCTCCCACGTGACGCTCTGTGCCACCCTGAGACTGCCTAGAGTCCAACCAGCCAGAAGGCCCTTACAACCTTCAGGACCAGCAAGAGAAAGGCTCTCTTTGTACCAAGCACTCAGTCTGTGGCATTCAGCTGTGGCAACAGGCAGCCGACCAACCCAGCTGAAGACCTTGGGCTCTGCGCCTCCATCGTGTCCGTAAGAATGGATACTTTATGAATGAGTGGATCGTGTGTCTTGGTTGCGTGGTCAGCAGAGTTAGGGACAGAGCCCAAAGGGCCTGTTCTTTGCCTGCTTCTCCTGCCCTGGGGTCCCAGTGTGCTCCACAGCTTTCCCTCCACGCCTCTCTTTGCTGTGACAGTTCTCAGGACCTTTGAACACTGGGAGGCAGCTCAGCCCTCTACTCCCTGGGATGTGTAGGGTGGCTATTGCCAAGTGCACCCACACCCAGGTCTTGGGAAGCCAAGGCCAGGGTCCTGCTGATTGCAAGGACCCTGCAGGAAAGAGAGGATCAGACGGACCAGAACCAGAAATGTTGGCTGGCATTTCGGAGCCTCTACTGAGTGGTGGCCGTTCCAAGACCTGGTGCATCCGGTCCTCACGGGGAAGGTGCTCCATTTCCCAGCCACTCTCTAGCTCTGTGCTTTGGCCTCCTGCTCCAGGCCCCTTGACCCAGGCACATGGACCCCACGGCAGGGCACCCCGGGGAGAACTGGGCTGGGCACAGTGCTGCCCTCCCAGTGTAGGTTGTGCCCCGCCTTCCCTTCTTCTGCCCAGGGAACCGTGAGAGGCTGGGAGAGCACCACGTTGGATCCACATGGATTCTAAACAGTTCTCAAACTGGCTTGGTAACCAGCCAGTGCTCTAAAAGCCATGTGGAAGGCTGGCCTCCTCAGCAGGCAGGTGCTGGAGCTCGGCCTGCAGATGTTTCTCAGAGTGTGGGGGTCAGCAGAATGGAAGAACCGGAAGTACACAGAGCTGGGCGCAGGGTCAACAGAGCTAGGTACTTAGGACAAAGAGATAGAGAGACTGAATCTTAAAGGAAACGGTAGCCATTGAGATACAGAAAGCACAGTTGTGAACATTGGCCTGTGACCTTGTGAAATGAGCCACACAGGTGCAGGGAAAACCAGAGACACTGTGCCACCCCTCCCTGGCTCCACCTCCAGTCTGCTCCCTGACACCCTCCTCTCCATACTGGACCCCAGCCCCCAAGTCGGGCTGCTGCTCATCCTGATGTGGCGGAGATACCAGACTGGATATAAAATGAAATTATAAGGACATTATGATAAAGAATCAGTGCCTGGGGAAAGGTTAATTTCTCTCCCTCCCTGCTTCCAGCCTCCCTTCGGGAACCTAATTAACCGAGGTCCCTATCTATTGGGTTGTAAATAGCCTGAGGAAGCCTGAGGACTCTCTTGATACAGAAACATATCTGTGACAGGCTTCAGGACCAGAGAGGCAACCCATGCCTGCAGTTTCTTCTTACTTTGTAAACCTGTTAGGAATGTGGCTACATCACTTAATTGCCAGTATAAATTGTAGGTCACTATGCCAATTAACTCCTGTCTAAACAGTAACCTCGTAGGCTCAGTTCTTAGAGCTGTAGCCCTTGAGGAGATATGCTCTCGTCACCTCGAGTCCCTGCTGCCTGTGGAAAGTGCTTGACTGCCTTGTTCTGCACCCATGAGCCACTTACCATAAATTCTGTACGTGGTCCTTGAAGGTCAAGAATTCTAACCCACCGATGTTGTGATGGTCAAGAAATAGTGTCACACTTCCCATAAAGCCCCCACGACTTCAGTGCAGGGCCCAGAACCTCAGAGCACTAGCGCAGCTGGGTCTGAGTCCTCCCACCCTCCCAGTGGGCATGATCTCCACCATGTTGAAAGCCTGGTTCTCCCTCCAATGTGGGTCTACTTCCTAAGTAAACCTCTTCCTGTGCCTTTGGTTCTTGCTGGAATTCTTTCCCCTCAAGAATCCCGCTGGTCTGGAGTGCTTCTCTGGAGACATCTCTTCTCCCATGACACACCAGGCTCCACTCTGGACTCAACCAACCCCAGGGCGTGTGCAGCTATGACCCTGCAGGCCGGCCACACCCCTCATGGGTCCCTGGCTGCCTGAGAAGGGGCGGAAGGGCTTCCTGGAGCCTGTGCCACCTGGCAGGGGTCACCTACTGGTGTACCCCGTGCCTGGGCAACACAGCTCCTGGAGCAGGGCCTGAGTCCTGGCCACCACACCGGCACTGGGGAGGCAGGTGCAGGCCGTCAGGGGCACCGACAATACCGTGAATGCTATTTAAACCAGACCTTCCTTCCTTCCCCAGAGCAGGCCACCTGTGCCACCACTCTGCTCGTGCTGGCCACGGCCACCATGGAAGGAAGGCCCTTCCTAGGCCCACCAGAGGCCCTGCTGGTCCAGGAGGGCCCGTCCACACAGACTGCTCCTGGGCTTCCGCGGCTCCACATTCCCTGCCAGCCCGAGACCTGGAGACCAGAGGCCCACCCCTCACAGATACCTCGAGGAGCCCCTGTCCCCCCAGGCCAACATCTGACAACGGTGCTCCACACATCCCCCCAGCCCAGCGTGTCCCCAAGGTCAGTCACAACGCTTAGTGGGTCTTCAGGCCTCAACCACAGCCAAGTGAATCCTCTGGGTCCCTGGTAGTGAGGCGGGGGGGGGGGGGGGGACAGAAAGACAGTGGAGGGTAAATAAATAGTCAGGTCAGAGTGGGGTAGGGGGCTGATTAGAGGGGGGAAATGAAGTCCTGCTGCCTCCAGCGCCCCTCCCCTTCCCTGCCAGGCCTACCTGCCTCCAGGGCCCCCTCCCCTGCCCTGCCAGGCCTACCCTGCCTCCAGGGCCCCCTCCCCTGCCCTGCCAGGCCTACCTGCCTCCCGGGCCCCCTCCCCTGCCCTGCCAGGCCTACCTGCCTCCAGGCCCCCTCCCCATCCCTGCCAGGGCTTCCTGCCTCCAGGGCCCCCTCCTCATCCCTGCCAGGCCTACCTGCATCCAGGGCCCCCTCCCTATCCCTGCCAGGCCTACCTGCCTCCAGGGCCCCCTCCCCATCCCTGCCAGGCCTACCTGCATCCAGGGCCCCCTTCCCTGCCCTGCCAGGCCTACCTGCCTCCAGGGCCCCCTCCCTATCCCTGCCAGGCCTACCTGCCTCCAGGGCCCTGATACCGCCGTTCACACGGTGGGGGTGACGAGTTCTGCTCCTTCTAATGTTGAAGATTGAACACTAGAGAAGCACGCCAAGGCAAGCATATTAAACAGGTTTTATTTAAAGGTAATAATACAGACTTCTCCCGGCAGGGAGAAGAGGGCCATGGCTGATGTTCTAAAGTCCCCCGAAGTGAGCGCACCCTACATCTTTTATAGGTTAAATTCTCTTTTGTTCTTTAGTTCTCTCCTCCCCTTATCTCTTTCCTGCCTACGTGACTAGGCCTGGTTTTGCATTAAGTGAAAAGCCATGGGCAGGGGGAGGGCCAAGGTGATTCAGGCAGGCAAGGCCCAGGGGGCATTAATTAGCAGTTCCTGGCTTGCAGTTCTTGATAAAGGCAGGTAAATTTGGTAATCAATGGGCTCCAGAGCTCCTTGACATTCCATTCTTCCAGGGGCAGTCTCCAACTTCCAGAGGCAAATGATTTTATGGCCTCCATTTCCCTCGATTTGACCTGATTCCCTATTTCTACACTAACTGCCTGTCCCCAATTCTGGCTTCATTCCCCCCTCTAATCTTAGGAACTCCATGCTGCTGGGGAAGGAGGTCGATGACCGCTCTGACTTCTTCGAGCTGGAAGTGGGTGGCGTGGGGCAAGCAGCTTGGAGTTCCTTTTCTAAAAATCGGGTCAATCGAGGGGTCCCAGGAAGAAGCCTGGTTGGGGAAGAGCAGGTTGTAAAGTCATCTGGGGATGGGTGCTTCTATGATAGAAGAACAAAAAGACATGAGTACTGAAATGAGATTAGTACAAAGTAATGTTGCAGCATCTGAAACATGCCACTGAGTATCATGAAAATGACAGAAGTCAATCTCTCACCAGGAGGTGGAAGAACTGAGAAATTGTTCCCATAACTAGGCCTAGCAAAGGCTGGAGAGGACAAGGCCTTTATTTGGGGACTTTAACATTTTCCAGGTTGTCAGGAATGTAAACATGATATTTAACCCTTAATGTCATTGATGTCCCCAGAAAATATAGTTAAGCTACTTAATGTCACCTGATTTTGTAAAATATCCCTTTATTGGTATAACCTGTGTTTAGTAGAGATCTCTATACTTCTGTTACTTAGGGCTAGATAATCATACCTGTGTAGCTTAGGAAGGTCTTAAACTGACTAAAACTTCTGACTCTGGTGGTTTCTCTTGATAGTTATCAGGCACATTTGCTGAAGAATCTTTCATTTGTAGCTTCCAGTCTTTATTCTAGTGGGCTAGTACAAGTGTACATCTTAAGTTACATTTAACTATTATTTCCTTTAAATGCCCAAGAATGGCTATATTTTGGTTTTAACTGTTTTGCTGGGTATCTAAGATCAAGCTGGTCAAATTGACCTGGTTCCTGTCTTCTTAAAGAGTCAGCTGAGTTCTCACAGGGGTCACTCGTAGAGAACTTAAGAGCGGCTTCCCGGTTCCACCAGTGACTTTGATTAGGCAGGGTCTCTTGATGAGGTGACTTCCTTTAGAAGCATCAAGGGATGTTTCCCCTTTTCCATGACCCTCCTCTGCAGCAGATGCACTGGGTGATTTTTCATCCTCTAGTCTCAACAATCTCCTTGATCAGGAGGTTGTGTGACCCAGAGTTGCAATGCTCCTTAGAGAAGTTCTCTTATTCCCTGGGTTCAGGCTGACCGTTGAGGGCAAGACCCAAATAAGGACTTTTCTTGACCTCTGTATTTAACTCCAGTCTCTAAGTTTGATCTTAATTATCCAGCAAGCCAGTCTCATCAGTCATAAAGTAAGAGTAATGGGCTTTAACTTCAATGTCTATAACTTTACAGTTATTTACCCTTTTATCTAACTGGAGTCTGTATTAGTACTGGAAGTTACCACTATCTGTTCTATAGGTGATGGCTTATTATCACAAGTTATTTAGGCTGTGTGTTCTTGAAGCAGCTACTTCTGCAAAACATTAACAGGTAACAGTTTTACTAAATGAAATTAACAAGAGTAAAAATATATTTTGTTTGTATAATAGCTATCTTGAATTTTGACTGAGAACCACATTATATCCCCTATTTGAGATCACACTACTTTTACAACAAGAACCAATCTTTTGACTATAACTTTAAATAAGCTGAAGTCTGGCTTATTTTGGAGCCATTCTACACACAGTGAGGTGGGAGGCAGAGCCTTATCTCAGGTAAGGCGTGGCTCTTTACAGATCTTAAGTGTTCTAATTCTGATGTTGATCTTTGCCTCTTTCTTAAATGTCATTTTAAGAAGTTTCCATATATTGTTTCCTGAGTCTATATGAACACTAGTTAAAACAATTTAACATTATATCTAAAACATGAATTAAAGAAAGCCTGAGAGAGCTTTTAACTTTCCTTTTGTGTGAATAAGTGGCAAAATGTTTTCATGTTTCACAATATTAACCTTTAAACAAGTCAGACTCTAATGTTTAGAAATACATTTACATTTGAAATTCTTTATCTCAGTGTAAAAAGTAACAAATTTTACACATACCCTATTGATATCAGGTCCTATAATAGAACATTAAATGATAGAAATAAATCCCCAATAAAATTTACTCTTTATAAGTTTAAAATTACCATTACAGACAAGTTTAATCTGGAGAATAGCAGCTTTATAAAATTCCCTGCTTTAAAAACTTGTGTACCTGAAAAATATGAACACATTTAATATACAACTAGTGACCATTTCACAATTACCTTGACATTTTTATCTTACCAAATTTAGTTTTTGAAGAAAAATGTAGACTCTGTAACATAGTACAATACTCTATAACAGTTGTTTAACCATAATTGTATACACTCCAATTTTCAAGACTAATTGTTCTAAAGAATAAAACTTAATAGACACAAAGTTAAGAGTAAATTAGTGTTTCTAAGAAATCCTTGTCATTTTACCATATAGATTAAGCTTTGGTTTATATCAGAACATTAATATTTCACCTTAGGAAAAACCTTAAATAGCTTTAGGTGTCTCACACACATACAACCAACTTAGTTACACGCAAACTTGTTCAATTTTGTCCTTTAATTACACAGTCTTTCTTAGCACTTACTTAGACCCTCATGTATTTCATCACACAAGAACTTTCTTACCCAGAAACATTTTCTTTTTCCTTTTACTAAATATATTTCCATACCCAGAACCTTTTATTTTCTCTTTCTTATTTGTTGACCCCTTTTTGTTCACATTCTGAAACAACTCTTATGAAATTTCTGAATTTAGATAAATTACTCTATTAAGATTAAATATTTTGTTGTTTATAGTACTCTAATTGAAACACAGTTGAAACTTTTGGGACCCTTTGTATACAGAATTGCACTTGTTAGGACATAACTCTTCGTAACCTTGGTTTTAGTTTAGTGATGACACAAAGCAAGTTTAAACCCTTTTATTTACCAACCTATGAAAACACCAATAATGTTTAAGTATGATACCCCATGGAATTTAAGGAGTTAAAAGTACTCGATGTTATTAACAATTAGCATTTTAACTTTGTAAATTAATCAGATGTCTCTACAAACATATTTGAGTAATCCCATACAGGTTAACTCTAATTCACTTATTCTGTAAAAACCAAGATATCAGACAAGTGTCCTGAAGAGTATTTGCTGTCTCTTCCCTGTTGGAGAAAAGTCCTAGAAGCAATTGATATTAGACACTTTATTAACATCAATATTTTATTAGCCTGACCACCTAGAGACTTGTGAGTTATTTTCAAAGACATTTTACTTTTATTATTTTACCCAATTTGAACCTTTTTAAATCACGTGAATTGAGAGTATCTGGATCCATTTTTTTAATTTTAATTTTAGGAGCTCTCATTTTTTGATACAGACAAAACATGACATCAGACAGCACAACATACAAATAACACAAAATTAAAGGCCTTGTAACTTTATAGGTGAATCTCCATTGCAATGTAACAGATGTTCAAAAACTCTAGTTGAATAAAAAAATAGAACTGATCAAAAAAAATCATGAGCTCAAAAAAAAAAAACATAATTAAAAAAAACAAGAGTCCTGGAAAAATGATACGGCCGTTAATTACTTTAGTGAAGTACCATAAAATTTACTTTTTCTGGAGTTTAGATAAGGCTCTCTTTACCTTTTTTTTCCCTTGGGTTCGAGACCGGTCTCCTACTGAGCCTTTAGGCTTTTTTAATGTGAGCCTTGACTGAAATCTGGAAGGATCTAACAGATTTTAACAGAAACTTTGTGCCTAGGACATTTTAGCCATCTCATCAGGACAGGTTGGATGTCAAAGAAAATTATGAGACCTTATTTTCCATTACTTTTGAGAATGAAGCTACTTTGCTAAGTTCTTCACTGAGATATGCCATTGGTTATTGAGCTGCCTATGGCTGCTTATCCAGGATTTATTTTCCCTTTTGTGACTAACAAGTTAAATCTTGCTTCATAGGTAAGCGGAGGACAGGAGCTTGAAGTAAGGCCCCTTCTTGATATTCCTGGGGCAGAATATTGTCCTATAGTGGCTATGTTCTGCAGTATTGAACCTAATGATGACATAATTAAGCTTTATTTTTGAGATCTTTTAATTCCTATTAGCTAAGAAGTTTAGGAGCTCTAAAATGGCCTTTTGATATTCCTCCTGGGTGGAGGCACATAAAGGATGTCATTTACTTACTGGAGAACAATAACAGATGTTTTATCTCTGAATTTTGTTAAGTCCTTAGCTAAGGTTTGTCCGGAACAGGTGAGGGCCATCTAAATCCTGAGGCAACACTGTCTAGGTTAGTTGAGATACAGTATCTGGTTCATCAAAGGCAAACAGAAATTGCCATTCAGAGTCTAGCATAAACAGGAAAAGTCATCTTTTAAATCTAACTTAGTAAACCAAGCAGCAGTTGGAATACAAGATAAAAGTATATGGATTAAGAACTACAGGGTGGGGGAAATTACTGCTTCATTATTCTAAGGTTTTGGACTAGGCAGTTTGCTTTTTAACTCCTAAAATGGGCAAATTGCATGGACTATTGCAAGGCATTAAAAGTTTCTATCAGTTTGAATGATCTTTAATAAGTCCTTTTCCTTGCCTATAAGTTCCCTTTTTTCCTTTTGATGTCTATTAAAAAAACAGAAGATGCAAGCTGGAGAAGATCATCTGAGGATTGATCAGGGCCACGTGCCAATTATTGTAATTTCCTCTAAATATTTGGGGCTGACTAAATGGTAAATTTATACTTTAAAAGTAGGTGGCCCTTTATGGATTCAGGATTCAGGGTGGTGTGTTTTCTTATTGCTTTCCTAAGTCTCTCCATGAAAATAGCAGGACTTTCCTGAAGGCTGCATAATAGTTTCCTAGGCATCCTACTCATTTGAATCCCAGTTAGGATGGTTTCTGGGAACTGCCTGTGCTCTAGATGGTTAATAACATAATTTTCCAGGTGAAGTCATACCTGGCATAAGTTTTGAAACATCTCAATATTTATTAGGATCCTCCAAAAGCCTCCTTAAATTTATTTTTGTCTGTCTTAAGTTGGGAGGGTCCCCTCCATTTTCCTCCCTTAGTAGGTGATTCCTGAAGTCTTTCACTTTTCATGGTAGAGATCATTGATGTCAAGCATGGTAACATATGAAAGGCACTTTTCTTGATCATTTGCAATTTAGCAGTATGCAGGCTAGTGGTGAACCTGGCAATACTGTTGAGAGAGAAGCTCCCTGAGTTAGAAGTATTAGGGACGTCTCCCTAACTTTGAGCTTCCTTACGGTCCAGAAAACCCGTCTCTCACTACCTGGCTTTGCCAAAGTTATTTCTGGCCTCCTTCGGCAAAGTACTAGGGTCCTAGTTTGCCCTGTGCTAGGGACCCTGGGAGGATTCAGACTTAAGGGCATTACTGCTTTCCTCCTGCCACTATAAACTCCTAATTGTGAAAAACGATGACAAGTAAAAAGCTTGCCTTTTGCTTATCTTTTTGCCCTGTAGACTAAAGGAATCTCCAGAGGGTGAGGGGACATCTATTGGTTGTTAGGTGTATAACGCCCTTTGCTTGGAGGGTCTCACGGGAGGGGTTTTTAAATGCCTCCCTCTTGCAGCTTAAAGAGAACACCGTGAGCACATTTAAGCACAGGAACAGTAATGGGGACACTCTAGTGTCTACACTAGTGAAGGCTAACTATGCGAACAAAGGGAACCTGGGCATTTTCACACTAATCATCCCAGGCCTTAATCCTATAGCTTGAATTCCTAATGTCTGACCGGCAAGGGAAGGGGAGCATCCAGGAGGGAGTGGATGTGCGGGAGTGTTGTGCACTGTGCGGCCCATACGGAGGCAAAGGTAATTGACGCTTTCCCTCGGTGCCATTCGTCTACCGATCACTCTGGATACCCCTCAGGGCTGTCGGGAGGTGGAGTCCGGAGAAGGAACCTTTGGGGTCCACCCGAGAGTAGCCCGGGCCGAGAACCCCGCAGTTGTTCCAACCCTTCCTCCACCTCCACGCATCCTGGGCAGATCAGGACTAGGGACACTGTGTACTCACGGCAATTGCGCTCCGGGCCTGGGCAGAAAAGTAGGAAACGGCTTCAGCAGAGTCCAACATGCCTACAGAGCAGGTGATTGGAAACTTGCCTGGGCCGGGAAACCTTTCACCCGAGTCTTAAGAATGGCAGCTGCACTAACTGCATTTAAGGAGCCGACGGGTGCCCATTTTGCCCTCCAAAAATAAAGAGACAGAAAGATGCACCTCAAACAGATGTGGGGTGCGTGGAGAGAGAAGCTTACTTACCTCGGCGTAAATCTCGGTGGGACCTCCAAATCTGATACCGCCGTTCACCGGTGACGAGTTCTGCTCCTTCTAATGTTGAAGATTGAACACTAGAGAAGCACGCCAAGGCAAGCATATTAAACAGGTTTTATTTAAAGGTAATAATACAGACTTCTCCCGGCAGGGAGAAGAGGGCCATGGCTGATGTTCTAAAGTCCCCCGAAGTGAGCGCACCCTACATCTTTTATAGGTTAAATTCTCTTTTGTTCTTTAGTTCTCTCCTCCCCTTATCTCTTTCCTGCCTACGTGACTAGGCCTGGTTTTGCATTAAGTGAAAAGCCATGGGCAGGGGGAGGGCCAAGGTGATTCAGGCAGGCAAGGGCCCAGGGGGCATTAATTAGCAGTTCCTGGCTTGCAGTTCTTGATAAAGGCAGGTAAATTTGGTAATCAATGGGCTCCAGAGCTCCTTGACATTCCATTCTTCCAGGGGCAGTCTCCAACTTCCAGAGGCAAATGATTTTATGGCCTCCATTTCCTCGATTTGACCTGATTCCCTATTTCTACACTAACTGCCTGTCCCCAATTCTGGCTTCAGCCCCCTCCCTATCCCTGCCAGGCCTACCTGCCTCCAGGGCCCCCTTCCCATCCCTGCCAGGCCTACCTGCCTCCAGGGGCCCCCTTCCCTGCCCTTAGGCAGACAGGGAGAGGCACCCCTGGAGGGCTTCTTGCCCACCTTTGGCCCACCTTTCGGTCACTAGTCACTAGGCAAGACAAGTGGGGAGGAGGCGGGCGAACAGAAGAACTCTAAGATGTCTGAAAGGGACACCCCATTTCCTTAGACACCCAGCTCTGGGTCCCTCTCTGTGGAGAATTCTGTCTCTTCTATCCTTTAAATAAAACTTGCTTCTACGCCTGCCTCTGCCTCTGGGGTGCTCAGTCTTCACCTCCGGGGACCCGGGAACGCACCCTGGCTAATGCCCATCACCGGTGTCAGCAGTTCCCAGAGGAGGAGCACGGGTCACAGGAAGGTGACAGTGAGTGCCATGCTGCATTCCACGGAGCCCACTGGAGGTCCCAGGCAGAAGAGCACGAGGGAGGACAGGCCCTGCCGTGTGAGCGCAGGCCACACCTGCCGCCGGCACCAGGCCAGGTGCCCAAGGGCAGGGTGCTCCCCCCTGAGGAAAGGAGGGCGAGGGCGCGGGGAAAGCAGCAGATCCTCTCCGCAGGCTGACCAGGAGGAGTGCTGATGGGGCCCAGCCACCACGCCAGCTGCCAGTCCCGACGGGGCCGCTCCCTCCTGGGTCTGTGACGACCCCTCTCTGAGGGCTGTCTGCTCTGTACTGTCCTGTGATGGCGAGCCCACTCCCAACAGCCAAGGCAACAACGGCCCGCCGGAGCCCCCGTCCCAAGACTGCCCCCGGGCAGATCATCCGACCAGCGGCACTTGGCAGCACTGCCCTGATGCCCTCCGGGTACCGCTAAGCCAGTGCTGCTGCCCCTGTGGGCCTGCCTTTGGGAGGCCTGGAAGAGCAGTGTCACCAGCCCCGACCTCACGGCTGCCTCCTGCCCTTCTGGCTGAGGCTGCAGTCTCCCCGTCTTCCTGACTCCATTTTGGCTCCTCCCCAGCCACCCCCATAGGCAGCAGGACGGAAGCATCCAGTCTGTGCCACCTGGAGCAGCAATGATTAGCACGACCTTCAGGCTCAGGGGAGGAGCAGGGCCTGCTCCAGCTCAGCCCTGGAGCTGCCTGCAGGAGGGAGGGATCGACTGGGACCCCGAGGCCGATAAAGACCCACCACCACCCACAGCCAAGGACAGAGCCAGGGGTTGGGGGTCTAAGGCTAACGCAAGCTGAGAGTGCACTCCAAAACTACAAAAATACCTCAAGCTCGCAAAGTCGACAGAGCGTAGGCTGGCGTTGCCAGGGGCTCTCCCTCAGCCGGGAGGCATAACGCTCCCGTGTCCCTAGCTTCGTGGCCAATTCAGCTCCCGTACTGCACTGGGGCAGGAAGGAGGTTCCAGGCAGAGGAAAGGCGGAGCCCGCCTCACAGGCCGTGAGGCGCCCTTTGCCCCTGCCAGCAGCGCCAGCCCTGCTCAGCAGGGTCAAGTTCAAGCTGCAGACTGGCATCTGACGCCCTCTGCCTGGATGCCCACACCTGCCCGGCCAGGTCGCTCCCAGCCGGGTCGAGGCCTTCTTTCCTGGAGGTGCCCTCTGGCCGGCCTGCAGGCCTGTGTCCCGGAAGGCCTGGCATCCCTCCTCCTGGGTGACAGTGCCGTTCAAGCTCTTCTGCCTCTCCTCTCCTCAAGCTCCAGGCAGACATGCTGTGTGTGCTCTGCATCCTCCCTCACGGCCACCTGGGGAGCCTCCAGGTGTACAGCAGCTGTGGCGGGCTGGGACCGCAGTGGGCGCCAGCCTGGTGCTGGCCCCCACAGGCGGTGACACCTGGGACCCCAGTGCAGGTTCTTTCTGAGCAGTCTGGGCCCTGCAACAGCGGTGGGCAAATGAGTCCCTGTGCCTGCCCGGTGCTGATGACCGAGGTGGGCAGTGTACCACCCGGCCAAGCACGCCGGCCATCTTCCCACCTCCCAGCTGCTGCGAGGAGAGAACTCACTTCCTGTCGCAGAGTCCCAGCTCCAAGCTCCTCACACAGACCTTCCTGAAGGAAGCTGTCCCTCGCCCGAAGCCTGACCCTGTGATAGCCCAGGCCTGGGCAGCTCCGCTCCTCCTCAGCCTGCAGGCGCGGGCTGTGGCCTGTGGGCTGGGCCTGGGAGGCGCGCCCGCAGGGAGGCCCAGCTTTAATGAAGCCCCTGGGAAAGTGGCGTCAGTACCCCAGGTGACAGGAACCTCACCACTGGCGGAGGCCCATGTGCATGCAGAACCTGCGCAGGCCCCTCAGTGAGTGCAGTGGAGCCGCGGGAAGGAGCTCGGCTGTGAGAGTGACGCATTCACTGCCCTCTCGATAGCTGGAGTCTTCTGGGACATCCCCGCAAACGTGTAAGGCTGGGGAGAACATCCCTAAACCGGGGTGTCATCCACAGGGCCACCACCTCCTGTCACAGGTCCAAGAACAGGAGCAGTCTCCTGTCGAGAGGCAGGAAGGCCCGTCTTCCTGCTCACGGGGTGGCACGCACTCCTGAGGCCCTGACCATGTCCCCTGCAGGCAGACCTGCAGGCTGAGGCTCCGTCGTCAGGACACCCTACCTGACCCGCCTGATCCGGGCACACAGTGTGGACTGTCCCCTGCTCAGGGCCTTCTCCAGAGACCGCCAGAGCAAAAGTCTCCACTGGATGCTGAGCTCCCCAGGAGGCCACGTGATCCTGGCTCCCACTTCCCAAGGCCCTCAGAGAACTGCAGCGCCTCCGGTGGCTAGCGTGTTAGGGGCAAGTGCCACTGGACCTGACTGGGTGACACATGGAGCCCTCGACACAGAGCCGACTGAGGCCCAGGTGCTGGCGGGCCCTCACAGCTGCCACAGCCATCCCCAGGTGCTGGCCCAGGGCCCGCTCAGGCAGGCTTGTTCCTGTCCCGCGCAGTGAAGCCCGCGTGAAGCCGGCGAGCGTCCATGTGCACCTGTGAGGACTCCTGAGCAGGGGTGCTCCTGACGGCAGGCAGCCTGTGTGCACCCAGCCCCCAGCTCCTCAGTCTAGTGAGGAGGCGCCTAGTCCCCTGGCAGACTCCCCGTGTGCTGTTTCATGTCCCATTCTAGAAGAGTGGGGAGCAAACATGGCGTAGGGCACTGGTTCTGGAGCCATGCCTCCTGAGGTCAGCTCTTGGTGACGCAGCTCTTGGCACCTTTGCAAGCACATTCTGTTCCCCAACATGGCTGGAGGCTGACCTCCAGGCCAGGAAGGCACTGTGCCTGCCCAAGGCCAGCCAGCCTCAGCCCCCAGAGGGCCTCCTCTGCTGACCTTGTTTTCCACGCAGGAGGGAGACATGCTTCGAGGGCCTTGCTATGTTCAGCACACAGAACTGGTTCAGTTTTAGCCCTGGAGTCTCCCTAGGAAAAAGTAGCTGACCCCGAGTCAGGAAAGTCCAACTCCAGCAGCTGTGCACCCTTGGGGTGGGCAGTGGCTCGTTCTATTCTGTTTCCGCACAAGAAGGATCAGGCGAGATGAGCTGCTGCTCCCTGGACTTGCCTGCCATCTGCCACCTTCAGGACAGTGGCTTCCTGCGCGTGCGGCCACTGAGCCCTGAGCTGTGGTATGTGGTTGGGACTGGGCTCCCAAATTAGCTGAATGTTAACTTCCTTGAATTTAGGGGTGGGCAGCTGCTCGTGGCTGGTGGTTCCCACATTCTCAGCAGGACGTCATCTTTGAACATAGGAGGGACTGCAGCCCACAGGAAAGGGTCTGTGTGTCCCTGTTTTGAACTTTGAATCAGGAAACCATAAAGAAAGCTAAAGTGAAACAGTCATTTTATTTGGGTACACCTTGGGAGCACGGGCAGGCCCTCCCCTCGGGAGCAGGACCGGAAGCTTTTATTGTTCAAGGAGGATTCTCTAGGGATGAGCAGACCTGAAGCAAGTCCAGCAGTTAAAACTGGTCCAAGCCAGGGTGGGTGTAAATTCCAACAGCCACGGGCACATCCAGGTCAGGAGGCAAACTGGCCTGTGGGGCATTTCCCAGACCTTGCAAGGTATCGTTAGATTCCCAAAACTGTGCCTCTGGCGGATTCGGTTCCCAGTTCTGTGCGGCCATCTGTGCAGCTGTTTACCCATCAGTACGATCTCTACACTCAGAAAAGGGGTGTTGCCCTTTGACCATTCTGCAACCATTTTGATTTTTACAATATCAAAACTTGGCCTTTAGATCTTTGAAATAGAAACATCTGGTCACTCTGAGCAGCCTCCAGGTCAGTGAGACTGGAAACCTCTGGACCCCAGGGGTGCGGGGTAGACCTTTAATGTGCTTCCTGCTGTGGCCTCTGCACAGGGTCTCACCGCGGAGCGGGGCTGCCAGCTGCGCCAAGCCCAGGAGGCCCTTTCCAGAGTCTCTCCAGCACAGGGCTCCCCGCTACTTGGGCCTCTTTTTGCGCACAGTGTGGCTGTCACCAAGAGTCCACCTGAGCCAGCTTCTGTCTTGTTCTATTAAGCCAGATAAGGAAGCAGGAGACACAGGGGCCATCTGGACAAGGGCACCCCGAAAGGCAGGTCCCAGGTGACAATGAGTCAGGTGGAGCCTCTCCCACGGGGCAGGGAGCACTCCAACAATCGGCGCCAGAGCCAGCGTGAGCCAGGGAGGCCCAGAAGCAGCTCCGAGGACCCGTGGCAGAGCCTCCAGCCCAGGCCTGACCCCAGGAGGGAAAAGGGCAGGGGCCTCTGGCCCAAGCCTTCCGGGAAACCCCTCCAAGGCACATCCGGCTACCGTGGAGCGCTGGGGAGCCAGCGAGGCGTGGCGCGCCCTCTCAGCGTGTGCCTGGGAACACTGACCCTGGTCTCAGTGGGTGGGCCCGGGTTTGGAGCTGCTCCCTACCAGCAGTGCAGACGCGTGTGCAGAGTCGGCAGTGCCACCCCGCTCAGCCACTGAGGGTCACCGCACAGCACAGCCCACCCAGACTCAGGGCCTCGAGGCAATGTCCCCCGCCACCTCCTCTGATGGTGGGCTCAGGAGCCGCCAGCTGGGCTCCAGCTCGGGGGCTCTCCAGGGGAGCAGGAAGGCACCAGGGCTACGAGAGGAGGGTCTGCAGAGGCACCGCCGTGACTCCTTTCCACTCTAGCGTCCCCCGACACGGCAGAGGCTCCAGTGGCTGGAAACCACGAGGCCTTTCTGACTTGGCCCTGGAAAGACTCACCTGCTTTGTGGTCAGGCATCCAGCCAGTTCTGCCCCATGTGGGAGGGACACAGGGAGGCCAGGACATGGGCCACTCAAGGGAAAACATGCTTTTAGAATTAGAGTGTAATTGACAACAACTTGAAATGATGAGAGGCCGTTTGAAACTCTTCCAGGTGAGTGGACGATGGTCCTATGGTGGCCTGCAGGGGCCTGGGGTGGCCTGCGGGGCGGAGGCTGCAGGGGTGGGGAGTAGCGTCCTCCCCAGTGGGCCGCATGCTTGGAGGACACCGTGGTGTAGAGCCGGATGTTCCCCACCAATCAGTTCTGTCCTGTGGTGCCTCTGTCCCAGCTGCACCCCCTCAGGAAGACTAGGAGTCTCAGCAGGATTCAGAACGGGGAAGCAGGCTGCAGCCTGGGGGCACCAGGTGAGAGAGCCAGGGGCCTCTTCATGGGTGGCCGCTGAACACTGTGTCGCTGTGGCAGGGGGTCACCAGAGCCACAGGCAGGCACCGTGGGATCCTGCACTCTGAGGCTGCAGCTTCTGTGGTCCGGACATCATGTCTCAGGTGACTGTGAGGCACACACACCCCAACACTGGCGCATGACAGGAGGGCATGCCCACAGTGCAGCCGCAGGGCTGCAGGACAGCAGGCGCTCCAGGGCTTCGTAAGGGAAGCGCAGCAGCTATCAGCAGGCAGCTCGGGGCAGGAGGGTTGGACACGGTGTGTGCCTGGGTGCTCCTCTGCATGGGCAGGCCTGGAGGGGCCCCGAACAGAAGCAGGGACAGGCAGATGGGGTGGGGAGGCGGACAGGCTGGCGTCCTCCGGTGTATCTCCACTGTTCCTGGTTTTGAACTGTTTATCACCTCGTGAGAAACACTGGCACGCCCACACCACAGTGTTTGAACATGTCTGGGTCCGACTCCATCCTGGCTCCGCAGTGAGGATTGTCTTCTCGTTCTCTCGAGTCTGTCTCTCTTCTGTAACGTGCACTCATTGCTCTGATCTCGTGGCCTTCAAAGGCACACGTGTGGACATGCCTGTGTGCACACACACGTGCCTGCACATGCACACACCCAGGTGCACCTCACACAGGAGAGAAGCAAGCCCTTAGGCTGACTGGCAGCCATGCTGCTTAGCTGCACGCATCTGGCACCCCACATGCCCCAGGTACCGCGGTACAGCCCAGGGGTAGTTGGCACAGACGCCCAGGGAAAGTGACCCACCACCACATGGGGGAGGTCAGTGACGAGGAAGAAGAGCCATGTCGTTCTGGGGATGAAACAAGCACAGTGACGGGGACCTGAGCTGCCCAGCATGCATGGGGGATGAGGCACAGAGCCGGAAGGCTGGGCTAGGGCAGGAGGGGCAGGCCTGTGCCCCTCAGGCTCAGGAGGTGTGGGGCCCTCCAGCTCCAGACAACCAGCGTGAGCTGTAGACTTTTTCAGCAGCGGAGCTCCCTGGGTCCAGCGCTCACCCCCTCCTCCAGGAGGCCTGTGGCTCCCTGGGTCCAGCCCTCGCCCCCTCCTCCAGGAGGCCTGTGGCTCCCTGGGTCCAGCCCTCGCCCCCTCCTCCAGGAGGCCTGTGACGCACACGCCGGTGGCCTGAGAGCAGGTGAGTGTCCTCCGCGTGGTGTGAGCGTCCACCTGCAGGTGGTCTGCATTGGAGGAAGAGCGCCCTGGGTGGAAGGAAGCCAGGTTGCTCCCTGTGAGGGGCGGAAAGGAGGCGCTGGTCTCCAGGAGTATGCAGGACCTGCGGACACAGGCAGACAGGCCTCGAATGACAGGTGGTCACTAGCTCCCTCCCCAGAAGTGTGGGGACAGGTGGCCATAGAGGGGATGAGCGACTTGGGGGAAGAAATGGGGCCTCCTGACATGGCCCTCTACCTAGTTGAGCGGCATGGACCACTGTCCTCTGCCCAGGATGCCACAGCAGTGTCCACGGCCAGATGCAGAACCACCTGGAAAGCCAGTGACCAGCAAGTGGCCCGGCCCCACCTCGGAGACTCTGGTAGGTCCCACGGCCCAGAACTCCAGCTCCTGACCAGCAGGGTCACAGCAGCACAAGGACATAGGCCTGGGAGCCCCTGAAGAAGGACCTGACGTTCCTCTCACAGCTTTACTGCAGTTTGCCCTGTGCCAGGCGGGGCCGGCCATGATGACCCTGTCTCCTGAGGGAGAACAGGCCTCGATTCCGCAGCACTGGGTGAAATTTCTGCTCAAGTCTGTGTCCGTCACCCAGATCCTCAGACCTCAGAGGACGAGGCGCCTCCCAATGCCACAGCAGGAGCATCGTCCCCTGGGGCTCTGCTGCTGCCAGTGCCAGAGCGCACAGAGTGCCCAGGAGGGACGCCTGTCCTCCAAGGGGCCTGTTGGCACCTGGCTGCTGCAGATGGAATTGGTGGGCAGAGACGCTGTGACTGGGGTCGGGGCTCTGGTCCTTGGTGGCCTGACCCGGCTGCATCACCAGACTGCCCTCAGTCTCGCTTCCCATCTGCAAACTGCGGGCTGTGCTGGGTGAGTGTTCAGGTGCATTAGAACGAGTTCTGAGGCCTTACCAACTGTCACATGGGCTTCCTCCTCCGAGCCAGGCATGGAGCTTTCTGAACCACGTGTGTGCAGGTGCGAATGATGCACACGTGTGTGCAGGTGCAAATGTTGCACACGTGAGAACATGTGCACACACACACACCTGTGCACACACCGCACATGTGAATCTGCAGTAGGTCCCACTGTCTCTGCTGTGCCCGCTGGGATGGTCTAGTTCCAGGCCCTCTAGGGTTGTTGGTGGGACCCTGTTCAGTGCAAGTGTGGTGCTCAGGACCTGTGCCCGTGCTCCCGCTGGCCAGGCTCTCTCTGGGGTCCAGAGTCTGCCCACCACAGCCCCAGTACCGTTAAAACTGCAGGGCTGACTGACCTCCTGGTGATTCAGACCACTCTGGCCTCCCCGCATCTCTCCTGCCTCCAGCTGGAGACAGCTCTGGGCTTTTAAATGTCAGTGACTGAAGAAAACACGGAGACGTGTGACCCACACATAGACATGGAGCGTGCTGCGGGCTTGCGTGAGTGTGAACGCATGTGCTGTTTTCTGTTGGGGGTAACGGAGCACCACGGACTGGGCAGGCTGCAGAGGAAAGCCAGGAGCATCACAACCTGGGGCAGGGGCAGGGGTTTGGCCCCAGACAGCTCCATTCCAAAATCCAGCTGTCCCGAGGGGCCCTGGGCAGCCCTGCTGGTGAACATGGGTGCCACTCAGCTCAGGCTGAGACCAGAGGCCTAATCAACAGGCATTTGTTTTCTCACGTCTGAGGCTGGAGTCCAGGGTCAGGTCCTCCCAGGGCTGTTCCTGCCAAGGCGGCTCCGTCAGGGCGAAAAGATGCCACCTCCTCCCCGTGTCCTCCTGTGGTGTTTCCTGTGTGTTCCTGTGCCCTGCCTCCCCTTCTTCAAGGACCAGCCAGATTTGACTTCATTTGAACTTGACTTTTTCTGCAGAAGCCCTGTTTCCACACAGCCACACCCTGGGGGCGTGGGAGTTAGGGCTTCAGCATGTGAATTTTAGGGGGACTCGATTCGACCCAAAGCATCTAATTTCTTAGTTGAAGAAATGGCGTGGAGCAACTCCATCACACATCCAGATGGAGGCAGGCGGTCCCAGCACCCGCGTCCACTGGCACAGTGGGTTCCTGGCTTCTTGTACTGGGGCAGAGCGCCCATTACCTCCCGAGGCAGGAGGCTGCACCAGGAGCTGCTGATTCCTCAGATACGCCACCAGACCCTGGGAGGGCTGTGCCTTCCCGGCCCCAGGTGTGACCCAGCCAGTGACCCTTCTCCCAGGTCCCTGTGGTGGGTGGCACTAAGCATGACTGTGGGTCATGGCTGAGCCCCAACCTCCCAGGGTGGGGGAGCCTGGAGCTCCATCCCTGCCTGCTCTCAGCCCAGCCGCACGGCCGCAGAACCCAGGATGTGGGGGCTCAAAGTTCCAGACTGATTTCTTCTCCAGTGGTTTGTGAAAGCTGAGTTTGCAAAGAAGGGAACATAGTCATGGGAGGAAATGTCACGTTGGGCTAGACGGAGGCCACGGGACACTGAATGGCCTCTGCTGGGAGCCAGCTCACTGGGTTTCTGCTCTCTGGTCACCTCTTCAAGCCCGGTTCCAAATAAGGATCCTCCAGGGAACTGGGGGTCCCGATCCGACATCAGACGGGGAGATGGGGCACACTCAGCCCATGAACCCCTCTTCTCTCTCTCATTAACTCTGTCAAAGCCCCTCTCCCAGCAGGAAGGAGAGGTGCTCACGGCTGCAGCTTCCCCAGGGTTGCGGTGCAGAGGTGAGTGGAGCCCCGGAGGAAGCCAGGCGGAACCTGGCTGTGTGGAGGAAGCCCTGGATGTGCTGGGCCTCTTGCTCAGCCCGTGGCGAGCCATCCTGGAGAGGCAGGAGCCCTAGAAAACAATCCTCACCCAGGGCTTCTCCAAGGAGCTGGAGCAGAGCCTGGGCTCATGGGCCGGCCTTCCCGCCACTTCAGACACCCAGAGGCAAGGCCTGTTCTGGGCTCCTGCTGTCCCTGAAAGCAGCTCCTCCCTCGCCTCCATCCACTCAGCTGCAGAGCAAGCTCCACAGGCTGGGTGGCCTGGCCAGCAGGAGGCTGGAGTCCCGAGTGGAGGCGAGGCAGCACCAGCAGTAGGGAGGGCTGCATCTGGGGGACGACATCCTGCCTTCCCAGGTGAGGGTGTCGAGCTGCACCCCGCTTTCCTCAAGGAACATACCCGTGCCTAAGGCTGCAGACACAGCTTACAGGGCACACCTGCAGTGCAGAGGTCACACCTGCAATCCCAACAACCTGGGAGGTGGGGCAGGAGGACCCCAAGTTCAAGGCCAGCCTCAGCAACCTAGCGAGACCCTGTTCCAGGGATGAACAGCCCTGGAACACACACTGCGCGGTGAGGACTCCAGCTGACACACACCAGAGCATCCTCACACAGGGCCCTCTGCTTCCTCAGACACACACAGGGGCAAAGTCCGGGAACAGCCCGTTACAGCTGCGTGCCTGCAGTGGAATTTTGACAGTGGCTGCTCTGTCCTACGGCACGTGTTGCCAATCCCCGCTGCCCCACGGGCACCTGGGGAAGGTCTCCTCCACCCTCGCACTCAGCTCCGGGCCTGGTTCCCGCGTGGCAGTGTTCCCCTGGCTGCTGGGTTTGCTCAGCATGCGTGGCCTGTGTGTGCTCCAGGGTCGCTCATCCCTCCGTAGAGGTGTGGAGGAACCGGTCAGGTTCTCAGGGCTGAACCGCCAGAGGGAGAATTTTTTGGCTTCTTTTTGTGTCTCCCTGGCCTGGCTTCCTGCCTGGATCATGGGGGAGATTTACTAAGGTACATATTCCTGGGCCCCAACCCAGAATTCCTGACCCCCATGTCTGGTGGGGCCAAAATCCGCAGGCTTCTCCAAGCTCCCCAGTGGCCTGGCAGACCAGGCTGCGGAGGGCCGGCTCAGAGCAGCTGGGCCGCTGGCCCACATGGGGCGAGGAGAAGGGTGTGGCGTGCAGCCCCCCCCATCTCCTCTTCGGCCCTCCTGGGCACTTCTCACAAAGGCTCAGAGGACAGAGTGGGGAGGCCCACATCTGGGCCAGGTGGACCCCCAACTCACTCGACCAGCCCCCCAAGGGAGATGCTGCTTAAGGAGCCGGGACGTGGTCAGCTCAGGGTTCTCAGGTCCTGGCCGCCCGCTCCCTCCTAAAGGCAAAGAGCCAGGGCTTGCTCAGGACAGAGTGAGGGCACGGCTCACCTCTGTTAGGCAGGCAGGACTCCTGGGCACCTGCTGGACCTGGCCCTCAGCTCCTCCTGCGGCCCCAGGCTGAGCCTGGCCTCCAGACACCTGGGCAGTGAGAGCAAAGCCTTCCCTGCAGGCAGCCAAAGCTTGCTTTCTGAGCTACGTCCTTGCCATCTCAGGTCCCTCTTCCTCTGTGGCGCAAGTTCCACAAATGAACAAAGGTGGGCTCCTTGACAGGAGCGTGCCCTCTCCCATGGACACCAGTCAGAGTGGAGGCCACCCGCCAGCGTCCCTGTGAAAGTCCTCTTTGCCCCAGAGCCTGGGAGCAGGGCTGCACACGCTGCCACCCAGCTCAGCCACCACAGGGCAGAGAGGCAGGTAGTGCCCGGCAGGGCCTAAGGACAGGGCAGGGCAACTCCCGTTCCAGGAAACTCTCTGTAAGCCCTGTTTACAAATCGGGCACCCGGAAGCTCTCAAGAGGGGCCTGTGGGTTGCACGATCCTTGTGCTCACAGACCAGGGAGGCAGGAGCTCAGCCCAGTGCCAGGGAGCAGGAGAAAGACTGGATCAGGCTTAAGTGTGCAAACAAATGAGGCATAGAGGGTAGATCCACTTCCTGAAGCCCTGGCGCTGGAGTGCACGTGTGACTGGCGCCGCCACAGAATCTGAGCCCACTTCCCCTGCAGGGACCCCCCAGCCCACTTCTTCTCATGTCCTTCCTCAGCCGGCAGAGGCCTTCCCGGGCCTCCACACTCACTGCCTTAGACCACGTGTTTCCCCAAACCCGTGAGCCACCCTCCACCCTGTCCCCCGTGGATCCCCTCCCAGGGCCCAGCCCCCCGCATGTCTTCCCAGGTGCACCCCTCAGCAGGTTTTTCCATCACAGAGGTTGCTGGCCGTGCTGGGCCCTGCTGCTCACCACATTATACCCTGTTTCTGAAAAGTCACTTTGGGTCAGGAAAAAGGAAAATAGAAAAGCAGCAGCGGCTGAGCCTCTGAGATGGCGAGGGACACAGAGCCGCCCCCTCAGACCCCGCTGAGCAGCCTGGAGGGAGCTCAGGCCTGAGCGGGAGCCTCTTCTCCCAACACCCCTGCCTGGCCTCTGCCCCCACCTCCCTCTCTGGTACCAGGGATTGAACCCAGGGTGCTCTTCTACGGAGCCTCATCCCTGCCCTGCTTATTTTTTATTTTAAGACAGAGTCTCCCAAAGTGGCCCAGGCTGGCCTCAGACCTCCATCCCCCTGCCTCAGCCCCCAAGCTGCGATTCCAGGTCGTGCGGCCGCCGGCTCCCACTCCTTGTCTGGGCCGCAGTAGCCGGCAGCAGCTTACAGTGCGCGTTCCCTGGCTCCCTGCCGTCTTCGCCAGGACAGGCACTGTGGCTCTTGTCGCCTCCGCCTCCCCGGCCCGCGAGGCTGCACCCAGGCGTCTGTTGAAGGAGTGCCACCCCCATGCCTCGCCGGGGAGGCGCCTGTGCTGTCCCTTCTGCACCCCCTTCCTCCTGTCAGTTTCCTGGCTCCTGGAAGGAACACCTAGGACCACTTCTCCCGGTCCTTCTCTGTCTGAACACAGCTTGCTTTCCTCTGGTTCTCAAATGGCCCAGGTTCCTGGGTCCTCTGCAGATTCCCGTGATCAAAGGTGAGCGGGGTCCTCTGCAGACGCCCGAGGTCAGAGGTGAGCGGGGTCCTCGGCAGGTGCATCTGGTGCGATGGCGTTTGAGCTTGGTGTGCAGGACCAGCTTCATGCCAGGGACTCCCTGGGCCCAGCGTCTGTGGCTAAGCCAGGCTGCGTGTGCTGCCTTGACGGGCTGCCAGGCAGGGCCAGCAGGTGCGAGCCACGAGCAGATGCTGTCGGAAGTGTCGGCAGGTGTCCTGCAGCCCATCTCCTGGGCCTTTGGAGCTCGCCATGCCTTGGCCACAGCCAGGGCCAGCTGGCCCCTCCTGGCCCTTGGGCCGGCTCCTGAGGCTGCCAATCCCAGGTCCTGGGACTGCCAGGCTCTCTACTTGTCTACCAGAAGCCCCGAGCAAGTCTCTTCTGCTTCCAGCCTTTCCTTGAAAGGCCACCACACCAGTCTTTCCATCTTGCTTCCATGTGGTCAGAAAGTAGCCCAGAGTGTGAAGGACAGAGGGACGTGGCCTCGAGGGGGCTGCGCCTGGACAGCTGACTGGGAGCGGCCTATCCTGGGCTGCACCAGGGATCAAAAGCAGTGGCCCACGAGTCTCCTGAGAGCCCAGGGAGGCACAGTGCAGAGCAGCAGGTCACATGTCCGGGGCCCCTCCCTCCCCTCTCAGGCCAACAGTGGCTTGGTCTCCTTGTCCTGCTGTTTCTCTAGGGAACAATACTTTCAAGATGCTAATTACAACTTTCAGTGAGTCCTTTGAACAAGATCACAGAAAAGGCATTTTCTGGGAGGCTTCTCTACCAGGGGCCATGGAGGCTGGGCCTGGGAGGACAGGGCTCAGCACTCAGGTCAGAGGGCTCCCGTCTCAAAGTGCAGAGTGGACTCCCAGAGCCAGCATGCCGGAGAGGGGCAGACGGGAGACGCCCGGTCATGGGTCCTGCCCGGCGTGGGGCCTCCCTGGCCTGTCCCCACATCCGCAGAGCCCCGCCCTGTTATGCAACTTCCTGCCTCTTCCACCAACCTCGCGGTCCCACCACCCCTCTCCACCCATCTCCAGGGCAAGTTCACCCAGACCCTCTGCCCTTGGGTGCAGGTGGTGTAACACCCTGTCCTCTGGCGGAGTGCACACACGCTCTAGGCCCTCACCATGGAGACAGATCCATCACATTCCAGGACACAGAACCGCAGTGGGAGAGTCTGGGGAGCTGGTGACCGGTGTGCGCCGAGGGCTGGCCTGCTCCCGGGCCCGCCTTTCAGCCCCTGTCCTCGCGGACCCTCCGTGCGCCACGCATCTCCTGCATTTGGTCCCTTGACCTTGCTTCTACCGCCTGGGCGGGCAGTGAAGACCAGGCCAGGCAGCTGCAGGCCTCCCCACTCTCCTCTGGGCCTGTGCAGACTTGGGTTTCCCGTTGCTGAGTTGGAACACGCCCTCTCTGAACTGGAGCAGGGATGTGCAGCAGGGAGAGGCTGGGCCGCACTGGACGGCTGGCCTGAGGAGGACGGGTCTGTGGGGCTGGGGAGCTGGGACAGGATGAGGCGTTGGGGCCAAGGGAGACCTAAGGAGCAGATCGTGGCCAGAGCCCACACTGTGTGGTCAGTGGCCCGGAGAAGAGGGCATGGGAGGGACGGGGGACAGAGAGGTGCCCGCACACAGTGCGGACGTGGAGGGAGAGCAGTCACCTGCCTCCGGGGAGGCCAGCCTCGAGGTGTCCCCCGCGGCCCTCACGTGCATTCGATGCTCCTGCCTCGCAGGCACGGGAACGTTCACCTTAGGACCAGGGTAACTAACACTCTTTCAGCTGCAACTTGGTGGAGAATCCTGAAATGTGGGGCCGAGAATTTGTGTTCCAGCCTCCTCACGAGTAAAGATGCCGCTGGTCCCTGTCAAACCACTGCTTCCTGGAGGCACTGGGGATGACCAGGAGCAGACAGAGCGTCCTGGGGCTCAGCACGTCGGCCATGGCTCTGAGGGCCTGGACGAGGTGGCCAGGCTCCTGGGCCCAGGCTCCCAGCCCTGGTGCACAGCAGGCATCTCCAGCAATGCCCTGGGCAGGGCTGCTGGGGGGGCCAGGGCAGCGTGCTCCAGGCTCCTGGGCGGGGTCCTCCAGGCCACTAGAAAAGCACCATAGACTTATTTCTCACGGGTCTGGAGGCTGGAAGGCCCAGATCAGTGGCATATTTGGTGTCTGGCAAGGACCACCTCCAGGTTCAGAGATGGCACCCTCTCTCTGTGTCTTCATGTGCTGGAGGGGAGGAGGGAGCCTCTCTGACACCCATTGACGAGGGCTCCACACTCATCACCTGGGCCCCAAAGGGCCCATCTCCTGGTAGACATGTGTGGAGCAAATCATCTTTAAAATGAAGGGTGGATGTCTGAATGGATGGCTGAGGGTGGCTGGCTAGATGGGTGAACAGGTGGCTGGCTGGATGGGTGCCTCCTTTGGTTCTGCTGCTGAGAAGCTCTCTCTCCTTATCTTGTTGGTCAATGGCTCCACTCTGTAGATTCTACCTCAGTCTTCTTGGGATTCGTGAGCCTCTCTCCCCCGTGCAAGGCCACCACGGAGCCTGCCCCCGTTCCCAGTGCTACTCCAACATGGGGTTTCCAGCACACACGGTTGATCAGTTTGTCCCACTGTTTTCCATGACTATTTGCTGCAAAACTGATCTCGTATTATAAAAACAGCAAATTCCGTGTGGTGCTGTGGAGCTCACAGAGGGCATAGCCGTACCCTACCCCCGGAGGTCCCGACAGCAACCAGGCGCCTCGGGATCCAGCTCCATTGGCCAGAGAAGAAAGCCACGCCCCAACAAGGAGCTGGTGATGGGACAGACTTCCAAGGGTCTCTCACCACCCCCAGGGCCCAGGCGGCCTGTCAGGAACAGAGGGGTGCGTGGTCAATTGTGTGTCAACTGGCCTGGGCCTGAGGAGGCTGGGTGGCCGGCGAGCCCAGCTCGCGGGAGTGTCTCTCAGGCCTTTAGAGAAGAGACCACCTGAAACGCTGGGCTGGGTGCGGGGTCGCCTCGCTGACGTTGGCAAGGGGCTCTCCCCAGGAGGCTGGGTTCTGCCCAGAAGCTTGCACCCAGGGTGGTCTCAGGGTCAGGAAGTCCAGGCTGGGCAGTGTCACGCCTGGCGTCTGGTGCCCTCACCAGCACCCTCACTGACACGAATACGGCAGGACTCTGGCTGAGCTGTGTGCCGTCACTGACCAGAGCCCGCGGTCCTTTCCCATGTCCCTCTCACCCAGTCTTCTTGCCTCTCAGCCAGGGGCCTGGATGCCTTGGCCTCAGTTCCTCTTGAGGGTCCCCTGGCTGTGCAGGCCTCTGGGCGTCCCTGCTTTTGAAGACCTCGACCATTTTGAGGTGCCCTGGTGAGATGTACAGACTGACTGCCCACAGAGGTGTGCAGGACATTCCCTCAGGTCACCCTGGCATTATGGGAGTTGGGGCACAACAGAGGGGGGAGGGCCATGAGGGTCCAACCTCCTGGCCTCGGGCCTCGGCGCGCAGCTGGAGGTGGCATTGCTAGGTGTCTCCACGGGGCTGCTGGCTTCCTGCTGAGGGAGTCCCAAACAGGGACTGCCTTGGGCTGGTGGAGACGCGCCCTCGGTAGCCCTCTCAAGTGAGGCCTTCTCTCCAGGAGGTTGTCTGTCCTGTGCAGCTGCCCATCACCGCTGCCCTCTGCCCTCCTCCTCCATGGCCCCTGCCCTCATCCGACCATAGCCCCTGTCCCTGTGTTTGTCTCCTGTGGCCTGCTGCTCGCCTGGCCAGGCCTGGTGCCTGATGTGGCCTCTGACGAAGGCAGCCCTGGTGTCCTTTCCAGCGTGTGCATGGACCCTGCCACGGCCCCAGGGCTGCCTGCCACGGGAGGCGCCCCACACTGAGGACCCTGGCCAGGGGCTTTGCTGTCTTCTCTGCAGGCGTCCCCAGCCCACCTCCTCCCCGAAACCTTCTTGTTTTTGTTGCATTTATTTACGGAGAAAATATTTCACTGCTCATTACTTCCAAGCTCTTCTGATTTCCTTCGTGAGTTCTTCTTTAACCCACGGGTGAATTAGAAGGGTGTTGTTCTGTTTCCAAATATCTGGGGTAGTTTTCCAGGTATCTTTGGTCATGACTCCAGTCTAGCCCTTTCCGGTCGGAGCAGCTCTGCGGTCTGACTTAAGTCCGCTTGGGAAGTGATCCACAGACACCTGGGCACAGCGTCTACTCTGCAGCTGAGGCTTGAGCGCGGCCTGCCTCTGAAAGCGGCAGTTCCTGCAGAGCCGTGAGTGCCAAGACGAGGCGAGAAGAAGCCGCCCTGTGGGCCCCGGGATGTGCGGTGTGGCCCAGGGGCCAGGCTGGCATGCCGTCTCCGGCAGGTCTGCTCTGAGTCGGTTTGGCAGGTCCCTGCAGGCTCGCTCTCTCCCTGTGGTGGTCCCTGTCCCACCTGGGCCACCTCAGGACCCTGGCAGCAAGCAGGCGTCACCACAGGCGGCACCAGGACCTTGGACCGGGATCGTGAGCAGGATGGGCCTCTTCTCCCTGCCTCTGCAGGCTCACGACTGCTATCAGCACAGAGCGCTCGGCCAAGGGCCACGAGGGCGAGGCGGGTGGCTCAGACCTGGTTTCCAGGGCCGTTTCTTCTGGTCCTGCTGGTCACCAGAGGAAGAGCTCTGGGGCCTTTCAGCATAGCTGTGGGCCGCCCTGCTCCTCCCAGCCTGCAGGGATTGGGGCTCCTTGTCTAGCCTCCTTGGCACCAGCCGAGACCCCCACGTAATGGCTTAGGTGCCCTTATTTCTGACGTGCCTCTGGAATTTCTTCAAGTTCCAGTCCCGCCTCCCTGCGAGTCTGCGGCCCGGGCCTGGAGCACGTCCGGAGCAGCTGCCTTGTGTCCCCTGCGCTCATGACCTCACCTCTTTCATTTCTGGTCTCCCCTGGTCCTTTCCTCTCCTGACAGAGGCTCACATTCTCCCGCGAGTTCTGGGTGGATGCTGGACATTGTGAAATGCACCAGCAGGTGCTGGATGTTTCGCTGTCCCTTGGTAAAGTACTGGACTCGCTCTGGCTGGCAGTTCAGTCCCTTGGGATCCCATCCCAGGCTTACTGGGTGAGTCAGGAGCAGCCCTGGCCACGGGCTGACGTGCCCGCACTCAGGTGGCATAGCTCAGGGGTTGAGTCCCGTGCTGTGAGGTCTGGACTCCTCAGCGGGACAGGGTGAGGGCCACCCACTGTGTGGACCGCAGGGACCGTTTCCAGACCCGGTGGTCTCCTAGCGCAGGAGGCAGCACACGATGACAAGGCCTGGCGCTCTCGCCTTGTCTCCTCATATCCTGCCCGTAAACTCCTGCCCCCACCCCGGTTTGGACCCTTCTCCTGAGTGGGGCCCTCTGACTGTGGGGACAACTGCGATACCTGGAGCACCTCCGGTGCCACACGGGCAGCTGCAGGGCCTGGGCACAGGGTGGAAGCACTGCTTCCTGCACTGTGGTGCAGTGACCCTGTCGTCCCCTAGGGAGGGGTACCCCAGGGTCTGCTGGGGCAGAGTGCAGTTTAATGAGTCTTTTTTTTCTTTTTCTTTTTCTTTTTTTTTTTTTTTTGGTGATGGTGGATCTGAGGACAGAACACAAGGCCCTGCAATGAGTGATGGACCAGAGAGAGGAGGGAGGACTCACCGTGGCCCGAGTCAGTGACGGCATGGAGGGGAGGGAGGACTCACCGTGGCCCGAGTCAGCGATGTGCAGGGAGGAGGGAGGACTCACCGTGGCCCAAGTCAGTGACGGCATGGAGGGGAGGGAGGATTCACTGTGGCCCGAGTCAGTGATGTGCAGGGAGGAGGGAGGATTCACCGTGGCCCGAGTCAGTGACGGCATGGAGGGGAGGGAGGACTCACCGTGGCCCGAGTCAGTCACGGCATGGAGGGGAGGGAGGATTCACTGTGGCCCGAGTCAGCGATGTGCAGGGAGGAGGGAGGACTCACCGTGGCCCGAGTCAGTGACGGCATGGAGGGGAGGGAGGACTCACCGTGGCCCGAGTCAGTGACGGCATGGAGAGGAAGGAGGACTCACCATGGCCCGAGTCAGTGATGTGCAGGGAGGAGGGAGGACTCACTATGGCCTGAGTCCGTGATACGTGGAGATGCCGTGATGCCCCTTCTAGAGGTGTGTGAGATGTGTGCCAGGGCTCCTAGCGCAGAGGTGGAATGCAGCTCAGACCTCTGCTCACAGCTTCCTCTGTGCCCTGGACCCCCTTGGCTCTCTCCCAGGTGGCAGGTCAGAGTAGCTCTGCCCCCAGGCAGGGCCTGGCCTCCTAATTCGCATCCTGGTTGTTCATCAGGTAGCCCAGTCCCCAGGATCTGGGACGAGGCTGCCAATGCTGTGTGCCATCTGCAGTCCTGAGTCAGAGCAGGTGTGGCGGCCACTGTCAGGTGAAACTTCCTCTCCACAGAGGCCCGGCTCCTGAGCAAGCTGGGTTCTCTGCCCGCAAGAGCAGATCTGGGGCTCCCTGACCTGCCTCCCGGTGCTGAGTCCAGAGGCCCAGCAGACCTCCTGTCCTCCAGCTCCTGCTGGCCATCACCTCTGCCAAAGAGCTGGGCCAACCTTGCTGTGTGGGTGGCCTGCAGCCTCACTCCAGCCCCTCGCTGCCTCCTCCTCCCCGCAGAGCCAGCAGGACCTTCATGCAGGTGGGGTCTGTGTGCCGCTGGGAGCCCCCTGGCTGTGGCTGCCCAGCGTGGGACCTTGGCTCTGCTCCTGGGGTATGGGCAGCATCACACAGGGAACCAGGAAGGCCCAGGGTGGAACTTTGTGATGGTTCTCCCAGAAAGTCTTGGTAGAAGGGCCTGAAACCCAGGGTCTCCGTGAAGCCTGCAAACAGGCCAGCTGTCTCCCCAGTCACGCACCAGGAGTCTAGTTCCACAGGAAGCTTGATGGGCAAACATGTCGGCCAAGTGCGTCTGAGAGTTCTGGAGTTGGAGGAGATGAAGCAGGTTCCTTTCTGCAGGGCTTCTCAGGGCATCCAATCTGCCAACATCCAGTAAGTTGCCAGCCAGGGGTTTTGAGTTCGAAGACTTTCCCAGATGCATCTGATGCCAGAGCGTGTCTTGACAGTGCTCCAGAAGGTGCCCTGGAGAAGCTGACATGTGCCACGTCTTTGATTCCCTGAGCTGCCCTCCATTTGCAGGGAGAGCTGTGGGCGCCCCTCCCCGGGCTCTGCCGTCCCCGCTCCGGTGCAGAGGATCACCTGGGCCCTCTGCCCCATCAGCTGCACATGAGAAAGTCCAGGAAAGCACCTGCCGATGGTGGTTCTGGAATGTGCCCTCTGACCTCGGCCTGGCCAGTCTGCCTAGGTGCAGCACTGGCTTCTCCAACTCCTGCATCTCAAGGCTGCTTAGCAATACTGGTCTTGAACTGTGCTAATTAGTAGTTCCCTTTGAAACAACAGGCCTGTTCACTTCAAAGTGACAGCTTTCTCCTTCAGTCCTTCAGTTGAGCTCTCTTTGATTAAAGTCTTCAGAAAAAACATTCTTGATTCCCTTCAATGACCACACATTAGTGCTGGGGATGGAACCCAGGGACTCACCCATGCGAGGCAAATGCTCTACCACGAGCTATACTTCCCACCCTTTTCAGTTTTTACTGGGAGACAGGGTCTCACCAAGTTGCTGAGGCTGGCCTTGAACTTGCAATCCTCCTGCCTCAGCCTCTGGAGCGGCTGGGATCATAAGTGTGCGCTGTAGCACCTGGCAAGCTAAGGTTTTCAGTAGCCTCTGCTTCTGCTTTGAACTGCACGCTCGGCTGATGGGAGGGAGAGCCTCTGTCCCCCAGAGCCAGGACTCAGGCTCCTGCACGGCCACGAAGCTCAGGCATCTGCTTCCCAGAATCAGGTGCTGGTGGGCACTGAACCCTGGCAGAAGGGCCAGGGCCAGAAGCTGACACAGGATGATGATTATTTGGAGAAAGTAGAGGCTTGGGTCCTCAGCACTATGTAACTAAGTTGCGAGTTCCCACTGATCAGCAATCAGCACTCTTGAGTAGGCCAGGCCAAGGACACCTGGCGGAAATGAGCTCAGGGACTCTGAGTGGCAAGGCCATCGTCTGAAGTCTGCTGAAGGACACTGAAGTGTACTGGGTGGGGCCAGAGCCTCGAGTGAGCCCAGGAGCCGGAGGAGGCAGCCGGGCTGGGGATGAGTGGTCATGTGATAAGACACCACCCACGTGAGCACCATGCCCTCCGTGAGCAGGGCAATCCAGCTGGAGCCTGAGCCCATGGCTTTGCAGGCAGCAGAGGCGATGCGGACCAGGGGCTGGCTGCCACTCCCCAGTGTCTGCTCACTCCAGCTTCTCTGCCTAATAGCAACTGGCTCCCTCCTGCCAGGTCTTGTGCTGTGGGAAACCTGGACTCTCGGGAGGCCAGTCCCCTACTGCCCATACCCTGGCCACACGACTCCAATGAAAATACTCTGTTAGCTCTGTCTTCCCGTTTTCTCTATGCTTGGTGCTCAGACTTCTGGGCCTCACTGACTGCAGAGAGGTGGCCCCTCCCAGGACTAGCCAACTCAGGAGCTGAGCCTTGCCCAGGAGCTGGCCTTTCCTGTGCAAATAATGAATCTGGCACTCACTGAGCCACCTGCTCGGGCAATATCCCCTGCCCTGGTCACCCCAGGCCAGGTGCAGACAACCAGGGAAGCCCATCCCCACAGCTCAGAACCACCGGCACCGGCCAGCACGAGGCCTCCTGGCCTGCCAGCCTGTCCTGGGGGGCACTGGGGCTTTATGCCTCTGTTCTGGAGACAGCCCGAGCTTCTTGTGCTGACTGTGGTGTGGTGTGCCCCCTTGCCTGGAGGGCTGTGGGTGAGGGGTGCCTTTCCCCGCAGTCATCTCATGATCTGTGCCCGGCCCCCAATAGAAACCAAACCTGCACTTTACACACTGGACCGACGTCAGGTTTCTGACCAGGGGAGCTCCTGGGGTCCTGCTTGGAATCGTGGGTGGTGCCCCCTCTCCCCTGCATCCCAGGGAGGAAGGTCTCCAACCCTTACTGCCGACCTGTCCTTGTCAGCAGCACGCCCTCCAGCCAGGCTAAGGAAGTAACAGGCCTGGAACCGTCTCTGGGGCAGCGCAAAGTGGACATGGGCCCAGCCTGCTGCTCACACAGGGGATCTGAACTGAATGGTCACTCAGGACCTGGCCAAGTTTACCACCCGAAGTTTCGCGTGCCAAGACCCACCCAGGCCCACAATCTGGGTTCTTCATCCCATGTGGCAGCTAGGTGTCAGAACCCGTGGCCCTGGCAGCAGGAGGGACTGGGCCTCTGCACTGAGCATGTGGGCTTAGAAGGCAGCAGAGGAGCCGTTGGGAGAGACCACCAAGGAGTGTCCACCATATCAACGCCAGCACCATCCTGGTGGGCACCCCCGTCCACCGGCAGTGTGAGTCACTGTTACCCAGGCTGCAACCAGCCTCTACGCCAGAGCCAGAGCTGGATGGGGAGTGAGCACCTGCGGTCACTCCCAGGAGTGTCCAGCCCACTCTCTCAGGACCTTAACTGCCACATCTCACTTGGTGGGCCTCGGACACAGGCTCCACTCCACGATGCACTCGCAGACACGACTCCAAATCTGCTCCAGGGGCCGACTGCGGGCGGGCAGCTGGAGGGATTCCCCTGCTTCAGGGGCCACAGGCCTCCCTCCTAACCTGCCATGAGAATGGCTGCCATTTTTTTGTGAGAACAGAATTCTGACTCTGGCACCACAGTTGGATGGCAAAGTGGGCAGCAGAGCAGACGGAGTCCACTGAGCTCATTAGCCAGCGGGCGGTAGGGGGTGGGGGGCTGCACCAGCCCGGTGCCCATTGGCCCCACGAGGACATCTGGAGCAGTCCACCTGCATCTCTCAGCTGCTGCTGGCCTCACGAGGCAGATCAGGACCAGCAGCCAGCTGCCCGTGCTGCCATCTGCCAGGGCTTAGCCCGAAGAACAGTAGGACCTCCCTGCCCCTCGCCCACTCCAAGGCTGTCAGTGGCCACAGAACAGCCCTGCTCCTCCCCCCACACAAGTTGGCTCCGGTGAGCTCCCGGATGCAGCCTGTCAAGTGGGCAGGGCGGGCCCGCAAGGTCCACTTCAGAGAAAAGGAACCCAGGTTCCAAGAGGGTGCCTCGTCCCTGGAGCCCCAAGGCTTGTCTGTGGTCCTCTGTGCCATCACGGTCAGCAAGGCAGAGAGGGTGGCCAGCCAGACTCCTTTGCCACATTTCGTCCATCAAAACGGAAGCTGACACATGAGCAATGTGTGGCTGTCCCCGCCCCACTCCCTGGCCGTGGGCAGACCCACCTCACGGCGGAGCTCAGCTCTGAGCTCGGTTGAACTTGGCATGACTACAGCTCTGAGGCCGTGCCGCCCTCCTGCCCTGCCTCCGCTGGCACCCACCTGCCTGCCTCGGGTCCTGGGCAGCGCTGGGGCTGTTTCCACGGGTTTCGAACACTCGCACCCCTGCACCTTCCTGGGCCTGGCTTTGCCTCGTCCCCAGTTCCCTGCTGACCTGCGGGCCATTTCTGGCTCTCTTCAAGCTCCAGTCTCCAACTCCTTCCTCCCACCCCAGCCCTCCCCTTCCAGTGATGCACCCAAGAGCTCTCTGTGCAGGGGCCTCGGAGGGGCCCTTCAGCGTCCCTGTGGTCTGCAGAGCCCCAGCCTGCTCCAGTCTTAGCCTTGGAGAGGCCAAGGCATTTTACTAATGTGGACAAGCAGCTTCTCAGTCCTAGGAACTCAGGATTGAACTCCAGGGTCCCTGTGGGTGATTAGGTGGTAGGAGCCACAGGCTCAGAACTTGGGGGCAGGGGCAGGTGATCCACACGTCAGCCCCAGGGTGGAAAAGGATGGTCATTCTGAGAGAGGCCTGAGGCGGGGCTGGAGGGCCGCAAGGCTGGGGGTGGTCTGCACCCGCTGTGGCCTGTGTGGCCTGCTTCCCCCACGCCTGGCTGTCGCTGCCCCGAATGCACTTTGATTTGGTGGGAAGTGTTAGCAGCCAGCCTCTGCCCGTCTTTCCCAGGAGGAAAGCTGGTGCCCTCTACCTCTCTGCAGTGTGGGCTGAACATAACCCTCAAGTTCACAGGCCGAAGCTTCAGGACCTCGGGATGTGACTGTGTGTGCAGACAGGGCCTTTACAGAGGTGACTGAGTTAAAGTGGGGTCACTGGGGAAGCCCTAGTCCAGGACGAATGGAGTCTTTAGGAAAAGGAAGCGATGTGGGCACACAAGCTGGGCAGGCACGGAGGCAGGCCAGTGAGGACAGGTATCTGTGAGCCAAGGAGAGGGCTCCGGGGAACCTCCTGCTGCAGCTTGATCTTGAACTCCAGCGAGATGACCACTGAAGGCAGCCTACCTCCCGCTGCCCAGGAAACACTCCCGGGACTGACCTCAGCTCTTTCTCCCAGGGCCCCACCATCAGGAAATCCCAGTGGTTCCACCTCCAGGTGCCCAGAGACTGGCCCTCTGTCCTGTAGCTCCCTCCCTGGCCAGCACTGGTGGCTCCACGGCTTCCTGAAAGACCTTCTGCTTCTGGACTTCCACCAGCAGCAGCACGGGCTGGCCTCCTCCTCACGCCCTCGGGCGGCTCTCAGGACCCTGCGCTCTCCAACTGTCCCAGGCCCTCTGATCCACCTCTGACGGTCTCCCTGCAACACTGGCCACCTGTGGCTCCTCGCAGGCCCCAGCCTCTTGCAGTCCTGCCCTGGTGACAAGTGCTGCTTCCTCGGGTGTTGACGGGAACATCAGAGAAGCAGCCGAGACAAGCACACTGAGCAGGTTTTATTTAAAGGTAATAATACAGACTTCTCGGGGGCGGGGGGAGAAGGGGGCCATGGCTGAGGCTCTAGAGTCCCGAGAGGTGAGCGCACCCTACATTTTTTTATAGGTTAAGGTCTCTTTTGTTCTCTTCTCTCCCCCCTTATCTCTCCTTCCTACCTACGTAACTAGGCCTAGGCCGGGTTTTGCAGGTGAGATGGGCAGGGCGAGGGCCAAAGTGATTCAGCCAGGCAAGGGCCCAGGGGGCATTAATTAGCAGCTCCTTGCCTGCAGACCTTGATAAGGCAGGTAAATTTCATAACCAATGGGCTCCAGAGGTCCTTGACATTGCATTCTCCCAGGAGCAGGTGGCCTTCACGGCCTCCATTTCCTCAATGCGACCCAGTCCCCTGCTTCCACACTAACTGCCTGTCCCCAGTTCTGGCTTCACTGGTACCTGTGCAGGGCAGCTCTCTCCTGCTCCGAACCCCTCCTGCTGGGGCCCTGCTCACCTACTGCTCTCACCACCCCCATGCTGAGCTCCGAGGCACCTCTCACTGTGGGCCTCTGCCTCCACCCTCACCCGCCCGCCGCCCTTCCCTGACTGCTGGTCTGCCCAGTGCAGTTTAACCGCAAACTGCAATTCTCTGTTCTTACTTGTTCTGCTTAAAGCTCCCCTCCCCAACCCTCCCCATCCCTCATGTGCTGGGATGAAACCCCACAGGACAGACACCAGGTATGTCTCCTGTCAGCAGAGCCCAAGGCCCAAGAGCACAAAGTGAGTGCCTGGGAGACACGGCTGGACACAGGGCACGTCTCGTCATGGACGTCACCGTGCCACGTCCGAGCTGCCGGAGTCTGTGACTCTGCAGGCGTCTTAACTGGGAGTCTCCTCACGTCGTCTGACGCAGGTGCAGCTTCCTCGCTCTCCCAGGATCCCACAGAAGTTCAGCCCTGCTCCACCACCATCTGCTGCTGACTGCTCGGGGCTGGGGCGTCCCAGCCTGAAAGCCGGCTCCATCTGCACAAGCCCTGGCCTAGGCTCCCCTACGGGCTGTCTGCACCCACTCCCTTCCAGAGTCCTATGGTTGGGTCTAACCAAGACACATGCTCCAGGACCTGCTCAGTCCCTGCCTTGGCCCTTCCCAGGCACTCCAGCCGCACCACCATGTCCCTTCTCTGCACCCCGAAGGGATCTGACTTAAAAGCCCTGATACTGCAGGGGACTGGGACAGGGGACCTTTCTTCACTTGGAAATCCAAAAGGTACCTGGATGCTACCTGACCTGCTCTCCATCCTTGAAACCTCATTTTAAATGTCCTGTTGGCTTCATGCTTGCCCGCCCGGCTTCTGCCTCTGTGTGTTGCCTGACCGTTCTTCACATGCATGTGCTCTGGCTGTCACGGGCCGTCAGCCCTGGTAAGGCTGCTTATAAAGTGACACCTTGAAGAACGTTCCTCAGGAGCGAGGCTCATCTCCCCAAAGTCAACACAACATCTCGGAAGTCACTCTGCGGCGCTGCCCGCTCGCGGCTGCTTCCAGAGTGCTTCAGCAGGCGGCTCGTCTCTGCCCGGCTGAGACTGACGGGCCTCCTAGATTCCACTGCAGCGCCTGAGCCTCCTCATGCTGCCTCCGGCCCGTCACGGCCCTGTGAAGGGCACCATCTCCAGCTACCTTCTGCAGAGCTCCTGCAGACGGCGGGTCTGGGGGACTGTCCTTTCTCTTCCCTGACGAGTCTCAATGCTCCCTTGTGCTGTCAGCACCAGGCTGAAGGCAGAGTCTGCCCTTCGCTCTTGGCTGAGGCATGGCCCAAAGCTGGCATGGTGCTTGGCACAGGGGGCACTGGGTAACTGCTTGTGGAGTGGGTGACTCATCTCCACACTCTGAGACCTTGATCCTGCAGGGCGGGGTGGCTTGCACCTGAAGTCCTGGGTCTGGAGAGGTTGATGGAGTCCAGGCTGGCCACAGAGGGACCCCATCTAAAAGAAACCGATCCGACCACACAGAAAAGACCGCTTTCCCTCAGTTCCTGGGTGAAACACTCCACCAACAGGAGACATGCTGCCAGGGGTCCTGGCCCTTTAAATCCCTCCCTGTGGTGCCGGGCGGGAACCCCAGCCAGGCAAGGCTCCACCGAGGAGCTACCCCCAATCCTTCCAGGCAGACAGGCCGAGAATCCCTGCGAGGCTCTAAAGGCTGACCTCATAGGGCGGCCCAGGCCCAGGTCTCCCCAGGACCTCCTGAGGGGCCTTGCCCACTGCCTGTCTCGGCGGGACACAAGCAGGGGCAGCCCACCTCCCAGCTCCAGCTCCCGCTCTCGCTCACCAAGCCCTGCCCCCTCCCAGATGCTCCCGTTACTCGGTGCCCTTGACACTGTCCTGCCCAGCCCAGGAGCCTAGCCCACTGTCTCAGGCTGGCCCTGCTGGCATCTGATGCAGATGTTTCTCCATAAAACCCCTCTCTTCTAGCCTCCTGGGACATCCTGGATTGCTTCTCCTCCTGCCTAAGCAGTTTCTTCTTGGAATGAAGCCCATTTGGTGAAAGAGGTACAACCTTGGTGCTTTTCTGGACTCTCCCAGGAAACCACATCCAGAGCACAAAGATCTCAGGGATCGGAGTCAAGCAGGCGTGTTCAGAACAGGCAGCCCACGGCGCACCTCAGCTTCCTCCTGCTGTCGGCAGAAGTTGTGTGCTCAGTGCAGACCTGTAATACCTGTCCAATAATTGACGGATGGGCAAACAGTGGATGCGGATGTTTAGTCCAGCTAGTGTCTGGATTTTTTTGCACTGGATTTTTTTTCATCAGAGTTTCTTCATTTGTTCTTTTCGTCCCAAATATTCATTTCGAAATGTTTAGCGATAGACAAACATCAAAAGAGTAGAACAAAGATAACCCAGTGCGTGCTCCCCTGGCCTCAGCAATAAGTGTTTTTACATTTGTTTTATCTCTTTCTGTATCTCGTCTAAAGTATTTATAACATTCTCTATGAATATAAATACTCTTGCTGGGTCATTTGAAAGTAAGATGCAGACATTCAACATCTCACCCACAAATACCCCAGCACACAGCTCCTGAGAATGAGGACATTCCCTTGCAACCACAGCAGCTCCAGAACTGATAACTGTTTCAGAATGTAACCAAATAGCTTTCCCTTCATTTCTTCTGCAATTGGAGGAGTCTGCCTTTTGATTGGACAGGAAATTTCCTTCCCTAAATTGGACTCCAGTTTGGGGCGTACAAATCCATTGGGATTTGTGAGTGAAGTCAAGACTACAGTTCAGGTAAGACGGTTGCTCTCTGTTCAGGGGTGACGCTGGCTCTTCCAGGCCCCACAGGTGGGTTGCTTCCAGAACAGACCATGCCGGTCCTCGAACAAGCCCAAGGAGATGCTGTTTGGAGGCTGCAGTGGGTGGGTGGGCCCCTGGGGGCCCTCCCAGCAATCAGACTCAGCAGGTCTGGAATGGGATCTCAGAAACTTACATTTTTATAAAAGTTCTCCAGGATTCGAAATTGGGCAGGGGTCAGTGTGGGACCTTCTGGTGGGCTACAGGGCCCCAGTGTTGCTTGTGGCCCTTCAGCCTGTGGTCCATGGGATACTATGTGACACCTCCAACCACCTATGGAAGTGAGTGGAGCAGAGTCTGTAGGATGGAGGCTTCCTCAGGGCGTCTGTGTGCTACGGCACCAGGGACTCTTGTGCTGAGGGGCTGTGGTTGGTGGGGGCTGGTGGGATCCCTGCTCCATGCTGGGATTGCTGACTGCACTGGCTTCTCTGATCCTCAGCTCCTCGTCCTCCAAGAGGGCCAGCGATGCCTCCTCCGGGGGACTCTGGGAGGGCCTGGCAATGAAGGCACCTTGTGCACCGAGCCAGGCATGTAGGCCAGCCAGGGTCTGTTCACCCCGGGGCAGAGCCACCTGGGGAAGCTAGGGCAGGCTAGCTTCAGGTACTCCTGGGAAGAAGTTCATCCTGCTTGAGGGAGGCGCCTGTGTGCAGGAGGAAGGGGTTGGCTGAGGGTGGGGAAGTTTCTATGTGTCCAGGAGGGACCCGGGAGAGGAGAGCACAGTGTAGGAGTGTCCACAGCCACAGCACTGGTCAGTATTCATCTCTGTGGAGCGTGGCCCTGGCAAGCGGCCTACACTCATCGGTACTCCTGAGGCAGGTTCCTAACTGACTCCCAGCCTAGCACCCAGGTGCACTCCAGCTGACCGCGGGCAGCCCAGGCCTCAGGGCCCCAGCAGCTGGCAAGTCAAGGCTGAACATGGACCTGGCGAGTTCTCCAGGAGCCGTGGGACAGGGTGGGTGTGGCAGCAGAGGTGAGGGCAGTCAGAGCCAGCATTTCTCTGGGGAGACCAGTAGTCCTCAGTGAGGACCTGGAGGGGCCACTGTCCTCCTCAAAGAAAATGGTACCCCCAAATGTGGTGCTTTGGACTTTGAGCTGAAAGACATGGAAGAACCTAGAAGCAAGGCCTCTGGCTGTGTCCTGTCCTGCTCTGCTCTCTCTCCTTTCTCCCCAGGGCCGTCAGAGAAACCTGGATTCCTCTCCCTCCCTGGGTCCTAAAGACAATCCCTCCCACAGCCAGCCATGCAATCTGGAAGCATAAGCCCAGCCCCAGGCCTTCTGTGTGGGCACTGGAGATGAGCAGCCCTCCGCCCCGCCTGGCCTGGGGGTAGATCATGAGACCCTCCTCCAGGGGGACCTGACACACTCCGGAAGGAAGGAGTGCTGAGCAGCGGCCAGGCAGAGTCCAAGCACTCCGGCCTTGCCAGGTCTCCCGGGCCTGTGTCCACCGGGTCAGACCTTTTCTGTGCAGCCCCGTCTACAGGACTGCCGCGCGTTATCCAAGCTGAGCGTAAAACCCGTCTTCCCAGGGCCTTTGGGGCTTCACTTCTGAAGGCTCCTGTGCCCCGTGGAGCTCTGGTGAGACGGATCTGTGCCCCCCTCCTGCCAACCTGGCTTTGTTTAGGAGGTCGGCCGTGCCCTCGTGATGGGTGAGGAGGGGTCTCTCCTTCCTCCCCACCTCAGCAAAGAGCACGCCTTCCAATGGCTAGTGCGACGCTGCGCTTGTTCCAGGACTGTGTGGCCTGTGGCTCAGAATTTCAGTGGAAAAAGAACTCTGCGAATGAGAGGACTGAAGCATGGCCTGTCCAGCTCCCACGGAGCTGCCCCTCAGCTCTGGTCACAGCTCCCGAATGGCCACAGGCAGAGTGATCCAGAAGACGAAAGCCTGCGGTCACCCTCACAGCCCGACACGCCCCTCGGGTGGGGTGGCAGCTGCTTCCTCACACAGAGGATGCAGTGGCCCTGCCGGCGAGGACATTTCTGGCCATCTAGGTCCAGTCGTAGGGCAGCTGCCCCAGGGCACATGCAGCCAGGGACAGGAGGTGCCACTGCAGTGGCAGTGTCCCACAGGTGGATGCAGTGACTTTCCTGGAAGCCCCAAAGTCAAAGGGCCCTGACGACCTCCAGAATGCTCACTAACAGGACTTCACGTGGAAAGTGTGCGTGCTGCAGCTGCACAGCATGCGCGCACCCAGCACCAGGCCCAGAGCCAGAACGTCCGTCCCCAGCAGCCACACGCCCTGGCACCAAGTTCCCGCTCCTCATGGCAGCCCCTCCAAGGAGGCCCCGCGGGAGGTTGGGAGCGCATGAGCAGCTCTTGTTCCCTAGCTCTTCCATCCACGGAGCTGCCTTGGCAATGACTCCGCGTCCCACGCCTTTCTTTAAATCCAGAACAGCGCTCGCTCCGTCTGACCGTCGCAAAACTTCCATTGATGATTGCAGAGAAGTCCAGGGACGCATGCCTGGCCCGTGGCATGCTCCTCAGCAACGCTGACACAGGCAGGGTGGCCGTGTCCTTCCACCCGGCTCCCACGGACAAGCCATTTCCCAGGCACAACTCAAGTGAGGATGTTCCTGGGAAGGTCGTGGTGGGGTCAGCACTACCCACTGGCACCAGAGTTTGTGAGCCAAGGCACTCACAGGGCTCGCTGTTGTGTTTCAAAGTGTCCCCTCCCAGGAGAGCAGCCCACAGCGAGTCCCGGAGAAGGGCGGAACCCGGCAGGACTTTTTTGGATCTCTGCACAGCCTCTGTACAAAAGTGCTTCAAGTTCTAGGGGAGTTCTCATCATCCAGCTCTGGTGTTTAATATTTTGGCTCTATTCAAGAAGCTTTAACTTTGTTATTTGTTATCCTGCCTGGGTACTTTCTCCCACTAAGATATTTTAGGAAAAGGAAACTCAGACAGCCAGCCTGTGGAAAGAGGTTCTGCTGTGGGGACGTGATGTCTCTTTAGGCTGTATGGGGCCTCTGGCCTCTTGGCCTCCTCAGAGGCTGCATTCCTGTGTTGCCATGAGCAACAGTCAGGGGCTCCTGGCATGGTCACCTGCTGTTGGTGAACACCAGCAGCAGTGCTGAGCGGTATCCTGGGCTGATAAGGCCAAGGGGACAGTGCTGGGAGTGTACTCAGCCCCTCGCCTCTGAAAACCACAGGGACTGTGCCCGAGGCAGAGACAGGAGACTGCAGAGGAGGAGCGGGCATGTGCCAGCTACCGGGGAGGCAGGACCAGTCTAGAGGCCTGGGCAGTGCAGCCTTAGCAGGCGATTTCAGCTCCTGCCTCTTTTGTGCTCTACAAGACGAAACCAGAACCTACCACACTGCAAGCAAAATCGCCTTTTCAAAGTCAAACTTAGGAAGCTGCACCAGTCAACACGGAGGACTCACCTTTCACCCCATGCACCGATTTTTAATGTCTTGCCACACCCACTTGATCACCTGTCTACGTTGTCTCTGAGTCAAGAGGCTGGCTATCTGCTGGCTATCCTTGTTCTGTGGACACTCAAGCTCATGTTTCTGGGGAACAAGCACATGGTCCTATGCAGGCTCAGGAGGGTCAGCACATGAGGAGTCTCACTCTGCTGTGCTGTGGGGTGGAATACTTCCTCCTCCAATCCACATGCCATGGCGGAGTACCGCAGACTGGGAACCTCACGGAGAACCAGCTCTGGAGGCTGGGTGTCCAAGATCCCAATCCAAGATGGCACCTCAAAGCTGTTTCCCACACAGGAGGAGGCTATATCCTGACCCCGCAAACACTTGTGGCTGTACCAACCCATCCTGTGGGCAGAGCCTCACAACCCAAGCACGTCTCTTTGGGCTCACCTCCCAGTGCTGGACCACTGCATATTGAGTTCCAGCACAGGTTTGGGGACATACTGAACTGTGGCAACAGCACACTGTCCCCTGATCTTGCAGTGTCCCCAGGCCCTGCTCACATCCTCCATGGTGTTTTTACCCCTGGTATGGGAGCGTGCCCTGCATTCATCCAGGTTCCTCTGGAGGGCCCCTTGTTCGAGACAGCTGCTCTTCACTGTCTTCTGCAGTAGCGACACTTCTGAGGAATACACGGCAGTTATTGTACAAAATGTTCTTGGCTTTTTTTCTCCCATACATATGCATGACTAGATCAGGTTGACACCAAGTCATGATGTCACATCCTTCTTGGGGTTTTTGTAGATGCAGGATTTCCGTCACCCTTCACCAGCAACGTTGGCTTTGGACATCTGGCCAAGCTGTGGCCATTTTCCCACTAGTTCCGAACCTCCCCCTGCAGCTGGTACCGACCTGTTGAAAGACCCTGAAGACTCTGCAAATCCCCTCCTTCTCATCCAGCCCTCCACTGGTGTCACTGGCCCGGCCTCTCCAACCTCTGCTGTGGCTTTTGGCAGCGGCTACCCACGCCGCAACCAGCTGGCCTTAATGGAAAGAAAGACAGGTGCCCTCTTCGGTACCTGTACTCTGTCAAATGGACTCAGGTTCCTATTGTATTTGGGTTTGTTTTGAGCTGCATGTTGTCTGAGATTTTGTGGGTGGGGTGGCAAGCTTCACGCAGGCTGTCTGAGCTGCACAGGCTCACTCTATTTCTCTTTTTCTGTCTTTCTTTACTTTCTATCATAACATGCTGTGGCTTATCTAGTACCTTCTAGGCCCTGATTCCTTCAGGAAAGGTTCTTAGGGTAGACACGGAGTGGTCTTCAGCATGCAAGCTCTGGGTGCAGGGCGAGCTCAGGGTTGCAGGGTGTCAGGGTGCTGGCCTCCACTGGCCAGATCTAGGAAATATCCGCACATGGTCTGGACCCGGGTCATGTGTGCACAGTATGTGAGCACAGGTGTGTGTGTGAAATGAACTCCAGGCCTGGTCTGCAGGGATCTCGCTGGCCTTTCTCAGTCCATGTTGAGTCTGCCTCCTTCCACGGCAGAAATCTCAGTTCCCCAACATCCTGGAGGGCACAGGATGTGTTGAGTAGTTTAATGGCTACATCCTTAACACTATTAAAAACCCCTGAGAATAAAAAATCCCTGGGGATGAATGGGCCACGTACCTTGTTTGAAAGTCACAAGCATTACTTTCTTCTACCCCTGTCCCTTATGTTATTCACTGGCAACATAGTTGGGTTCAGGTATTTTGGTTTGGCTATGTTTTTTTTGTTTTTTTTTTTTTTTTTAATTCTCTTCCCTCATCTGTTGTTTTAATTTTGCTTTTTGAACATGTAGAATTTTGCAAAACCTAAACCTAGAAAAAAAGGTTACTTTTCCTCATATCCTTACTCCCAACTCTGCTGGTCACCAATTGTATTGTTTTCTGGTCTACCAGTACTCTGTGTGGCTCTGGGTGCATTTTGCCAAAAGAAGCAAACATGCTCAGTGTGCAGACCGCATGCGCACACTGTTTCTCTAACGTAAGAAGTCGCTTAGGCTCTCTGCCATGGCACTTTGCTCTTTTAACTTATTTTTCTTTCATCTCAGAGCACATCCTGGAACACTCCTGCCCGCCCACAGAAGCCGGCCTGGTCTTCGGTCTTGTATGTAGTGCTTGTCAAGCATTTTGACTTTGGGTCCATTTGGGTGGGATGATCATTCTTTGTAGTTTTGGTTTGAAATGGAGTGAAGTTTGACATAGTTCCATGTCTGTGGACTCTGTTGAGGTCTTCATTGTCCACTTACAGTCTCACCCATTTCACAGGTTCATGCTTTTACCCTTAGGGTCCGACCTCCTTGCACGTCAGGGTATCCCTCCTCTCTCCAGGGGTGTGAACACCACCTCTTCCACTTTGCTGCTTGTGCTTCATTGTGGTGAAACACACAGGAACCCACCATCACCATCATCCCACGTGTGCAGCTCAGGGGGACCAGGAGCACTGTTAGAAATACCCAGGAGCCACAGGAAGTCAAACGCTGCTGCTGGGAAGTGGGTGAGCGAGGCCAGCAGGGTGTGCGGCCCTTGAACGGCCCTTGCCCTGACCAGAGGAGCAAGGTTGTGCAATCGTGTGACTAGCTAATTTTAAAATTGGGGCAGCCAGGGGCTGGGGCTGTGGCTCAGTGGTGGAGGGCGTGCCTAGCACGTGTGAGGCACTGGGTTCCATCCTCAGCACCACATATAAATTAAAAAATAAGATAAAGGTATCGTGTCCATCCACAACTAAAAAATTTTTTTAAAAATTGGGTCAGACAAAGGGAAACATCGAATTAAAATGGCACCAATGGATCCGATTAGGATGGAACACAGAACCCTGAAGATGGGCCACACCACCTCCTCTTCCTCACCATGCTCATCATCCACCTCCAGAGCCTTGTCTCCTTCCACCCGAAACTCTGTCCCCACAGACAGACGCCCCCTCCAGACCGTGGCGCCCACTCTGCTTTCTGTCTGCAAGGCGGCCGCTCAGTGCACCTCAGGACATCGTGAAGGGACACTGTGGCGTGCATCCCTGAGCATGGGCCTCCTTTTGCTGGACATGGGAGCGTGGGGTGCAGCCACGCCGCAGCACATTGCACTTCCCTTCCTTTCCAGGGTGGGGGACTCCACTTGGCCAACGCCTTTGTTGTTTGCCTATCTTCAGGGATTGCGAATGCCACCTTTTATCTGTTCAGGTTCCTGTTTCCAATTCTTTCAGCTCAAGCTCAGTCGTGGGGTTGCTGCATCTTATGGTGATTCTGCCTTTGTGAGGAGCTGCTGCTGGGCCTTGGTCCACAAGCACAGGAGCTCTCCCCACCCTGCTTGGCTGGTTCCCCCAAGTGGCTCCCTGAGAGTCCTTGAAAAGTCCCTGGGCGTGGTCACGCTGGATCTTGCACCAGGCTCATGTGGCTTGGCCTGGCCTCGGTGCTTGGAGGATGGGATGGCGACCTGGGCCAGAGCTCTGCCGCCTGCTGTGCCTTCGCTGCTGTCTCTTTTCCAGACTGCTCTTGGGAACTCCGATGCCAGCCTAATTTATTATCTTCAAGGGTAGTTTGATCTTTCTTGCCTTTAGAGTTTAAAAGTTTCATTAAGATATGTTTTGGAGTTGATCATTCCTGGCCGGTTTTCCACGATCCATGAAGGCACTTTGGGTTTGAACATTTGAATGTTCCCTGTTCCTGCAGAGTTTCCCCAGATGGTGGCTCCAGTACCGACTCCAAGACTTCCGTGCCTACGTTAGGGACTCCAGTTATGGTATCTTGGTCCTTCTTTCCCAACTTTCATTTCAGCAACTTCCCCCTGAATCTTCTCACTTTTAAATCTTATTTCCGATTTCTTGATTTTCTTGCCGTTCTTCAAGGTCCCTTTACCCATTTTCACATAAATACGTTTTCTCCTAGCTGCCTTGTAGCTATCCTTTCTTCCTGGGATGGATTCTGCCTTTACTTCCAATTTCTTTTCTGAACTGGGTCCACCCTCGTTGTCTCTTCCCAGTTTGTGTCCAGTCTGTTCCTGGTGTTTGAGCTCTGTTCCGAGCTGTGTGCACATACAGACACCTGGCCCTTTATTCAGTTTGGTGGGTAGAAGAGCCACTGCTTCCACTCTGTGGTTCTTCTGGGGGAATTTTTGCCCGGCCACTGTCATGGTGCCTTTAGTCGGCCTTAGGAATGGGACGATTTTTTTTTTTTTTTTTTTTGCAGTAGCTTTTGCCCTTGACTTGATTTTTCTTGCTCCTAGGCATCTGGGCAGGTTTCCAGGCTGGGAGTTTTCTCTCCCACCTGTGTACTGAAGCGCAGACTTTCATACATGATGCCCGGGGCTGAGGAGGGACCAGCTGTCTTATTTCTGCAGGATCTTCTGGCTTCCTTCTTTTCCTTCACCCCCAGGCCTCCAAAGGGCATTACCTTTTCCCTATTTATATGACTTGTCCTAAGAAGCAAGGTTTTTCTCACGGCTGCCACTTCTTTTCCCATTTTTTTTCCTACAAAGTCCCTTTCCCTGATCAATTTTTAGTTCTTGGTGTTGAACTTTCTCTTTACAGAAGGAGGAGGCGTTGTTTCCCCTAAGTCCTTGGCTATAGTGGAGGAGCTCTGTTGGAACTTATGTCTTTTCTTCCTTCTTCCGTAATCTGAAGCTTTCTGCTTTTGTAGAGGCCATGGGTAGATACCATCAGCAACTGCCATTATCCTGGGACTCTGAGGCTCTTGAAAAACTGATAATGTGTCAAGTGCTGGTAACATTTCTTCCTTTTTCAGGAGCACTGGCAACTTTGACGCTACGAGGGCATGCCAAGGTTACACCGACGCTGTGACGAGACAGCTGTTTCTTCCACGTTTGGAGATGCTCCCTGTGCAGACTGAGCTCTTCTTTCAAGAAAATATCCCATGAAAAGGAAAAGATTTAAGAATAAAATTTGCCTTCCTCCCCATTTCATATCTGTTTAACACGATCACCTCCTTGATATTAGGCTGTGCAACCCAGAAAGGCGTGCGTTTGAAAATCACCTTCCCAGGCTCTATCTTAACGCCCCACCTCTGCGTAAATAAAACGGTGAACCTGACACTGGAGATTGGGGGCGTTTTGCTGCAAGCTGAGAACGGAAGCTGCAGCAAGCGGCCGCGCAGTCGGGCCCAGGGCCGGGCCTCGCGCTCCGCCTCCGCCACAGCCACCTGCCAGTCACGCCGCGCGGCGCTCGGGGCGGGGCATCTTAGCCCACAGACGCGGCCCCGCCCCGGCCCCGCCTCCGCGCGCCGATTGGTCGCCCTTTGCTCCCTGACCCCGCCGCCGGGCCGCGCTTCCTGCCGGGCGCCGAGCGCCGCCCGCCCGCGTCCCCGCGTCCCCGCGTCCCTCGCGCCGGGTCCCGCCCCGCGCCCGGTCCCGCCCCGGCCCGCCCGCGCCCTCCGCCGCCGCCGGCCAGGCTGCAGTCGGCGCCGCGCCGAGTGGGAGGATGCGGCGGCGCTCGCGGATGCTGCTGTGCTTCGCCCTGCTGTGGGTGCTGGGCATCGCCTACTACATGTACTCGGGGGGCGGCTCCGCGCTGGCCGCGGGCGGCGCGGGCAGGAAGGTGAGTGGCCCGGGGCCCGCGGGTGCCAGGCCCCTGTGCACCTGGCCTCCACCCCGGCCCCTGTGCACCCGGTCCCCACCCCGACCCCTGTCCACCTGGCTTTCCCCCTGGCCCCCGCCCACCTTGTCCCCCCACCGGCTTCTGCCTACCTGCTCTCTCCAGGCCCCTGTCCTTCTGCACCATCCCCGACCTCTGTCCGTTTGGTTCCCCCATTGGCCCCTGTCCACTCCATCTCCCTCCGCACCCCCTGTCCACATGACTGGAGTCCTGTCCCCGCGCAGCTTGCCCTGCGCGGAGTGTAGGGGAGGGTGCGGGGAGCACAAAGGGGTGGGCAGCGAGCAGGAGGAGCGACTGCTCTTCCTGCTCGGCGTGCACACTAGGAGTCAGGAGTCCAAGTTTCTTCTGGACCCCTCGGTACAGGCGGCAGCAAACCCTGGCGCCTGCCTCCGGCCACCCTGCAGGCTGTGATCGCTTGTCTGGCCCCATCTGCCCTTTGCCGCGCAGGGCGCGGACACCCGGAGCCACACACGCACACCAGCCCCGCCCCGGATGGCCGCCGCGCCCGACCCCGAGCGGTCGCCAGAGCCCCGCGGCCTGGCCCTGGGTCCTTTCTGCCCAGCGCGGCCCCTGGCCTCCCGCGAGGATGCGGCCTCCTGCGCTTGCGTTTCCCAGCCCCACTTCCCGGTCCACAGTCCCCCTGGATGGGTGTTTCCCACGGGCGCCAAGGGCCGAGCCATGAAGCTGTGGGGGAACATAGGACTGCTGTGTGGTCCTGCTGCGTGGCTGGCGGGTTTGGGAATCTGGAGGACTCTGAGCACCGGGCCATCGTGTATCAGCCCCTGTGCTGTCGAGCTACCCTGCTAGTCGGAGGGGTTTCTGGGGTTTTATTGTCTTATAGGCTTTGAAAGCAGCCTTCTCTTTTCCAAAGTCCTTAAGCCTCATTAGTGACACCAGGAACCCAGAAAGTCAGTTAATGGAGTCGGAACTTGTCTGGGCAAGGAGTGAGGAAATGAACTTGCAGCCATCCCAGACATCTGGGAGAAGCCTGACCTTCCATGTCCACACTGGGCTTGGCTGCCTCTAAGACAGCTACTAGCTGCCCCTGTTCATTCATTCCCAGCCCTGGCTCTAGACTGAGGTAGGTGGAGGTGTCTGGTTTAGCTCTTGGTGAGTTCATGGTGGCTCTTTTCAGAGTGGCAATGTGGGGAGAATGTCTCCATGTGCAGATGGTCTGGCTTGGTGGAACTGACCTGGGCTCTCAGCCCTGCTTTTAGGCTGAATCCTTGAATTCTTGAATCAAGAGCAGGTGACTTAGGAAGCAGTTTGGTTCTTTGAAAACTATGTGGTTCTAAACTGGAATGATATTTACAAGCTTGGCTTCCCAGTAAACTGCCCTGGCCCCTGGCCTAGCCTGGCCTGCTGGTGAGACCCCTTATCCTTACCACTGCAGTAGCACAGGGGACTAGGGCAGGTGTGTGGGGTCAGCTTCCCAGGGCTTTGTCCTCAGCTGGGGGCTGCAGCTGGTAGACAGTTGGCAGGGGCTTCTTGTTCAAGCCTCGAGACACACCCTCACCTGCATCCCCACCTGTGACCTTTAGCTTAGAGGGAAAGTCTGAGGAATCCTCATGGCCAGGTGAAGACCAGGTGGAAGAGCTGGGAGGCGCTGTGTGTGAGTTGGGGTGCTTTGGGGTGCTGGTCTACCAGTCACAAGACTCACTCCCAGCCCCCAGAGGAGGAGGGAGTGTATAAAGGCCAGAGCTTTTGACATTGCCGAAGACTCAGCCCAATGGGGTGGACCCTGACATAAGGAAGGGAGGACCTGAGATGCTTTCTGGAGGGCCACCAGTACCTGCTCTCTTGAATTCCTGACCTATAGGAGAACTGCCTCCTGCAGACTGTTTCCCAGGGTTTAGACATCTTCATGATAAAAGAAAACATGTGATTTGTTCAGCTTGTTAAGTATGGACATAAAAAAGATAGTGGTATATGCATGAAATAACAGAATTTAAATGCTATACTTTTTTATTTTAAAGAGATAAATGGGCTTATATTTTTTCTTTGTTTTCTACTATTCATGTCAGGGCTTTGATTCCACATTCAGCCAATTTCTCCATGTTCTGAGGTTTTTCATGGGGCATCAGTCTTCAGGATTAGACTTCGGGGCTTGTCTGAGGGAGGTTTTCTGCTATTTCAGCAGCACGGCCTGGGCTCTTCATTGTGTGCCCTGCCTGTTAAATAACTCATCGCAGAACTGTTATTCTCCATTTGGAAACCCAGAAAGTCAGCTCACTTCAGATTGCAGATTTAATAAACCAAACAGGAGTAAGAGCTGAAAACTGACCCCCCGCCTGCACTTGCCGCAAAACTCAGGACTCCATGCTGATGCTCAGGATGTGTGTTAAAGCAATCTGTGTGCAGTTTCATTTGGCATTTCTTGTACATTTGTAGTGGCCTCCCCCTCCCCATATTTAGCTCTTCCTCCTGAATTGATGAGTTGCTCTTAAGGAGGCCCCTACCTTGAGCATCTCAAATGCTTTAAAATTATAATCATGTTAAATCTCCCCAGGGTCCTGGGCTGTTTGGCACAGTGGAGGTGCAGAAGAGAGGAAGGCATTGCTGTTTAAATGAAGTGGCCTCTGGGTGAAGTGTGGCTACCTTGGTGGAAAGGACAGGGCTTCCAGTGGGGGAACCATGTGCTCTGCTGGGAGAGGGCAAGACATGTGCCCCTCACCTCTGCATCCCCCCATCCTTGGGGAGCCCAGGGCCTGCAGTACCGCCCCTCCTGGGAGCTGGTGTGGGTGCTCTGCCTTTGCTCTGGGAGGAGCAAAGCAGCCCCCAGGTGAGGACTGAGCGACAGGTGGTGTTGGGGGAGGGGCTCCTGGCATGGGGCCAGGGGCCTCCAGGGACTGGGGTGTCATACTAATTAGGGGAACCTTAGGTGTGCAATTGGAGAAGGACTTTGGGACTAAGTTGTGGAGGGCATCAGATGCCAGGTTGGCATTTTGGCTCTTGACTTAGCTGGTTTAGGGAACCAGCAACGTTTTTGAGAGGGGACTAGAAACCCCTGTGAAGGGAAAGGGCACTTTCACTTGTTGGCACTAGTGAGACTTACTTTCTACCTCTTTCTGCTTAGTGACCTTCAGTAATTTACTGAAGCTCTCTGATCCTCATCTCCACAGTAGGGATAAGCATTCATATCCTGTGACCTTTTTGAGGATTACATGCTATTCATAGTTTCTGGCAAATAGTGGGTGCTGAATAACTGATATCTAAAAAAGGAGAAGAGAAAAAGGAAACCCTTCAAAACGCCTGGAAATGGAGTGAGCCAGGTTTGTAAGTGTTGTCTTGGTTTCTGTGTAACTGGGTCTTTTTATCCCTTGTCTGTGTCTCTGAGACTAATTGGGTTGGTTCCTTTGGGGCTGTGCTGTGAACCTTGACTGCCATTAATGATGGACTCCTGGAAAGTTGTCTGCCCCTGCCAGCTCCCCACCCATCTGTGGTGTCACAGCGGGTTCCCATTGGTGGGCAGCCAGCAAGACAGTGGACCCAGGTGCAGCTTGCCTTGGGGCTTGCTACTATTGCAGGCGACTGGTGGGTGTGCCCCAGTGGGGAGTGCTGGGTCGTAGGCTGGCGGGCTCCCCAGGCTCCCTGCCCTGTCCCTCCTGTTGGGAGGTGACTGTGGACTCGGAAGCATGCTTGGTTTGCATGTGAGGCTTGCCGTTTCACGTGTGTCCGCTCTCTGTGGTCAGTGTGCAGTTCAGAGGCCATTCGACAGTATTGCAGTTGGGATAGCAGCAGGGAAGCACTGGGGACAGTCTGCAGATGGCCCTGGACGATGAACTGCTCAAGGAGAGCAAAGGTCCCAGCTGGGAAGTTCCGTTGTGGCCGCCTCTGGGTGTTCAAGCACAGTGGAAACAGACTGACTGATAAAGAGCGCAGATGCTGAGCCCTGCCCTGGGCCCGCCAGCAAGAGGGGCGCACAGTGGGGTCAGCTTGCTCAGGCTGCAGGTTGCTGTCAGACTCTGCAGTCTGACTCCTGCTGAGTGGGCTCTTCTGCATTCTGCACCTGGAAGAGGGGATGAGAGGTGGTCAGAACAGTGGGCAGACTGTGCCTCCTTGCTGCTGCTGGTCTTGGGCCTTCTGGCACAGGGAGTCACTTGGGGAAGGTGCTGATTCAGTGACTAAGTGGTGAGCTGCTGCTGTGCCTGCCCAGAGGCCAGGTGGCAGGGACTGAGGCCTGGGCAGCACTGGGAGCCACTGGTGGATGTCTGGGCAGGTGGCAGGATGTTCTGAGAAGAGCCCTGGAGGCTCCTGATGGACCAGCAGTCTGCACATGGAACCCATGGACTTGGCCAAGCCCACTCCCCTGTGGATCTTGGTCCTTGTTCCTGGTGAAGCCTGTTTGGGAAGCTGCGTGTGCAGAGGTGACCTGAGACATGCAGGTCAGGTGGAGACTCACGTTCAGCCGCGCCACACAGATTGTGAGAGCAAGGTCCTTCCGTGGGGCATAAATGTGCCACCCAGTGGGCTGCCTTCCCTATTCAACAGGAGTGACCCCCGCCACTGTGAGGGCTGCAGTGCTCAGGTGCCTGCGGTGATGGCGCGCTGAGCGCCTACCTGCACAGGCCTGCTGCTGGTCTCGGGGTCACCTCCTTCCCGTGGGGCTTTGCTTCTGTGTTGCCACTGTTGCTCTTGGGCTCCTGAGTGGTCCTGGGATGGGCTGGGCCCAGGCAGTCGCTCTGCATGTGTGAGTGTGAGCTCACCAGGACAGTCTGTTTTCAGAGTGTGGCCTTTCCTCTTATGGTACCAAGACTCCCTGACCTCTGACCCCCATGTGACTTCGGGGTTAACTCAGTGTGCAGGTGCCAGTGATGTGTAACTCATCCAAGACAGCCTGGCCCGCTTTCTCCCTGTAGACCATGTGCCCTCTTCCAGGGGTGCAGACCAGGCCCTGGCACGGAGCAGTCCTTCCCGTGGGCCTGCCCCTCAGCCACTGAACTCCTCCCTGGCTCCCTCCTCCTGTGGCACAGGAGGATGGAGACACTGGCTTTGCGCTTTCCCACGTCCAGTGTGGGCCTGGGGAGTGTGTGTCATTCGTACAGATGGGTTTCTGAGTATGCCACAGCGCAGACAGCAGTGATTCATCAGGGCTGGATCCGGAAACCCATCCCTGCTGCAGGGAACCTCGCTCGCAGGCCTATGCCGAAAGAGCCCAGGCCTGCAGCGCCGGGAGCCCCTGTGTCCAGCAGGCTGGCTGGGCAGTGGCTGATCACTCCTGGCCCTGCAGGCTGCCTGCCCTGGTGAGCTGCCCATCCCACTTCTGCTCCCAGGAGTGCCCCACAGGGCAGGCCGTCTCATCCAGGTCCTCCTGCTGGCCACCTGGTCCTGTCCGAGGCAGCAGTTTCCTGTCCTTAACTCTCAAGGAGGCAGAGTGGCCAGGAAAGATGCGGGGAGTCCTTGGGCTTCTTGAGTCCAAACTGGGCTACATGTTTTGGTCAGAATCAGGGGGCAGTGGCCACCTTGGTTCAGGGTTTCTCACCAGGTACAGTTGGTGTTTGGGTTGGGTGACGCTTTGTAGTGGGGGCTGCCCTGTGTGTTACAGAACTCTGGCAGCGTCCCAACCCCTGCCCATGTTGTGCCAGAGCCCCCTCCCCACTGGCTGTGGGTGCTGGTGCCAAGCATACCTGTGTCCAGGGGCACAAGTGGCCACTGGTGCCAGGCACACGTGTGTCCAGGGGCAGAAGTGGCCTCTGTGAGACGTTGGTCTCCTCTCCACCTGTTCCTGTGCTTGGCCCTCTGGGGAGTCTCTTGTGTGGTCTGGGTGCCACCCCTGCCCGCCAGGAGGAAGCACATGAGTTTTAATTTTAAACTCAGTACCCGCGTCGACACGCCACTGTGCGCAGCGCGGTCCAGGAGTCCTGCAGCTCAAGCTCTCCTCAGAACAGCCCCTTGGTTTCTCCCTTTGTGCTGATGAAGGAACTGAGTGGGGAGAGGGCGGGGGCTTTCCTGAGGTCTCAGAGCTGGTGGGAGCTCCTGGCTCCCACCCCTCCCTGGCTGTGGCAGTGCCAGTCCTGGTGCACCCGGTGTGTCTGCCTGCTGAGGGCCTCCTGGGCTGCGCACCCTGGCACTCTGCATGCAGGCAGCATTGGCTCCTTGGCCTTTTCTTTGTTTCTCTTGTCTGCTCCACTAACTCTGCATTCCCGCCCTTGGTGCCTGCCCTCACCGCCTGGGCAGGGGCTGGGGGATTGCAGTCCCCGTCCCTTTCACTCTCTTACCCAGAGTCTTTGGAGACCTACTGTGTGCAGGCATGGCTTGATGCTGGGGATCTGTGAGGAGCGCAGTGGGTGCAGGGTCCCTGTGCTTGGAGCCTCCGCTCCAGGAGGCCTGAGGGAGGAGTACCACCGGTCACCTACCTTGTGGACACGCTGGGTGCAGTGGCTCAGAGCAGCACAAGGGGCCTGGGTGTCGTGCTCATGGGTTCACGGACAGGTGGCCCTGGTCTCAGCTGTGCCCAGCCTCTTTCTGGGGTCTCTCTGTTCTCTGGCTTCTTGTGCTCAGTAACAGCCAGTTCCCCAGGGTGTCTCCCCCTCGTGTGACATGTGGGCTTTTTGCTCTTGTTGGGCTGGGTCTTGAGATGGTGTGTGCCTGGCTGCCACACTGCCCTTGTGGCCTGTGCTTTGTGCTTCTCGACCCCTAAGCTGACCTCTGCGCAGTGCCAGGTGAGATGGGGTGGTGACCCAGGGTCATGCAGGCCCGTTTGCAGACTCTACACATCAGCCTTTCGTGAGCAGTCTTGCTGCAGCCCAGGATCTCCACTGCCACGTGGCTGCCGGGTGTGGGTAGGTCGTCCATGCACGTTAGCAGGAAGCCAGAGGCCGGTCCTGCCCAGCGTGCTCAGCTTTGGGGAGGCTGTGGCAGTGTGAGTAACATCTAGGTCCTGGGATCTGTGGTATTCGTGGAGAATAAAGTGGAACTGTGACTCGTTGCCCATAGCCACTCAGGGAGCGGCCCCTGTGGGAGCTTCCAGCTGCAGTTCCCAGAGCTGTCGGCCTGCTCAAGGAAGCGTCTTAGGCTCTGTGGAGCAGAGCATGCCACCAGTGTGCTTCTGGAGGTGGTGGCCAGGAGGGTCCCCGCCTCCGCCTCCTCGAAGGTGCTGCTCTGTGAAATTGACCCACTTCGGAGGAGGGGCTCTCGGCTGCATGTGCTGCAGCCGTCTGAGGAGCTGTGCAGATCCAAGGCCTGGTCTCGGGGCTGCCCACCTTATCCAGACTCAGTCAGTGTGTGTCAGCGGTGGACCTGGAGCCTCCCTGGCTGCCTCCTGCCTCCTGTGCTCCCTTCGCTCTGGGCTCCCCCAGGGCCGTCCCCCAGCTCTGGTCTGGCCTGCCCCCCGGGAGCTCCCCCAGCTGCTTGCTCGCCTCTGGCTGCCTTTTTACCCTGCCAGTTTCTGGAATGCTCCCTTTTGCTTTTCCCTGTTGGCGGACTCCGAGATACCATTATGTGTAAGCCCGCTGTTCCTTCATGTGCCCCTGGAAGAGGAAACCGCCCACTGAGCCATGTCTTGGGGTTTCCTTGGCAGTTACTGTTTATCTCCTACTTGTTGGGAGAGCCCTGTCTGACGTCATTAGACATCGATTTCCCAGGTCTTGCTCTCACGCTTGGACACAGGGAAATGTGAGTGGAAGAAGTTGGGAGTGGTGTTCCTGATCTTGGATCCAGCCTGTCCTAGCCCCTTTTTGCCACTTCTCTTGGTCACCTGCTGTGCCACCAAGAGTGTGGGTCTCATAGCTCTTCCCAGAGGGGCCTGTGAAGCACTGAGTGCCCCCAGCTCCAGCCTGAAGGTCTCATGGCAGTTGTGCAAGGCTGGCAAGCCTTCGGCTCTCTGGGAGCTTTGCTGGACTCCAGCTTGCAGTCCACACTGACCCACACTGACTTGGCTTCTAGGAATATTGTTCCTGGGTTTCCTTCTAAGCCATTGACATGTTCATCTGTTTTGAGGTTTGAGCTCATAATGATGAGACTTGACCCCTGCTTGGTCTACAGTGTCTCCAGATGTCACCCATGGGGACAGGCATCCCAGCTTCAGGTGCTGAACTGGGGAGGGCCTCTGGCATTGCCCAGGTATGACCTTTCTGCTCACCCTCAGGAGAACTTGGCTGCCTGGTGGCCTGTCTGAATGTGTACCTCTGCCTCCATCTACTCCCATTCCCAGCTCACATAGACAGAAGCACTCCTGCTTTTTATTTCTGAGAGCAGTTGGTGAGCATGTGCCCACTGAGAAAGAGTTCTGGGCATAGCCTGGTACCTGCAGTTCTACATCTGGAGTTCTGGATCAGCAGGGGCCTGTCTTCCTTCAGGGGTTTCACAATCACTGAAGACAACAACACTGTTTGAGAAACAAAAGATAGAGGGTAGGTTGAATAACGACTGGAAAGCAGATGAAGGCCAGGCCTGGCTGGATGTGTCCAGGGGTAATGGTTCTGGGACCCAGGTCTGGCTATGATGTGTCCAGTGACAGCGGCACTGGAATTATGGTTTTAAAATATCCATATCTTCTGGAAATATAAATTCAGATGTTTGTGGACACAGTGATATCCTACCTGGGAGAAATTTTGGGGACAATTAGATTAGCCAGACATGTTGTGGAAGTTGACCACTGGATGTGGTGTTCATTATATTATTTCAGTTTTGTGTACTTTTGAATTTACTCAAAAAATTAGAAGAGATGTTCATGGATGTGTGCAGCCTTGGTTGGCACAGGCAGAGGGTGCAGCTGCCGGGGCTCATGTTCAGGCCTCCTTTCGACCTCCTGGAGCTCTGGTGTGGTGGTGAGGGTCCTTGAAGGACTCTGGAGGACCCTGCAGGGAAAACTTCGTTCATGGTTTCCATTGTTCTGTGGGGAGGACTCTGCTTTGGAAATCGTCCCCAGGTGAGCGATCAGAGGCTGTGGGGAGCCGAGGTTGCCCTGTGGTCACTGACTCCTCATCAGACTGTTGGCTACCTGGAGACCCTCGCCCTCCTGGGCTGGTGGCTGTCTGGCACCCTGATGGCACCCTTCCTGCGGGTCAGGTGCGTGTCCTTGGTCACACCAGGTTTTTGGTGTCCTAGGCAGCTCTGCTTGCTGTTACCCACTGCCCAGTGGGAGCTGCAGGTGGTTGGGAGGTGCAGGTGGAAGGTGTTCAGTAAGCGTGTGTTGGTCTCTCTGTTCCCCAGCAGATATGCAGGATGCAGGGAAGCTCTGACTCTACACTGCATTCTGAACCGGAGGCTTTGGCAATAGTGAGGGTGCGTGTTTTCTGTAAGGCGAGGCTCGCGTTTATCTGAGCCTTGTGGCTGCGAGCCTCCGACTGTTGTGCTCCCTGCTAGACTGGGCGTGAGCCCAGACAGGAGCTCTGTGTTCACAGTGCAGTTTTGGGCTCCCCTCAGGTGGTGTGTGGCAAAGCTGGGTGGAGTTGAGTGTTCGTCCAGACTGCCTAATGGGCTTTGGCCAGCACCAGTGCCAGCCGTCCTGGTCTTGGGGCCATGTCCCTGAAACATCCAGGAGCAGAGAGCAGGTTCCCCTCCTGTGGTGCAGAGCGCAACTCCAGGTGGAAGGTGCTGATCAGAGGCAGGTGATCACCTGCCCAGCCTCCTGGAAACCGCTGATGAGAAGCCAGAAGGCTGGAGCTGGAAGAGGCAGTCTGCATCCTTGGGTGGTCTGAGCTCCGGGCCTGAGTGTCACTGTGGTCACCCAGGCAAGTGGGGCTCTGGGGGAGTGTCCCTGCACAGAGGGGACACATGTTTGTGCTTGGTGGCTTAGGAGGTTACATGTCAGTGTGCTTCAAACAGAAATGCTGGCTACCAGGCGTTTGCCAAGGAAAACATGAATTAGGTGCTGTCCTGAGGTTGAATCTGACTTAGGTTTTTTTGTTTTTTGTTTTGGCACTGGGGATTGAACCCATGGGCATTTATCACTGAGCTGTAACCCTGGGCCCCCCCCCCCCCCCCCCCCCTTTTTTTAAAGTTTTGTTTTGAGACAGGGCCTCACTAAGTTGCTTAGGGCCCTGCTAAGTTGCCCAGGCTGACCTTGAACTTGTGGTCCTCCTGCCTCAACCTCCCCAGTTACCTGGTTAAGGCTTGTCCCACATGCCCTGCATGACTCACCTGATGTTGAGTGGTGCTGTCCTACTTCAAGGGTTTTCTTCCTAATTGGTGATGGAGAGCACGTGGCATTGTGTGCCTGGCTGGTTCTAAACAGGTGATACGATCAGCCTGTTTTTCTGCCTAGCGTTGGAAAACGCCTGCATCCCCACCAGGTGCACCATAGCTGTTGGAAGTCTGTTCCCTGCAGGGAGGAGCTGGCTGGCCTGGGGCTGCTCTGTGGGCAGAGGCTGAATGGTCAGGCCCTCAGGTCCACAGCTGCAGCTGTCCAACAGCATCACTCTGGCCACTTGGACACCAAGTCCTAGTGCCGTGGGGAAGGCCAGGTATCTGAGGCCAGGCAGCTCCATGAGGCCACTGTGGGGATTTGGAACGACTATGCCTGTCTGATAGCAAGAGCCCAGAGCACATCGGCATGGGGGCTCCTGGTGCCTTGCTGGCTTGGGCGTCTCTCTGGCATGGTGTGACCTGGCAGAGAGGATGTGGTGCACAGGGCCTGTGGCCTGGAGTGGGGTGCTGAGCCTGAGTTCTGGCTTTCTGGAGCCCTGGGCCTTGGGCAGCGCTGACCCCTTCAAGCTGTGCTTCCCCTTTCTGCCTCCCCAGAGGCTAGGCGAGGAGTAAAGGGCACATTGGTGCACTCAGGATGGGCCCTGCATGCACCTGAGGAGCTTGATGTTGACCTTGGTGTGATGCCGTGGGGGCTGATGTGCCTGCAGGCCTCCGAGCCCTGTGCAGCCACCGCCAGCCCCCTCCCGTCCCATGCAGAAGGGTTGCATTGGAAGGAGCTGGGGACAGGACTCCTGAACCACTCACTCCTCCTGCAGGTGAGGAAACCAAGCCCCGAGGGGTGGGTTCCAGAGGATGCTAGCCTGGAGCTGCAGGCCCAGCCCTCCCCTCCAGGCGGGACTGCAGAAGGTCATTTCCCAGGTGCTTCACTGCTTGTAGCTCTCTTTGAAAAATTATACTGGGATGTGGTTTTTAAATATGTGGCTGTATAATTAAGTTTTAAACTGATTGGAAATTATTTTTTTTTTTTTCATCATCTTGAGCTGTTATCTGAACAATGAGCTATTTGAAAACTTTTATGTCATTAGTTCTGTTTCTGGCTTGCTTTTGAAACTGTTGGTGAGAAGTTGAAGACGTGTCCACGTGACGTGCACAGAGCCCCCTGTGCAGGCTGAGGGTGGGGCCTGTCCGCCAGTCAGTGTCAGTGTGCGAATGGTGGAGAGGGCCTGGGCTGTCCCGGGCCTTCTGTCACTCATGGCAGCTCGAGCTGGTGAGGAGGGCCTGGGTGGGGCTGAGCGGGGAGAGGGCTCCTTTTATCTGTGTGCTCATGCTTCCTTCCTGAAGACCTCGGGCCAGCTGCAGCCAGGCTCCTTTGGTCTGGAGGAGGCACACAGGCAGGTGTGAGTTTCTGGGCTGAGGATGTAGGGCAGGTGCAGAGGCCCCAGGAAGGCTACCTCCTCCTGTCCCCTGCCCACTCTCCGGCTTCCTGGCATCACCGTGCACCTGGGAAGGCCCCATCCTTGTTGGAGCAGAACCCAAGAAACACTGAGGCCAGAGGGTCATGTGGTTTCCTTCTGAGGTCCTCTAATGGTCAGAGCAGCAGACATTCCCAGCACTGCAGGGCGGAGTGGCCTATGGACGAGCTGCAGCTTGGCTGGAGTGAGTTGGGGAATGGGTGCTGCGTGGGTGCCAGCCTTGCCGTTCTGGTTCCCCATGGGTCAGGGGTTCATGCCCTTGGGTGGGTTCTGCCCCCAGGCGACCTCCCTGTGGGTGCTGAGTGACTGTCATTTGACATTGGCTTCTGCATGCTGAGTCTGTGAGGTGACCCCCCACCTTCTGCCCCTCAGGGTAGAGTCGGCTTCATTTCTGGGGTGAATCCGGCCTTTTCTGGATGTGGATGTGGAATTTGGGAGACTGGAGTGCTGCCTTTTGTCCAGAAGCACGTAGTACCTGTTGAGCTTAGACCTCTGGCCTGCCCTGTTGGGGCTGCATTCTGCTCCTGAGCAGCAGGGATTGTGCAGGGCTGCTGGGCAAGGACCAGGAGTAGACTCCTGGGCTGTTCGGGTGGTCGGTCGTTGCAGCTCTCGGCAGAGTTTTCCTGCTGACCCTCCTGCCAGCTTCTCTCCATGGAGCTGCAGTCCAGACCAGCACCAGCCAGGCTGCCTTCAGGGGTGCACTGGTTGCAGGTTGGCCTGACGGTCATTCCTTCGCCACTTGTGGGGACTGCTGGAGTCCTCTGGTTATTTCAGTGCTGTGTGTCTCAGCTCGTGGTTTAGAGAGCTCTGTTGAAACACTGTCGACTCCTGGCTTAGATCTGCAGGGCCTTCAGACACGGTGGAGATGGGCTAGTGGACTGCTGGGGACACCGAGGCACACTCGGACCCACAGGGTCGCCCTGCATCAGTGCCGCCGTCTGCAGACGTGTCGCAGCTGACGCGCCACGTTGAGGTGTGGGAGTGTGCCAAAGCTTCTGAGGACTTGAATTGGGGCTCTGGTGCTCTTAGGATGCTGGAGGAAGAACCGAGAAAATCCTGTCCTTAGTGACCCAACGGGTTTGCAGGCATACAGCAGCATGCGCCCTAGGGAGGGTGGACGACATGCTGCATCCTGGCTGTGCGGGGCTGGCTCATACGGGACAGGGCAGGGAGGGAGGGTGCTGGTGGAGATGCTGGAGTGTGGGCAGAGGCAGGCCCACGGAAGGACTTGCTGCGGCAAGGTCAGCCCGGCACTGGGGCTGTCGCCATCACTGGGGCTCTTTCTTTTTGGCGCAGGGTGCCAAGCTGGAAAGGAGCACCTTCCCTCTCGCTCTTTGTCGCTCCTTGGATACGCCCTTCAGGATGTACCTTTTGCAGAAGTGAGGATTCTGTGCAGATTGACTCCTGGGCAGGGTCTCTTGGAGCAGTTCATGGCTTATGACAAGCGTCAGGCCCCTGCACTGCTGCTCAGTGTGACCACTGTCTGCTGTTGGGAGTGCCCTGGAGAGGTGGGTGGACTGTCCGGAGCTGTGGAGCTGCCTGGCTCTGGTCTCAACCCTGCCACCCCGTGTGTCCTGGAGAGGTACCCGTCTGGGTCTCAGCTGGCTGGTAAAATGCGGGTTGTCTGGGGTTACTCCCTGGAGCTGTTGGAGGATTTGCGAGCACCTGCCCTGTGCCCAGTAAGCACGTGTGGTCCCCACCCTCCGGGGGTGAGGTGTTTCACCTGGAAGGTGCCTGCAGGGGAGACGAAGGGCCTGGCTGGAGCTGACTCCTGCCCCTTCTCCCATGCAGCAGGCAGCAACACAACGTCCACCCTACTTGCCCAGACCAGTGTACTTCCCCAGAGGGAGTGGGTGGCCCGCTCCCTGGGGCATGCCTAGTTTGTGTTTGAAGAGCTGCCTCATCTGATGCCCAGTACTAATTCAAGTTTCACAAATGAAATCCATGCAGGGTAAGGCTGCTACATTGAATCTGACCCTCAGGCCCACGGGAGCGTGGGACCCTCTGGCTGCCTCACCTGGTTTGAGCTGGTTTCCTTGCATTTGTGTCTCTGCTCTTCACCCTCCGCTGCCAGCCCCGCGAGGTCATCAGCCTGGCTGGGAACACTGGGCAGATTTACACTATAGAAGCCAGGACCCACCTGTCCAGTTCAGGGCAGGCCACGGGGCCAACGTGTGGGCAGCCGGTGGGGGGATGGCCAGTGGGAGGCACTGTCGAGGTTCCATCTTCTGGCGTCGGGATCATGGACCTGGGGTGTGGTCACGTGCCGTCTCCTTGGCCTGCAGCTCGGGCTTGTCTCTGCTTTGGAAGACTCAGTGTTGGCTTTTACAGTCGGGAATGTGGACGGGCCCTTGGCGCGTTCCCTGCTGGCCTACTGCTGAGGATGCAGTGGCTCTGGAGCCCTCAGGCCTGCTGTCAGAGCTCGGGCTGGTGCTGCCGTGGCGTGCGAGCGGGTGGTTCCGGCGTCGGCGACCCTCATTCTGTGATTCTGCCTCACTGTGTCTGCTGCTTGCAGATGACACAGGGCTTTCACCGTACTTGGCTCTGGCCAGAACACAGTGGTGTCTCCTAGCCCACTGGTGGCTGTGTGGCCCTGGGGCTGAGCGTGTCTACCTGCTCTGATGTCTGACGCTCCTCAACTCCATGCACCCGTCCGTGGCGCAGAGCTGCAGCCCTCGAGTGGCCCGCCCGCCGTGATCCTACTCTCGGCTCTGAGCTCGCCACCCCAGGCCCTCGTGGACGTGGGCTCGCGGTCTCCCCCCTGACCCACGTGTCTCCCAGCAGTGTCCTCCTGGTCCATGCACATGGTTGACGGTACCTCCTCTTGAGGCTGGAGGCCATACCATGCTCTGCTGGCTCCTGCGCCTCCAGAGGGGTGCCGTGGTGTGGCAGGTGGCACGTGGAACCTGCGGCACCTGTCTCTTGGGATGCTACGCTCTGTTCTCAGCTCTGTGCCCAGTGGGTGCCGACTCTGATGCCTGTGTCTGCCCCACAGAGGCTGCTGTGGCCAAGCAGGGCTGGCTCCTCCACCTCCTGGCCGGCACTGGCTGCGACCCGAGTTTCCCGGCAGCCGTCCTTCCTGTGCGGAGCCGCGGCTCGCTGTGGTTTCCAAGCTTTCCTTTGGATGTTTGCTGGGAGGGCTTGGTCCCACGTGCTGGGGTATCGTCAGGGAGTGTGGCTGTAGTTGCCTCCCGAGCCTCCGCTGACTGGAGGAGCAGGAGCCTTCTGATCCGGACACACGCTGGGGTCGCCTGCTGAGCGGCCTGTCTTCAGTGCCACATGTGGAGCGTGGGCCTGCAGGGAGGCCCTGGCAGAGCTGGTGCCTGAGGCCCCTGAGGTTCCCAGGCCTGTGATGCCCACTGACTGGGACCTGGCCGGAGCTTAGGAGGTGGTGCGGAGCCGCTCTGAGGGAGCTTAGGCTTGTGTCTGTTTTCCTCTCCACTGTGGGCGTGTGGCGGTTTGCAGAGCTAGTGGAGGCACACAGGATCTTTGGCTTCGGGGATCTGGTGTTTCTTCAGTGCATTTGCCACATGTGCCCAGGTGTGCAGTCTGACTGGGTGGCCATTGCTGCCTCAGCCTGAGGCTGGAGAATTGCCGAGTCTCGGGTCTTGGACGCACAGGCTTGGAGACTAGCCTGTCCCTTCTCCTTACAGTTGCCGGCCAGGGACGGGGTTTGTGTGTCGATATCTGAGGTGTGTGAGAGTCACCCGGGGGCTGCTGGTGCGTGTCCTCAGCTGGCCGAGCAGCTGCCTTTCCTGAAGGCTTGTTTCCCGCTGTCTGTCTGGAGGTCCCCTGAACCAGCACCACAGCCTGGGAGCTCTGTGTGTGTGGAACCAGCACCTGCTCCCTGGGGCAGTGACGGAGACCCACTGATCACAGCTCAGCACGCAGTGCCCACCCGTCCTCACCTGTCCTCCCCTGCGGGGCGTGGAACGGGGACTGCAGTTTCCTGCGGTGTCCTTCCAGGCTCCGTGGGCAGGATGCAGGCTTGTCCTCTGTCAGCCCCCGTGGAGTAGGGCATCCAGGCTGCACTTGCCCCATCTCCTGGCCTTGGAGGTGCTGGCGCCAGCCCAGCAGTGCCCACCTCAGGGCCCGCCCTGGGCTGCAGAGGCACCATGAGTCCAGCCACCTCCTTTCCTTCCCCAGATCCAGGGGCGGCTCCTCCTGCAGCTGCTGCTCCCCAAAGCCTTACCCGGCTACCAAGGCTGCCCAGCTAACCAGCCGAGCCACAGCCCTCGCTGGACCGCAGCAAGGCTGTGTGGTCCCAGGGTTCTCGCTGGATCCCTCGTGTTCACCTGCGGCTGTCGGCTGTGTGCTCGGTCTCCTGCTGGGTCTCCGCTGCTTTCCCTCTGGGGCAGCCTCCACAGCCATATCCCCAAGGGTGAGCAAGGCTCAGCACTTCCCATGAGGCCCTGCACGTGGCTGCTGCCTTCGGTTCTGTTGGTTCTTTTACTTTGTTTTTAGGGGTGAGATTTCCAGCCTCCCGAGTCCCTGAGTGGAGTTCTGAAACCACCCTCTGAGGACGGCGCTGCGTTGAAGCTGCATTTCTGAGGCTGCTCACCCCTCCCTAGAAAACGCACGTAGCTTAGTGTGAACCAGGTTCCACATATGGGAGCCTGAAGACCTGGGGCCACCTCAGCGTGGGGGTCAGGCAGGGAGAATAGGGTGGGGAAGCCGAGTGGAGGAGCGGGGCGCCTCCCGGCCGACCCCGCTTAGGGCCTTGGCCTGCGAGTTGGTTCCCACGTGTCTGTCAGGAGCCCGGGGTCTGGGCCCCTGCTTTTGCATGTCAGGTGATGCCTGCCGAGGAAGCTCCTTCAGAGAGCACGGTGGGTCCTGGGAGCTGTGGCAGGTAAGCAATCGTCTTGGTTGCTGTGGTTCCCATTTTCAGAGAAGAGATTGTCAGCCTCCAGGCTGATTAGAGGCTGGTGGCTGCCAAATTAAAGGTCATGGGGCACAGTGACAACCAGCACTGGGGTAACCTTGCTGAGCAGGGGCCACGGGGCATCTGTTGGAGCTTTTGGACGAATGCACCCTGCAGGCCTGGCTGGCTGGGGTGGAGCACGGGAGCTGAGGGCTAGCTCCTGGGCTCCGTGCTCTGCGTTCGGGGCCACAGGGAGGGCTGGGTTGTAGGCATTGCCGATGGGCGTGAGCCTGTCCCAGACTCTGCTAACCTGTCATCTCGGGCAAGCTGCCGCATGTCTCCAAGCCTCAAAATTGTGGGTTATGAATGAGGTAATGACGTGTGGTGGTTCTGCGTTTAGATGCGTATGCTTACCTGACCCTCCTGGGCGGCTGATGTTGGAAGGCCTGTTGCAGCAGAGTATTGAAGGAGAACAGATGGGTGATGGGCGGGCAGCCTTGGGAAGGGGAGGAGGTTCAGGTGGGCGGGGCCGGTGATGAGTTGCCCAGACCTCGCTGGTTCTTTGCTCTAATCTCCCAGCAGGTCTGCGGGGCCAGTGTCTCCCCTCCACAGGCGGGTGCACCACTAGTCTGTTAGGAGTGCTTGCTGTTCTCGTCAGGTGGCAGGATCAAGAGGGCATCACAGGTAGATCCACGTGGCCGCGACGTGCGGAGCTCGTGGCCTTGATGCCCGTGACACTGCAGGTGGGCCCTTCTGCCCGGAGCACCCAGCCTCGCACTGTGCCCACCATCTCCCGCCACACAGCTGAGCCGCAGGAGCTGTCAGGGAGCCCAGAGACTAGCATCCTTCATGCACTGCTTCCTCCTGGAGCCCAGCTGCCCTACCGTGGAGTGTCCAGACTGCTCTGCTGGAGAAGGAAGTCCTGTAGAGGTCCCTTGAGGCAGCACAGAGGGAGAGAGAGGCCACATGCTGAAGGCCATGGCCTCAGGGCCAGACACCTGTGCTCTCCTGTGCTGTGGCCTTGAGAGTCCTGCCTGGTGAAACTTAGAGTTTAGACTCGTGTTTACTCTGGCCAGTGCTGTGGGCCAGGTTGCGGGGCGAGCAGCTTGCCCGGCCACCTGTCTGCAGGGATGGACCATGAGTCCTTCCCACCCAGCTGGCCGGCCAGCCTTGCCTGGGGCTTTGGGCTTTAAGGAGGGCTGTAAACCCAGGGTCTGTGTCTTGTCTTTCTAGCACCTAGTAGGTTGGGTTGAGCCTCGAGAGAAACTTTTCCCTTTTAAGAAGACCCGAAGTACTGAGCTGAAGACACAGATGTGAGTCTGTCATTCGCTAGGGTGACTAGACGTGGCATGGATCCCGAGGCAGAGCAGAGGCTGCCTCTGCCTGCGTCTGAAGGCTGGAGGGATCTGCGGCTCCCCGCCAGCACCTCTTGGGGTCTGCATTAGCAGCACCCGCGTCTTTGTGCAGGGGCTTCTCCTTGGTCCATCGGGCTGGCTCCTTGGTTCGTGATCAGTCCGGATTTTCAGCCCTCACATCCTTGGCAGCTGGGTCCCAGTGGGGACTGCTGACCTCGTGGAGTGGCCTTGATGTCTTTCCATCTGTCTCTCTCAAAGGCAGAACGAGTTCAGTGGTTTGAAATGGTCGACTTTCATACCACCAAGGATCCCAGACCTGCAACCCAGAGGTCACACTTTCTTTTAGGGCTTAATTTGTGCTGAGGCCCCAGCCCAGCTCACACCCCCACAGACGGGAATGCGTCTCTGGAGCTCGCGGGAAGCAGGGGTGGCAGGAGGGGAAGGAGCATGTTTGCCATGCAGAATTCTAGGCCTGGACCCAACTGGCTGTCCCCACAGCAGGGACCCTCCCCCTGTCCCCAGCTGGCTGTCCCCGCAGCAGTGATTCCCTGGCGGCCTCTGCTCTGCTGTTGTGCTCAGCTTGTGGTGTGGGAGCCTCTGTAGGTGGGGCTGTGCAGCGCAGGCCCTGGAGACTGTCCTCGGGACTGGTGTGTGGCAGGGGCCTGAGTGCTCTTCCTCCTCGGGCTGGGTGGGCTCTGTCATCGACAGACGGCATCGTTTGGTCCCAGCCCAGGTGGGCGCGTGGGTCTGGCTGCACCTCGTGTGTGCTCCTTTACATTGAACACGCAAGGGAAGCTTGCAGCCCATCCTGGACGACGGAGAAGCAAGTGCCCTCTCGTGGTGGAGAGTTGTGACCTGCCTGGGGTGTGCTCTGGGTCCTCGCTCCTGCTGGCGGCTGGAAGCACGCTGTGTCTTCAGGGTGCCCTCTGTCAGCCCCACAACTGGTTCTGCTTCCGTTTCAGGGACCGAAAGAGTCAGTGTGTAAGAGCACACTCTGTATAAAGGGGCGTGTAAGTGTTTCTAGCTGAAACCAGTTAATTCTGAGAGTTAACACCAGATGATGAACGCTACAGTAGTGACTTGGCACGACTCGATTCTAGAAGCTTCAGAGACATCCTTGCCCTTGTCAGCCAGGCTTGAACTAGATGGGGCTGTGTGTGGCTTTTTGGCAGCCCCAGGCTGATCTTTGACCTGGTTGGCTGGCCCAGGTGGAGGAGCTGAGCCGTGGCTCTGCTCTCTTGGGCACTGCCACCACCTCCCTGTGAAGTATGAGGTCCACCTTGAGGGACAGCATAGCTCTTAGGCCACATGCCCCTGAATCACAGCTTGTGGATCTGGATGTCCGTTTCCAGGGTGCACTTGCTGAGGCCTGATGGTATGTCTGGGGTTCACCAAGAGGTATGCCAGGCTCACCCAAGGTGGACCTGGGATGTCGGCTGGAGATTGCTCTGATGGGCGTACAGACTCCGTCCAGCCTGAGTGGACCAGACCAAGTCTGGTGGAGATGCCTGAGCTCAAGTCCCTGCAGAGAAGAACAAGGCCAGTGCAACAGCAGCCTCCTACGGCCTGGTCTTCACTCTCTGTCTGAGCAGAGGCCTTCAGCCTCCGGTAGCGCCTGCTTGCCTCTGGACCCGAGCCCTGTGCTTGCACATCTGCTCGCTGGCCGAGGCCGTGGTCTGCCTGTCCAGGCCTCCTCGCGGGCCCCTCCCAGCACAGGCCACTCTGCCTCTTCCTCCACAGCTTGTGGGACTCCAGAGCCGTGCAGGAGGTTGAGGGCCGCAGGAGCACCTGGGCTGAGAGCTGGTGGGGGCTGGAGCCGCCAGTGGGACGCACTGTGCTGCAGGTGTCTGAGGCCTGCCGTGTGCTGGAGAAGTGCTTCCCCAGACCCCACCGGCCACAGCCCCACCCTGCCAGCAGGTTGCTGCCCACGGAGCCCCTCACACATCCTAAGCTGGTTCCTGAGAAACGCCCTCGGGATCTGGCTTCTCAGTTCTGCCTGAGAGGGTCCACTGTGCAGATCAGCCATGACCACATCAGTTCCTGGAAGGGGACTCCGCCTGCCTCTTGGTGGTGGCTGCCAGGCACGTGGTCAGTCCCATTGTGGGCTGATGTGGACAGTGTCTCTCTTGCAACAGCCTGTTGAACCCAGAGGTTCAGTCCCCTTTGGGGCTGGAGCCCTCAGAAGGGTCAGCCTCTTCCCGTGACAGCTTGTGGGTGTCCTGGGGCCTGGCGTTGGGTCTGCCCAGGCGCCCTGCACACGTGCTCGCAGATTGTCCAGTGAGTGAGCAAGCACGAAGGATCGGCCCCACCGCAGTGTTCATTTGCTAGGCTCCAGGGAACATGCCCAGCACTGTTTTCTGAATTCGAAGGCATAGTAAGGTATTTCCCAAATGGCCCTAAAGGCCGTGGGTGGCTGCACTGGCTGTGGGCCTGGCTCTGAGGGTGTGGGGACACCGGTGTGGCACTCCCTCCTCTCAGCAGTCCTGAGTGCGGTCTCTTTCAGCTGACCCTGTGGACAAGTGCGTCGAGAGCAGAGTCCGTGCAGTCACAGCGACTTCCGGTCAGAGCAGCCTCCTGGGGTGCAGGCGTGGCCCAGAGCCTGCGTGTGTGCATGTGTGTGTCTGTGTGCAGGCATATGGGCATGTGTAGGAGGTGGGGGAGGCACTTGGGAAGGCGTGGCACCCCGTGTCATTCCCACTCCTGCGGTGGGGTGTGCCAGGTGTGCACAGCCCCACCGTGGCTGATGCAGGCAGCCCCTGAGAGGTGCTGGTCTTGGTGCCAGTTGGCTTTAAAGATTGAGAAGATTCAAAACTTCCTTCTCTACAAGAAGCGTTATCTCCCTGAACAACAGACAGACTCCTCCTCCTAAAGTAGGGGAAAGGGGACCCTGGATGAAGCCCCTGAGGGCAGTAGGCCTGCTTGCTGTGGGGTCTCCAGCGCCACCTGGCTGCCCAGGATGCCCAGGCTGGGGTGCTGGAGAGGAGCAGCCCAATGAGCCCTGCCTGACCGGAGCCGCTTCCAACCAATCAGCGATTTGGCCTCTGGAGTGAAGCGGTGTCTTGGAGATGACTTGCCTCCCAAGCCTAGCACGGGGCTCTGTTCCTGGGGGAGTGCTCAGTGGGACCATTGCTTCTCAGGGTTGAAGGGTCATTGCTTGCCAAGGCAGGTGAAGTGGTGCCTGCGCCTCCCGGGCTGCTTGCAGGCTGGTGACCACCCCTCCTGCAGCTCCAGGGAGTGTGCGACATGGTGTGTCGGGACCCGGGGCTTTGTGCTAAGAGGGAGCCAGCAGGCACATCCCCCCGGGGCATTCATAGCTGTCAGTAGACACAGACTGGGGAGTGCCGGTGTTGATGGTGGATGGAGTGGCTGCCAAGGGCCAGTGAGAGAGTGGGCCGGGGGAGGGGTGGGCATCCTCAGAAGGTAACCTGGGAAGGTGTGGCGACCTCCTGGAGGAGGAGTGATGTCCCGCCTGCGTGGAGGTGACACAGCGGGTGGTGGTTCTCCTGACACTGTTTAGGGCAGGGCTTCCCCATCCGTGGGGCTTGCACCTGGAGGCCCGCACCTCTCCTTCCCCGGCAAGGCTGTCCAGGGGAACCACAGCTGAGAGGGGCTGTTTACAGAGGGAGCCAGCTGTGGAGGACTTTGTGCCTTCCCGTCCCAGAGTGCCCCTGTGCTGTGGGGACAGTGGCTGGCTGCCTGTCCAGGAGAATCAGCTGTGGGCTACAGCTTCCTGCCTTCCCTCCCTGGGAAGGGTAGCCCCAAGCTGGTGTCCCTCTTCAGGCTCAGACTGGGAACAGAAGCCAGTCACCTGCCTGGTTGGCTCTGGGCAGGTGTGGGTGGCTGCAGAGCAGCAGCAGAGGCACTGTGGGTGGGGGGTCTCCCGGAACCAGCTCCCGTGGGGTGGTGTATGTGGCTCCAGGGAGATGAGGCTGGTGTCCTGCAGAAGGTCAGGCAGGAGCAGCCCTGGTGTGAAGGTGGAGAAGGCCGTCTGACCCTGCCGAGTTGTCCGGAATCGAGGCTAACTGCACCTGTGCCTGATGATGATTGTGGGCTGTTTTTTTAACGCCATCTACTGGTCTTCACCCAAAGCCCTGCAGGAGCTGGTTCCCTCCCGGCTGCTATGGCGAGTGAGCTGCTCTTGGAGGTCACGTCACAGGGGCGGACCTGGCCTCCCTCTGCTCAGGCCTGCCTGCACCTGTGTGGCTGTGGGAGGTCTGGGTCCCCACGTGTGTGCCGGTGCAGACAAAGACTGACCGGTGTGACTCCATGCTGCGTGAACGGCTCGCTGGCCTGGGAAGCACAGGAGGAGGTGGCGGCTGCCACCAGGAGCACCTGCCCCATGGAGCCGGCTGGTGCGCCAGGAGTTGGCTGGTGCCTGCATAGCCAGCCTGAGAGGAAGATGTGGGAGGAAGGTGGTGAGCGTCTGAGTCCCTGCCCTGTGTCTTGGTGGTGGGCGTGAGAGGACAGGGCCCAGTCTGTGCACATCCTGGCTGCACAGAGCCGAGACGTGGGGCGAGCCCCTGGCTCTGCTGCTCCAGGCCCCGTGTCCTCGGGTGGCTTCCTGGTTAGGTGTTCACTCTTGTTCTCCATCCTGGCCATCTGTGAGGTGAGGACAGCTCCTCTTTCTTCAGTGAATCAGTGGTGGTGGGCGTTTGAAGGAGCAGCCTCTGCTGGACGGGCTGCAGGCCCACACACTCTGCCCAGGCCCGTGCCCTCTCTGGCTCCTCCCCATCTGAGCTCTGGGCAGGGAGAGTGCCCCTGGATTCTCCCTGGTGGGTGCACGTAAACCTCTTGTTTCATATTCTTGTCCACAGCTGGGGCCCATCTGGACAATCTGACGGGCCTCCCAACTCGGTAAGTGGGACCACTTTCTTGCATGCGGACTGGCGGCCTGGCTTCCCACAGCCTTCCTCTGCGGGCAGTGGGTGGACTTGGAGTCTGACCTGCCTGGCATCAAGGCGCCCTGTCTGAACCTCAGTCTCCTTTGGGAGAGGTGACAGGTGTGCCACATGGCTGCCCCCGAGGCTTCGCCAGGTGCCCTTGCTCATCACGCACAGTGAGCACAAAGGTCTTCTTTGTCGCCCACATTGACCTCCAACCCCTGTAGGGAGACTCTGGTGGAGGAGTTCCAGTGTGGGGGCCAGGCAGTGGTGTGACCCCATGCCCTTCAGCTCGCTCCTCCCTCAGCCCGTGCTGTCTTTCTGTCTGTAGGATTTCTGAAAGAAATTTTATCTGTATATTTTATCTGTAAATGTTTTTGTGTGTATCTCCAATAACAGCTTAAACCATAGTACCATAAATCACGGTTTAAAAGCAATAAACAAGGACTTTAATATTATGAAATGTTCAAATTTCTATTTAATTTCATTTTTTAATACTGGCCTCAAACTTGGTATCCTCCTGCCTTAGCTCCCAAGTTGTTGGGGGGGCAGACGTGGCCACTGTGCTCACTGGTCCTCTCGAAGGTGGTTGGTTGTTCCTCTGCATGCATCTGTCTGTTCACCTGTCCTCGGAGCACGTCAGGCTACCATGCAGCTGTCACCCGTCTCATCCCAGGCACCGTACCGACCTTCCACGTCAGCTGCTCGGTCCTCAGAGCAGCCCTGAGAGGCGAGCTCCTTCTGCGTGGATCTTGAGGTAGTGGTGTGTGGAGGAGCAGTGAACAGCTTGTGGCCCTCCAGCAGGCGCGAGGACTGGATGGAGGGGGCGTGAGCGCGGTGGTCCTGATCCCAGGGTGGCCTCAGCTCCTGGGGGCTGGAGTTGGAGAGCACCACGATGCACAGACCGGGAGGCGGTTCCCTGGGGGGCTCTTCCTCCTTGGAGTGAGGTTAAGGACTGACCCCAAGGCTGGTCCTGGCTGGTCTCTCTGGGACACGCACGCAGGGACAAGTTGTGGGCAGTGTGGTGCTATTCTTGGTTCTTAGCTGTGCCTTTTCAACAGCCCTCCTGCCCAGGTAGGGACACCCCAGGCACCTGTCGGCACGCGGGAGTGTGCGAGTGCCCGGGTGTCCCTGCAGAGTGTTCCGAAGGCCTCAGCGATATGGAATCTGTCCTGGACTAGGAGCTTGGGGACCAACTGTGAATTTGGTTCATGTGTTTGCACACACACACGCACACACACACGTACACACACACATGCACGCACACACACGTGTGGTCCTGCAGGTGTCTGCATGTACCCCAGGCGTTGGCAGGTATGTGGCCGGCAGATGTCTTGGTGAGGGCTGTAGCTCACTGTCCTCTCAGCTGGCCATGCAGACCCCTGTGTCCCTTCATTGGTGGCTCCCTGGGCTCACGTTGAGGTGGCTGTGCAGTGATGGCACGTCTGCAGAGGTGTGCTCTCCATGGCCTTTGTTCTTGGCTGAAGCTCAGGGCGCGCAGGGTCGCCACAGCCCTGCTTCTGGCACTGCCCTCTGCTGCTGCTTAGGTTCACAGCAAACCTGTCCCTGCTGCTTGGAGCCTCTGAGTTTCTGACCAAGAGCGAAGTTACCAAGCTCAGCCGCCTGCTCTGTCCATGCTCCTGGCTGAGGTTGATTGCTAGCCGTTTCCAGAAACAAGTGCACCTTGCAATGTGCCCAGGGGCGGGGGCTGCCGTGGGGGCTCCCTCAGCGTTTGGCAGATGGCTTCACCGAGGACTGCTCCCAGGACCGTGTGGCAGTGGCACTAGCTGATCGCTCGTGTCTTTGTGAGAGTCTGGGTTTCCGAGGCACCGACCTGTACCACTGGGCTGCGTGTGCATGTGTGGCCACACAGCGCAGTCATCCACCAACCCCAGGCCCCAGGAGCGGCCTTGCGGTCACCCCCCAGTTCTGCCTTTGCTGTCTTGCCAAGCCCACGTTGAGGCAGCCTCGGGCGCGCCTAGAGGCCTGTTGTACCTGTTGACTTCCTGCTTGTTAACCAAGGCCCCACTGGGCCTGGCTGGGGTTGGTGTCTAGGCTCGCTTGTGGTAAAGCAGAAGCGGTCCCCAGCTAGAGAAAGGCCTCGCCCCAGGACCTGGGGGTGTCCCTTCTTCCCAGTGTGTGCCGCGAGCTGTCGGAGGAGCCCGAGCCATCATGGGTGGAAGCCCTTTCCTCCTGGTCCTTTGTCCCCAGACTCCCTGCTCTGGAAGTCCCTCTTTCCTCAGGATGGCCTTCCTGAGCTGTGGTCCTGCACACCTGGACCAGCGCCCCGAGCCTCAGCAGGGAGCACGCAGGCCTTGGCGTTGGTCAGAGCTGCCGGGCCTGCTCTGGACGTGGGGCAGCAGAGGGCCTGGCATGAGCAGTGCTCCTCAGCTCCTCCCATGGGTGCTGCTCTCAGCTGGGTTTCCTGTCACCTGTGCTGGCTGCATGTGACAAGTTGTGACACTTCTGCTACGTTTCCACCAGACTTATTTTAAGAGGGGAATGTGAGCTCAGGTGGTCAGATCTCACTCGGTTCCTGAGCTTTCCATCGCCTCCCGACTAGGAGAGCCAGCCCCACGTGGAGGTCAGTGGCAGTACGTGCTCACTTGTCCTCCTGGGCTTGATGGCTTGCCCTTTATCCTTCTGATTTGGCATTTGGAGTGGAGATCTTGATTGTCCCCACTTCGTGCAGGGCAGTTGTCCAGGCGTGATGGCCTTTGCAGACGGCATCTGTCTTGGGAAGTGGCCCTCCCTGTTTGGGGAGTGGGGACGGGGTGAGCTGCTTTTGAGGCTGGGATGGCTCTTTCTGACCCTTCTGTGTGGCACTCGGGATCTCACCGCTCATCCGTGTCCTCTCTGCTCTGTGACAGAAAGCAGCTGGGCGCCTGGCAGCGCAACCTCCCTGCTGGTCTCCCGCACTTCTGTACTGGCCCTTCCCACGGGCCCACTGCCAGAGGGTCCAGGCCTGGTCCAGACTCCTGGACATGTACTGGCGCTGCTTGTGTTGGGGTGGGAGTTGGAGCTGCCTGCCTGCCTGTCCTGGGTGTCACGTGGGTGCCGTGGGCCCTCCTGAGGCTGCACCTCACTGCACCCCAGGTCCTCAGAGCTGGAAGGCGAGCCGTCCTGTTACCTCCGGGAGGAGCAGTGGCATCCTGTCCTGCGCTGAAGGTGGGGTTGTGCCCCTCTCTGAGGAGTCGGGCTGGGCTGGCGTCCTGGCTCACTGGCGTTGGTGTCTGGGTGTGCGGTGGGGCACAGGTTCCAGGGTGCGGGGGTCCCTGACACCCACGTTCTGTTGTCTGAGGTTCCACACCTTCGGAATGCGGGTGCCGCAGCCCCTCGAGGCGTGTGTGGGCAGATTGTGGCCCGTGTCCTCCACAGCAAGGTGAGTGGCACGCTCTGGACCAGGGCTGTTGACGTCATTTTGCGTGGATTGCTGAGCTTTGGTTTGTCTTTGTAACTGCTTTGCTGCAGGTGCTTCACCCCCACCCCATCCCCACTGTGCTGGTGCAGGACCTGTAGATTCTGCTGAGTGGGTTCTTGGGTCAGAGCCACAGAGGTTGCCAGACCTGATTTCCCAGTAGAGGTTACCAGGAGCCTGGAGGCTCAAGCCCCGTGGTCCGTGCTTCTGCCCCCGGGGACAGAGGGGGCCTTGCCTGTGGCAGGCTTGGCTTTATCGCTTGGGACTTGAGCCTCGGGCTGTCCTGAGCCTCCGTGATCTTTTGTGTCAGATGAGGGTGTGAGGGTGAGAAGATGCCCTGTGGCTGTGTGTGCGCCTCCTCCCTGCCCTCGGTAAGCCCAGCTGGCCTCTGCGCTGGACGCTGATCCAGGCAGGGAGCCAAGGCATGTGGCTGAGCCTGGACGGGAGGTTGACTTGTGCTCCTAAGCATGGATCCTGGCATTTCAGAATTCCTGGGTCCAAAGTCGTGTCTGCCACTGACTCCTGACAGGAGCTCCACCAGGCACGTGGCCTCTGCCTCCCCAGCCTGCAGCCTCTGCCTGAGGTCGTGCTGCTCCTCTTCACAAGGTGTGTTCTGGTGCTTCAGAGCTCGGGTGCCGCAGCCCCTCGAGGCAAGCATGGGCACGATCGCTGCCCGTGTCCTCCATGACAAAGCGCGTGGCACTCACTGGACCAAGGCTGTTGTCAAGAGCAGCGAGCTACTTCTCACACCAACAGAAGGCAGGCTGCCCGCCACCCGCCTCACACCCATCTCCGTGGGGAGCCAGATGGCGCTCACTGAGCGCAAGAGCACCAGCAGGCCTTGGCCTTGCCCTGGACTCCATCGTGGGGCCTTAGGAAGGCCAGTCTGTTCTGCATGGCCAGAAGCTGCCAGAGGGCCACTTGCTGTGGGCAGGCCCAGCGAAGGGTGCGGCTGGGGGTTGTAGGCTGGGCAGTCACGAGCGAAGAGCACATCGCTCAGTGACGCAGGAGCCAGTGCTTTTCACTTGGGTCCTCCTGACTTCCTCCCCACAGGGCAGCAGGACCCCACCTGGACAGACCCCGGGTGTCTCTTCTGAGCTTGGGCATGGGCATGGGCTGGATCTGCATTGCAGTGGATCAGCTGCATGTGCTGAGAGGAAGGAAAAAGGGGAGAGGAGGGAATTGGGCTTGGGAGTGATCTCTGTGTGGCCTCGTCCTGATCCTCCGAGTCCTTTCCCTTCCTCTGCTGGCCGGTTTGTGACCGTGCTCTAGGGCCGCACCCCACTTGAGTGGGCCTCTGCTTGCAGGCCTCGCCCTGCTGGGGATGCCGGGCACAGAGCTCAGTGACTTGTCTGCTCTGAGACCTGGCAGCACTCCCCTGGCCGAGCCTGTCTCCCTGTGGGCATGGAGGGGTCAGAGTTGCAGGTCTACGTCAGGAAGGCCAAGCTGAGGCGGTGCCGTGTGGCTTGGACTTGTGGGTCCTGACTTCCCTGTTGACAGCCTTGAGCCATACTGCCCTAGGCCTGGATGCGGAAACAGGCCTGGAGACCTTCCTTTCCAAGTGGGGAAGCCGGAGCACATCAGAATCGCACAACCCAGATCCCAGTGCCCAGGGTCCCCTCTTGTCGAGCCCAGGGCCTGAGTGACGGCAGCTGCAGGTGGGAAGAGGGTGGATGTGGAGTGGCAGCCCCGAGTACCCATGGACGAGACCCAGGTGCACAGGCAGCTCTTCCTCCTGAGGTTCCTTGGAATGGTGCAGTGCCAGCACCTCGCCAGGTGGTCCTGTGATGGGCTACACACTCACTGGGCTGCTGTCTGAGCCTTTCTTCCTACTCCCGTGCTGCCCGTGTCTCCAGGCTGGTGCCCCTTCCACCAATAGTGAAGTGGTGGGAACGTGGCCCTGCTGCAGAGGGCAGTAGCAGAGTAGGCTTTTCCTGTTTGTTTTGTTTTGTTGTTTTATTTTTTGTGGAATTCCAGGGGACGTGCCTGCAAAGTGGTGAATCTGGTGGCTTCAGAGTGGGGCCTGCCTTTTAAGGGAAGCTTAGTCTTCATCTTCTCTGCCTGTGACCTGGGGACCTCAGCCTTCTAAGGGAAGCTTAGTCTTCATCTTCTCTGCCTATGACCTGGGGACCTCAGCCTTCTAAGGGAAGCTTGGTCGTCGTCTTCTCTGCCTGTGACCTGGGGACCTCAGCCTTCTAAGGGAAGCTTAGTCTTCATCTTCTCTGCCTGTGACCTGGGGACCTCAGCCTTCTAAGGGAAGCTTGGTCGTCTTCTTCTCTGCCTGTGACCTGGGGCCCTCAGCCTTCTAAGGGAAGCTTGGTCGTCGTCTTCTCTGCCTGTGACCTGGGGACCTCAGCCTTCTAAGGGAAGCTTGGTCGTCGTCTTCTCTGCCTGTGACCTGGGGACCTCAGCCTTCTAAGGGAAGCTTAGTCTTCATCTTCTCTGCCTGTGACCTGGGGACCTCAGCCTTCTAAGGGAAGCTTGGTCGTCTTCTTCTCTGCCTGTGACCTGGGGACCTCAGCCTTCTAAGGGAAGCTTAGTCTTTGTCTTCTTTGCCTGTGACCTGAGACCTCAGCCTTCTGGACATGTGGTTGTTTTGTGTCGTGGAAGTAACCTGCTGTCAGAGGTTCAGTGAGTTTCAGTCGCGGCTCACAGACTTACAGAGTGGTGCAGTGCCCAGAAGTATGAATTGGTCCAGCTGAATTTAGGCACTGGACAGCCACCCAGGCCAGAGTGGCTGGCTGCTATGCCTCCACATAGCCAGACAAGAATCTTCTGCTGGCCACACTGCCCCCACCCCGCCACAGCTTCTCTGCTCCCCAGCCTCCCTTTCCTCACCCTGGGGTCAGCTTCCTAACTGCCAGCTCATCTTCTGCCCCCAAGCAGCGGGGCTGGCCTCTGGTCTGCAGGAGCCAGGGGCAGCCTGAAGGGATGGGTCACCCTGCTGTCTGTGCTCTGTAGCTGGATGGGCTCTGCCTGAGTGTGTGTGTACGTGAACAGCAGTATGCCAGGAGAGCTGCTGGGGGCTTGCGTTTGCTCTCAACTCTGCCCACCGTGCACCGCCTCTTGGCCTCTGGACAGGGTGCCCATCTGGCCGTGCCTGCCCCCCGAGGGTATGGACCTAAGTGGCTGTGACCTCCCGTGTGAAGCTCAAGTTCAGCACGGGAGGGTGTGGGCACGCTTGGAGAGCACCTGCTCCTGCGCTTGGGTTCCTGGGTGGCCCGCTTCTGCGGCTGTGCCAGGCGCTCCTCCCCCTGCTTCCCGCTGCCCCCTGCCTGACCTGCGCTGCTCAGTGGCAGCGAGCGCTACGAGCGCAGCAAGAAAGCGATTCTAGCATGGCACCTCTCCACACCAGTCACCGGGCCAGTGTGTGTGGAGGTCCCTTCCTCATCTCCCAGGAATGCAGTTGGAAGCAGACGCGGCTTTCCCGGCCCTTCGTGGTGGCTCTGAAGAGCTCATCTTTCTCCTCTGGATCAGGGCCGTCTCTGGGATCGCCTCGCGCTGTGGCGAACGCACGTGCTGGAGCAGAGCACGCTGACCTAGAGCGCCGAGCGTGCGGACCTCCCGAGGACTCCCAGGGCCTGCGCAGCCTGCCTGTCGCCTTCTTTGTTGACTTTTGAAAGTTGTTATGAGGTGCACAGATGGTGACGTTTGCCACCTTACGCATGCTTTGGTGTGCCGCTGTTGGCACTGAGCACGTGCACCCTGGTCCACCCGCAGCGCTCTGTCCAGGCTCTCTAGGACTGCTGGAGCTTGCATAGCCCAGGTCAGCGTCCACATGTGGGGCGGGCCCTGTGCCTTCAGCTCCTTCCTGAGTTGCTCTTCATGATTTTGCTGCCCTCTCGTATCCTTGCTGGCCAGCTGCTGCTTGTCCTCCTGTCTGACCTGGGGGCGCACTGGGGAGGGCTGGTTTCCCTGACCACCCATGAGCCGTGCAGTTTGTGCTCATCTTAACACTGCGTTCTCTTCAAGTGACTGCACCAGGAAGAAGTGCCACTCCCCTGGAGTCTGCGGCGGCCGAGAGGAGGCCCCGTTCCTTGCCGTGACTGCTCTTCAGAGCGGCAGCCTGCAGCTGGGTAGGCCTTGTTGAAGTGCCGTGGAGTGGCTGGTGGAGAGCATACTTCCGGCTGGGCTTGGCTTGGCCTCTGGGGCCTCAGGAGCCTGATTGTCCCTTCCTGACAGAGCCCTCTGAGTGCGGGGGGACCAGGTACTATGTCCCCATCTCGGAGGAGCAGAGCAGGGGCCTTCCTTTCTCTGGCTTGGACTTTGTATCTGAACAATGAGAGTAGAGAGATTGCGGGTTCCCTGGACAGGCGTCCTCACTTGGAGGTGCTGGTTGTGTGGCTGCAGGCAGGAGACAGTGCAGGATGGCCATCGGCCTCGGCAGCAGCAGTGTGTGCCCCATTCCGCACAGCCTGTGCCTGGTGTCCATGGAGCCACGGTTGCTCTGTGGAGCTGCGGCGGGCACCGAGGGATGCGGAGAAGGGCGTTGGTCCCCAGCGCTCAGTCCTGTGGCTTAGGATGTTGTTCTCACCACCTGGTGAACGTCAGGCCCACACGCTGCCAATGTGGCCCCCAGGCCCCAGGTGCTCTGTTCACCCCCGGGATCTGTGCTGCACACAGGGTGGTGTCCTGGGATGTCCTGCTGTGCCCAGGGCCACTGCCGTCTCCGGGGGTGTCTCGGAGCTCGCCTGTAGTGGCTCATCTTTGACCCCACGAGTTGAACCTGGCTCTCCAGCCAGATCCTACTCAGAACAGCCCCTTCCAGGAGCCCTGCTGCGCCTCAGCGCCTGGAGCTGCTCGTCCACTGGCGCAGGGGTGTGGCTAGGGCGTGGTGGCGCTCTTCCACCTTGATGCTGCCGGAGTGAGTTGGGAGGCGCTGCCCTCTTGTCGGTTCTAGAGACCTGACCTGACGGCTCCTTCCTGGTACCTAGAGTGACTGACGAACGATCCAGGCCAGACTGCTTTTGAGAGCAAGGAGGGTAAACCGACGGTCCACAGGGATGCTAGTTGCCCACAGCTGTGTCCTTGTCCCTGCGAACAGAGCTGGCTGGCTCAGCTCCTCACCAGATCTCCACAGACGCAGGGTCACCCAGCGTGCTTGTGGCTGAAGCTCAGGACGGTCGGCCTCTGAGTGGGGGGCTCCGGTCCTCGCCACAGTGGGGGTGGTTGTGCCGCAGAGGCTGCCTCTGCCACCAGCTGCTGCGTGGCCGTGCCCCCGCGTGCTTCTCTGGGAGGAGGCTGGCGTGTTTTCAAGCAAACCTGGGTGTTGTTTTCTTCTCGCTTTGCCTCAGAGAGAGCGCCACTAGCCTGTGTGGGTGTCCCCACGCAGGGCAGTGGGACGGCAGTGGTGAGAGACTGGGGTTTGAGACGCTGTCCCCAGGATGGGGAGAGCTCCTGAGGAGGCGGCTGACTTGATGGGGCTGTGGCGTTCAGGGGCGTGGCATGGGGGCAAGGGGTTGCTGAAGGAGGAGGGTTCTGGGACTGCTCCCCAGGGTGGCCTCTGAACCTGCTGTTGGTATTGGCCTGTGAGCCTGTCCTTGGCAGCCCTCGTGATCTCCCCAGGCCTCAAGGGAGATTGCCTCCTGAGGCCACGCCCTGTGTGTGTGGCCACGCCCTGTGTGTGTGGCCACGCCCAGGCTAGAGGCCCTGCAGGCAGAGCCCAGAGCCCCCGGAGGGGGTGCCCGTGCTGCTGCTGCAGGCCCTCCTGTGGGCTCGGGCACTCCCCACCTCCCCGGGCCCCAGGATGTTTTGAGGACAGCACCATTGCACTGTCTTAGGTCCCTGGGGCAGAGGCCCCCGTCCCCCCGGTCTAGGCTGCGGCAGGTGACGAGTGGCCTGTTGCTGGCCTGGGGTCTGGTGGCTCTCGCTCTCTGCAGTGGCTCCGTCTCTCTGTACGAGCTTGTATGTTCTGTCTGGGCTGGAAATGGTATTTTCCCTTCTTCCTGACCGGGAATCAAAAAGGGTCTTTGTGTGAGTGCCGTTTGGAGCTGGACTGAAGGCTGTGGGTTGCTTCCCCCATCACAAGTGCCGGGAGCAGGCGTCCAGGGACCTGCTGCCTGTGGGTAGAGCATGTGTCCCCCTCTCCAGACCTTCCTGTCAGCTACCCTCACACCCCTTAGTGCACGCACAGGTCCTTTGTGGGGGGTGGGCACCCTGCTGTCAGGGGCTGCCAGGTTCAGAAGAGAGAGCATGGAATATGCATTGTGTGATGTGTGATCAGGATCAGACCCCACAGTCTGTGTTCCCTGGTGGTGACACGTGGCCCATGTTGGAGGTGACACCCGACTTGTCCATGTGAAGCAGCGCTATCTCCTTAAGCAGCAGGAAGTCCCTGTACCCTCTGCTCCCCAGGTGGCTTCTCCCAGAACTGCATTCCCTGTGCTCCAGAGTGGTCTCTGGAAGAGATGGGGAGCCCTCGTGTGGGGGTCTCTGAGAACTTCAGAGCTCAGGCTTTGCTTCTCTAACAAGCACAGACGCCAGAGCCAGGCTGGGTGAAGTTCTTCCGGCTCTGAGCATGTGGGCGGTTGGGTCAGTATTCCAAACACAGTGCACCAGCGCGCAGCACACGTGTCCAGGCCTTGTGAACTTGCTGTGTGCGTGGGGGTCACGTGCACGTGTCTGCATCAGACTCCCTTTCACTGTGGGTTTGGCAAAACATCTGGAAGCTGTTGGGTCTCACATGGCTGGGAGGAGGCCAGGGAGACAGGCCGCTGGAGGCCAGTGCTCGTGTTAATGAGCAGTGAGAGTGGCACTGAGCCTGCTGCCCCGTGTGGGCATCTCCCTCCCCGCGGCGGTCTGCCTGGGCAGGCCGCCCCATGCTTGTCCCTCGCTCTGGCTCCAAGCACGTGCATGTGGTGGTGGCAGTGTGCAAGCACCCTGCTCCTCCCACACGGGGTGTGCTGGAGGATGAACCTGCACTGCGACGCTTCATGCAAGAGGCAGGCCCTGGGGACTCGGGCATGTGGCTGGGGACCTTTTGGGCCACCATTTCGTCTGAGGACATAGTCTGAAGCTCCCGGCCTCTCAGCCCCACTTGCTCTCAGACTCCAGCCCAACTTCTCTACTGTGGGTTTCCTTTGTCAGTCGCAGTGAGCCGCGTCCCTGGGGCCCACCCCGTGGCAGGAAGATGCAGAGGGCTCGTATTCCTGCCTTGGCACACTGACGGCGGTGAGGCCGGCTCCAGAGCCTCACGTTCCTCCCTGGCCTGGAGTCTGGCACTGACGCATTGATAAGAGCTGCTGGTGCCCAGCCCCTCCGAACACTGAGCTGTGCAGATGGGTCACGTGGGACTGTCCGCCTGGGTGGCTCTGAAATGGCTTCTCTTCCAACCATTGTTTGGGGAGAACAACAGACCTCTGTGAGAGAGCTCCTGGGAGCTATGAGGCCAGAATTCCACCCCTTCCTGCTGCTGTGGGTGCTTTGCGGGGTTCAGTCCTCGGCTTGGTTTTGTTCGGTGTTAGGGATTGAACCCAGGGGCATTTTGTCCCTGAGCTATGTCTCCAGTTATGCAGTCCTGTCAGAACAAGCCGGGTACGCCCAAGGTGTGGAATGGAGACTTCACTCACCACACTGTCCTCCACGTGGGGCCTGCTGACCTCCACACCGACTTTCCCCGAGTCTGCCTCAGAGCTCGGCTGCCAGCCTCTAGGACAAACAGCCAGCAGTGGGAGGGAAACGGAGTCTGCAGGAGGCCCCTGCACCCTTCTCCTGGTGGACCCTGGCCCTTATGAGACAGCTCTGGGGAGGCATGAGCAAAGCGTCCCCGCAGGTGAGCAGATGCGACCAGCTGCAGCCCCAGCCCAGAGCCTGGTTGGGGGTGGAGTCTGCAGAGGCAGCCTAGCTAAGAGGAGGTCACTAGGGTGGGCTGCAGTCCACTGTCATTGGAGCCCTTGTAGAAAGGTGCTCAGACACACGGGAGTCAAGAAGAGACTGGGAGCTACGGCCACCTGCAGAAGAGCCTGCAGCAGGTTCTCTCATGACCTCTGAGGGGGCGGCCCTGGACCTTACACCTCCAGAACCCAGATGGCAGGCCTCTGTTGTGTGGGCCCCAGTGGGTGGTCTTTTCGCAGCAGCCCTGGCGGACATATGCATCTGTCGGGCTGGACATCACCATGTGGTGAGACTGGCTGAGGGCCTTCAGGGTTGGTGTTCGTGCTTCTGTCTGTGAACAGACCCTTTGGACACTGCAGGGCCTCTCCTGGTGGGCTTGGTCTGGGGCTGCTCCGCATGCACAGAACCCACCCAGGTGGTGGGTCCCCCACCAGTGTGGGTGTGGCCTAATGGGCTACCCTCCTGGGTGCGTTGGTCCTTCCTGTGAGAGCATTGCCCCCCATCCTCTGTTGAGCAGAAGTCTCAGGTTGGTTATCACGAGCTCAGCAGGGCCTGTGGGTCCACTCCTCAGTGCTGGCTCTCCTGGGGCTCTGTCCAGCTTTCTGCAGTGGGCTTGGTCCTTGTCCTCTGCTGCTGACTCCCAGGAGTTGACCTCTCCCGAGTCTTGTCTCTTACTCAGTCATGGCTTCGACTGGACTGTCCATGAATTGAAAACTGGAGTCCCCCACTGCCAGAGCCCAGGGCAGCAGAGGCAGGGCTGTCAGGACTCAGTGTGATCAGGCTGAACGAGACCCGTGAGGTCTGAGGCTTTTGCTATTTGAAGACTGTTTCTAAGAGAGAGTGATTATAAGCCCTTCCCTGGGTTCCCCGTGAGCAGGGCAGACGCAGGAGCCTGTAGGGGATCAGGATGGACATCCTGATGATGAGGGGGTGGTCACATGACTGAGCACCACCCGCAGAAGGAGGGCAGCAGGGGCCGTGCACACCTGGACAGCTTTTAAGGCTCTTGCGGCCAGGAGCAGGGCCAGGAGGACACATGCCTTGTGGTTCTACTTGTGTGACATTCTGGGAAAGGCAGAACCATGGGAAAGGTGATTGGGTGCCACCAGGCCTGGGGCAGGGGTCCTGGGGGCTCTTGGTGCCTGTGGACTTGGTCCTCTTCTCACTCAGGGTGACAGGACAGTGTGCCGTTGTCCAATCTCACAGCTGTGTGCCGAGGAGGGTGCACGTCCCTGGAAGTGATCAGACCTTGAACATGGGGAAGAGAAGCAGAGCCCAGTCCAGGGGTGCGGAGAGTGTGGTGCAACAAGCTGGCCACAGCAGCAGGTGGTGTGGAAGTCCGGTTCTGACTCTGGGAGGACTTCCAGGCAGCAGCTGTGCAGGACTCCACAGCACCAGGCCTGCAGAGCCCAGACGGGAGGGGCAGCCTGGACGCTTCTGCTGAAGGATTCGAGGTGGACTCCAGCCCGGGCCAACATTCGTGGTCTTTTCTTAGAGATGGAGAGACTAAGGCATGGAGTAGAGGTGACACTGGGCCTCCTGCGGCCTCTGCCAAGCTGGGTGGGGAGGGCCTGTGCCCTGCAAAACACTCTTATTTGGGGAACCCTCTTTTCACACAAGGTTCCACTTAGAGCCCATCTTCATCAGGAACCCAGTAGCTGACTGGTGCCGTGGAGCTAGGACCCTGTGGGCCTCAAGGCTTGGGCCTATTCCTGTGTCCCAGTCGTTTCTCCCTGTGGACCACCGAGGGGTATGCAGGGCGGCAGCCTCCTGGCCCTGTGTCCTCTCCCTCGGGAGCACTTGGGTTTGCCCTGCGGGGTAGACTGGGAGCCAGTGGAGGAGGCTGAGAGAGAGGGCAGAGTGGATGAGCCAAGCAGCGCCCAAGACCTGGGCCTCACCAGGCCTGTGCAGCCTGCAGGTGTTCGCATAGGGCAGGGGCAGCTCTAGGGTCAGGTGAGGTTTCCACCCTGTGTTTGGATGAGGTGGAGCACGGTGGCTGACGGTGTCCGGGAGGGCATCTGCTGCACCTGGCTGCCAGCGCTCCTCTGCCCCTGCCTGGGGGCTGCCTGTGGGCGGCTGTGGCCCCTGCTCTTCACGTGGGGTGTCCTCTGCCTCTGGCCAAGCCTTTCTCTGGGATGCTTAAGGCCACAGACTTGCTGTATAAGCACAGGCTGGCCCTGCCCCTCCGCGTCCACCATTGCCTCGAGTTTCTTCGAGGATGGAAGGAGATGCCCAAGACTGAGGTCTGACTGAGGTCCAGGAAGCCTGGCTCTTTCCAGGGTATCGGGTTGCTTTGCTCCGTGAGTGGCCACTGAAGACTGCACCCAGCATCTGGGGCTCGGGCAGTCCGTGCCCTCAGGGTGCCACATTGCTCAGTGCCTTTGTGATTCCTGCACAGGATGGGACCAGGAAGTACCGGTGTCTCTAGGCAGCCCGATCCTCAGCCCTCAGGGCTGCACAGCCTTGACCTGGCCTTGGGTGGAGGGGGCCCAGCCTGGCACATGTCCCCTCACCTGGTCCCCTTCTCCCTGGGGCCCATCCCTGGGCAGCGTGGAGAAGGCGGCTCTTCCCCCCGACTAATGTGCTCACCGCATTGTCCAGTGTCCGCCTCTTCTCCTCTGAAGAGAGGGTGATGTGCTGTTGGGACCTCGAGGTTGGGGAAGGTCTTGTCCCTGTGTGGGGGACCATGGGAGTTGAGAGGTCCTGTGGCTGAGGCCGAGTCCCTCCCACTCACTGGCTGGTGGCCCCAGCCTGGTCCTGGGGAGCAGGGCGGAGTGTTAATCGGGAGTTTTCACCTAGTTCCGGGTTCTGGCCCTTGAGTGCCTCCTGGGTTCCTTGGGCCTTTCCTTCCTCTTGCAGGTGGTCTGCAGGTCAGGGTCAGTTTCTGCAGCCAGTTCTGACCTGGTGCAGAGGTGGTGAGTGAGAAGCCGCCTATGGTGTGGATGTGGCTGGACACGTGGCCCCCTGCCCTGAGCTCTGCACGTCCTCCTTGGCTCCGCCCTCAGGTGCCCCCTGGGTCATCCTGTGTGTCCTCCTTGGCTGCACCCTCAGGTGCCCCCTGGGTCATCCTGTGTGTCCTCCTTGGCTCCGCCCTCAGGTGCCCTGGGTCATCCTCTGTGTCCTTCTTGGCTCTGCCCTCAGGTACCCTGGGTCATCCTCTGTGTCCTCCTTGGCTCCGCCCTCAGGTGCCCTGGGTCATCCTGCTGTCCTCCTTGGCTCCACCCTCAGGTGCCCTGGGTCATCCTCTGTGTCCTCCTTGGCTCCACCCTCAGGTGCCCCTTGCTGGTTCAGCCTCTCCCACCACTTTCATCTGCTTGGGGTTGTTATTTATTAATTTTTTACTTTCTAAACATATTTTCTAGTTGTTCATGGATCCGTATTCCGTTTATTTACATGGTGCTGAGACTCAGACCCAGTGCCTCACACACGCTAGGCAGCGCTCTACCGCGGAGCCACAGCCAGCCCCTGTGGTCTTCATTTTTAAATATAAGCTCTTTGCAGAAACCATGGGGAGATCTTTGCTGAGATGCCTTTAATTTCATGAAATGCCCTTTTTCGCCAAATTGGTGAAGTGCACCCTTCCTGAAGCGCCAGGATGCGCTTCGGCTGAGAGGGAGGTCGTGGTGGGAAGGGGAAGAGACCCCAGCCCCCAAGTCCCTCCTGAGGCCGGCCAGCTGCCCGCACGGTGGGGGCTCGAGAGTGGGCTGTCAGGAGCCATCTTACTTGGCCGCCTGCAGGGGGTAGGTTGGGGGGCTGAGCTGCCACTGGAGGGGCACAGGCTCCCCAAGGCCGCGGACAGTGGCGGCCCAAGAGTCAAGGGGCGCCGCCTTTCATGGGGGCAGCCTTTGCACCTGTGCTTGTTCTTAGAGTCCAGGTGACAGGCCAGCTTTGTGCCTGGGCTGGGGAGCAGAGGTGGCCTGAGAGCCCACGGAGCAGTGGGCCGGCCCCGCCAGCCACGCCACACACTGCACCTCATGCAGCCCTCCCACCAGTCCCAGTGCTGGGTTCGGCCCAGGTGCGCCACGATGGGAACCCGTCCATCTTGAGGGACCCTTTTTCAGAAAGTTAGTCACACCTGTTGGTTGTTTGGTTGCTGGCTGCATACCCTGTTGAAAAAGAGAAGGGGAAGACGGTGACCACGTGCCAGTGTGTGCCTGGTCCCCCGATGTACCCCCGAGCCCTCTGTAGGCCCTGGGGAGCACCTGCCCGAAGAGCTGGAGGCACCGCGTCCTCGGCCTCTGTGGTCACTGGAGCTTAGGAGCGTCTTAGGAGCAGGCCGATTCACCCCTGCCACCTGCCCTGGAGTGAGCAGCACTCAGGAGTGTAGGCTCTTTGCTGCAGCGGGCGTCCACCTCTGGAGATGGGCTGGACACGTTACCTCTTTTTACAAGTCTATCAACCTGGCCTTTTAAACACCTCGAGTGTCGTCGCACAGATTGGCTGTGCGTGTGTGTCGGCGTCCCCCGCAGTGACGGGATCCGAGAAGAGCAGCGTGGAGGAGGAAGGTGCTGTGGCCACCGTGGCAGAGCTGCAGTTGGGGTCAGTGGGCTCCATGGCTTTGGCCCGCGTGAGGCAGAGCCTTGTGGCAGAGAGTGGGGCCGGAGCAGAGCTCCTCGCCTCAGGGCAGCTGGAGGCAGGGAGGGTCCCGGGCTGGACAGACCTGCCTGGCCGCCCACAGCCACCCACCTCTCAGGAGGCCCCACCTCCCAGGAACTCCACCTCCTGGGGGCTGAGCCTTCTGCACAGGAGGCTTGGGATGTCCCAGATCCACCAGGACTTATCATATGAGCAGTCAGGCGTGGCAGTGGATGGATGGCCTATCCGGGGGTGTTTGTGGGGTCTGGTCTGTGAGCACATGGACTGGTTGCTGAAATAACTCAACAGTGACAGAATGCATTTCAGCGGAGGATCCAGGGCAGCCTTTGTGTTTCTCTAACAAAGCTGGTGTTGGCACTTGAGCTGCACGAAGGTGCCATGGGCAGTTGCTCGGTGCACACAGTGCTGATCTTGGTCACTGTCTGGTCTCGTGTGCAGCGAGTCACGTTGATGAGGTTCTGGGGCTGAGAACTGTCACCGTCAGTGCTGGCGGTCTTGACACTGCGTGGGCTCAGTCCAGTGGGTGTGCCACGGACTAGCCCTGTGCCACTCAGCCCTGCCTGGGCCCGGCAGTGTGCTGCCTGCCTTGGGAGGCCTGGCCTCGCCTCCGCCTCAAGTGAGCTGCGTGGCAAGGACGTGCATAGTGGCTCAGGAACATTCTAACATTCACCAGTGCCTGGACTCCCTGCCCCTGTGTGGGCTGCACCGGGCTGTGTGCTGGCTCCCCCGAACTACTGGACTTGCTGTTTCTGAAAATAATGCCACTCAGCTGCCACTGTCATTTTATCTGCTCAGGAGGGTGCATCGGCTCCTGTGCCATGTGGTCATGGTGGTAGAGAAGCAGCTCGGGGGTGCCCCATCTCTGTGGGACTTGGCTCTGCTGCGCTGACTTCCGCTGGGTGCGCTGTAAGAGGGACGTGGGCAGGGTGTGCACTTGAGCTGTGCAGAGGAGCCAGACGTGTGTCAGAGCTGCGCTAGCCCCCGCACGCGCGGGAGGGGGGGCCTGTGCTCCTCTGCAGTGCCGCTCGCTCGGCAGCCCAGGGTCTTGGTCTTTCCGCGGGTAGTGAGTGGATGTGTCCAGCGCTCCGGTCCTCGTGGCAAGGTCATGCAGCCAGCTGGAGCACCCCTGGCATCTTGTGCTCCTTGCCTGCTCCTCCCACAACTCCCTGCTTGCAGAGCTTATGCGGCCATGCCTGGGCCCCTGGACAGGTGGTCATCAGTCACTTCCTCTTGGCCTGGCTCCTCAACTGGGGAGAGGGAGCTAGCTCCTGGGCATGAAGAGGTGGCTGAGCTCCAGCTCATGCGGCATGTGGTACCCAGGGCCTCGGCGGCCTCCTCTGTGAAGTGGGGTGGCAGATGATGGTGGAGTGATGCGGGAAGAGGAGAGTTTGAGCCGTGCTTGGATGGAGCTTCCATGTGAGTGTGCCCCACGGGGCATCCCCATGGGGCGTGGTCCTCCTCCTCCAGAGGGGTTGACTGACAGGCACAGTTCTGACCACGAGGCAGGACCAGACAGTCCTTTGGGAATGCGCCCTTAGAAATGTATCCTTAGGTTTTTGTTTTTGTATTTTGGTACCAGGGGATTGAACCCAGGCGTGTTTAACCACTGAGCCATATCCCTAGCACCTTTTATTTTTATTTTGAGACAAAGTCTTCCTAAGTTGCTTAGGGCCTTGCTAAGTTGCTGAGGCTGGCTTTGAACTTGCAGGCCTCCTGCCTCAGCCTCCCGAGTTGCTGGGATTACAGTCGTGCACCGCTGTGCCCAGCTATTCTTGGGTTTTTGTGACATGCCCAGGATCTATGTCCTGTGACTTGGCTTCACTCGAGCATTGGCCTCCATCTCATCCTGACTTAGAAGGGGCCAGCTTCAGCTTACCACCAACGTGCAACCTGGACAGATCGCCTGACCTCTCTGGTTTCAGGAATCCTCCTGCAGGACAGGAACTGTGTGACACCAGGTCTGTCATGGTGAGGACAGGCTGGCACACAGTGGGTATTTGCAAGTGGGCTTGTTGCTCCTGCTGGGTACTGTGTGCACCCTGTGTGCGTTAGGGTTCTGATGGGCATGGGGCGGGAGGAGGGAGGCTCCATCCGGGGAGGAAGAAAATGTTTACTTTTTAAGAAAACAGGGATGGTTGAAGTAAAAATGTTGATTTTGGGACTGCCACAGATGGTGACTTGATTCTAGAGTCACTGGCCCCAGGGGCAACATTGACTTTCGATTTTTAAAATTTTACTTATTTTTACTTTTATAGACTGCATTTTGACTCATCGTACACAAGTGGAACACATATTTTCCTCTCTATGGTTGTGCACGATGTAGTCACACCATTCATGGAATCGTACGTGCACACAGGGTGATGATGTTTGTCTCATTCCACTGCCTTCCTGTCCCCCGCCTTTAGATTTTATTCCATAGAAGGTTACATGGTTTGATCCGGTAGTCAATGTTATAGGAGGCCAGATGCCTGTGGGGGGAAATCACAAGATGCTACGAGCAAGCACAAAATAAAGTGGTGCCTGCTCAAAGTCTGGGCCGGCCCTCTAGCAGGCCACACCCGGCAGGCGTGTTAGTGTTCACTGCTCCTATTCACCTACATTGTTGCAAAATCATCATTGCCAGCATTCAGTTTCAAGTTTAAACCGAATAATTTCACCAGTATCTTTTCGGAATCTTTGCAGCAAGAAAAATATTTTAAGTTGGAATGCAGACACCTTTTAATGCGTTTGTTACCATGTGGCCTAACTTAGGCAGGGCACTTGGAGCCTGAGAGGCCCTGTGCGTGCAGGGAGGGGTCGGGACCCCCTTGGGGAATGGTTCCTGTCCCGCGTGCCCTGCTGCCGGCCCGACTTGTGCAGAGGTGACAGCCGCTGTGGCCCTCAGCTGCAGAAACCAGGGGGGGAAAGGCTGCCTGAGGAGAGGCTGGGCCGGCTTCCCTCTAGTTACTGTGCCCCTGGAGCAGGAAGCAGGTCATCTGCAAAGCAAGCTGCATGTGGAGACAGTCTGCTGGCCCAGGAATCACCCTTCCTGCCCATCCCACCGTACACTGAGACGCCAGCAGAGCCGTGCTGGCCTGGGAGTGTGGCGTACATGCACCAGGACAGGACCAGCTGGGCTGTGGGACAGGTCCTGCCCGCTGCTTCCCGTGTGTGGACAGCAGGGGCCCAGGGGCTTCTGCCTGGGTGGTGGAGGCCCTCCTTGATGCACGGAAATCGGGTTGAAGAGGGTGGGCGCTGCGCTCGGTCTGTGGCGGTGGAACCCCCTTGGCTCCACTTAGCGCTGACAAATGAGAGCACGTCGTGGGCCCAGGTGGGTGAAGGAACGTGCAGAGCCGAGTCCCCTCCGGCTGCACACTCGGGTTGAAGCTGCAGCCCTGATCCTGGCCCCCTCCACGCCGCCCCCAGCCAGCCCTGGGGCCCTGCCCACGCGTCAGTCAATGGGGTCAGCATGCTTCATGTGACTCCTGGCAGGGCTCCTGGCCCCTCAAGGAGGTGTCCACGAGTCATTGGGATGTTGAGCCACCATCTTCTCGTGACTCTGACCAATGTGGAGCTGATTATCCAATGCGCTTTGCCCGTCTCCCACGCCCTCGGAGCTCTGGGGTTCCGGCGCATCCTCCCACGGGTGTGTGGCCCAAGTGCAGGCACTCCCTGGGAAGGCTTCTCCTCCCCTTGGCCTCTCGGCCACCTGCGGGCTCTGAGGAGAGGGCCTCAGAGTGGGAGCCCTCCCTTGCTCACTGTCGGGACCCGGGGCATCACCAGGCATGCAGTGCGGAACTGATGGCTGAAGGCGTGCTCACTTGGTGTCTTTGTTCCCCCAGGAGGACTGGAATGAAATTGACCCCGTTAGAAAGAAAGACCTTCACCACAGCAACGGAGACGAGAAAGCACAGAGCGCGGAGACCCTCCCTCCAGGTATTGCGCCAGGCCAGGCTGCTTCCTTCTTGGCCCCTAGGGTGGGAAATGCAGCTCACAAGCCTGCTGGACCCTGTCCAGAGCACCAGTTTGCTGCTCCGGCCAGGCCTCCAGCAGGGGATATGATTAAAAGTTTATGAGGGGAAACTGAAATTTCTGAAAGAGAAAGTAGAATAAAATAGAAAATACAGAATGGTATGTGTTCACGAAAATTTAAAAAGTAGACTTTTCAGAGTATATTTAGGTTCATAGCAAAACTGGGGGGACAGTGCAGAGCTCCCACGTGCCCCACCCCCAGCTCTTCCACGTGCCGCCCTGCCCCAGAGTGGGCTTTTGCACCCCCTGGGACCCAAGGGGACCTCTCTTGGCCAGTCCATGCTCTTGCTGGCTCCACCTGGTGTTGTGTGTTGGTGGGTTTTGGCAAATGCATAGTGTCAAGCTGCCATCGCTGTGGTGTCGCAGACCAGGTTCACTGCCTGTTCACCCCTCCTGCCCTGCCAAGGGCACCTAGGGTCCTGCTGCCCTCTCCCAGCCCTACCTGTCTGGAGGTGATACAGCTGGGGGCCACAGGCTGCAGCCTCCTCGGGGGCTTCCTGCCCTGGGTGCTGTGCCTGTGAGGTGCCCCTGTGCATTTCCCTGCTCCGTGCCTCTTTTAGCAGTAGATGCAGTCCCCTTGTCAGGGTGGACCGCAGCTGTCCACTCACCTGCTGAAGGACATCTTGGTGGCCTGCACGATTTGTCTGCTGTAGACATCCTGGTGCAGGTTTGGTGCAGGTATCGGCTTTTAGCTCATTTTAGCACCCCTGTGCAGACGTGTGGTAGAAGTATGTTCCGATTTGTAGGAAGGGTCAGACTGTCCCATGGTAGCTGAGGAAGGACAGCTGTTGCCGCATGCTACCCTCCCAGCATGCCTATCTCTGTTCAGGACTCTGGCCTCCGACAGGTGTGCAGTGGTGACCCCGTCCTGAGCTGTACTTCCCAATGACACATTTGTCCTCTGTGTGCCTTCTGTGGGAAGGTGTTCCCATCTTGTGCTCACGTGCAATTGGGCTTTTCATTTTCTTCTTAAGTTTTTAGAGTGCTTTGTGTGTTCTTTATCATGTTTTCCATAACTGTTATTCTCCCTGCCTGTGGCTTGCCGTCTCATCCTCTTGACGGTCTTTCCCAGAGCACACGTTGAGGAAGTCTCTCCTCTCCACTGGGTTCCCTTTGCTCCTTGGTCAAGGATCTGTTGACTCTTTGCCTGTGCGTTTCCTGGCTTCCTGTGCAGTGGAGCTGATGTGCTCTCCATTCTCTTGCCAGTACCACCCTGACTTGGTTATGTGACTTTAGACTGAGTCTCCAGTTTAAGTCTGTCTTCTGACTTTTTCTTCTTGGATATTTTGCTGTTTCAGGTGGACTTTAGAATCTGTTTATTGGTATTCACAGAACAACTTGCTGAAATCTTGATTGAGACTATGTTGAATCTACAGATGAAGTTGGGAAAACTGAAATTTGATAATATTACATCTTGAATCCATGAGCATGGGAGCATTTCTGCATTTATTTATTCTATCTTTCCTCAGAGTTTTATAGTTTTCTTCTTGTAGATCTCCTACATATTTCATTAGACTTCAGCCTAAATATTTAATTTCCTGAGGTGCGAATATGAATGGTATCGTTTTTAATTTCAAAGTCTACTTGTTCATTGCTGATATAAAGGAAAATGAGTGACTTTGCTTTTTAACTTTGTATCTTATACAATTTTGGTATAATTACTTACAGAAGGTTTTGTTTTTGTTTTTGTTTTGCTTTGTTTTGTTTTGTGGTGCTGGGGATTGAACCCGGGGCCTTGTGCTTGCAAGACAAGCACTCTACCCACTGAGCTACATTCCCAACCCCAGAAGTTTTTTTGATTCTTTAAGATTTTCTAGATAGATAACCATGTCATCTGTGGGCAAAGGTAGTTTTATTTCTTCCTTCTCAGTCTTTATGCCTTTTATCTCTCTTGCTTCCTTTCATAGCTAGGACTTCAGTGCTGTGTTGAAAAAGAGCGGTCGAGGCAGACACACCCTCACCTGGCCCTGCCCTCACCCTTCCCATGCTGTCGCTTGTGGGTTTGTTGTAGGTGCTCTTTGTCAACTTGAGGAAGTTCTCCATTCTCAGTTTGCTGAGAGTCTATCATGAAGGCATGTTGAGTTTTGTCAAATGCTTTTTATATCTACTGATTTGATCATGCGATCGTGTTTTTAGCCATTTGATATGGATTACATTAATCCATTTCATTTGTCCAACGAACCTTGCTAGGTAACCAGGTAAATGCCACCTGATTGTGGTACACAATTCTTCCCATACCTTGTTGGATTTGATTCGGTAGGATTTTGTGGAGGATTTTTGAGTTTGTTTGTGAAAGCTATTATTCTGTAGTTTTCTTGTTATGTCTTCATCTGCTTTTGGCATTAGGCAAATTTTAGTCTCACAGGATGAGTTAGGACATATTGTCTCTGCTTCGATCTTCTGGAGATAATCATAGAGAACTGCTAGAATTTCTTCATTGAGTGTTTGGTGGAACACACCAGTGAAAATGTCTGGTGCTGTTCTGGAAAGTCATTAATGATTGATCCAATTTCTGTTACAGATGCAGGCCTCTTCAGATTACCTGTTTCTTGTCTGAATTTTGACAGCTTGTCTTTCAGAAAACTGGTCTATTTCATGTGGGTTATCAGATTTGTAGGGCACAAAATTATTTGGACTGTTCCTTTCATCACCTGTGGGATCGGTGATGATGTCCCACTTCCATCTCTGTTGCTGACCACTGTGTCTTCTATCCTTTTCACTTAGCCTGGCTAGATCTTTTTAATTCATTGATTTTTCTCTGTTGATTTCTTCTTCTCACTTGACTGATTTCTGTACTAGTTCTGTGTTTTGGTTTTTTGCTTTGTTTTGTTTCTCTTTTGGCACTCAGGGGCACTCGACCACTGAGCCACATCTCCAGCACTATTTTGTATTTTATTTAGAGACAGGGTCTGAGTTGCTTAGTGCCTCACTTTTGCCAAGGCTGGCTTCGAACTTGTGATTCTCTTGCCTCAACCTCCCAAGCTGCTGGGATTACAGGTGTACTAATTCTTATTATTTCTTTTTTTCCTCTTATTTTGGGCTCACACGTCATCTCTTTAAGGTTTTTCAGGGCGAAAGCCTGAATCTTGGCTGTTTCTTCTCTGATATGATCCACGATGCAGCTTTTGCAAGCTTTGTTTCATTGCACCCTACAAATTCAGATGAGTGGAAGTTTCATTTTCATTTGATTAAAAAGTCTTTAATTTTTTCTTGATTTTCTTTGATATTTGTGTTACTTAGCTTTGTTGTTTAGTCCTGTGTTTGGGAATTTCCCATCTGTCTTTTTGCTATTGATTTCTCAGCTCCTGTTAGTCAGGGTTCTCTAGAGGAACAGAATCAACAGGAAGTATGATTATAAAGAGGGGATTTATTAGATTGACTTACATGACCAGAAGCTGGTTAGTCCACAGTGGCCGTCTGCAGCTGGAGAGCTGGAAGAACCAGCAGCTGCACCGTCCAAGAGGTGGAAGCCCCAGAACAAGAAGGATCAACTGTGCTACCCTAGGCCGAGACCAAGGCTTCTGGAGACTCCCTGGAGAATCACTGGTAGAGTCTGCTCTGGAAGAGTGAAGAAGCGAGAGTCTGGTATCCTCAGACGATGGAGGCAGCCATCAAGAACCTGTTCTGGAAGAGCCGAGCTGCGTCTGCACCTGCTTCCTTGTTCTTCCAGCTTTTGTTCCATCCTACTGGGTGGTGCTGCCCACGTTTAGGGAGGAGCCCCTCCACCTCAGTTCCTATGCCACATTCCAAGATTCCTGGACACGCCCCCACGGACACACCCAGAGCCTCTTAACCATCAGCATCTCTTGATCCAAGCGTGTTGACAGTTCACATGGACTTTTTCGGCTCCTCTGCCATCTGACCTGATGTTTATGGGTTCTGTTCTCAATCTGTCAAGGTGTGTTCTATGTCCCAGCACGTCCCGTTTTGAGAACTTTGCACGTGAACCTAAGGAGTGTGCTGCGTGGTGCTGCATGAAGTAGGCTCAGCGTCAGCTCTACCCTGTGGTGTCACTGCTGTTCTCAGCTGCTGGGCCTGCTCCTGCTGGAGGTCATTCAGGTCCCCAGCTGTCACGTGGACTCCTCTTCCTCTGCTTCCGGGTTGGAGGTCTTGCCTCACTTCTGATGCTTAGTTACTGGGACTGCTGTGTCCTGGCGCATTGGCCCCTTTATTGTGTGAGTCCTCCTTTGTCCCTGACCTCTCCTGGCTCTGAGATCTGCGTGTCGGATCATGCAGCAGATCACACCCTCTTCAGTGGCGACGTGGCAGATTTTGCTCCATCCTGTTATTCTCCATCTCGGATGTCTTCATACTTAAAGTGGCTTTCTCTTCACTTCGGATAGGTTTGGCTGAAACCCCAGCAGGCTGCCTCTGGTCACTTTCTCTTGAGCAGCGTGTTAAGGACAATGCTCTAGCACACGTCACAGTGGCTCCTTCTCCTTCCCCTGCCTCCTCACTGTCAGGACCTGTGGGGTTCCCAGGGCTCCCTGGCTGGGTCCCCTGAGATTCCCAGGTCTCCAGATGATTCACACTGATTCACACTGAGCTTCCAAGAACTAGTCAAGTGTGGTTGAGTTTTTGTGCCCTGGGGCAGGTTCCTCTAATGGGTGTCTGGTCTCTGTATTCACCCCTTTCGTCACTCCAGCTTTGAGATCTCGCTTCCCTAGTTCTGTGCTTGTTACAATGGAACCTGACCTTCCAGTTGCTTCTGTGCCATCCCAGAAACCCAGCGTCTTCAGGGGGAGTTTGTGTGGTAAATTCTGTTCCCTCCTGTGGTGGGAGAAGCACCACCCTAAGAGCACAGGCCCTTCCTTTGTCTGCCCTCCCCATTCATTGTCCTGGCCATGCCAAACATAGGGCTGTCACCATCTCCTTCCAGGCCCGGGTGCACCTGCACACCAGACACAGGTGTGTCACCATCTCCTTCCAGGCCCGGGTCACCTGCACACCTGACACAAGTGTGTCACCATCTCCTTCCAGGCCCGGGTCACCTGCACACCTGACATAGGTGTGTCACCATCTCCTTCCAGGCCCGGGTCACCTGCACACCTGACATAGGTGTGTCACCATCTCCTTCCAGGCCCGGGTGCACCTGCACAGCTAATGTAGGTGTGTCACCATCTCCTTCCAGGCCCGGGTGCACCTGCACAGCTAATGTAGGTGTGTCACTATCTCCTTCCAGGCCCGGGTGCACCTGCACACCAGACACAGGTGTGTCACCATCTCCTTCCAGGCCCGGGTCACCTGCACACCTGACACAAGTGTGTCACCATCTCCTTCCAGGCCCGGGTCACCTGCACACCTGACATAGGTGTGTCACCATCTCCTTCCAGGCCCGGGTCACCTGCACACCTGACATAGGTGTGTCACCATCTCCTTCCAGGCCCGGGTCACCTGCACACCTGACATAGGTGTGTCACCATCTCCTTCCAGGCCTAGATACATCTGCACACCTGACATAGGTGTGTCACCATCTCCTTCCAGGCCCGGGTCACCTGCACACCTGACATAGGTGTGTCACCATCTCCTTCCAGGCCCGGGTCACCTGCACACCTGACATAGGTGTGTCACCATCTCCTTCCAGGCCTGGATACATCTGCACACCTGACACAGGTGTGTCACCATCCCCTTCCAGGCCCGGGTCACCTGCACACCACACAGATGCACCTCCTCCTTCTGGTGTGTGAGTGCTGGTGCTCATGTCAGGTCTCCCTGCCCCCTTGCACCTGCAGTGTCAGGAGGCCTGTGCCAGAGCTCCTGCACAGGTAACTCAGGTGTCGCCCATGCAGGAAGCACTGGGTGCAATAGTGAGCCGTGAGAGCTTTAGTTTCGGTGTGAGGCTGTGCTATGCTTCTGTGGGTGCGGCGAGAGGTTCGGGGTTACCCTTCACTGAGAAAACCCTGCTGCCCCAGGCCCTGGGGTAGGTGGGGAGGAGAGAAGCCCGCAGGCACATGCCAGGTATGGCACCGCATCCTGCTCTGTCATAGTTTGGCATGCACTTTGACCTGGTTCAGTTCCAACGGCTGTTACTGTTGGTGTCCTGAGAGACAAGAAGGTACTGGTCTGCGTCTTTTGAGCCCCTGTTGTTAGTAATTGTTGATGAATGCACTCTGTCCTGTTTTCCCTTGTTTGTTGAAACATTTTTCTTACTAAATCACAACTTTTTCCTTAAAAGGTGTGTTATGATTAAGAAATACCTTTTCCCCAGTATGGTGGATGTGGTTGGGATCCCGCAATCTGCAGGAATCACCGGCCGCGTGGTTTAGGTATGGAGGCCGCTGCTCAGGAAGCTCAGGGGCCTCCTGCATCCTATGTGTTTGGGACACAGCACTGAATTTGTGTGTGGCCACAGAACCCACCGACAGTCTGGGAGCCAGGTCGAAGAGAGCGTGGTGTCGCAGGACGGGGCCTTCAGCTTCCTGTGCACCCAGCAGGCAGATGGGCTCCGGACCCCATCCCACACGTTCGCACTCCTCTGGGAATGTCTCATGCACTGCCGACATATTCTAAGGCAGTTGGAAGTAAACTGTTGAAAGGACGAGGAAGGCCCTCAAGCACATGCCCTCCTCTCTGTGTGCCCCGTGAGACGGATGTGGCCCCAGTTTGAAAACTGTACCCCCACAGCTTCCATGGCTGCAGCCTGGGTTATTGTTCTCTATTTCTTGTCCCTGCTTACCCAGTTTCGGGGTAGAATCTGGAATCGGGAACCAGTATGCCACCAATTGGCAGTCTCTGCGGGGAGTTGGGAATTCCCAGGGCCGAGGGTGATGGTCTGGAAGTCAGGAGTTGGGGCCTGGGGCTAGGCATAGTCCTGCTTCGGGCCCACTGCCCACAGGTCCTGGTCCTCCCCCTCATTTGGAGTTCAGGCTTGCCATGAATTTCTGCCAGACCTGTCATTTCTGAAGGTCTTGGGGTCAGCAGGGGTGGCCCTTGACCCCCCAGGCAACCTCAGTGCTCTGGCTCCCTGGGGAGGGGCTCCCTCTGCCCTTCCTGGCAGGTGTCAGCAGCCCCCACCAGCTATTGGGCTTCCAGATTCACCTGCAGTGTCCTGCATCCGCCCAGCTGATAGGCCCCGGGGCCTCTTGGTGGCCACAGATGTCTCCCATGCTGACGCACATCTGTGGTGATAGCAGGCAGCATCGGCCCGTCCAGCTGCTCCTGTGTTTGGGACGTGGGGTTCCGGCCAGGGTCCTTTGGGATGCATCTCTGTGCATACTTACTTACATGAAGTGGATTCCTCAGAGAAATTGCAGGGTCAGTCACTATGTGCGTGTGTGTGTTTGTTTTAGTGATTTTTTTTTTTCCATTACTGACATTTTTGTCTTCCTGGGGGCCTGTTTCTTTGCACCCTGCTAGCGTTTGGAAGAACAGATCTCCATTGTCCTACCCCAGCCAGCAGATCAGATGGCCGAGACCGAGGGCTCAGACCAGCAGCCAGAGTGGGCTGGAGCAGTTCAAGGGCCATCCTTGTTTTTAATGGTGGATGCAGGGTGCTCTCTGCAGGGAGGTCCTCTCCTGAGGGGCAGCTGAAGCCTGAAGCGTCTGTTCTGGCAAGTTTGTGTTGGTCCCAGTGACAATGAGGTGGACGGTGAGGGCCGAGAGCAGAGTCTAGGCGGGGCTCTTGTGTAATGGGATCATGGCGTCCAGATGGCAAAAGGCCACGGTACCCAAGCAGTGGGATGCTTCTTCCCAGACCCCAGAACAGGAAGTGGTAGGGAGCAGCAGTGCTGGCCAGGCACATCTGGGAAGGGCTCCGGAGACAGAGCCTTGGCTGGGCTGCAGCCCAGCAGGTGCAGGAAGTTTCCAGCGGTGGAGATGTGTGCCCAGATCTTCTGCCTCAAACACAAGAGGGGAACGCATGCTCTCGGAGGCTCAGGGCAGGGGAGGCCAGGCCAGGAAGGGTGCTGGGCACTGCCCCGCCAGGCACGGTGCCCCTGGTGCTTCACTTCAGTTTTGCTCAAGGTGAGGTGGGCAGGGCTGAAGGAGCAGCAGGCCTGGGCGTGAGGTGGTCCGCCTCCCTCCTGTCCTCTGTCCCTGGCGTCTTACGGACGAGAGTTGGCTGGCCAGTTAACTCACTTTATCACGGTCCCCACGGGCCTCACACGTCCCCACAAACCTATCCTAACCTGACCTGTTCCTCCTAGTGCCGAACCTGGGGCACGCTCACCTCGCCGCGTCTCAGTCCAGGAGCTGTGCTCAGCTCCTGTGCAGCTCTCCTCCACCGTGACGGGGCCGCAGGGGAGCGCGCGTCTGCCATCCCCTCTGATGCCGTCCTGCTCTGCTCCCTTCTGCTCCCTCAAAGGCTTTGGGGTTCAGCGCAGTTTGTGAGCTCTGGCTGTGGGTGTCCACCCACAGTCATCCCTCTGGTGTGTCGGATGAGCTGGGCAGAGTCCTGGCTTGCCCCTTAAGTCACACCCCCGGCGTCTACAGTGTCCAGCACAGGAGCAGATGGATGTGCGTGCTCTGGTCCCCCACCAGTGGCCTGACACTGTCTCTGACGTGCTCACCAATTCTCCACCCTAGGCTCTGCTTGGTCACACCTGCATCCATCAGTGAATGGTCTCAGGGGCTGTTGTCCCCAGTGCTGCTCCTGCCCCAGGCTCCCGTAAAACCCGTCCAGTGCCGTGTCCATGGAGAACCTGTGCTGGCTCCTGACACACCGCGTGCAGGCTGCTTTGGCGTCCTCTGGAGGAAGAGACCTGTGTGGGAATGGCGGGTCCCCGCAGTGCATGTGGGCATCTGAGGCTGCACCCTGCACTGTCTCCCTGGGGCCAGGCGGGCAACAGCTGCGTGGGGTCCCTGAGGAGTTCTGGGCTGCTGATGTCCAGTTCTTGGGGTGTGCTACTTCTATATCACAGGGACAGAGGGAGCGTCCTCCCTCCTGGCATTTGGTCATGGAGTCTTCTGAAGCTAGCCAAAGTAGCCGTGTGAGTGGGAGGAAAGCTTAGAGATGTGCCATGGCACCTGGAGGGGGCAGGGAACACCCTCAGGGCTGGAGCTGGGCGCAGGCAGTGTGGAGGAAGCGCTTCCGAGGAGGCAAAGGGCCCACCCAGGAGAGTGGCCAGGGCCCGTCTTCCCGTGACTCGCAGTGCCGCCTCTGGTTAGCCTGGGTCCACGGTGGTGACTCTCCTGGAGGACCGCTGCTGTGGTGGGGCCTTCTGAGCCCACTCACCCTCCAGAGCACAGGCTTTGGTGCCGTCCCCGAGCCTGCCCGCAACATAAGCGCGTGTGTGTGTTGCCTGGTGCCCCCCCGTGGGAGACCCGGAGGTTGACCCGGAGGTTGACCTGTGTCCAGCCTTTCCAGTGGGCCTGGAAAGGTGGACCAGCAGTGAGTCTCAGCCTCTGGACCAGGTGCCACGCTGACACTCTGTCCTGGCCCCGTGGCTTCCCTCTGCCCTCTGAGGGCTCCTGAGCTGCAGGCCTTGCCGTCCCCCTGCAGACTGCAGGCGGGCACTCTCCTGCTGCCCCAGCTCTTGGGTGTCTGGGCATCCTGGCGCTGGCCTCGCTATGTGCCCGTGGAGAGTGCCACCCTGGAGCTGGCGTTGTTCTGGAGCCAGCCGCTGCACAGGGTCTGAGGCAGCTCTCACCCACACTCTCTGCTCTGCTCTTCCCAGGGAAGGTGCGGTGGCCGGACTTCAACCAGGAGGCGTACGTGGGCGGGACAATGGTGCGCTCTGGGCAGGACCCCTATGCCCGCAACAAGTTCAACCAGGTGGAGAGCGACAGGCTGCGCATGGACAGAGCTGTCCCGGACACTCGGCACGACCAGTGAGTCCCCCGCCCTGCCCAGGGCTCACCTCAGCATGCCTTGGGGTCTCCCATCCAACGAGTTCTGCTTCATGGTGTCCAGCCAGGAGAAGTGGCCAGGAACTTCCCGCAGGAAACAGGATTGTGCCCTGTGGCAGTTTGCAAGGCAGAGGCAGAGGGAAGTGGTGAGACTGGCCCTGTAGTGCTAAGTGCTCATTATCTTGAAAATCCAGTCACAAAATAGATTTTCCACTGTTGACAACCTCGGAAGGAGGAAAACCTAGATCCTCGCTTATTGGAACAGCTTAAGTTGAAAATGTTCCGGAGACTTAAAAGAGGAAATCAGCTTCCCAGCAGGGTCTGTGCTAACTGGAGCAGAACACGGGCATGGGAGGGGCGTGTCACCCTGTGGCCCAAAGCTTGGTCCTTGTCCCTGATGCCAATCCAGTAACAAGGACACAGTTTTGAGAAAAAGGCAAAAGGAGGTTCACTGCTTTGCTAGCAGAGGAGAAGCACAGGGACTCCCGTCCAGAGGCTGTGGTTCTGCCCATCAGCAGCGACAGGGGAGGTTGAAGAGTGACTCAGGCTGCATTCAGGTGTTCTCCTTGAGTTGTGATTCACCTGCTGATTTGGGAGACGGTCATTCCTGAGATCTTCTCTGCCATCCCCGAGTCTGGATGACTTCCTTTCTGTGGTTGGTGTGTACTCAGGCAGACGGCTCTGCCTAGGATGGGGAAGAAAGGTGCTCCTGCTTCCCCTGAGATGAGGGGGGGATTGAGGAGGAGCAGGGAGAGAGGAAGAGGAGGAAACGTCATTTCAAAACTAAGTCACAGTGGCTGAGCAGCTAGGTCTGCTTCACATAGTAAAGTGGACCAGGTCACTGGCCCACTCTGCGCTGAGGCGGAGGCTCCCGCCTGACCCTGGCTCTGCTTCCCTGGGGGCCAGGGCAGGATGCAGGCATCCTCCGGCAGGTGGGGCTGTTGCCGCCCCCTCAGGAAGCCACTCTGCTAAGCTTTGCTGGAGAACTCCATGGGCAAGTGCCCTCTGGCATTCCCAGGGCACTGGTCTTGGTTCAGATCACCAAGAAACTGGAACCACGCCCCAAGGCCACCTGCTTTCCTGGGTACCGGTGGGCCTTCCTGTCCTTTTTGCATTTAGAGTTCTGGGTTGTGTCGGGCAGCCTAGGGAGGGTCACACGTGGACCATGTTGGGCTCTGCGTGGGGACCTAGAGGTGCCTGTCGCAAGTCTGCCCCATCTGACTGGGTATGTCCGCAAGCCCAGCGGCATGGGCTGCAGCCTGGGGCTGCATGGTCTTCTTGTCAGTGCCGGGTACCGAGCGTACTTCTTAGACTGGGACATACAAGAGGAAGGAGAGCATAGAAACTGGGCCAGGCTGCAGAGGGCCAGCCGGGCCAGGACTCACGGACTGCAAGGGAGAGCAGTGGCCCCTCCCTGCCCCCAGGGACTTCTGGTGGTGGGGTCGGGTCACCCCGGGCTCCCCCTCACTTAGTGTGTAGTTAGGAAACATGAGCATTATGCCCCTCAGGACCAGAGGGACGCGAGATGTGATGTGGGACACGTGTGATCATGTCCAACACGCCGTGCGTCCCGCCAGGACCTTGTACCCACATGCACTCGAGTGCCTGCATTTGGGTGCCTGTCCCCACAGGTCCCTCCCAAGGCCTGCACTCAGCCCCGGTGCTGTGCCTCGCCTGTTTGCAGCAGGGCCTGGCCTGGGGTCAGGCCTCAGGTGCCACATGGGGCTGTGGGACCTGAGTCCGGAGTGTGTGCTGTCACAGGCATGGATGTGTGTCTCTGGGGTTCCTTAGTGCCTTCCAGAGAGCCCCAAGGTCTGTCCCACAGCCTCCGCCCCAGACTTCCTCAGGCCCACTCAGGAGCCTCGTGTGCTGTGACAGATGTGGGGGAGCTCCTGGCATGGGAGGAGGCCACGGCCCAGGTTGCGGGGACGTGCCAGCGATCTAGAGCTCTAAGGAGGCCTCAGCCTGAGCCTAGGACTCCACAGAACCTCCTGCAAAGCCTTTCCTGGGGCTTCAGGCCAAGGCCTGGGTGCCGTCTGCTCAGGAGGTGTGGGCCTCAGGCCACTAGTGGCCTCAGCTGCTTTTCCCCAAGACTGGCCACCTGCCATTCCCTTGGGCTGAATGGGCGGATTCTTCCCAGCACCCCTCAGGAGGTGGGCAGAGCTCCTTCCCCGCCACCGCACTGCGGTCCTCCGAGGCCCCGTCTAGGTGCGTCTGAGGCCTCAGTGTTGCTGGGATGGGATGCAGGTTTCACCTTGGTGAGCTGTCTCGGATTGCTTTTAGTTCCAGCGGCTGGGCAGTGGTCATTTGCGGGTTTGAGCAGCAGCCAGGAGGCCTTCCAGTCACTGGACTGGCTAAATTAACTTCTGTTCAGAGTCAACTGGGAGCCTGAAGTCGAGCCAGTTTGACGTCCTCAAGTGTGAGCGTCACCTGGGAAGGTTGGGCCACTCCTCTGGACACGCAGTGGAGCATGTGAGAGGAGTTAACCTTCCGTATAAACCCCGTGCGTGGTCTCTGCAGCTCCTCTTGTGCCTGCACAGCAGTGTGGCGCTCAGCTGTGGCAGATCCGGAGCAGTGCAGGGGAGGACCTGGCTCGAGTCCCAGACCTCCCATTCTTCTGTGGCCTTTGTCCCCTATAAGAGATACCTGGCCCTGGCTGACCCACAAGGCACCCTTCCTCCTCTGCCCTTTCCTCCTTGAGAACCAGGGCTCCCTGCCCTGGACAAGGCTCTAGCAGGGCACAGGATGCGTTGCCGAGTGCAGCTGCCTGGCCTGCGCCCTCGCCCTCTGCCTTCCTCCAGGGTCCCTGCACAAGAGCCAGGTTCCGGTGGCCCCTGGTGTGAGTGGGCGCAGCGCTGGAGAGCCTGTGGCTGGAGTCGGCGCCTTTGTCAGTGGCTCTTTTACACCGAGGCCGAGTGCTGCGGAGGTCACCTCTCACTGTCTGGAATTCCGCTCTGCTCTTGTTTGTTTTTGTTTTTAAACTCGGTGCTCTTTCAGGGTTTGAATTGGGCAGCGCTGACTCCGTGTCCATTAGCCATGCGCTGCTGGAGTCTCCCGCTGCCTCTGCGTGGGAGCTTTTCTCTTGGCATCTGCGGGTGTCTTACTTGTGGCTGATGCTGGTGACGCTGGCATCCTTGCTGCTGCGGAGCCGTCACATGTGTTTCTCCCTAGTGGGGGTGTGTGGCACATGGGCACGGAGCCTGGTCACCTGAGGCCTGCCTTCCATTCCCTGCACGGGAGCCCTGGTTTCCCGTGTGTGCGTGCCGACTGGCTTCTCTGTTACCGAGCCTGAAGCCATCCTGTGCTGTTTGCCCCTTGCGTCCATTAGGACCGCTCCATGGCTGCACAGAGGGCCTGGGGCGGCCGCCTCCCTACCTCCCTGGCTGGGCGCTCTGTCTGACTTCCCTCGGACTCGAGCACTTTGGTCTCCAGCCTCATCCAGGCTGCCTGGGTGATGACAAGAAGGCTGCCATAGCTTCATCACTACGGCCGCTCTCGAGGCTGGAAGCAGAAGGGCAGAAGTGGCCCTTTCTTCAGTGGCTCCTGCCTTCGCCCACATAGGATCTCTCTCTGGGGAGTCCCCACAGGCCCAGCTGCACTGTGTGGGGGATGCAGGGGCTGGATTCATCCTGACTGGGTCAGTCGGGGCTCCCCCTGGGGCCACCACCACAGCAGTGCCTGTGAAGAAACCGTGTGGACGTGACCGCTGCTGAAGGAGGTGTGCCTTCCTCGGGGTGCAGGCACCCTCCTGGTGTCCAGGGCTGGAGGACTGGCCGTAGATGGGAAGCCTGTAAGTCCTGGAGTCGAGGCTGAATGTGGGTGTCCACGACACGCCGCCCTGTCGTCCATGAGGAGCTGACTTCCTCCCCGAGGTGCCAGGAGGATGCTGTGACATGCAGCAGGGCAGAGGCAGCCGGAGGGACTCAGCGGAGTGGCCTGCACTCCTGGGCTGCGCCACCTGCTGGCCTCTGCTCTGGGAGGGTGGCTCCATGTAAGGCGGGTTCAGTGAGCAGCTGACTGCCCTCCTACAGCCCAGCACAGAGTGGCCACGGGCACCTGGCGAGATGGTCTGAGCTCCTGCCAGATGGGCCTCAGGCTTTCCTTGCCCAGGCAGAATTGCTGCGGCCACGCAACTCTGTCTCGGGTCCTGCTCCTGGGCCTGTCTCAGAGCCTCTGGGTTTTTAACTCTGGCTGCACCCAGGGCCCCCTTGGCCGCCTCTCTTGGCCTGTGGGCACAGGGGCTGGTCACTAGGGCAGCAGAGGTCGGGCGAGAGGCTCTGGGGCCGGCTGTGGGGAGCGCTTTGGAGGGAGGGACTCTGCTGCAGCGGATGCCGCCCTCCTTGTCTTCTGCCTGGTTCCGGCTGGAGAACTCAGCTGGATCCACCTCAGCCCTTGCTCCTTGGAGTGAGGCCTTGTCCCGCAGATCCCTGGAGCTGCAGGCCAGCCCAGAGAGCAGGTGGTGGGTCATGGCCAGAGCGCGGAAGACAGACCCACGTGTGCACGAGCTCCACCACCCGGGCCCTCGGGTGGCTTGGGGAGCAAGGAAGACGAGGCCCAGGCTGCACTGCGACACCAGGGTGGGGCAGGGTGGTGCCGCTCGCCGTGGGGTCGCCCCACAGCAGCGCATGCCATGTGTCTCGCATGCGCATCATGTGATGTGCATCACTGGCTCCAGGCATGAGGGCCGTGTCACTTCTGCTGAGAAGTGGCCCCAGGGCCCTGCCCGCTGCTCAGGAGAAGCAGTGCCATTGCACTCGGTTCCCATAGGCTGTCGGCGTCACCTCGCTGTGGCTGCCTGCAGGCGGCCTGGGGTTGTGGGGCATCCCTGATGTCCAGGTTGAGGGGAGCTGCTGTGGGCTCATGTTTTGGGCCTCGGGAAGCACCGCTGCTTGTGATGGGCAGAGGGGAAGGTGCGGACAGGGCGGGGGCATAGCGGCCCGCGTGAGTGTGTGCGGATGTGGGTGGGCGGGGTGGCCCCCGTGTGGTCCCGGCCGCTCTCCGCCTGCTGTTCCCTAGGCGCACTCTGGGTGCCTTCTCTGTCCACGTCCTGCCGTGACTTCATCTCCCGCAGGCCAGTGGTTCCCCGGCCGACCGTTGCGGCTGCTCATCCCTTGGGAACCAGCACCACAGCGCGCTCTGCTGCACAGGACGGTCCTTCTCTCCCCTCAGGTGTCAGCGGAAGCAGTGGCGTGTGGACCTGCCAGCCACCAGCGTGGTGATCACGTTCCACAACGAAGCCAGGTCGGCCCTGCTGAGGACCGTGGTCAGGTGAGACGAGGATGCAGCCAGGCCAGTGGGGCCACGGATGAGCCACTTGGCAGCTCAGCCCCTGGCAGCTGATGGCCCCTCCAGCCCAGGTGGGGCTGAAAGGACACCCCACCCGGTGGCCGGCGCCTGGCTCAGCCCTGTCCATTTCTCCCCAGCGTGCTCAAGAGGAGCCCCCCGCACCTGATCAAGGAGATCATCCTGGTGGACGACTACAGCAGCGACCGTGAGTGCCAGGCCCCAGCTGGGCCGCGGGTGAGACCGCTGGGCAGGCCCGCCAAAGGAAAGGGGCATCTCCCCCGCCCAGGGGCAGCGCCCACCGAGCCCTGTGGGGACTTACCTCCCTCTCCTTTGTCCCCAGCTGAGGACGGGGCCTTCTTGGGGAAAATCGAAAAAGTGCGCGTCCTCAGGAACGATCGGCGAGAAGGTAAGGCTCCATCCCGAGTCCCACGGCCCGGCTTGGTGCATGCGCCCTGAGCCTGGTGGCGGCTCGGAGGCGCCTGGGCTGGGAGACCCCTCAGGCTGGGCCTCTCTCCGCGCCCTGTCCTGTCCCAGCACACATGGGAGGACGCCAAATGCCCAGCCTTGGGTCTGTTCACGCAGAGAAGGTGCGCTCCGATGGTGGCCTCGGAACCCTGACCAGGCCCCGAGAGCTCCCGCCCGAGCTGTCGAGTGGCTCCAGCCCCCGTCAGAGAGCAGGTCCGCGCCCAGCAGCTGCCTGGTGCTCACGCCCTCTGCTGCTCTCAGGGTTCTGGTCACGCTGGCCCACCTCACGGGACTCCGGGAAGTTGTAGGGTGGTGTTTTCCACCCCACTCGGAAATCGTCCGTTTGCGTCTCCAGCATCGTCCTACCTTGTTGGTAGAGTCTGGTTGCATGTTGTGCCATGGCCTTGCCCCAGAGGCCGCTTGGGTCTTTCCCTCGACGTCTTTCCTCTCCATTTGCTGGGAAGGCCTGTGTCCCTGGCCTGTCTTCAAGTGCACTGATCCCTCTGCCACCTCCGTCTTGCGGTTGAGACCAGCTGGGGAACTGTTCTTCCGTTCAGCTTCTCTTGTTAGTTCTGGACTACCCAGCGGTGTCTGTCTTAGGCTCTCTGCTGGGTCCCTACCTGTTCACTCCCTGCCTATGACTGCTGCTTCCTGTAAGTTCCTGAACATAGTCATAAAAGCCATTTCTAGATCCTCACCTGTTGATCCCAGCCTCTGAGTCACCTGGGGTACTCCTGTTGATCCTAGCCTCTGAGTCACCTGGGGTGCTCCTGTTGGGTTTTTCCTCTAGATATGGACCATACTGTCCAGTGTCTTCTCACGTCTTATTCTTTATTTTATGATGGATGTTGTGGATAGTATGTTGGAGAGACTGGGTCACGTTCTCCCTTTGAGGGGTATTGATCTCTGTTAGGTGGGACAGTTAAGTTACTGGTGGTGACCCTGTTCTTGCGTATTGACAGGTCCCCGTCTTTGTACTTGGTAAGGATGAGTGTGCCCTGGTGAATCTTTTGTTTCTGAGACGTTAGTCTGCATTTCTAAATGTGACCCTTCTGGATTTCTACAGAACTGAAGTACTTTCCAGACTTCTCTCACTTGGCAAGACTCAAACTCAAAACTGTATGTCCACTGGGATCGATAGCAGCTGAAATGTCAGCTGCGTCCACTACGACAGGGGCAGCTGAGCTCAGTTCTCTACCGTTGTCTTCGTGGACCTCTTGGGGTCCAGGCCAGGTAGTTCAGGAGTCCATGTAGGATCATCTGACGTTTGGGCCTTCCTCCTTTCTAGGGTCTCTTCCTCCAGTGCTGGCTGCTCTACAAATCCTGGGCTGTGTCCCCTGACACCTCAAGCCAGAAGGGTGGCATTGCGGGGGTGGGGGTGTGCCCTTGGGAAGGAAGCACCCCCTGGATGTGGCCTCAGGGCAGGCAGGTCAGCTTTCCGGAATTGAATCCACTCTGGTTCCCGTCTTCTGGTGACCCTCCAGCTCTGCAACTTGATTCGCTTGTGTTTTGCTCTGGGTCCAGGCCAGGCTTTGCCCGGTCCGAGCCACTCTGCAGTCACACAACTGTACCCTCTGTCCTTGCCCCAGGCACTTGCAACCGCACGGGGTCACTGTGACTCCCCTTAGACTGCGTTGAAAAGAACTTGGAACCCTTGTCCTCCCTGGGTGTGTATGTCATGTCCACTCCAGACACAAGCCACCTGTGACCGCAGCAACCAGGGCAATAAGACTTTGTGTCATGAAGAATAAGTGTGTGTTACTGACAGGTCACTATGTGTGACACTGGCCCCAGACTACCGCTGATTCTCTGTACGCCCCAGACTTTTGCGTTGCTGGCTGTGAGGTCTTCTCTCAGAAGACGGAGGTCTCTGCAGCGTGGTCGCTGTGGCGGCTCCCCAGCTGGGACGTGCCATGGCTGTGCTCGAGGTGCTCCTCAGAGTCCACGCGTCCGGCTCACAAGGCTTTGGTTACATGGAGGTCTTCTTAGGAGGTGGCCTTCCCAGGCACCAGGCAGCTGCTGAGAGGTCCTGGCAGGACCTGCCCTGGCGTCGGCAGTCACCGGGCTGGCCGTGCTGTTCTCACGGGGTTCCCTCCCGACGTGTTTTCGACTTGCCTTGCAGGCCTGATGCGCTCCAGGGTCCGGGGTGCCGATGCCGCCCAAGCCAAGGTCCTCACCTTCCTGGACAGCCACTGCGAGTGTAATGAGCACTGGCTGGAGCCGCTGCTGGAGCGGGTGGCCGAGGTGAGCCAGAGCCGGAGGGCCGAGGCACGGGGGACGCGGGCGGTGTGCTCTCGGGCTTGCTGGGGCCTCCGCGATGCTGGAGGAAGACGGTCCTCTGCAGCGTTGCTCCCCAGGGTTTGGGCCTTGCGGATCCTGGGCGTGGGGAGCACCTGCTGAACAGGAGGCAGCGGGCACCGCAGGGCTGTACACCCAGCAGCTGAAGGCAGCCTGGGCTCACTCAGCTGCTTCCTTGCCTCGGCTGCCTCTGGGAGCTCAAGGGCCCTGGGACTGCACTGGGGGCTGCAGCTTCGGCTCTCACTGGGTGCCCACCCAGCCCATCATGCCAGGCTCTCGGAAGAAGCAGGTGCTGGTCGTCACTCAGTGCCTGGCGGGGCTGCGCGGGGTGGCCTGTGGCCCCTCGGGCGCCTCCTCCCGCCTGGAGCAGCATCTCAGAGCGGGTTGAGCCTCGTCCGTCCTTGTCTGCCTCTCTCGCTGACGCTCCTTCCTGCCGTGACACTCTTCCTTGGGAGGGATGGCAAAGGTGACCAGAGGGGTGGGGAAGTGCGCTGGGCTGCGGCGCAGCAGGCAGCTGGGCCCGAGGAGGGGCAGACTCCAGCTGTGGCGCCTGCCCAAGCCTCTTCCGAGAGCTTGTCGGGGGCCTGAGGAAGGACGCAGAGGAGCCTTGCTGTGGGGCAGAGGCGGGCAGCGCGGCACATCGCCTTCTGCTGGAGGGACCTGGACAGGCCCCCCCCACCGCCCACGCCATCCAGAGAAGCCTGCCCTGGCCTGAGGTCTCCTGCCCCTCAGGACGCAGGGCCACCTTGCCGCACACCCAGGCTGGGACTGACCAGATCTCCTGTGGTGGGACTGTGAGACTGACCAGCCACGGACCTGGTCCTCACCTTAGCCGGGTGAACAGATGGTCCGAGTGTCCCAGGCCCCCCTGACCCCTCTCACCCAGGCTGCCCCTCTGCCCACCCTGCTGCCATTGGGTTCTGAGTGGGGAGGAGGTCTTGGGGATGCAGGTGGGGCTGCGGGCAGGTGGGGCTGCCCGGTGGCCCGACACGGTCCTGGCAGTGTGCTAGGTTGGATGTCGACCCTGGTCTTCTCCGTGTGCAGGACAGGACACGGGTCGTCTCGCCCATCATCGATGTCATCAACATGGACAACTTCCAGTACGTGGGGGCCTCTGCGGACCTGAAGGGCGGTAGGTGTCCATCCTTGCCCGCCTGCCCTGCTCATCCTGTGCCCCAGGTGTCTGCGCGTCCTCTGCTGCCATCAGTGACACGGTTCACCCTGCCGTGTGTGCCTCAGGAAGCCCTCTTGTGCTAGCAGGGCTGTCGGGAAGCGGCCACGGCCTGGCTTCTTGCCCCTCCTCCCCTCCTCTCCCAAACACGCCAGCCGCATGGCTCAGTGCCGCTGTGTTTTCCTTTCTGATCAGAGGCGACAGGCCTCCCCACTGACCGGCAGGGCTAGAGCTCCTCAGACCTGAGGTTCTGTGGAGCCAGGGGCTGTGGCCTTCTGCATCGCCCATGCCCGAGGGTCACCCTGTCCTGCTGATCCTGCCCCTTGCACGTGTCTCTGAGCCCTCCGTCCTGGCTCAGCCACCTTTGTCCTGCCTGGCAGCATTTGTCCGGGGGGACCATACTGGTTCCTGTAGGCCTGACAGCATGAGTGGCCCCCAAGTCCTCTCCCCGGGCACCAGCCACAGCGTATGAAGGACCCCTTTCCTCTTAAGCATGACGAGGGTGCAGAGCTTCCATGGCCGTGGCCGTGTCGGACCTTGGAGCCAGGGTGTCGCTAAACATGGTGAAACAGGAACATAGGCCCCGTCATCCACCAGCCTGTGGCTGTTGAACTCCACCTTCATTTCTGAGGCCCGAGATCAAAGGAACACAGTCCCCACACCCGCAGGACCCCAGGCCCCACAGAGGAGCCCTCCTGCTGCCTCAGGCCGCGTCCGTGGACGCCACCCCTCACCACCCATGAGGGGTCGTCAGCTGTGATGCACGCCCGCCCGCAGGACTCGCAGGGACCCAGAGGCTGGAAGGGGTCAGGTCCACCTGCTCTCTTCTAATGTGCCTGCAGGAAGCCCTCGCGCCTGCTCCAGTGCAGCCTGTCCTCTGGTCAGCTCAGAACCCGAATTCTCATGAGGAACAGGACATCTGTCCCACCTCCTAAGGTTTTTAGCCAGTTGGAAAATGGCCTGTTCCAGGCGACCCACGGGTCACAAGTCTACTGCCGCCTGATGCAGAGTGCGGACAGGGAGCAGACCCGGGCACAGCCTCAGGCAGCAATGCCGGGAGCCCCCAGTGCAGCGGCCCTCCTTCAGGGCCTTTACTGGGCCCCCCACCCCGTGGGCCCTGCTGCTGTCCTCATCCAAGACACCCTGGTCACTGCAGGTAGAGGTCTTCATGTCTCACCCTGTCCCCACTACTGGGTGGACTCAGATGTGATTAGAGACATGAGAGCCCAGCTTGCAGGCCCAGGAGCTGGAGGAACACATCCCTGCCCCAGGGTGTGGGCAGTGGCCGTCGACTTGGCCTCCCTCCTCACCTCCTATGGCCCAAGGACCTGCATGTGGATCCTCACAGCTCCTCTCTGTGCTGGAGACGGAAGCTGGGGCCTCACAGCAAGGCCAGGCCTCCCCGCTGGGCCACGCTGCCCTCCTGCACCAGACGGCATTGGAGGACTGGCTGCAGCGGCTTCCTGGGTCAGGGCGCCCACAGCCGGTGTGCTCGCTCCTCTGCCCAGTTGCACTCCTCCACACCGGTTTGGTTTCACGTGGGTCTGGCGCCCTGCGGCCGTCTCGGTGCCATGAGGGCTGGGAGTCTGGAGCCAACGGCCCGTCTCCTCAGCACTGTCTGCTTTGCTGCCGGCAGGTTTCGACTGGAACTTGGTGTTCAAGTGGGATTACATGACACCTGAGCAGAGAAGGTCCCGGCAGGGGAACCCGGTCGCCCCCATAAAGTAAGTGCCAGCACGCCCCAGCAGGCCACAGCCCAGCCCAGCCCCACCCTGCCCCACGAGCGGTAAGGCAGACCCGCCAGCCCCGGGCTGCCTGTCTGCAGCCTGGGACCACAGGCATGTCTCTGTTGCCTTGTGAACCTCGCAACTCTGTGAGGAGAGCAGGCCCAGAAAGGCCGAGGGCCTCACCCAGGACAGCTTGCCAGCGAGCATCCACCTGTAGTCGGTCCTCACAGGGAGGCTCAGTGCAGCCCAGGCAGGGGCTGGGGAGGCATCTGGAGACAGTGGTGGGACACAAGATCAGCAGGACCATGCTACTTGAAGGCCAGTGTGTGGTCAGGGAGCCTAGGCCAGGTGTGACAGGCAGTGCTGGCAGCTCGCCGTGACCTGGGCCTCTCTTCCTCTCCAGAACCCCCATGATTGCTGGCGGGCTGTTCGTGATGGACAAGCTGTACTTCGAGGAGCTGGGGAAGTACGATATGATGATGGATGTGTGGGGCGGAGAGAACCTGGGTACGTATGAGGCTCTCCTCCCTGGACAGGTGCCCACATTGCACGACCCCTCCCCCCGCCAGGGGTCCCAGGAAGGACATCCCATCACAGAGGAGAAGGGCAGAACTCAAGGGGTTCTTGAGGGGAAGCACAAACTCCACCTGATCTTTGGCCTGGGGTTTGGAAGGCACTGACCAACATGGGGAAGCAATCCCTTCCCGACCACGCGATGGGTTCCCCGCACTGAGCGAAAGCCATAGGGCAGGGCCCTCCAGTCCCTCTGACCGCCAGGGCGTGGGTCTGCTCTGGCCTGACGGTGTCGAGTGGCCTGTGACCTGTGTGCTCGGACGGGTGGCCAGGCTCCAAGTGCTTGCTGGGCTTTGGTGCTCTCCCTCACTGGCCTCGCCACACCTGTCCTGGCGCTTGGGTCCTGAACTGCAGGGCTGCTGCGTGTGGAGTCCCGCCGGTGCATGGGCAGGTGTGCCAGGAAGATGGCCAGGGCCGTGGTGCTGCTCTGCCAAGGGTCTTACCCTGGACAGACTGGGGTTGTTCCCGCCAGCGCAAATGCCCATCGTCTCACGGTGACGTGTAGCTGGTGGGAACCCCTCAACTCTGAGACCCCTGCGGGTTTATGTTGAAAGCTGCTCTGTCTCAGCCTGTGCTGTGGGGACAGAGGGACAGAGGGCCCTCAGGCTGGTCTCCATTCCTAGAATCTTCAGGGTACCCTGACCTGAGGCAGGGCTTGGGTGGAGGTGCAGGGTCAGCCAACCTGGGGAGGATCCAGAGCCCACTGGCTCCCCAGGTTCCCGTGGCTGGGCGGAGCAGTGCAGGTGCAGGGGGCTCCTGCCTGGGGCATGTGTGGGCAAGTGCACAGGCGGCCTGTGAGCAGGATGGGTGGCAGCTGTGCTCCCACCTGAGGAGGCCACTGCGCAGGAGCTGGTGCTCCATCTAGGAAGCAGGGCTCCATGTAGGAGGAGTTGAGCTCTATCTGGAGGAGGTGCTCCATCTGGGAAAGGGTGCTCCATCTGGGGGGAGGAGCTCCATCTGGGAGGAGGAGCTCCATCTGGGGGGAGGAGCTCCATCTGGGGGAGGAGCTCCATCTGGGGGAGGAGCTCCATCTGGGAGGAGGAGCTCCATCGGGGGGAGGAGCTCCATCTGGAGGAGGTGCTCCATCTGGGAGGAGGTGCTCTTTCTGGGAGGAGGAGCTCTGTCTGGGGGGAGGTGCTCTGTCTGGGGGAGGAGCTCCGTCTGGGGGGAGGTGCTCCGTCTGGGGGAAGGTGCTCTGTCTGGGGAGAGGAGCTTCCTCTGAGAGGGCGAGCTCCATCTAGGAGCCAGTGCTGTGGTTCTCAGGCTTCTACCTAACGTCTGGGGAGGGCCCTGGGGCTCCGCTGGGCTCGAGGCCTGGGCATCTTCTCCTCCCTGGCTGACTGCGAGGACCTTGGCGGCAGTGTGGGGGAGGAAGCTGCCCTGAGTGCGGCTCTGACCCCTAGTTCTGGGCGCCCAGACCCTGCAGCAGTCCTCAGGTGGGGGCTCAGGAGGCAGGGTGCGGCGCTCCCAAGGAAACCCAGTCTGCCTCCGACACGCCACCCAGGAGGTGGAGTGGTGCCCCCCTTTCCTGGTCAGTGGTAAGTCCTGTGCAGTCAGGCGCCTGCTGGGGAGGACAGGGATCCTGGAGGCCAGATGAGATGAGGACCCATCCTGAAGGAAAGAGGAGGAGAGAGCACTGTGAGGCTGTGCTGGGCCAGGGCAGACCCCAGGGCAGACCCCAGGGCCTACTGAAAAGCCAGGTGCCACCCAGCATCCCCACCTGCAGTCAGTGAGAGGCCACTGTTGGGCTCAGCCTGAGCCGGCCCCGGGCCTCCCAGCGGGCCTCCCTAGTTAAAGGCGTGAGTTTAGATCTTACTCCTTGAGATGCTGGGACCTTCCTCCTGGGGGTCTCATGGGAAAGCGTTCACTGCGGTGCTGACATGGGCGAGCCCAGGGCCTGGCACCTGCCGGCCAGCGCTTTCCCCAGCCCTGTGTCTTCACTGCTGCAGGGAGTCGCCCTGGCTCGCCAGGCCCCATTGGGCTTGGGCTGTTCAGTGCTGTGGCACTCCTGCCCACTGTGCTGCCCAGCTGGTCACTGACCAGAGGACCTGTCTCCTGTGCACAAAGCAGTGCTGGCTCTAGGTTCCCTCGCCACCTGTGTTCTCGGGTGCTGGCGCTAGGTTCCCTTACCCCCTTGTTCTCGGGTGCTGGCTGAATCCCCTTGTCAGGAAAGCCACACCCCTGCCAGCGTGGGTGCCCAGGCCCCAGGTCACGTCTGACTCTGCCATCTGTTACTCGTGGGCGACCGTCACTGTGGCCTTCGTGGGGACCATCCTGCCTGGGCAGTGGGTGCTGTGGGTCTCTCCGCTGTCCTCAGCCACTGTTGTGGTCTGAGGCGCCGTGAGCTCTGCAGGCCTGTGGCCTGAGCAGCATGGTGTCTGTTGTAGGGAGGGCCTCTTCCTGGGGCTCAGTGGCCTTCAGAGCCTCTGATGTCCAGCAGTGAAGCCCAATGTGCACCTGAGCTGGCCCCAGTGGTGGCGGCCCTGGTGAGTACAGGTGAGGCCTGAGAGGCCACCTGCCCCGCAGGCCTCCGTCCATCAGCAGCTGTGGTGTCCGGGCACGCTCGGTCAGAGCCCCGTCTCGAGATGGTGGTCCAAATCCGAAATGGCCCCCACGTGCTTTCTGGATGGCACTGTGCAGTCTGACCATCCAGCCTGTCACACTCGTGCACTTAGAAAGTTCCGGACGGTCCTAGAGGAAGGGCTGCTCCTCGGGCTCCTCCAGCAGGGAGAGCAGGCCTGGGTGGGTGCAGGCGAGCCTCCCACCCGGGCATGGCTCTGTTGGTCACCCTGTCTCCTCCTCATCTAGAGATCTCCTTCCGCGTGTGGCAGTGTGGTGGCAGCCTGGAGATCATCCCCTGCAGCCGCGTGGGACATGTGTTCCGGAAGCAGCACCCCTACACGTTCCCGGGAGGCAGTGGCACCGTCTTTGCCCGGTAAGTACTGGGAGACCAAGGCTGAGGGGGCCGGACACTACTGACCACTCTGCAGATGGGCATGGCCCCGGGGCCCCGGCTCCGTGGTCTTCAGGTGCCATGATTCTGGGGACCTCTCGGGCCCGCCTGAGAGACCCGCGCAGAGCCTTGTCCTCGCAGCGCCAGGTCCTTGGCTTCTGTGGTGGCACTAAACCGGCACTTCCCATCTGAGTGCGCAGCAGGGCAGGGCTGGCGAGAGCGCCTCCCTGCTACCCGGAACACGGTAGGTCCCAGAGGGGAGTCCGGGCGGACGGGCGCCGACAGAGCCACAAGGCTCCTGCTGTGGCTCCTGGGCGTCCATCAGGTGGGCTGAGAGGGCAGCTTTGCTTTTAGGAACGGAAGGACTTAGTCTCCTAAGAACGCGAGCGACTTGAACAGCCTTGGAGCACCGGGGCTGGCAGGGCCAGGCACCCCACACCTGATCCCGTCATCCTCCTGATGGGGATGCTCAGCTGCCAGAGGGGCCGCCACTCAGGCCCACCAGGCAAGGCCGTGTGGCAGGGCCCCGTCCTACCAGGAGAGCCACTGGCTTGTGACCCGGTGGCCCCAGCACTGGAGCACGTGCTACATCAATGGCACCCTTGCGGGGAAGTGGGGACACCCGGTCTTCCCGCCCACCAGCCCCTCTGTGGCTCTCACTGCTGGGGCCTTCACGGGCCTGCCTCTGCTGCACCCTCCTCCCTTCACACACAGCCCTGTGCACCCGCCCGCAGCTCCTGCCCGCTGGAGGTATGCGGTCTCCTGGGTCTCAGTCCTGGTGGTCTGCTGGGTGGAAGGACCAGGCTGAGGGCCTTCTCGGCCTGTGTCCCTGGGGGTGGCCCATTGTCCCTGCACTCAGAACAGATGACACAAGTGCACTCTACAGGAGGATGGAGGCCTCGCACAGGGATTGTGACTGTGGTCACAGGCTCACCACAGGGGCCTTTCTGAAGAGCAGGGCATTACCCTAAAGGGCCACTGTAGCCTCCCTGCTGAGCTTGTTCTGGAAGAGCAGGAACCTGTCCACGGTGGCTAAGGAAGGTTGCCTGTCCCTGAGGCCTCTGTGGAAGAGGCCAGGGTGTGGGGGCCAGTGGGGGGCTATGCCACCCCCGGGAGTGGACGTGCTGCCGGGCTGTCCACGGTGGCCTTGGCAGAGCACACCTCCCAGAGCGACTTTCCCAGGGCTGTCTCCGCGGTGGGCCCAGCGTGCAGCTTCTCCTCCCAGGGAACCTGGGAGCCTGAGCAGCCAGCAGACCCCTGGCTTGCATCTCCTGTGTCAGCCCTCCCAGCCCGTGCCGGGCCCTGCAGGGCGGTGGCTGCTCCGGGGTCTTGCTGCTCTGTCCTTGGTGCAGCACGCCCTTCCGTAAGACAGTGCCTGCTCTGGTTCCAGCGCTGCCTGAGCTCTTGGCTCCACGTGCTGCAAGGCCAGAAGGCAGCTCCGTGGGCCTGGCCAGCTGCGGTTGCCACACACCAGTGGCACTCTCAGCCCCTCGCCTGGCGGACAGGCGAGCGGTGGGGTGCCGGGAGACCACCCTCAGGGGGCTCTTTTGTCTCTAGGAACACGCGCCGGGCCGCGGAGGTCTGGATGGATGAGTACAAGAACTTCTACTACGCAGCAGTGCCTTCCGCCAGGAATGTTCCTTATGGCAAGTGAGTGTCCTTCCTCCTCCTCGTGTGGCTGGGGGTCCTGTCCACAGGAGCCTCTGCTTAAGGCCCGCAGGCCTGGTGGGGGCAGGTGGGGTTGCAGTCCAGAGCCCAGCAGCCACACTCTCCTGCGGTGTGTGTTGTGTGCAGACCCCTCTCCATTCTTACAGTGTGTGAAGGAGTCTTGTTTCTCTCTTCTCCAGCATTCAGAGCAGACTAGAGCTCAGGAGGAAACTGAGCTGCAGACCCTTCAAGTGGTACCTTGAAAACGTCTACCCAGAGCTGAGGTAAGTGCCCAGGGACCTGCAGTTGAGGTCTTAGCAGCAAAGGTGCTCAGAGAGGCTGTGTGGAGGTGGCAGACACTGCAGGCCAGAGATCGGGGTGGGGACTCCTTGCCCCAGCTGCCCCCCCTCTACAAATGAGCTGCCGTGGCCTCTCACTCTCTCCTGCATGGTTGTCCCCCCTCTGCATAGCCCTGGAGCAGCCCCATCACCTCATTCTGGGAGGTTGCCCGTGGGTAACAGACGGGTAAGTGATGCAGAGGGACCTGTGTCTTCAGGGGCCACTGGCCTGTACCGTGCCTGCTGGCCCCTTCCTCTTGTGGCTTCTCTCGCCCTCGACCCTGCTGACTGGAGGGGTGAAGCGAAGCCAGCTAGCAAGTGACGGCCTCACAGTGATGCAGAGCAGGGCCCTGCTCCCTCTTGCTGGCAGTCACTCCGTGTGCCCCGCATCCTGCCAGAGGGCCAGTGATGGCAGAGTACTCTTCCGAGCTGTTTCCACATCTGGCCTCTGTGCTGTGATGAGCTCCAGAAATGAGTGTCTCTTCCAGGTTTCAGGAGCCACTGGACTTGAGGGTGAAGGGCTCAGACAGGTTGTGGCACTGTGGACTCACCTGTCTTCCTGGTCCCAGACCACAGCCCACAGGTCCCTGGCACAGGGGCGGGAGCACTGGCGCCACCCCTGTGTGACTGGGACGGCTTCTCCAGAGCCTCCTGCTGTAGGAGAGGGAGCTTCTGCTCTGCATTAGGTGGCACTGGCACTGGCGGGTGGAGGAGGGCGAGGCCTGGGCCCCACCAAGGACCACTCTCGCTGAGCTCACAGGCCGTGCCAGCGGGGCCCCCAGACCCATCTCTCACGTCACCAAGGGGCTTCACAGCAGGGAGTTTTGCCCACAGTGACACCCGCTGCCTTTACTGTCCTGGTGGCCTGTGATGTGTGGGTCACGTGAGATGCTGTATATCGCTAGGGTCACATGGCTCAGGGCACACGGGCCCTGTGCGCTCTGCAGACCACGTCTCAGGCGTCAGATGCCTTATCAGCTGGTGAGCCTGCTTCCTCTCCCTGCAGGCCAGGGAGGCAGCAGCGCCCTGCTGGGGTGCTCTCTGACATTGCCGCCACTTACTGCTTCCTATGGGCAGGCACTGGGCTGAGGCTTTGAGTGAGCTCTGCGTGCCACGCTGGTTCTAGACAGGGTGGTGAGCTGAGGCTTGGAGAGCATGCTCTTCATCCGACAGCCCCACAGCCAGTGCATGCAGTGAGTCTGGGGTCCAGTCGCATTCCAGAGCTGCCCTGCCATGCTGTGGGGGCTGGTCTCTGGCAGGTCCCAGCACAGGTCCCAGCCTCTGGAAGGTCCAAGCAGCTGACTGGTTGTGTGGCATTCAGCAGGCCAACCTGAGTGTCAGGAGAACTTCCCAGTACAGAAGGAAAAAGAAAGCTTCTCCTGCTCACCACCTGATGGCGTTAGGAGCCCAGCCAAGCCTGGTCATGTGGGAAGGAGGACCTGGCCAGTGGCCTCATTCCTCTTCCTGCTGCTATGCCAAGGCCACTGGTGGTCCTGCAGGACTGAGCAGGTTCTCATGTTGCAATTTCAGGGTTCCAGACCACCAGGACATAGCTTTTGGGGCCTTGCAGCAGGGAACCAACTGCCTTGACACCTTGGGACATTTTGCTGATGGTGTTGTTGGAATTTATGAATGTCACAATGCTGGAGGAAACCAGGTAGGTGGGGGAGCTTGGCTGGTTGCAGGCCTGGCTGCTGCCTCCCTGTGTGGGTGCCCCTGTTCTGCAGGGCACAGCCTCTGTGGCCACGGATCAGGGTTAGGTGGCTGCCGCAGGCCTTGGAGGACCTCCAGGTGCCTCCACATGTGCAGCCGTGGCTACTCCCACTGCTGTCCACTAGGAGTTGTAGTGTAAGATGCAGACACGAATCACCACCTGCTTGGGTTTGAGGCCGTCATACCTTCCCTTGGCAGCACGGAACCCACTGCCTCTCCCCGCCATTGCAAAGCAGAGATGGCTGGGCCCAGCGCCTCCCAGGGCACCGGCTCTGGCTCTGCGGCTGGAGCGGTGTGTGTACCCTTACCTCCTGGACTGCCCACCTGGCTCCACGCTGCCTGAGCACCAAAGAGGGCAGTCAGCTTGTTGCACGGGCGTGGCGTGTCCATCTCAGACCCTCAGGCTCTCCTCAGATGCGTGCTCAGAGGGTTGGTGGGGCTTTGTGTGTCCCCCGTTTTCTGTCCTCACTTGGGCTTCAGTCTCGGAGGCCACTTGACATGGACTGGACATCCTAAAAAGGGTGGGTGCGGCACAGGGGGCTCTGCTGGGTCAGGGCAGGCCCCGTCAACCTGGGCTGGCCAGCCTCGCCCTGGCACACGCAGGCCGCTCCCAGGCCTCGGGCCCTGAGGGTGCTCCGGGGCCAGCTTCAGGCTTCGGGCCTGGCTGCGTCCCTCAGTTTCAGGTTCCAGCCCTGTGCAGGAGTCTCCGGTTCTTCTAGTGTCTGGAGGGCCTGGAAGGAGGCCCTCCTGGAGGGAGGACGGGTGGGGGAGGGGAGGAGCAGTCCTGTTCTTGGGCAGGGCGGAGGAAGGCGCCCCACTCACGCCGCACCTGGTGGCTCTGCAGCCCTGGTGCTGATGTGCGGCTCCAGGCTGGTGCCGCCTGCAGAGTCTCTTGTGGCTGGCGAAGCTGGGCCCAGCATGGCTTTGTCGCCATGACAGCCCTGCTCCCTCCCTGCTAATCATGAGCGTTTCTTCCCCTACTTGGGCCTCGGTGTTGATGGGGCGGAAGCAACGCAGGTGTTGGTGTTTCCATGAGGCACAGTGAGCATGTGGAACACCCTCGGGAAAGCCAGCACTCACGCCGGGAGCCGGCAGTCGAGTCGGAGAGGCCTGGCCTCCAGATGTGGTAGCACAGCAGTCGCTCAGATCTTTCCAGCCTGCAGCTGGTGAGGCTCCCCCGTGGCCTGTGGCTTCCCGAGGCTGAGCTGCCCAGCTGATGAAGGGCCGGTCCTTGGCATCTCGGAGGCCCTCTGGGAGGCGGTACATGACGGGGCTCCCCAGTCGGCGTCCCCCGGGCAGCAGGCTTGAGGCCTTTCTTGTCCTGTGTTGCCTACAACTACCCTCACGTGCCCCGGGGAGCAAGGCCAGGTCCTCGGCTCCCAGGCCCGCAGGGCATGGCTCCCTGGGCAGCAGCCTCCCTCCTTCCCAGTCCCTCACCAGCACAGAGCCGTCACCAGGCATTTCTGATTGTGAATGCTCCCCTCGGCCCAAAGCCTCTGGCTTGGGCAGTACGCTGCGGTCTCTCTGCCAACGCATGGGACCCACTGGTGACTGGCTGGGCGGCACCTGTCCCTGGTCAGAGCACTTGGAGCCTCAGGTCCTGGTTGGTGGTAAATTTGTGGCACGGCAGGAGGACCTGCCGCAGACACACACTGGGGCAGCTCCACTAGGACCTGCATGGGCACGTGCAGGGGCAGCACCAGGACCCAGCACACGACCACCCCACGCTGCCTGCTCCATGGGCCATCTGCCTGTCAGCCCTGTCCGTGGTCCCTATGCTGGGCCTGGAATGTCCTTGGTCTGTATTGACACCGTGGCCACTGCCAGCCACCTGCGGATGCAGACTTCACACGCGGTTCGGGGAAGTACATTCTTATTTATCTTACTGGACTGAAATCCAGGTGCAGTGCTGGGGCCTGGAAGCCTGAGGGGCACTGCCACCGCCCAGGTGCCCCCCTTGTAGAGCCACTGCCACGAGCTGTCTCTGAACCGACGGGCAGAGTGCCACATGCAGGAGGAGGGAGAGGCAGAGGGGCTTCCCCGGGGGAGGTACAGCAGGCGTTGAGCCTCAGCAGCACACAGGAAATGGGGACTTGTGTGTGCTTTTCAAGAGTGGCCGCTCAGAAGGCACTTCCTAAACGTTCTGACTGTCCAGGGGCAGCCGCACGGAGGTGCCAGTGCAGTGCACACCAGGTTGGCTTGCTGGAGCCATTGGGACCTTGTGGAGGACGAGGGCTCTGCACTGGCTGGCTGTAAACCTGAGCCCCCAGGTGCCTGCTGGCAGGAGTCTGGGCCCGGCAGGCCCTGGTCACTCCTGGAGGTTGAGGCACGGGAACCGCCATGAGTGCCTCCAGGGCTGTCAGCAGACTCCAGGGCTTTTTGGAGCCCACAGGGCCGTTTGGGAAGTTTCTACAGAAAAACGTGGCATAGGCTCCATTTCCAAATCTGTTGGACCTAGAGCTGGGTTTTCATGGAATTCCTGACAGCAAAACTGAAGAAACGCTAATCAGAAGCAGACAGGATGGAGGCCCAGGGATGCAGGCCACTGGCCCGGTCTCACACCCTGCAGAGGCCCAGGTGTCCACCTTCCCTGGCTGCTCCCCGCCAGCCTTCCCCAGGGGACAGGGGAGAGGGCACCGGTGTGAGCCTCCTGTGGTCCTGGCTGTGCCCCGGTCCTCCTGACAGCATGCTGCGCCTTGTCCATATTCCCCCCGCAGGAGCCCTCTGGCACTGCCAGAGCTGTGTCCTGTGGGTGCAGGGGACGTGGGGCCATCCTGTGGGTGTGGGGACTGAGTGCAGGGAGGAGGTTGCGGCGGCAGCTTCTGGGCTCATGTAGGAGCCGCCAGAGGCCTCGCCACTCTGATCCCAGAGGATCCCCTCCACTAGATCAAGCCCCAGTGACTTGCGAAGGTCCACCTCCCACCCAGCGTGGCCCTGCCTGGGTGACGTACCGCTCCTAGTGGCGGGTCCCTCGGCCATCCCAGCCTTGACTGGTGGGGAGCGTTCTAAAGCACAGGCAAGGCCGTTCAGATGCCCCAGGCTCTGTTCCTGGTCTATAAATGGGAAGAGTAACAGCCCACGGGACTTTGGTGCGGAGGGCGCACCGCTGGGGCACCAGGTGCACCTGGAGGTGGCAGCAGGTCAGTCCTGTGCACATGCAATGCACAGACCATTGTCAGTGTCCAAGGACTCCGCGAGCTGCGGTGGCTCTGGGTGGCCTCCGTCGTGAGGTCTGAATCTGCCATTTCCTCCTTCGGGCGGTCTCCCAGCTGTCTCCAGACCAACCCTGTGGGCAGCGTGTGGGCGGGACCCTGGGCGAGCACTCGTCAGACCCAGGCCCGAGTGTGCAGCAGTGTCCACAGGCACCCTGGCTAATGCTGTCAGCTGTGGCCACCGGGTGCCCGAGCAATGTTCACCCAGCTGCAGGCCGAACACAGCACTGCCCAGCCGCGGACTGGCCTCGGCCTCCCAGCATGTGCTGGGTCCAGCTGGTCTCGCTGGGACACCCGCCTCTGACTTGGCCTTGTGTTCCAGGAGTGGGCCTTGACTAAGGAGAAGTCGGTGAAGCACATGGACCTCTGCCTCACCGTGGTGGACCGGGCGCCGGGCTCGCTCATCAAGCTGCAGGGCTGCCGGGAGAACGACAGCAGACAGGTGGGCTCTGGGCCCCGTGCGCCCCCCAGCTCTGTGGTTGGGTGGCACGTGTGCGCGCAGGTGACTGCCACCACATGACGTCACCCGGCTCTGGAGCTCGGAGCCGTGACCTGGCACGGCGCTTTAAGACTCGTCCTTCCTGTTGAAAGGCGCACCATGCCTGGTGGCTCACGTGCACACAGGGACCGGACGTGGGTCCACACTGGGCCGTGGATGAGAGCCAGGAGGGCATCTGCTCATAGTGGCCACGGCCAACCACACTTCTGGTGTGGCTGGCTCTCCTGGGCTGGCTGGCGGGGACTGGCGGGACCAGCATCCTTGGGGCCTGTGACGGGGGCAGCAAGCGACACTGGGTGCTGCTGCCGGGCTCAATGCTCGTGTCTGGGCGGGGCAGTGCCCCTCACTGTGGCTCCTCGGGGCATGGCCACCACGTCCCTGTGCGGTGCACCTCGGGACCTGGGCTTGTCTGATGTGCTCCCTGGTGGAAGCCTGGGAAGCCTGGGTGAGGGTCGGTGGCCAACAGATACGTGGCCTGGAGGACCGTCCAGCGTGTGCCTGTGGGCTGCTGCCCCTCCTCCGAGTCCCTCTGCAGAGCGAGGTGAGGTGCAGAGAAAGGGGCACAGGCCAGCTGGGCCGAGGCCAGGGGTCGGCGCCCCAGCACCACCTGGGGGACGGGGCCAGGACAGGTCCCTGCTGCACTCCCGGTATCGGCAGGTGCTCGCAGGTCTTCTCTCGGCCCAGACCCCGGTCCTGGCAGCGGGCCGTCCTCGGGGCTCAGCCTTGTGCCAGGCTGCCTGTCAATGCTGTTCAGGACCGCACGGCACCTGGAGCAGGGGAGTGGCTGTGGAGCGAGAGCAGGCCACCGTTGCCACCCAGCCACAGCACTCGGCCAGGCTGCAGTGGGGACGGTCCCCGAGCAGGCCACAGTGCGTTTCCGCTGGAGCTGGGGACAGGGACGTCTGATGTAAAGTGTGTTGCGCAAGGCCTAGGGCAGCCCCTTAGTAGAAGGTGCTGGGCGCCCTCTCCAGCCCTGGGCCAGCCGTACCTGACGCCCTCGAAGGCTCTGGGCCCTCTGCCTGCCCTGAGGCGAGTGGGGTCTGAGGTGCAGCCGAGCCCTGCCGTGGGGAAGAGGCGGCCCCGGCCACCATAGCCAGCAGATGGGCATAGACCACTGGTGGACCGGCCACCTCCTGGGGCAGAACCAGTGTCTGCTGCTTGCTTAAGGAGCGGCTCCCCCAGGACCCCACGCCAGTGCCGGGTCCACAACCTCCTGCGTTCCCGTGTGTGCACCACAGAGGGGAGTGGAGGCCGAGTCAGGACTATAGACCACACACAGGAGCAGCCCGGGGGCAGAGCGTGAGGGGCAGAGGAGCCCGGGAGGGCTGGGGTGCCCGGCGTGAGGGGCAGAGGTGCCCCGGAGGGCTGGGGTGCCCGGCGTGAGGGGCAGAGGTGCCCGAGAGGGCTGTGGTGCCCGGCCTGAGGGGCAGAGGTGCCCGAGAGGGCTGTGGTGCCCGGCCTGAGGGGCAGAGGTGCCCGGGAGGGCTGTGGTGCCCGGTGTGAGGGGCAGAGGTGCCTGAGAGGGATGGGGTGCCCGGCCTGAGGGGCAGAGGAGCCCGGAGGGCTGTGGTGCCCGGCGTGAGGGGCAGAGGAGCCCGGGAGGGCTGGGGTGCCCGGCATGAGGGGCAGAGGTGCCCGGGAGGGCTGGGGTGTCCGGCCTGAGGGGCAGAGGTGCCCGGAGGGCTGGGGTGCCCGGCGTGAGGGGCAGAGGAGCCCGGAGGGCTGGGGTGCCCGGCGTGAGGGGCAGAGGTGCCTGGGAGGGCTGTGGTGCCCGGCGTGAGGGGCAGAGGAGCCCGGAGGGCTGGGGTGCCCGGCGTGAGGGGCAGAGGTGCCCGGAGGGCTGGGGTGCCCGGCCTGAGGGGCAGAGGTGCCCGAGAGGGCTGTGGTGCCCGGCCTGAGGGGCAGAGGTGCCCGGGAGGGCTGGGGTGCCCGGCATGAGGGGCAGAGGTGCCCGGGAGGGCTGGGGTGTCCGGCCTGAGGGGCAGAGGTGCCCGAGAGGGCTGGGGTGCCCGGCGTGAGGGGCAGAGGTGCCCGGGAGGGCTGGGGTGCCCGGCGTGAGGGGCAGAGGAGCCCGGAGGGCTGTGGTGCCCGGCGTGAGGGGCAGAGGTGCCCGGGAGGGCTGGGGTGCCCGGCCTGAGGGGCAGAGGTGCCCGGGAGGGCTGTGGTGCCTGGCGTGAGGGGCAGAGGTGCCCGAGAGGGATGGGGTGCCCGGCCTGAGGGGCAGAGGAGCCCGGAGGGCTGTGGTGCCCGGCGTGAGGGGCAGAGAGCCCGGGAGGGCTGGGGTGCCCGGCGTGAGAGGCAGAGGAGCCCGGAGGGCTGTGGTGCCCAGCGTGAGGGGCAGAGGTGCCCGGGAGGGCTGGGGTGCCCGGCCTGAGGGGCAGAGGTGCCCGGGAGGGCTGTGGTGCCCGGCGTGAGGGGCAGAGGTGCCCGGGAGGGATGGGGTGCCCGGCCTGAGGGGCAGAGGAGCCCGGAGGGCTGTGGTGCCCGGCGTGAGGGGCAGAGAGCCCGGGAGGGCTGGGGTGCCCGGCGTGAGGGGCAGAGGAGCCCGGAGGGCTGTGGTGCCCAGCGTGAGGGGCAGAGGTGCCCGGGAGGGCTGGGGTGCCCGGTGTGAGGGGCAGACGAGCCCGGAGGGCTGGGGTGCCCAGCGTGAGGGGTAGAGGAGCCCGGAGGGCTGGGGTGCCCAGCGTGAGGGGCAGAGGAGCCCGGAGGGCTGGGGTGCCCAGCCTGAGGGGCAGAGGTGCCCGGGAGGGCTGTGGTGCCCGGCGTGAGAGGCAGAGGTGCCCGAGAGGGCTGTGGTGCCCGGCGTGAGGGGCAGAGGAGCCCGGAGGGCTGGGGTGCCCGGCCTGAGGGGCAGAGGAGCCCGGAGGGCTGGGGTGCCCGGCGTGAGGGGCAGAGGAGCCCGGGAGGGCTGGGGTGCCTGGCCTGAGGGGTGGTCAGGCCTGGCCTCTGCTGAGGGAAGAGCCCTGGGAGGGAGGCGCCGTGGCCCGTGTGGTGCTCATGGGCTGTTCTGGCTCTGGCTCAGCTGCGGGGCCAGGCCAGTCCACAGGTCCCGCAGACTCTCAGGGACCCTGCTCTCTGCTGTGGGGTCTGGGTGAGCGTGAGCTCAGTTGCACCCTGTGCCCCAGGCCCACCCAGAGCTTCCCCGAGGGTGGAGTAGGCACAGGGAGGGAGCAGCCCCGGCACCAGCCCCTCCTCACCGCATCTGCCCCCTGCCTAACCCAGCCTCAAGCAGGGGCTCCACAGCCAGGTGCCTGTGGCCTCCTGGACCCTGGCCATCCCTGTGTGCAGTGCTGGGTGGGTGCTGGGGCCTCAGGCAGGTGGGGGAGGCCGAGGGGAGGACAGGGCCACGCCCAGGCTGCGGGTTGCGGAGGCAGGGTCCCCGCATCCCTCAGGGGCACTGGCCCGTGGCCCGTGGCTGCTGCGGCTGGCTCACTGGTGCCGTCTCCTCTCTTGCAGCGGTGGGAGCAGATCGAGGGCAACTCCAAGCTGAGGCATGTGGGCAGCAACCTGTGCCTGGACAGTCGCACGGCCAAGAGCGGGGGTCTGAGCGTGGAGGTGTGTGGGCCGGCCCTGTCGCAGCAGTGGAAGTTCTCGCTCAACCTGCAGCCATAGCTGTGCCCATGCCCCACTGCGCACCGTCGGGCTGGCCGTCACCTTATCGATCATGTTTCCTAAACTTTCCACGAAACTATATACCTCAGTATTCCATCACGGTCTGAAAGCCAGAGGACCCAGAGGCGCGGGCCGTGCCCGTGTGGCAGCAGGGAGGAGAGCCGTGCCCGCCGGGCGCACCCGCCCCTCCGCCTTCACTTCTCACATGCTGGGCAGCTGAGGACGGGCCGTGTTGAGGCCGGGAGGAGTACTGGAGCGCGTAGAGGAGGAGGGGCAGGGCCCGGCTTGGGAGGACTCTGCACCTGCCCCTGGTCCCACTGGCCCTGCTGTCCCCATGGTGACCGGGTGGCAGGCTCACCCTCCTCACTGACGGCTTGCTGTGTCTGAACTCACTTCCCCGTGGGACGTTAAATACAACATATGCGAGAAAGCTGCGGCCAGTTCCCTGTGGTCTCCTAGGTCGCCATCTTGTCACCCGTGGGAGGGCCGCTCTGCTGGAAGGCCAGGTGGCCACCTTTGTCCCCTGGAACTTCATTGGCCTATAGGTGCTCTGGTGGCCAGCGGGGCCCCCAGGGCCCCTCTGGTGGCCTCCAGCTTGGGACTCGCTGCGTGTTGGGAATCTGCTTTTCATCTGTCGGTGTCTGTGAACCTGGACAGGTTGCTTATTTTGGCAAGTATGTTTTGGGTTTTTTTAATTAAACTTTTTTTCTCTGAGGGGAGAAACAGTCCAGCTCCACATCTCCCAGTGTGAGCCAGCAGGACCCCGCCACCCGTGGCAGGCGGGTCAGAGACGCTGCACTGGGACACACACCAGCACTGGGCGCATGCTGACCCCAGACCTGGACACCAGGCCTTCAGGGCTCCCTGAGCTGCGCCCTCAACCTGCAGGTGGACCTGGAGCCCTGGCGTGCCAGCCGCACCCAGCGTCCCCTTGTTCCATGCAGCATGGCTGCCTCAGGCCCTTGGGTAGAGCTGGGTGGACACGAAACCAAGCAATGCCGCATATTTTGGAGACGTGGGTGGGAGGCAGGGGCCTGTGGTCCTGTGCAGTCTCCAAGGCCAGCACTGGAGTGGGATGGGAAAAAGCCTCTCACTCAGAATGCTGCCCAGAGCCCACTGCCTCACGAGCCCCCATTCTGAGAGCCCAGCCCCTGCTGACGTGGCCACTGCCTGCCCCCTGCCTTCCCACACAAGCACCCGGGTACCTGGCGCCTCTGACGTGCACATCAGGCCCCTTTGGGCCTCAGAGGCCAGGAGTCGAGGTGCTGGAGTCTGCCGGTGCTCCCATGCTGCTTGGAGAGGGAGTCCTGCTGGCCTCCACCTCAGGAGCCCACAGTGCGCACGCTGTGACCAGGCCCTCGTGAGGCCTGGCTGGGGGCTGTCTGCGGCTCTTTCCCCGCCAGGCAGACAGTGTCCACGTGCCAGATGACGTCCACACCTCTCCATCCTTCAGTGCAGGGCTGAGGAAAGCCGCTCCCAGTGCAGGTGTGAGGCTGCCAACAGACCCAGAGTGAGGGCCAGCACCAGCCTGTGCGGGCACTGCCCGCAGCACTGGGTTCTGTTCTTGCCCCTGCTGCCTGAGGACAGGCCTCAGACGTGGGGCAGATCGGGCCTGCTGGGCACGCCTGTACCCCTGCTGGGCTGGTCGCACGTGCACCGCGTGTGCTGTCTGGACCCCGGGCACCTCTGGCCGAGTCCTGGACAGCTGGGAGCAGAGGCGGCTAAGCGGGCCCTCCAGAGCAGCCTTGTTTACGCGACAGTGTGCCAAAGCGACTTCCTGTGTGTGCGGGCCTTCTCGGTCATCAGGCTGTCCACCCTCCCCGAGCCCTGGGGAGTGGCAGGGCAGCATCTCCCTGTGGTGATCCTGTGCCGGTGCAAGCTGAAGCGACGGTGTCTGTGAGTACGTTTTGCAAATTCAGAATATAGTTTGGTAATTTTTTTCCAGTTGATTTTTAAAAAGAACTGCTGTACAGAGCTTGTACTTTGTCCATTTTATAGATGGAAACCATCCTTGAGATTGTTTAACTTAAATAAAGAGAAGATACTTTATAGATACTGCTGTCTGGTGGCTATGCCGTCTGGTCTTGCCAGAGTGTGTGTGTGGGTGTGAGGGCCAGGCTGTGGCCATTACTGTCACTCTGTGGGGCACACCCAGCATTGGCTGCTGCTGCTGTCCAGGCCACCTGCTGGCGTGCTCAGGCCTGTGCTATGTGCCCATGGCGTGGACAGCCAGCTGGGGCCCTGCCGAGGGTCTTCAGGTGCCTTTACACTGCCCCTGCGTGAGCGCACCCCACAGGCTTGTTGGGGGAGCTGATGCTGGCCAGTCACCTAGTGACTGGCCCGAAGGGTGTGGGTGACATGGAGGAATGCTGGAGCGTGCCACACCCCTGCTCCATCGCTGAGACCTAAAGGTGGGCCCTGCTGCCGTCCGAGGGACAGAAGCCCCGCTGTTACTGGTGGTGTGCGCCGGGTCCCCCAGGGCTGTGTGTGCATTTCCTGCGTGGGCAGCGAGAGAGGTTGATCCACTCTTGTGATCAGAGACCAGGAGGCCTTGGGGCCCAGAGCCAAGCAGAGTGGACGGCAGTGCTGTGCTCAGTGGGCATCTGCTCCGGGGTGAGTTTGCCAGGCTGTGAAGACTCTGGAACTTGGTCATGTGGGGAGGTCATCCCAGGTGGGGTCCACCCTTGGGACACAGAGAAAGCCACTGATGGGACAGGCGAGGCACTGCAGGGGGCATTGGATGTGGCACTGCGGAGCTGGGAGGGGGCGGGTCTGGGTCTGTGCAGGGAGCAGGAGAAGGCTTTTGCTGGACCAAGGGCCAGAGCCACAAGCCTTTCGTGAAACTTCTAACCAAACTCAGCTATTTGATTTTGTAATATGACTTCACATTTCAGAAAATATTCAACCAGAAAAACAAAATCTCAGTGTCTCCTGTCCATGGACTTGCCTTAAAAAAAAAGTTTTTCCTGATAGTTATGTATGTCACAGCAAGGACACAGAGGTCCCCAAGGCACTGTCGAAGGTTGATCCCCAGCAGGTGGCACTGTTGGGAGGTGACCAGGGTCTCCAGGTGCTTTGTCACAGCGACACAAAGGTGTTACCCGGCTGCCTGCAGTCAACTGCCCACTCAGCGTCTGTCCAACTTTATTGTACGTGTCCTGCAAATCACCTGTGCCATGTTTCCCAAAGACCTTGTGTCCCTCGGGTCCAGAAGGAGAGAGGAATCTGCCACCTGAGCATCCAGGCCAGGGTGCCGGGGTTGGGGGCTGCACCTGGTCCTTGCCCACCCAGGAGAGCCCCGCAGGGGGCGGGTGTGGAGCCGACTTGACTGCAGTTATGGCCAGCTGTGTGCAGCGTGGTCACTGCAAGTCCCACTCAGAGTAAAGACGTTCCAGAAAGACACTGGCTTCCGGGAGGTCGTGTCAAGACCCTGGGGGTCTTCGTTGGCGATGCAGGGCACAGGCCAGGAATGGCGGACGTGGGCTCCCATGAGTTGGCCCTCAGAGCTGGAGCCTGTTGGAGCCTCTTGGTTCTGCAAGCCAAGAAGTCCCCAGCGGAGCTCAAGTGAGACGTCCGAACGACAGGACCCAGGGGCAGGAGGCCTGAACAGGCCCCACCGACCTGCGCCCCTCCACCCTGGCACGGGCAGGCGCTCCCAGACACGCGCAGCCCGCGTGCTCTCCCAGTGCTGATCACGCGCCTTGCGAGCACCTCAGGCCCAGCTCAGGTGCTCGGGAAGCCTCACCTCCCTTGGTCCCTGCCAGGGGCTGGGCTCTGTTGGCCAGGAGGACAGGGCAGGGTGGCCGCTCATCAAGCATGTGGACGGACTCTGGCGGTGCCGATGAGCAGCCAACAGTGTGCTCCCAGAGACACCAGCTGCGGAGCCCCCCACCTTCCGCCTTCCCCATGGCCTGCCCTCAGAGGCCACTCATGAACAGGGAGCTGCCCGGCATCAGGACGGAGCCCGACCCACAGGTGTGCTGCCGGCTGCCTCTTCCCGCTATGGTTTCCGAGGAACCCCGTGCTCAGAGGATGCCTTGAAGCGCCTGTAGTAATCCACATGCAAAAATGCCGGTGCTGGTGTCATCAAAGTTCCCAACTCATTGGCCCCGTTCGTGCTAGTGGGGACGCCAGGCGTCAGGGCCACTGTGGAGGGTCACCATTGCCCAGAAGTGTCTGGACCTGAGTTTGCTCCCCGTGGGTGAGCGTGGCTCCTTGGAGCTTCGGTGACGTGCCTGTTAGTTTTGGGTGTCACTGGGGGACAGTGTCTGAGATGCATCCAGAAGAGGCTGGCCTATTGGGTGTGGGCCAAGTGGGGTGGGTGGCCCTCAATATGGGCAGCACCCTCCAGGCCACAGGGACCCCGGGAGGCCCAAAAGACTGTTCCCCTCCTGGAGTGGAGGGCCATCTCCCTCCTGCCGTGAACACCAGAGCTCCAGGGCCTCGGATGCCAGGACTGCACACGCAGCGCAGCTCTCGGGCCTCTGGACAGAGCCGCAGCCAGCACCCCAGGCTCGGGGCAGCTGGGTCCTGCCCTGCTGTGTGTGTGCCGTCGGTTGGTCTCTGCCGAACCCCGCTTGACATGGAGGGTTTGTCCCCTGCTGTGATGTCAAACCGGGAGGGCCAGGACAGTGCTGGAAACAGGTGTCCTTTGGGCATGCCCAGGAGACTGCCCAGGGTCCAGCGATGCTGTGCTGGGCTCTGACCCTGACTCTGAGGTAGAAGAGGATCAGATCACCCTTGAGACTGGAGCAGGCACTTGATTGGCGTCCCTGAGAAGGAGCAGCTGGCGGGGCCCTGGGCAGGCTGGGCTGGGCCAAGGGGCTTCCGGGGGGCCCCTGCATCGAGCACCAGTGAGCCGTGAGGCCTGGGCTCTGGGCCCTAGGATGTGGCTGGCCACCTCCCCTCCATGCCGAGCTGCCTGGGAGGTGAAATGGGCAGATGAGCTGGGCCCCAGAATAAAGGCCAGGGCCTCTAGACGCACCCTGCACCCAGAGGGATGGGAGCATGCCTGCTGGAAGCAGGCCTTGTCCACAGAGCAAGCATCTCGGAGTCTTGGCCTGGACTCCAGCTCTGGACACGCAGGGCACACGTTGCCCGCTGCCTCCAAGCTCCACCTGGGCCTGCCTGGTCTGTGCAAGGCCTCTGAGGGGCTGTAGAGAGGGAAGGCCCTGGTCTCGGGCAGAACCACCAAATTAGGGCCCACCTCCAGGAGTGCCCCACGGGAGCAGGGAGGAACTCTGAAGGAAAGGGGCAGTGGAGGGACTCCCAGGGGAGGGTGGCATGGGAGGCTGCTGCTGCGACCTGTGGACAGAGGGAGCTTGGGCGCAGGTGCTGGTTCTGGAGATTTGGGACTTCAACAGATGCTGTGGGACTGAGACTGTGCTTGTGGGGCGGACGTGAATCTGGGGGCACTCTGGCAGGCCAGGGGCAGCTGCCCAGAGGTGCTTGTGCCAGGCCTGGAGTGCCCAGTGTTGTGGTCAGCACAGGGTCCCGGGACAGGCATCTGGAATGGGCCTGAAGACAGCCTCGGGAGCCCCTCTGCCCACGCTCGGCCTGGAGAACACTGCTACAGGTAGGCGACCTCTGAAGAAGCGGGCCTTCCTCTCGGAGACCAGGGTGCCATGGTTGCTGGAGGTCGTAGCAGACGTCTGACCCAGCCGGAGTTGTCGGGCACGGCACTTCCTGGGTCTGCCCTCCTCCATGTGCAGGAGAGGGTACTGGCATCCTCCATGGGCTTCCTTGAACCCCCGACACATAAATAGGTGACTTAAATGCTGTATTTTGGGAAGATCAATTGTGGGGTGGCCTGCACGCCCATCCTAGAGCTCAGCCAGGACCCATCCTGGACTCCCTGGCATCTCTGGGTGGAAGCAGAGGGTCCATGTGGGGAACGCTCATGTGGCAGACTGTTCCGCTGCCCTTGGAGGCCCAGTACCAGCAGGCGGATGTGGGGAGCTCTCTGGGGTCAGACCCAGCCCCTTGCCCTCCAGGCCGCCGCCTGCCACGTGGCCACGGATGCGGGCTGCTGGCAGCAGGGGCATCGTGAGGCGGGTGGTTTTCCAGGGGAGGGAAGGGCTGCCAGCCTGGCCGGGGCTGCTGCCACCACCAAGCACTTGGGCTCCCGTCTGAGCAGCTCTGGCGGCTCACCAGTCACTTGTCCACACCACCCCGTTGAGCGGAGGGTGAGGTGGGCGACCACAAGCCTGGCTGCAGACCCTGGGTCCTAGCCTGGGCCCGGGGAGCACTGTGTTGCCCATGACTGGCAGCAGGGCTGACCAGCCTTGCTGTGTCCTGGCTGCTGGCTGGGCTGACCCCGCCGCTCCGCCACCTGCTTCCCAGTGGCCGAGGCTGCCCTGCTTGCTGGGCATGTTTCTCCACTGCTAGACGTGTGCTTCTAGGGCAGCAGCCCCGGGGAATGTCCCCAGAAGCCCCAGGAGGCAGTGGCTGGAGGACGAACTGGGGCCCTGCAGCCCTCTCCACAGTCCTGCCGCTGGACCCAGCCCAGATGCCTTGCCTGCGGACACCTCCCGGTGTCCTGGCCCTGTCTGCCTCCCGGGCCTCCTCCTGAGGGCAGCTGGGCATGCACAGCCGCCCTCTGCTGCCCAGACTGCAAAAGGCTGCATCTCAGAGGAGGCGCTGGCATTGGCTGGGAGGTGATTGACAGCGGAGGTGAACTCTGCAGTGGCTGGATGTCCCGCCTCCACCCCTGCAGCCCCTCGCACTTGGAAAGCATGCCCTCCTGTTTCTCCAGGAGCATGCTGACCTGTGTGGCTCCTGGTGTGGGGGTCACACCACCTCCTGGTCTCCCCGAGGCAACCAGGGAGGAGTCCTGGAGACAGAACGACCTCCTTACCAGTTTTTCTGGTGGCTGGGACGGGCAGGTGGACAGAGACGTGGCCCGGCAGCCACAGCTTCCTGTCCAGGCAGCCCTGTTGGTTACCTCTGTGGGCCAGAACCTCAGCCCAGACTCACCTTTAGGCAGAAGTTTTAACCAGGTGGGCCCTGCTCCCTCCCTGTGGCCTCTGGACAGGATCGTGGGCTCCTGGCCGCGAGGTGCTTCTGTTGGCAGATCTCTATCCAGTGGGTTCCTCGGCACCCGGCCTTTCCCAGGAGACCCCACACCCACCCTCCGGGCCACACGGGTCCCTTGTGCCCTGAAATGCCCGGCCCAGCCCTCCCCTCGAGCGGTTCTGCTGAGGGTGCTTTGACCACGTGAGACCCTGGGTATTGTCTCCTCTGCTTGGCCGTCCTTGATGGCAAAGCAGCGCTGGCCGCTCTCAGTGAGCCAAAGCCCCTTGCCCTGGAGTCCTCACCCAGCCTGTGTGGCTGCTTGACTTCCTGAGTGTTCCTGTGCCCTGCAGTGCTTGGACTTGGGGCCCCCAAGCTTCAGAGGTTGACCTCTGACCCCGTGTGAGGCTCTGGGGTGGTGCTGCCACGCGAGCAGAATGGGGCAGGGACACCCTCCAGCCCTTGGTGGGGTCTGCCACGCGCTCTGCTCTGCCCCGAGCCTGGACTGGAGCTGTAAGCCCAACAAGCTCGAGGACGGCACTGCAGCCAAACAGCAAGGGCTGGCAGCCCAGAGGCCTGGGCCACGGGCCATGTGGCCAGCTCAGCAGGCGGGGCCTGGAAGGGGCCTGCCTCCTGCTCCCCTCTGGTGGTCGTCCCCCTCCTGTGGAAGCGGCTGTTTCCTGGTGCCTCGGTCCTCAGCAAGGCTTCCACACAGGCCCCGTCCCACCCTGCTGCTGTGGAGGGGAGGGTCCCGGCCCCAAGGACCTGCCCGTGGTGTACGGGAGGGAGGCTGCCCAGGCCAGGGCTCCACACCAGAGGGAAGGTCTGGGTCCCCGGAGGTGGAGGACGGTACGGGGCTGCAGGGGCTGCAGAGTGGAGATCTGAACGCTGGTCTGGGCTCAGGAAATCCAGGCGCCTGCGCCCTGTCGTCAAACGCCTCCCTTCCTGTTCGGGCAGAGCAGCACGTGTCTGTCTCTGTCCCCCCGGAGGAGGTGCCCGCCCTGGAAGGGGTCAGCCACCTCATTTTACAGGGACCCTTGGGTCGTGAAGACGGCTCCCATGCCGTCTCCTCTGAGGACTTGTCCTGGGCCAAGGACGCCGGCTGTGCCTGGGGGCCCCAGTGAGGCCGTCCGCTTCCACCTGGCCCTCGCCCCTCGCCTGCCCTGCCCCTTCCTTCGCCACGAGCCCCAAGGATCCCCAGGCGTGGCCGCCCCAGACCCCACCCTTCCCCCGTCACCCGGCGAGGGACCACGAGAGCCCCAAGCAGCACCCCAACTGCGTGGCCCAGCCAGCCTGGCCGGAGAGGCGGCACGCAGCCAGCGCCCGCTGGCCAGGGCTGGAGAGCCCCGCTCGGCTCGGCTCAGCCGCTCCACCTAGGTAAAGGCCTGCTGCAGGTTGTGGCCCCACCTCAGAGCCCAGGTCCTGGCAGCACCCTGGGCTTCGAGTCCCTGAGGGCCACGTGCAGAGCATGCCGCCCCGAGGTCTCAGCTGGGTGCTGGAGGGCAGCCAGGGGCAAGGGGGCCCCAGAGCCAGGCGCTGCCCAATCCCTTGCCTCAGGCCCCCGGGTGAGTGGGGCCCTGCACTGAGGGCAGAGGGGACTCGGGTGGGGCTCCTGGGGGTCTTTATGGCCCTGGCGTGGGCATCTGCCCAGCAGCTGGACCAAGGCTCTGCTTCCTGGCTCTGCGGCTTCTTAGGTAGGAATAGTACTTCCCTCGGGGCTATCCTGCCGAAGCCCACAGATGGGCTGGGCCACCTCCCACCTCCGAGGGCACATCCCAGGCTGGGCAGTGCCAAGCCCTATATGCCCAGCTTCCCCCGGATACGTACCTGTCGCTCCCCACGTGGCCCAGGTCTGACTACAGCCAGAGGGACCAGGACGGCCAGAGGCGAGTGGCCAGTACCCTCCTGGGCCAGTGCCCCCCATGCACATCACCCTGGTCTTTTCAGCTGCCCCTCCCTTTGTTTTCTGTGTGGACACCTAACTGGTCATTGCCTCTTGTAGGGTGGAGTCAGGCCTGGACACGGCTTGAGCACAGCAATCAGGCTTGTCTGTGTGATGGGGACGAGCCACTCTGGCTGGGGACTAAGCGAGGGGCCCGGGTCGCTGGCCCATGGCCTGCGCTGAACCCCAGGCTTCTCTCCCACTAGAGGTGCACACGCTCCCTCTGCGGCCCAGGGAGGTGCTGGTGAGTGGGAGAGCAGGTCTGGAGAACTGGAAGGAGAAAACCCACCTCTGAGTCTGCAGGAACAGACTCGGGGACCTGCCCAGGGCCTGCCCCGCCAGACCAGTGCAGCAGGACGTGGCCACTGGCCCCTCATCCAGGGCCACACTCCAAGACACAGTGGGGGCCTGGAAGCACCTGGCCCTCCGTGTGGTAAGTGCAGCTCCTGCTGGGCACCGTGACAGACTGGCAAGGGGAGCAGGACCTGCTGTCAGGCTGGCAGCTTAAAACTCTGAAACTGCTCCCTTCCTGGAGTCTTCCAGCTAGTACTTCCGGGTCGCAGTTTGTCAGGTAACGGGAACGCCAGGTGAGGGGCCCCTGCACTCAGACCGCCATCACAGGGGTCCAGGATGCCAGGACCAGACCATACAGGAGGACAGCGGTGTGATCCTGACCTTTGAAACAAATCCACATGTTCACAATTGATCAACATCTAAATAGACTTTTATTTATTTTTTTTTTTTACTTGTTTGGACAGAAAAGAAAATTCATCGGCTTTCGTTCGTCTCCCTAAGTGTTGGAAACACGTTAACTCGAAAGAGTGGACCTGGTAGAAAAGCATCACAAATTAAAAATATATTTCTCCACGTGGTAAAAGTGCTTTCAGTCCAACCCAAGGGTGGCAGAGGTGCTGGAGATGGTCTAGGATTTGGCCTACGGCCCGTGGCATCGAATTTGAACCGCAGGGTGAGGGTGGCCACCGTGACAGGTGCTAGGTGACATGGGCTGGGGAGTGTGCCGCACGTCGGCCCACCAGGGTGAACGCGGCGGCGCATCCCCACGCCTGCTCCTGCTGCCTGGAGGCTCGGCCTGCCCTGGGCGGAGGCCTCCGTGGAGAAGCCCCTGGCCTTGGGCGTGGCCAGGAAGGCAGCCTGTGTCCATCACGCCCCCTAGGTTGTCCCCGTCAGGGCTCATGCAGAGCAGTGACGGTCACACCACCAGGAAGGACAGTGGGCACGGGCCCTCAGCAGCCACGTGTTCCAGAACAAGTGATTCTGCAGTGAGGGGCGTGACAGCCAGCAGGCTCCCGGCCCTCGGTGGCCTGCGCAGTGTCCTGGGAGCCAGCAGCGCTCCCGCCACAGGCACAGACACGCTGATCATGCAAGGGGTGCGGCGGGAAGAGTGGCACCTCCCTTTACAGTAGACCTTAAGCAACAGTAAGAAAATAACCTGAAGAGATCCAAAATAAAACAGCGCCACCTCGGCGGCCAGCCACTGGGGTCCCTGGCCCAGCCCACAGCACAGGCAGCAGCGCCTGCCCCACTGTGCCTCGTGGCACCAAGCTGCCCACGGAAGGCCGAGGCTGGGACGCCCGCCTCCCCAGGCCTCCGTCGTCCTCCTGCTCGGCCGTCTCCCTGCTCGCCATGATGAAGTGCCCAGCGTCAGCTCTTCTCCACCTGCCAGGCTCCCGATCGGCCTTGGTTGGCAGGCACAGTGCCACAGCCTTGCGGGCTCCAGGGTCTCGGGACAGCTGGGCTCATCGGGGCTGCCCGTGGGAGGACGCCCGCCTCTGATAGCAAACCTCACCACAGGCCCCTGACGGGCGGCTCCCCTCTGCCCGCCGCCTGGGCGGGCCTCAGGGGGCGGGCGACGGGTCCTCCAGGCCCAGCAGCTCCCTCACCAGTCTCTCTCCAAACTGCGCCCGGCTGTACCTCTTCACGTGGTAAGCGTCCGACATTTTGTACAGGATGTAGGCGTTGTTGATGGCGATGCTGATGGCGAACCAGAACACCTGCTGCCAGGTCTTGCTCGGCTTGTGGGAGATGAAGTACCTGAGGGCAGGGGCAGAGCAGGCTGAGCAGGGCCGGGGCCGCCCAGCCTGAGGCCGGCCCCTCCTGCGGGCGGGCCCGCTCCAGCCTGGGGCCTCATCCCTGGACTCTGCGCATGGACAGACCGCCCGGCTGCGCAGTGCCGAGGACTGAGCCCCGCTGCGCCTCCTGCTGCAAAGGACCCTCTCTAGGCTGCTCCGCGGCCCCTCGGCTCCAAGGCCTGCAGTGGGGTTACTGCCTCTCAGGCAATCCGCTGGCCCTGGGGCTCACCCTGGGGACGCCGCTCCTCCCCGCACCCCCCTGCGGGTGCCACCTGCTGTCTGCAAGGTTGCCTCTGCGCCCTGGTTCTGAGGCATCTGAGCCTGGCACAGGCAGGCAGCCAAGCTGGACAGATGCCAACCTCTCCCCACTGCTGGAACGCGGCCAGGTGCCAGGCCCAGAGCGGGTCCCACGGACTTGTTAGAGGCCAGCAGGGAGTGGGTGAACGTTCCAGACACCCCGGGCCATGCTTCATCTTCCCGCCAAGCAAAGGCCAGAAGATATGTTGCCCTGACAGGGCCCAGCAGATGTCCACCAGCCTGGCCACCAGGTGCTGAAGGTCACACACATGCCCAGGACATTCAGGGTGTCACACGCTCCAGTGTCCTGGCTCCAGCATTGTGCCCAGCGAAAGCCCTCCCCGAGACTAGCCTCTGGCGACTGGAGGAGGCCCTGGCCTTGAACGCCCACCTGCCTGCCACACGCACCTGCTGTACTTGTCATCGTATCTGCAGATGTAGCTGAGGTGGGCGGCGAAGGCCTCCACGGCCAGCGGGCAGGGCACCTCCCCGCTCCTCCTCTTGATGATGACCCCTGCGGGAACACACTCTCAGTGCCGTCCACACACCTCCTGGGCTGGTGTCGGCTCACTCCATCCCAGGCCTGACCACTGCACCGCCCAGGACTCCGGGCCCTGGGGAAGGATGGAGCCCACTGCAGCTGCTAGTCAGCCGTGGCCACCCCTTCCTTCTACAGCAGGTAGAACACACCCAGGGCACCCACGGGAACAGAGGGGCTCACGGCAGTGGAACACACCGGGGCACCCCCGGGCATGGCGGGGTTCAGACGCCATCGGCGAGGCTGAGACCCACCGAGGCCCGTGTGTCCTTCCACATCTGCTGCCCAGATGCTGCCAAACTCCCCGTGTGCCTGCTCTGCTGGCAGCGAGCCGCCCCTGCAGCCTCCACGCGTTGCTCGCCGCGTGGTGAGGTCCTGGCTCGGGCCTCTGTGGCGTGTCTTCAAGGAATGAGTTCAGAGAACTGTGAAACCCAGCGGGTCGAGCAAACGAAGGCCACGTGAAGGTGGCACATCCCCGTGGGCTGACAGGACTTTGGGGTGTGGCTCCTTCCAGGCAAGGAGAAGAGGCGGCCCAGGCTGGGCTGGCGCCTACCCCCAGCAAGGCCGCTGTGTCCTGGACGGAGGCCTTGAGAAGGGTCCATGGCCTGCCGCCCCTCCGCACACCTGTCTCCACAGGTCCACAGCCCTGCAGGAGCCCCTGTCCTCACCCCAGGGATGACAGACTGGCCTTGGGAAAGCTTGGTCTCAAGTGGACACAGATGCCCGCTTGGGTGGGGAGACAGGAAACTCAGAAAGCCAGAGGCTGGGACGGTCCCTGGCTCCTGAGAAAGACTGACCCTGGGCCACGCAGACCTAGCCGTGTCTTCTGTGGCCAGAAACCCACTCATGAAGGGCCAGAATAAGACAGCTGAGCAGCAGCCTCCAAGCTCACGAGGCTCCAGACCCCATCCGGGCGGCAGAGGGACAGGAGAGGCGCCTTCTGCCGTGCTCGAGGGGCAGAGAGGGCACCTGGCCACGTGACCCCACAGAGGCCGCCCAGGCTGCGAAAGGTGAAGAGTGCAGCCGCCTCGGTGGGAGGAGGCCTCCAGCCCCAGGCAGGACGGGGCAGCAGGTCTGCCTTTGTGGGAACAACGAGACCTTCAAAGTGCGGGTCACAAACCAAAGGGAAACGCACGGAGAGAATCTGCTCTCGGGTTTCATGAGAAAAAGACAAACACGTCCTCAGAAAAGCTGCGCGGGAGTGAAGGGGCCTTTAAGACGACCACCAGCAGCCCGGGCACTGGCCCGAGTCACAGGCTTTACAAAGAAGAAAGGGTGTCAGTGCAGCTGGAAGAACGTGGGTCCCCTTGGCCGTGCCCCGAGCAGGTCCCACCTGTGGCCACACGCCACCAGGGCCTGGTGGCACTGCAGTCCTCATAGCAAAGGCCCCGCACAAGCATTAAGAGTCACCAGGGAAGTGACCCCAGAGGACCTCACGTCCTGCCCGAAGTCATGATGACCACAATGGGCAGCCTGAGCAGCTCAGGAAGAGGGCAGAGGTGGGCGTGGGGCACGCAGGCCAGGTGTCTTTGACCCCAGTATTGGGGACACCAGGAAGAAAACTTCCCATTCCTTAAGAGGAACAGCCCTCGGTGTGGACGGGAAAGCCACTTCCAGGGCAGGAGCCGGCCCAGCCCACCAGCCCCGCATTGGGGCCCTCCAGGGCCCAGAGCCCCCGACCAAGCGGCTTGGCCTGCTCCTTGGGATGCTTGAGGGAGTCGAGGCTTCGGACTTCGGGCCATCTGAACTGGACTCTGCGGCCAGGCTGAGCAACCACTGTGCCTCAGCTGCGCAGGGTCCCCACCAGCTTCCTCGTCTTCACGTCCAGGTGCTCCTTGCCTGAGCCAGGTCTGACAGGAGGCCACCCTTGGCTCTTCATCCTACGTTCCACCCAGGCTGCCCCAGGCCCCCAGAGCATTCATTCCCGTGGCCCTTGGGGACAGTGGATACAGCTGCCACTCCCCACACCGGTGCAGTGTGGCCTCAGGGTCAGGCCCAGCGCCTCTCTCCCTCCAAAATGGACTCAGCCCTGGAGCAGCTTTGGATGCCCTGACACCAGCCGGGCACAAAGCCCCAGCCCCTACACTGAGTCCCCAGACCACAGTCCCTCCCCAGGTCACAGCGGAGGGCAGGGACACTAACAGCACCCGTGAACACACCCGTGCCCCAGAGCGGGGTGGGCTCACGCCGACACACACCCGTGCCCCAGCGCGGGGCGGGCTCACGCCGACACACGCCCGTGCCCCAGCGCGGGGCAGGCTTATGCCACCTCACACAGACCATGTGAGCAACGCCACATGGGCACCCAGTCACAGGTTCCCGTACTGGCCCTTCTCTTTCCAGGAGTTTAGCAGTGCTTTTCCTGGGCAGCGTCCAGGGAAGCCTCCTGGCTAGTGGAGGCCCTTGCTAGAGGTAGACCGATTACCCAGCAGACACCTGGAAACCTCCAAGGTTTGTTACAAACGCCAATGACACAGTGATCCTGCCGATGCCACTTGGATGTGGCCAGCCACCACGCCGTGTGCACAGCTGGGTGATGGACTGCTCAAGTCACCTGCAACCCCATGTCCCAGCTGGCCAGACTGAGCTTCTGCTCAGGAAGCTCCCTCCCATGCTGCCTCCTGACAGCTGCAGCGCAGCTGAGGACAACCTGGATGCACCCCATGCACCACCAATGCAACCCAGGTACCCCATCACAGGGGCCAACCATGATCAAGCTTCTCCAAGGATCCCCACCACGGTCAAGCTTGTCCAGGGACCCACCACAACCAAGCCTATCCAGGACCCTCCATGACCAAGCCTGTCCAGGACCCTCCATGACCAAGCCTGTCCAGGATCCTCCACGACCAAGCCTGTCCAGGACTCTCCACGACCAAGCCTGTCCAGGATCCTCCATGACCAAGCCTGTCCAGGGACCCACCACGACCAAGCCTGTCCAGGACCCTCCATGACCAAGCCTGTCCAGGTCCCTCCACGACCAAGCTTGTCCAGGGACCCACCATGACCAAGCCTGTCTAGGGACCCACCATGGTCAAGCTTGTCCAGGGACCCACCATAACCAAGCCTCTCCAGGGGCCCATCACAGTCAAGCTTGACCAGGGACCCACCATAATCAAGCTTCTTGTCAGCAAGATTTTACAAAGAGCGTCACAAGATCTCGCAGGAGCTCTGCAGAGCTGTCAGTGTGGGCTGAAGCTTCCTCTTTCTTGTAAACACCCTGTGGTGGACTCTGTCTCGAGAGAGCTTGCTGTGAAAAGCTACTGCTTGTTTTCTTGGTGCAAACCTGTGGAACCTCTGCCTGACCTGGGAACATGGGACACAGCCTAAGTGCTGTGGCACTGGCTGGCTGTAGCCCCATGGAGTATGAATGTGAACAAACTTCCAGACCCGGGGTTCAGAGGTTTTCAGGCATGAGCCCCTGGGGACCGCTGCAGCTTAAAAAACCTGCTTCCTGAGAGTCCTCAGGTGTCCAGCCTCATCTGTCCTACTTCCCCGTGACCCGGGGCCAGCTGAGCCCTTGCCCCACCCCGCTGCACCCTCCCAGCGGCTCACCTTGCTGCATAGGGGAGTAGGCGTTGGTCAGGAAGCGGAAGTGCCCTTTGTTGTACCAGCAGATCAGGGACATGTTCCCCTTCATCTTGATCTGGTGCTGGCCACGGGCCGGCGGTGTGGCTGGGTTGGTCAGCATGGACGGCGGAAGGCCCGTGCAGTCGCTCTTCCGGGAGCTGAGCAGGCCGCAGCAGTAGATCTCTGGTGGGAGAGAGGCACACTCGCGCAGGTGCCCCGAGAGACCAGCTGGGGCCTGGCCTCTGCCGCCTGCCTCCCAGGGACTTTGTGAGGACATCTGCTGAGACTGCAGGGCAGGCCGCAACAAGCAACCCGTTGGCCCACAACAGCGCCCTGTCCATGGAGTACCCGCGGGCCTGGTGCAGTGCTGAGCCTGTGCCCCATCTGCCTCTGCACTTGGGTTACCCCAGCACGTCAGAAGGAAAGGAGGCTCCACCAGTCCTCCAGGCCAAGGCCGTCACGCTGGGAGGACGAACATGGCAAGGCCGTGCAGAGGGACTGCTGCCCCGACCACTGCAGTCAGCTCTGGGGCTGGCACAGCCACCAGTGACCCCCAGTGTGCCCCCTGCTGCAGAGGAAGTGCACGCAGCCCTGTGAGGAGTTTCCAAAAGTGGCACGAGGTCTGCAGGTCTGGGAGGTTCTAAGCCCACCCTGTTGGGTCCCTACTGGGGACCCTTCCAGCACCCGGAAGCAGCCCGGCGGCCAGGAACACGCTCTGCACCCCTGCCACCCGCAGGAGCCTGCTTCTGCCCAGCACTGGTCCCACCCAGACCTTCACCCCAAGTGCTCTGGGCCCGCCCCACTCCGCGCAGCAGGCGGAGGCAAGCCAGGCAGCTGCCCCTCTGTCCCGGGCGCTCAGAGCTCACGCCAGGCAGCCCAGCTGTCGCCCTCCGGGAACAGCAGCAGCACGCTCCTCCACAGTGGCTGCCCCTCGGGGCCGGGTCTCCTGCCACTCTCCCTCCCGCCCTTCTCAGCCCTGCCGCTCACTCTTACCAGAGCCCAGCAGGGGCCAGGCAGCTGCTGCACCTCCCTGGCAGCAGAAGCCCAGGATGCAAGTCGTTTGCCCACCCGACTCAAGAGGGCCCAGTTTTAAAGCCAGACATCTGTGCTGTGGCTGAACAACACTGATTCTAGCAGCGCTGTGCCCAAGTGGGCCCCTTGTGTGCCTCCCCTGAGCTGCCTGAACCTGAAGCCCAAACACAGTCCAGGCCAAGGCCAGTGCAGTCGTCCACAGGGCTCCCTGGCCTGGTGCAGACCTCCTCCTCCTGCAGCCCCACCTCTACCTGAGCCAGGGAGGCTGGCCGAGTCTGTGCCCGAACGAACCAAGCATCCTGCACCCGGAGTCTAAGGCACGGAGGCCCAGTGATCGTCCCTGTCCACACAGTGCTCATCTGCCAGCTGGGAGGGCAGCTTGGAGATGGTGGGTGTGCTCAGGAGCCTTCCAGACTCTGCACCTGGGACTCAGGCCTGCACCTGAGGTCATCAGTGCCCCACAGGGGCCAGGCACAGGGAGGTACAGGGAGGAGCCCGTTCCCCTTGCCTGGCAGCCCGTGGCCTGCACTCTGCACACTGACCCTCCATGCGCCCCCCTGGAGGGGAGGTGGGGCTGGCTGGACCACCGCTGGACGAACCTTGCTTCTCAAACTCTTCAAAGAGGGTCAGGCTGGTGATGCTGGGCCCCGTGAAGATGATGTAGTTCTTGCCGGCTGCGCTGCGGCACAGGCTCCTGGCCACCATGCTGTGCAGCTGAGGCTTGTTCTTCAGTGCATCCAGGCCATCTGGGCCCCCGCCTTCCTTCAGGTGGACGTAAATCTGTAACAACACCAGAGGTCCATGCATGCAGGGCAACAGCAGGCCAGAGCCCAAAGCTGCAGGGACTCCAGGTCTCTAGGCTGGAGCTGAGGCAACCCCCACCCCAAGTGTCTCTGTGGCCCTGGGTCACCTGCAGCCCCAGGAGCTGGTGACTCAGCCTAAGACTTTGGTGTAGGGGGTCAGGGTGGGGAAGCCCAGCAGCTACAGCTCTGAACCTGAGGCTAATGTGGACACAGGCACCGTCCCCGTTCTGAGGCACAGCGTGGCTGACGTTCACCAGAAACAAGAGTGAAGGCCACTCTTGAGTTAGGGGATGGGATGGAGTCAGAGGGCCAGCAGAGGCCCAGGAGCAGCGGGAAGGATGGGCAGGCTGAGGACCATCGACTGTCCACGCTCCTTCCAGGCTTAGCCCAAAGGGTCCACAACAGCAGCTTTGGGAACGGCCCGTCCTGCTGGTGGCCCGGCCAGAAGAGCTCCCTGGTGGGGGACTGACGGCAGCCTCCACCAGGGCACAGCCTCCTCTGGAGCGTTTCCAGGGCCTCTGGACCACCACTCACGGTCCCCATCACTGCCCTGTGCCTGCCCACTCCAGAGGCACGCTGACCTCCAAGGGCAGCAGTGACCTCGACTGGGACACAGGATCACTGAGTGGCTGAGCCAGGCAGAATGCCACCATGCCACCCAGAAACAGGGCCCAGGCAGAGAACCCAGCGCCACGCAGGACCCACCCTCCAGCGGCTCTGGGGCGTCACTTGCAAACGCACAGGCTGAGGTCCTAACAGAGGTCGAGGACCCTCCTGGGGCGGGATGCAGGGACGCGGCTTGGTGCGACCATTCCAGAGACGCCAACGCCGGACGAGGAGCGTGGGCTGGATGGCCTGGCCCCCAGGATGGCACACGGCTCGGGTCTTCCCCGGCAGGCGACCCCTGCCTTGACCCCAGCTCGGGCGCTGTTCATCTGCACTCGGCTTTGAAGGTACTCCGGCCTGGGGTCGCTCCCTGACCGCCGGCTCAGTGGCTGAAGGTGCTGTTCTGTTGCGGCGGCTCCCCAGGCAAAGTCTGCGCACAGCACGGCTGCCTTTCCTGCTCCGGGTCACCCGAGGCTGAAGTCGGAGCGCCTCTGGTGTGTCCCATCTGGGGCTGACGGCATCTTTCGGGCATTTCTGTTTCTGGCGGCAGCAGGATGGAGGGACCTGGCTGTTCCCTACCACACGGTCCCTCTGCCCTCACGGCCAGCGGCAGAGCTACTGCCTCAGACCAAGGCCTCTCGCACTAACCAGCCTCTGCCAGGAAGAACGGCCGCTGGCTCTGGCCCTGCGTACCCGGGCTTCCTGGACTCCTGCCTTGAACTAGGTTAAAACCTGAACGCATTTAACCTCAAACCCTCCACAGCACTCCTGGAGGGCACCCCACGCAGCCAGCGGAGCTCCGGAGACCACGGCAGGAAGCCGAGGGCCCCTGAAGCAGAGCGGGGTGGCGTCCACGCTGCTCACTGGAGACACGGGCATGAAGCACTTCCACGCAAACGTGGGCCAACCCTCCTGACCTGGCACCCACGTGGCGAGGCCTGGCCTTGTGGGGACCTCAAGACAGCCACCAGGGAGAGCAGCATGGAGGCGCCTCAGGTCAGCACAGGTGTGAGCAGCTGACCAGGCTGCACGCAGGTGGACAGGGCTCAGTCACTGCGGAGGGTGCCACAGCCATAGCACCATGTTCCCCGGAGAGCAGTGGCGAGCCCAGAGATGGCACCAGCAGGGTGCTCAGCTGCGCTGGTCTGGCCTCGGCTGCTCCGTGTGGCCATGTGTCTGTTGTGATCACAGACGTGCCAGGACTTCTGCTTTTGGTCTCAACCGCCAATCCATTTAACCAGGAAAGGACATACTGAATACGACGGTAGAAGCAGCTGCCTGTCGCATTAGCCACGGGGTACTTGGCACCAGCAGTATCTGCAGGGCCGAGTCTGCGACCATGGTGACTGCACGCCCACAGGACTGGGGACAATGAGCTGTGGAGTCAGGCGGGCCTCCTGCTCCATGCACCCAGGGCCAAGGCCCGGGGGCAGGCAGGGCGGGTGTCCAGCAGCAGCAGGCTGATGGAGCCCCAGCCGCAGTCCTTCTCTGCCCACGGGTGTGGCTGCAGGGCCAGGGGCACAGCCGGGGCCTCCTGTCTTACCAGGAAGCACCCTTTGGCCAGAGGCGACACAGCAAGAGCCCAGGACGCCTGTCAGTGCTGTGGTGCGCTCCGGGGTGAGCGGAGCAGGGTCTGCGCGTAAGCAGTGGGCAGCTGCGGCTGCTGCTGTCGTGGCATGGGGCAGGGTTCGGGGAGTCGCCTGGGTGGTGCTGGGAAGTCTGGCTACTCCGAGCCCCTGGTGACCTCTGGGTCCACCTCCCCACGGTTTCAACTGAGGACCTCATAGTCCCCTGGGCGGGGAGCCGCTCCAGGTGTCATCCCCAGGACACGGTGCGCGGTCCTGTCCATACTGAAGTCTCCTGAAGAACTGGTCAGGTGGAGACCACAGCCTCCCGGAGGCACGCACTCCTTCCTGGTGTGCTCTCTACGGCAGCATCTGCCCCAGCAACAAAGCACGCCCGTCTGCTTCTGAAGAAGTGGGATCTTGCTGTGCACACCTGTGATCCCAGAACTGGGGAGGCTGAGGTAGGAGGATCGCAAGTTGAAGGCTGGTCAAGTAATCGCCAATCACAGTCTGCAAGGATGTTTGACTGCCCGTGCAGAGTGGCCAGCAAGCCTCTTCAGGGCAGGACTCGTCCCTTTTGGATGTCAAGCTGTTCGCTTTTCCTGGACGAGTTTCTCTTGCTCCTGTGTCTTCCCACGCGTGCACACGCGGTGCTGGGGATGAACCCAGGGCGCTCTCGCAGTGAGCCTCGTCCCAGTCCTTTTTGTTTTTTTGAGGCGGGGCTTTGCTAAGTTGCTGAGGCTGGCCTCAAACTTGCCATCCTGCGGCCTCCGCCTCCACAGCTGCTGGGATCACAGCATGGCCGCCGCACGTTCACTTTTGAAAACGTGGATTTCAAGGTGGGAAGGCTGTTACTGCTATGCTGTGCGGGTGCTGCTGACCCTGTGACCGAAGGACTCCCAGGGCGAAGGCCGCGCGGCAGTGCTTCAGGAGCCACTTACCGCATGGCATTCGGCTGGCCCTACTTCCAGCGCGCCCCAGACCCGGGAAGCAGGGCCAAGTCCTCTCCCCGGTGGCTGCCGAGAGCACTGGGTCTGACTGCAGCAGCCGCCGGACCCAGGTCCAGACGCCTTGGCCGACACTCTACTCTCCTGTTGCTGGGCAGAGCCCGGGCACCGCCGGGAGGGCCAGGGAACCCCGCCTGCTCTCCTCTTCAGAACGGCGCAGGGTCAGGTTCCCCTGCTGCCAGCACACGGCACGTCTGGGGACGTGAACCTGGTGCCTTTCACACCCACGGTGCCAGGAGCTGGCGGAGGGCTAGGGAACCCAGCCAGCGCGTGCACCTGTGCCCCTGAAGGGCGAGGCAGAGGGTCGCCCTCGGGAAAACCACGTGAGTCAGACCTATCTGCTCCGGAGGGGAGTGGAGACGGAGGCCGGACGGTGGCAGGCGGGCGAGCTGTCACTGGCTCTTGTGATTGACGCGCAAGACCCTTGGCTGCTTGGGCCCTGCTCTCCTGGTGTGTGGGGACAAAGCCCTGCATGCACCTCAGCCAGCACACGGAAGGGATGCTGCACACAGGCGCACCTCACGCACAGGTTGCTCCAAGGCCCCAGCGCGTGCCCGGAGCCATGGGTGCTACTGGACCTGTATCTGGCCACACGCGGTGGCCATGATTTTTGCAGTTTGAGGCACAACAGCAAAAGGGGAGAGCATCTGTTTCCTTCCTCGCAACCCCACAGGTACGCTTGTTCCTACCGAAGATCTCGAGTTTCATTTCTTACCACATCGAGAACTTTCCTCCTTTGTTTAGGAGAAGCAGCCTGCAGCTTCTCTGGGCGACCCTGAGCCTCCAGCACGGCCGGCTCACCACAATGAGGTGATCAAGGGTCACTCTGGACCCAAGTGCTCCAACAGGCCACCTGGAGGCGGAGACGGCTCCCAGGTTGCACACACAGGGCGTAAACGCTGGGAAAGGCGCGGGCCTCAGGTGCGGAGACCGGACTTCCTCCACCAGGTGCAGAGCAACGCACCTTCAGAAACGCGCCTTGTCCGTTTCTGGGACTTCCTGACTGGTAAGACTGACCCCTTGGAGAGCAAGGCAGCGCATGGGGGCCGCTGGGCGGGGCTCCACGGGGATGCTGCTGGGCCACGGGCTCTGGACACACACTGACAGCTGGACCATCCCAAGCCCGTGTCTGTAGCGCCGGCACCGCACCACGTGCTGTGGATCAGCAGCGTCCCTGGCTAGGCCCAGGGCGCAGCTCATATTCGGGCTCAGGGTGAGCACAGTGCCAACCAGAGGGGGGTGTGGGCAGGACCCACAGGCTGCAGACTCCCTGAGGGAGTGGGCACTGTCCACACGGGACGCACCCAGTGCCACACACACAACAGGGTGTCACTGCAGGGGCCTGGGGGCGAGGGCACAAGGCCCGGCTGCCTGCTGCAGGCGAGTGAAGCCTGCCCTGGGACAGGTCCACTCTGGTCACTGCCGGACACCTGTGCATACGTAGAGCCCATTGAGACCCAGGCCTGGCCACTTGTGGGCCCCAGACCTGCAGAAAAAAGCCAGCACCCACCCTCTGCTGGAGGACGTCCCCAGGAGCTGTGCCCTTCCTGGGCGTGGCTCTGGAGTGGGGGTGGTGCGGACACGCCCAGCTAACTCTTCCTACCAGTCCTAGCTCGGGACAGAGGGACAGGCGGGCACCCGCAGCTGGGCCCTGGGTCTGCAGCCATGCGGGGTAGCAAATGTGGGGTCAGCTACCAGGGGCCAGCAGCCTGACGGGAGCTCACAGGAGGAACCAGCCCTGTCACCAGGGGCTTAACCTCAGAGCTGCCCCTGGTCTCCAGCCTGCTGCCCCCTCTGCATGCCCCTGGCTCCCAGCCGCTGGCGTCTGACGCCACCTCCTCTGGAACACATGCCACATCGCCATCAGGCCCAAAGGGCCAGTGACACGTGCACGCGCCCAGAAAGGCCAGTTTCGCCAGCGGGTTGTTGGTGGCCTGTGCAGAAGGCCTCCTCGGGACCGGGAAGGCCTCCTCGGACCTTTGGAGGAGCCAGCCCTGGGCAGCAGGGGCGCTGTGAGCACACCACCCAGCACGGCCCACCTGGACGATGAAGCCGGTGGACGAGCACTGCCGGACCCAGAGGCTGAATTTCCGCTTTTTCCTCTTTCGCAGCTCACGCTCCGTGCACGTGGCGATGAACACGGGGTCCTCGTCGATCAGGGGTTCGTGTAGCACCTGCCAGGGAGAACAGAAGTTCCCAGGGCAGCAGCGTGAGCTCAGCTCCCGCCTGCCCTGGCGGGCTGCGCGGCTCAGCCAGGTCGCTTGACTTCTCTGATGCAGTCTCCATATCCCAAACTGCGTCCGAGGGGACGCAGCAGCAAGCTGGGCCTGGACACAAACCCGAAAGGAAGACGCTTGTCCGCGGGGTAGTTACTGCAGGTCCTCCGGCCCCTGGCTGGACACGTCCAGTGCAGGGTGCCTGCCTCCTTGCCAGGATGCCCTGTCACCACAGGCAGCTCCGTGGCTGAGGACGTCTCTCTCACAGTCAAATGCACAAACGTCTATCTTATACCCACGGATCCGACTTCCACCCCGGGAGAAACAAAGGAAAAACACACGCTTTCTTTGGCTTCTCTGGGTGCTGAGGCTGGGCGTGGGGTCTCATGCCACCACCCTCAGTAGGGTCTCAGGACAGCTCTCCCGTCACCTGCGGCCTCCGCTGCCCAGGCCGACCCACCCCTTTCAAGGTGTGCCTCGGAGGGCCTGGTTCCCTGCCACCCCGATACAAGGCATGGCCCCTGGTCACGTGCCAGGGCCGTGTCCTGCAGAGCATCCCTGGGCAGTTAGACTGACTTCACGTGAACTGTGTCAGCTGCTTCATGACACGGTTAAGGGCTTTTTCAGTAAGAGATAAAATGAAGTCGCCCCAAGTGGTGTGGAGCATTGCTTCTTCAAGCTACAGCGTCTTGGAGGCTTTCGGGCAGATTCTGGGGTGAGCTATGCTTTTCTCCCTGGTGCTATTTCAGAATTGATTGTGAATCAGAACACGTGTCTGTGGTTAACTAGAATACAGGGTGCAGGCTCTGACAGGAGCACTCTGCAATGCCGTGGGTCCAGGTCAGCAAGGTACAGCCCAGTCTGGCCCACCATCTGCTTTTGTAAATAAAGTTTTATTGGAACCCAGCCATGTTTGTTCTTTTGCCTGTCATCTATAGCTGTGTCTGGGCCACAACAGCAGAATTGACAAGATCCACAGAGAACACAGCAGTCTAAAATACGACTTGGCCATTACAGGAACACTTTCAACAAAAGTCACCCAGGGACTTGCCAAAGTGTGGGTTCTGACCCAGGAGATCTGAGGCAGCACCGGACACCATGTGTTTCCCGAGTCCCTGGTGCCATCAGAGCACCACCTGACCAGGAATGGGGTGCTCACCCCTGGAACCGCACGGTGCCCTTCCTCTCTCCCGTTACCTGGAATTGCACTTAAAATGGGGCCGCCCCGTCTGCTGGCTCTGCTGTGGGAAGCACAGGGACAGGCATCCAGCCTGGTCCAGCCCCTGCTCCTGGTCCCTCCCCTGGCTGCAGCCTCCCGGGCCCTCACATGACTGGCTCTTCACGACTCGTGAAAGATCCAAAGCCGTTTGGAAGGAAACACACATGGACAGCGTGGTGGGAGGCAGGCGGGAGGGAGGGAGGCACGGAGGCCTGCAGCCTGCGCTCCCCATCCAGGTGCTCAGCGCTCTGACCCGGACACAGAACCGCCCTCCTGCTCAGCAAGCAGGCAGGCACCCGAGGCACAACGTGTGTGACACCCTGCACCCGAGCCTCGTGACCCCGTTTCTGTCAACAAGGGACCCATGTGTGGCTCAGTATGAAGTCCAGCACGGGCACAGGCGCCCGAAGCAGGAAATATGCATGCCACGAGTCCCCTCTCCCCCAGGGCAGGCTGCGGCCTTTGTGCGGTGCCATCTCCAGGACCTCCGCATGCAAAGGCACACTCTGGGTGTGCTGGACAGCATGCATGGTGCAGAAGGACAGGCGTCCATTTACCTGTGCACAACCCTGGGGATCTCTGACTACTGGCTCTGGTTTTGAGAAAACGTAGCATGTCCCATTTTGTATTTGCGTCTGGATGCCACATAGGCCAGGGCACACACTGCTCCGGTCACGATGGGGTCCCCTGGGGCTGCTCTGCAAACCTGTCAAAGGCCGTGCTTGGGCTGGGCCTGTGGTGCTTAGGGTGGAGTCAGGCGGCAGGAGGCAGCAGTCACGACTACCCGGGAATCTGCAGCAGATCAGTCCCCACTGCTGACCAGAGGTCAGAAGTATTCCCTTCCAGCTGGTCACAAACATGGGCCCTGAGGCAGGCAGGAAGACGCCAGGACTCACTCGGGTCAGTGCTTCTCCATGGCCTTCTAGAGCCCAGGGGCACAGGCTGGGGCTGCACTCCGAAGCCTCTGGCTTCCCCAGCCACGGTGGAGGGTCTCAGGACCACAAATGCAGGACCCAAGCAGGACATGGCTTGGGCTGGTGGTCGACACAGAAGCACCCTGGGGCACCCTGTGTGCTCCATTGGGGGGCAGGAGGGGCCTGGTGACTCTAGGAAACCCCCCAGGACACCAAGGGCCAGCCACGTTCCTCGTCCAACACACGTCATTGCTGGACTGCGCCTCCTGGGACGGGGCCGGCCCCTGCCTACAAACTGGGCCCACTCATCAGGCCTCCCTGACGCGGGCAGACCCCTGACCAGCCTTGCCTTGTGCCCAGCATTAGGAAGTGCCCAGTACCCTTGTCTGGCCCATGTCTTCTGCTGTGCTGGGGCCCGGAGCCAAGCTCTTATGAACACGCTGATCCTCCAGGCCCCCGCCCTCTGCTGCCCAGTGCCCAGCCCTGCCGGGGGTGGCCCAGGCTCCCAATCACAAGCAAGCGGGGCTTCCCAACACGACTCCAGGTCTGTCACCCACGGTCCCTCCGACTCCGGGCCTGTCACCCACGGTCCCTCCGACTCCAGGTCTGTCACCCACGGTCCCTCCGACTCCGGGCCTGTCACCCACGGTCCCTCCGACTCCGGGCCTGTCACCCACGGTCCCTCCGACTCCGGGTCTGTCACCCACGGTCCCTCCGACTCCAGGTCTGTCACCCACGGTCCCTCCGACTCCAGGTCTGTCACCCACGGTCCCTCCGACTCCGGGCCTGTCACCCACGGTCCCTGGGCTCTGGGCTCTCCAACTCTTCCACACATGCCCCATCCCCTGCTGGGATTCTGACCAACAAACAGGGATGCTGAGCTCAACATGATGACGGAAAGGAAGCCTGACTCCACAGAAACAGAGGCCAAAACGTCACACAAAGGAAAAAAAGAAAAAAAGAAAAACAAAGGATGTGATTGACAGGCTTCCACCAGAAGCAGTAGAGACATGAGTGCAGAACGGGGGAGCCTCTGGGTGCCCTGCCCCTGGTGCCAGGCCTGTCCGCAGCTGTAGGCTAAGGGGCGAGCTGCTTCCTGGGACACCCGTTTGGTGGCTGCAGTCCCGCCGCTGCCTGCTCAGGGCTCCCAAAGCCTGTGGGGCCGCCCTCGGGCTGCCAGGCCCAGGGCTGCCTCCTCCATGATCCCAGGTTCCCTCAGGGCCCTGCAGCGTCCGGGGGCGTAGTGTTCACCATGCAGGTGAGCCTGCAGTTCCAGGATACACGGGGTCGCAGGATCGGCACACAGCAACAGATGTGAGCACCACCATGCCTGAGGCTCGCCTAGACGTGCAGCCAGAGGGTCCCTGGCAACTCTGCCCTCAGGCTGCCACACATCAGCCACCCAAGGGGCTGGATGCTGGATTCCTGAGCGCTGTGGGGACCTGGTAGGCCCACAGCCGTCCCCAGGAGTTCCTGAGACACATCCGGCCCAGGACAGTCAGAATGGGGCTTCTGTTCCCCAGTGTGCAACTAACACGTCTCTCGCCTAGTTCAACCAAGCAAGTGTTCAGTGGCATAAGAAACTGTGTGCCAGGCCCTGCAGGCTGAGGACAAGACCGTGCTGTGTCCCTAAAAGCCTGCACTTACTGTCAGGCAGGTGGGTGATTTGGGTGCCTGGCCATTGTGGGAGGGGCTTAGCAACAGGATCTGAGGAATGCTGGCCTGGTGGGAATGGATAAATCTATGAAGCAGAGGACAGAAAACATTCCCAAACACCTGGCCACCTCAAGGTATCCAGCAGGTTCCAGAATAGCAGGGGAGCTATTCAGGTCATTTTCAGGTCCCCACAGACCTGAAAAAGGCCCACGGCCTCCACCAGGGGCAGCATGGGTCGACAGAGCTGGGGAGGAGCTCCAGAAGAGACCTTCAGGAGTAGTGTTGTTGGAGGCCCTTCAAGGAAGGCACAGAACACAGTCAGTGAGGCTCTGCACCAGAAGGGAGGAGGCACCGCTTCCACACAAAACAGCCCAGGCAAGGGGCTCACCTGGCAAGCCACTTTCAATGTCCAGCCACACTCTAAAGCTAGACTGCACCGCTGTGATGGACGCTGACCCCGCCTACCTGACCACCTCAATCTCATGGACCAGGAAAGCTATGCCAAGAAAGATCCTGAGTCTGTCTCACTCTAGGTGTGATGGCCACAGGCACAGGTGCACATCAGGAGGGAGGCCCTGGCTCACAGGCACAGGCGCACACCAGGAGGGAGGCCCTGGCTCACAGGCACAGGCGCACACCAGGAGGGAGGCCCTGGCTCACAGGCACAGGCGCACACCAGGAGGGAGGCCCTGGCTCACAGGCACAGGCGCACACCAGGAGGGGAGGCTCAGCAGCTAAGGATAGCCACATGTACCCTCTCCTGGGAATGTGGGAATGGTGACTGGGAGCCACACCAGAGGGGCCTGGGCTCTACAAAAATTGTCCAGAATCTCTGGCCCTGGAATGGCCTAGAGGCCCTGGGCACCTCTGTGCCCTGGAACTGAAGAACTGCTGCAGGCCCGCCCACTCCCTGTACTACCCTGGTGTGCAGCACTCTGCAGCGCCAGCAGGCACGTGTTCAGAGCGGGCAGGAGAGGACGCTGGCCCTGCAGAGCACCCTGCTGGAGGAACGGCGGGAGGGACGCTGGCCCTGGAGCAAGGAGCGAGCTCCGACTGGCCCCCGTCCTCCACCACCCAAAGCTGGTGGCAGGGTCAAGGGATCGGAGGAAAGCAGAGGGGACCAAAGACCTGGGGGGGCAGGAAAGAACCCAAGTCCCGCCACCAGCCAGGCACAGACGGGGTGCTAGGGCAGCCGGCCGAGGCCTGCCAGCCTCACCTGGGTTTGGGACGGCCTGAAGGCTGCGTCGAAGCCACTCTGCAGGGAGTCGAGGAAGGGCTGAACCTTGTAGAGCCCGTGCGTGGCCTGGCTGGAGCGGAAGGCCACGACGTGGAAGTACTTGAGGATCTTCTCGAAGCGGGCCTGGCTCATGGCCAGGGCCAGGCTGCGGTTGCTGTAGAAGCCGCCGCTCCAGATGCTGAGGACAGACTCGCAGTGGGAGACGCTGGTGGAGATCACGTAGCCCAGGAAGGCCTTCATCTCGGCCAGCGTCACCTCGGCCCAGGCGCCATCACTGCCAAACCGCTCCTGGAACTTCTTGGCGTACATGTTGGTCTGCACCACCATGTTCTTGAGCACGTTGTCGGGGACGAAGAGCTGGAAGAAGTCCATGGCACTGGCGCTGGGGGGCATCTTCCGGGTGGGACCTGAAATCCAAAGATAGGCCATGTGTTCGCGCCTGTGACCCCATGGCCCCGGAGCAGGAAGGACAGCTGTGGGCCAGCCCTGGCCCTCTCCCTCCAGGAGGAGCTGGACGCTGTGCCCCAGGAGGCCATGGCCCTGCTGCCCCTCCTCCCAGCCTCCAACCTCATGGCAGGATGTCCACCCAGCTCCTTCCTGGAACATGGCAGCACCCCAGTACCCATGGGCCCACAACCCGGAGAGGATGCGCACGAGGGGGCATGGGGGGGAGGCTGTGACGGCACAGGTGGGGTCAAGTGGCTTTCTGGCTTCATGCCTGGTGAGTCAGGGTAGCTCTGTGGATGAGCCATTTCCACCAAGGACAAGCACCCTCCAGGAAAGGGCACCTCGCCAGGCATGCCCAGCACGGCCCACGAGCTCACTAGTGAGCCATCCAAAGGGGCCGGTCGGCCAGATTTTGCCAATGTGATGTTAAAAAGCCTCCAACCTGGTCGGTGTCACACACACCGACTCCCTAGCTCACCATCCTGAGAGGCCCTCAGGAAACACAGATCAACCTGTGCCCTGAAGATAGCCACACTATGGGTGTGGCTGCCACGGCACCCAGGCCACGAAGCCACAGTCTGTGGGCCGCCTCCACACCCAGGCCACGAAGCCACAGTCTGTGGGCCGCCTCCACACCCAGGCCACGAAGCCACAGTCTGCGGGCCGCCTCCACACCCAGGCCACGGAGCCAGTCTATGGGCCGCCTCCACACCCAGGCCATGGAGCCACAGTCTGTGGGCCGCCTCCACACCCAGGCCACGGAGCACGGTCTGCGGGCCGCCTCCACACCCAGGCCACGAAGCCACAGTCTGCGGGCCGCCTCCACACCCAGGCCACGGAGCCACAGTCTGTGGGCCGCCTCCACACCCAGGCCACGGAGCACGGTCTGTGGGCCGCCTCCACACCCAGGCCACGGAGCGCGGTCTGGGCTGCCACCACGCCCAGGCCCATGGGGTTACAGTCTGTGGGCTTCAAGGGGACGGAACCACACCTCGCCGGTCCTGGATGGGAGCAGAGTGTAAAGTCTGGCTTCCACTGAAAGACATGACCAGTGTTGCTCCACCGTACGTGGAAGTCCCACACACGGAAGTGTCTTTAGTGGGGGCCACACGTGTGCACGTGGCATGCATGTGCGAGGAGCGGGGCATGCGGTTCTCCTCACAGAGGGCCAGCAGTGAGCAGAAACTGGAGGCAGCCCAAGTGGCGCCTGCCTGCTCCCTGCGCGGCGGTTCTAGTGGCAGCCGGATCTCCGCGCCCGCCCTCTTCACCTCCAGTTTACACAGCCTCCGAGAAACAAGTTCCCTGCAGCCAAACTCAGAGTGCAGGCGTCAGTCCAGGGCCTGCGATGGGCGGGCAGGGAGCCACAACGTGTCCTCCCGGCCACCTGCACGGTGGTGGGGACCTCCACCTCTCCCTGCCCCGGCTCTGCCCGCAGAACGTGCTGCAAAGGCTGTCACGCGAGACCACGAAGGGCTGCCCGTGACGCCCAGCACAGCACCACGCCACCTGAGGGCCAGCGCTGCCGGGGACTCTGGGTGGCCCCTGCGCAGGCCCACTGACGGCCAGGCCCGGTGCCCCCATGCAGACTACATGCTACAGAGGAGCGGACGCCCACAGAGCCACACCACCCCAAGCTGGCTCCGCCCACCACGGCGTGGACAGGCGGCCGCAGACCCCGTGCCCAGCAGCACACGGCCAGTGGTGGCCAGGGCACAGGTGGGCCGCAGGGCACTCGGCAGCAGCGGGGGAGGAGGAAGGCCGGCACCGAGAGAGCCGCGTCAGGCTGAGGCGCAGCGAGTCCTCTGCCTACGCCCCTTCCAGGTGCTCGTGCCTCCCGGCCGCGTGCTGAGGTCACGCCACAGTCCCAGCCCGACGGCGCACAGACACCGGAGGTGGCTCTCCGTCTGGTCCTGGTTCACGAGCAGCCCCCACGGCCCCTGAGACGCTGAGCTCCTGGCATCTGAAACACGTTGGCACAGCCAAACTGAGGCATAGACACCGCCCGTGCCACCTCGGGACTTGCCCTGGGCCGTCCACAGGGCTCCCCAGGTCCCTGAGGGCCATCACCCACCTGGCAGGAAATGGCTCAGGCAAGCCCAAGGCCGTGGCCTAAGAGACCTCAGCCCCCGGGGCCAGGCCAGCGCCGGCCACCCCACCTCTGCACTGCACTCGCGAGGAACAAGGCAGGGACTCCAGGGAAAGGGCAGCGTCTGTCAGGAGCCACAGGGGGACCTGGAGGCGGCAGGACCAGGAGCCCGGGCCCTGGCTGAGGGTGAGCGCCCGGCAGAAATGCCTGCGCTGGGCGCCACCCGCTCCCGCGGCCGGGACGCTTCCCACCAGGGCTGCTTCCTCACGCTCCTGGCAGAGGACAGGCCCCTTTCTTCACAGGCGGGGTGGCTCTGCTTAGAGGGGGCTTAACGCAGGGCAGTGGGGGAGCCACCACCCCGTGGTCTCTGAGTGGGACTGATGTGGGACCAATGCTGAGAACAGGAAGGAGGAAGACCAGGTCTTCTCCCAGGGGCGGACGGCATGGTAGGCGGAGGAGGCAGCAGATGAAGACTTGGACTCTGAGGAGGACTGTGCCCACAAGAGGGACCAGAATCCACACCTCAGGGGAAGCAGGGTCTGGGAGGCTCCAGGGAAGGCTGTCTAAGATGGGCTCTGGAGGGGATCTGAGAAAGGTGTCCGTCCTGGGGAGCTGAGGTATTTCAGCAAGTGAGAACATCACGTGCAAAGGCCCTGGGGCCAGAGACCACACAGTCATTACTGCATCTGCAAAAGGGAGAGGGGCTTTGGGGAGGATGGGAGTCTGGACACTGCCATGGGATGTGGACCTACCCAAGCATGTGAGGACACAGAGGAGGATGTGGATGAGTCATCTGCACACAGGTGCAGGGAGGACCTGGCTGATGCTGAAGTCAGGTGAGACCGGAAGGGACTTGGCCAGCTCCTCAGCTGGTCCCCCCAGGTGTATGGCTCAGAGTGCTTAAGGGTGAGCCCGGCAGGCCAGCAGCTGCATCCCATCTCACATCTCCATCTGAGCAGGACAGGAAAAAGGCCAATGTCTCACTCCAGAGACGTCCAGCACGGCACTCCAGACCCCCATGTCCCCGGCCTCTGCTCCCTTCAGGCCACCTATGGGCAGCGCTGCCCTCGACCCACAGCCGCCCGTCAGCTCCCCTTGCCACCTCTCCCAGCCACCTGCTGAAGCCTCAGCCTCTGGCTGCGCAGTGTCAGCTGCCCTGAGGGCGTTCCCACTGACTACCCCCGTGGCACACGGCAAGAACGACGGTCACACCTCGCCAGGCACGCTGGACCCAGCACCCGTGCTTTCCACGGCCCACAGCACATGTCACACACCTCAGAGGCCATCAGGGCCAGCCACTCCCTGCGGACCCGCAGGAAGCACTACTGGGCTGGCCTGAGCCACAGGGAGGAAGGAAGCCCCCTGGGCCCTGGGCCCTGGGCCCTTCGGCTCTCCTGCCCCTCGGCTGTGACTGGACCCCCATGCTGGTCCCCTGCCTCACCACCCTCCTGCTGTCCTCCTGGTACTGGTCCAGTCCGTACCCAGTTTGGGGTTTTGTGTGCTTGGGACAGAACCCAGGGCCTCACCCACACGAGGCAGGTGCTCCATCATCAAGATGCACTCCAGCCCTTTTATTTATGTATGTTTTGAGACAGGATCTTGCCAAGTTGCCCAGACTGGCCTTCAAACAGTGACCCTCCTGCCTCAGCCTCCTGAGTCATGGGATGACAGATTACAGGTGGACACCCTGCACCTGGGTTTGGTGCACACTGTGGAGTAGACACAGTTTGCTTCTGGTGGGTCTCTGTTGCCGCCCTCTGACCCCAGCAGGCGTGACGGCAGAGGCAAGGATGTGGGGCCATCTCTGTCCTCAGAGCCCGCAGAAGGCGTGCTGCACACTCATGCCTGTTGACAGGAGGACAAAGCTCACTGAAGGGAGAGCAGCGCACACCCACGGGAGCAGGTCCTTCCTCTGAGTTCAGGGAGGGTTAGTCTCTGCCCGCTGACGGGTCAGGGCGGCCATGAGCACCAGTGCCCCCGGGAGGCCTGTGCAGAGAATGGGAGCGGGCGGACAGTTCAGGGCCTGTCCTGCCGTCCTGACAGGTGCAGGGGAGACCTCCTGTGACTTTGCGCCACTTCTGATGGCTGGGCTGACGACAGCCAGCCTAGGAGCAGGGCTGGGTCCTGCTGCTCTCTCCGCCCTCCCCTCCCCTCCCAGCTGGGGAACCACCCTGGCCCTTCCCCCTCCCACTCCATCCCCGCGCTCCAAGCTGCCGGCCCTGTGACCTTGGGGGGCTGCCCAGCATCTCTGTGCCTGTCTCCTTATCTACCAAGGGGAACAGGCAGCACCAGGGCACAGGGCACGAGCCCTCACACAGGGACGCTGCTGGGCCCGGCCAGGGAGGCTGCAGGACACTGGGCCTCCCTCAGAGTGCTCGCCCAACCTCAGCCCTGGAGGCCAGTGGGCGTCCGAGGGGCCCATCTTCGCCGTGGGAGGTGGGGCTGCGCAGGTGCACCTCTAACCAGAAGCCTCCGGAAGCTCTAGTACTCGTTTGGGCCAAGAATGGCTTCTGGTGCTTTTGCTAGGAGTCGTCTGCAGGTCTGGGTACAGGAAAGCGTCGATACTTAAAACCGAGGCATCAGGAGAACAGAATCATCATCTCCAGGCTGAGTCAAGCCAGTCCAAAGCACCGCACCTGCGTCATGGCCTCTGCTCTGCAGCCCTGACCAACACGCGCCATAAAGGCACCAGCAGGACCGGCCGACACCCCTGCCCTCCCTGCTGGCAGCAGGTCCCCATCTGCAGCTAAGGTGACCCATTCCTCCTGCAAGCTTGTGCCCGCCCTGTGTGGCGGGTCTGCAGGACAAGCCTGGTCTGTTTGGAAGCACCTGGGTACCAGGCTGACCACTGGCCACCAAGTGCCAGACTTCCCTCCTAGTTCAACCTCTGCATGTCCAACTCAGTGACCAGGACAAACCTGACCCTGAGCTGGCCCGGGTTCTGCAGGGGCGGGGGCAGCGAGCCGAGGGCAGCTGAGGAGTGTGGAGGCGTTCTCTTCCTGTGTGGTCTGACCGGGGTGTGTACCCAGCACCAAAGTCGGTTCAGAGTAGTGTTGGTCCCCCAAGCGGTGTCCTCCATGGGAGGCCACAGGACTCTGCTGGCCCTAGAAGACACGCAGGAGTCTCCCAGAAAGCCGCATGTGAAGCAGCGGCAGGGCCGTCCTGTTGGGAACACATGGGCACTGTGCACAGCACCTGGAGGAGGGAGGTAGGCAATCGTCTGCTGACACGCTGACCCCGAGCAGGACCAGGCTTCCTGCAATGGGCGCTGGTACAGAGGAGGGGACATGCCCCAAGCCCAGGTCGAGCGTTTCCAGTCTCGCTGGGGAACCTTCCGACGCGAAGCAGCATATGCACATAGGGGTCTGACTTCTGGCGATGGCCAACTCGGGCCCTGCGCCCCCACCCAGGTGACCTGCTGGAAAGCGTTTCCCAAGAGCGCTCTGCAGGGCAGGGGCCCTGACCACCTCAAGGGCACCAGGCTGAGGGGGAGCAGCTGGAAGCAAAGGCCACGTGGTCCACTCCAAGCTGGGCACCGTGTGGCACACCTGGGCCTCCCCCTGCCACAGGCCCGCTGTCTGCACCACTGCATCCCATGCTCCAGGGCACGTGCACAAACAGTTCTCTGGACTTGATCAGGGGACAGGGACCGGGCCCTGTGTGACTGTGGCCTTCTGAGCGGAGCTGGGCTTCCGTGTAACCACGGGATAACAACACAGGAGGGTCACCAGCCTTGGCAAGCCCTCCAATGCCACTCAGGTGGGTGGAGGAGCCGGCCGGCACCAGGCCTTGCTGGGACCAGCTCCGCCAGCAGGTGCCCGCAAGGCAGGCAGGGCTGCTGCACAGCAGGCTGAGTCCTCATGCCAGGCGGGCTGCCCAGGGAGAGCTCCCCTCCCCAGCCCTGCCCTGGACCAGGCCCCAGAGGTAGAGGCTCAGCCATGAAGTTGCGGGTGACAGTGGGCACAGTGTCCAGGAGAAACCAGCAGGGCCAGCTGCTCGGGGCAGAGCCACCTGGGAGCCAGGGAAGCCAGGAGCCCACGGCCTTTGGCGTGGCCAGGTGCCCCTCACTAGGTCACCAGTCGGGCCCCATGGGGCACCTGGCTCATCACACCTGACCCCTGTCCCCACTCTGCAGTTGATGCCACTGGACTTCCCTTTACCAGGCAGGGGACTGAGACTCAGAGGGCAAAGGGCAGCAGAGTATTGGCCACTTCCCTGGAACCCAGTGGGGAGGACACACCTGGCCCTCACAGGAGGCCCCTCCCACACAGTGCCCAGTGTGACGCCATGTCCTCTTAGACATCATGGCTTCCCTCTTGCTCCTGTGGCACCCAAGCAGGGCCCACCTGCTTCCCACTCACCAGGAGCTGCCTCTGCCTCAGACTCCTTCCTGCCCTCCACCTCCTGTGACTGTCCCCAGCTCACCTAATCATGTACCACAGTCAGCAACCCCAGACCACCCTGGTCTCCCCACCAAGGGACGCAGCAACAGAGGGAACTGCGGACACCATCTCTGGGCATCAGGGAGGGCGCTCTACTGGGCCCCACTGGGCCACTGGCCTCATGGGACAGGTTCCTGGGGCCGGGCTCAGGCCCACACAGGCCGGAGAGAGCCTGGGGTCCCACCGCCCACTCCTCCCAGCCCATGGCTCTGGGGTCACCTCCGAGTTTCCATACACACATCCAAGTTCTGGCCACAAGGACCGACATGAGGTGGCAGCCGAGGAGACGCACAGGAGACAGGCCTGGGAGAGGCGAGGGAAGCTGCAGCTGACCACAGCCTGTGCCAATGTGGGGCCGTTCTCATGACCAATATGAGTTCCTAGGAAGAATCGAGCTCCTCCCTAGAAGTGGCCAGCACAGAGCAGGGCCAGCAGAGTGCCCGGGGGTCTGGCAGAAGCACGCACAGGAAATCATGGGCACTTTCAGAGGAGGCCACTAACGGTGGCTCTCCAGGGCATGCCCCGGGTGCCCATGGGCTCCAGGCAGGGCTGCCTCTGCATGCTCCTCGCAAATCTGCAGGCCTGGGACAGCGGCCCTTGGATGCCAGGGTGAGCACGTGAACTAATGGACCTGAAGGGACAATGGCAACTCTCACAGATCTGGAGGAGGTCAGTATATCCCCGTTGACCACAGGTCACAGGGCTTACTGGGAAATGAGGGAGGCAAGGGGACAGGCCACCACACCTGGCGAGGCCAGGGCTGGGGGCACCTCTGGGCAGTTGCGGCTCAGGCAGGACCCTCGGGGCGGGGAGCGAGCCACACACTGTGCAAGACAGCCTGTGCACATGGCCCAGCTCCCAGTCCCCCAGGGCTGGCTTCGACCCTCACACTCACTGCGTGCAGCCATGGGCCGGGCCCAGGGAGCAAGCTGCTGCGACCCAGCTCAGCTTCCGGAACCGACTCCGGGAGCCCCAGCAGCCAACAGGCAGGTCCGTGGCAACACAGAGCCCGCTGGAAGGGCAGAGCTAAAGAGCTGCACCCAGGGCCACAGCCGCCAGCAGCCGCCCCTCCACAGCAAGGTCTAGGCTATGTGCTGACGTGGTGGCCCTGAGGACAAAGGCCAGGGGAGGTAGATGAGAAGCAGGTCCTCTGTGCACCCTGCACAGTCGGGGACGACCAGGATTCCTCCCCAGCACAGGGGCTGGCTCTGCCTGGCCAGCGCTCATGGAGGGGCCAGTACCTGACCTCTCCCCAGAGGGGCAGCCGCCGCCACTCACAGCCTGCTCTGCTGGCCCCAGGCCCACCCTTCCCTCCCACCAGTGCCTCCTGGCCACTCCACATGTCAGCGTGCGCTGGGGACAGAAGAGGTGGCAGTACAGCAGTGTTGAGCAGATGGGAGGACACACAGCCCCTCCACACCTGTGCGGGCCCAGACAGGCCACAGCACAGCTGGCCCAGGACAACAGGGCAGGCGGCAGCTGCTCCCTCCCAGAGGCCAACTGCGTCCCCACGGTCCCCTGGTGGTGCCCACAGCCTGCTGGGCAGAGAGGAAGGAAAGGAAGAGGGGAGAGGAGTGGAGCTTCCTCCTAGGAGGGAGTCCTCCACACAGCATCTGTGTCCAACAAAGACCCGGCCACAGCACAGTGACCTGTCCCCTGTGTGCCAAGTGTAAGTGACTGGGTCCTCTCAGCCCAGGACCAAAAGGCAGATGCAACCCAGTGCTGTGAGCCACAGAGAGAAAGCCGAGCTTTCTCTCTGCAGGGCAAATGGAGGACCCCACTTCTGCCCAACATCTGGGCTTGCTGGAATGACCAGCCCAGTCCTGCACCTGCAGAGGTAGGAAAGGTGCAGGTCTCCTGAGAAAGAGCCACACAAAATGTCCAGGAGCTGTGGCGTACCCAGGATGCAACCAGAAGTGCACACGCACTCCACAGCAGAACAGAGCTGGCAGGCAAAGTCCCCAAACAGGACTCCGTGGGATGCAGCCCGCAGCAGCCAAGGCGTGATCCTGGGGAGTGCTTACCTATAGGCTGGGGCTGCAGCTCGTGGGACCATCCTTCAGAGCCAGAGCAGGACTGGGGCTCTCCCTCCCGGGGCTGAGGTTCTGGGCCTTCCAGCTCCCTGAACAGGAGCCCCCAGCAGCTCACTGTCTTGCTGGGCTGCTGTCTCCTCAAGGCTCCCAAAGGCTTCCAGAGCCTTCCTCCTTGCATCCTCCCTCTCCCCAGCTGAAGGAATCAGAGCAGACACACAAAACTCTCGGAGACTGAAAGCAAAACAGAGACCTCGGGAGAGGCATTTCTAATGAAGCTGGAAAAAACATAAGAATCCTAAAAACGTTGATGTGGTGGTAATAAATAGTCCCATTGTCTGTCAAGACTCTGGGAAGGACCCGCAGCAGGCAAGCAGGGCCACAGGGCACGTGGCCCTGCTTGTGAAAGGCAAGCAGGGCCACAGGGCACGTGGGGACCGGCAGATGTCGGGAGGGGCAGCAAATGCCAGAGCCCCTGCAGGCCCGTGTGCCAGCAAGCTGTGTTTGCTCCAGGGCCCAGAACGGGCTGCCTCGCAATGCGTCCAACCAACAGAAGAACAAGCTACTATGTCCTCCCAATCCTGCTGCAGGCAGAGGGTCGGAGGCCCGGGTTTTGCAGGGAGGCTCCCAGCAGGGCTTCTCTCCTCCCGAGTCCACCCAAGGTCAGCAGCTATATGGACACCTCCACAGGCCATTTCCTTTCAATCTGCCATCCACCCCGACAGCAGGAGCAGCTGGAAAACATCTGGCACCAGTGGCCCAGTGTGACTCCCCACTGGTCAGCTGTGCGAGGCTGGGCGTTGGCCCCCGTCCGCCTCCCTGCAGAGTGGAGGTGGAGCGGGAGAGGACCTGTCGGGCACCCTCAGGACCTGCTGGCTGCTCCTGCTGCTGCCAGGATGTTCCTGTCCTCCCAGGGCCAACAGAGTGCAGAGCGTGGGCGGGGCGTCCACAGGGGGACACTCTGGTGCCGGCTCTGAGAAGGTCGTCTCCAAGGGCAGCTTGAGAGGACAGACATCACGCTGGGAGAGGACTCAGGCTGGGGAGGCCAGAGCGGGTCTAAAGGGCTTCAGGGGGCACCTGTCTTTCAAGCCAGTCCACCTCCCTGGTCTGTTCATGGCCCAGGATCCTACACTGAGGTCCACGGGGCCACCACAGGTAGAATCGTCCACTAGGCAGCCTCGTCTCATGTGGGCTCTGGACTCTTGTGGGATGGCCTGCCCTCACGGTGCTGGCCCAGGGGCTGCCATGGTCACCACGAAGTGGTCTGCTCAGATCACTGCAGATGCCTCGCTCTGATCCAAGGGTCCCTGTGCACACCCTGTGCCAGGGCAGATCTGAGCACTGTGCCCAGGCCAGGGGGCTGGGCGGGAGCAGATGGCAGGCCTCAGGGACAGGACAGATGGGCTGCAGCCACATCACTGCTGAAGAGCCACAAGACACCAGGCAAATGACTGTTTCTACCTCTTCAGAATAAAAGGGTTGAGCTAAGACTGTGGAAGGCTCTTCCTGGGATTTAGACAGACCTCACTGTCTTCTGCAGTCCAGCATCAAACCCCTCGCTGCCTGGACAGGATCTGCAGGGCTCAGCACTCAGGACAAGGACCAAGTGCAACTGCAGCTGCATTAGGGACAGGAGCAGGGCCACCTGAGCCAGGAGCTCTCACCATGGCACAGCTGCAGTTAGGGAAGGACCAGGGCCACCTGAGCCAGGAGCTGCCATCATGGCACAGCTACAGATAGGGAAGGACCAGGGTCACCTGTGCCAGGAGCTCTCACCATAGCACAGCTGCAGTTAGGGAAGGACCAGGGCCACTTGTGCCAGGAGCTCTCACCAAGGATGCAGCTGCAGTTAGGGAAGGACCAGGGCCACCTGAGCCAGGAGCTCTCACCATAGCACAGCTGCAGTTAGGGAAGGACCAGGGCCACCTGAGCCAGGAGCTGTCACCATGGCACAGCTGCAGGTAGGGAAGGACCAGGGCCACCTGTGCCAGGAGCTCTCACCATGGCACAGCTGCAGTTAGGGAAGGACCAGGGCCACCTGTGCCAGGAGCTTTCACCAAGGACACAGATGCAGTTAGGGAAGGACCAAGGCCACCTGTGCCAGGAGCTCTCACCATAGCACAGCTGCAGTTAGGGAAGGACCAGGGCCACTTGTGCCAGGAGCTCTCACCAAGGACACAGCTGCAGTTAGGGAAGGACCAGGGCCACCTGAGCCAGGAGCTCTCACCATAGAACAGCTGCAGTTAGGGAAGGACCAAGGCCACCTGTGCCAGGAGCTCTCACCAAGGACACAGCTGCAGTTAGGGAAGGACCAAGGCCACCTGTGCCAGGAGCTCTCACCAAGGACACAGCTGCAGTTAGGGAAGGACCAGGGCCACCTGAGCCAGGAGCTGTCACCATGGAACAGCTGCAGTTAGGAAAGGACCAGGGCCACCTGTGCCAGGAGCTCTCACCAAGGACACAGCTGCAGTTAGGGAAGGACCAGGGCCACCTGAGCCAGGAGCTCTCACCATAGCACAGCTGCAGTTAGGGAAGGACCAGGGCCACCTGTGCCAGGAGCTCTCACCAAGGACACAGCTGCAGTTAGGGAAGGACCAAGGCCACCTGTGCCAGGAGCTCTCACCAAGGACACAGCTGCAGTTAGGGAAGGACCAAGGCCACCTGTGCCAGGAGCTCTCACCAAGGACACAGCTGCAGGTAGGGAAGGACCAGGGCCACCTGAGCCAGGAGCTGTCACCATGGAACAGCTGCAGTTAGGAAAGGACCAGGGCCACCTGTGCCAGGAGCTCTCACCAAGGACACAGCTGCAGTTAGGGAAGGACCAGGGCCACCTGAGCCAGGAGCTCTCACCATAGCACAGCTGCAGTTAGGGAAGGACCAGGGCCACCTGTGCCAGGAGCTCTCACCAAGGACACAGCTGCAGTTAGGGAAGGACCAGGGCCACCTGAGCCAGGAGCTCTCACCAAGGACACAGCTGCAGGTAGGGAAGGACCAGGGCCACCTGTGCCAGGAGCTCTCACCAAGGACACAGCTGCAGTTAGGGAAGGACCAGGGCCACCTGTGCCAGGAGCTCTCACCAAGGACACAGCTGCAGTTAGGGAAGGACCAGGGCCACCTGAGCCAGGAGCTCTCACCATAGCACAGCTGCAGTTAGGGAAGGACCAGGGCCACCTGAGCCAGGAGCTCTCACCATAGCACAGCTGCAGTTAGGGAAGGACCAGGGCCACCTGTGCCAGGAGCTCTCACCAAGGACACAGATGCAGTTAGTGAAGGACCACAGCCACCTGAGCCAGGAGCTGTCACCATGGCACAGCTGCAGTTAGAGAAGGACCAGGGCCACCTGTGAGTGGACAGAGCTGGGGGCCTATGTGCAGTGCACAGAGCCATTCCTGCTGGGTGCTGAGAGGCCCTTCCTGACACTCGTTCCCCCAGCTCTTGAGATGCTGGGGTCCTGCACACATAGGGCAAGGTGCTGGGTTTGGCTCCCTGGAAGCAAATCCTCAAAATAGAGGGATGGTACTTTGGGCCCAGTCAAGACCCCATCCCAATTCCAACGCCCTGTGGGTTTGCAGAGCTCAAGAGTCATGAAGAAGAAATAAGGTGAGAGACCACTTCCTGGAGTGCCAGAACCTGAGGACCTGGCAGGCAGAGCCTTCTTGAGGCCTGGACCCTAGAGCCACAGGGACTCACCCGGAGCCCTGCCTGGGAGGACCTGGCTGAGCACAGGCTGAGCAACAGGCTCCGCTCTGCAGAGCCTCCATAGTGAGGGCAGGGTGCTGAGGCTGACAGACTCCCATGCAGGGCTTCAGACTAGGCCCTGCTTCCCATCTGTAAAGCAAGAGTGCCACCTCAGACAGCGGCACCGGACAGAACCAGACACCCCTCCCGGCAGAGCCCAGCCGGATTCACACTCACCCGGAACAAGCCCCCTCCGACAAACGCTGGCACCAAGGGCCCTGCCTCCCTGGAGACCAGAGAGGCTGGTCAAGGACACACTCAGACCTAATGGAGGCTGAGAAGTGGACAGAACGTGTACAGACCAGCACTAAGACCTCTGCTCCCTGAGGCCTCTTCCTGCTACCCCAAGTTCCCGCGCGGGGCCCAGCCTGACGGCACCAGCACTCTCACGGAAATGCAGAGCAGCAGGGGCACGGGGGACACTGTTCAGGGGGCTCCGGCCTCTGCCTATGAGTCTCAGTCTGAAGGAAGATGGCAGCTGGCCACCTCCGCCCCACCTCCCTCTACCTCTGCTGCAGGGTCCAGCACAGCTCGGAGGAACCGCAGCGTGGCCTTTGTGGGTCATGATGAAAGGTCACCAGCTGGCCCCTGCATCAACAGGGTCTGCTGTCTCAAGTTGATGCCCATCTTGTTCATTCACGTCTCCCAGTACCTGAGCCAGGTGGCTACTGCCCTAAGTCACCTACATGGCCCTGGCACCCATGCCCTGGAGCCCTGCGGAGGGGCCAGTGTGCTCCAGGGTGGGGAGTTGGGCAGCCCAGAGCCACAGGGACTCACTCGGAGCCCCACACAGGTGGCCCCCTAGGACCCACGCTCCCTTGTGCCCCACGTGACCCTATAAGGGCAGGGCCCTACAGAGTTCTCAGCCTGAGCCACACATAGCCCAGCAGGGGCACCCCAAATTCTGCACACGAGACGGGAGCCCCCCCAAGTCTTCTGTCTGCCCACCTCCCACGTCATTATCCTCCTTAATGAGAGCCAACCCAACAGCTGCACCCATGGTCCCCAGGTGGCGCGCACAAGGTTGGGATGCACCAGGCCAGGGGACTTTCTCCAGTTATGAAGCCTGCCCAAGGACCAGCAGCCTTGAAGGACCCACCGCCCACCCTGCCTGCCCTCCTGGGACTCTGACGTCCACACCAGTCCAGTGCTGTACTGAGCCTAAATGCCCAGAGGAGCGGGAGGGACCTCACTCCACACCCAGCCCACCCTCCCGCCTGCCCGTGACTCGCTCCTGGCTCTCAGCCTCCCCTCCACAACACCTGCCATCTGTCAGCCCCACGGGGACACAGCATGGGGAGATCTACCTCCCGTCCCGACCCTGTTCCGCTAGCCCGTGGCCTTCGCCACCCAGGCACGGTGGCAAAGGTGTGTCGCTCGGGCACTGCAGGGCTGTTCTGCCACTCGGACAGCCTCAGCCCCGGTCCATGTCCGCCATTCCACGGTCCTCCAAGAGCCTCCCCCAGGCCGGCCCTTCTTGGCAGAAACAGCCGCCCACCATCTCCACCTGGGGCAGACGTCCAGAGCTCCCGTCACCGTGACGGGAAGGGGCGGCTACGTTCTCCTGCCAAGCAGCCAAGGCTTCCAGCTTCAAAAAAATCCTTGCAAGAAAATCCACACCCGGCCAAGAGGGGGGCCGGCCACCCAGACCAGTCCCGCACCCAGCACCCAGGGGAGCAGCCTCTGCTTCTGAAACCCCAAGTCTGAGCACGATCGCAGGCACACAGGGTTCCACAGGGACTGAGCATGAAGGGGAAGGGTCCTGGACAGGGTCGGCGGGTGCCGGTGAGGGAAGGCCCCCTCGCACACGGAGCTTTGCCCTCTGCAAACTGCCATCACGGTCCGCACCATTCTGACCTCCCGCCTCTGACCACCGGTCACCCTGGCCACACTGCTGATGTCACGGAGGCCGAGGGGGCGAAGGGGGCATCAGCACCAGCTCATTTTCTGCCTCCAAGTTCAGGGCCCCTGTTTCCTCCACCTCCTGAGGCCACGGGCTTACCCCACATGGTGGGATCCTGGCAGCACAGACCAGGCCAGCAGACTGGACTGCCAGCATATGCCACAAGGTTGGCAGGGTCTGGGCAGGGTATGCACTGCTCCTGCCTGGATCCTGGGTCCCTGTGGCTTGCTGGACAGCCCACCAGGGGGGCGGCCCTTCTCACACAGCCTCTGCATCTGGGTGGGGGGTGGTACTGCCTGACCCAACTCCCTCTTGCCCACCGCCTGAGCAGGCTCCCTCACCAGCATGGACAGTCTGCTGCAGGGCACCTGGCAGAGGAGGATGAGACCAACACCCAGCCTACACCCTGGGGTCATTGCTGCAGGGCAGGGGTGTCTGGGCACCCAGCCAAGCCAGCACCCCTGGCACCTCCTGGGCACCCAGGGTGCAGCAGGGCATTCCACCCTTCCTTTCACCCTGCGGCCACACTGAGCCTCAGGCAGAGCACCCCCGTCCCCAAGCCACACGCTCAACCCCTGCAGACGCACACGTCTGCTCATCGCCTGCTTCCCAGCCACTCCCTCCTTGGCTCTCGGCAGCCGCCTTGGTCTCAGTCTGCTTCCGACAGTGACCTGGCCTGCGTACGCTGACACCCTGAGCCACCGGTCGCCCGTGCGCATGCTGGCCTGCCCACTGCAGCAGGGGCCCGCATGCCATGTGACAGCCGTTCCGCTGGGGGTTGCCTGACTTCAGAGGTGACATTTCTACCTGGAGCATCCTGAAGCACTTCATTTTGACCAGGACACGGGAGCCCTGAAGCCAGGGAAGGAGGCCCTAATGAAGGATTCAGGACCGTCCAGCGACGGGCACGTAAGAGGAGTCCAGTGAGTGTGAGTGCCAGGCCTTGTCCTGACAGGAGCAGTGGCTGCACTGGTGGCCGGCAGGGGCTGCAGCGTCCCCACCGTGCTCAGCCTGGTCACAGAACAGCTTTAGTTGACTGCCGAGAGTCAGAGTGACCGATGTCCAGGTTTGCACAGGACCGAGGGAGTTCCTGGGCCCTAGGGCCCCTCAGCTCTGAAACGAGGGCGGTCCAGGGTAATTGGGGTGCTGGTCACAGCATGAGGGGAGTCTGGCCTGAACCGTGTGCCAGGGCTCGGTCCCATTCAGCACCAGATGTCACGCTTCCTGGTGTGGACGCCACCTCCCACGCGAGCTGATGGCAGTGCTGTCCCTCCAGACTCACTCCGCCTGCACTGGAGCACAACGTGGGCACCGGGGAGCCCCACTTCTGCAGTGTCCAGCCTGGCCTCCAGCCCGGCATTGGCTGGCTTTGTGTGGTAACGTGCTCCACTTCCAGCTTCCCAGGAGGGACCTGTGGACACAAGGCCACATGAACAAGCCAGCAGAGCCGGCACAGAAGGGGACAGAAGCCCGGGAGGAAACCAAGGCGAGCACGGACAGAGGAGGCTGCCTGTGACTTCAAGGTGACCCCGGGTTGTGAGGACCTCAGACAGAAAGCAGGGCAGCCAGCTGCTCTGGGGACCCAGCCGGAGGCTTTGGACATGACGCCGCCTGGTGAACAGAATGGACAGGCTCGATTTCTTTGGGATACTCTTTGGAAAGAGGGATCAAGGAAACTAGAGAATTACTGGGTGGCAAACGTCAACCATTAGGATTCAACTGAAAATCATTACCAAGGATGCTGGGTTGGTCGCTCACGTCTGTCACTCCAGCCACTCAGGAGACCAAGGCAGGAGGATCCCAAGTTCAAGGCCAGCCTCAGCAACTTAGCTAGGCCTATCTCAAACTGTTTAGGTTTGGATGTGAGTGTCCCCAGAAGCTCATGTGTGGGACAGTGCAGGAAGATGCAGAGGAGAAACGACTGGGTTGTAACCCAGTCAGTGAGTTAATCCCTGATGGAATTAATCCAAGTGGTGGGTGCGGCTGGAGGAGGTTGGGTGTGGCTTTGGGGTATATATGTTTTGTATCTGGAGGGTGGAGTTTCTCTCTCTCTGCTTGCTGATCCCCGTGATGTGAGCTGCTTCCCTCCACCGCCCTCCATGATGTTCAGCCTTACCTTGAGCCCCGAGGAATGGAGCCTGCCTTCTGTGGACTAAGCCCTCTGAAACCGTGAGCCCTCAGATAAACCTTTCCTACGATTGTGCTGGTCAGATCATTTGGTCATAGAAGTGAAATAGCTGACTAAAACAAACAAGTAAAAAGGGCTGGGGTGTAGCTCAGTGACAGAGCACCTGCCCAGCACATATGAGGCTGGGGTTTGAGCCCCAGCAACACACACACAATTACGTGTTGAGAAACACCAGCTTCCAGCACAGAGGAAAGAGGGAACTCACTTGTACTTCCGGGGCCTGGATTCTGATCACAGGCTCAGCCGGCAGAGGGACTGAGGGACCAGCCAGGTTCAAGTCCTGTCCTGGCATGCAGGGCCAGCGTCCTTGGCAGACACCCTCCCCACGGCCTCCATCTGCTGACGCCCACTCTGCAGGCCCTCCCCCAGCTGCCTAAGTATGCATGGTGGTTTTCCAGCCCACGTCTCAGTGAGCGGGCACTCATCCAGGCCCACTCGGGAGCCAGGCTGTTCCAGTGTCCAGGACCCACACTGCCCCTTGCCCCGGCGTCCGCAATAGTGGAGCACCCAGCTGGCTCTGCTCCCTGGCTCCCTCCACTCCTGCCTTCTCGGGCTTGCCCGTGTTCCACAGATGGCCCAGAGATACGGGTGTCGGCCCCAGGCTGGAGCAAGGCCCTGGCTAGAGGACTGTCACCAAGCTGATCTTTGCAGGCACTGAGGTCAACTCTGCCTTGCAGAAGTGACAGGTAACAGTTCACAGTGCTGCCTTCAATTCTGCCCGCCACCTGGCGTGCCGGCTCCAGCCCTTTCCTCTCACGCCAGGCGTTGGTGCCCAGCCCGGGGCTGGTGTCTCAGCCCCACACCCACCCACGGTTCTCCAGGACCTGGAGGAGAAGCTCGGACCTCTGTCGACCCTGTGCTGAGTCACAGTCTCGGGGCTGCAGGGCCTTGACCGGAGCTGAAAGGCAGGCGCTGGGGATCGGAGCCTCCCTCCCTGAAGCAGGGTTATGGCAAGTAAATGGAAGCAGCATTTCAAAGAGCCGGTGCACAGCATCCGGGAGACAGGACAGGGAAACCTCCGATACAGAGGCACCAGAGGAAGGAAAGGGGACTGCGGCCCCTCGGGAGCACTGTGGGATAGAAGGGCCTGGCAGGCACCGGAACTGGCCACAGGGAGCCTCCCACCGAGAGCTGCATCCGACTCGCCTGGCCCTGCACAAGCCCAAGCCCACGCTCACTTGGCCTGGCCCTCGGTCTCCCCTGCTGGCTCTGCCCGGGAGGTGACCGCCATTGTGCTTCTTGATTTGGTTAAGGAATCTTTACACATTCGGGCTTCGTGTCTTTGAGATGTGATCCACACAGTCCCAACCTCAAGCCTGGGGCTTTACCCAGCAACGGGACAATCCCAAGGTAGGAAGGGACTTGGAAAGGAAGGCTGATTGTGAGGACAGGTTCGCCTGCGCTCCACAGCCTCACCTGAGACCCAGGCTCGGTGGGGAGCCCAAGGCGCAGACCCTACAGCCCCACCCCCTTGGCCCAGGAGGCCACACTGCTGAAGGAGCCCGTCCCCGAGTCCCATCCCCTTCTATGCAGCTAAGAGCACTTCTTTGTGTGGTGCTGGGGATTGAACCCAGGGCCTTGTGCATGCAGGCAAGCACTCTATCCACTGAGCTACCCCCCCAGCCCTGAGCACTTACTTCCCGGTGACCCTTGCAGCCTGGCAGACAGAGAGCAGTAACGTGGCGTCATTCAGACACCATTTCAAGCTCTGTAAACGGCAAGCGGAAACAGACAAAGGCCCTGCCAAGCCGCAGAGTCCACACAGCCTGACTCACACCATTGCCTCCAAGGCATCTCTAAGCCCGCAGTCAGCGAAGTTTCCTGAGAGTGCCTTTCCCTGTCGACCCTGACTCAATTCTTTAGGAAGGGGTCGCGGTGGTTTGGATTTACAGTTAGAATAAAGGACAGGGTGGCTGGAATAAGACAGCCCTCCACCCAAACTCCTCCCTGTGTGCTCACCTGGCTGCGGTGGGCCTTCAAGGAGGCCTTAGGTCAGGAGGCTGGACCAGGGCTGGAGGGAGGAGGCCCCCTGCTTCCCACAGGCACCTGGCCAGAGTCTGCCCTCAGCAGCGTTCTCTGCTGGCTGGGGAACTGTCGGGAAGCTGAAGCCTACAGGCCAGGTAGGTCCACAGCCTGGACCAGGGAGGGCCAAGGCCCTGAGAGAGCTGGACATCATGGGGTGCTCGCTGTGGCACCTGTGGGCTGGGCTGTCTGCCAACTTCACTCTGAAAGTGCAGTTAGGGTCCCGGGTGGGCGCCAGCCTGCAACTGCAGGGGCAAAGAGGCGAGGCCACACAGATCAGAGGGCAGAGCACTTTCAGGATACAGCGGCACGGTGGAACCCTGGAAGAGAGGCTGTGCGCAGGGGCCCAGCACCAGGAGGCGACCAGGTCCCCTGCTTTATCCCACAGGCCAGAGAGCAGAAGCGAGCCACCGCGGCCACGGCTCCCTGTGCCCACCAGCAGGATGCCATGTGGCGTGGCACTCCTGCAGAGCCCGCAGTTCTGCCCACCAGCGTGCACCAGCAACGGGCCCTGCATCCTGCCTGACCTCAGGGGACAGTCTCTGGAGGGCCGTGAGGAGGGTCACGCAGGAGGACACATCTGGATATGGAGGTCATGGAGGCTGGAGGCCACAGCACAGAAGCTACCTTGGCCCCTAGGGCATGGGCCACACCACGGTCAGATCGTCCAGCACGGGCTGGTGGGGACACCAGGCCCTGCTCCTGGATGCCTTCCTGCCAAGTCACAACAAGGACTGGCTTCTCGTGCAGCAGATTCCAGGACCCAGCCACGATCTAGGAGGACGGAGCCACCTCTGGACGCCCGCAGCACAGCTCTGCCACACTGCACAAGGGACAAAGTGCTCTTCCAGAGAAGTTGGTCTCTGTCACGTCTAACAGCCCACAAACATCAGAGGCTTTGCAACCGTCTCGCCTCTGGGCCCACAGGCCTCTCTTCCATGCTCAGCAGCACCGCGAAGGGTGTGCGAAGCTGCCCGGCCATAAGTGCCAGTGACAGTCTTGCCTTTGGTCTCCTGTACCCGACACACCCCGCTCTGAAGCAGAGGTGCGGGAGCCAGGATCACCTGGCTGCCACAGGCCGGACCCCAGGCCGCCCTCGAGCCTGCTCCACAGCGGCGCTGAGTGCCGCCAAGTTCCAGAAGCTCCCTCCCTCCACGGGTCAGATAAAAGCCCCCAGAGCGCCGTCCTCTACCTCCGCCATGAACCCGAGGACAGCAGCTCTGCGTCCTGGGGCCTGCTCCAGCCTTCACGCCTCGCCCTGCCTCTAGGCTGCTCCTTGGAATCCTGTCCTCTGGCAGAGTGCCCTCGACATCTCCTGCGTCTGCATTCCAAAGCCATCACTGCCCTGGTCTGCAGGTCACACTTCCACGTGTGGCCCCTGTGCCCAGCTTCTGCCCCTCCCTGGGCTCCTGCTGAGTCCAGAAGCTGAACCGTGGAAATGTCCCAGCCTGAGGCTCAGTCCCCAGGTCCAGCTCTGCAGCACCATCTGGGAAGCAGGGCAGAGCTGCAGAGAAGTGGGGCTCAGCCCCTGCGCCTGGCGAGGGAGGGCTGTGTGCACCAGGAGACCCGGAACAGGAAGGGGGGCCACGGGAGGAGCCCATCTGGGTGGCCTGCCTCCGACATCTCCAAAGGCTGCCACCCTGGAACACAGGTTGCTGCTCCCAGAAGCTACAACCCACCAGGCATCTGCCACCAGGCCTTCCGTGCCAGCCCAGGGAAGAGGAGCTGGTCCTGAGGCCACCCAAGCGCTTCCAGGCTCTCTGCCGACTCTGCCCTGCGTGCTGGGGCTTCTGCCTCCCTCCACTCTCTGTTGGGAAGCTGGCTTCTCCTGTCCTCTCCTCAGGAAGGCCATCCTGCACCGCTCAGCCCGGGCCTCAACAAGACGGGGTTGCAATCTGTCCACCTCCGCTGCCCAAGCCTCCATCAGGTTATCTCCACAGATGGTATGGAGGGCTCTGCCCGGTTGCCTCCAGGGCCCTACCAGCCCCCGCTTAACTGACTACGGGGCCAACACTGCCCCAGCCCTTCCCTTGCTCCAGGCTGATGTGAGGCCTAGAGTGGGCCCTGCCAGCAGAGTTCACTTTTCTGGGTTAACACCAGGGGCGCCGTGGGGAGACACCTACCCAGGAGGGTAACAGACCTGTTCGCAATCACGCCGTAAACCAGAAGGGCTGCGGTCCTCAGGCGCCTGAGGACCCTGTCCAGGGGTCGGAAGCCACATGCTGGGGTCTCTAAGGACAGCTGGGGACAGATTTCCACTCTGGTTTATGCCAAATCCTCAGCTGTCTGCGCCATCCTGGGGATCACACTCCACTGAGGCCACCAGCCTGCCTGCACACACGTGTGCACATGAGCACACACAAACATGCTCACCCTGCCTCCAGCTGGCCACTGTGGTCAAAGCCCCTTCCTGCTGTCCAGCCCAGGAATTGGGGGCACCCGCCTGGCCAGCTGCAGCATCGGCAGACCACCGCTCGGCTCTGCCAGACTCCCTGTCTGCACCCCACCTGAAGCCCGCCTGGTGATGGGGAGCGGGACTTCTCAGCATCCGGCCTCGGCGAGGAAAGCAAGCCACGTGGCCTCGAGTCCCTGGGCCAGCACACTGGCAGTCCAGAATCCAGCCTCGCTCGGTCCTCCCCAACCAACCTGTCCTCCAGGGGCTCGTGTTTGAGGGTGATGGACGCTTTTACGAAGGACACAGCTTTAAACAGCAAGCTAATCCTAGCAACGGGGGGAGGGTAAGAAGAGTTGTCAAGTTCATTCCTCAAAACAATGATATAAAAATAATTTTAATTACTCCAAGATGTCGCTGCCACAAAAATAGCTCTAGGATAATATCTTCTCCCAAACGCGAGGGTCACGTGGCGCTCATGTGGGCCGATGGGGGCTGGGGCAGGCGCGCGGCCCCCGGAGCAGCAGCCTCAGCCTCCGCGCAGGGCGGCACATCCTCGGAGCTCGAGTGCAGGTGCTGCAGGAGGACCCGGCTTCCTCCGGGGCTGGGAACAGGCACGGGCACAGCAGCATCGTGGCCCTCAGACCACACGGCCTAGCAGCGCCCGCAAGCCAGCTGCAGTGCACTTCCTGCGAGGCCGAGGGGCAGGCACAGCTGGTCCCAGCACTTCCACAGGCCCTGGAAACTGCCCACGGGGCAGAAGGCCAAGACCTGCCATCTGAACCCCAAGTGCATAGCAAAGAGCTGGTGCCCGGCTCACCAGTGGGGTGTCCACAAAGCACCACAGGCTCAGAGGCTTCAACAACTGAAAGTTACATCTGCCTGTTCAGGCTGAGTCCAGGGTGGAGGTGTCACGGGGCCAGTTCCTCCTGAGCCCTCTTCTTGGTCTGCAGATACCGTCTTCTCCATGCGTCCTCACGTGGTGGCCCCTGAGGGTGTCTGTGTCCTGATGGCCTCTTCCAAGAAGGACCCCAGCCAGACTGCACCAGAGCCCACTGTAAGGACCTCAGTTGACCTGAATCACCTCTCCAAGGACCTGTCTCCAAATCGGGCTACGCTCTGAGGAAGGTTAGGACTCCACCTGTACTCTGGGACACTCAGGTCAGCCCATGGCGGGCAGGAGGCGGCATTTGGCACAGAGCATGCTGGGTTCAGAACCAGGAACACAGCCTCGGGCGAGCCCTCTTCTCTGCAGAACCCACCCAGGTCTCTGCGCTCCCAGTATGGCCCACCCCACCCACCAGGACTGTGTGTCCAGGGCTGAGGACCTCAGGCCTCAGTGTACATCCCCTGTCCTCAGCAACAGCTCCTCAGGCCATATCGAGTAGGACGAGAACCCAGCCCAGGACCAGCGCACCAGCCCCAAAGCAGTGCCTCCGAGCCAGGCAGGGGCAGGGAGCGCCCTGTGGACGCCGTGGCAGGCTCTGCCTCACACGCAGCTCAGGCAGGCCCAGGGGCCCGCAGCACCAACAAAACCAGACAGCTCTCTCAAAGTCAAGTTGTTACTTAGCAACCCTGACAGGTTACCGTGGTGGCTGGTGGGCTAAGCCTCAGGTGCAGCCAGCAAGAACACACCAAGGCAGGGCATCCAGACCGGCCAGCGACAACAGGGGTGCCAGTCCAATCTGAAGCCAGATGCAAGACCAGTAACGTGTCCTTAGATACGTGTGTCCCGGGTGACGCAGGCTCCTTTCCCTAGGAGACCCTTAGTCTGAAACTGACTTAATCGGTGCACTACATTCTGCTGCCGACTTCACCCGACAAGCCTTGCTGCTCGCTGGCACGGCGGGCTTCATCTCGGGGGCGAGCCCTACAGCAGGTGAGTCTCCCACAGAGGGTCCAGTGGGGTGGGCACTCTGCTAGGAGGGGCCATGGTAGAAAACCTGCTCCTGGGCCCTGGCCCTCAGGAGCCCTGCCCAGTCCAGGGGCCTGCACTCTGGCTCTGAGGGGGAACACAGTGATGCCCACCCCCGAGGCCCACCCGGAGGCCTCGCTGGGTAATGCTCACCAGACCTTCTGGCCCTTCCAGACACGTCACCTGCCACGCCACCTCTAACAGGGACGTGAGCAGTGACGCGTGGTGAGCAGCAGCGGGTGACCCAGGCTCCAGGAGGTACTGCTATGAATGCAGACTTTGCTGAGACGGAGCCTGACCCGCCCCTGCGTATACATCTGGGGCCCCTTCAATGCAGGCCAAGGTCAGGCCACGCCATCCCTCAGGGCACCGCCTGGCTAGGCCCTGCGGTGCCTGGAATCTAAACACTTGGGGCCACCTCCACCCACTCCTGGGCTCAGGTCCACACCAGCCCTCCCATGAGGACCCTCGGCCCAGTGCCACAGCACCTCGAGACATTACAAGGGGCACATGACCCCTTGCTACAATGTGCCACGTCACGCTCAAAGTCCACGCCAGCTCCTCCTGACAGCCTCCAAGGCCTCGGCCTGCCCCTGCCCTGACCTCCTGGCTCCAGGGGGCTCCCGCCTCCTGCAGGCACACATGGCAGGCAGTGCCTCGCCTGAGTACAGGTACTGCCTCCTAGGGGAGCAAGCGGCCAGCTGCTCACCCCCTGGAAGCCTGGCTCCTCAGTGAGGCCTGCCCATGCTGATTCTGCAAGGGACCTCCCTGCCCCACCGCTCCCAAGCCCCTGGCCTACTGTGCCTCCCATGCCCCTCTGCAAGCTTCCGCCTGCCCTACTCAATGCCTGCTGGGGTCCCCTCTGCAGCAAGTGCCCTTGCAGGCACCCCAAGGCCCTGGGACAGTGCTGGAGACGCAGGGCACTCGACGAAGACTGGAACCCCATGCTGTGCCACGCAGCACGTGGCAGAACAGCCGCAGGAAAGAGCCGGTGCTCTCTGGGCACCTCCCACAGGCCGGGCTTGAGCCCTCATGCTCCGCCGCACACAGCCTGTGAGTCGGGCCTGAGAGGACGGTCCAGAGAGGTCGCCCAGCCACGCAGGATCAGGCCTGGACTGCAACCCATCAGGGCCCAGGCGATGCTATCCCCACCCTGAGAAGCATGGGAGCTGCCTGTGGTCACCGAGAAGCAACCTTTCCCACGGCTCACACTGTCCCTGCCCCAGCAGCTCTATGCAGACCACCAGGACAGGACGGGTGGAGCCCCACTTTAGGGCGGCTGCTGGCTGGTTCCTGGGGAGACTGCACGCTGGTGCCAGCAGTGCTCGTGGCAGGTCAGGCCACGTGCACAGTGTGACAGGCCTGCACACAGGAAGCACGGGGCTTGCTCACCCCGAGCCGAGGTCTTCCCACGGGCAGCCGTCACCAGGTCCTGACTGCAGAAGCAGCCTCCTGGCGGGCAGAGATGCACACTGCCAAGGGCAGAAGCTGAGCTCAAGGCCTCAGCAGACCCGGGCCCGAGCCAGTCCAGGGAGCAAAGCTGCTTGCGTAAAACCTGATTTTGGAGGGCTGGGACGTAGTGAAGCCACACTGTGTGGCCAGCAGGATCCCTGCTCCCGGCCTCTCACCCGGGCTAGGCTGGCACAGGCACACAGCGGCCCACTGGGCTCCCTGGCAACACCTCCCTCCCAGCCTCCCGGCAGAGCTGCAGCAGCCCCCGCACTGACACCCCCGTCCTCAGCAAGACGGAGGGCAAGCCCACGGCCGTCGAGGGGTGCGCAGGCCCAAGCAGAATGAGAACAGGGCCCGACTGCCCGCAGTGAATCAGCCGGACCCCAATGCCAAAGCCACCGCCGGGAGCAGCGGCCGAGGGGTCACCCCCCCAGCGGCGGGAAGGCCCTCGGAGTCACTCACACCAGGAAGAGCATGGCAGGAGGGCACAGGGGCACCTGAACGTAGGGTGACCACAGAGCTCACGGGAGCCATGGCCGAACACAGGAAAGGGAGCGTGACTCCAGCTACCCCCTCCCCACGCGGCAGCCGAGGGGCAGTGACTTGAAGCACCCACCCAGGCGGTGAGGCCACACACCATGGAGCACAGCAGACCACCGAGACAGAGGACACCGACAAGATCGGAGGCCCCAGAAGCAAAGGGACAGGAGGGGCGACAGGCACACGTCCCAGGCATGAGCGATGGAGAAGGCCGTGGCAGAGGCCGGCACGATCCGTCCCCCTTGCTGACAGTGCAGGAGGGAAGTCACTCAGGCAGAGTGAACTTCTCCCAGGGGAAGGGCCAGGAGCAGGGGCCTCCAAGACAGAGGTCACCTGACCTTGGAGGAGACCCACCTGAGGAAGAGTCCAGGCGTGACCACCAGCCCACAGCCCAGGATGCCAAGGAGGGTCTCAACCAGAGCCAGGGCTCCCTGGGCAGGAGGGAGCACCTGTGGGGCACCTGTGGGTACCTGTAAGGGAGGCCCCGACCTCCGCAACACCACAACGATGCCACTGAGTCACGCGGAGGCCAGCATGCCTGAGAGTGAACCCCCCACGGCCAACGAGGGACTCCGATGTCACCAGTGTCTCACTCTCGCCCACGGCTACCTGTTCCGGGTCACCCGCCTGCAAGCCTCACGCGCCCTCCTCCACGGGCTGAACACTGCAGGCTGTGAGCAGAGGAGTGTGGCCATGAGGACCGTCACGGCCGCTCGTCTCTCCCAAGGAGACGCGCCAGGGGAGCAAGAGCTTCCACACACAAGAGGAACAGGACAGGTAACGTGGACGTCACAGGCACTGCCCGGTGCTGCTCAGACCCCTTCTCAAAGAGCACCTGCCCTTGCAGAACAACAGCTGTGAGGTAAGGGGGATGGGGACAGAATGTTAGCAGGGGAAACGGATCGGTCTGTGGACGTTCAACAGCGGCTGAAACTAAACTTGAGGGGGAAGAATTCAAGTTTTTCAAAAAGGTGCTCTAACGACTCAACATCCACTCACAAAGGGAGGCTGGTGGAGCCCACACGGCAGAGCACTGAGGCCTGGCATGGAAACTCAAAGCAGGCTCCAGAAGGAGGCAGGCAGCCCTCCGCAGCCCTGAACCCCCCGCAGGACCTCACCCAACCTGCCGCTTACGCGCCTGCAGGGCATCGCCAAGAGCCAAGAGACAATCACCACCACGTGCAGAGCAAGGAAGGGCTCTCAGCTATGTAAAAACATGACCATCCGTACGCCGGGCCAGCCAGAGGCAGCATGCACCCCGGCTGGCCTGATCCAGCCAGCTGCCGGGACAACTTAGCAAGACCCTGTCGCAAAATGAAATAAAGTGGGTTGGGTTCTTACTACGTATTTACGAGTATGAAGGTATTTCCAAATAAAATGTTTTTAAAGTATTTTAAAAATAAGAATGAATGGAAAATAAAGGACTGGGAATGTAGCTACATGTCTGGAGTATGTGAGACCCTGGGTTCCATCCCCAGCACTGCCAAGGAAGAAGGAAGGATGGAAAGGGAACCTAGAGAAAAAGCAGGTCAGAAATAATGCACAGCCCCAGGTCAAGGCAGAGGAGATGAAATGGAAGTGGCCAGACCGACTGCCGCCAAGCTGGGCAGAGGCCGAGGACCGCAGGACGGGGGGAACCGTCCACAGCCCCACGCCAGAGAAAACAAAACATAACTGCTCATGTGCCCAGTGACACTGCCCCTAAGTCCTTCAGAAGGCAAGAACTCCGTGACACCCAAACTCGGCAGATTTGAGGCCACCTCCCTCCTGGAGAGGAAAGGGAAGAGCAGGCAGATACCTGCCCCAAGCACAGTGTGCTGTCCTTACACCTGTGCCACCTGTGCCACAGCGAGGAGCCACTGTACAGTTGGCCACAAGGTGACCCTACACGTCCCCTACGTGAAAGAGTTACAGGCCACTGCTGTGGTTGCAACCCAGAGAGAATGCAGGCAACCAAGAGGCCTTGGAAATGAAGCAGCACACGCAGATGAAAACAGCAGAGGCCAAGGCTGACGGACGGGTGGAGGCAACGGAGGTGGCGCTGCACTCGGGAACTGGCGGCGCCTCAGCATGGAAGCCTCGGGGGGGCCTTGTAACATGCTGGCTCTTCTTGCGCCTCCACATGTGCTTCTCCACAGTCCCACCTTGTCCAAATCCTTCCAAACCCTCCTGGGGCCGGCATCGCCAGGAACCCTGTATCCCTGCTGAGCTGGAGATCGGGCTCCCCCACTGTTCCTGCAACGGGACAAACACAAATGCAGACTCAGGCAGCTTTGCAGAAAGCCTCACAGGGAAGTGGGGTCGGGAAGTGGGGTCAGGAAGCGGGGACAGGAAGCGGGGTCGGGTAGCAGGGCTGCGGTGGGGTCCAGGACTGCGCCTCTCCGCCCATCAACGCAGACAAGGCAGCTCTCTGGGTGCCAGTTTTCTTGCAGACATGGCTGAGGGGCCCCTCCTCCCAGCTGAGAGGGATGAGGAAGCACCTGGGGCCCAGAGGCACGCCCTTCCCCCACCCCTCTCTCCCCAGCCCCAGGGCACGTGTCTCCCCTATTACTTCACCCCAGCAGGGTGCAAGGCCTTTGCTGAATTGATACCTGCCACCTCCCACACTCTGCTGGTGCGAGATCAAATGGTGACCCATGTGGCAGCAGCTCAGGGGTCCTCCACCAGGAGGTCCTGCCCCAGGAAACATGTGGCAACATCTGCAGACATCCCCTGACATCCACTTACAACAGAGGAGGGCACCTGGCAGGGAGAGCCCACCCTGCTGCCAAGGCCCTGCGGCACCCTCCACGAGCAAAGGGTTACTGGTTCCAAACGCCAACACGGCCAAGCCGAAAGGCCTTGCACTAAAGGTGAACACACGCCTGACCTACACCCAGCAGTCCCGGTCCCAGGTACACATATCCAGGAGAAAGGATGTGTATGTCTGTTTAAAAAAAATAAAAAATAAAAAAGGACTTTTTCAGAAGATCTATTTATAAACATCCCCAAACTGGGCCGTGGGTGTGGTGCACACCTCTAATCCCAGTGACTCGGAGGCCGAGGTGGGAGGATCACGGGTTCAAGGCCAGTCTCAGGAATTTGGCGAGACCAGGTCTCAAAATAAAAGCAAAAAGGGTTGGGCTGGTAAAGTAGCTGGGTTCAATTCACACGACTGGAAAAAAAGCCCCTCAACTGGAAACAACCCAAAAGTCTACAGTAGGATAACTACAGTACCCTGCACGGGGACCACCGTGGGCAACACGGGAGCAAGACTGCTCAGGAGCGCCGTGGACGGACCTCGCAGACGAGCAGGGCAGCGTGCAGTGACGGGGCCCTGAACCCAGCTGCCGCTGCCAGGTGCCGGACCCGGGTGGCAGCCACGCAGCGCGCCTGTGCAGAAGGCACTGCCGGGCACACGTCTCGCACCCCGGCCTGCCTGGCAAGTGGACTCGCCGCAAGCTCCATCCCACCCAAGCAGCACAGGCCGGCCTGCTGGCCCTCACAGGGCCCCTTCTCGTGGGCACGCTGGCTGGCGGCTGGCAGGAGCGCAGCAGGCACGGCTCTGAAGGCACCCTCACAGCAGACACCCAAAGCCTGGCCACGTGCGAAGCCCTGGCCTGGAAACCCTGTGGGCGCTGGCAGAGGAGCGAGGGCAGGGGTGCACCATGAGGCTTGGGCTCAGCTGGAGGCACAGGAGGGCACGAGCCCCCCGCCCCACGTGCCGCAGGGAGGCCTCCGCCCAGCACGCCTGTGAAGTGGAAAAGGAGACACCTGTGACCCCTCACCATGACCCCGGCACCACGGACCTCAGACACAGGAGGCCTGGGCTCAGTAATGCCGCCTGGCTATCCTGGGTAATGGGAGATCACAAGATTTTAGTTTCTTCATCTTTTTAAAAAATTTTCTAAAAGAAACAAATCAGTTGTTAATGAGAAAAAATATACAATCATAGTTCTTAAAAATAAAAGTAGATCTGAGCCTACAGAACTGGGTCAGGACTCAACTGCCCTGTCGGCATCCCAGAGGTCCCAGCCAGGCACAGCCAGGGTGCAACTCCAGACCCTTTGGCCCTGACCAGGTGCTGGCGGCAAAACTCCCCTCCCGGGCCGGGTCTCTAGAGCGGCATGCCGACCACAGGGCCAAAGGCAATTCCACCGGTGAATGTGAAAACGAGTATCTGAGAAAAGTTCCAGCTTAAGATAAATAAGTAAAAGGTGCTGCCTGTCCTGCATTGCCAAGCCCACCTGGGGCCAGCTCTTCCCACCGCCCCCACGCTGCTGGAATGGCACATTGCCTCTGCCAGCAGGGACAGCACCTCTCTGCCACAGAGACCCTGTGAAGATCAGGTGTGGTAATACACCAAAGAGCAATTACAAAGGTAAACTGGTGGTCAGCAATGTCACCAGGAGCCCGGGGCACCGGCCTGACTAGCAGGCTCCTGGGGCAAGCACCCTCGGGAGGGCCAGGGTCAGCCCTCTCCCAGGCCTGTGTGGGCCTGCTTGGGTGTCTCCAGCATTGCGCAGGGTTCCTCTCACAGCTCCCCAAGACCCTGGCTCCTCTGCACCACAGTGCCTGCAGAGCTAAGGCCAGACGCAGGGACACCTGACCCCACAGGGGCTCCAGGTGTGTGAGCGTGCAACGCCCATGGGACAGAGGGTCCCGGTTTAACTCCGGCCTTCAGGGAGATTTCCTCTTCTTGTTTGTCAGGAAGACGTCAAACCAACAGCAAGCTTAAAACAGAACACTCGGCAGCATTGATTCTCAATGCCCTGCGTCCCTCTCCAGCTTCCAAGGTCACGCCTTCACCGGAGGGTTAGAGGGCTGCTGGCGGGGCACAGGGGCTGAAAAAACCTCCCATGAAGTTCACCCTCTGACTGAGAGGGCAAGTCCCGCAGACCCCAGCCCAGCCTGACCAGGACCAGACACACCAGAGACGGGGGCCCTGGAGCCATGGGCCCTCTGTCTCCTCACAAGACAGAAGGGAGGAAGAAACAGAGGCAGAGGCCCAGAACACAGATGGGCCTGATTCCACACTGTTTCAGGAGGGAGCTGCAGGCCACGCTGGTTATCTGCACAGCAGGCTGGGAAGCTGACAGCTTGAGAGGCTATTTTGGGGGATTTGCTGCAAGCCTCGTTAGGAGTAGGTCCTGCGCCCCTGCTCCAGAAAGGGCTTCAGTCCCCGGGATGACCCTCCATACGCGCAGGGGTTAAGAGCCTGGCAGGCAGCCTGCTGGCAGTGTTTATATTTAAATCATCCCAAGGGGACCCACACCTCAGAGCACAGTCAAAACCTGGGGGAGGTGAGAGGGAGGAGGCAGGAGGTAACCCACCCCAACTGCTCCAGGAAGAAGATGCCGAACAACATAGGAGAGGGCCAGGACTCACCCCGAACTCACCGGAGCTGCAGAAACGCAGCCCCAGGGTGGCTCTGGATCCAGCTCTGCCCCTCCCCTCTCTGCTGTGCTCTCCCCGCACCGGGCCATCTGGCAGCTCCTACTGCAGCTCCAAACAGGATGGTCCTCAGTGATCACATCCCTCCTGCACAGGGACCCTCTGCAAAGGTCTGCAGGTCCTCAGAGGACTTCAGGACAAACGTTAGGATCTCTTTCTGACAGAACAAACCGACTCAACTCAAAGGAGCACAGCAATGCGCACGTACACGTAACAGTTACTTACATGTCTGCACATTTACATACAAGCGTGTACAGCTGTTTTCACAACGGGGTCAAGGCAAGAGAATCTCAGATAGGTCTAGAATCTGGGCTTTCATCCTTGGACGGCAGAGCGTTTCAATCACAAATGTTCTATTATGAAAGCAGATTACAGATCAAACTGTCACGCTCTCGGTCTCCTCATCCCACTCAGGGAGACTTATCAGGAAAAACTGGGCAACGATAGGGGAGCAACACAGTCTGCACTCCTTGCAGTGAGGAGCAGCTGACTGCTGGGGTGTCTCGGATGCCGGCTGTGGATAAGACTGGCAGACTGAGTCTCTCTGCTCTCAGAACACTGGGGTGCAGCTTCTGGCCTCTTCATAAACGCATCCTTCTCTCTCCGAGCTACCAGACACAAGGACTTTCTCTTACCATCTCTTTGAAGCCTCCATAAATTACCTTCCATTGTTTCAGGGAAATCTGACTTCAACCTTAACCAGGCATCAGCCTTTACCCTCCACCCCTTAACCCAAATTTCCTTCAGGGAGAGAGTGTTGCAGAGAGGAAATTCTAAATGAGATCTGGATTTAGAAGACAAGCTCCCACACAGAGCAGGAAAACAACATCGGATATAAATACCAACAGAGCACGTGCCTGCCTGGGAAAGGGCTCCACTGTGACTCTCAGGTCCAGGCACAATCCAGTGGGCATCTGCAGGAAGCAGAATGTGAACCCAATGCCCAATGACACAGGATACTGCGCTTCATGACCATAAGCACTGCCGCGGATAGATCACAGGGCTCTGCTTCAGAACATCCCCCGTTATAGGCTACCGAGAAACATGAGATTGCTTTAGAATGTATTTCAGCAACCGGCCTTCTTGCTCCAGCAGAATCACGGCTTACATTCACAACCAGGCCCAACCCTGCACAACTTCCCTGTTTGACCTGAGACCTAAGACACCTGCATGGTTCTCCCAGGTTGGTTTATCTCTTCAGCTCTCCAAGACCAACTGAACCACAGATGCTCACAGCATAGTCTGTCCAACCAGGGCCCCGGTCTGGCACCACTCCTAAAGCCAACATGGAAAGCGGTTGTCCAGGATAGGAAGCCCTAATGGCACTCTGAAAGCTGGAGAGTGGTACATAAGGACTACTCACAGTGAGTGGTTCTGAAAATCTCCACACTGTTACCTACAGCCCAAACCAGCAGGCTTTAAGATTTACCCACCCCAAGCATTGCACAGGTAACTTGAACCCTCCAAGCCCAACTGCTGCTCATCACATCCAGTGACTGCAGCCTGACACAGGCTCACAGACCACTCCCTTCAGAGTCCAGCCAGTCCTCCCAGCCACCCAGCAAGCTGCAGCACCATGTCCAGAGCTAAGCCTGGGCTCCAGCCAGAGGCCCTTGGGCCTGCCCTCCCATATGCCTGTTCCTGACAGGTTGAAACACAAAGAGCCACAGGAGGAGAGGCTGTGTTTAGCATGCACAATGACCTAGGTTGGATCCCTACCATCCTCTCCCCACAAAAAAAGAGGCAGCCACACGAAAAGCTGCATCAGGCCCAGGGCGGCCACTCCCTGGCCCTCATTACCACTGTTTCTGTACCCAGAGATGAACATGGTGAGAGAGAACGGGCCTACCAGGGAGGACAGCTAGGAAGGAGGGTTTCCACCTTTTCAAAGAGCAGAGGCACTGAGCCACCGCAAAGTAGTGACATTTTAAAGCCCAACTCAGCAAGCAGGCAGCAGGAGGAATCCAAGCAGCCTCATCGGCCAGCACTCCAGTCACCTCTCCATATATGGGGGCATATCCCCACACCTGAAAGCACCTCTGTCGCAGCCCACACCCCCTAGCACTTCCATGTGAAAGTCGTGCTTCACGCTCCACATTCTTAGCAAGAAACCCCATGGCATGGACAGGGAAGTTTCCCAGATTAGCAGAAAACTAGCTCAGCCTGTAAAGACGCAGTGGGTGGCCTCTGGGCTCCTCTCTGTCAGGCTCCAACTGGAACCTGCCTCACCTCTGGCAGTTGGGCCCCTCTTGCCATCAGCAAAATGACACCTGGGCCCAGCCCCAGCCACGCCAAGCTTTCAGCCTCCCCCAATAGGGTAGCTCAACTTCACCAAGCCCACAGGTGTGCCGCGGCAGATGAGGGGAAGAACCTCTGGGATCAGTCACTGGTAAAGTGCGGGCGTGGCATCCACCCACCAGGAGAGCGCAGCAGGACCCTTTCCCACTTTACCTCCCAGCCCCCACAACCTCCTGAAACGCACAGGTGCCCCACGAGGCCCACGCGCCTCTAGGACCCGCCCGCCCTGCCCTGAGCGCTTGTCGCCCGGGCCGCGCCCCTGCACCCCGCAGCCACTCCTCACCACCGGTGTCCTCGAAGCGCGGGGGCGGGCGGTCCCGCAGCACGGCGCTCCAGCCCGCGCTGGCCTCGTCCTCCTCTGGCTCCTGCGAGTCGGGGTTGCCGGGCGGTGCGGCGGCCCCCGGGGGCGCAGGGCGCTCGTGCTCGTCGTCGGAGGAGGCGGCCGAGGAGGAGCGCGAAGCGGCCGAGGTGCTGTAGAAGGGGTTCCCGCCGCTGTCCGGGCCCGACTCGCCGAACACGTCGTCCGAGATGTGCAGGCTCTCATAGCGCGCGCGGGCCGCCTCGAGCAGCGCGGGTGCCCTCCTCCGCGCGCCCCCGCCGCCCTCGGCCATGGCCCCGGCCACCCGCGCGCCCGCCCCCCACAGCGCCTCCCAGCCGCACGCGCCAGGCCCGGGGCCCGCGCCGCGGCCCGCCGCCCCCCACCAGCGCAGCCCGCAGCACAGCGCCCGCCGCCCCGTGCCCGGCCGGCCCGCCGTCTTGGCCGCTCGGGCCGCGCCCGGGGTGCGCCTGGGAGCTCGGGCACCGCGGGCTGGGGCCGCGGCGAGAAGGGGCTCAGCCGGTTCCAGCGCCGCCGCCGCCGCCGCCGCCGCCGCCGCCGCCGCCGCCGCCGCCGCCCCCGCCCGCTGTGTCTCCGCCCGCTGTGCCTCCGCCGCGCCCGGCCGCCGCGTCCCCGCGCGCCAGCCCCGCGGCACCCGCGCTGCGCCGCCGACCTTCCCGGGCGCGAGCCGCCGGGCGGGCCCGCCTCCCGCACCTCCGGCCGCCGGCCAATGAGGAGCCCGGCCCGCGCGGGGGCGGGGAGAGCCGGGCGGGCCTCGCCGCGACGCTCCACCTCTCCGGCGGCGGGCGGGGCGCGCGGCCCGGGCCCGGGCGGTCGCCTGCTGCGGGGGCCGCCACCCGCAGGCCCCGCGGCCCGGCGCGGGTGGGCAGGGTGGAGCCAGGGAGGGGGACAGCGGCGCGTCCTGCCTGCGCCCGGCTCAAGCGCCAGCCCCGCCCGCTATCGCGTGCGCAGCCGCGTCCGGCGCCAGGGAGCTGTCCGCCCGCGGGTTCTGAACCCGCCGCAGAATCACTCGGTAGCGGCGGCCCAGCCGCGCCGCGCGCTCCTGTAAGCGCCTGGCTGCCTCGCTTCCGGGAACCTCGCCCGGATTGGGAGCGCCTCGCCGGTGTTTCTGCGGTCAGAGGCTAGCGCAGCCTCCTCTAGGCCCCAGTGACTGTGGCTGGCAGCGCTGGGGTTAGACAGTCGCCCTCATCATCTTTGAGTTGGACACCTCTGAACTCAAAATACTCGTTACTTCCAAAATATTGATGCCTCTTCCACTGCGTTCTAACATCTCTCCTTGCCCACGCACGGGACACACTCATCTGTTAGAATAAGGCACAACTACCCGACTGCGGCACTCTGGTGACAATACATTGACAGACTGTGACCCCGCTTCCTGGGTGGAATGTGTGGTGGTCTTCCTCCTTGATGGCCATACTTAATATCACCATCTTACCTTTTCTATCCCCTCCCCCTCCCGCAGAGTGCATTAAATCACATTAATAGTCATTGGGTCATGAAGTCACTTTCACTCAAATAGATCCACAAAGATATGAAGGGCTTACAAATTCTACTGAGTACAGTCTCAAAACCAAAGACATGTTGCTATTGCTTCCCCACCCCCACCCCCCTTTGGTACCAGGGCTTGAACCCAGAGGCACTTAACCACTGAGCCACAACCCCAGTCACCACCCCCAAGATCTCGCTAAGATGCTTAGAGCCTTGCTAAGTTGCTGAAGCTGGTTTTGAACTTTTGATCCTCCTGCCTCAACCTCCCCAGCCACTGGAATTACTGGCCTGTGCCACTGCACCTGACCATGTTACTATTTCTAAGTGCATAGAGAATGAAGATTTTGGACTAGTCTGCCAATAAGTGAGGTGGGTTCAGCTGGCAACAGTTCATGTTCTCCCCTCCCCAGCCCCTGTATTTCCTCCTCCAAATCAGGGGCTCTGTGCAGGCATGAATTCATGATAAACACTTTGACACTGTATATAAAAAGGAAGGGATTCATATAGCATTCTTGCTGTACAGATAGGCTGACAAATGAGAAAGTGTCTGCAAAGAATTGTGCCACAGAGAAGGGCTGGTTTCCAGCTGACCTGTACACTTCACTGGACAAACCAAAGATTGTGAAGCAAGAACAGGTCATCAGATTGGTCAGAGCAGTCATGGTGAATCACAGGTTGAAGAAGCCAAAGCAGAGTGAGGTCTCACAGCACAAGCTCAGATCCCGCAACTAAGCATCATATAAGATGCCAAGATTTCCTATTATCTATTAAAAATAATGAAATAGGAAAAACAACTGGATGGGATGGGAGGGGTAGAATCTACAGGAAAGAGTCCCTCCTTCCCCAGGTAGCCCTTGAGAAAGTCAGCCACTGAGTGAGGAGCACTTTGCTCTCCAGAGGCAGCCAGAATGGAGCAATACCACTCTGAAGACAGAGACTCTTCACTGTCTCCAATTTGCATTTGTGTGGTGCTAATCCCAAAGAAGTGGGGGGCCTGGGCTCAGTCACTCTCTTGAGGTAGCCACATTAGGAAGAGGATCTGTGGTCACAAAGGAAGCAGACTTGAGAAGTCAAATCCTTACCCCAGTGCTTGCCAAATGAAAGCCAGGTGACCATTACAGCTCAGATGAAGAGTTTAGCATGTTATTGTGTTTAAGCACAAGTTTCTCAACAAGAAAAGTAAAAATATTTCAGCCTTTGGTAACTGCTCCTCACTGTTCCCATCTGCTTGGTGTCCTCCTCCATCAGAAGTACTCACTAGTACACTGAGATCGTTTAGCTCAGAATCATTTGAAAGCATCTTCCAAATGACTTAACATTGAAACATAATTCAATAATCTTAGATTAATAATGTGTTTTTAGTTTACAGTTTTTCTGAAAAGCTCCAGGTGGTAAAAAGCAAGCCACTGTATAACAGACTCCTCAGGTTTTGTTAGAACCAGGTTCAAGCATTCATGTGACAGGGCTGATCACCATTTTTTTCTTACGTCTAAGCCTCCTTGTTACCCAAGTCCTGGGCAAAGGTCCCTGGCCAGACTGAGGACAGGCTAGATAAACGAGATGACATGTTGCTGTGTCCATGCCCTGTTTAATCATTTCCTGTGGCTTTCTGTTGCTGTCCAGAGTCAGCATGGCGTCAAATACCCTCTGCATTGGAAATACTACCAAAACCCATGGTTGAAGACCCCAGCCCCAGTGGTCCCAACAGACGGACTCAGCCACCTGTCCCTACATGTCAATCAAAGAGGGCAGAGGTGGTGAGGCAGGAAAGGCGCTGTCATCAGTGTGGCCAAGCCTGGGAGAATGACGTGGGGGTGCAGTGATCAACGCTCTGTCTCCAAGGGACTGACAGAGCTCTGAGGTTTTATAGAGAAGGACAAAGAGAAGGGCTGGGGGCTTGCCGGGCTGTGGGGTGCATGACTGGCAGGTGGCCATCCTGGTCAGGCCATGGCTGGTTGCTCCCCATCCCAGCACAGTTCTGTGAAGCTCTGGCAAGGTCATCAGCACCTAGGGGGCGATCTGTCCCCTCTTGGGCAGCTGCTCCCACTCTGGGAGGAGCTCACCAGGAACCATCTGGTCTGCGAGGCTCACTGCTACCTGCGGGTAAAGATGCCCACCAGCCAGGCCTGAAGTTCCTGAATCCAAGGTAACTGCAGCAAGAAGCAGCTCAGAGAAAAGAGGCAAACGGCGTTGGGAGGGACACAGTGGAGAGGGTCTGGTCAGTGGCCGGACCCTCCTTCATCCTCTTGACGGTATTGGGAGCTCTGGTTTTACGTGTCACAAAGAAAGAAGTGCTGCCCAAAAGAGCTGAATGAGGATTTCTTTCCTACTGGAGAAGCTCTTGGGTAACCATCTGGCTTTTCCTCATGTTCCACTCCAGTGCGTACGCGAAGGTGAAGTTAAAGAGACGGGCTGACACCGGAGCCTCGGGATCCCTCCTGTGCCCTTCACCTGCAGCTGAGATGCCGGGCCTCTCCCACACCGTGCTTCCTGGAGCCACCGCATCGCTCAGGAAGGGCCACCCTGCATCCAAGCTGCTGCGGCTCCACGAGGCTGGATTCTTGCGTTGGTTTGGTTTTACCTGATCCATTTTCCTTCTTCAAACAGTCCTTAAAAATCCTCAGGGCCACAAGGTCAGGTAGGACCTAGGAATAGTGACTGAGTGGCAAGGACTAAGGCTGTGGCAACTGCATGGTGACTTTCATCACCCAGCACAGACTAATTAGCTAGAGATGGGCAGGAAAGGAAGACAGGGCATGGGAGAGGGGAGCAACTGATCAGTAACTGACCCGGGTACCAGTCTCCGAGAGCCAGGCACTGGCTCTGTGCACCTTCGGGCACACGTTATGTCCCCAAGGTCAGGCACCTGCAAGCTGCTCTGAAGGTCGGTTGACCATCATTTGACCTCTGTCAGTGGACAAAGTGACCCAGATGAGCAGGCACGTACCCTCAATTTCATAAGAGCAGGCATGTGACTTCCCCCAAACGGGCATCAGCTACACAGAGGGCCAGGTCCAAACAGGTGAAGCAGCTGCTACTCCCAGGTCTCCTGCTACTGCGAGCCCCCAGCCCTCTGGAGCTTAAGCATCCTGGAGCATGGGAAGTGCTGTGCTTTGCCTGCTTTCTGGAAAGTAGACTGGAGAGGAGGAGACCAGATGGGTACCACTGCAATGGTCTGGGCCATGGACGGCCATGTTTGGGACCAGCTAGTAGGGAGGGCTGGTGCAAGCTGGCTGGGTCAGACGTACTTTGAAGGTAGAACCGAGAGCTTTTATGAAAGGAAGAAGTGAAGATGGCCACAAGGAAGACGAGCCAAGCACAACTCCACAGCCTCTGGCCTGAGCAACTGCAGGAGCCAAGGACTGGAGTGGGAACCAGGACGCTGGTTTGGGACCTGTTGGGTGTGACTTGTCTGAAGGGGGCTGGAGAGCAGGCCTTGGAGACAGGAATCTGGAGTGCAGGGACTAGCCAAAGTCATCAGCAGGTGGGTGGGAGGGATGTGACAGATGAGGTCACCCAAGGCTGGCATGAGAACAGGGAGCTGAGGACTGGGAGGGCCTGAGAACCAACCCAGTGCCAGTCCTGAGCCTGAGGAAGCTTTTCAGTAGGAGGCAGGCCTCTGTCAGAGGCTGAGAGTGGGCAGCAAGTCGCCACAGTGGGGACCAGCCATGATCTCCATGGGTTCAGGGTCCTTGCTGCACTGGGGCTCAGTAAATAGCACCCTCAGATTCAGCATGGACAGGCTGAGGACCTGGAGCTGAAGGACACAGAAGAGCCCGGAAGCAAGGCCTCTGGCCATCTCCTGTCCTGCTCTGCCCTTTCTCCTTTCTCCACAGGGCCGTCAGAGAAACCAGATTCCTCTCCCTCCATGGGTCCTAGAAACCAGACTCCCTCCCACAGCCAGCCATGCAATCTGGAAGCATAAGCCCAGCCCCAGGCCTTCCGTGTGGGCGCTGGAGATGAGCAGCCATCTGCCCCGCCTGGCCTGGGGGTAGATCATGAGACCCTCCTCCAGGGGGGCCTGACACACTCCGGAAGGAAGGAGTGCTGAGCAGCGGCCAGGCAGAGTCCAAGCACTCCGGCCTTGCCAGGTCCCTGGGGCCTGTGTCCACCGGGTCAGACCTTTTCTGTGCAGCCCCGTCTACAGGACTGCCGCGCGTTATCCAAGCTGAGCGTAAAACCCGTCTTCCCCAGGCCTTTGGGGCTTCACTTCTGAAAGCTCCTGTGTCCCGTGGAGCTCTGGTGAGAGGATCTGTGCCCTCCTCTTGCCAACCTGGTTTTGTTTAGGAGGTCGGCCATGCCCTCGTGATGGGTGATGAGGAGTCTCTCCTTTCTGCTTAAATGGCTGGGGCTGGGTGCATAAGCAAAGTGCTTACCCTCACCTTGCAGGGCAGTGGCCGGAGGACCTGGGCAGGCACGTCCTGGGTTCCGTGGGCAGCTGCTGCCTTCCTTCCCAACTCCCTGCCCTCCCACTGGCAGGGTATCAGGGTAGCAGGGTCCAGGCCCTCGGCATCAGCATCCCCCCGAGAGTAGGAAGAGCACCACCATGTCTGCACCAGCTACAGCAGACTCTCGAGGGGTGCGATGGGGCACTGGTGGCTTTAGGGTGTCCAGGAGATTCAAAGTGCAGACTCAGGCTCCCTGGGCCAGGGGTTTGAGGAGAGTGGGAGACTTGGTTGGCTGAAAAGATGTACTTGGGTTGTGACTGAGGCTGTCATGTGAAATGCGCCAGGATGGCTTTGCCCCCCAGGGTCAGCCGCCAGGGCAGGCACGTCCACAGAGGGCTGCCATGGCCAAGGTGGGCTTTTTCCATGTGAGTCTGATAGGAAGAAAGAGAGCAGGGGAGCGGTGATAAGCCTGGGCCTGGGATCCGTGCACAGATTGGGGGACGTTTCTGAGATGTCCTGAGTGGACTCTCAAGGCTGGAGGCTAACGTGTCAGCGAAGCCCCAGGGTGACACTGAGCCTGTGGAAACCCCAGCTCGGATTCCACCGGCAGCTGGAGGCACCGGCAAGGCCTGCTCACAGCCACCTGCCAGAGGCCACAGGCCCTACACTGCCTCTCACACTACCCTGCCCCTTCACTGGTCCTACCGCCCCACTCAGCTGTGGGGTCCGGTGTGAACATCAGCCATGCTTCTCTCCCAAGATGCTACTGGAGAAAGCCTCGCCCTGGGTCTAGCAGGCATTCCTGACCCCTGCCAGCCCTGCCATGGGCGTGGAGGGACCTGTCCCAGACAGGCCTCTTGCCTCCTCTGCTCCATCCCCAACTGCCCAATACACCCTCTTGCCTAAGAGTCTTGGCTCAACACCTGCAAAGGAGGCCAACGAGGTCCAGGAAGGACAGTTAAAGGAAAGGGGGTGAGAGCCCGTCATCGCCTCCGGAGCTGTCTAGATATGAGTTTCCGCAAGGTAGTTCAAGGCAGCTGGACCCCGTGAAGAGCAGGAGCAGCTCCGACGGGCACCCACCCACCTTTCTTTAGGACTTGGAATCATGTTTTTATAAACAAGTGAATATTATGAGCTGTTTAGAGCAAAAAGAAAAAAACGGAGAGTACCCATGCTGCACCAAGGATTCCCTTCCTTTTTGGGACGAAGGCCCTCTAGGCTGCCCAGGCTGCCCTGAGCTGGAGATCCTCCTGCCTCGTCCGTCCCCCACCGCCCAGTACCTGGGGTCCCCGTGAGGGCTGCCGCGCCCGCCCCCTGGTTTCATCAACTCTGCGCCCCCAGTGACCACCTTCCCTTCCAAGTGCTCGCTGCCCACGCCACGTGTCCTCCAGCAGGAGGAGGCCTGAGGCCGTCCCCACAGGTGTTCCTCTGTAAAGGAAGAGGCTGGGGTGGACGCCCAGCCCTGGGCCTCTAGGACCCTCAGGGGCAGGCAGCTCTTCTCCTGCTTCTCTGCCATACTGTGACTCCTCCGGGGGACCTGAGCGGACACCAGGACCAACAGCACTATTCCAGTCTCCAGAATCACAAGCCCACTGCGCCTCTTTATGAGGCGTGTTCTGGTGCAGCAACACAAACAGATGGAGGCGTGACGTTCTCAGGCCCCCCGCCCTGTGGCGTGTGAGCCTACCACTCAGCCTCAGCCTCAGCAACGGGGCTCACGCTGTTTCCAGGGGAGCCCCTGCCGGCTGCTACCTAGGGCCTCCTGTCCCAGACCCCTGCCCCTGCCGCCTGGGATTCCATGCCATGACCCCTCCCTTGTCTGAACAGCCAAGTCTGGGAAATGGAGCGTCGAGAACGGACCCATGTCTCTGCTTTCTGCCACCTCTCTTTCCCTCAGTCCTTGCTGGCAACGAGTCTTGTCTTGTGCTATTAAGTGAAGCGGAACCCAGGGGTTGGGAGGGGCTGAGAAACGCTGAGGAAACCAGCCCATGGACACTGGAACGTGGCATCCAGCAGAGCCCAAGGCAGTGGCTGGCCCCTTAGTTTGGCACTCCAGGCCTGCCGGCGGTGGGGAAAGGCGGGGGCAGGCTGCTTCGTGGGGGCAGCTGCTGGCACTGCGAGCAGCCTGCCCCAGAAGCAGCTGGTTTGGGGTGCTGGTGCTCTGGCCTTGAGGGTCCCAGCGGTCTCCTCTCTGGAGTTTGTGTGTGAGCTGAAGGGCAGGGAGTGCGCCCGGTGCTGAGCAGGCTGGGAGCGCCCATCACACCCACTTGCGTGATCCAAGTTTGACAGCCTGGGAGTAAGCGACAGCAGTTCATCCTCAGGGTCCTGGAGGCTGGGAGCCCCAGGTCCAGGTGTGGCAGAGCCAGTTCCTCCCGTGGCCTGTCTCCTCGGCTCCCTGTGTCTGCTGCTGCTGGACACCAGGGTCTTCATGTGACAGGGCGGGCGGGGTGGGTGGGCATGCAGGTGAGGTCTTCCTCGCGGCTCCCAAGATGTCGGCTGGCTCCCAGAGCGAAAGCAGGGTTTGGTCTTGTCGGCCACTTGCAGGGATGGGCTGTCCATTGGGAGCATGGGGTCAAGGCTCTGCCCTGTGCCATAGAACAGAACTGCAGCTGCCCAGGACAGCACAGCATCCTGACCTCACCACACAGAGCCCACACAGCCAGTGGTGGTCCCTCCAGGCCCCCACAGTGCCATCGGCCATGAGCGCAGGCACATAAGCACGCTTGCCCTCTGTCCCCAGGGTAGTCACTGCCTCATGTCCTCTGCAGGTCGTCCCTGTGTCTGTGTCCAGATCTCCCTGTGTCTGTGTCCAGATCTCCTCTTCCTGCTAGGACTCCAGCCGGACTGGATCAGGGCCACTGTGAGGACTACCTCTCCAAACTCTGCAAAGGCCCCATCTGCAGGCAGCCACATTCCGAGGCCCTGGGGTCAGGAATGGACACCTGGATCCGGGGCCATAGCAGGCAGACTGCCGAGAAGTGAGGCACATTGAAAGCCAGGAGTGTCCGTGATACCAGCTGAGATGTGCACACAGCCCCACGGCAAGGCGCCCTTTGACAGGACGAGGGGCCCGGGGACTTCCACACAGCCACCACAGAAACCGACCAGTGGCTTCCCGAGTTGGGATTTGGCCACCTTAGTTCAGTGACAGTGAAACCAGCCTGGGCTTTTCTTTTGCTCTTGTGGAAAAAGAGTTGGGAGTGGACTGAGTTCTCAGCGTCTTGCTGGTGTTTGTTTTCCATCGCGCACAGAGTGGTCCAGACCTGATTCAGCTCCTGGCTTCACAGAGCAGGAAGTGGCTAATTACGTGTCACTGGCCACGATGTGCCTTTTTATTGTTGCTACTATCTGTGTTATTTTTAGACATAAGAGACAAGCTTCATTCAGAATCTAAAGCTGATCAAATGGAGGACGTTCATCAGGCGACCCCACCATTCACTGACACATTCACCAGGCCCCCACTCTTGTGAGGACTCTGTCTCCCTCTTGTCTTCATCGGGAACTTTTCCCTAGGAGGACCCAGGGGTTCAGACAGGGCTTTGAAGGAGTCCCTAGCTGGGTCCATTCCAGAAGGTAATGCTGGCTCTGCAGAGAACACCGCTCTGAGGCCACCCTGGTGCCTGATCGTGCCACCACAGGCTGCTGGGTCGCTTCCCGAGCCTCACCCACGGGACGCGCCGTCCTCACCAGCAGACAGAGGAGCCCCAGCCGGTCCCCAGGGTGTCAGGCGAGGGCCAGTGCAGCTCCAGCCATGGATTCCCACAGGCGGGGCTGGCTTTCGGCACACAGAGCCGCTGACGGGCGGACAGCAAGAGCAGGCTGGAGAGCCCGGTCACCTGGTAGTGGTCTCCATAGGTTTACGGTGCCTCTCTTCTGAAGCCTTGCTGGGGACACACCTGTAATGCATACCTGTCCACTCGTGTGAATCACAGACATCTGCCGCCCTGAATTTGGATGTCCATTGTAAGGATCCACAAAAGAAGAGCGTTTGAAAGGATGACTTCAGATTAAACAGAGGCGTCTGTACTTCCTTCCGACACCTCATGGACCGTACTCCAAACCTCACTCAGGAGGGCACTTGTAAAAAGAGCTCTACGGCAGGTTGATTTTTACTATTAAGCCCTAGGATTTTTTTCCAAAGTGGAAAAATAGAGGGTTTTTTGGTTTGGTTTGGTTTTGATACTGAGGATTGAACCTAGGGCACGCCACCTCTGAGCTACATTCCCCAGCCCTTTTTCTTTTTTATTTTGAGACAGGTCCTCATTAAGTGAGTGAGGCTGGCCTCAAAGTTGTGATCCTCCTGCCTCAGCCTCCCATGTGACTGGGGTTACAGGCATGGCCACCATGCCCAGCTCAGCAACCCACCACTTGGAAAACACGTTTCACTTAGAGTCACTGGTTTCACAAGCTTCTCTTAGCCAGTAGTGTTTCAAAAAGCAAAGTCAATGTCTGAAGTCTCCTTCCAGGTTCACAAAACCAGCTCCCACGCCGATTGTCGGGGTGAGCAGCAGCTCGGCAGCCCTGGAGGAGGCAGAACTGACTGCAGAGAGGACACCAGGCGCTCTCTGTGATCTGTCCCCGCAGAGGGCAGGGACCCACAGCCATCCCAGTTGGAATCCGGCACAGCCGACGTCTCGGCGGGCCTGGAGCAGGGCCAAGAGGCCTCTCTCCAGTGGGAGAGGGATGTCATCCTCCTACCCTTCGCTGGGGCTGAGTGTGAACGAATCAGCTTGCTACCTTGGTCCGTCTGAGCTGCTAGAACAAAGTACCGGGCGCTGGGGCTGTAAGGAAGTGAGTTTCTGTCTCCCGGTTCTGGAGGCTGAGGCCAAGTTCAAGGCGCCAGCAGGTCAGCTGGCTCCCGGCAGGCACACCGTCTGCTCTGCGGGGCAGCGTGTCAAGCCGCGAGCCCGGTGCTCTGGAGCTCACGGGGTCTCACGGCTCACGGTGAGGTTGGGCTTTTCTGCTGCTTCTGGTGCTCTGCCACGGCCGGGGCAGAAAAGCAGCGGCACCTTGACCTTGCTGCCTCCAGGGAGGCACCAGGGTTTCAGCCTGTCCTGTCCCTGGTGACGGCTTTGATGGCTCGACTGAGGCAGGGCCTGCCAATTCCCCCGTCGGGTTATGCTTTTCCCTTTCAAAATGCCTAAGTATTTTTCAAGGAGATACTTTGATACATTCCTTAACTGAATTGTTTTTTCAGATTTATTCTGGGGACTGAACCCAAGGGCACTTTACCACAGAGTCACACCTCCAGCCCTTTCTTTCCTCTTTTTAAATTTGGAAACCGGGCCTCGCTGGGTTGCCGAGACTGGCCTCACACTTGTGATCCTCCTGCTTTGGCCTCCTAAGTTGCTGGGATGACAGGTGTGCCCACTGCACCTGGCTATTTTTATGTTTCATGGACTTACGTTTTCCTATTTGGGGGCTACAGTCTGTCACATCATGGTGTTTGTGACAATCTGCTGGCCCAGTTGGACCTTTGGCCTCTGAGTTGCCTTCTCATGAGTGGACACTTCTCTTCAGTCCCAGATGCTCCACGTTTGACTGGCACTTCCCTGCCCAGCCCCAGCCTTGGTCCTTCTGGCTCCTGAGTTGGGGGTGGAACACAGAAGCCCAGACCCGGACCCCCACCTGCTCACGACTGCCTGGCAGGTTCATGATTCTGAGCGACAGGCCCCTGGTGACACAGAGGCACGGGCTGGAGAGTGGCAGCCTTGTGTGGGGGCCGGTGCAGGCTTGCGGGCAAGCTCGCGGAGCCTGGAGGAGCAGCGAGAGTGGGTCCGCAGGGCCTCAGGACGCTCTCCAGACAACTTCTACTCTGCCATACAGTTTCTTCTTTAAAGTATGATGATGAGGACAGTCCTGGGGTGGAGCCCAGGCCTCGGGCATGCTGGGCCAGTGCTCCCCACCGAGCTGTGCCCCAGCCCCATTTATTTTGAGGCTCTGGCTGTGTTGCCCACCGGGGCCTCGGATGGGATCCTCTGGAGTCTCCGGGATCACAGGTGTGCACCACCAGGCCCAGCGCCAATACTGCTTCTCGGAGTTTAATTAACTTTGAAGACCCTGAGGCCTGATAACATCAAGGACAGGCAGTCCAATCCAGCAGCGACTTCTGCAGAATCACCAGCACCGCACGGGGCATCATGAAGCGAGCGCCGACGTTACTGTGGCCCCGGGAGCCATGGGAGCAGCAGTGTAATTACTCTGTGGTCTGGTGACCTTGGGATTCCAATTATCGTGTTTCTAATTGAGTTTCTAATTATCGGGATTAAAATGGGCACTTTCTATGATTTTATGCTTACTGATGCAATCTGCAAACTCTGCGCAGATGGGCTTCACCCTGAAGTTCCTGTCACTGAGATGTTACAGGTTTGCCCTCAGGAAGAGGCACTACTCAGTTCCCTGCGGGCACCATGGGGGCTCTGGACAGCTTGGGAACTACCTACCTGTGCAGCTCTGACCGTGTGGCCTCCTGGGAAGGAAGGGAGGCCTGGCCAGGAGCTCCTGCAGGTGACTTCACAGTCTCAAGTAACAGAGACCCTTACCCTCAGTCTAGAAAATTCTACCCGACACAGGTACTCAATTCACATGCCTCCCCTGGGGTCTGATGCTCAGGACTCAGCAGACGAGTCCCCAGGCACCATCTCTGTCCAAGGGTGGCCTGTGTGGGCCTCAAACCTCACACCCTGAGAGAACCAGACAGACAGCCCCTACATGGCTTCAGAGAACGGGCGGAGCCGCCCGTGGGCAGGATCCACAGGTGTGGGCAGGGCCAAGGCCTGTGGGGCTGTGGCCCTGGGTCAACAGGGCTCTTCATCTGGGTGAGGGTGGCCGCCACAGACACACAAGCAAGCTGACCCGCCAAGCGCGCCATCCCAGACCTGCCCTGGGGCTTCAGGGACCTGTCCCAAGCTTCAAAGACCAGTTCTGAAACATCAGCCAAGGTGGGCAGAGAATCCTCTTTTCTCTTGGGGAGCCGTGTGAGTTGACGAAATGGAACCCCGTTGTTAGCTGAAGGTCTCGTTGCTTCTGTTCTCTCCCCAGTACGCTGAGGAACATAAAGCTCACCTGGCAGAATTCTCACCAGGATTTGGTAGAGAGGGTGTTTTGCACTCAGCACCTGATGACCCAGCATGGAGAGAGTGTTCCGTGAGGTTGCGTCTCTGTCTTGCTATTAAAAATAAAGACGATTCTCCACTCATTGCTTTCTCCAACTAATCGAAGGATGGGGCTGTCTTTCATGCCTGCTGGCAATCTGAGTATGCTTCTGTTCCCTAGATAGCGAAGAATTCGGTCTGTAAGACCACAAGTGCTTTTGACCTTGAAGCAAAGCTAAACTGGGTCAAACTGCATCAATTTAGATAATGGCAAAGTTACAAGTCAGCTCCGAAATGGGCTCCCTGAACCTCGGATCTGTCTCTTCTCTTAAGCGGTGACTTACGGGAGCTGCTCGTTGACAAAACCTCCTAAACACCGTCCTGCTGAGTCTCAAAGTAACTGCCTGCTAAGGCTCTGAATCTGGTCGTTGCTGTCATTTTATTTTCTCAGAAAACGGAAGCTGTCAGTGCTGTGGTGCATTACTGACCTGCCCGAGGGTCTCTGCCACCGCAGTGGCAGCCAGACTGGCTCGGGGACCCTAGAAGCTTGCCAGGCCTCTGCCACAGCTCCCTCCACCAGGGACGCCACGCGCGGCCAGGCCAGGCGCCAGCTCTGGCCAGGCTGTGACGGCAGCCCAGGCTCTGAGAACTGAGGTCAGCCACCAAGCCTGAGAGCCCGAGGATGCCACGGGGGATGAGGCCACCATCGCCACCTACCCACAGGGTCCAGAGCCTGGCTCTGGGGTGCAAGGCACGCGGCCCCTCGGGACCCTGGCCCTGCAGGCTGCTGTGCTCGGGCGCCCTGCCCTCCCCGAGAGGCCATGCTGAACAGGGCAGCATCCCTCACACTCCCCCTCTGTGCACAGGGTTCGAGGGCAGCTGGGCTGGGGACAGGCGGCAGGACTCTGGAACCAGGGAGAAGCAGTGAACATCGAGCGCCCCTCCCCAGGAGCTGGTGTGCCCACCTCGCCCAGCCCAGGACTCAGCAGACGAGTCCCCAGGCACCACCTCTGTCCCTAGCTTCTCTGTGGCCTGGTGCCGTGGGGGCTCCTGGAAGAAAGGTGCTGTGGGTCCCTGCAGTCCTTCTGAAGTCCCTCTCGGAGCCTGTGGCCTAGCGCAAGCGTCTTCCCGGGGTCTGGTTTCTTCTTTATGAAGTGGGGTGATAACATGAGCCTCAGAGGGTGGCCTGGGGCCTCGTGTGGGGAGACAGGCGGCCCCTGGTATGCTGTCCTCGGGGTGTGCCTGGGAGGAACAGCAGCAGTCCTGCTGAGGGGGACACACCTAACAGGACCTGGATCCCTACAGGTCAGCAAACACCCTGTGACATCTTCCACAGCGTCACCACCCATGGGACGGCCCGCCAGGTGGGTCCTCCCAGGAGACCTGCCGAAGACAGGGCAGGGTCCAGCCACAGTGGCACCTGCGGCACTCCCCTGAAGTCCTGGTTGGCTTCCTCCTGTGAACAGCTGTCAAAGGGGGTGCGGGGGAGGATGCTCCCCCAGGACAAAGTCCCCAGAAGACACCTTCCCGTTTCATGGCTTCCGGCCTCTGCACAAGGGCTTCTCACTTCTCAAGCAGGCAAGGGTAGGAACAAGCCCCGGGTGACACCCACCTGGAGCTGGAAGGTCTGTGGGGAGCCTCTCTCCAAACCCAAAGTCCTCTCTGCAGAGGCAGCAGGGATGGAAGACAGACCCACCCTGAATGCTCCTCGGGCCAGAGTCAGACGCACAGCACAAGCCACCCACTGGCGGCTCAGAACACCAGTCCACACGCAGCCGCCAGGGATACCACCCACCTGCCGGCAGGTAAGCACCAGTCCCAGGCAGAGAGCCGGCAGCAACTGTGCAGCAGGTGGCTCCTGCCAACCCAGCCATGGCCCTGGAGCCACAGCAGGGCTGGGCCGAGGGGACCAGCCCTCCTGCTGCACAGGAGCTGGCTCTGCAGATTGGAGCTGAGACCCCAGCAAAGTCAGGCTCTGATCCTCCCCTGGGAACCAGACGGCGCCTCCCCTGGGTCCCAGATGCATGAGGTTCCCAGGCCTCAAGGGAGCCTGAGCAGGAGGCCGACAGCAGCCGGCTCGGCACAGAGCACAGAGACGGTGTCATGGAGGGAGTGGGGAGGTCCTCCCTGCTCTCTCAGGAAGTGCTCCTGGGTGTGAGTGCACCCGCCTTGCCAGGCCACTGCCCAGTCCTCTTAGGCCTGCGGTTCTGCACAGGCGATCAGGGATGCTGCGTCCGACTGGGGCGTTAGGTGTGAAGAAAGTCCAGCCCTAGGCACTAGCGCGGCACTGCCGCCTCCTCTGTGTGTTCACAGGCGCGCCGGGCAGCAGGCGCCCAGAATCCAGATGGCTTGCCAAGAACGCCAAGCCCTGCTGCCGCCAGACACCAGGGTGCCACGCAGAAGGGCTGCGGAGCTCAGCAAGGTCAACAGGCCAACAGCAGGAAACCGGGAGGGCACGGGGTCCGATCTGCACTCCACGTACGAGCAGCGCTGCCTGGAAATTCCGTGTAAGCACATCTCCTATCTGAAGGTCACAACGGACAGGGCGGCGCTGTGCACACAGGGGAGCCAAGCTGGACGAGGCCTGGCCTTAGCAGCTCCGGCAGAAGTCTCCAGGGCGGGAGGCACGCACCCCACGCCACACCGTGGTCTGAGAGACTCGTGTACCACAGCTGGGAGGCCCAAGGACTCACGGTGCTCAGCACCTCCTGGGCCTGCACTTCTGAGGTGGGCAAAGCGGCATGGGCACTTGCACGCAGTACCGTACTGTGGGCAGCACACGCGGCGTGGACAGCTGTGCTCTGGCCAATGATGTAGACGTGGAAGACGTGGATATAGTTGATGTAGATGTAGATGACCTATAGACGTTGGCGACGTACAGACATAGACGACGTAGACGTAGATGACGTAGATATAGATGATGTGGACGACGTACAGATGTAGACGACGTAGACATAGATGACGTAGATATAGTTGATGTAGATGAAGACGACCTACAGACATTGGCGACGTACAGGCGTAGACGACATAGACGTAGATGATATAGTTGATGTAGACGTAGACGACGTAGACGTAGATGACGTGGACATGGACGACGTAGCTGCAGACGTAGGTGATGTAGAAGGTGCAGATACAGATGATGTGGATGTAGATGACACAGATGCAGATGACGTAGACGTAGATTATAGATAATGACATAAGCACAGACACGGACACGGGGGACTCCGAGCTCTTTGCACTCCAGCCGTGACTTCACATGAGCAGGTTAGGCAGCGATGGCACAGGAAGAAGGCGACGGGCCAGTGTGCATGTTAGCGCCCCAAAGACCTCATAATCCCGAGCACCACGGCACGGGTGTCCCGCACCAGGGCCCGCCCAGTGCCGCTGCCCGACGCACCCTCTGTTCACCCCCCCTCCTTCGCCCGCTCTCAGCATCCACCCACCAGGTTCCTGCTGGCTTCCCCTGGTGGCAGTCTGTCCCACTTGCTTCCCGGGTTCTGAGACTCGCCCTCCAGGTGGGACCCCCAAGCAGCTCTCCACAGTTTCCTCTCCAAGGCGCCGACTGAGACTGTGCGTGGTCGGAGCAGGTGCATCTCGGGCCCAGGTCCTCCAGGCGGCTCTTGACCCGGCAAGAAGTGCGGCTTCTGGCGCCTCCCTCTCCTCCAGCCCTGCATGGCGCCGTCCTGGGGTGGTATGGGCAGGGCCTCGGCAGCTGGGCGCACTCTGCTTGGAGGGGCGTCACCGTGTCCCTGTGCCAGGGCTCTTGGCAGCCTGGTGACGCAGCGTGTTTCCCAGACGCGCGTTTCCCTAGAGCCGTGAGGTTCGTCACGCCTTTTAACAGACGACTGGCCGTGTTTGAATTTGAACTAGGCCTGACGTGCACAGCTCGATGCTCTTCCTTCACTTCACTTTGAAATTGCTACACTTCCTGATTTTATTTTCTTTTAAAAACCCCTTTTCCTTGGCACAGGAAAATAAATACTTGGGCATAAATCTAACGAAATATGTACAGGACCTACATTAGGAAAATTATAAATATCTGATGAAAGAAAGCAAAAAACTAAGGCAAGATTCCTTGTTTGTGGACAGGCGGCCTCACAGCTGTCCAGATGCGGGCTCTTCCCAGACCTGTCAGATGCATGTGCTGCATGTCCAAATCACTGCAGGCCCTTTGGTGGACATGGACAAGTAGGTTCCAAAGCCCAGATGGAGAGACAAAGGACCCCAGGGTGGAGGAAGGAAAGGAGTCTGAGGCCACTCCTGCAGCACAGGAGCCAAGGTGGCATGGTACTGGCAGGGAGCAGGCAATGAGACCAGCGGGCAGAGAGCACCGGCAGGGACAGACCCACACGGACAGGACCGTGTGCAGAAGCCAAGCTACAGCAACTGGAGGCCCAGGGCCTCCAACACAGGCTCCAAGCTCACACAGACCCCAGCTCAGGCACCACAGGCCTGAGGACCCAGCTTCCCCAGGTATGGCAGGGCTTGGCTAGGGCTTTGTAAATCAGAAACACAGCACTGAAAGGAAGAAGTGGCCAGCTGCGTTCACTGCGCTGGACACCACTAAGCGAGGGGAGGGCTGCAGACGAGAGGCTACTTCCAAAGCACCTCTCAGAAGCGTGGTTCTGAAATCATGGCCTAACAGGAAGGAGGCTGATGACCCAGCCCCTGGCCTAGGGAGACTGACCAATGGCAAACTCTGCACGAACAGACTCATCTCAGGGTCTGTGTGAGCTTGGTGCCTTCCTCTTGCTGCCACAAGAGATCTTCTGTGTCTGTCCCCACGTCCTGGCATGGGGCTCCCAGTGCCCTTGAGGGTCCCAAGTGGCATGTTCTTCGGGGTTCCTAGGAGCCCCTTTGATCACAGGGAGCTCATGATGCTGGAGGCGTGTGCCCACCTGGGAGGTCCCCGTGGTCATCACCGTGCTACCGCTCTATGACCAAACGGTAGACAGTGGCCGAGCTTATCCAGGTTCTGCCAGCTGTTCCAGCAGAAGAAACGGGGAGGGCCTGGGAGCCCCTGCCTTGCAGCTGGTCAGGAGGTGCTGGGTCCAGGGACCTGCAGGGCGGTCCTGCGGGCCAGAGTCTTGGTGTGGCCCAGGTGATGGAGTCAGAGAGGCGTGTGGTCCAGAGTTCGATCCCTCTGCCCTTCTCCTCTCTCCGTGCCTGTCATCTGTGCCTTCTCCTGGATCCATGGGGCCCCACCCCACCCTGCAGCCACTTTAGTTTCTCCGGGTTCTTTGTTTGGAAAGTGGTGCGGATGTTCCCAGCTGATGGGCCCTGCTCCCACCACGATGAGCACCTGGCTGGCTCTTACACACGCTGCTGCAGTAAAAGCCTTTGCTCTTTCTATTCTTTTTAGAGCAGTTTCTGGCCTCACAAAAGCTGCCCTAGATCTTCCAGCGTACTTAGCTCATACGGACTAAAATTAGACATCTTGAAGCTCCTTTGGAACAGTAGAAAACAGGTGGCATCCACGTCCTGAATCTGATCGCGATGCTGCCCTGACCCAGGAGCCAGCGTCACTCATGCTGTCCTCCCTGCCTCGTGGTCTGGATCTACCTGACCGAGTCCATGCTGCCTTTCCTTCTCCTTTGACAGGTCTCTTATCTGCTCTCATTTCGGAATTCACTGATTCCTGGGATCTGAGCGTTGGTGCTGGTCACAATTCTGTGAACACTTCCTGCATCGTATTTTGGACAAGGGTCTTCTCTCCTGACTCCCACGGGCTCCTCGGACAAACACCACACCCCAGCACTTCAGCCTCTGCTTCCTGTCTCCCCTTTCATGTTTTCTCTCTTCTGTTTCTCCCACCTGCATTCCGAAAAACACTCTTGACCTGTCCTGGAGTTGATGGGATTCCTCCTCAGCCAAATTCGATGTGCGGTCAGTGCGCCCACCGAGCTTCCCTTCACCGCTCTTACCTTCGGCAGTCCTGCTGGTCCGCAGTGCCGCGGTCAGCCTGTGCTGTTGGCCTCAGCTCACGCCTTCAAGTCCTCTCTGAGGCTCTGATGCTCACAGGTGGTGCTTTGGTCTGTCTGTGAGCTGTGCTGTGAGCAGCCTGTTTCCCTGTATCAGTATCTGCAGAAACTCCTCAAGGCCCAGCTAGAAGCCCATTAAAAAGCATTTGCACTTGCTTTTCAGGGTCTGCAGAAGGTGCCGCGGGCCTGGGACCGGCTCGAGGACACTCGCTTGCTGGACTGGAAACTCGCATGGTACCTGGCCTGCAGCTCTGTGCTTGCAGGGGAAAGTTCTTCTCTCCTCAGCACCAGATCCAGGCGGGTAGGTTTCTGGACTGCACCTGCTGCCACCAGCTCTATTTCCGGCTCAGCGGACACCAGACTCCAGTGACAGCCCTCCGGGTTCCCAGCCCCGGGTGGGTGATTTGCCTGCCCCCGAGCACCCCAGCCCCTGGATTCTGGAGCTGCAGAGCCCACCCAGCTCCACGGTCTTGGCTTCACCTCTGTGCTTGTGTGTCGTCCAACGGGGAAAACAGAAAGGAAGGGTTTGGTGTTCGTGCGACCACGGGGTCATTCTGATCCTAGGTGAAATGCCCTAAGCTGCCTTTCTGACAGAAACAGGAGTTTAGCTTCTGATGTTGACAGAAGCGCTCTGGGGGCTCGGTGGTGACACCCCCCAGTGGCCACGAAGGCTCCTCAGGCCGAGCTCTCCTAACAGGGCCCTCTGACAGCCAAGGCAGGCGGTAGCAGAGGAGGCCGCTTCCACCAGGTGCCTGCCCTGGTGCCCTGGAGAGGTGGCCTTGGGGACGGGAGGTCTCCAAGCAGGACGTCTGCCGTGACCAGGGGATGATACAGAAGGCCACAGGCGGACCCTGTGGCCACTGTGGCACATGCCACACTATTTTTAACCTCCCCCGGGAGGGCTGGCTTTTCCGGGTTGCTAGGTAACTCATCTTCTGAGTGTTGACGTATCGGGTCCTCGTTTTAAGAGTCGGAGAAACCAGAAAACTTTATCAGCCAGCTCTGGAGTGTGGCCTTGGCACTGTCCACCTTCTACAGTGTGGCTATTTCTCTCTTAACCTGTGGGTGGGTGGAGTCAGCATGGCCACAACAGGGCTGGACCATGCTGGTCCTTCAGTGCAGACCCTCGACTGGCTTGTGGGGAAGGCCAGTCCAGCCAGCTGCTCAGGCCTGCAGAAGGTGTTGGAGAGTGGCTCGGGGTGCCACAGGAGTACCCGGGCGGGGAGGGTACAGCAGGCTGATATGACAGTGTGGAGGGCTTCCCAAAGTCCCCAGGCTCATGGTTACTGCTAGGCAGGTCCTCATGTCCCCTCGGCACTGGGCTAGGCTCAGTGTGAAATCTCACAGTGGCTCCAAATGTCTGGGTTTGGAGATTATCTCAATCGTGTTGGGGAGCCCAGGGTGCCACTTGGGGCTCCAGCTTCCAGTCTGTGTCACCCCCTGTCCGTGGGACTGACCAAACCTTATGTAAAGTGCTGGCAGTCACCGTGGAGTCCCTCCCCATGGAGACACATAGGACCATCTCTGACGCAAGGCAGGGTGCATCCAGGCAGCCCGCCCCTTCGACCTCACAGTCCACGTTCCCACCACCTTGGGGTCAGAAAGCCACCTCCGGGAGCTTGCCGTGCTTTCCCAGAGCACAGTGAGATGCCAGAGTCCTCCCCGTGTCTTGGCTTAAACTCAAGGCAGCAACTCCCCTGCTGCAGGTCAGAAGGGGCCTTCAGAATCTAGAGCAGTGAATTCCACCACTTTCCCGCCACATCACGGGTGCCAGCCAGAGTCCACACGCTCCACAGCACTCAGTGGCTGCACTGGATCTTGGAGTTGTGAGAGGAAATAGCTGACCTGAGCCTGGGAGGGCTGTCTCAGCATGGGGTGGGGTCCTGGGCATCTCTGCCCACCCTGGCCCCGCAGGCAGGGTATGCTATCCTGGCGCCCCAGGCAAGGTATGTTGGGAAGGCAGGTAAGTTGGTGTGGACTGATCTTGCAGTGATCACTGCTTCCGATCACCCACAGATCTGGCTGATGACTGAGATGTCAGGAGTCCTTGGAGCTCCTGACCCCGCCCAGCAGACCCTGCTTCCCACCCTGCATTCCCTGGGAGCCCCTCCATGAACTGCTCAGGTTGCAGCTTGTGCACCTCTGCTCCTTGCTGTGGAGATTCCGGGAGGAGAGGCACCCAATGTCACTGAGGACGCTGATGCATGCACCTAGCCCTTCCCTCGAATCTCAACGTCCACGTCAGAAGCATCAAGGAGGAAGAACATTCGGTCCCAGCACCTTGCCCAGCACACCCTAGAGAGCAGGGGGAGCAAGTGGAGATGAGCCCACTCACACACCCACTCACAGTGCCCACAGCTCCCAGCACACCTGGAGGGCAGGAGCAGCCCTCCCTGGACATTGGCCCTGCAGCACCCACTTTCTAAGGCAATCAGAGAGGAGCAAAAGGTCCCAGCGGTGGGGAAAGAAGAGGAAGGCCAGAATGTTCTAGCAGGAAGGCAGGGGCGAAACTTCATGTTCAATGGAAACAGCAATCTCCATATTACACCCCATTATTATGGGAGTCATGGCTCTAGAGGTCAGAAGGAAAGCTGCAGAGTGACACTCCCCACCCCATGTTCCTTCTGGAAACTGAAATCCAGGATTATGTAGGGCACATCAGCCTCAAAAATAGCCAGTGCAGGACTATCTTCCATGCAAGTCCAAGACTGGGAGAAATTTAATGGGAGAAGGAAAATGTGGCACTCTGGCCGAGGTGACCATGTGTTAACTGTGACCTTGGCAAGATCATCTCTTCAGTGTGACTAGGACTGACGTATGACCCTCAACCCATCACCACCACCATCACTACAATCACTAGTACCAACGCCACCACCATCACCACCACCATCACCATCACCATATCATCACCACCACCACCACCACCATCACCATCACCATATCATCACCATCACCAACACCACCATCACCATCACCACCATCACCACCACCACCATCACCATGTCATCACCATCATCACCATCACCACCATCACCATGTCATCACCATCACCACCATCACCACCATCACCACCACCATCACCATCACCATCACCAACACCACCATCACCAACACCACCATCACCATGTCATCACCATCACCACCATCACCACCATCACCACCACCACCACCATCACCATCACCATATCATCACCACCACCATCACCATCATCACCATCACCACCATCACCATGTCATCACCACCACCACCATCACCACCATCACCACCACCATCACCATCACCATCACCAACACCACCATCACCATCACCACCATCACCATGTCATCACCATCACCACCACCACCACCATCACCATCACCATATCATCACCATTACCACCATCACCACCATCACCACCACCACCATCACCATCACCATATCATCACCATCATCACCATCACCACCATCACCACCACCACCACCACCACCATCACCATCACCATATCATCACCATCACCACCACCATCACCATCACCACCACCACCACCACCATCACCATCACCATATCATCACCATCATCACCATCACCACCATCACCACCACCACCATCACCATCACCATATCATCACCATTACCACCATCACCACCATCACCACCACCACCACCACCACCATCACCATATCATCACCATCACCATGTCATCACCATCATCACCACCACCATCACCATCACCATATCATCACCATCACCATATCATCACCACACCATCACCAACACCACCATCACCATCATCATAGCATCACCATCATCACCATCACCACCACCACCACCACCATCACCATCACCATATCATCACCATCACCATCATCACCACCACCATCACTATCACCATCACCATGACCACCATCATCGTCACCATTACCACCACCACAACCACCACCACCACCACCATCACTGTCATTGTCACCACTGTCATAGCTCCTGGGGAGCTTGTACTAATAAGCACAGGAGCCTGGCAGTGCAGTCTCCAGCATTGGCCTGGCCCAGGGCAGAACCAACTGCATCTGCTGGTTGGTGGATGTGCCTCAAGGTCCTGCAGCACTGTGTCTGCCTTCACTCAGGGCCCATGTGGTTTCCTCTTCTTCCCGCACACCCTCTCCCTGGGGAGAGAGTCTGGGTGCCCCCAGACTCGATGCTCCTTTAGACTCTGGGTCTGCTGGGTTGGGGCCAAGCCCAGCACCACAGAGGTCCTGAGAGGGGCCGCCAGCAGAGCTGCCAAGGGGCAGTATCTGCGGGGACACCTGTAGCCCACCTCCCTGCTCTCTCTTACAAAAAGAGCTCGTGGAAGCTTTCTAAAGAGCTCTAGTCCAATGACTTTTAGCATGTTTGCAGAGGTCGCAACCATCACCAAAACCAACCTGACAACATTTTCACCCTCTGCCAAAGAAGCCGCCTCTCCCCAGCGCACCCTCCCCTACCACCCTGCCTCCAACCACTCCTCTGTGCCTGTCTCTCCAGACCTGCCCCTTCTGGTACAATGCACACGTGCCTGTGGCCCTCTCAACCGCTTCCTCCCCTGAGCACCATTTGTTCAAGTTCCAGTGGTTCTAGAAGCTTCCATGAGGGCCAGGGCAGACTGAGAACAGAGGGTCTTTCCACAGAGCCAAGGGGAGGGCTTGGATAGAGAGAGGGCAAGGTGTGCTGGGCGTAAGGGGGAGAGACACTGGGAATCAGTGTTGAAGGGACTCCAGACTGCGGGCAGCGGGCAGGGCCAAGCAGCTCCAGCTCAGAGCAATCCAGAGCCCTCTGGGCAGCGCAGGGCGGGGCCTCCATGGAACCTCAGAGTTTAAAGTCGATGGATCTTCAAGAGCATGTGCTTCAGCCCCAGAATGATGAGGGTCCTGCCTGCATTTGGAAGGAGTAAAATCACCACCCTGCTGCCAACATGGCAGGGAAAACTCATCCACATGGGGCACTCGCCCCCAGCCTCCCCCAACAGGGGCCAGCTCTGCCCCGCAGGGCCCTGCTCTGTCTCCCAGGCCTGGCACTGGCTGTTTAAGAGTGGCTCCGAGTGCTCTGGCTCCCCACGGAGAGGCGGGTCCGTGTGCCCACCCTGGCTTTTGGATGGGCCCATGCCTGTGTCCAGCTGTGAAGTGGTGGAGTCTCCCTTCAGGAAGGGCGATGTTCTCTGGGAGCCCTGAGGCCACATGTGGGGAAGCCCAGGGTCCCTGTCAGCAGCCCCAGGAGCAGAACCTCCAGCCCAGACACAGAGTGGAGGCAAGGAGGCCTGCAGCAGAGAGACGCTGAGCACGTCCAGCCTCACCCAAGCCTCGCCAGCCGGCAGCCCTGTGAGCAGAGAGAAGCCAGAGCCCAGCTGCATTCGAGAACTTAGGGCCTGGTGTGACCTGCTGGGCAGTGAGCCTCTGGGAGGCCCCCAGGTACTGCTGGGCAGGAGTGGTAGAGGCCAACTCTGCGGTTTGGGAGGCGGGTGTGGGAGGTGGCAGGAGGAATCCCAGGTGAAGCAGCTGAGCCCTGTCCTAGCACCCTCCTTGGGATCGGCCCAGCGACCTCATCGGGTGGGATGATCACCAGGGAGGAAACCCACCCAGAAGATCAAGCGCAGCTGCCCAAGGCCCAGCCCAGACTCGGGTGCAGGCTGCCTGCCCTGTGGCAGGTTCTGCTTTCTTGCTGTCTTGCGTTGTTCAGGACGCCACCTGAGGCTGGGGGCTGCACAGAGGCAGAGGGGTGGGGACACAGGGGCTGAGCTCCCCAGGCCTGTGCGTGCAGAGAGAAGCAGTGTCCTCACGCAGGGCTGTTTGAGGCACCCCAGAGTTCACCCCACCCCAGAGTGTGGCTGTATTTGAAGACGGTCCTAAGGAGGGGGTCAAGTTAAAATGAAGTGATAAGTTAGAAATGCCCCCAGCCAATCTGATCAGGGTCCTTGGAGAAGAGGGGGCAAGGGCACAGAGACTCCCGGGGTCGGGCCATGTGAGGACACAGGGAGGCAGCACCTGCAGGAGAGGCCTCGGCAGGAGCAACCCTGCTGCACCTTGACCCTGGATTCCAGCCCCCAGGATGTGGGAAGCAAATCTCTGTTGTTTAAGTCGCTTAGTCTATGGGTCTTTGTTTTGGTGCCAGCAATCTGTAAGGTGGGTATTGTGGAATGGTGAAGCCCTGGACTTCAGTGGCCAGTATTTCCCTGACCTCACTGCACAGGGGGATAGTCCTCAACACAGAAAGAGTGGTGTTCTGGGACTCTTAGGAACCACAGGGTTAAACCCAGGAGGCTTTGGAAAATAACGTGAGGAAGGCTACTTGCTGTAACGAGCACCTTATTATTTCTCGTTCTGAAAATCTGCAGAGCATATGTGTGAATTTTGTCTCTATTTAGGGTGGTGTTGCTGCAGAGGCCCAGCTGCTCTCCCTGAGCTGGTGGGAGCTGTGTTCTGCCTCTTCCAGCCGCCTCCCTGCGCCCGCCTCCTCGGCTCAGGGCTGTGAGCAGCCTGTGGAGCCCTTCTGGACTGATCTTTACCCAACCGCTGTCCAATCTGGGAGTCATCGCTATAAGTGTCCAGTTTCCACATGGTCAGAGGGGTGTGGCGGGGGCCCCAGGGAGCAAAGAGAACTCAGGGGTGCTATGCATCCTAAGGTCACTCCTACACTGAGGGTGCCCACTGGCGACGACACGTTATGACAGAACGTCAATCGCAGCCGTGAAGGCAGGGGAACCCTGAAGGAAAGGCCCAGGGACCCCGGGAGGGGCTCACCCTGACTTGTGTTTGGTCCTCATTCTGGCTCGGAGGCTGGGTTTTCCTTCCTGGGGTCCCTGGGGCCTGTGAGACATTGCTCATCCTCCGTCCTCAGCACGATGCTGGCCAAGGGCAGGACATGCGTCAGCGGCACCCGGGCCCACAGCAGGGCACCTAAGACTCCTTTCCCAGCAGCCTCCTTGCCAAGCTTGGATTTGCTCTGTGTGTGTCCTAAGGACTCTCCCCAAGGTCTGTCTCCCCAAGCCATCACCCTGGACGCCACATGCCGGCCTCCAGACCCTCCCAGCCCTGTGGTATTTCTGTGCTCCATCCTTCCCTGTTCCTGCCATCTGGGGTCCCAAGACTGTGCATGGTCACTCTATTAGGGACAGAACTGACCAGGGTCAGAGGAGTGAAGAGAAAGCACGAGGGAGCCAGCACTCTGTGTGCAGTGTGAGACTCGTTTTCACCCCAGGCTCTGCAGGCTGCTTGGATGGGTCTGGTAGGCAATTGAGCCCAAGAGCCTCCTCATCTCTTCAGCTGTCCTGGCTCCATGTCCTCGTCACAAACAGGGATGGAGCTTCCGTCCTGCACTAGCTGAGCGAGGACTTCCTGAGCTGGAGCTTGCTATGCACACACAGTGGTCTCACTGTCAGCTCTGGTCTGAGGAAAACCGGGGCACGCAAGACAAAAAACACACTCGTGCTGCGGATCGCCTCAGGGGTGGACCGAGCCTCAGCCGCCGCTTCCTTGTGTCCCAGCAGCTCACCTGAACCAAAGTGTCGCTGGCATGGGGTCCTGCTTTCCTGTGTGCCTGACTGTCTTCTCATGGATAAGGGAGAAAGCTTGTGGGAACAGCCTGCAGACCGTCCAGGGCCACGGGCAGCGAGTGGACTTGCAGGACAGGAACTGACCCGTGCAGCAGGCGTCAGCCAAGTGCAAGTGTGGGTTGACCCTAAGGAGCCACAGGGGTGCCTTAGGCCACCGTGAGCATGGCCAGTCCTCTAGTGGCTGGGGGTCGGGTGGTCAGGGCCTGTGCTGGCGCTCTGAGCTTCCAGGAAGCCTATTGGGTCACCAGTGGCGCACCAGCTCAGGGCCTCGATCCTCTATCCACCACAGCACTGGGTGCCGGGTGTGCCGGCCAGGCTGTGAAGAGCCAGGATGTGGCCCAATCGCATGCAGAAGGGGTTGGGCAGCTCAGATGGGAGGTCCAGTCCTGCACACAAGAGGCAGAGCCAGAGGTGGGCAGGGGACAAAGCGGCCATGGCGTCCAAGCGCAATCAGAACAGTGTGGACACCAGACTCCCCCCAGGCTCTGCAGGTCCCTGGCCTCGTGGCCCAGGAGACCTGGGGGCGACTGCTGCTGGCTTGAGCTCACTGCCTGGCAGATGCTGTGGGTGCAGCCAGTGCAGTGGGAAGGGCTGAGAGGAGATGTGGAAGGCCAACCGGGCACCAGGAAGCAGGGCCTCAGCATGCCAGACGCAGCGGGAGGCCCAGAGGCTGCAGCAGAGCTGGGGCGGCGCTGGGGTGTTCCAGTGGGTCGTGGGGTCATCCACACCCAACAAGGCCCACAGAGAGGAACTGCCGCTAACAAGGCGCAGAGGAGGAGGTGCAGCCGCCAGGCCATCCCAGCAGCCATCCGGGGCCACAGGGAGGGCCAGTGGCCAGAGGCAGGAGAGCCGCCACCCAGCCTGTGCTGTGGAAGCAGAGGTGGGGCCGGCAGGCGGGGACCCCCTTGACCCAAGTCAGGGCTCTCCCAGGCGGTGGGAGTCTGCATGGACTGTGCATCTGAAAGATGTTTATAGGTGAGTCCTTATCTGCCCCGGGGCCTGGCTGGCCTGGGGCTGGGGGCACCCTCAGGGCCAGCAAGGTGTCCAATGCCAAAGCACCTGATCCCAGGACTCGGAAGTGGCACACAGGACGGTAGGGAGGGGACTGGAGGAGGCAGCAGAGAAGGAAGGACGGGCACATCCAGCGTGGCCTGCCTCCCTTGCCTGGCGGGCAGCCCTGTCACCAGGCTGAGCACAGGCCCACATGCCCTCTTGGTGGTGTCCAGCCTGGCTTCCGGCATTTGCTCGTGGCTGTGGTAGAGGCAGAACGGGTGGACAGGACGTTTCGGGCGGACATCACAGAAGCCCCACGTGCGCTCTGGGAAGCTTCAGACCCGCTAAGGCGTGGGTGGCGAGGTCCCCCACTCATCTGAGGGAAGCCGCGGGGGCTGCGCAGTTCTACTTCCTCTGAGCTGGAATCTGAGCCAAGCGTGGGGCTTGGTGGCAGGAAGGACCCCCGGCTGGCCCACGCCTGTCTATTCGCACAGAGGGACCTGGCGACACAGACACAGCCAACCCCCTCCGCCGGCCCCAGCTGGAGCCACAGGCTGGGGGCCAAGGACAGGCTTTGCCTGTCACCCAGCCAAAGTAACCCTGGGAGAGTGGCTCTCTTCAAAACAACGGAGCAGGTCTGGTGAGTATTTCCGTACGCTGAGGTCAGAAGTAGCTTTTTAACTATGCCACCAACGGCGAGAGGGAAAGGCCACGCACCAGGACCGAGGGGCGGCCCCTGACCCAGAGCTGTCACACAGCTCCACAGCCACCACAGGCTCTTTGGGTCCCTTGCTGCGGGGCCTCACAGGCCACGGGAGCCGCTCTGCACCAATTCCCCTGATGGCCACTGGGTGCCCAGCAAGGCTGTCCAGTTCTGCAGCTGCCCACCTGGGCTCAGGCACAATGCACGGCTAAGGGCCCCACACGACCACCCCCACTTGCAAAGCGGCTCAGGTCCTGGGTCCCACCTGCCTCTCTGACCACCAGCCATAAATTCAAGGCCCCATGACCTCCGCAGGGTCAACGGCTAGCTCACTAGAATGACCTACCCTGGCCTTAAGGAGGAAGAGGAGGAGGAGAGGGAGGAGGAGAGGGAGGGGCTTCAAGGAGGAGGAGGAGGAGGAGGGGAGGGAGGGTGGGGAGGGAGGGGCCGAGGGGTGCAGGGCGCCCTGGTGCCCCTGCCAGGAAGCCTGGAGGAGGTGCTGGTGCCAGCACAAAGGCAGGGGCCCCTGGGGAGCTGCTCCAGCCGAGCTACTTTGCAGTCCTAAGAGTAGCAACAGGCTCTACCGTGTAGAAACTGCAAGCAAAATAACCGAGCAGAGCAGACCCCGAGGACGCCGAGGACGGATCCCGAGCTGTCTTCATTAAGCAGGGGCAGGACAGCACGTGGTCAGGGGAGAAATGGCAACTGGTTACAAGAGGCGTGTGTCTCTTACCTGCTTGAAGGAGAGTTGGTCAGACAGAATGTTTGCTGTGAATGTTTCCTGACTGACTCGGGCAGTCAGGAAACCAGTGTGCAGGTTCAGGTCCAAGTCAGGAAAACAGCTGTAGAAGCTGGCAACCCACCGGTACCAGGATGGAAGCCCAGGGCCCAGGGCCCGGGGCTCGCCTTCTTTCTCCTTGGGGTGGTCATTCCACATCCTTCAGAAGTTAGTTCTCACTGTCACTCTGAAGAAGCAGCGGCCACCAGTGCATGTCACATCGTCAAGCGCAAGACGCCTCTATCTGAGGTGTCGCGGTGTCGTGGTGAAAGTAACGAGCACTTGACTTCGCAGTGTCGTGCTAACCCACAGCTGCCCAGCAAATGCACGCAGGCCTGGAGGCCGAGCAGCCCTGACAGGCGCACCGGGGGCTCTCCCAGGCTCCGACGTCATGTCGGCTGTCGCGGGCCCTGGGCTCCTGACGGACAGCTGGTGGGCATCCCACCTCACAGCCCCTCTCACACGGGGACGTGGGTGTAGATGTCCGCACAGCTCAGCTGGGGCTGTCGAGGGGAGCCAGGCACGTGGTGCTCTGGGTGGCTTGGACTTCCTCAAAGCACAGAGGCTGAGCCGGAGGGAGCGACCCCAGGAAGCCACCGATTCCCGTGACGTGGCCGGGCAGTCCCAGCACAAGAGGCGCACTGTCCTCTGTGGTCAAGCCCAGGATGGAGGGAAGGGAAGCCAGACGCCATGTCTCAGAGGAGCAGCACCACATGCAGGAGGAAGGCTCGGCCGTCTCCACCACGTCCCCCTCGAGGACCGACACCCGCCACGTCCCCGTGGTTGTGCTGCAGTCCGGAGGGCCCGGCATCTTCTGCCCTCCCCGCGTGACTGGGAGCGAGGAGGGCCGCGGTTCACCGAGGATGCACCAGGCTTCCTCTACCCGTTTGCATCCTCGCTTCTTACGCTCTGCAACGCCTTAGTCAGGCTTTGCAAGAGAACGTGGACCCACGGACGCTCCCCGTCGCTGTGTTTGCCACCCAGTATCAGTCAGTGCGGCGCAGTTTCCACGACACCCCAGGATGTGAGGGAACTTCCCAGCTTCTCTCATCCCATGATGGAAAGTTGGGCCTACATTTTCTTCTAGTAGGTGCAGGGTCTCTGTTCCAGAGCCTGTTCTAGATCCACTTTGAGCTGAGTTTTGTGCAGGGTGAGAGGGGTTAAGTTTCATTCTGCTACATACGGATTTCCAGTTTTCCCAGCACCATTTGTTGAAAAGGCTAACTTTTCTCCAATGTATGTTTATAGTGCCTTTGGCTAGTATGAGGTTCCTGTGTTTATGCGGGTTAGTCTCTGTGTCTTCTATTCTGTACCATTGGTCCACGTGTCTCTTTTGGTGTCAATACCATGCTGTTTTGTTACGATAGCTCTGTAGTATAATTTAAAGTCTGGTGTTACATTTCCTCCTATATTCCTTTTCTTGCTAAGGATTATTTTGGTTATTCTGAGCCTCTTATTTTTCCAAATGAATTTCATGATTGTTTTTCTATTTTTATGAAGAACATCACTGGAATTTTAATAGGAATTGCATTGAATCTGTATAACACTTTTGGTAGTATGGACATTTTGACAATATTAATTCTGTCTATCCAAGAACATCGGTCTTCCATTTTCTGAAGTCTTCTTCAATTTCTTTCTTTAGTGTTCTGTGGTTTTCATTGTAAAGGTCTTTCCTCTCTCTTGTTAGATTGATTCCCAAGGTTTTTTGTTTGTTTGTTTGTTTGTTTGTTTTTGAGGCTATTGTGAATGGGATAGTTTTCCTGATTCCTCTTTCAACTGATTTGTCTTTGGTCTGTAGGAATGTAACAGGTTCATGGGTATTAATTTTATATTCTGCTACTTTGCTGAATTCAATTATAAGTTCAAGAAATTTTGGGGGGCCTTCAAAATATTGAATCATGTTGTTGGGAAATAGTGATAGTTTGAGCTCTTCTTTTCCTATTTGTATCCCTTTAATTTCTTTCTTTTGTCTAATTGATCTGGCTAGAGTTTCAAGGACTATGCTTAATAGGACTGGGGAGAGAGGGCATCCCTGTCTTGTTCCAGTTTTCAGAGGGAATGCTTTCAAATTTTCTCCATTTATATATAGCTTTTACAATGTTGAGGTATGTTCCTATTATCCCTAGTTTTTCTAGTGTTTTGAATGTGAATGGATGCTGAATTTTGTCAAATGCTTTTTCTGCATCTATTGAGATAATCGTGACAATTTGACATATCTGAAATGTTACAGGTCAGGCTATTTGGGCAATGACTAAACAGACTCCATTTAACCTTGAGACTCCATGTTAAGTAAGAAATGCTTCTCCCATGGGAACCCCCAGCCTCTATACCCGTCAACAGTTGCTTAGTGTGACATGTTTGGCAACACAAAATGTCAATTCTTATATAATGAAAAATTGTTCTCTTTTTGATTCCTATTTTCCTAAACAATGTACAATGTCAAGAGTGATGTTAACAGTGATTGTCTAGATGTTAGTAACCATTCTTTAATCTGTTCCTGAGTAAGGTCATTTTGACCCACTTCCCCCTCTGATAATGACTTTAGACCTCATGATGTTAGTTTGTAGTTTTGAATCATAACAACAGACATTTATGATTGATGTACTAACTTATGGTATAAAACCCTACAACCCTATGGTCGGGGCTGTTCTCCCAATAGCCATTTTTGGGGCATTGTGTGAGACAGTCAGTCAGCTGGCTTAATAAAGACTCTCAAATTTGAACTTCTCAGTGGTGATTGGTCTGTTCTTAAGTTACGCCCCATAACAACCATATGGTTCTTCTCTTTAAGTCTGTTGATGTGATGAACTACATTTGTGGATTTCTGTGTGTTGAACCAACCTTGCATCCCTGGGACAAACCCCACTTGATCAGCGAACGATCTTTTTAATATGTTTAATAGAAAAAAACGTAGACACAACTCTCCATCACGTCAACTCAGGACCAGACTTCCTCAATAAGACTCCTAAAGCACAAGAAGTAAAATCAAAATCAATAAATGGGATGATATCAAACTAAAATTCTTCTTCACAGCAAAGGAAACAAACAAGAACAGGAACAGAGAGTCTACAGAATGGGAGAAAATCTTTACCACCTGCGCCTCAGATAGAGCACTAATTTTCAGGATATAAAAAGAACTCAAAAAATTTAACACCAAAAAAATGCAAATAACCCAATCCATAAATGGGCAAAGGAACTGAACAGGCACTTCACAGAAGAAACCTGAACAGTCAAAAAATATGTGAAAACAGGTTCAACATCTCTAGCAATTAGAGAAATGCAAATTAAAACTACACTGAGTTTCCATCTTACTCCAGTCAGAATGGCAATTAATTAAGAATACAAGTAACAATAAATGTTGGCAAGGATATGGGGAAAAGGTTCACTCACACATTTCTAGTGGGACTGCAAATTGGTACAACCACTCTGGAAAGCAATATAGATATTACTTAGAAAACTTGGAATGGAACCACCATTTGACACAGTTATCACACTCCTTGGTTTATACCCAAAGGACTTAAAATCAGCATACTACAGTGACACAGTCCCATCAATGTTTATAGCAGCTCAATTTGCAATAGCCAAACTATGGACCAATCTAACAGCCCTTCAACAGATGAATGGATAAAGAAAATGTGGTATATATACACAATAGAATATTACTCAGCCTTAAAGAAGAATAAAATTATGACATTTGCTGGTAAATGGATAGAACTGGAGAATATCATGCTAAGCGAAATAAGCCAATCCTCCAAAACCAAAGGCCGAATGTTCTCTCTGATATGTGGATGCTAATTCATAACAAGGGAGGATAGAAAGGGGAAGTACAGAAGTTCGTTGGATTAGACAAAGGAGAATGAAGGGAAGGGAGGGGCGGGAACGGGAAAGACAGTGGAATGGATTGGACATTGCTTTCCTTTGCTCATGTGTGGATGAGTGACCAGTGTGACACCACATCATGTTCAACCACAAGAACGGAGTCTGTGCGATATGCCAGACACACTCCACTGCCATATATATCTAAAAACAACAGAGAAAAACGGGGGAAACCCAGTGGTGAGCTGTAAGGAAAACCAAGACAAATACCAAGACCAAGTTCAGAGGGCAGGGAGAGGACCTGCCAGGGGCCACAGGTCCTCCTCATCTTGGCCTGGGGATGGGAACATGGCTGTTCACTCAATCACAGTGCTCGCAGTATCACAGGAAGGTCTGAAACAGCCTTTAATGATGCTCTACTTTAAATTTTATAATTTTTAAAACTAATAACAAAATAATAACTATCATTAGAATTATATGATCATAGTATTATCAGACAAATTTACCATATTTTCAACTTCCCTTGCAACAGATATTCCTTTTTTCATTCTGTACAAAGATGACCAACATAGCTTTTGAAAACGGTCCAGTAATGGATGAGAGAAAACAGCAGAGACCTCTCCACACTCCTGTACTGAGAAATCATACTGAATTCAGTATCGGCAATAAACTGCAGCATCCCCAACGATGACACCTCTCAGAGGCCACAGGCGAACTTGAGAAAGGACAGACTGTGCGATATCGGCACACTGTATGACACGTGGAACAAAGCAGTCAGCACCCAAGAGGTGGCCCTGGAGAGTGGCCCTGGAGAGTGGCCCTGGAGAGTGGCCCTGGAGAGTGGCCCTGGAGAGTGACCCTGGAGAGTGGCCCTGGAGAGTGGCCCTGGAGAGTGGCCCTGGAGAGTGGTCCTGGAGAGTGGCCCTGCTGCCAGGTGCCACCCTGGGGCGCCACCAGCGCCTGGTCTTCTCCTGTGGCTCCCTCATTCCCATCAGCTGGAGTTCCCTGGTTTTCTGGGCCTGTTGCTCACACACTGGGCCCACAGGCGGCAGACGTGCAGAGGGAGACCTGGATGATGGGAGGGGCTGGAGGCCTGTCGCGGGAAGACCATGGGGAGGGCAGCCTGGATCTGAGAGGACCTCTTCCTCCTGGAAATCGCGTCACGTCTCGATGTTCCACGTACCTGGGAACCGAGTGGCTGCCTCCTTTCAGAGCAGCCGTCCACAGTCCATCAGGTTGGATGCCTTGGGCAGCAGAAGAGGTCAGGCCTGGGAATTCCCTCAGGTTCCACTGCTGGACTGAATATGCAGGGTGAACATGGGGAGGGGAAGAAGGCCGCCCAGCCCGGCTCCAAAGCAAGGGCCACGGGAGAGGGCACACCACTGACCCTGGGGAACTCGCCGGGCCTCAGGGGCTTCCTGCCTGAGCCAAGGGGACCCTGGGGGTCACCCACCTGGCGGGAGACGGCGTGGCTGGCAGGCGCAGCCCTCTCCCATGGGGTCTTCTCACGGGCCCGTTCAGCAGGGGCCTGAGTCCTCTGAGGAGCTCCTGGGCTGAGTTTCTGAGTGTGCAGGACATGGCCAAGGAGCCCCAGCCTCCTCAGGCTCCGCCCCACTCCCCCAGTGCCCTGCGTGAGGGTGTCCAGTGCTGCGGTCACTCCTCCTGCGCATGTCGGCCTCTGGCCTGCCATTCCTCTATCTCTCCTGTCTCCAGCCAGGGATGGGCCTGGGCCGGGCAGCCCTTTATCTGTGCACACAGGCTCCCCGGAGACATCCCCAAGCCCGTGGCCACCATCGCTCACCCACCGGCCCCTCCTGCGTCCACAGAAGACAAAGCCCCCAGATGCCCACCGTCCCCTAATCCCCGCGGGGGCCCTCAGTGACAGCAGACCGCACGCTGGAGCAGAGGTCTCTCCAGGGAAGGGGCACACTTGTCTCCCCTGGAGCACAGCAAAGCGTCTGCTGTGTGAGAGGAGTCATCTGGAGACCACCCAGAGGGCAGGGCGGGACATTCCACACTGGACTCCAGCACCCTGGATCTTGGCATCCACTGGGGTCCCAGGTCTGACCCCTCCTGGATGCTGCAGTCAGCCGGCCCCACCCACAGGCTGTGCTGAAGTGACCTCAAGGAACTGGAAGTGACCCAGGGACATCTACCCCTGAAGCTGTTCCCTCTCTGACACTGCAGCTAGGAAGGCATTGCCTAATGCAGGAGATATAGCCAGTGGCCTTTGTGGGCAATCTGTGGGTGACTGAAAATCGTCTCACTGCAAAGCGGCCCCGTGACGAGGGGATGCTCGGTGGGACAGATGGCGGGGGGTTGGTGGAAATCGCCTTTTATTCCGTTTACAATCCCACTTTCGCCAGAGATACTTGGGCCTTTGCAGGGAAGCACCTGGCCTCTGCTTAGTCACCTCTTCCCAGCTGGCAGCAGAAGCAGGTTGGCGTGGCCTCTCTTCTGACAAAGAAGCCGCTCTCACTGCTAAAACAAGCAAGGCTGGCGGTGGGCAGGGAGCGCGGGAGAGGAAGGGGATGCGTGGGAGGGGCAGCCTGGCTCCAGCCCCGCTGGGACCAGCTCCTCGCACATTCCTGCCCACGAGCAGGGAGCGGGCCCAGCCGGCCTGGAAGCGGCCCAGGGTTTCCCCACGCCCGCTGCACAGCCAGCTGGCGATGGCAAGGGGGGACAGAGTACCCATCACAGCCGGCTTGCTGCCCGCTCCCAGCGAGGCCCACGTCCAGCAGGGCAATGGGCATGGGGTGAGGGGACCTGGCACCGGGGTCATGGCCGTGTGACCCGCCTGTGAGAGCCGCAAGGACCCCGGATTCGAGAGTGGGACAGCCTTTTGGAATGGGCAGTTGTTAAGGAGGGCCGGTCTCCTCCTGTCCGACAGCTGTTCCTCTCAGACGTCTTGACAGGGCCGCGACCCAGCAGCCCCCACGCCAGCACAGGAAAGGGCCGGTGCCCCAGCTCTGGGCATCCACACCCTGCATGCTCCCAAAACCCTGCTCCAGGGTCAGCTCTGACCTTGCGACGGCCTGGCTGGCACAGTGTCTTGTGCTCCTGGGGCTCGGGCCACACCACATCAGTGTGCCTCTGAGCGAGGAGGCTGCTGGCTGCAGCCGGTCACAGGCACCCTGCCCTGTGTGACGTCACCAGCAGAGCCCAGCGGGCGTGCTCCAGGCCAGCCACGCTCGGCATGGCTAGGGGAGCTGGGCACCCTGAGGACGCAGCCCTGGACCTCGCTCCTGCACCTCTCCTGTGTGAATCCAAGCTGCATCTTCTCTGCAAAAAGCCAGTTCAGGAGCTTTTGCTGCCTGGCCAGGAAGAGCAGCAGGGCCGAGGATGCGCAGTGACGTTGGGGTCACCTCTCCCACACCCAGTCTTAGCAGGAGCCTCTGTCTGCACTTTTATGAGCACGTGGTCTCCTCATTACACGCAGGCCAGCTTGCAAGGGGCAGAGCAGCATGCTGCCCACCAAGGCTGAGCTGGTGCACGCTTGGCCTGTCTGCTCAGCAGCACGCCTGCGGCCTGCAGAGCACCCAGCACAGGGGAGGGAGTTCAAGGCACTGGCCAGCTGTGTGAGGCCCTGGGTTCAAATCTCCCCACCACAAAAACCCAAAAACCTGAACGTCTTTCTTGAATGGAGCAACACGTGTGTGGACCGTGTCGGGATCACTGTATGGTTTTAAACATGGCTGCAATGCTCGCTTCTATGCCCGCTCCATCCTCACCATCCCCGGCTTTCTGATTAGGTCATCTACTCAAAGCTTAGTCAGGAATCAGAGGAGCCATCAACGGCCAGGCGACGGCCTCACGATGGGGAAAAGGAGCCCCATAGGACACATGGGAGACCGCGTGGGCCAGTCATGCTCCCCCAGGCCTTTTTACGGCCAAGGAATGGGACAGAGAAGACCGCAGCAGAGGACCAGCCACCCACTGCTGCACACCCGGCTGCAGACCATTCTGCTGCGAGGACCTGTGAGGATTTGAACCGAATGGAACGAGCCATCATAGGACAAGCACCGTGTGACACCATGTAGAGGTCCCTGGGCTGGGCGCGGAGGGCGCAGCAGCAGGGCAAGGGTTGCAGAAGGCACTCAGTGCTCTGGACTCACACCGACGATGGATGGCGGGAACAGGTTCATGGTTAGTCTGGGCCAGGAATTCAGAGGAAGCAGGTCGTGCACCTCCGCTGCGGAAGGAGGAAAGGGCACAGGCTCCACGGCCGCGTCTCCCTGCAGCAAGGCGCGGTCTACAGCAGCTGAAGACTGACCGCCGGCTTCCGCTCAGTCCTGTCCCGCCTTCCTGTGTGGGTTCTGCCCAGCCTCCAGGTCCCGTCAGGGGACATCAACGGCAGGTGCGCTGCCCCTAGACGAGGCCCGCAACCGTCCAGGGGCGTGGCGCAGGTGGGGCCCCGGGGCCTCCTGCTCAGAGGTGGGGTGCCCTGCGTCCCTCCGAGCTGTGCGGGCAGCTCTACTCCCTCAGGGCAGAGGTCTGGGGTCCGCGCAGGCTTCGGGACCAAGGCAGCCCTGCCCCTGGCTCAGAGAGCAGGAGCACGCCAGGGCACTGTGGCGCGAAGAGGGGAGGGAGACCCGGCCCAGTGGCTGCATTCCTGACATGTTTCTGTGCCTGCAGGGAAGCTCAGCACAGGCCTACCTCGGACACAAGGGCACTGACCTTACCCAGGAGAGCACCATCTTGCACTGCAGCCTCCTCTGGACCAGACGGCACAGGCATGCTGTCCCTGCTTGCTGCAGGGATCTGGCTAACTGGGCGTCTGTGGCCAGAGGGACTCCGACACCCACGTGTCCAGCTGAGCACTCTGGAAAGCCAGAGCTCTCGGAGGAACGAGGACTCTCCCTGTGCGGGAGGAAGGGGCCTGTCTCTCCCTGTCCCCTTGCAGGGCTTGGCCAGGCCCTGCAGGCCGGGCAGTGTTCGCAGTATGCTGACATCAGAGGGACTATGGTGTGGCCCGCAGCGGCGGAGGAACTCCTTCACAGAGAGCCTCAGCCGGCCCGACACTGCGGCGGCCCCCTGGCAAGCACTCCTGGTCCACCACCCTGGACTCCGCTGCTCGTTCTTCCCACATGATTCAGTCTGCAGTTTCCCAGGGTGGCTCTCCAGTGGTGCGGAAGCCGGCAGTGTTTTCTCCTGAGCAAGGAGGGGGGTCCCACCAGGGCCTCCACAGCCAGAGGCACAGGGGTCCAGGTGGTGGCGGCTGGGGAAAGGGGCCAGGCCAGTGGGTCGCCAGGGGCAGACGGAGGTGAATCATGCCTCGGAGAAGATCTGAGTCCCAGGTGCCCAAGCCAGGGGTGGGGGGTCTGAAGAACCTGGCATGGAGGACACGATTAAGCAGGAAGTCCCTCCATAGCAGCAAGAAAGGCACTAAGGAAAGACAATGCCCAAAACGCAGGCGCACAGGAGGAGCATGCCGAGGGCCACACCTCTGCCTTACCTCCAGGCCAGCTCTCCCCCCGGGGCCTGCCCACCGCCCTGCCAAGTCTGGGGACGCCTCTTGCTCTGCTCGCTTCTTGCTTCCATGAGGCAGTCTCTCTTTTCCCCTCTAGTGTGAAGTTTCAGGGTCTTCCACTTTTGTGAGATGCAGTAAGGCCACTGACTTCTAGCAGCTTCTGTTTTCTGTCCTGCAAAAATCACTGAAGCAAGAAATTAAAGGACCTGAGTCCTGAGGTGCAGAAGACACAGCAGCTTCAGGACTACCCAAGAGGACACAGGCATCACACCCTCCAGCCTCCCGCTGAGGGGCAGTCAGGCGCACTTCCTAGGCAGAGCGTGCAGACCTACATCATCCCTGAGCCAGGGAGCAGTCCTGGATCCACCACTTACTATTTCTCTTTTTTTTTTTTTTTTTTTTTTGTGGTGCTGGGGATTTGAACCCAGGGCTTATGTGCTTGCAAGGCAAGCACTCTACCAACTGAGCTATATCTCCAGCCCCTATTTCTTTCTTACTGAAATGCTGTTTGCTTCCATTTAGAAGAAACCGACGCTGCCCGTCTCTGCACACGAGGCGTGCCTCCGTGCTTCCGTAGAAGAAGAGCGGCTTCCTGACGGTGAGGTCCTCCAGCTTCCTACCTCCGTAGCTCCAGGGTGCATGATCTCCCCGCATCTCTGCCCTGGCCATATTTAGCCACGTCCTTCCTTTCTTTCTCTCTCTCTCTGCCTTTCATCTCAGCTGGTGAGTGAAAGACAGCGTTCCCGTATTATTTTGTTCTACATTTTCCCTTACTCTGGAGAAGCTGGGCATCTTTTGGAGCTTTTTGATCTTATCTGCTTCCACTTCCTGGATTAGCTTCTCTTGGTTTTTCTATTTGCTTAAGAAAATCTGGTTCTCACTGATCCCAAAAAGAACACACTTTGGTGACCACTAGGCAGTGAGCCCTGACCTTCTGCAGGTCACCATGCTTCTTGGTGGGTTGTTTGCGTCAACTCCTGGCAGGCTGTGACCCTGACTCAATGGGTCTAGGTGGAGCTAGGCGTCAGTAGCTCCATGGCCCCCAGGGCAGTGCTGACCCGCAGGCACTGAGCACAGTGGAGAGAGACCAAGCACTGAGAGAGCTTGGAGGCACAGGAAACCCAGGGAGCAGATGTGGCGCTGAGACCACGTGCGAGGTCCCTGCTGTGGCACAGACCTGGCCTGAGCGTCCCCAGGGCTTCACTATGGGGCCCTGAGAGGTGGAAGCTTTGTCCACGGTGGTGTTCAGAGGCAGGGTCCTGGGGAGGTAGCTGGTGACAGGTCATCTGGGTGGGCCCAGGTTGGGTCCCAGAGTCCGTGTGAGAAGAGGGTGGGCAGCAGGAACCCCGGCACACGCTGCCCACCCACCAGGCGCCTGTGCACAGTACAGCACACAGACCCGGGCCCTCCAGACCTGCTTCTCCAGTGAGCGTCCAGGTGCTGCAGCGTGACTGGCCACCAAAGACGCCTAATGCCTGCCGGACCAGCCCCAAGTCCCCCTGGTTTCCTTCCTGTTTCACAGAGGACAAAGTGTGCAACATCTCCTCCTGCCTGGCACCTTCAGTGGGGTCCCCTGCCCTGTGATGACACCCCACCTTCCGACCACGTCTCCGGGGCCCATGCCACCTACCCACCTATCCACCTTCGTCCCTGGTTGCTTCCGGCTGCGCCCCACACCCAGCACCGCGTCCTGCTCCAGCTTGGGGCAGGGCCATGCCGCTCTTGCTCGGCCACTCCCTGCTGGGCTGCTGGTCCTGCTCCCCCACAACCTGCAGGGACAGTGAGAGGACCCCTTGCCCAGAGCTCACTCCCCACCTCAGCCCTTTTGCTCCCTGGTGGCAACTTCTGGGGCTCAGAGTCTTTGACAGCATCTCCGCATACAGGGCTTGAAGGCACGTTCCTGTCCCCGTGTGGCCCATGTGCCACCGTGTGCCGCTGTCTCTGCCTTGCTGCCAAGCTGCCACTTCCTGCCACTTCCTTGGCACATGGAGGTTTTCTGTCCCCATTTAGGACTCGGCCTGACCTCTCCCTCTCTGTACTCAACAGCCCGGCACACGGCTAACGGGAGGGCAGGGGTGGTGCTGTCCTCAGGGCAGTGCGAGCTGCGTGGCTCCCGTGCCCAAGTGCTCCGGGCCTCCCAGTCACCCTGGGAAGCTGTCCAGGCTACAAGTAGGCGCCCAGGGCCTCGGCCATGCTCAGGGTGCCCAGGCCTTCCTGTGAGGCAGCTCTTCATGCCCTGGTGCCACGAGGAGACTGTCCCTGTGAGGAGACCAGCAGAGATTGTTAGGTCAACCATCAGAAGAAAGAAGCTTCCACCCATTGCATCCTGGCCACCATCAGGTCCCCAGATGGCTGCCCGAGTCTGGTGAGGCTGACACGTTCTCGCACAGGTCATGTGAGGTAGGCCTGTTGCTTACAGGGGGACAGCAGGGGACAGAAGCAGCCTCAGATCTCCTGTGAGCAGGTCCTGCTCAGGACAGCTTTCGTGAGGTGGATGCCCCATGTGCACTGAGGACCGTGAAAGACAGCCCACCGGGATTAGACTTCGGGGCGATGTGACTCCCTGGGCAAATCTGAAGGACATCTGCTTCTAGGGAGAGAGAAGCCAGGCCCAGGCTGTCCCTGGCGCAGCAGGCAGCACTCTTTCCTTCTGTGACTTCTGCCTTGGCTGAGAGCCTGCAGCCTGGCAAGGCTTCTTTCTCTGATACCCCCGGCCTCTTCCCACCCCTTCTCAGGACCCACCGGGGCCAGGAGACCTGCCGCCAGGGCCTTCCTCTCCAGACAACCCTGCTGCTCAGGAGCTGCAGATCGTCTGTCCTGCGTGGGACACGGGCAAGCAGAGGGTGTGCCTGGCAGGTTCGACCAGCTGCTGTGCAAGTCTGCGTGGTGCAGATGCAGAGCTGAGAACGCTTGGGGACACATACACCTCCCTTTGGGCCACAGAAAGTCTTCGACGGTTCCCTCGTCCCTGGGAATGGGCTGCAGTCTTCCCCGCTGACAGGCATCTTCGAGTAAAGCTGTTTGGGGCATGAGTAGCTATTTTTGGATCCCTGTCACTTAAAAATAGGCGTAGTTCAGTGAGAGCATTCTTCATGTTCATAAGGCTCTGGGGTCCACTCCCAGGACCAACAAGATAGCCCACAAACTCCAAAATGCAAAATGCTGAAAGAAGAAGGCTTTCTTACTTACTTAGTTTTACTGGCTTTACCTTGCAAGTTCAAATTTTTGTCCAACACCTGGAAATAAGTCTAATTAGTTTCAGACAAGTAGGTTGCTGGTTCCACCCACGTGAGAGGCTTCTGGCTGGTCAGGGCTGGACAGCTCCCGCCAGGGCTGGACTACACTCACCAGTAGTCCTGCTGTTAGGCAAGCAGAGTTTTATTGCTCTTTGTGTCTGTCAGTTTGATCCTTTGGAAATAAATTTCAAAAACATCACAGACTGGAGAAAACCAGCTGAGAAACTGTTCTGTCCCTTGCAGGAGGACCTGAGGGAGAGAATTCCCCTTGCTGGCGAAGCCCAGTTGTGGCTCTCTGGAGGTGGGAGGGTCTGCAGTCTGGGACGGCACCTGCCCACATACAAGTCAGGTGGCGGGTGCTTGCTGCACTTTGGATCTGAACTGCAGATCCAACCCCAAGACCCAGCTGCTAAGGCATCCTCAGCCCGTGGTGCTACTGGGAGGTGGAACATTTAGGAGACAGCATCTGGTGGAAGGAAGAGAGGTCAGTGGGGACATGACCCTGAATGGGCTGTGGGACCCTGGTCCCTTTCTGTCTCTCCTCTGGCTTCCCACCCACCACGAGGTGAGCAGCTCACTCCAAAACGTGCTCCTTCCACAATGACTGTGCTGCCACAGGCTCAAAGCCACAGGTCAGGCCACCGTGGACTGAAATTTCTGAAGCATGAGCCAAAATAAACCTATACTCCTTATAAATTGGTCACCTAATGTAATCGGCAGAGTGATACAAAGCTGAATGAACCCGGGCTCCAAGGGAGAGAAGGGCCGTGCTCCTGGGAGACCAAAAGATGCCCCGTGTCCCCCTTTACCCTGCTCTCCCACTCCAGGCCGTCCCAACAGGGTTCGCATTGCATGAGAGCCTGCCCGTCAGGTAAATTCCATCGAGAAATTCATCGTCCTGGGCCCAGCTGGAAACCAGGGGCCAGAGGGTGCTGCTCAGTAGCTGTGGGGCCGTGCTCAGTCCCCAGCACTGAGGATCTCAGGCAGGAGGAGGCGCAGGTCAGGGACCTGCAGGAACAGAGGAAGTTCAGAATGGGTGCAGGAGCGTCTCGCGAGGCGATGTTCGCTTCCCAGTGTCTTAACGTCTATTGTGAAGCGATGCTCCAGAGGAGCGGTACCACAGGTACTGGCCCAAGAGCTGTGTGCAGAGTCCACACAGGGCAGGCCCAGGGGCCTCTGCTCCCGTGTTCACTCCAGGTAACATCGGGGGCGTGCATCGGGGTTCAGAGAAAGCAGCCCACATCTGTTCCCCACTGGTGGCGACTCCAGGGGCATTGCCATTGTTCCCTGGTGGACAGGGAACAGTGCCTCTTGCAAATCCACCTGCGAGGTTTCAGACAGGTGTGAAAGTCCAGGTGGTGCCGACTGGGCTGAGCCAGCGCTCTTCCAGGCTGCTCGGGGATGCATGCTCACACAAGGCCCACTACTCAGGAACCTCGCTCTCCAAAGACATGGAGAAAACGTACACACACTGGCCCAGCAATTCAGCCTCTGGCACAGATGAGGAAAATAACCAGAGATGCTGACAAAGACGTCTGTACCAAGTGTTCATGACAGCATTACTGACAACGGCCCCAAATGGAAAGCAACTTCAGTGTCCTATCCATGGGGAACAGGAAAGAAAGCAGAGGTACTCTACCATGCACCTCCTGTCCCACCAAGTCACCTGCTAAAAGGACTCTGAATGCCGGTGAAAAGATGGAGCCTTCTGCTGAGGCCTTGCAGCCCTGGCGGCCCCGGGCGCTCTGCAGCTCTTCCCCCTTCCAGCTGCCTCCTTCCAGCCTCTTCTGCTCAGTGCCACAGGGCTGTCCCCAGTCCTTCAAGTCAAAACTGCACCAGGGATGGGAGTCCTCAACCCTTTCCATCCACTCCTGGGACGGCCACCCTCTCTGCCAGTCGTGCAGGACTTCCTTCCAGACACTGTGTCGCTCCCACCTGCCCACATGGCTCCCCTCCTGGACACAAGCCGCCCCTCCTCCTCCACGCACCCCTCCTGCTCCCCACCCCCGTCCCTGCCCTGCTCCTCCTCATCCCTGTCCTCCCCAGCTCGCCCTCCCTCCACAGCTGGCCTCTGCACCCTGCTCCTCTCTCTCCTCCTTCCCCCCTTCCCCTCCCCTGCACCTTCCTTCCTTCCTGCTCTTTCCTGCCCTCTCCTAATCATGACTCCACGCCTCCCCTGGCCTCCCCGGTCTGCTCTGCAGTAGGTCTCCTCTCTCAGGGACAACTCTGGGCTTCCTTCCCGGGGTGGCTCCACTCTGCATCCCAGAGGCAACTATGTACATCTAGATATCCCAGAAATAACCTGGATCCCCTTCCCCTGACGGATGGGAGCCTCAGTCCCTGCTGCCCCTCCAGCAGATCCAGCACAGAGAACAAAGCACAAAGACCTTCCAGTGCCCCTGAGTGTGAGGGGGACCCAGGCAGCAAAGCCACCCAGTCACCAAGGCCAGACATTCACTGGGCACCTTGGACCAAGTGAAAAGCTTGACCAGGGGTTTCTCAAAACACAAATCACTGCCAAAATGGAAATCAGGCACATGGAACCTGGAACTTTCCCTGGGATGTAACTTTTTATAAACATTCATTCATCCGCTGAAGCCGGTCAATCAATCGTGTGAGAAAGAAATTTATCAAGAACCCTCTGGGCGGGGCTAGCAAGGAGGGGCCGGGAAGAGCTGGGCAGGCAGGAAGGAGTGCCCCCGCCAAGCGTCTGCGGTTTTCCTTGCTGTGGGGGACACCAGGGTCCACCGGTCTCCAGGGCTCCGGGGATGCTGGGCTGACCGGAGCACGGGAAGGCGGCCAGGGCGGGTGGCACACCTCCTCTGCTGCTGTGTCACCTCAAGCCAGGTCCCGGCACGTGCCTGAGGGGAGAGAAAAGGGTCAGCAGGAGCACCACCCCGCCCCTGGGCACCCCACCAACACGCGGGACCAGTAGGGTGAGGACATCCATAAAGGCCCGGGGGCCTCAGGGGCTGCGCCGCCCCACCTGCTGGGCCGCCTGCGTCTCGGGAGGCCTGGTCACAGGGCGGGTAGGCTGGCTCCTCTGCGTGCTCTCTGCCTCTGCCCCTTCTGCTCGGGCTCCTCCTGGGAAGGAGGACATGGCGGGCTGGCTGGAACTTCTCCTGCACGGAAGGGAGAGGCCGTCGGAGCCCCAGGAGCCCGAGGAGGAGGGCACAGGCCTCCTCAGTACGGCCAAGCCTGCCCCTGGGTCTGCAGGTGCCAGAGCATCAGATAGGTGGCCATGGCTGCATCGAATTTCTGAGTCACCTAGGGCGCCAGGTGTCCGTGAGGCGGAAACCCAGACCCAGCATGGGCCGCGGCGTGGAGGGATCCGGGTAGGCGGGGGTGGCTCCAGGACACCACTCCCACAACGCTGCTGGCCCGGGCTCAGCCACAGGTGGCCCAGGACTTCATCCGGCGTGGGCCTCGCTGCGGGGTCCACGGTCAGCATCTCAGCGATGAGGCTGTGTGCCTGGGCGGACCCTTGGATGGGAGAGTCGTGGCTGCCGCTCAGCCCATGCTCCATCAGCGCCACGTCGGTGGCCTATGGAACAGCCGGCACCCTGTGAGCATCGCGTAGAGGAGCATGCCAGGCTGCAGACGTCCACCGCGGGGCCGTGGAACTCCCGCATCGGGAGGCTCCGGGCCTGTAGAGGGGAATGCCGCAGAAGCTGTGCAGCGTCTCTCCCGGGGAGACAGCGAGACGGCGGCCCGGCCTGAGGGCGCACAGCCTGACGTTGCCACACCCGTCCAGCAGGATGCTCTCCACCTTCACGTTCCTGTGCGCAATGCCCTTACCAGGGCAGTGGTGCAGGGCACTGGCCATCTGCAGGAACGGTCCAGGGCCTCCTCCGCCGGCAGGCCCACCCCCACAGGGATGTGCCACAGCAGAGGGCCCCCACCCGCCAGCTTCACTGGGGACACACGGCCAGGTGTTTCAATGACCTGAAACAGCTGGACCATATTCAGGGGCTCCATGGCCTTCATGAGGTCCACCTCGGTCGTGATGGCCGATGGGCCCTGCTCGCCCTTGCACAGGGCTTTCACAGCCACCCCTGCCCCCATCAGGATGTGTCGGGCCAGCCTCACGGCACCAAAGGAACCGTGCCGATGTCCCTCAGCATGCAGCACTGGCCCATCAGGTCAGGGCATCCCTTGAGGGGGAGCCGGCTGAGCGGCCAGCACAGGCTGGCCGCCTCGCTGCTCTGACTGCTCTGACTGCTCTCCCCCCACATCCTGAGTGCTCGCCCAAGGACGCTGCCTTACAGCAACACAACTAACAAAACCAACAACCAAAGCAAAGCTAAAACAGCAAAGCAATACAACACCCCAAAGCAAAGAACCAACCCGCACACCGAGAACCAGCAAACCACCAAACGCGCTGAAACCTGGGAGTCCAACAGGTCACCACCAGGAGCTCCCTGCTCAATGGACGAAGCCCAGCTGCTGCCGCCACTGCCTTATACAATAGGCCTGCAGACCCCCGACAGTGGCCGCCTGTGAGGTGACAGCCAGCAGTGGCCCCTGTCCTGGGCCAGCCTCGGCACCCCCTGGCCGGCCCACTGGAGGCTCTGGCCTCCACCAGCTGGGTCCCTCGCCCAACACTGAGACAGAACCCCAGCAACCTGCAGCTTCAGGGGGTCGTGCGCACCTGCAGGTCCCTGTGTGCACAAGCAAACCTGTGGGACACTGCAAAGGCCCTGGCCAGAGGGGTCCCCAGACCCCGAGCCACTCGCACCTTCCATAGACCCTACCTCCACACCCTTCCACCCAGGGAGGACTGCTGCCCTGGCATGGCGGCCCCTCGCACACAGCATGCCAAGTCCTGCCTCGCTCCATCCCGAGGCAGCGCGGTCCGTGTGAGTCGCATCCACGGGACCGAGAGCCACAGCGCCCTCGTAGCCCCTGCCCCACATCTACCTCCTCACCCGCCTCCCTCAGGGGCCCAGGAACCCGGAAGGTGGCAGGTTCCAATATTCAAAGTCGAAGGACACACCCATCAGCCCCCATCTTGGTCAGCATGAGCGTCCTGCCCAGGGCAGAGAGGAACAGAGGTGTCTCCAGAGGCCTCGGTCCTTTCACACAGCCCACGCATCCAAACACCCCCAGTCGGGGATCTGCAAGGACACACTCGTTCCCCAGCTTCTGGATCCTGAGGACTCGCTCTCACGAGTCCAAGTCAAGGGGCCAGGAGAAGAGGTGGACCAGGGGCTCACTCTCTCTGTGTAACGGGGGGCTTCTGTGCTCTGTCCCTGAGTGGGGACGAGGCGGAAAGACTCCACCCTCTCCTCAACCCCGCCCCTCCCCCTGCCCCTTCCCCTTCCTTGACATTCCTTAGGCCTGTGGACACCAGGGCCGGATGCAGGCTGGACCAGTGCTCTACTGCAGAGCTCCATCCCCAGCCGTTCTGTTTATTGTGAGACAGGGTCTCACCAAGGAACTCAGATTGACCTCTAGCTTGGGCTCCCAAACTGCCTTGGCCTCCAGAGTCGCTGGCATGACAGGTGCCCACCACCTTAACCCGGCTTCACGTGTGCCTGCGTGTTGCCTGTCTCTCTGTGTGCCTGTGCACGTGCGTGTGTGGCAATCTCCTGTGTGTGTGTGTGTGTGTGTGTGTGTGTGTGTGTGTGTGTGTGTCTGTGGGGTGGGGGAACTGTCCACGCCCAGTGAGTGCCCAGGAGTGCAGCTGGTGCAGCTGTCTAAAGGCCCACCCCCATCCAGATGTCAGGACCTCATGGCCTGACCACCTGCCTCGGTCCCGCCTCTCCACAGGACGCCCTGGGGTCCACCTCTCTCTGGAGCTGGGGAGCAGCACACACTCTCAAACCACAGCACCAGAGACGGGGCTGAGGGCCTGGGTCACCACTCGAGGGCCAGCGCATGGGCAGTGCTCTGGGTTGATCTGAAGGACCTCAGACAGGAACCCCCGCTGGATGGAGACTCCACAGTCCCTCCAGGGAACTGAACACGCAGGCACGCAGCGGGCACACTGCGGTGACATCAGGAACTGACTGGCTTTCAGGTGCAGCTGCCTGGGAGCAGCCATCACAGTCCTGGTGAGTTTCCACCACGGGACATCCATCCACAGGAGCAAGGCCGCCTTTGGGGACAGGGACAGGAACCCCGGTGCTTCACTGCAAAGCTCAGCTATGCAGGAAAGGAAAAACGTGTGCGGGGACCCAAAGCCAGGGGAGGGCAACTCAGCAAGGTCGTCCTCCCGCCCAGGACTGGCACTGAGTGAATAGACCCAGACTGCCCAATCCAGAGACAGGGCGCAGCGGGGGGAAGAGAAAACAGGACGGGACTTCCTGATTCCAAGCACCCACTGAGGAAGCGCATCCAGCCGGGTGGGCGGGTAGCGTGCTCTCAGCAGAGGGCAGAGAGGGGACGAAGGTCCTGGGCCAGCACCTGGGCTCAGGGAACGAGGTCCAAGAAGGCCTGAGTGGGGGACCCCACTGAGGAGCCAGGCACCCATGGAAAGCCAGACATGGTCAGGTGGAGCTCACACTGGGACTTGCAGCGCACACTGTGACTTGCAAGTTCTTATGTCCCTGGCACTCCACGGGACACAGAGGCCCAGGCAAGCGGAGCCACCCGGCTCAGGCCCTTCGCTCTCACCCGAGTCCCCAGTCCTTACTCGGAAGAGCTCTCCCTCCACCTGGGCCACGCTCACCCCATGGAGCTGCACACCTCCCAGGCAGCCATGATCGATGGGTTGCGACAGACACAGCTCCTCAGAAAGGGCTGATTCCGTCCACCCACCAGTTCCCTGCAGTGCCCCATGGAGGCCGGCGGAGGCTCCCTGCTCCACCAGGTACCTCTGGCCATCTTCTGATGGCTCACTGGGGGGTCTCCAAGGCACCCAGTCAGATGGGTGTTCGGGTCACTCGAAGAGGACTTGAGTCTGAACCCGGGAGATCTCTCTACCTCCTGTGTCAGGAGGGGACCACAGTGTGTCCTGCACAATGACCTGGGCATGGTATGAGCCTCAGTGGAGAGAAGACGCCGGCAAGAGGGCCAGAGGGAGCTCTAGCCCAGCCTGGGAGCAGCGCACACTCTGCAAGTCGGCACAGCTGTCTGGAGACCCTGCCAGGGCCCTGGGGTCTCCTGACACTACCGTGGGGGAGAAGGAAGGAGGGCAGGGGAGAGCACGTCAGGGGTGCTACCGTGTCCACCTCTCCCAGGTCCACCTCCCTCTCCAGTCCTGTGGTCTGCAGGCCCAGATCCCGGGTCCCTCTGGGTCCAGGACACAAATCCACTTGGTCTCCTGGGTGGATGTGCCCTCGGGGCTCAGCACAAAGAGGCACCTGCACGGCGGGGGCTCAGTGAGGACTGGGGGAGCCAGAACTCTGAGGGGACAGGGTCCAGGGTCGTGTCCACAGGACAGGGAGGGTCAGTGGTAGAGAACGGATCTGGTGGAATCCTTTGAGCCCAGGGCCTGCACTGAAGCCACTGCTAGGCAGAGTCAGCGGCCTCGCCTCCCGTCTGACCCTTCAAGGTCCCCAGGTAGCTCCTGTGCAGAAGGCTGGGTCCCCACCGGACCAGAGGGCAGCTGACTGGATTGTGAGGGCTGTGACCTCACAAACGATCGATCCGTGGATGGACCTGGAGCGTGACGGCCCACGGGGAAGGCTTAGGGTCCTGAGGAGGGGTCTGGTGGGAGGAAACGGGACCCTGGACAAGCTCTGGAGGGGCATGTTTTCCTCTGGCTCCTTCCTCTCTCTCTGTGTTTCCATAAGGTAACCAGAAATGTTAGCAAGATACTGAGACTAGGTACAGTTTGTGTCTTTATGCAGACACCATGACCAAGTACAGGAACCAGATACATTAGCCAGGTACTGTGCCCAGGTAGACTAACCCAAGGCATTAGTCAGATATGGTGACCATGTACCATAACCAGAGATATTAGCCAGGTACCATGATCAGGTACCACAACCAGAGACCTTAGGCAGATACAGTGATGAGGTACAGTAACCAGAGACATCAGCCAGATGCAGGGACCAGGTACAACAGAGACATTAGGCAAATACTGTGAACATGTACAGGAAACAGAGACAATACCCCCAAACTGTGACATGGTACTGTAACCAGAGTCTTTGGCAAGATGCTGTCACCAGGTCCAGTATGAGAGATATGAGCCAGATCCCTTGATCAGGTAGAGTAAAAGAACGATGTCTAGATACCATGACCATATTCAGTAACCAGAGACCTTAGCCAGGTACCATGACCAGAGACATTGCCAGATACTGTGACCTTGAATAATATGCAAAGAAAAACCCAAATACTGAGACTATGAAGACACATTAGCCAGGTATGGGGACCAGGTACAGCATACAGAGACAATACCCAGATACCATGAGGAGGTACAGTATCCAGAGACCTTAGTTAGATATCATTATCAAGTTCAGAAATCAATGACAATATCCAGATACTGTGACCAGGAATAGCAGTTAGAGACATGAGTCAGATACCAAGAACAGGTACAGCATTCAGAGACAATAGCCTTATACTGTATCTAGGAACAGCAACAGGAGACATTAGCCAGGTACCATAACTGGGTTCAGTAGCCAGAGGTATTAGCCAGATACTGTAACCAGTTACAGCAGCCAGAGACCATATTCAGACATTGTGGTCTGGTACAGAAAGCAGAGGCATTTGTCAGACACCATGGCCAGGTACAGTAACCTGTGATAACTAAATTACACATGAAGATACAGTAAGCAGATATTAATAAGACGCCATGGCCAGATATACTCTTCAGAGACATTGGCAAGATACCATGACCAGGTTCAGTAACCAGAGACTTCAGGGAGACACTGAAACCAGTAGACTCAACAGAGTCATTCCCAGATACTGTGACCAAGTAGAATAACCAGTGTCATTAGCCAGATACCATGATGGGGTTCGGTAATTAGCCAGATAGTATAACCAGGTAGTATCAACAGACATTAGCCAGATACCATGAAAAGGTCCAGGACACAGAGACATTACCCAGGCATGGTGACCAGATAGAGTAACAGAGACAAGAGCCAGATATTGTGACTGGGTATAGTTATCAGAGACATTAGCCAGAACCTTTTACCAGGTACAGTAAACAGAGACATTACCCAGATTCAGTGTCCAGCTACTGTCACCAGAGACATTGTTCAGATACCGTGAACAGGTACAGTATGCAGAGAAACGGGTCAAACATCTTGAATAAGTACGGCTCACAGAAAAATATCCAGATACCATGATCAGACACAGTCACCAGATTTTAAACATATCCTGTGACAAGACACACTAACTAGACATTACCCAGATACCATGACCAGGTAAAGTACGGGAGACATGAGCCAGACACTGTGACCAGAAACAGTAACCACAGATGCTAGTCAGGTACAGTGGCCAGGTCCAGCAACCAGAGACATTAGCCACTTACCATGACAGTACAGGAACCAAAAAAATTAGCCAGTCACCATGACCAGATTCAGTAACAAGAGATATTAACCAAATACCGTGAGCAGTAAGCAAATGGAAAAGCAGATCTTGTGACCAGGTACGATAAGCCTGGACATTGGACTAACCAGAGTCATTATCCATAAAAGGTGAGCAGGTACAGTAACCAGAGACATTAGCCAGATACTGTGATCAGTAACCAGAGGCATTAACCAGAGGCCAAGACTGGGCAGCGTAAACCCAGACAATACCCAGATACCACGACAATACCACAACACAGTATAGCAACCAGAACCTCTGCCAGATACAAGACCAGGTATAGTCAAGAGTCCTTACCCAGAGACTGGGCCCAAACAGGAACCAGAGACATTATCAACTGGCAAGGCACCATAAGCAGAGCTCCTACAGACAATAATTAGACACCATGAGCAGGTACATAAGCGGCGACATTAGCCATATAACCCCGACCAGGTGCAGTGTCAAGCACTGACCAGGTAACCAGAGACTCTGACCAGGCTGTGAACAGGCACTGTTGGAGCTACCCTGGGAACTCAGCCCTCCTGTGACACCCATGGGGGACTTGGCTGGGGACGCCTGTGGCCCCAGAAGCCCTGCCCCCTGCTGGGTGGCACAGGAGAGGCGGCCCTGCTTCTCCATGTGCCCTTCACCTCTGCACCAGCCCTGGCTACAATGGGCAGTGGGAAGCAGGGCCCTGCACTAGCGCCCGGGCTGCCTAGCCACCCAGCACCCTTCCCCGTCCCTCAGACTTGGCCTCCAGGGCAGACCCCACCCCACGGGCACCTTCCCTACCTGCTGCTTCGTGGAGAGACTCCAAGGCATCTCGGCTACTGCAGCCTGCAGCATGGCCATGGGGGCCAGCTCCTCATCCCCAGGTGACCCCAGGGGCATGGAGACAAGGGCCACACTGCAGACAGGGTGGTCAGCAGGGGCACAGGGCGGACACCGGACACCTGGCCAAGTTTCTGAGCTGGGAACTTCATACCAGGGCTGCACCGCGTCCAGGCGCCAGGGAGCACGAAGCCACGCTTCAGCCTGTTCAGCGCCACCGCATGCTGGGCAGTGGGCCGCGGGCCCTTGGTCACGGATCACCCGCCACCTGAGCCACACGGATCAACGGTGAGCGTGGGCAACTGAGCCAGGGTCTGGAGAGGGCGGGGCGGCGAGGGGGCGGGGCCACCGAGGGCTCGCGGGCGGGGGCGGGGGGGCGCTGTACCCATCGCCCTAGACCCCACCCCGGGGCACCTCTGCGGTGCAGGGTGGCCAGGGCAGGAGGGACAGAGGCCAGGGCAGGGCAGGGGGACCAAGGCAGAGGGGCCAGGAAAGGGGCGGGGCAGTCCTCCGAGTGGGGCTCGCGGCCTCCAGGGCCATGCTGGTCGCAGTGAGGCAGGGATGTCAGGGCGACTTCGTGGAGGAGGAGCTGAGCTGAATCCGGCAGTTTGAGCAGGAATTCCTCAGGGAATGGAGAACAGGTCCGAGTTCCAGGCGCAGGTGTGTGTGTGTGAGTGTGTGTGTGAGTGTATGTGGTGCCGGCCCACAGTGTGGCCTTTCACCTGAGGCCTGAGATGCAGGGGACCACACTTTCTAGGCCTGCGACTTGCAGGTAGCTCAGCTGCCTCAGTGCCCTGCTCAGGGGTCAAGAACCCACCGCCCCAGGAGGAAGGTTTTGGTGATGGGGTGCTTGCCAGGCACAGAATGGAGAGCCAGGCCTGGGTCCCCAGCTGCAGGTCCCCACCCTAGGCCTGTGAGACAGGAGGATGTGAGGGCTGATGGCCGGGACGGAGCTGACCCAATGTTCTGGGGCACTGCAGGGTGAGGACATAGCCTACCTGCTGGGGAGGGGGCTGGCAAATCAGCCTGGCCACCTGATGGGGCCAGCGAGCAGTAGGTACCGTCCGTAGCCTTGTGGGGGTGTCTGAGTCCCCTCGCCCCATAGCAGGTGGCTCTGTGTCCACTCTCATAAGGCAGAGGCATATCAAGGAAACCCAAGGAAAACCATCAGATACCATGAACCAATACAGTAACCACAGACACTAGCCTGAAATGGTGACCAGATACAGCAACCAGACACCTTAGCCAGATACCATGAAAAGGCACACTAACCAGAGGTAGTAAAACAAAGGGCAATAACCAGCCAGCCACAAGGGAGCCACCATTAGCAAAAGCAGATATGCTGCCCTTCCTGGGGTGACACTGTGCTCATGGCCTCCCCCAGAGTTTCGCAGGAAGCTGGAGGAGAGCTGGCTATGCAGGCTGTGCCTCCGCGTGAGCTTAAACCCTGTCTGCCCTCTGTGTCCTTAAATGAAAAAGGTGCCTCTGAAAGCAGCCATACCTACAGGGTCTCTCACAGCTAAAGGTAATGGGTCCGGAGCATCATGGACGGTTCTTGGGGTGCTCTACCCCAACGAATGTCAGTAGTCCTAAACAGTCCTACTACAGACTCTCTTCATGGGTGAGGCAACGAAGACCAGCACAGTGAAGTAGACAGCCAAGGCCACACAGCCCCAGGTGAGCCAAGCCGTGCATGGCGGTGTTCCTCCTTGGCACCTGCATTCTTAGTAACTGCCCTGGGCCTGGACACCTCGGACAATTGCTGCCCTTCCTGTGAAACTTCTTCTGACTCCTTGCTGCCACGTGGGTCAGACCCCTCCTTCTTTTGTACCTGACTGTCCCATACATTCTTCTTTCACAATACCCATGTCACTCTGGGGCCCTCTGTTGATTTGTGGAGAGCAGGGGCCAGCGGGAGACCCAGTTTGAGTTCCTGAGCTGGCTGAACCCACCTGGTACGTCTGGCTCTAGACGTACCAGGCCAGTACCTGCCTCCCTTTGGGTTGGTCTTTCCGCTACTCATGAAAGATCCAAGTTTCAATCCGCTGAACATGAGGGAGGGACACACAGGGACCTGGAAACCTACTTTTGAGTAGACTCAGTCAACTGATCAAGACCTCTGGGCTTGAGAGACTGCGCCACTAATCACGAAGCGCGTCTAACCCAGATGTCATTACGTGGTCTGTGGGCAGGTCCTGAAACACTATCCGATTCCTGGTGCACTTTGCAGACCTACCACAGCACTGCCATCCAGGTGGAGACAGAAGGCCAGACGCCACCTGTCTTCTCTCCTATGTGGAAGTCAGAACCGTGGCTCTCATAGACATCAGGAGTGGAGTCAAGGCTGGCGAGCAAGGGTGAGGAGAGACAGTTTGCAAGGTCTGGCTGGGGCTCAGCAGAGGCTGCCTCCCTCAAAAAACCAAAGGGAGTCCAAAAACAAAAAAAAAAAACAAACAAACAAAAGGGAGAGGAGGTGGCAGGGGTGGCTAGCAAATGCCCCAGCAGCCAACAGCTCTCCCTTCTCTGCTCCAGAGCTCCTCTGTGTCCAGGCGTTTTCCACCTGCCTGCAGCTGAGGTGGCAACCAGGCATGAGCTCAGCACGCCCTGGTTTAGGCACAGAGACTTCTCTTTTCTTGTTGTCCTGCCCCGCTCCCCAGAGGCTGCACTTTAGGTCTGTAACAGGCTCACAGCGCTCAGATCTTCCAGTTCCACCCCACGTTGTAGGTCTACCAGGCAGGGTTCTCCAGGGAAAGAGAACTGAAGGTGGGACCTATCGTACTGTGATGGTTTGGATGCGAGGTGTCCCCCAGAAGCTCCTGTGTGAGACAGCGGAGAAGGCTCAGAGGAGAAACAACGGGGTTGTAGCCTAATCAGGGACCAGGGAGTGGTCCCTGATGGGATTAGCTGAGTGGTAATGGAGGCAGTAGGCTCTGGCTGGAAGTGGTTCATCGAGGCATGGCTATGGGGCATATATTTTGTATCTGACGGGTGCAGTCTCTCCCTCCTCCCCCTACCCCTCCCGCTCCCCCCCCTCCTCCCCCTCCCTCTCCCCCTCCCCCTCCCCCTCCCCCTCCCCCTCCACCTCCCCCTCCATCTCCCTCTCCCCCTCCATCTCCCCCTCCATCTCCCCCTCCCTCTCTCAACATGCGAGCTGTTTCCCTCTGCCACACTCTTCCACCACGATGTTCTGCCTCACCTTGAGCCTCAGAGAATGGAGCTGGCCTTCTGTGGACTAGGACCTCTGAAACTGTGAGCCCTCAAATAAACTCTTCCTCCTCTAAAGTCATTCTGGTTGGGTCCTTTAGTTACAGCAGTGAAATAGCTAAGACATGTACCATATTGGCTCATGGAATTATGGAAGCCAAAAAATCCTATGACCTGCTATCTGCCTGCTGGAGACCCAGGAAAGTCAGTGGCACTGTTTGCAGGTTTAGGACCCAGAGAACTGAGAGTATGGCTTTCACTGTGAGTGGGAGAGCCTGGGAAGCAGGAGCACCGGGGGCAGGAGAAGGTTGGCGTCTGGGTGTGAGCGCTCACACAGAATCAGGTCGACCCGTGTGCAGCATGAGATCTGTTCAGGCCCTCGGTGCGCCCTGCACAGGGCAGAGCCACAGGCTTCTCTCAGTCCGTAGATCAAATGCCCATCTCTCCTGTGAGACGCACAGAGCTGATGGTCCATTTTCAGAAGACAGCATTTACCACTAATTGGGAAGCGAGATCCAACTGCAGGCGTTTCAACCATAACCCTTCCTTTTCCACTCCCCAGTTTTAAAAGTGCGTTGTGACCCTGACCTCCTCCTATCACAGCAAGGGGCAGTGCTTGTTAGGGATAAAATCGGGGGACTGCCCGCCCGAGCGTGCTTGCTGGCCAGGTTCGGTAGCACACCTACCTCTGCAGAAGTAAGAGTGGCTTCAAGCGCATCTGATTCCTGTGGCACCAGGTATTTCTAACACTTCCAGCAAACCTCACAAATGGAAATGACAAAAACAGCTCTCTGGGCATCCCACAGCCCAGTCGCAATGACAGAAAAATTAAGCACAGTTGGTAAAGCACACAAGTCCCAGGAGTGCACGAGGTCACCGTTCAGGGCTGTGCTCTTCCCTGAGCAAACCACTGAGTTGGACGGTGCAGAAGGGCCCCACTGGCCTGCAGAAGCAGACCAGGACTCCAGGGTGGCGCTCACGACATCAGCTGCGAAGATCTAAGAGAAAGAGGCAGGCCCCAACTCCAGGGTGCAGGTCACATGGCTACAGCATAGTATTTTGTCGTTATTGTTGTAGATGGACACAATATCTTTATGTATTTATTTTTATGTGATGCTGAGGATCGAACCCAGTACCTCACATGTGCGAGGCAAGCGCTCCACCACTGAGCTTCAGCCCCAGCCCTATCACATAGTTTTGAAGAGCTGGTGAGCAAGTGAAGAGCCCGAGAGAGACAGAGCCAGCTTGGCTGTCCTATGGAAACCCAGCTCCAACCGGCTAGTGCAGGTGCAGGGAGGCGTAGAGACCCAGGAGGCTGTGAATGGGGGTTATTTTTATCTTTCCCCTGGGTTCATAGGTCTGTTACAGTTCCATGTTTGAAAACAGCCTGACTGCTCTCACAAAGGCAATTTTGTTTGTAACCACATAGGTGATACATAAATGCACAGTTATTGGAAAGTATTCTAAAAGTCAACTGCACTGAATACAAGATTACAAGTGAATTACAGGAATCCACTTTGACACACTGATCCCCCTCACTTTGGTTTGTATTTTTTCAGATATTTTTCTGAGCATTTTAAAACAGCCTGGGAGGTTGCAGTCCAAGATCAGATGTGCCACTGGTTTGGGGTCTGTTGTGGGTGCTGGGCGGCACTGGCAGGGAGCATGCGGCAGAGCTACTTGCTGATCTCATGGCCAGGAAGCAAAGGAGAGAGAGAGGAAGGGGCTCAGTCCCACATCCCGCTCGGGGGCACACACTCAATGACCTGAAACCCCCCTACTCTCCATCTCCAGAGGTCTCCTCCCAGTAGGGCTACCCTGGAGATGGGGCCTTTGACACACAGACCTTTGACCCCTGAAGTACAGCATGCTGGCCATCATCAACAGCCATGGGAACCACGAGTTGACCACTGGGTTCACGCTTCCAGTGGCTGCAGAGAGGGGTCAGTTTAGGGCACATGATGCTTCGAGGTTCCAGCAGTTTTCACCTGCTGCAGCCCCCGCTGCCCTGCCCCTTCCCTGCTAACCCCGCCACAGCCATCTTTGACTCACTGTTGCCCTCCTCACTATCCTCAGCCTGCTGGAGGGGCTGAAATGAAAGGCCAGCTCAGCCCGTGGACCAGCGGGATCAGACAGAGCCAGAACCCCTCGGGAGTGTATGTGTGTGGATTTGTCACGAAGAGCTGACCTTGCACAACCGTGGGAGGGCTAAGCTGTCTCTGCAAGGCTAAAAACTGTGCTGTTCTTGTTTCGTGGCACCGCTGAAAGTACACCCATCCTACGTCAGTACCTTATTCCGTCCATTCCTCAAACCTCTGAACTTCTGCCTCAAATCTTCCTCTGACTTAAAAATATCAGGGGCTGGGGATGTAGCTCAGTTGGTAGAGTGCCTGCCTCGCAAGCACAAGGCCCTGGGTTCAATCCCCAGCACCACAAAAATAAATAAGTAAATAAAAATACCCCTGCCTTCTCTGGAGAGGCAGACTTAATTTTTGTTCCTTTGAGATGACTTTATGTAGACTTTCCCCTTCCAGGAGAAACATACGCCTTCCTCTGTGCGCACATTCAACTCTGCGCCCATGCCAGGGGTTCTCCCAACACCGACCAACTCTCCAGACTCCAGCCCGGGTCCTGTGACTTCAGCTCTGAAACTCTCTCCCACAAGGTGAGGGCTGGGTCCCTAGAGACTGCCCACTTCAGAACCAGTCAAGTCCATGTCCCCCATACTTTGACCAGCTGGCCGTGGGTGGGAGGTCCCTGCAACCCCTCACTGAACTCGGCCACAGGACTCCGGGAGCACGTATGTCCACCAACTATTGCCAACAGTTGAAGGCCGTGTGAAGAGGAGCGTAGGGCCAGGTTTGGAGTGTCCCCCACACTGGAGAATCTGTCACCACCCAGCCCAGCCGTGTGGCCACCAGTCCTGGAGCTCTCCACACCCTGTAGTCAGGGATTTCACTGAGCGACATCACTAGGCGCTGACCCTTGTTAACTCAATCTCCAGCCCCTCTCCCTCCCCAGGGTCGGGGGTGAGACCCACACTTGCGAAGTTCCGCTGGTTTTGTCTTTCCGGTGGCCAGCCATGCCAGGGGATCCACCAAGTGTGCCCTCGTCAGAACAGGTTCTGCACCTGACTCAGGAACCCACAGGGACTGAGGCTCTGCTCAGGGACCCAGATGCTCCTGGCACAGGGATTGAGGCTCTGCACAGGGACCTAGATGCTCCTGGCACTCTGTGAGGGAACTAAGGTTCTGGGTTCCGGTGCCAGGAGCAGGAAGGCCAAACACCCGCTTTCTCGTGGAGATCACAGCGCCTCTTACACCTGTTTTGGGGTGGGGGGTGTGCACACTTGCAGTTCCCCTCTCAGCACACCTCTGGTGTCCTGCTGCCGTCTGACTTCTGCTCCCCTGGGAACTTCCTCCCCAGCAGTTGCTCCTCCTCCTGCTTGACTTGGGTGGACATCACAAGAGGCAAAGCGCCGCTCCGCTCCCGAGCGCTAGCAGCCTCCTGGCCGGCCTCCTGGCAGTCAGAGCCAGCAGCTCCCCAGCTCTCCAGGGCTGGTCCAGCGACCAGAGGGCAGCTCTCTGCAGTTCCCCAGCTGCGGCCACTTTCAGTCTCAGTGTTACCAGGTCTTGGCACAGCACCTCAGCCTGCTGTACCTGAGAGAGAAATCAGGAAGAGGCAAGATCAAAACCATCTGAAGGGTTTGTCATGGTTTAGATTGAAATGTCCCCCAAAAGTCCATGTGTGAGATGCTACAAAAGTTTAGAGGTGAAAGGATTGGGTTATGGGAGTTTTGACCTAATGAGTGCCTGAATCCCTGATGGGGACTAACTGGGAATAACTGTGTGCAGGTGAGGTGTGGCTGGAGGAGGTGGATAGTGCAGGCGAGCCTTTGAGGTTTGTATGTTGTACCTGGTGAGCGAGCTCTGTGCTTCCTGGTGCCATGTTCCCAGCTGCTTTCCTTCTGCCATGATGTTCTTCCTCACCTCTGACCCAGAGCAATGGAGCTGGCCGTCTATGAACTGAGACCTCTGAAACTGAGTGCCAAATAAACTTTTCTTTCTCTGAAATTGTTCTTCTCAGGTCTTTTGGTCTCAGCAGCAACAAAGTTGACTGAAACAAGGTCTCAAGCCACAGGAGGGGAAGCAGCACTTCAGCTGCTCTGAAGGGGAGCGGGGAGTTCACTTAGATAGAGAAAAGCGTGGGGTTGCATATGCACAGGATCCTTGGCTGACCACACTTTCTGCTTAGTTGTGGGGAAGCAAGGGCATCTGCAGACCAGCCTGGGGACACTGAGGGCTGCAGAGAGGCAGGGATGTGGGGAAGGACGGTGGGAGCTGCCACAGCTGAAGCTGAAGTCCCCAGAGCAGGCATGGCCTCTGATGTGGCTGTGGCTGGCTGGGAGGTGCTTGGGGGCAGCCACAGTTATCCCAGATGGAAGAAGGAAAAGTCAAAAGAACTTCGTGTGGAGCACTGGGTCCTCTCTTCTGTCTCATTCCTGTGTGTGGATCTAGGTCCTGAAAATTCTCAAAAGGTTTCAGCCGTTATCTCATCAAATGGTGTCTTTGCCTCATTATCTCTCTCTCTCTGTTTTTTTTGTTTTTGTTTTTTTTTTTTTTTTTTTTTTGCTTCTGAAAGTCAACATTAGGCTTCCTTTTCTTAAAGTTTCCTTGCTGGTGGTGAAATCCAGGGCTTCGTGCATGCTAGACAAATGCTGTGCCGCTGAGCTGCACCCAGTCTCTGGGGGCCAGCTTCTCTTATCTGCTGTTTCTGCTGGTTCTCACTCCTGGTGCTTTGCTCCCCTGGTCATCGGTTGTGCCTCCCTGTCACTACCTGCTGGCCTGGGAGTCTCCTTGAGGAAACTCCTTGACTTCCATAACTAAGGCTGCCTCCGTCCCAGAGGGCTTGCCCTTACATTAGACAGCTGCCCAGAGACGGCCATCTGGTGTCGCACCCTTGAAGCAAGGTGTTCACTCTGGACTTGCTGCTTCCCCAGATGCTGTCAGTGTGCTGCCATTGTGCGTGAGCTTAGCACAGGTGGGCTTTGCCTCACTCCCTGTCCAGGATGTGAGCCATTTTCCTTTGCTGCACTGTGACGTGGTGGTGTAGGGGCATCAGGCATGTTTCCAGGCCACACTTGCTGAGGATGAGGCCCCAGGTGCCAACTCTGAGAAGAGAGTCCCCCAGGCATCTGCCTGACTGCCCTGTGCCTCGTCTGTGGGCTCCAGCTCTCCCTAGGGCATTGACAGCCAGGGCTCAGATATACGCGTCTGGCAAACACCCAGGCCGGGAGGTGACTGTTCACCCCTCTTGGCTCCTGCCTCCTTTGGGATTTCCCCTGTGCTTCTTGGTTTCTCGCCAGTTCATCAGGGCTGTTAGGAAGGCTTTGTCAACCTTTTTAGTTATTTTCAGCAGGAATGAGTTGGGCAATTAGACAGACAGGAAGAGAATCCTACTGGGTTTGTTCTTCTAAAACAAAGAAAGGAAAATGATGTTTAATAAAATGCACAGTTGGTAAATACTGCTATGCTGTTAATCTTGTCAACAGGCATTTCAGTCCTGTTATGTCCATAAGGGACAGTGACTTTACTTTCTTACCAGGTAGGATGAAGTGTTGCAGGTCAACCATGTGGCTTTCTGGAGAGGAAAAGGCCCAGGAAGAGGTTTGCAAAATTAACACAGCACAGACGGAAACCTGAGTAAACAGCATCAACCCTCGACTCCCTCAGATCAGCCTTATGGAAAACAGTTTGCTTAGTCACACACTTCGTAATATAGACTCAGATGTGGCCTGAACTGAACAGGCTGCCTCTTCAATCCAGACATGAAGATAGGCTTTGTCCCGGGGAAAGAGGCAGGCACGGGACAAAGTTCCTCTATTGGAACTTACCAGAAAATGAGCAAAATATCCCAGTGGTATCTCCTTCACCGAGAGCTGTGTGCTGTCGTTCCCAGTGTGGACGGCTCCTCCCAGGCAGCACCCGAGCTCCCTTGCTGAGGAGGGCAGAGGTGGGCATCAGGTAGCTGGCCTGAGGCGGAGGCCAGGAACCAAAACCTTCCCACAGAGGGCCTGGAGCCGAGCCTGGGCCGGGGCCTGCTGTAACACCACGAGCTGGAGTCTCCCTCGGGCTTCAGCATGTCAGGCAAACACAATGGAGCCTCCGCCCTCCCACCAGAACCGGCGCTCTGAAGCCCGTCTGCGCTCTGAGGGAGGCCTTTCCACACCCCAACCTCGCCCACATCCCACTCCTGCCATCCCACTCCTGCCTGGCAGGCCTGCCTCAGCGGCAGCTCAGCTGGACAGCAGCTCCGGGATGCCTTACGAGTGAGCACACCAGCGGCAACAGGAAGAGTAAGTAGGTAACGGTGGGCAGCCTGGGGCACTGAGCCAGGCGGGCACCAGAGGGAGAGGAAGGATGGGCTCTGCCCAGTCCCACTGATGTCCTCACACTGGGGTGAGCCACCCCGCTCAGGTTGCATGGCCGGCCCTGGTGGCTCAGCCCTCCACCCACTGTTCTCACTCTCCCGCCCAGGCCTCGCGTGCTGCCTTCCGGCCTTCCGCTGCACAGTGGTCAGCAGCTCTGTCCACTGGTGGGGCTTCTCAGGGCCATTCTCAACTTGCCACCTCCTATGCCGGCATCCTGGCCACACCCAGGTCCACACCTACCCGGGGCTCCCTGCTCTGCGCCTGCACCCCTGTTCTTTCTGTGGTGTGCCGTGGACTGTCCTGTGGCTCCGACCTGAGCCACAGACACTCCAGATGAGGCACCCCCAGCCTCACTGCCACAAACCAGCCCCATCAGCCATCATGTCACCGCCGCTGAGTCCCACCGTCAGGACCTACCATCTCTGCACCTGAGTCTGGGCAGGGGGAGGTCTTCAAGCCTCAGAAGGAGGATTGAATGAAGATGCACTTACCTGTTTCTGAGTCTTGAATTTGTTGATTTGTTGCCAGTCGGCTGAGGGCTCCTTCTCGGTTCAAACAGAGATCACGTGAGCAAAGCGCCCTCCCTGAAGGTCAGCAGCTCTGGGTCTGGAGCACCCGTGGCTCCTCGCATGGTGTTAGCAGTCTGCCTTGCTGCTCTCCCGGCAGCTCCCTGGAGTTCTGGCAGCAAGGGCTGGCAGGTCCCAGAAGCTCTCCATTCTCTGGCTGCTGGCTACAGGCTACACTCACTCTCACCAGCCACCACTGCTGGCTGCTTCCAGTGCTATGGCCCCCATGTGGCCCGCTCCTCGGGCAACCAGCTCAGCTGCCCTGCCTGAGACAGGATTGTGAACAGGCAAAACGCAGCTCTCCAAAAGAGGACCTACTCAGGCCACAGGACAAGGAGAAGCAGCACAGACAGCTCTGGAGGGGAGGGGAGCTGCTTATATAGACACAAAGGCAGGTTCACGCTTGTACAGTGTCCTGGGGCTGACCACAGACTTGCTGCTGAGTCATGGGGATGGAGGGGGCCTGTGGATCTGACTGGGGGCAGTTGAAGGGCTTCAGAAGAGTGGGGTCTTCCAGAGAGGTTGCAGGCAGAGTCATCTGGATGGACACCAGACCAAAGCTGCCACAGCTAAAGCAAAAGTCTCCAAGGGACCTTGGGAATCTGATGTATTTGCAGCTGGCCACGAGGCATTTGGGGTCAGTCATGGCTGTTCAAGATAGAAAAGTAAAATAAAGGCCCCTCTTGGGGAGCAGAGGGCCCTTCTCCTCTGCCTCAGATTGGCACCCAGAATAGACACGGTTACCTCATATTCATCAGTTTTAGGTATATATATGGCTGCCACAGAATTTAGCAGCTTAAAAGAGTAAATATCTATGTAATTATTATCTCACAGTTCCATAGGGCTGGGATCTGGGGGCTGCTTATCCCCTCCAGGTCTCCTGTGAGGCACATCAGACTCACCTGGGGCTCCACATCTGGCGGCTGCTCGGTCCCCATCCAGGTTCCCTGGTGAGAGTGTTGGTGAGCCTTGGTCCCCTGCAGGCCCGCAGGGAGCCTCAGGTCCTTCTCACGTGAGCCTCTGCAGGGCTGCCTGAGTGCCTAGCAGCAAGGGACAGGAAGATGCACACACACACATGCACACGTGGGGATGGAGCAAAAGCAGAAGCGCTGTTTCTTTTCAACGCAGTCTTGGATGTGAAGTGGCCTCATTTCTGCCCTGTCTGTCACAGCATGAGGAAGGCTTGTACAGGGTAGGAGGAGGCAGGCTCTGGTCCTCCCAGGGTCTGGCTACCCTCCTGAGCCACACTGTCACCCAGCATTCCAGCATCTCGTGGTCAGTGGTGGGTCATCGCTGAAGGGACACAGTTCCCTCAGCGCTGTAGGAAGTAGCCGTGTGCCTCAGGCTGTGAGTGACTCCCTGGCTCCCAGCTCCTGCCTGGCTGCTGGACCGTCCAGTGCTGCCTGCCACCCGCTGCCTGAGCTCCTGGTGTGCTCCAAGTCCCTAAGTTCCTGAGCTTCCCTAGGGTCCCCGTGGCGCTTACGGTTCTGTGCCTCCTGGGAACTGCTTTCACATGTGCGAAGAACACGTGCATGTAATATACACAAGTTCGGTTGCTGCATGCATTTCGGGGCCTGTTATGTTAAAGCATAATTTTTTGACTCATCAAAAACAACAACGCAAGCCATCTAAAACACCCAGCTATCTGTTTACAAGCGTGCGCATCAACCGTGGGGTCATGTTGATGTGCGTGAGGTGTTCAGGCCCCAGGGGACTGGCTCTGTGGCAGCTGCCTGCCTCACGGTGTCTGCGCCTGCCTGTCTCCTGATCCCATCTACCCTCTCTCTTACCTATCTCTCCCGTCAATCATCGATTATCCATCTGTCAATCCATCGTCATGTATCACCTATCTACCCATCTACTTACCTCCTTATTTATCTGTCCGTTACCTACCTGTCCATCTCAGGAGTTGAGTGCTTGAAAGAAAAGCAAAGCAGCCCACAGGTCGTGGAGGGTGGAGTTGCAGGGAGCAGCCGCTGTTTTATTCAGGGTTGAGTCAGAAGTTCTCTCTCATTGGAGAAAGACCAGCAGGAAACAGGTCTGAGAGTGATACTTGGAGCAGAGGGTTCTAAACACGGCCTGGGTGTTGGGAAAAGGGCTGGGTCTTGCTGAGGGTAAGTGAGACTCCTGGGGGTCATGCTGGGAGGTAGGCTGGGAAGGGGTGGGGACCAGCCACCCTGTGGATTCACTGCAGCCTGCCCCGGGGGTTGGCAGGACCTTCCTCGGTCTGCTGTGAACAGGCCTGAGGAACAGGGACAGGGCAGGGGGGCATCCCAGGGAGGCCTCTCAGTCTCAGTGCTGTGGAGATTTGGGGCAGAGGCAGACTGTCCCTGCCTTGTAGGGTGTTTACAGCAACCCTAAAACCACAGGAGGTCAGTGGCACCCTTTCCTCCTGCTATGCCAACCAAAAATGTCTCCAGACTTTGCCAAAACCCCCGGTGGGGAGCAGTAGCCACCCCTCACCCCCTGCTGAGACCCCTGATCTGAAAGAGAAGTGGCACGGGCAGGACCAGCGTGGTGGGGGTGCAGGTAGTGAGGCGCGGTGAGTCTGAGTGTGTTCTGGAGGCCTCGTGGGTAGTCGAGGGTGGAGTGTGATGAGGCCAAGGCTTTGGGCCCAGGACTGCCCAGGGGAAGCCCACTGGAAATCAGCACGGGGTTTTGGACGGGCTGAGCCCGAGAGCTGCATTGAATCTGCATGGAGGCAACTGGTAGGAAGTCGGACACACAGGTCCGGGTCAGGGGATGGCCAGTCTGTGGGCGTAACCCCACCCCACCGCCATCAGGCCTGAGATAACGGCCAAAGCCCTGGGACGGACACGTTTCCGTAGTGGTGAGCATGGCGAGCAGGAGTGCTGGCAGCATCTACGCTGGCCTTTCGGTGGGGACCAGACTCGGGACTTGCTTCTGACCAGTAGACCACGCAAGGTGGTAGCGGTCACTCCTGCTGCCTGATGCTGCGTAAGACTCCACTGCTCCTGCACTTACAGGAAGCACAGGGCCAAGCTGTCCACCACCATGGAGAGGACCGCGTGGCAGGGGCTGCCAGTGCCTTCAGAGGCCAAGGGTGGCCCAGGTCAACAGCCACAACAGGGCTGGGCCCAGTCCTGCAAGAGCAAGGAGGGAATTCTGCCCAAGCCCTGAGCAGGCAGAGTTGGCTTGATGGTGGAAAGATTAGGGAATTGCTGTCTAACCTGCCTTCATTTCCCAACAGTGTCCGCCTGTGTGGGGGTCTCTCAGTCACATCCCGCATGGATGAGCAAAGGGTTAACTGCTGGAGGATGATGTTGGCTGTTTATCAATTACCCAGGACCTTATCTACTCAATGAACACACAAGAGCCAATACTCTTTTTAAATGAGAGGGGGCATGATGGGTCTGGCCACACCAGCTCTGGCCTCTTACAACAATAACTCGCCCAACTCTCTTTTATTTATAGACACACAGATAAAGGGGGCCAAGACTGGGAGGAGCTTCTTCTGTGATGGACAGGATAGGGTGGAGTTAGGGGAGCCATCCTCTTAGGGGGAAAATTCCAGAAGGAGACAGGGAACCACTCCCACGCAGTGTCACATGCTTCCCAGAAGTTCCTAGAAGCCAGGCCTCTGTGTCAGAGGGCTCAACCTAGTCTGATTCTGCTAAATAAGGATGGCTTCCCATATTTCCCCTTTTAATATTCTTTAAAATGCAAATGAGGGGCAGTTATTTTGAGGTTCCAGATCTTGGTTTTGAGAGTTGCTCCGCGGTCCTGGCTCTTGGTTTTGAGGATACAGCAACCTATTATCATGATACCAAAAGAATTGGTAGCAATCATATTATTCCAAAAATATATCACTCAATTTAGGAAGTATTTGATCAACCAGAAATGCAGAGTCAATGAGATCAATTCTATCTTTTGAATATCCTGGATGTGGTGATGTGATTTTATAAGATTCAAGCTATTATTACTGCTATGTCAAATGTCCATCAAATGATTATTAATGATCTGCTAGTCCTATTGGGAAGTATGATATTTAGTTGTAACAACATATATGCTTACAATCATTATGGTATTTAAGCCTTTGTTTAAATTGGAGAGCAAAAGTCTCATCACTGATATTTGTAAAAATACTTGCTAAAGCATTTGATTTGATCTCAGTCATTTTATTAATACTTAACTTTTGGGGGGCCATAGCATCTTAACAGAATGAATTATGCCCCTGGATATAATGAATGTGGGACCAGATAGAAACCTAGAAGAATACATTAAAATATATAGGAACTAAATTATCATCAAAGAAATAATTGTTAGAATATAAATGTGAATTATTCATCTTTTAGTGTAATACCAATTTGTTGGATTCTAATTTGGTCTTTATTACATAGTTACCAGTAGTGCAATGTAATATCCAAACAATAGGGAAGAGTCCAAATTACATGGAGTTTCAAAAATCAGAATGATTGTATATCTAATCTTATTTTGTATTCTGAAAATAGTTTTAAACAACTCAATTATTTGCCTAGTTTCTTAGATCTTCCATTGTATTAAAAATTTAGACTAAATATGGTTGCTTGTAAATTCTTTTAAAGAAGTAAAAGTGAAACATTTAATGGCAATGTTGCCACATTAGGCCTTCCTGACTTTGGATTTTTGAGAGGAAGATATTTTGATATACTTGTTTTTCATCGATTTTTTTAAAATTTTAAAGTCCAGATAACACATCTAATTTTTTTATGTACAATTTAAAACAAATAAACCTTAAGGTGTATAATTCAATTAGGAAGTGTACCAGTTTGACATTCCAATTTAATTTTTTAATGCTAATCCAAGTATAATTCTATTAGAGTTTCTTGTTCATTTTTTTTTGATGTTAACATTTATTCTACCACTTCTGTGCACTTAACTTTTATTAAAAATGTACTTGTTAAGGTACAGATATCATATGTCATACTTTCTTAGTATTAAAATAAAAAAGTTTTTATTTAAAAATTTTAAAAACATTTCCTTTAGGGGAACCCTCCTCCCCCAATCCATAACAAGATTCAGAACAGTTTGTCAGTGTTTGGACCTACAATGACCAGGATTTTTGAACCACTTCTGCTCTTCTTCAAAACTATAAATTTCTAGGTCCATTCGATATCTACTGAATCAGAATCTCTGACGATGAGGTCTAGATCTGATCTTTTAAAATGCTCCCACGGATTGTTTTTATAATAAAGTTTGAGAGCCACCAATTTAAAGATGCAACCTTTTATGGTAATCATTATAAGTATAAAATAAAGTATATATTAAGATAATTTAGGAAGTCCAGTCAAATGCCATAATGGTCTGTAAGGTAATCTAAGACTGCTGATGTGCTTGACAGTGCATTAAATACTCTTCTTTCTTGCTTCGAAGTTATCTTTTCCATCATGTACATCAAGTGTTGATGGAAACACATGTAAGGAGTTCCAAGTTCAAGAGTGATATCAACCCAGTCCCAGATGCATTTCAGTGGAGTTTCTTCATATCCAGCAAACATGGCTGGGTTTGCTAAGAGTCCTCTTGCAACCATCACACCATCTGTTCCAGTAATCTGCCACACATTTTCAGCCTCTTTTAAACTCCTGATATCTCCGTTAGCAATTACAGGTATAGACATGTTTTCCTTTATTATTTTAATGGCATCATAGTGGACTGGCTGATGTCTTTCTTCAACAGTTCTTCCATGGACTGTAATCCAGGAAACTCCAGTTGCTTCAGCCTTTCTACAAAGATCTATGGTTTGCGTAAGGTCATCATGGATCCTTATTTCAATAGAAACTGAAAATCTGGGGTTTTCCACTTGATTTCTTACTTGTTTCACCATATCTTGAACAAGCTCTGGCTTATTTATTAAGCAAGCTCCATAACCTTCTGCCATTGCCCACCATGTTCACAAAATTTTTTCTAATCTTTTTGAAAACTCTTCCAACTTCTTTAAGCTTTACCTCTGAGGGCAACCACAGTTAATGTCTATTCCATTTGCATAAGGACAGACTATACAAGCAGCATCAGATAAAAGTCTTGCATCATTGGCAGTAAATTGAACAATCAATGGGCAATCACTTTGAATATTGAACCATTGGGGCACAGATTTTCACCAGCTGCCCAGAATGAAACATTTCTACTGGATCTTTTTTTCTTTCTTGACATATTGCAGTGTGTATGGAGTCACACTTCATGAATATAGATTTATTTCAGATCTTCTCCTCTGAGGAACAATGCCAGCCACCAGGGCCCGGCTCCGAACTGTGGAGAAGACAGCAGAAAGGGCTGCTGGCAGACTCGGCTTCCCTGACTGTGGGACTGGGCACCGGGTCCTGAGTGCACACGGACTCTGGCTCCCACATGACTCCCAGGCCGGGTCGCTCCTGCCGTGTGGGCAGAGCTTTGGGTCACCAGGCGGGCCATAGCCCTTCATCAATTTTTTATTTTTTTTTTTTAGGAACAGTGGCCCATGCATGGAATTTATTGTGTGCCACTGTTTATAAAATACTCGAATAGTCCTGCATATGCATAATATTTCCAACTTAAGACAGGAGACCATACAGAGTGTACTTTCTGGCAAACAAAGCAATAGATGGTTCTGCTGCCTGGAGCTCCAAGTTGTATTCCAGGGCATGAGGGAAGCAGGCCACAACATAAAGGGAAATACCAAACTACAGTGGCAATCGGTTTTTGAAGATCAATCCAAAAACATATCCACCACCTTTAGAGATAATATGTAGCGCTGGCAAGACATTTGTATATTTTATCCATTTAGAAAAGGCACCAGATTCTATTGCAGAACAATTAAGGCAGTAAGACATTAGTGGATATTTCATAGAAAAGATTGGCTTTATATGAGAAAATCCCATTCTAATAACCATTTGAACATACAATCCTCAGTTCCAAGGGCAGTATAATTGGCTGGCCTAGGTATTCCTTATGCTGTCTTTTTCTTAAAGGTTACATCTAGACAGCCAGAGAGTCTGTCATGGGACCAGCATATAGATAAGTTTCCAACGCAGCCATTATAGTCAAATCCAGCCACACGGATGGGTATAATGTGAGCATCTGCAAAACCTCCCATCATATGAATATCATCATATGATATTCATAAAATACCAGGATTGATTCTCCAGTCCACATTGTTGGATGTATTAAAGGTGGATCTGGGAAACAGGCCCAACAGATTTCCCATACATTTCACTTGTGGGAGAGCTCAATAGAGCTGCATGTAACCATTGTGGCTGGAGACTTAGGATCTCCTTATGGTAAAACCTGGGGCATTCTATTGCTCCCTTTTTATTTCTATTTTTTTTTAATTGTTGAAAAAGATTGCTATAAACTGGAGCATTATTCACCTTAAATTGTAGACAATGGCCTAGCATTGTACAAGTATTGAAACCATAAGAAGTGACAATAAATATTTCTATTTGACCAGGAAGATTAATAAATTTACTTATTATTAAAGTCAATATTGTTAAGTTGAAGAGGGCATTACAAAAAAAAAAAAGGCCCAGTTTTCACCAAATATATGATCTGATTTTGTCTCTAGTAGTGGGCTGCGTTACAGAGCCATAAAATGCAGTCAGTACAGACATGTAAAATTAGTCTTATGACCTGTTTGTTCTATAGGTAATGGCCTTATTATGCTAAATTAACTTAAGCTATTATATTAGAATTGGTAGTAATTCAATAAATTATTATAAAAATCTTAGAACTTATGTTATTGATCTAGAATATTTTAAGGGATCTATGGAAAGATAATCTTTATATATAATGATATAGTTGCAGAAATATCTTTAAAAACCTTGTTTTTAAAGTAGTAAAAATAATCCAAATGTCCAATAAAGGGTTTTGGATAAATGAACTATATGACAAAAATCTGGCATTAAAAGTAGTGGTGTAAAAGAATACTAATTATGTGCAATCTAAAACAATGTTATGGTATATGATATATATATATACTATAGTATATATAGTATAAATATGTTTTCATATTTAATAGATGATGTTCCAATCCATGATCTTTTAGCATCCCATTCTTGTAAATCAATTATCTTCTGTAAATTTCATTTACCTCAAATTAAATTTATTTAGTCTTAATTGCAAAAGTCAAGATATCAAACAAATGTAGATAATAATAATAATTTCTTTCCTGTTTTAAAAAAATTAGAAACAAGGGATATAGATCTTAAATATTATAGAATTTAGCAATTTTATTATTTATTTGACCACCTGGAAAAATGTGAATTAATTATAAAGAAGCCTTTTTTATTTTTAGTTGTTTACCCAATATAAATTAAACCTTATTCACTCACGTGAATTAAAGTTATATGAATCCATTTTTATTTTAATTTAAAAATGTGAGCATGCTCATTGAACTGTAAGTAAATTTCGAAACCATGTAAATAACTATTGTGTGCACACATCTGTAGATCAGTCAAGAAAAGGAAATTTATAATCTATTGTAAGTGAAGCTCCATAGCAATGAACAAACATGCATTAAACATTGATTTAATTTGTCTAAGAATTTAAGACATAAAAAGGAAAACTTAAAAATATTTCGGGTTGCCTACTTTTTTCTTGATGATTGTTAAAATCATCCCTAAAAAGCAAAAGATTAATCCATTACAAAGCATAATTAGAACATCCTCCTCTGACTCTTGAGTGTTCTCCAGTGTTCTGAATAGAGATTTTGTCCCCACCCTTCAGTATCTCTTTGTTCATAGGGAACTGCTTAACTACTAAAAACTTTTAAAATATGTTCCCAGAAGACAAGGAGGTCCTGGATGATGAATATTTTTGACTCTTAGATTTAAAGCTCTTAATAGCATTTCTAAGTCCCGTGATTAAATCTCCTGAGCCATGGTGCTTCCAATTTCGGTGCTTTTCTCCTCTCATCCTGGTGGCCTGGCCCAGCGGGGCTTTGCCTGGGCAGGGAGCAGCCATGTTTTTTGTAGGCTCTCTGGCATGTGGAGGGTGTACCAGGAGCTCTGTATCAGGAGCTCCTCCCCACCCAGGAGTAGAAACCATGCTGTTTCTGGAGGGCTGGAAGCTGTGGCGAGAACACACATGTTGAAACTAGGAAACTCACTGAGCAATTTCCCCTTCTTAAGTTAGAGATTTTCTCTGAGTTCCTGATTAGGATCTTTTCTTCCCAGGATTCTGAACTTTTGCTCCCATCTCAACTGTAAGAACCCATGAAAACCACACCAGACATGGGAATTGACATAAGAGGGTTTATTAAGCAAACAGAGTGTCTCCTTGCAGGATAAGAGAGAAAATGAGAGGAAAGACAGAGGGCGCGTGCAAGAGAGAGTGTGAAAAGCGAGGAGGAGAGAGAAAGTGAGTAGGAGAGAGAAAGCACGAGAAAAGATGGCGGGAAGCCATCCTCAAGCAGTCGAATTCCACGGGCTAACAGGGGACCAGTAACGGAGGAGGATACCTGCAAGCTGACTGATGAACCAATAGCTAGCTAGGATGCTCACAGACTGACAAGTGGTTGGGAGGCGGGGAAATGACTGCAAGGTAAATGGCGGGGGAGCAGCTTTATATTACACTACATCAGCCAAGTTAGGTCTCAGTCTCTTACAGTCACAGAGATGCAGGCAGACCTGCCTGCTGGAGTCCGCAGTATTTAAAGCGACTGGGTCTCCATTTACATTTCAAGAACTGAAGGAGTTGTGTTCTTTCCACCGAATTCTCACATATTGAATATGGCTTAATACATTTTATTTTTCTCTCTGTAGAGAGCAAGTTCCCCAGGCTTGTCACAATTAAATTTCCTTTCCTTTCTTTCTACTAAACTTATTCACATGTGTGCACTTCCCATGGGAAAGGGGTTAACACCTTACCTTTGTTCTTTCTTCTAAAATTTTCTCGAACAGTCCCTGTTTGGGTGCCAAATGTGGGGGTCTCTCAGCCACGTCCCACATAAATGAGAAAAGGGTTAACTATTGGAGGATGATGTTGGCTGTTTATCAATCAATTACCCATAAACTTATCTACTCAATAAATGCACAAGAGCCAATACTCTTTTTTGAGAGGGGGCATGATAGACCTGGTCATACCAGCTTTGACCTCTAACAACAAGGAGTAGCCCAACACTCTTTTATTTATAGACACACAGGTAAAGGGGAGGAGCTTCTGTGATGGACAGGATAGGGTGGAGTCAGGGGAGACATTCTCTTAGGAGGACTATTCCAGAAGGAGACAGGGCACCACTCCCATGCAGCACCACATGCTTCCCAGCAGTTTCTAGAAGCGACATCTGTGTACCATGACTCAACCTAGTCTGAGTCTGCTAAGTAAGGATGGCTTCCCACACCCCTGAGCAGAGGGAGTGAGCAGAGAGGAGCGCGTCTTAGGAAAGTGGTGTGGCAGGTGGGAGGCAGCCTGGGACGTGTGAAATGGGCATCTCCATCTGAGGGAGAGACTAGGGAGTCTGTGGTGGTGCAGAGTGTCATCTGGGCTTTGTGGTCAACTGTTTTAAGGAGCAACAGGTTGGCTCAGGTGGGCAACTGAGCCCCAGCTTTCTGGCATAAGCAGCTGGCATTTGGTGGAGTTATCTACCCAGAAGCAGAATGTAGGAGGAAAAGCAGGCCCTTCAGCAAAGACAATGAGTTGACCTTTGAATGTGTGGAGCTGGAGGCACCAGCAGGACATTCAAGCGAAATGGCAGGTGACCTGGGTCTGGAGGGGGGGAAGCATGTGGAGGGTGTACCAGGAGCTCTGTTGACAGTGGGTGGGAGCCAACCCCATTGGTTAGGTCACCTTGACCAGCAAGAGGGCTGAAAGGCATAACCTTGAGGCCACATGCAGTTGTCTGTGCACAGTCCCACCTCTGCGGAGGTTCAGAGTTCCTCAGGGTTGGAGGACAGGCCTTGAGCATCATTCACTCTAGCTCCCAACACAGTGCTGGCCACACAGAAATCCACTCCAATTTGATCTCTCTGCATGTTCATCTGCTAGAATCTTATCATAGTTTATTATTTGGAATGCTGCTAAGAGGTGATTTGTTTTAAATGATGACTTTTATTCAAATATGAGATGCTTATAAATTTTTACTTAACACATTAATTGACCAGGGAACCAGTGATGTATTAGCACGACATCAAGGGAAAGTCCAAGAGCAGACACACATATAATCAGGAAACAGGTGAGGACCAGAATGAGAACAGAGCATGAAGACTGGAGGAAATGCCCATGTGAGTTTCCAGAGCCTGAGATTTCTCTGCAATTTTTGAGTTTTCAATAGAAAACCTGCCCCAAATGTAGGACCTACAGATAGGTGAGAGTGGGAAGAAAGATATGAGCTCTATCACAATGGAAAGAGGGAATTAAGAATTTTCTAGACATGCAAAGTCAAAGAGGAGTTCATATTTATTTAGAACTGAAGTAGCAGGTGCATCCTTTATAAAAAAAAAAAAGGGGAGGACACGAAGGGAAAAGATCACGGGATGTAGGAGAGATTTAAAGAAATAGAAAAATGTATCAAGGCTCTTCTGAAGAAAGGTTCAGATCAGAGGGAAGAAAGTTAGGGTATACTGGGGGCCTATTTGTCTCACACTGATCAGGTACTTCCATGCATGTTCTGATTTGCTTCTCCTACACACACTGTGCAGCAGGCGTTGTTGGTAGGTTGGTACTCAAACATCCAACAGTAGATAAATACCTAACTGCATAGGCACTGGGCAGCCAGAACCTGGCAGGACTGTCCAGTGCTGGGGTCAGGCAGCAGTGGTGTGGGCACACAGCAGGCTGCAGATGGACCACTTAACAACCTTCCAGGACCTGTCATATTTACCAAGCAGCACAGCAGAAACGACTGAGCCCGCGACAGAAGTGCTGAGTAGATGTGGGGCCGTGTCCTCCGGGCAGGTTTCAGCTTCCTCTCTCTCGCCTTCATCTTCTCGACGGTGCTCCACCCACATCGAGGCTTTCCTTCTGCCCCAGCTGAGGTGGGCAGCAGGGACCCTCGTTCCCCTGTGCGCCTCGTCACCGCAGCCTCCCCCAGAATTAGCACACTCGCTGTACACATTTAGGCTCACTTCTTTGCTGAAGGTCTGGGGACTCTGTCAGAAGGGACTGGCGCTGGTGGGAGGAGTTCACGTTCCAGCTCACTGAGATTCCCACAGAGCCTCAGACACTGAGGAGTGTTCCCAGAGCTTTGTTGGGTCTGCCCTGCATCCTCTTCCCTCCCTCGGCACTGGGACAGGCTGCCTGCGTTTGTCACTCACCTCCCATCAATAAAGGGGCCATGTCAAAGGCTAAACCCTCCAGGGCCAGCCAAGATTGGTCATCAAGATGGTTGATTTTGTAGTGCCGTAGAGCAGAGGGCTGCTGCTCCCCAAGAGGCACTTTAGGTTTTTGTTTTCTTTGACAAATGTGGCTGCCCCAAAATACCTCATGACCACAGCCCCATCAAACACACCATGGTCACTGACCAGCTCTGCCTCTGGCAGTTTCTGTCCAGGTCCATCCCATGTGACTATACCCACAGCTTCTCTGGGTGAATCTGTACCTCTGCTGTCCCCAGCCTGAGAGGAACTGATGACTAAGCAGAAGGTCTGTGGTCAGCTGCAGGACACTGCCCATGTGTGAGCTGGCCTTTCTGTCTATATAAGCAGCCTCCCCTTCCCCATATTAGAGTGGGTTGTGTGCTCCTTCCCTTGTATCATAACAGAAGCCCTAATTAAGCCCTAATTAAGCCTTTCTTTCTCTCTCTCTCTCTCTCTCTCTCTCTCTCCCCCTCTCTCTCTCTGCCTATTTGTGATCTCCATCTTGAGCACAGCAGGCCATTCTGGTCACACTAAAAGCTTCTACTAATGAAATGGCTGCGACTTGGGGCCGTAGCATTGAGGGCAGCCAGCAGCTGGAATGGCAGGGAGTGATGGGGGGTTGCCAGGAGCCACCAGCTCTGGAGATGCAAGAGCTGGAGAGCTGCTGGAAGCGGCAGGGGAGCAGCAGGGAGGGCTGCTGACCCCCAGAGCTGAGAGCTGCCGGTGCTCAAAGCAGAGCGGCTAACACCTGGGGAGCTGCACTTAGTCTACCCGTGATTTCCATCCAGATGGAGCGAAGTTGTCCTCTGTGGCGACAAGGGCATTTTGAGTCAGTAAGGTGTCTTTTTCCAACATGGGCTGCCAGGAAGCGGGAAACTGTGTGATGTCTGGGTCTGCTCGAACATGCACCCCAGACCTGCACATGGGTGAAGGTTTTCTTACCAGTGAACCAAAAGTCAGTCGGGGACCAAGGCTTCCTTCCTCCAGGCCCCAGGTGCGGCTCGGGCGCGGCTCGCGGGTGCGCGGGCTCCCGGCCTGCCGCGTCCTGGCCGCTGGGGGGCGCTCCGCCCGCGGTCCGCACGCACGTGCGCTCGCGGTAACGAGGAGCGAGGGCCGCCCTCTGGACGGCCGGCGCGGCCACACGCACCTGCGACCAGGACGGACACGCGCGCCTGTCCCTGCGTTCTCGAGCGGACCCCGGGCCCCGATCGGAGGTTCGTGCCCCGGACGCAGGCCGGGGGCGGGGGCACGCCACGCCGCCGACGCGGGGAGCTGTCATGGAGGAGGCACCCGCCCGACCGAGCGCGAGGCCGCAGTGCCGTCCTCCGCCGCCGGGGGCAGCACCGCCCGGCCGCGCGCCCGCCGCCCCGCGCCGCTCTTGGCGTCGGCCGTGCGCAGCCGCCCGCGGCGCTCGCCCATTGGCCGCCCGCGGCGCCGCCATGTTGGCGGAAGCGAGCCGCGCAGAGGGGCGGGCCGCCGCGTCCTGGCCTGGCCGGGCTCGGCGCTGAGGGGCCGGCGGGATGGAGAGGCGCGGGATGAGCCTGCCCAGCGGGCCGGACGCGCTATGCTTCGACAAGGACGAGTTCATGAAGGTGCGCCGCCCGGGTGGCGGGGCCGGGCGGGGGCCGCGCGGAGGCCCCGCCGTTGCCCGCGGGCGCCGTGCGGGCTGCGGGTCGCCGGCCGGGCTGGGCTCGGGCTCCGAGCGTGCCGAGCGCGCCCGGCAGGCGGTGCACCGGGGCGCACCCGCTCTCCACCAGGTGCACGGAAGCCGGCTTGAGGATGATTGTAGGGTTCCGACTACAGAAACAGGCCACTGTTAATAAAACTTGGTCAGCTCAGCCCCGAAGACTCGGTGCTTCGAGCTGGAGCCCGGAACTCGGCTTGCCTGTTTGGTATACCCCTCCAGGTTGGCTTTCAAACCATCCAAAATTACGTTTATGTTTAATTTCTTTAGATTGGAATTTTGGCTACCACTGAATTGCTAGTTCCAGAGTTAGAAAGTTAAAAGTTTGGGCTCATAACTTTTTCAGGGGTCAATGTTTTTTCTGCCTAATTGGCCTGTCTCTTTGATACGTGTATTCAGTTTGCATCTCCAAAGCTCTGGTGTTGTAAAAGCATTTGTTTGTATCCCCTAGTGTGCCGGTATCATTTTTCACGAATGGGACTTATCTAGACCCCTGAATACTCTACCTGTCCCCCTCCAGGGAAGTTCACACCAGACCTCTGTAATGAAAAGCATAATTTGAATGGAATTCGTGAAAGACTTCAGAGACCGCTGACTGATCCAGAAACCCTTTGTTCCACCCCTGGCTAAGAGCTGCTCTGAAAGAGTAGAAAGAACTGGCTACCTCATGGGGAGAGGTATACCGAAGGAAGAAAGAAGCGCAGAGATCAGGGACCTTCTGACCTCAGAAGTCTTGTCCACCTCTTGGCTTAGGCTTCCTTCAGACCCAGAGCAAGCATCTTTTCTGACTCACTAGCCCCACTGTCGTTCTCACTTAGAGTTGACAGATGGCTTTGGTAAATAGAGCTTCAGGAAGCAGAACGCACAAAATACAAGTCATAAAACAGATCTTGGAGTTAGAGAGTACACAGGAAGCAACTGGAATGCAAGACATTCCATGTTTTTTCATGGCTCTTACACTTCTCAATATACCATGCAGTTTGTAGCTCTGATAAATGTAGGTATTTGCATTCTAAAATACAGAGAACAACTGTTCTGTGTGAAATGTTGCTTTCCTAGGTGGAGCTTTAAGTTAAAAGTTATTTGCAATTCCTGTTTCCTTCAGAAAGACACATGATACAGTTTTGTGGCAGAAAAGATGGATGGAGTGTACATTTGTGCCACATTCACATTTTTGCAGTGGGATAGGTTTTATGCATGAGGTTAAGATATCAGGTATGCATTAGGAGAGTTGAGGTTATTTGAAGTCCAGTCATTTGGAAACTCATTAGTTTGCCTAAGATGATGACAGCCTGCTAGGGCAACAGTAGCAATTGTTTATTCAGTTAGTGGGCATTCTTTGATCATCTACTATGTGGGAATTGACAGGAAAGAGGAGGTAAGGTGTGGCTTAGCTCTTGAGCATGGTGATGGAAAGAATGCATCCAGAAATTTGCACGTAGTCTAAGTGGCTGGAGTGTGGATGTCGGGAAGGAGACTGAATGGGTGTGTGGAGTGGGGTTGCAATTTAGAGTGGGCACTGTGTCATGTTTGAGGGAATTGTGGTCCGTGCAATGTTCGTTGTGGAACTACGGTCAACTTTAAAGCAGGAAATTATATAGTCACATCTGTTGCATTGGAACTAATAGCAGGAGGCTGCTTATCCCTTGGGGTTGGCAGCCAACTGACAGGAAGTAGGACATAAATCTCAGCCTTAGGAGAGAGAAGGTGGTGTGCTAACAAGGACAAGTTAGACCCATAAGTGTGGGCATGCTTTTGAAGTCAGATCCTTCCTCTGTCTCCTCATGTGACTTCACAGGCCATCAGGTGGGCACATCCTGAGCTGCTGCTGACAGCCTCCATCCTGCATTTCCCGCCTGCTCTGGGGCTTTGCCTTCTGAACGCTGCACTGGTGCTGGCTGGCGTGTCCTCACCTTCATAGGACCTTCTCATTCCTCTCCCCATGCCTTCCCACTAACTTTCACACTTGACTTCTATCTTCACTTTGTCACCCTTCACTTCCAGCCCTGGTGTTCCTCTGCACAGTTTTCACAGTCAGCCAGATGTTGGTGCAATAGACCCTTCCCATCTCCTTCCTTGACCTCCCCAGACCAAGTGTGCTTTCCATTTGCTTTTTCCATGACCGTCGTGCTCTTTGGTTTTTTTAAGATAACCATTGTCCCTCTCACAGCCCCTGATGACTGACTGTAGGCTCAATCATGTGTCCTCTCCTTTTCACATGCTGTCCAGTTTCCCTGGTGATGTGCTCCATGCAGCTTCACTGACCACCTGTAGGCAGGTGATGCAGGTTCTTTTCTCTGGCACATGTATCTCCTGATCTCAAGTCCCGTGTACTGAGTTCCTTGATGTCCTTATGGGGTAACCCTGCACCTCAAACTCAGCATGTTCAAAGCTGCATGTGTGGGAAACAGAGGACTGGACCTCCTTCCCTTGAAGCCTAGCTCTCTGCTCATCTTACCTGTCCAGAAAATGCTCCAGCACCCAGCCAGAAGATTCCTCACAACACCTCTCTTTACCCTCTCACGTGCAACCTGTTGTCAGGCCCTGTGATTTCACTTCTGAATGCCTCTTGAACTCATCTTCTCCATCTCCTCCCTGACCTTCCAAGTTACTGTCATTTTGGGCCATTTTACTCATGGCTGCTTCTGAGTTTCTTTCATCCCTGTGGCCTTTGCAGTCCTTTTTCCATATTGCAGTCAGGGTGCTTGTTTCAAGATCTTGCATGCTCTCTGGCTGATCTGTGTGCCTGGTCATGAGAAAACATTTCCCAAAATATTTGAGACCATTCCAAAGCAGTGCGCTCATTCCATTGGTAGGTGATCCTTAGTGGTATGCACTTTGTTTTAATGCTGAGTCTAAATCTGTCTGTGTTGAACTTAGGTCCTTTCTAGAACCTCCACCTCTTGGCATTTTTCTCCCTCTCTGCTGTACATGTTTAATGATGAGAAAACTAGCCTTTGAGGCTCCTCTGTATTTTAATTGGGTGAATTGTGAATATTGAAGCAAAAAGTGTCCAGGAGGAGGAGGGCCACCTGTGTCTTGGTGTCCTGATACTGATCAAATAGTGACAACCTGAGGTTGGGCTCTGGTTTCAGGTTCCTGGCTGGCCACATGATGGTGCGACACACTGGCTTCCCTAGGATGTGTCTCCGTGTCAGTGTATTAGGGTGGTACTTATCTGAATAATCTTTGCAGCTTCTTCCAGCTCTTGACATTCTGTTTCTTTCTGAAAAGAAAGAAACTGGCACCCTTTTCTTGGTTTACAGATAAGGAAGCTGAGGCCCAGAGGCAGCGCCACCTTCCTGAGGTCACTCCCCTAGTTAGGCAAACCAGGACCTTTGTCCCTGACTCCCAGGCTTTGGCATTGGAGAAGTAGTAGTGAGGCACCTTGAAGAGGAGCTCCGGGAGGTGTGGTGCCCAGAGTAACATCGAGAACAGCCCAGGAGCTCATGAACCAGAGCTGAGGCCTACGTGCCTGGCCAGCAGGGCTGAGACCTCAGCCTCATCGTAAGGAAGGGAGCCTAGCAGGACTGGTGAGCTGGCTCTGCTTGTAGGTTGGGCACATTGAGTGCGGCTAGAGGGGGAAGGTAGGCTACTGGAGTGGACGCATGGACTTTAGCTGGAGACAGTGGCCAAAAGTGAGAGAAAAGCGAAGAAAGGCAGAGAGATGCGGTTGTACCACCTTAGCTTCCAGCTGCCCTCAGCAAGAGGTGGAAGTGTCACTGCTCCACATCCTCACCGGCACTTGGTGCATCCTGGCACCTGTTTACCTTCCCGGTTCCTTACCAGCACGTGACGTGGAGCATCTTCTCAGATCCTTTGCCGGTTTTTAAATTACATTATTTCTTACTGCCCCTTTACTGATTGACAAACAGATTGTGTACAGTGTCCAGCTTCTCTAGTACTTGTGACATGATGGCCATAGTTATGCTAGTATGTCCACCCCTCACATGCCGACCCTCCCCTTTCGTGTGGTCAGAGCACGTAGGATCCACTCTTCAGAGCCGTGTTCTTAAACCACAGTCATGCCGTACATCATGCTCTGGAACACATCCATCTCATCCCTGAAGGTGTACCCTTGACCACACCACAGCCCTGACCACCCTTCTACACACTCCTAGGTGCCATGTGTAAGCTGTCACGCAGTGTCTGTGTCTTGCATCCTCCACGTCCATCAGCGTGGTGGCAGGTGGCAGGCTTCCCTTCCTCGCTGGGCAGTCCCAGGGTGTGTGTGCCATGTTTGCCTTGTCCCTTTACCTGGAGGTGAACACAGGTCAGCTGTCCTGAACATAGCCTGCAGACTCCTCTCCAAGAGGGACTTCATCTTTGGACATGTATCCAGCAGTGAGTTGCTGGTCCTAGGGTGGCTCTTCTACATTTTTAGGAGTGTGCTGTTTTCCATATAGGCTGCATGATTTTCTTTATTGTTTTTGATACTTTTATGTGTATTTGGGGTTCAACTCCTTTTTTAGGTATCTGTCTTGAAGACATTTTCCCCAGCCTGTGTCATGTCTTTTCCATCTCTGAACAATGTCTTTTGTAAAGCAGAAGCTTTTGGTTTTAATGAAAGTTCAGCTTATCACTATTTTCTTTCATAAGTTGACTAAAAAGTCATTGCTAAAGCCAAGATCATCTGGATTTTTCTCCTGTGTTATATCCTAGAGGTTTTATAATTCTGTGTTTTAAATTTAGGTCTGTGATCCATTTTGAGTTATTTTTTGACAAAGGTTTAAACAGTCTTTCAACTTCTTTGGGTTTTTTTGTTACTGGTTTGAACTCAGGGGCACTTTACCACTGAGTCACATCCCCGAGCTTTTCATGTTTATTTTGGGACAGGGTCTGACTAGGTTGCCCAGGCTGGCCTTGAGCTTGTGAACCTCCTGTCTCTGTCTCCCAGTTGCTGGGATTGCAGGCGTGGCCTCCGCACCTGGCTGTGTGTTCATTCACACGTGGAGGTCCAGTTGTGCCACACCCCATTGAAGAGGCCCTCCTTCCTCCTGGTTTGCCTGGGCTCTGGGTCAGCATTTGGCTTGCTCTACTTGTGTGGCTGTTTCTGGGCTCTCGTTACCCTGGTCTTTGTTCTTTGGCCAGGCCAGCAGTTTTGGTGACTGTGACTTTCAGTGAGTGTAAAGGTGGGTTACTGTCAGTCCTCTGGATTTGCTTTTTCAGGATTCTGTTGGATGTGCTTGGTCTTTTGTCTTTCCAAATACACTTTAGAATCATTTTGTTAATAACCTCACATAGTTCCTGGGATTTTGATTGGGGAAAAACTGAGTTAACAATACTGAGTCTTCCTACTACCCATGAACTGAAATATCTCTGCAATGCCGTAGGTCTTACGTTGCTTTATTTCGCTGGAGTTTTGTAGTTTTCCTCATGCAGATCTTGTACAGTTTAAGTTTGCACTTAAATACTCCATTTTGTGTGTGTGCTAATGTGACTGTGTTGTGCTTTTGATTTCAGTCCACTTATTCGCTGCTGTTCTGTGGGAGAGCAGTTGACTTTTGTATATTTGCCGTGTGGCTTACGTCCTTGCTACTGTTGAGTATTAGTTCCAGGAGTGTTGTTGTTTTGGGTTGGTTTTCTTTGGAATTTTTTTGTACCATTATGTTATCAGAGAAAAAAAAAAAAAAAAAAAAAAAAAAACAGTTTTATTTCTTCTTTCCCTGTTGGTACATCTTGTATGTCCTCCTGTTATCTTATTTCCTTAGCTTGAACGTGGAGTGTTGAAAGGAGTGGTGAGGGGCTGTTCCTGCCTGTTCCCCATCTAGAGGGAAGGAGTCTAGATTCTCCCTTGACAGAAATTTAGCTGTGGGGTTTTTGTAGGTGTCCTTTGTAGAGCTGAGGAACTTTCCCGTCTTGTTTCTGGCTTTCTGCATGTTTTTGTCATGAGTGGGTGGGGGTTTTGTCAAATGCTTTTTCTGCATCTGTTAATCACACTTCTCTGTTGATGTGATGGAGTCAGTCATAGATTTTCTGAGGTTAAACCAGCTTTGCATATATTGTTAATTTGTTTGAGATGAAGTCATGCTGTATTGCCCAGGCTGGCCTCAAACTCATGATCCTCCCACCTCAGCCTCCTGAGTACATGGAATTGCAGGCATGTGTCACCATGCCTGGTGATGTATTATTTTGGTAGACATTGTTGTCTCTGATTTGCTGATATTTTCTTGAGGACGTTTGCATTTATGATCATGAGAGAGACTGGTGTGTAGTTCTCCTTTCTGGCAATGTTTTTGGAATTAGAATAACACTGGCCTCACAGAATAAGTCAGGACGTATGACCTCCACTTCTGTCTGTGGGGAGGGGAGACATAGTTGTATGATTTCTTACAATTACATGGTGTCTTCATGAAATGCCAGGTTGCTCTCCCTGGAGATTGTGCAGTGGTAACCACCCCCTTCCATCTGGTGGCAGCAGTTTTATCCATTTAATTGATCTTTTCAGAGGACCAGCTTTTGGTTTCATTGATTTTTTTTTTTTTCTGTTGATTTCCTGTTTTAATGTCATTGGTTTCTGCTGTGATCTTTATTTTTGCATTTCTTGTGCTTATTTTAGATTTAATTTGCTCTTCTTTTTCTAGTTTCCCAAAGTGGAAGCTTAGGTAGTCAATTTTAAATTTTCTAATACTTGGATTTCATGTTATATTTTCCTTTTTAATCATGTTTTTGTTCCACCCTAGGAATTTTGCTAAGTCATACATTTGTTTTCATGTATTTCAAAATAATCTTTCTCTTGAGACTTTTCTGGCTTGTGTTTGATTTAGAAGTGTATTTGATCTTTAGGTATTTTTGAGTTTTCCAGAAATCTTGTGTTATCAATTTCTGCTTTCATTCTGCTTTGTTTGAGACCACACCTTGTATGATCTCTGTTTTTAAAATCTGTTAAGGTGTATTTTATGGCCCAGGATGTGTGTATCTTGGGAATGCTCCACAGAGCTGGGAGGAAGCACAGCCACCTCTGCTGGAGCAAGAAGCTGAAGGTGTTCTGGGCAGCTGGTGGATGGTGCTGTGGCCAGCCTGGCCCTGCTGGCTTTCTGCCCACTGCATGTGATTGGTCATCAGACACAGCCCCGTAAGGACTGTTCTGTCATCCTAGAGAATCAACTCCTATATTAGAATGTAATGCCCTCTTGATTTTAATAATTTTCCTTGCTCTAAAATCTGTCTGAAATCAATATGGTGATTGAAGCTCCCTGTTAACTTAGGATATTTAAGGGGATCATTTTGTTTGGTGATACTTAAGTGTTTTTTAAAAAATATATGAAATTCACAGTATAAATTTCAACAATTTAAAGTGTACATTTCACTGGTCTCTGGTGTTTACTGTGTAGTGCCGTCAATATCTGTTACCTGATTCCAGAGCATGTCCATCGTTCCAAAAAGAAATCCCACACCTGGCTGCAGCCAGCTCGATTCTCCTCTCCCTGGCAGCCGTCTTTCTGTCACCCTGGGGTCACCTGTCAGGAAGGGTCGTGGAAAGGGAGCCGTGTGCGGGTGTGGCTCCCTTTGCTCGGGTGTCCCACCTATGCTACAGCACCATCCTGCTTTAGTCCCATTGCGACCGAGCGGTGTTCCATCGCATGGCCGGGCCACGTTTTGTTTATCTTGGCCAGCTGATGGACGTCTGGGTTGTTTCCTCTCTGGCTCTTTAGACTTCTGTGGCTGGGAGCAGTCACAGGTTCACAGGTAGGTTTTGGCATGAGTGTTGCCGCTCAGCTATGCCAGGTACCTTCCTAGGGGTAGAACTGCTGGGTAGCTCCCTTTGCCTTTTGAGGAACTGCCAGGCATTTTCCTCATGGCTGCACCATTTGCATTCTTACCTGCCTTGTGTGAGGGCTTCAGGTTTCAGGGTTTTATTATGTTTCTGGTTCTGGGGTGAAACCCAGTTTCTTGCACGCTGTGCCGCTAAGCCACTCCGCCCAGGTTCCAGTTGCTCCTTGGCCTCGCTGACACTTACTTTCTGGTTCCCCCCATCCCTGACCTTTCTCGTTCTGCCATCCCAGTGGGTGTGAAATGGCCTCTTGCATTTCCCTGATGACTAATGATATTGAGCATTTTTTTGTGTGCTTATTGTGCACGTGTATATCTTTGGGGAAATATCTGTTCAAATCCTTTGCCCATTTTTAAGTCGGGTGACTTGTCTGTGTTGTTGAGTTACATTTAGCTTATTCATTGTTTCTTTGATGGCATGTGCTTTTAGTGTTGTTCTGAAGAAACCGCTGCCTAACCAAAGGGTGGCAGCTACCATCTCTGCTTCCTTCTAAGAGTTGTACAGTGCAGCTTTTATTTTTTAAGCCATTTTTGAGTTAAAGTTTGTGTGAATGGTATGAGACTGGTGTCCAGATTCACTCTCTTCATTGAGATATCCACTCATTTCCTCACCATCTCTTTCCTGGTTGAATGGACTTGGCATCCTTGTCAAAAACCATTTCACCATAAATGTGTGAGTTTTGGGTCCTTTTCAAATGTTTAATAAATCTACAATTATAAAATAGAAATAGTTATTGCAAATAAGCATCTGTTGTTAGAAGCCACTGGAGTTGGGGGCTGTTTGCCATCACATCAAAAGCTGCCTGGTACCTGTTCAGAGATGTTCTGGGTAGTTTAGCCCTTAGACTGTACAGTGTCTGTTTATCCAAGAATATATACATGCACCAGTGGCAAGTTGAGTGCTAATGTTACCTGGTAGTGTTTGTTCACTCAAGCAGGGTTGTATTAGAATTTAGTTTAGAATTTATATTAGTTTAGAATTTTAGAATGGCTTCTAAAATTCAGATCTGGATAGAACTTCAGAGAATGTTTAGTTGAAGCAGGTGGAAAGATCTTGCCAGAGGTCATACGCCTGGTTATAACAAGGCTGGGACTAGGCCCAGACCTCTCCTGTGTTCTCTGCTGTGACACGTAATGTGAGGTGAACATCAGGTGTTGTCTGGTAGTTTGAAGCAGCAAGAGTCCAGGCTGATTCTGGCCCCAGAAAAGCACTGTGAAACTGTGACTTGGTCAGTCACAGCCCTGGCTGTGTGTTTGGATGATTGGCTGAAAATGGTAGCAAGTACCTCAAGGAGTGCTGCACGTAGATCTTAGCGTTTTATGTTAAACGTGTGTGCTTGCTTTTGTCACTGATGTGGTGCCAAGCTCTTGTCACTGAAAACTGGTCTGCTGGTTAGATTTCTGTACGTCTCTTCTGCATTCAGTTTGTCTTTGAGTGAGAACCTGAAGGCATTTCGGAGTGTAGGATCCTTCTGGACTTGTATGATTCCTCTGCCCTGTATCCTCCCAAGTCTCTCACCCGTTTAACAGAAAATTTCTCAGCAATTCGTCCGTACTGGGTCTTTCCAAAGCATCTGCTTTAGTTTTCATAAAAACAGTGATCTTATTTCACTCATTTTTTTGTTGTTGTTGGTTTATACACTGTTTAATGAAATTGCATAATTAGGATAACATGGTCAGGTGGCTTAGCAAGTTTAGGAACCATCACACCTGATTCTTAGTGACCAGACAGGTCAACTGGTAGCAGTCAAAGTGGCAGGTGCAGGAGAGAAGACCTGCCATCTGTGGGTGGGTCGGCCGACCAGGACACCATAGCCCCAGAAAGGAGAGCAGAGAGCGTGAGTGGTGTTAAAGTCCAGCACGTGGAAGTTGTCTGAGCCAGCCTCTGGACTGTTGTGTGGTGTTAGTGCAGACACACTCACGTGGTGGTGGTGCTTGGGAGAAGCGGTTTGCACACAGGCCTAAGGTGGTGTGTGCATTCGCATGTGTGTGGCCTGGGAAGGGGTCTGAAGGAAGTGAAGCTCTGTTAAGTAGTGACCAGTACACATAAGTAGATTAATAATGTCATCCCTGAAGCTTGAATGCTGGTTGTTTGTTTTTTTTTTTTTTTTAATTCCTGTTTCAAAATGCACATTTAGCACTTAAAATTTCAGGAGAAAAAAACCGTTCCTGTTTTGAGAAACACCAGTTGAAATATGTCATCTTGAAAACTAAATCCTCTGTAGAGTGGAGGCCACAGAAGGAGTGTTCCTGGTCGGGACCCTTCTGGGCACCTGTGGGGTGACCAGCAGCTCCCCCTCAGTGTGGCGTGTGGCCCGTGAGTGACGAGTGCCGTCTCTGTGTAGAAACCCAAGATCAGTGCAGTCACTTTCCCTCTCCTGGTTTTCTTAGGAGGATTTCGACGTCGACCGCTTTGTGTCCGACTGCAGGAAGCGGGTGCAGTTGGAAGAACTGAGGGATGACCTGGAGCTGTACTACAAGCTGCTTAAAACGGCCATGGTGGAGCTCATCAACAAGGACTACGCCGACTTCGTCAACCTCTCCACTAACTTGGTAACGGCCACCGTCCCTGCCAGGCACCGCGTGCACACGTGATTTCTCTCCTGCGTCGTGTGCTTAGAAACCTGAAGCGGTCACTAGCTTCATTGATAGAAGAACTGGACTTTCTTAGTGTACATTTTTGTTTGTAGTGCCTGCTCGTCCCAGACTTGCTTCCTGCTTGCTTCTGAGTAGGTGCCAAGGCCCAGCAGAGTGAAGGTAGCAGGGACAAAATGGGTACAGCTACTGCTGGTGCCAGGAAAGTACACTGGCACAAGCTGATTTGCCCTGAAGGGAACGTTCATTTTGCTTTGAGACGCATGTGCCAACCAGAACCAAGCTGACAGTGGCCACTGATGGTCTCTGAGAGGCTTGATTTTATAAAATGCAAGAATAATTTGTAATGAGTACGTCAGTTCGTAAATGTAGTTTAGAAATGCTTGAGTTTTAATACTCCCAAAGTTTGCCTTTTAGTCTTTTTGGTCATAGCTTATTTTGCTGTTAAATCTATGCTTGGAAAGAAGTACAGAAAGTAAACACCTCCGTGGGAATTTTGAGAGGCATTAAACTGCATGAGCCACATCTGATTTTGGGAAATGCACTGCAGGGTTAACCTTCTGTGGGATTAGAAACCCAGGAAACGTTATTTCTATGCTATTTAATTTGGATTTTTCTCAAGGGTCACAGCCCTTAGGCTTTTGTGCCAGCGGGGGATATTATAGATCACGTAGTAGTCACCTCCATTTAAGAGTGTCTGGTCATTGAGATGCTTCAGGCAGAGGCCAGTGTGCATCGGGAGCCTTCTGCTGCTGATGGCTTTCCTTACCTCTGTGGTCCTCACACGTAAACAGGTGTTTAACATTCTAAGAGTATTGATGGCACCGAGCCCAGTACCACCGCGGTCATTAGACAGACACTTAGGCCCACGCCTGCCTGTGAAGCATTTGTGCCACGGTGTCTTCTGCTCTTAGGTTGGCATGGACAAGGCCCTCAACCAACTTTCTGTGCCTTTGGGACAGTTACGAGAAGAGGTTCTGGTAAGTTCCCAAGTGACATTAAACAGTCTGCCCCAGAGCACGCTGTGCTTGCTTCGCCACTGGTTTTGAATGGTAGAGATGACACACTCTCACTGAAAAAAGGACACAAATGATTCTCTTTTCACATGTGATAATACAACCTTGGAAACGTGTGTGACTTGAAGGTGACAGGTTCTTGGAGTTGGCATTAAAATGTGGGTAGAAGGTGGCTTTTTGAAAACTCATCTCCTTAATAAGGAGTCACCAGCTTACAAATGTACTGCATTTTAAACATTCGTAATTGTACAAGTGTTTTCCCAACTGATATGATGTGTGATTAGGTTCCTAAAGCAGCTTACAGAAGCTATTTAAACACAGTGCAACTGAGAGTGGTATAAATCAGCGTGACCCGGACGGGCACAGTGTGTTAGTGTTTCTCTGAGACCGTGCTGGCTATGGGAATGGGCCTCCCCACCCCTAAGCCACAAACATCAGAGGGCAGTTCTGGCATCATGCCCAGTGGGCGCGCTACCCAGTCCTCTACCCACCCCCACCCCTGCTCTGTGTCAGGTCCCGACTTCCAGGCCCCCAGCACAGATGAGCTGTCATTTCCCGTATTGACCTCTGGGTCCTGTAAGTTCAGACAGCCTAGTGTACTGCCCTAAGCAGTGCCTGGCAGCAGTCAGCTCTGAGATGCCACGTAAGGAGGCTCGGGTGCCTGTGTGGGACTGGGAAGCCACAGGACAGCATCCTCAGGATGGGGCAAAGGAACTCAGGTCAACAGAAATCCTGATCTGTGTCGTGGGCATTTACATTTTATTTAATTTTTAAAAAGCTTGTCGAGGTAGATTTCCATGGGATGGTCCACTGCTAGATTCCACATCCCTCCGTGGGTCCCTGCAACTCTCCTGTCCAGCCCTGTGGATGGGGCCTTCCTCAAGCTTCTGTCTCGTCAGTTACCCTCCTGGGTCCTGCTCTCAAGCACCTACCTCCAGTCCTGCCTTGCCACCTGCCCACACCTTGTTCCCACCCTTTTCCCACAGCCACGTGTGTGGTTCCCGTTTCTCCAAGGGTTTAGCCGTAGACCTTTGCATCCTTTGTGAAGCTGCTCTGAGATTCTGAGGTCACTGAGAGACGAGGCTGTCTTCTTCTCTGTGGTGTTTTCAGGGGCTTGCACAGTAGCTGACATTGGGAGGTTCCTAATGTCGAATGAGTGGATTTACTTTCCTGTAAAACCTTTGTGATCTGTCCTCTTTATACCAGTGGTTTCCATTACCTTCATTTTGGTCCTCATCCCTCTCTATCCCCTGGTTGGCTTAAATCGTTAGCTTCTGACGTGTTTCTCCACCTGCAACCTCCCTTTTCCTGGCCATCCACTCCTGGCGTCTTAAAACACCATTTTCATCAGGACTGTCAGTGTTGGGACATGTAGAGTCTGGGCCGAGCCCTCTGAAGCCAGCCCCTCTCTCCATTTCTGCTTCTCTCCCCACTCCAAAGCCTGCAGTGCACCTGGGCGTGTGCCTTGTGGGCCTCTGTCTGTCCCCACCTGTCTTCTGAGAAGCCCCTCTGTGTGCTCGGCAGCATGCAGGCTCTCAGGTTCTGCCTCGGGCACACACTCCTCCAGAGGCCTGGGCCGGCCCAGGTTATCCTTCCCTACCTGGCTGCCTGTGCTGTTCATCCTATCTGTGTTGTTTTTATTTTGACAGTTAACCCTGCATGACCTTGACTTTATCTGTCACTTTGAGTGACCTACAGCAGTTGTGCCTCATACTTTGAAATTCTGTCAGTATCTGCATAGTCCTGGCCTGTAGATACCAAGTTCTTTGGAAATGAATTAAATGCGTAAATTTCATAATGTTACAAGACTAATTTTTCGTACACTTTCTTTATTCTTTTAGAGTCTTAGGTCATCTGTCAGTGAGGGAATTCGGGCAGTGGATGAACGAATGTCTAAACAAGAGGACATCAGGAATAAAAAGGTAAACTCTGCTATCCTGACTTAAAGCCTCCACTGCTCTTGCAGCCGTAGCCGCTGGGACTTCCAGGCATGTGGTCCGACTTGCTCTTCCTGGGACCTTCCTGGAGAGCAGAGAGGTGTTCTTCAAGTTTAGGGGTCTGTGGCTTGGCCCTGCTGCTGAGGGGCAGTGCCAGGCCTTCTCATTCCTGATTGACTCAAGTAATGGCATTTGTAAAAGAAATCGCACTTTGCTCTTGTGCTTTAGTTTATTTGTGGCCGCATCGATATTTTTAAAGAAGATCAGAAGTACATGACAGGCCAGCCAGGTGCCCCTCCTGTCTCACACTTCTCAGTCCCATTACCTACTAAAGACAGAGGGCAGAGTTTCAGAGGTGCCCAAGTGGTCACCATGTTGAAATTCCATTTCTTTCAGAGGAAGATGCTGGTGTAAGGGGTGTGTAACCTTCAGATTTGGGGAGCCTGCCGCTTTCCGGTGCTCCTGCCGGGGTGTTGTCTGCATCTTTCCGAGGTGCTGGGGCTTGCTCTTGCAGCAGCTCCCCGGCAGGCTCCCCCTCTGGGGCGGGATGTGCTGCGCGGTTCACTTCTGCCCGGCCTTGCTGCCCTGCTGCCCTGCTGTGCAGTGCCCTGTTAACTTTCTTTCGTCACTGCCTACTGCTGAGCTGGATTTAGAATTCGGGATTCTCATCCTGGACTGTGTTCTGCACAGAGCCTGACTTGGAGACCTTATTCTCCCGAAGGCCCCTCTCAGCTTTTCCAACCAAGAGCATAGCACTTTCTAGGAGAGCTCCCTCCCGTTCCCACGTCTAGAACAACTTGTTCCCAGCAGATGCTTAGTAACTGTGCTTTGGGGAGGTTTTTTAATTTAAAATTTGGTGCTGGGATGGACTGTGCTAGAATGTGCATGCCGGGCACTGTCTGTCCCTGAGTCACCCCAGCCCAGGCACTGTTCCTCAGGGCATAATGGTATCTGAGTGTCTTTAATGAATAGACCCTTTAGCACGGGGGTGCAGCATGCTCACATAACTGGAGCAGATCCGTATGGTCGTGAACCAAAACAAAACCTGAAGGGTGGTCTTAAGAAAATGAATGTAGTGCCAACAGAAAGGCTCATTTAAGGTGGGGAAAGTAAAAGGAAGGAAGAATGCAGGATCTGAGAAAGCAGCGAAGTGTCACTTTTTGTTTAACTGTAAACTAATGACGGAATATTGCAACATGCTGGTTCTAGAAAGCCAAAATGAAGATTTGCTTCCTTGGGAGTTCAGTATGGTGTACACGTTTTGGAAATGTACAGTGCTCTAAGTATGCTGTGTTGACCCTGCTCTGTGGCTCCCTCTGTGACTGTGAAGAAGCATCCTGACACCTTCTCTTTGCTCAACCTTCACTTCTTTAGATGTGTGTGCTGAGGCTTATACAAGTTATTCAGTCTGTTGAGAAAATTGAAAAAATATTAAATTCTCAAAGTTCTAGAGAGACATCTGCCCTGGAAGCAAGCAGGTAAGTATTTTTATTGAATACTTGATACCCAGGCTAGAAATGTTTTTGTTAGAGTTTGTTTCCTCTGGGGTGGAGTGATCCATAAGAAAATCCAAGTCTCTGGCTTAGTGTTCTTAATAGTAATTCAAGAAAACTGGACTGCCAGAGTTTACAGTGCCTGCTTTTATGGGCCAGGGTGGCTGTAGGGCACAGTTCCCACCCCCACCTCTCTGGGACTAAGGCAGTGTGCTACTGTGGAAGGTTGTACCTCCAAATTGCCTCACCACGAACGAGTGAACTCCTGGCTGATGTGTGGAAACCACATTGATCTTACTCTTTTTCAGTAGGCCAAAGTATTGCGGTTGGTGTGTCTCAGGTTCAGAGTGGGTTACGTCATTAAGAAATAGTACAGTACACACGTGGTTGAAATGTGTCCATGGTGGAGCGGAAACTCCCAACCAAGATACAGACAGCCTTGTCCTTTGTCACGCCATTGCTGTCTGTACTGTCCACTCTGAGTTTCACACCAGTAGGCAGATGAGTGACTCCGGAGTGGGTGGTGTAAGCCTCACGGACCCCAGCAGAAAGCTCCAGGGTGCAGTGGGCGGACACAGCTCAGTGCTACTCGCCAGCCGGGGCTCGAGTGCCACCTGTGGGGTGAGGCTGTACTGTGGGAGCTCCCCCTGCGTCGTGGAGGCAGCTGGCTGGCACTGCATCTCAGAGGCCTTAGTCTAGTTGGCAGCCACGGCCCTTCCCTGGAAGGATGGGGTGACTGCTGGGAGGCCACCAAGACCAGACAGAGCCTGGTCATAGCATGGTCGTGTCCTGCCTTCTGGGAACTACAGTGTGGGACCTAGAGGGCCGTAGAGACAGCCTGCTTCTGCCTCTCACCCCGCAGAGGAGGGAAGTGTGCAGAGGGGATGTATGCTCTGGGCCTCACCCACCCCAGTAGGGTGTCGGGGGTGTGGTCAGTGCTGCAGGCCTCCTGTGTTGTCACTGCAGCACCTGAGAAGTTGGTGGGTGGAGTCCGGGTCGTCCGTAGCTCCTCTGCCTCGCTGTTCTCCCACAGCACTGACAGCCCTCCACTGTGCCCTCGCTCGGCTCCCCGTGCCCACCCCGTCTGCTTTCTGCCCTCGCCCATTCCCGCTGAGTTCCTTCACCGGGCTCCCCTTCCCCTGAGCCAGCTCTGCCAGTGTCCTGTTCTCAGGCCACACTCCTCGTCTGCACTCTCTGGGTGCCCTGATCTGCTGTCTGGTCTTAGCTCCCTGGAGGGCTGGGCTCTTCTCTCTAGCCTCAGATGTGGGCCAGCCCAACCACTAGAGTCTCGGGTCTGTTCTAAGACACCTCACGTGGACCCTGTTGAAACCTGGACTCGTGATCCTTCTCTCCCTCTCTTCTCTCGTCTCAGTAAACAGTGCCACCTTTTCTCCAGACCCAGCCTGGAGTCCTCAGGGGAGTCATTTTTCTCTTTTGTCCTTTGCTGCCTCCTCTCGTGCACTAGGCAGATCCTGCAGGGGGTGCTGCTGCATTGCTTCTCAGTCTTGGAGATGAATGTCTCCTCCTGCCTTCCCTCTTCAGTTGCCTCTTTCAGGCGTGGCCTGGCTGGCCGTTCATCTTCTCTACTGCACTGACTCTGCAGCTGCCAGTGGTCCTTCAGATTGGCCCAGTCGCAGCTGACTCTTGCTGAAGGCCTTCGGTGAGCAAATGCTGAACTCTAGCCCTCGTGGCCACCTCTGTTCCTGAGCACCACTGTTTGAGTCTTCTCTGGTTCCCCGATGGTGAGCCCTGCTGAACTGCGTCCCACAAGCTACCTGTGGCCATCTGTCTCCCAGGGCTTCCTTCACTTTGTCCTTCCTGTGGTCTGCCTACTTTTTGTGTTTTCCACATCCAGCTCATAGCATGCTTAAAGTGTGGAAAGGTACTTGTTTAAGACACTGTGCTAACTGGGGAAACACTGGATTTGTTTTGGAAATCCACTCTCCTCCCCTGCCTTAGACACTGTCATTCCCCTGCCCTCCTTAACCAGGCCTTAGGACTGTATGAATGTCCTAACAAGATAGATGGGACTGTAGGACCACTTCGTCCAGGAGCTCTTCCCTGGCCTCTCATATGCTCCGTCCCTGTGCTTCCAGCAGCCTCCAAGGAGCTTCTCTGTGGGTTGGGAGCTGTTGACTAAATTGTGTGCTTTCCCATCAGACTGTAAGATTCCTGTCTTGGGCCAGGTTTCACTTGTTACACCCATAGCGTGGGCCCAGTGGTACCTAAGGAGGCCTGCCAGACTTCACCCCTGGTCCTTGGGTGCTGCTCTGTACCTTCCCTTGGTGCAGGAGACTTTGAGCTCCTCCTTGCTCTGGATCACCTTCAGGGACATTGCTTGAACTCAGGTCAGCAGCTGTGAGCTGCAGAGAAGGCACAGCCGGGGTGTGTGGTAACTAGCGAGTGTTCCCACAGGGTGGCCCCTCCTCTGTCCAGACAGGACCCTCTGTTTCTGCTCACTCGCTGCTTGTCCAGCGGAAGTTCCTTTGTATCCAGCATGTGTGTAGGGATAGAAGTGTGTTTATCGCAGATAGAGGTGGCATGACACAATGAATTCCTCCTCTCTAGGACCCAGAGCAAATAGGCTGACTGCTCTTTCTGCTGTAAGCAACTTAATTTTAAAGTAAGCTATAACATAAGCTTTTGGCACTTTAGAAACATTTGAGGAATTTCATAAGCGGGAAGAATGAGCAGGTACAGAAGTAGGAGAGGATTTGGGGAAGTAGGAACAGGTAGGAGAGGGAGAGAGAACAGAGGTGGAGATGGAGGAGGAGTTTGGGAATGGAGAGCGTGGGGAAGGTGTACCTCCTGGACCCTCATGCTCAGCCTGTGCTGGCCACCTAGAACACATTGTGCTCGTGGCCTGGAGGGAGAACAGACTGATGGCCAGGAAGCCTGGCTTGACCTAATGGCAGGGTGCCCAAAAACTGCTCTGAGAGGCTGAGCGTGGAGGTGGCAAGCCCTGGGCTGCTCGTCACACGCTCCTTCTCTGGAGGGGAACGCCCTGGGAATCAGGCTCTGCTTGTCACTCCAGCCCTCTGCTGACTGGACAGACCTTGGAGAGGATCGCCACAGAGTTCAACCAGCTGCAGTTCCACGCCGTCCAAAGCAAAGGCATGCCTCTGCTGGACAGGGTGAGGCCGGTGAGTGTTGACTGGAGTCGCACCTGCTGAGTGATCGCTTAACCTGGTGATGTGCCTGTGCTAGTTGTGAATCCACGGGATTTTGGAACCAGTCTTGACTTCTTCTCGGTTTTGGTTTGGGGGGGTCTTGCTTCCTAAGTGTCATGTGTTACAGATCTTGTGTAAAGATTCAGTCACATTTTCTAAATTACAAGAGTAATGATTCTGAATTTTTTGTCATTTGACATGTGGTGTGAGACGGGAAATTTTCCAGTGTTCTTGATCAGAGTTTAAGTCTGTGTGTGATATTTATCAAAAAGATCTGCTCTACAGCTTTAGAGAAAAACAACTTTTTCTCGTTCTGTAGTTAGGTCTCCATTCTTTGATGAACTAGAAATGGACTTACAAGGAGACTGGGGAGGAGGAGGGTCTGTTCTGAGTCCCCAGGAAATGTCGGTGTCCTGAGCGTGCACAGTCCTCAGCAGGCAGGACACTGTGCGTGCATGGCAGTTTTAGAAATGGTCCTGACTCGGCTCTGCTGCCATCGCCCCTGCAGCGGATCGCCGGCATCACAGCCATGCTGCAGCGGTCTCTGGAGGGCCTCCTGCTGGCAGGCCTGCAGACCTCTGACGTCGGCATCATCCGGCACTGCCTGCGGACCTACGCCACACTCGACAAGACGCGGGACGCAGAGGCCTTGGTCGGCCAGGTCCTGGTGAAGCCCTACCTAGACGAGGTGCGCCCTGTGTGGTCTGCCTGCTGCTCTGTGAGGGCCAGGAGGAGGCAGGTACACCAGCGGTCTCCCCGCGAGACCCAGCTCCTGCAGTCCAGCCGTGAGGAGGCTGGGCCTGTGTGCACCGCAGTGTGCCCCAGCACGCTCTGTGGTGTTCAGGGGATGCCACAGCGCGGGTGAGTCTCACTCTGGGGCGAGTCTCCAGCGGGAAGGTGTACGTCACCATGCTCCCCAGCTCTGCTGTGGTCAGTCAGTCACGTGCAGTAGAGTTGTTGGACAGCATTTGAGCCAGTGGTCTTAGGGTAGAATACCCCAGGTAAGCAGTGTGGCACAGGAGAGGGCGGAGAACAGGGAGGCCACGGCACACCCCCAGGTCTTCAGGGAGTAGGTGATGCGTGGCCCCGAAAAACACGGAGGAGTCTGCTTAGTCAGGAAGGCGAGGGGAAGGTTCAAAGACAAGCACTTTGATGGCACATCAGCGTCCGCGGCCGTGGGGGTGTCACGAGGGTACCGGAGGAAAGGCAGAGGCTGGGCCGCCGTGGGGTGGCCTGGCGCAGCAACATGGTGTGCGGAGGTGGTGGTGGGTGGGAACTGTCCTCCGCCTCTCACACGACGTCCTTTCTGCTCAGCAAGTGCAGAGGGCGCAGAGGTCTTGCTCGTGTGACTTGAGGGTGGAAGTCTTCCATTTTGACTTCAGCCTTACAGCAGAATTTAAATGGAGTCGGTGTTTCTTCCTCTGACTCACACCCCTCCCAGAGCTGAAGGAGGACAGAAGAGGCCAGGGCAGGACAGTGCGGAGCTGCAGGGAGTCCCATGCTGGAAACATGACCTGACGCTTTTCTTTGAAGGAATCATTTTCTTCGAAGCTCAGCAGGAAGCAGGAAAATGTGGGGCTTACCTGGCTTGGGCTAGTCCCTGTCACCTGGCCAACACTGCCCCTTGGTCAGAGCCACAGCCATGTTTAGGAACTGACTTTGAGCATGACCTGTGTTTACTGTTTAGAAAACGTGCCTGTGGGGAGGGGCTGGCGCGGGGGGCAGATTTCTGAGGTGTTTTATTTAACGGTTCTTGTGCCGTATGCAGTTTACACTTTGCTTTTAAAACGCTTTTTTCCCAGGTGATTGTGGAGCAGTTTGTCGAGTCCCATCCCAACGGCCTTCAGGTCATGTTCGATAAGCTCCTGGAGTTCGTCCCCCACCACTGCCGCCTCCTCCGGGAAGTCACTGGAGGCGCCGTCTCCAGGTAACCTGAGGCCGTGCCTCGGCTCCGCCTCGGTGTCCGGCTAGGACAGCTTGCAGGAGCAGGGTCCCCGGGAGCCTGCTCATTTCGTGGCTCCTGCCGCAGTGCTGTGAGGCAGGGGCCACCAGCCTTGTTCACAGAGAAGGACGTCACCATGCAGCTGAGACTCAGGGCCTGTCCTCCTTCCCCTCCTCACCTGTCCTCAGCCCACTTCTGATTCTGGTGTCACGCTGTGTAAGTCCCAGACCAGCTCAGCGTGTTTCATGCCAGTTTTGAGGCTTTCTTCAGCTCCCCTCTCGTCTCATCAGTCCCAGGACTTTGCAGCGCTTTCCTGAGTGTGCCATGACTTGAGCCGTTGCTGGGGTCCAGACCCCTGTCTCTTGTCCAGCTTTCTGGAGTCCTGAGGTCCCAGACAGGGCCTTCTTTCTGAAGGTGGATGGGGAGGGTCCAGCTCCTGGACCACTGCAGGAGCCTCCTGCTGCTTGGGCCTGTCCGTCTGCTCTCTGCACACTTGGCAGCCACACGGTGCCACCATCTGTCCCAGCCCTCCTCTGGTGGCTGTCACGCCTGCCCTTCCCTTTGAACCCTTGCTGCTCGTGAAGCCCCAGCTGAGACTCCCTCTCTGCCCGGAGCCCCTCCTTTGTCCTGATGTTCAACCACAGTCCTGCCCTCTGGATCCCGGGTACCTTGCCTAGCTTCTGTGGGCTGAGGTCCCTCTTCCCCGAGGCCACCCTGCTCTAAGGCCCACTCTTCTCTCAGGGGGCCTAGAAGACACAGCCGCCCAGTTGTGCTTTGCAGAAGACTGCTGTGTGCAGGGATGAAAGGTAGTCAGTCCCCAGGGGTTTCCATGGACAAGCAGTATAGTTCATCTCAAATTAATGTTTCTTAAAAAGAAAAGAAGTATATGTGGGGTGAAGTCACAGTGTTCTGCTTGGTGTCTCTCAAGGCGCCTTGCCACATCCACTGCACCAGTGCGGTGAGGCCATGTTGGGCCAGTGAGGATTGTGCTGGGCTTGGATTTGGGACTAAGCATTCAGTAGAAGACGCGATACAGACTTGAACAAGCCACAGTTGTGAATATCCAGTCATCAGATATTACAGGCTAGTCTTGGTCCCCACATTTCAAGTACCCAAGCTTTGACAGGCTTCTCTGCAGTTCCAGTGTGGCAGATTCCACGCAGAAGCCTGAGAAATCCCAGGAACCTCCTGACACTTGCTGTTCACCTTCCCCTGTGCATCTCTGTGCAGGCCTTGCAGGCGGGGGCCTTGCCCGCTCCACTCCTGGCATTGGGCTCACTGTGCCTGCTGCCTCCCTGTCTGTTCTGTTTCCACTGTCTCCCCCCGAGAACTTGGAAACCAGCACCACCTGCAGCATTCAGGACTGACCTTGAAAATGACGCACCAGCTCTTCTCAGTCCCTGTGTCCACTGTTAATCCTGCAGGACTTAACATTTCTTTGGGGGACTCTAGTTAGACATTTACTTGGTGAATGAGGCAACTTTGTCACTTGACATTGACTGTAGTTCAGTTCGGCTGCCTAACAGCTAGTCTTGTTCTGCTTGAGGGTCTGTAAGCATCACCACGTGGCATTGGCCGTGAGGGAAGCAGGCACCTGCCTTCGCCTCCCATGTCCACAGTGGTTCTTCCTCAGGACTCAGGCGAACTGCATGGGCTTGTGGAAGCTACCCCTGGACAGGGAGGCACTTTCTGTGTGATCTCCAGTCTGGATGCGTTCTGCTGAGGACAGCTATGAAAGGGTTTTGTTGTGTAATACTTGGCAGAACACTGAGTCCCCACTCAGCGTGGCAACTTAGCTCTAAAATTCCCAGGTTTAGGGCTGGGTTGTGGCTCAGTGGTGGAGCGCTCACCTAGCACGTGTGAGGCGCTGGGTTTGATTCTCAGCACCACATGTAAATAATTGAATAAAGTATTTTTTGCAGTACTGGGGATTGAACCCAGGGCCTGTGTTTGACAGGTCAGCACTCTACCAACTGAGCTACATCCCCAGCCCCCACCTAACATTTCTAAGGAAGACTACCTTAAAGTAGAGTATCTTGCTCAGTGCGCAGCATCCAGGGGCAGGCAGTGGGGTGCACTGGGCTGGAGGTGCTCCGGGTCTTCATTCAGCAGGACTGACGCGTTCCTCCTGTGCTGGGCACCATCCTGCGTGCTTTTACAGATGTCGGTCCTCGCAGGGACCCTGAGCGGTCAGCTCTGGTGTGCGCCCTTGTTCAAGACAAAACCACAGCACAAGGAGTGAGTGGTCTGCCCTGAGACCCCACTGCAGCTCAGGCTCACTGGCTTGAAACGTGTGCTTTTATCTCAGTGCCACAGTTGTGAATTGGAAGTCACCGTCCAGTGCTCAAGACGGCAAAACACACACACACCAGGCACGTTAATACACTGCTGGGTTTTGCGTCAGCTTTGTGATCAGGGTCTTGATGATTGCCATAGGCTTTTAGAAGCAAAGGTGATCTTCAGGACAGGGGGTTAGTTAGCTTAATCTGCAGTGCTCGAGTTTGGTGGTGTTCCATTGACTGCAGAGGTTGCCTGCCTGTGGCTTGAGACCCTCTTTCCCAAAACATGCATATCAGGCCTATTGAAGAGGGTGGTGGTCCTGGGTGGGCACAGTGGTTTGCCACATCAGGAGGCAGGAGTCAACACCCAGGAGAGGCGTTGGGTCCACAGCGGTGCAGAGATCTAGGTGTGAAGTAGAACTCAAGTCTGGAGACAAACTAGCTGGTGGACGTGGGCTTGGGGCGAGGATCTGCTAGGAGAAACTGCAGGGTGGAGGCTGTGGGGCCCTGACTGAATCCTTGCTCGTCTTTTGCAGTGAGAGAGCCGCCCCTGTTCCTGGGTACGACTTCTTGGTGAACTCGGTCTGGCCAGAAATCGCACAGGGACTGGAAGAAAAGCTGCCCTCACTCTTCAATCCTGGGGACCCTGACGCATTCCACCAGGTGACTTCCCCTCCTGCTTCTCGAAGGCGTTCGCCTGAGACTTCAGAGCAAGCAGCGTGTTCTCTTCTACATTCTTGGTTCTGTGGTGTTACAAACAAAAACTTGAGTTACTGAGTGAATATTACCTTAAAACACACACACACAAAAATAGGAAGTTCTGCCTTTCTGGCTTTTCAAGAATCTCCTGGCTAAGACTGCAAAAGTCGCTCCTGCTGCTGTCGCCCAGCCTCCTGGTGCCTCTGCCCTCCTCCCTGGAGCCTGGCTCTGGGTTTCCTGTCCAGGGAGAGGCCTTGTCTTTTCAGAAGTCATTGATCAGTGAGCAGGGATCGAGGCTCCTTTTGTGCTTCTCTGTGAGTTTCCTCCCTCTTTTCCCTTCCTGTCTACCTCTCTGTTTTTTAGACTTGGGGTTTGCTTTCCTGCTTCACTCTGCGTTTTCCCTCCTACTATTGTGGCTGTTCGCCCTTTTCTCTGCGTATGTTGACTAACCCTGGTGGAAGGTGGACAGGCTCTTGCTTCTGTAGGTACCCGAGTCAAGTTGGATGGGGGTCTTCACCTCCTCCTGATGGCCTCTCGTGCCAGTCCTACGTTCTCGACCCCAGGCTGGCTCTTCTGTCACATCCAGGGCTCCTCCGTTGTTGCTTGCTCTTCTTTGGAGGAAGCCCATTCTCCCTGGGTCCTTCTCCTTCTTCCTGAAATCATGTCAGAGAGTGTGGTGAGGCTCGTGGAGGACAGCTTTGCGTGTTGGAAATTGCTGTACTGCTTTTCCGTGGGAGGGGTTTTGCTGGGTGTGGACTTGTCAGCTCATGGAGCTGACTGGACATTCAGTGGGTTAGCTGTGAAACATGCCGTTCCCTCTGGCTGAGGCCATTTCCCTGACTGTTGAACGGTCTTCTGAGTCTGGTGTGCTAAGTTCACTGGGACGTGCATCATATGGACTTTTATCTGCCATACTTGAGGCTTGTTGGGCTTCCTGAGTCGAAGGCCGGCACCTCTTGCCGTGTGGATTCATCCGTTCCCTCTCCAGTCCTGTTTTCCTGCCACCCTCCAGCGCTCTCTGTGGAGCCGGCCGTTCTCCCTTGTCCTGTGGGTGTGCTTGCTCTGGATCCTCAGAACCTGTCTTCGATTTCACTGAGTCTTTCTTCAGGTGTGTTGGTACTTTGAGTTTCCATTTGTGGTTGCCGTGACTTCTGGGCATTCTGTCGGCTTCTCTTTCTGATCTGCCTTCCTAATCTGCTCACTAGTATCAGGTGCATGAAGAGGCCTGAGGTGAGTGTGTGGAGCCTGGGCCCTGGGAGACTCCAAGCAGCTGAGGTGCACGTCCTTAGCGTTCTTGTTGGGAAGTGACTCTGGGCTCACGGCCTCGTGTTACAGCATTCTGGCTTGTGTTGTTTTTGACGGATGAAAACTTTTTGATGTTAAAAAGTAGGCCTTCTTAAGTTAGCTGCTCTGAGCAGAGTATGGTAGCTCACACAGGAGCAGTGCGGGGAGCTCTGCATTTCCTGTGCTCCTTGGGTCGTGGTGACCACGCTGGGCTCGGGCAGTGTCCCAGCTCAGCCGTGAACCTTCTGAGAGAACGCTGCAGAATTCCAGGCCAGTGTTGAGCGTTGGTGGGTGTCATTTCCACAGACGTCTTTGCACTTGGAGAAGTGCTTCCAGGCGTGGGCTCAAGCAGCATGTCTTGTGGGAAGGGAGGTGCCCTTATCCCTCTGGTGGCCATCGGATGCAGGATAGAGCCTCACCTCACGGGGGCCTCCTTTGTCTCATCGCACACACCTCACCCACCCTCAGGGACACTGAGTGTTGCCCAGATCTAGGTGAAAGAAATCACAAACCTGTATTTCTGCTGGCTACAGTTCCTTTGTGAGCTGACGTTGGCATGGTTAGTTCAGGGCTTGGGGACTTGAGACACAGAGATCCCTCAGGAGCCTTGTGCAGCCGCTCTCTGCTGAGCAGCTGGCTCCTGCCCCTGGCTTCGTCTGCTGGTGCGGTCTGGAAGGCAGCTGGGTGGCTCGCGTCAGTGCCTGCTGTGGGCTGCACCTCATGGAGTACTCCTCAGGTCTCGTCCGTGAAAGCCAGGGGGTGAGAGCACTGGCACCGTCCAGCTCTGGACGTAGGATCCCGCACCGGGCTTCCCCTGGAGTGGCCGGGTCAGGCCTGAGCGTGGCCAGGACCGCTGTGCCAAGCCCTGCCCCCTGGCCTGCTCCGTGTGTGCGCAGTGCTGCTGAGCCGCACCCCTGCTCTTCCTAGAAGTACACCACCACTATGGATTTTGTGAGAAGGTTCGAGCGGCAGTGTGGGTCGCAGGCCAGCGTGAAACGGCTGCGCGCACACCCCGCTTACCACAGCTTCAGCAGCAAGTGGAACCTGCCTGTCTACTTCCAAATACGGTCAGTCCCCCCGCTGCCTGCACCCACCCCAGAGCGCAGCCGCTTCTGAGCACGTGCCCAGTCAGTAGCTGCCTCTCGGGTCAGCACGCTTCTGCTGGGAGGAGAGTTGGAAGTGGAGTGCACAAGTGTCGTGGGTGCCAAACTGAGCAAGATCAGCCTTTTTCTGATAGTGGGTGGGAACGCCGGGCTCGAGTGGGCAGACCCCAGGCCCACTTCCTTCCTGAGCCCTCGACAGAGGACCGAGTGGGCAGGGGCTTACTCTTCCCCCTCTGCCTCAAGCAGTGGCCTTTCCCTCAGCATGTGGGTGGGAGCCCTGCTACCGGGGGACAAGGAAGGTGGGTGGAAAAGGGCCCTGGCAGTGCCTTGGCACTGACCTGTGTTCTTGCTTTTCTCAGCTTCAGAGAAGTGGCAGGATCCTTGGAAGCAGCGCTCACAGATGGACTGGAGGAAGCGCCAGGTGACCTATTAGAACTGGAGCAGCAGCTGTTCCCTAGCCACACCCCCCCTTGGCTAAGCTTTGGTCCCCAAGAGCACTCTGACCTCTTCTTGTCACTCAGGACAGTGCCCCCTACTGCCACCACCCAAGGCAAAAGAAACCACATCTTTTGGTTCATGGAACTGCTCCATAGAGAGGGTCAAAGGTACTTGCAAAGCAGGAAGCAGAGTCCTTCTTGGTGCTGAATACAGCCTGTTGGGGCTACAACCTGGGGGCTCAGGCTGCTGCAGTTTTCCTTCCTCCTGAGGATGGCCGTGTGTAGGACCCCAAGAATGACCCTGTGGGAGCATGTGCTCGGCCTACAGCCCCAGGCCGGACTGGAGGCGACCACCATAGGTGTGCAGACCTCAGAACACGTGAGCGTGCCCTGTCGGCCTCGTCACTTATTCCTAGCCACCACAGAAGGCCAGCGTGGGGCTGCTGGGTTCCTGGACATCCATGTCTGCTCTCCCTGGGCAGCTTTGTCTGCTATTAGTCCAGCCACCCTGTTGGCCTCCACGTAGTTCTATGGGTCCTTGTCCAAGGTGGTCATGTGTGGGTGTCTTGCTGTCTGGGAACTGCACTGGGTCCGGAGGAGAGGAGTAGACAGCAAGCAGGACGGATTCAGATAGACCTCAGCCTGGCGGGGCCGTGCTGGAGCTGGTTGTTGAGTGCATGTGGGGAGGCATTTCCAGATGCCGGGTGCATTTGCTGTTCACCCACCTGCCTGGGCTGTAGTACCAGGTACACTGAAGGCAGGAGGGTGAGGTCTCCTGGTCCTCCGCAGCCTCCCTGCAGCATTCAGAAGGCCTCACATTGTGCCGACTGCATGAGCGTGCGCACGTGGGTCCTGAGCTCACCGTGCCGTGCTCATACACCCTGAAGGCCCAGCGTGAGGCCACAGCCACAGCTGACTAAAGCCCGAGTCTCTGTTTCTTCCCCAGCTGGAAGTCCATATTTCCTCTTGGCTTCTCACAAAACATGGAGCAGCCTGAAGAAGTGTTGGTCGGACGAGATGTTCCTGCCCTTGCTGGCGCATCGCCTCTGGAGACTCACTCTGCAGATCGTGGCGCGATTCTCCGTTTTTGCCAATGAGGTAAGCTCTCGCTCCGTCTCACCTCTGCCCAGGACAGGCGAGTCAAAGACTTTACACATGCACAGCAGGGTTCAGATGCCCCGTGGCCTGAAGGCTGGCCTTTCAGCTCGCCTTGCCTGTCCTCCTGCTCTGGCAGCTGCCCCTTTGGGTGTCTGGTATCATGTGCTCTGTGTTTCTTACTGAAGAGCCCTACCCTGACCAGTCCACACTCCCTCCCAAAACTAGAAATCTTCACAGGGTCTCTGCATTAAAACATATGTTTATTTTAATGAAAGTGACTAGAAATCAAAATACAGGTGTCTTTAATTTTTTTTTTTAGTTGTTGATGAACCTTAATTTTACTTATTTATATGTGGTGCTGAGTTGAACCCAGTGCCTCACACATGCTAGGCAAGTGTGGCCCTTGAGTGCCAAGCACCAGCCTTGCCAGGCCTCTGCAGGGCTTGGGCTGCAAGCTGCTGTCCTCAGACACTGGGAGCTCGTTGTCCCCTCTGTGTGAGCTCTGGTGGTCACCATCTCTGAGAGTTACGCAGCTCTTGCGTTAGTCCTTCTTTTCTGCACACGTGGTAGACAGCCAGCATTCCATGCTGACTTGCCGACTTACACGTATGTGAAGGCTCCTGTGTCTTACTAGCCTGAAAGCATGTAACCACTGGAACTGTGTCTAGCTTTCTCGCAGACCCATTTCTAACGAAAGTGCCAAGGAGATCAGAAAGCCTTTGGTAGCTGGTAGCAGAGACCCTCCTGCTTCCCAAGGAAGTAACGAAGACCAAGGAAGGGGGCCTGCGGAGGAGAAGCCAGTGGTGTCCATTTCCAGTACGCAGCTGGTGTACGCGGCCGCAGACCTAGACAGGCTTCAGGAGCAGGTACGCCTGTCCCTGGAGAATCCCGGGTTTCTCAGACAAGGGCTGTGCCAAAGACAGGCTCCTCTGGCCTCACAGGCCTTGGGACCGTGGTGCCCCAGGCATTCTGCAAACATCTGGTGTGTCTCGCCTTCCCCAGGCCTTCCCAGCCGTCCTCACAGGTCACCTCCCCGGGAGGCTTCTGCCAGTGTGCCCTGGTGCTGTGCGGGCCTCACCTCTGCCCCTTCTCGGTGGGGAGACCTGGGCAGAGTGGTGCTGCGGTGTTAGTCGGCTCACCTCTGCTGGCGTGGCCTGTGGTGGGCTAGATCTTCATTATTTCTAGTTCACTTACCCAAATGTTTTCTGTGACATTTGAAAATGTTGACCTATTAAAATCTCTCCATTTTCTCTATATAGGTCCCATATTTTTTGCTTTTCACATTTAAAGAACTTCACAGGGCAAACTTAGTGTCCACGACTCTGCTTTCCATGAGTCTGGCGCCTTATGCACTTGCATCAGTGCATTCGTGTGTCTTCACTGCGAGCCTCACCATCACAGCCAGCAAGCAGAAGGCTCTCGCGCCTTCCCTGGGCCTGCGGCTGTCAGCCCTCGGGCTTCCCATGCCGCCGTCCCGCCCTCTGTGGCAGCACCGAGCCTCGTGTTCCCTTGGTGAACGTCCGAACATTCTCATTCTAGTTTCACCACTCACAGTTGCGAGTAGAATTGCCTCCGCCTTGATTCACAGTAGTGACTGAACGTGTGGTGTCTATGTTTCAGCTGCCAGAGCTCTTGGAGGCAATTAAGCCCAAACTGCAGTTGATTGGCTTTGAGAATTTCTCTTCTATCTCAGGTAAAAATGATCTTCAGACTCGGCACATCTTGGAATAAGTGATAATTTAAGATGAAGTTTCAGAGACTGCATGATATATGTGAATCAGCCCTTTCTTTCCTAGTCTATGGGTTTGACCCTCTAAGACCTTGTGTTTAATTCTGATAATTTGACTTGATTTATTGCATACTGTGGTAGTATTTACAGTCACGCTGGCCTCTGGGCCTGAGCAGAGTGACCACATCCTGCCTTCCTCCTCTGCAGCGGCCCTGGAAGACTCCCGGAGCTCCTTGTCAGCCTGCATGCCTGCCCTGAGCGGCAGGGTCATCCAAGACCTGAGTGAGTCTTGCTTCAGTTACCTGAAAGGTGCCCTGGAGGTCCCCCGGCTTTACCGAAGAACCAATAAGGTCAGTGTCGTTCACCAAAAGAGCTTGAGGTGGGAAGCATTCTGGGGGGCTGCAGATGCAGGTGAGGTGCAGCGAGACCCCAGAGAAACTTCATCCAGCCACTCAGAGCCAGGCAGGTGGTGGCCAGGCACCCCAACAGTGCAGCTGAGGTGGGTTGGTGGGCTGGGAGAGAGTGCACTTTCTCTGCTTCCTTTTGGCCTTTGGGAAAGATCCTTTCAAAAGAAAGCATCTTGACATCTTAAGGTTCTACTTAAACATGTCACATGTTCCCAGATACTTGGACTTACCTTGCAGCCTTAAGTACCTGCTCTTTCCTGTCTCTCCTGAGTAAGATAGGACAAACCACATTAAAAAGTGTATCAGGGCCACTTGGGGTAAGCACTTGCATAGGCAGGCCCTGCACCACAAGAAATAAAAGAAAGAAAAAGTAGGCATTTATAGGACAGAAAGTGGCATGTGCTGCTCTGTGCGTGGTCCTGGCACAGCAGGCCTGGGTGTCCAGTGCTGAGCTTCCCTTCCGAACCCCGCTTTCCCACTTCTGTTCTCACTTTGTCCTTAGTTGGGCTCACATAATCCTCCCTCTGACTTTTTTTCTTCCTGTTGTAAAGTTAGATTTCAGACTTCGTTGACTGTCTCTTAGTTTACTTCCGCGAGATCCAGGGCTGTGGAATGGGGGGCCGTGCCTGTGCTAAGTGGGCTGCTGTCCACTGCCACACTGCTCTTCTGTCTGGCATGCTATTGGGGATGCTTGCGGGACCTCGTGGCAGAGCTGACCTTAGCAGCAGTCTCCTGCCCACATTCCATCTGGGGTGTGTGCAGGGAATGCCTCTCTAGCAAAAGCACTTTCTGTCTGCACTTTCCGTCTGACCTGAGGCTCCTGGGAAGTGGGGGAGACCCGACTTCCTTTCAGTGCTGCGCCAGCGCCCTTACTGCTCTATGGGCTGTTCAGTGTGTTCGCTCAGGCACGACGGTGAGCACTGTACACGGACTCGCTGCTCCTGGGATGGGCGTGCTGCGTCTTTGTTGACAGGTGGAGAAACCAAGGCTAGGAAGGGTTATAGGTCTCTCATGCTTGCTCCTCAAGCCCTGATCTGTTGGTGAGCCACACTGGTGCCCCCTTGTGGTCAGAATTCAGCCCCGCCCCACCTGTAGAATCAACCTGAGTTTCAGGACATTAGCTGGATATTTTGGACAGGAAATTTGGGAGGTGCTGTTCTGGGGAACAGAGCCTGAGGTGGCAGGCCTGCATTCTTCACCACCCTCCTGCCCCAGATCTTTCTGTGGACCTCCTGTTGGTGTCTGGGAGGACAGTGATGGAGCATGACTCTGACCTGGAACACACCCTGTCCACGTTACTGCAGGAGGTCCCTACCACAGCTTCCTCTTACGTGGAGAGTGCACTGAAGCCATTTCACCAGCTCCAGAGTGGATACAAGGACAAGCTCAGACCCTCACTGATGCGGCAGTGGCTGGAAGGAGCACTCTCCGAGAGCACTCACAGGTGCGCCCTGCTGGGGAGCCTCAGGAGGAGGCCTGCACATCACAAGGCTGCACGTGGACCCGCAGTGAGACCACCAGAGCACTGTCTGCCCCTGGGCACCTCGGCCAGACTCTTCATCTCTTCACACTCAGCTCAGAGCCACTGTCCTTCACCTAGACCACCACCAAGCTGGCCTGTGTGCCCTGAGCCCCCGTCCTGGCCACCGTCTTTACTGCTGTTGCCCCTCTGCCCTGTCCAGGTCCTTCCTATCCTCAGCTCTGTCTGTCCAGCACAAGCTCTGATTGTGCCACTGAGAAAGTTTATGCACGTGGGAGACCCATAATCTGAACAAGAACGCACACTTAGACGTGCCCACAGCTGACATGTCGGTCTCTAAAGCCCCAGCCCTTGAGCACTGCTTCCTGTCTAATTAGGTCTGCTCAAAGGCTGGCACCGAGTCACACAGACAGCTTATTGTCTGAGGCTGGGTGCAGCTCAGCAGAAGAGCACTTGCCTAACGAACGTGTGTAATGTTTTTGTGGGCAAATGTATTCCAAATGCCAAACGATCGGCTTATGGACAAGTTTAGGAATGTGGCTTAATTATGATTTAAGACTACCTGTAGATCATTTGGAGGGCAGACTTTACGTAAGGTCCTGAGGGAGCCTCACACTCCAGAAGACGAGCTGTTCCCGTCCGTTTGGGTGGCTCATGCTGCAGGTGTCCCCTGGGTGTGTGACGGCTCTGGGCCCGCCAGTCTCTTCAGCCTGAGGTCCTCACAGTCCCATTCTGAGGTGGTGCTGTGCTGGGCACTCGAGACCCATCCCACTATCTTCAGAAACAGCATTTACCCTGGTTGGGTTCTATTGGAAATGAATTTTATCTTAAGACCTTTTTGTTTAGAGTCAACTACAAGCGGTATGGACGATGGTTTCACTGGTACCTGTGTCTGTGCCCAGGTACTGTGAGACCGTGTCAGATGTGCTGAGCTCCGTGAGGAAGATGGAGGCAAGTCTGAAAAGACTGAAGCAAGCTAGGAGGACCGCTGCAGCCAGCCCTGTGGGCCCCAGTGGTGGTATGAGCGATGATGACAAGATCCGGCTGCAGCTGGCCTTGGACGTGGAGTACCTGGGCGAGCAGGTACCAGCAGCCACCTCAGCACCAGCATCCCTAGCCCAGGTCCGAGGGCCCAGCAGGGATCTGGAGCTCCCTTGAGCTCACGTGCTGTTGCCGAGACCAGAGCATCTCTCCCATGGCTGATGAGAGGAGCCCAGGTGGCTCTGGGGTGAAGGATCTGCGCCCGGGGTCAGGGGAGTGCCGAGAGTGCTGGTGGCTGTGCAGGTTGCAGGTGCCGTGCCCAAGCCTCCGTGCCTGAGGGGCCTGTGCTGCAGAGAGCCAGGCAGTGCCTGCTGTGGCCACAGGAAGTGGGCCCCACACAGCTGCCTGCTCCCATCCTGGGTGGTGCAGGCTCTGTAAGACAGTGGAGAGCCGCGGGGGTGGCTGATGTGGCATGGACCATGGGTGGGGAGGCACCGTGGGTAGCGTGCAGCCACACACGTCCTCGGCGTCCTTCAGCTTGCAGGTGTCCATGTGGCCCCCATCTGGGTTTTCCCTGAGCAGTAGCTCCTCGAGCAAGAGCTCTGCCAGATTAAAGGAGTGAGGCCAGCCAGGCGTAAGTGAGCCACGTGACCCTACCCTACCCGGCCCCCAGGCCCCGGAATTCAGTTTCTGCTCTCAGTTTCCAGATGTCTTCTGCAAAGGCCATTGCCTGTCATATTTCATAAGAGAGGTGTATTTTTACAGGCACAAAAGTTTACTGTAGAAACATGGAAAGTAAATAAGCCAAAGAAAGAAAGAGAAGCAGAGAGGTGGGGGAGGGGGACAGTGCCGGGCCAGCCACGAGGTGCCGAGTACTGCCTGGCTTCTCCTTCCCACATCTGTGCGCACACACCGTTCTTGAACAAAAGCAGGCCCGGATGGGCACGCAGTGGCTGTGGTCACCACAGTAGGTCAGCACCAGTATGTTCAGGCCAGTACTTGTTTGAAAATTCTCCACTTAGTTACAGAAGAGTTCACATTTTACTTCTAGTTGTGAATTTTTTTTTTTAGAATTCTTTTCAAAGTTCTCAAAAGAGGCCCGTCCTCATCTGTGATTTGATGGACTGAGATCAGTCAGCATACCGGCCTCTTAGCATGCAGTGTTTGGACCAAAAATGTGACTTTCTGCAGTAGTTGACCCTGTTCTGCAGAAGTGCCTGCGGGTCCTTGGGAGCTGCCTCTTCTGGCTTCGTGGGGAGCGCCACTGGTTTCTCTCAGGTCTCAGTTGCAGGGTGTGACTTGTTCTCGTGGCTTTGCAGATTCAGAAGATGGGCCTGCAGACAAGCAGCACAAAGAGCTTCACAGCCCTCGCAGAGCTGGTGGCTGCTGCCAAGGACCAGGCGGCCACAGAGCAGCCCTAGTGTCCTAGCCGGGCTGAAGAAAGAAAGCAGCTTTGTTCCCAGCCGGGAGGTGCATCCAGCGTCACCCACAGCGCCTGCACCCGCCTCAGCCCATTTGGGTCTCCTTTCACCCAAAAAGAGCAAAGGCCTTTTTCCATTGTATGGAACACAGTTTTTAAGACATTTCAAACTTTTTACTATAGTTTACAGAGGAAATGATTTTATTTTTATTGTAAATCTTCACGTGGAAGAGCTAATTTCTAAAGCAGAGTTGGAGTTCATGTGCAGGGGGGATAAAGCTGTGTCCCAGCCCGGCTTCACCAGCAGACACATGGTCTCCTCTTAGGAAGCAGCCTGGCCTCCTGACAGGGACACAGCACTACTGCTCATGTTGGTCTCCCAGACCTGTCAGGAGCCAGAGCCAGGAGGAAAAGGTGATCCTAAATAAAGGAGTCTGCCATAAGCCGCACCCGCCCATCCTTAATGAATAACTCGCCCTGGGGTAGCACAGCTCCCTTGCAGGCATGCAGCTCCCTGGTGCATGGGAACTCTGTCCCAGAAGCAGCAGCAAAGGTGCCCTCCTGGCAGGCTATGCGGGTTGGGGAGGGCTGGCCTAGCAGGGGGCGAGCACCTGCCTAGCAGCTCCCAGTAGACCCCATGTCCCCAGCTCCCTGTCACTAGCCTCAGAACAGAAGGTGGGGTGCAGCTTCTCAGCCCCCAGCCCCAGCAGTGTGTCTCCATCTTGCAGGTGGGGAAGCAAAGTGGGTCACTGCGTGGAGACCCAGGCAAGGTGGTTCCCGACTGGCTTACCACCTGCTGGGCAGCCTGCCCTCCCTGTGTCCGTGTCTGCAGAGGTGGGCCCAGCATGCCCTCTAGCCAAGGTTCAGGGTGGCCTTGCCTTGTGAAATGACAGCCCTGTTGTCCAAGTGCCTGCCTCGGGGCTTAGGAAGGAGAATCTTGAGGCAAAAAGCTGGAGGTTGCAGAGTGCTGGTCTGCAGCTCCCCCAACAGCTCTCCTTCCTTTGTCGAGCAGAATTTAAAAATAAAATGGTGCTTCCTGTTGTGAAACTGCTTCTTCCCAACTGCAGCTCGTGGACTGGCAGCGGTCTCAAGCCAAGTCCCTTGCTGATGCCCTGGAGGATGACCCGCAGGTGCCTCTGCAGCCCCAGGGTCTCCTGCAGGTACGGCCAACCAGGTGGTGGCCGAATACAACAGAAGTCCAGTCTTTCAAACTTCTGGAAGCAGAAGTGCAAAAGCAGGTGCCCATAGGCCCTACTCCCTCCAAGGGCTCTGGGGGTCGGACATGGATATCTTCTTGGAAACCACCTTCAACCCACTCCACTCTCGGCTACAGCTCACCCAGGAGAAGTGAGAGGTGCCCCCCAAGGAGGTTGGGTGCCGGCTGGGCGAGCAGGCAGGTATCTCCACCTCCTGGTGCCTGCAGCTCAGTCTCACAGCTGGGACTGTATCCAACTGTGGTTCAGATTGGAGCTGCTTTGGATTCATACTGGTCTCTAATCTGGGGCCTCCGTCAGCAATTTGCTGCAGCTCCCATGAATTCTAGAGTTGCCCAAGGACGGGCTGCCCCACAGGTCGTCCCTGTCATGGTAGAAGCAGGGAGACCGGGATGCCAGGCAGGGGCCAGTGCTGAGCTGACTCCCTGCACCCAGCCAAGTGCACCATAGACCAGGACCCTGCTGTGGGTCTCCTGCCAGCAGCACCTGGGTCTGAGGGGCCCTATCTGATGCTGCACTTTGCAGCCCAGGAAGGAGTGTGTAGGACAGAGGGGCCCCAGGCTTGCTGTTCTGCAGCTGTTGTGAAGTGCTGCTGTCCCACATCCTCGTCTCCCCTGACCCAGCCGCCTAGTTAGCACTGCACAGAAAGCAGCTCGGCAGCGAGCAGCACTGTACCCCGCAACTCGCCCACCTCGTCAGACAAAAGGCAACACCCAGGGCCCCCAAGTGTGGCAGTGCTGCCACCGGGCACCCAGGAGCTGTAGGCAGTGACTGGCTGTGGTATCCCTGGTGCGGCACTCAGTCACCGTCTCAGCTGTTTGATAAGGAAGTCTTGGAGATACACCCAGGGCTGCCCCACCAGCCCAGCCGCGGAGTTCTGGGAGCCTGCGCCCCTCCCTGGCACTCACACCTGGACACCTGCCCCCAGGCTGCTGCAGAATGCAGCTTCTGGCCAGGGTCGTGGACCTGAACCTGCACCCTAGCATGCTCAGGACTGGCTTCCCTCCACTCCTGAAGGAGGAGGTGAGTCGTTGCCCACAGGAGGAAGCATGGCTAAGGCCCATGGCCCGCCGGGCGCTTTGCTGAGATCTAGAGGGTCTGACCCATTGAAGGGACAGGTGATTGCAAGTTGGTGTTTGAGAAGACCTTGGAGCCTGTCCTCCACTCTGGGGACCCCTTGTGCAGCAGTCCAGCCCTGTGTCCCTGGACTGGAGGAAGTGTCCTCAGTCCAGCTCCCCTCACAGTCCCGTGAGGGACAGGCCTCCCGCCAACTTGATCCTGGCCAGCTCGCAGACGGCCACTCCTGTTCTGGGGGAGGTGCCCAGGACCCACCAACAAGGGCTCAAGAGCACTTGGTGAACTTCATCCAGGTGGCACACAGCCTGCTCACAGCGAGGAGGTCGTGGTTTATTGTGGCAGGAGGTTACTAGCCACGTCAGAGTTCTCAGCCAGGATGATCAGGGTCACTCTAGCATGAAATCAGGTGTGTGCTTTGTTCTGTGATCACGGGTATCATGGAAAGAAAGACGGGTATTGCAGGAACTACAATCTCACTTTCATTACACTGAGTATGAATCCAAGGCAGCAAGACAATGTGTTTTAATTTTAAAGCCTAATTTCTGTTAAAAGGGGACACTTGGGTTTCACAGACAAGTCAGTCTGTTCAGATTCTCTGCAGAAGAGTCCTGGCCTAGCACAGGTTCCTGTCTCCCACCCACTCTCCAGAACAAGCCTGCTGCTCTGTTCACGGTGCTACACTCAGTAAGGAGCCCCGCCAATCACTGGGGGCAGGGAGGAGACGGTGGCAACAGTAGCAGGTGGCTCTGCTGCTGACCTTAGTCTGGACAGTCAGGCACAGCAACCTTGCAGGGCCTCACATCACTTCAGGGGGTTGTCCACATGGCCCAGGAAGTGCAGGGCACCAGAGTCCTTTTCATAGATGGCAAACAAGAATGGGCTATTCAGTGTCACCTCCAAGGCCTCAGACACACTGGGCTGCTGGGCAGACTCTGCAGGCTGCTCTTCCTCATCCTCTTTGAGTTCAAAAAGAATGCTGTTCACCACCTGCAAAGCAGCAGAGACGGCTTCTGTCCTCGAGGCACACAGGGCCCAAGGCTAGGAAGGGTGCCGTGTGCCCTCCATGTGGATGCTGGCTGCCTGCCTCACCTACCTGTGCCCTTCCATCTCCACCCACCACCTTGCCATGCTGGCCAGGATTCCTGGCTCTCTGCCCTGACCACCAGAGAGTAGCTCCCCAGTCCCACGGGCTCCAGCCTCTGCCGCGGCTGTGCTGGCTCAGCCCTCTGCCATGCCCAGAGCATGCACATCCTCGCCTTAGGTGCACACTGCTCCAAGTGGCAGTGCCTGGGCAGCTCCCTACAGGAAGAGCTGTAGGACAGGGCCTGGCCAGGGACACCCCACTGTGGCACCAGGGAGGGTCCCAAGGCCTGGCCCTGAGCATAAGGGGCAGGGCTAGGATAGGAGCTGCTGCCCTGCACTGTCCCTGGGCAGTCCCAGAGGGCTCTGACTAAGTCCCTCCCAGCATGGCCCACCTGCCTGGTCCAGGTGTTCTTCCTGCCCTGATGTCCCCACCCACAGCCCCCTTGGTGTCCCATCCATACCTCCCCCAGACCAGCACCAACCTCTCCCACTCTGAGGTCAGCATCACTGATCCTGCCCAGGTTCGCCTCTGTGCCCAGCAGGGTGGGCAGCTTGGCCCGGGCCAGCAGGTCCTGCAGGTCGTAGGAGCCTTGCAGCTCCAGCGCGGGCATGGTCAGGCGGATGGCCCTGGGGAAATGTGTGGTCAGAGGGGTCTGGTGGCTCCTGCCCACTGTGAGGCCCCAGGGGACAAGGCCAGGGCTCCCCAGAGGCCAGGGAGGTATGCTACTTTCTCCTGTCCCTGAGGAAGGAGAGTCTGGCCCCGCAGGCCATCCTCACCTCTAGGAAAACCTCAGTGACAGATACATAGAAAACCTTCAGCATGGATGAATAGCAGGAGGACCTGAGCTGCTGCAGGCGCTCATCTTGGGGGCTGGCTGGGGCAGCTGTCCACGCTTTGCTCTGCTCAATTCTGGGCTGGCTGTGTGGGCTGTGCTCCTGGGAAGCCCTGGAAGGGCAGTTCTCTATGGTGTTACCTTAGATGCCCGCAGGGTGCTCTGGACGGAGACTCTGGGCAGGGGAGGGGTCAGGACTCAGCCTGCACAGTGCCAGCCCATTGGCCCCATCGACCTGCACCTCCAGCTGCTTCCTCGGGCAGCTCTGAGGGCCATGGGCACTTCCAGTGACAGCCAGCCCTGCCAGAGGGACAGTGAACCATGTCCACGGCTGAGCCCTCAAGCCGAGGGGAAGCCTCCCAAGTGTCCACGGACAGATACGTGGATGAGTGACTCTGTGTTTGCACAGTGGCTGGTGCTCAGCCTGGAGGAGGATCCCAATGTGGGCAACCCACGGATGGCCTGAGGGTGCCATGGCTGCCAGGACTTGGGTAGGTCAGTGCTGCCAGGACAGTATAGCGCCGCAAGGTGCGCGAGCTCTGGCTGCAGAGCACTGCCAGAGACCCAGCAGACTCAGTGCCACTGCACACAGGACGGTGGAGCTGGCGCACTTTACACAGTGCATATTGCATCACAGTTAAAGATGAAGGCACTTATAACGTCAGTTGGCATCAGGGTCTGTGTCCCCTGGTGCCTGTCTTGGGCTAGACCCTGGGCCGGTGGGTCTAGAGGGCGAGCAGGTGGAGGCCAGCACTCTGTGGGAGGAGGCTACCACAGCAGGAAGAAAAGCGACAGAATGTAGACCCTCCAGCCTCAGTCCCAGGGGGCTTTGGGGTTGGCGGATGTGCCCGTGTGAGTGTAGGGGTGAGGCCCTTCTCTGCGGGCGGTCTGGGTGCTTCTCTCCCTGTAAGGCCTGTGGGCACACACTGCTCCGGGGAGCGGGTGCTTGCTCCTCTGCCAGCCACGCCTTCCAGAGCCCAGGGAATGGCGGGCTGAGAGACGCTGTGGACACCCAGGCCCTAGCCAGCCTGGCACCTCTGGGCCTGCCCCACTTGGCTCACCCTCTCCACCCTGAGCAGAAGCCAGTGCAGTCCACCCGGTTCCCAGGGCTCCCAGAAGTTCCTACCGGGGAGACAGGTTCTTCATCCAGGCCAGGAAGTCATGGTGGAAGACGAGGGCCTCAACCCTGTCCAGGTCGGAGGCACAGCTGGGCTGGATCAGCAGCAGGAAGGCGCTTCCACCCATGGGCACACGGGTCACCGAGAAGTTGTTCTGCACGTCGGCCCAGTGCTGGAATACGCCGGTGCCCGAGAGCATGGGGACAGACACTGAGGTGCTGTTGTCCACCCAGAACTCCTGGGGCCCGGACAGCAGGGAGAAGCCCTTCATTCTCCCTGCAGCCCAGACAGAACAGGAGGGGACAGTCAGCAGCCGGGCAGCCGGGGGGCCGGGGCCTGGGCCTGGGCCTCGGCCTCGGCCTCCTTCCCCACACCCTGACCAGCACTTCTCCAGGCACAGGTCTGCACCTGCCCGGAACCCAGGTGCTGCCGGGTCTTCCTCCCACGCCCAGCTTTGGAGTCCTTGTAATTGCTACACACAGGACATGCCAGCCCTGAAGCTGAGGTCCAAGGTCACCTGCAGGAACTGGACCTGTGGCTCCAGATTGGGCAGCTCAGCAAGACCTGTCTTGGCTCAGAGTCAGGGCTTACCTCACTTAAAAATTAATAATAACCATTACTTTTTGAAGCAATGTTAAGTTCACAATTGGAGAAGAAAGTTCAGAAATTTCCCCAAGACATCCCAGCCTCTGCCATCAACACCCCTACCACAGCGGCCCACTTGTTAGAGTTGATGGCTGTCACCCAAAGCCCACGGTTCACGTGAGGGCTTGCTCTGACACTGGACTCTGGGACAGGACAGTGCACAGTGGTGAGTGTCCACCATGCAGGTTCGCAGCCCTTTCCATCTGAGGACCAAGGCCTTCATGCAGCCTCTCAAGCGGGTGGTAGTGCAGCCCACCTCCCTGCCCACAACCATCCCTCACAGACCAGGCCCCAGCCGTGGAACCAGGCCCTGGGTCTCCACCTCTCTTGCCAAGGGACAGACGTGCAGCGGGACCAGGCAGTGAGCTGGGGAGGCAGAGTGGAGGGAAGATAGCCCATGCAGCTGAGTGGCCCCACCAGGAGGCCCAGTCAACAGGGACCCCACAATGGCCCCGACCTCTGCCTGGCCTCACTTGCATGTCCCCTTGTTCTTGGGGACTGAATGCAGCTCTGCCCCCTGGGTTGGGCTTGTGAAAGTGGAGTGGCCTTGTCCTCGACCTTCAGGGTCTTCTGAGGGGTGACGAGAGCCCCCGTAGAAAGGCCACATGAGCAACATGCAGGGTGTCTCCTTCACTGACCCCGAGGGACCTCAGTGGGGCTATCTAGAGAGAAAAACGACGTTTTCCTCTAGCGACAACAGGAGGCAGCCTGCAAAGAGGCCGGCCTGACGTAGGCCGACGCCCTGTGGCCTGCAACCCAGCTCCGCATGGGCACCAGAGATCAAATCCCTGCGGCTGGTCGCCAGCTGCCGTGGAAACCGGGCCTGCCGGGAGCTCAGGGGAACCGGCGTGCGGACACCACGCCTGCCGTCTTCCCTGACACCAGTCCCGCCATCCGCGAGGTGTGGGACTGAGAGCTTGGCCCTCTGGCAGCCAGACAGAGCGACCCAAGGGCTCCTCACCTTGGAAGTGGACGGAGGTGCTGAAAAGCAGGGTGCTGCCTGCTCCTGGCCCTGCTGGCGGCCTGCCCGCCGCCCACCCGGTTACGGCCTGCAGGAACCTGCTGATCTTCTCAGCAGCAAGCTCTGGGTCTGAGGACAGGTCCAGAGAGCGAGGGAGCACCACAGGGGCGAAGGCGGCCAGGCCCTGCACGAAGGGCCTCTTCAGGCGCAGGTCTGGGGCTGTGAACAGGCCCACCACCGTGGACAGCAGCAGTGGGGCCCGGTCGCTGTCCCCACCCTGGGCCACCAGAAGGCCCTGGGTGGCCTGCAGGGCAGAGAGGACCCTGTGCCCGTCCAGACGGGAGGTGCAACCCTGGTCTTCCCCAGGTGCGCCCAGGAGTGACTGCAGCTGGCTGGCCGTGGGGTCCAGGGCTCCCAGGTAGAAGGAAGCCAGCGTGCCAAAGAGTGCCGTGGGGGAGAGGACAGTTGTGCCCCCCTCGCCTGCCATCTCACTCAGCATCTTGTACATGCGGAAGCCCATGAAGTTGGCCATCATCCCCACCTGCGCAGCCCTCAGTCTGTCTTCAGCCTCCAGCTTCTCAGCCACCAGCACCAGCTGGGCGCGCAGGGCCTCCTCGTCCACGGGGGCCGTCTTGGCCTGAATCGGCACAGGTGTGAAGGTCGGCTCTTTGGGTGTCTCCATGCTGGGTTTCTCCAGCTGGACACAGGTGCTCTTGGGGTAGAAGAGGAGGTGGAAGGGGTGTACATACACCCGGTCACCAGTGGCCAGGCCAGCCCAGGCCAGGAGGCACAGGACCACAGCCTTCAGGGCCTCGCCAGCAGGAGCCATCTCTGATCACAGCACTCACTCTTGCGTACCCTGAAATAACATTTTGTGAAGGGTGAAAGGTGATTATCCAGGGCGTCTCCAGCCAGACTTCCCATTTACCCAGCATTCCCTGCACCATGGGTCCAGGAGAAGCCCTCATGTACCCTGATGGAGAAGAGGACAGGCGAAGCCGGAACTCCTCACAGCCCAAGCGCAAGTGCCGGGCTGGTGGCCAAAAGGCCCCAGCCCCACCCGGTTCAAGTCCAACCCCAGGACCCGGACGTGGCTGAAGTTGGAGACGGGGTCTTTAAAGAGGTGCTTAAGTTAACATGAGGTCCTAGCAGAGGGCCTCATGAATCTGAGTGGGCTCGTGGGAAGAGGAGATCAGGACACAGACACACAGAGGGACGACCAGAGGACACCGGGACCACAGAGGCCTCCACAGGAGCAGCTCTGCTGCATCCTGACCTGGACTCCGGCCTCCAGGCCGTGAGCCAGTCAGTTCTGGCTCGAAGCCGCCAGGCTGTGAGCGAGATGGTGATGAGGGCTGGAGCTTCCTCCCAGGGAGCCGGGGAGCTCCCGCAGCAGCATCCCGCGAGATGGCTCGTGTCCAAGATCCTAACTGCTGCAGGACTGAGCACAAGAGCTTGGCCCAGACCCAGGCCCTTCCCACTATCCGCAGCTCCAGGCCTTCTCCTCTGTCCCCTCAGTGGCCTGTGGTCTCCGGGACCAGCCCTGCTCTCTGCATTGGCCTCACTGTCTGTGCTTCAACTACTCCGACAGCTCTGCGGTGCAGCCAGGGCTGAGTCCCGCTGGAGCCACCGCGGACAGGGCAGCCCGGAGATCCCTGGGGGCCTCTCCTTCAGCCTGAGGCGGCCGCGGCGCAAGACAGCCGAGCTAGCTGGGCAGGGAGGAGACGGCGCCGGTCACCCCGCCCCTCTGTGTTGACGGCTCCTCTGGCTTGAGGGGTGCGCGTCCTGTTGGGTGGTCCCATGGACAATGCGTGCCTGTGCCGTCCCATTTGTTGCTGGCGGGGGATGTGCTACTTGCAGTCATTCTGCCCCAGCCAGCTGTCCCCGGGTCCCAGTGCTGGACTTCCTGCCCCCGCCCAGCTCAGCCTGGGGTCCTGGGCCTCGCCCACCAGCTGTCTGCATGCCACACGGTGTGGTTTGGATGAACAGCCCAGGTCCCTTGAGTTCAGGCCCGGCCCCTGGGCAGTGCTGCCGGGAGTGGTGGGCCCTCTGGGGAAGGGCCTCATCGGCCCCACGGCACCCCCTAGAGGCCTGGAATCACGTGTCCATCCTGTCTTGGACTGGAAATTCCAAGTCTGTGAGCCAAAGGAACCTCTTCTCATCACAAGTGGACTATCTTGGAATCTCATTACAGTGAGGCAAAGCTGCCTGACACCCTGCCCTGGCCTCTATGAGCCCCAGGACACCTGCGCCTGCCCAAACTGCTTTCTGGTGGGGCTCACGTGTGTCCCGTCCTGCTCTGCTCATCCACTGCAAAAGACCTTTGACTTTTGACCTGACCGCCACCTCAGCCTCCTCGCCAAGCATCTGACCCAGTTCATCTTCTCACAAAAGCCACATGCAGTAGATGAAGGAGAGGCATCTGCCCCTCCGGGGGGACCTTCCGTGAAGACAGGGCCTGCTGGCCTCATCAGGGAGCCTGCAGCCTGGAACCTGTCTCGGGGGCCACGAGCTTGACAGTGCAGGGAGCGCAGCCATTCCCACCTGCTGCCCCTGCAGACTGCTCCTCTTGGGACAGCGTGGTGGCCCCGAGTCACTCTCAGCAGGGACCTGGGGATAAGGGGGGCAGACGCCCTCCTCCCCCGCTGTCCTCCTAGCTTCTCCCCGTCCCCAGCCTGTGACGCTGAGGACGGTGGCCCTCCTGCACACTGCCATCATCACGTCCTGCTCACCTGCTGCCTGGAAGCACTGTCTGCAGCACTTGCGTGGAGGTGCGGGTGTGTCTGTCTCCTCACGCGTGAACGTAGCCCCACAGAGCTTTTCCCGCCACACTCCCAAGGTGGTCCCCAACAGGCAGCTGCGGGGTGACATCATCAGCACCACCTTGCCAGGGACAGAGATGTCCAGGGGCTTGCCCAGGCCACACCACCAGTAGGAGACAGCGCAGGACTCGGAGCCAGGCCCTGGTGCTGTAGGCGGCACTCAGGCTGACCCGATCTTGCCTCTTGAAACACACCAGAACCCACCTTTCCCACGTGCCCTGAAGCAGGAAGCACTTGGCGATGTGGCCAGGCCCCCTCCATGCAAGCCCGACCTGAGAGCTCAGGTGTCAGGAGTATGGCTTTGTGTAGGAGTGACTGAGGTTCAGGGGACAGTAGTGAGCAGCTTACATTGACCCAGACCTCGAGTCCAGGACCAGAGAGACACACTGCCTGCAGGATGTGCAGTTGGCCCATCCCAGCCCTACGGGGCCTGCCAAGACCCAGCCCCTCCCTGCCCCTGCCGGCAGCTGGAGCCTGCTGTGCCCTCAGATGGAAAGAGGCCACTGGTCCTGGGTCAGATGCTCTGCCCTTGAGCCCCAGGCTGCAGAGGAAGCAGGTGCTCCAGGCCACCCTGCTGAGGAAGAGCCCAGGAGGTGCCAGGGAAGACGGCTGCGTCTGGGTGTCCGGCCTCGCAGGAGGGAAGCGGTTGGGCGGCAAGCCCTCGGGGCTGTGGCCACCACAGACCCTCGTCCTCCCCCCAGTGAACAGGAGCAGCCTCTCCAGGAGCTCTGCCTAGCTCAGCTGCTTCCGGGAGAGCTGCAGTCTCCACTTACCTCCCACCTCAGACCTGGGCAGGCGCAGCTTTGTGCTGGCCGGCCACCCAGGTCCCCTTTATACCCAAGAGTAGGGTGGAGCCGTTCCCAGGCCACTCTGTACACAGAGGGGGAGGACGGGGGTGGGGGCTGCAGGCTTGGCCAGGACTGGCTGATCTGGGACCCCTTCCAGGAAGTCCTGGCGATCAATGCGGCGCCTCTGCTGAGCAGATGGGCTGGTGCAGCGTCCAGTTACACATTGACCCAAGTGCACCAGAGCTGGGGCCTCTCGCCCTGCAGCCTGAGGCCCCCTATCCAGGCCTCCTGACAGCCCCTGGGGGCCGAGGGCATGCCAGGAAGAGGGGCTTTCAAGGGAGATTGGATGCAGAGGTGGGGAGCATGGGCAGCTGGGGACACTACAGGCCCAGGTGGAAGGGGGCCTGGGACTCACTGCTGCTGTGCATGAACCCAGACGCCCCTGGATGGCACGGAGAGCCGCCAAGGGGCGGAGGAAGGCTGACAGCAGCGCCACAGAAGCCCCTGGACGGCCCAGCAGGCGTCAGCACCTCCAGGGGAGGGACCGAAGGGGCCTGGCTTGGGCTTCTGGAATCTGAAGGGCCAGCAGTGGAGCCCAGGAGGCAGCTCGTTTGGTCTGCCCCCAGCTCCTGGCACAAAGCTCCTGAGCGTGAGGTCGAAGGACAGCCGTCCTGCAGTCTTTGCCCCTAATCCCTAGTTCCTGGCCTCGGAGCTCTTAAGCACCTGGGATTTCCGGAGCTTTGAGTGGCTTTGAGTTGGCTTGTGAGATCCGGTGGCTGGAGCCTCTGGAGGGGCTGGTTGTCAGAGCGGCCATGCTGGTGAGCGGGGTTGGCCTTCAGCCCACCCAGTGCCTGAAGGGGACAGGGTTAGAGACGGGAGACCACCAATAGGCAGGGATGCCAGCACCCATGCCCGTGCAGTGGGGTGGCAACAAGGACCCTGAGTGCTGGTCGGAGAACCTCGGCCGGTGCACCCACGCACCCCGGGCCAGTGGACGGGAGCTCCCCACGTCGGCTCCCACACAGCTCCCCACCGTGCTCTCGAGCAAGCCTGAACGGGCCCACCCCCGCCCATCCCTCCGCAGTACCCCCAGGTCCGCAGACCTCACCCGCAGGGCGGCTCCCAGGCCTTGCCCCCCAGGTGAGCATGACTCTGTTGCCCCAAGGCTGGCTTCACACCTGCAGGCCACCTGCCAGGCACCACGCCCTGCCCGTCCCTGAGCCTGTGTCCCAGCCTCGAGGGTCACACCTCCCATAGGAAGCTACAGAACCTGGGCCATTCCCAGGGCCCAAAGCCCACTCTGCTGACCGAGGAATGACCAATCCCCAGCTCATTAGGCGTGCAACTGAGCGGAGAGCAGCTGGAAGACTTCCCCTCAAGGAAAGCTCTGTGCGTGTGCGTGTGTGCACACGTGTGGCATGTGTGTGGCTTGTGTGAAGAGAAACCCTGGACTTCTGGCAGGCATGTGCAGCTGTGCTCTAGCTCCCATGGTGGCCGGCCTCTAGACACCGCCTGCCGGAGCTCCATCGTTGGCATTTTCAGACAGTCGTGCGTAGCTGACCACTTGCTGAAGCGACACCCCCAATATTCCCACCTGGAGCCCAGAGGGCGTCCTTCAAGAATTCAGCTCCCTTAAACCAGGCACCTCTGCTTAGCCTGGCCTCCCTGAAGAGTCCTGCCTTCGATGTCCTCAGGGCAGGACACAAGTGTGGAAGTGACATTTCCAGCGAAGTCCAGACGCGTGTGCTGCAGAGGGACCGGCCTGAGTGCAGTGAGGGTGCTGCTCTGCCCCTTCAGCCCGCCATGAGGGCTGCGAATCACCATTTTCATAAGACGGGGAATGGCGTCTCCCCTCCACCCACTCCCAGGAGGCTAGGCTCTTTATTTAAGTCTGAAGGGCACTGAGAAAGCCGTGTGGCTCTTGGGATGCGGTGCCGTTGGGGTCCGAGCTCTCTGCAGCTGCTGTGGTCCTCAAATACACTGCCTGGGCATCCCGGAGTGACTTTGCCCCGGGCCCATGCCGGCCAGGAAAGGTACTTCCAGAAAGCAAGCAATGGACTGAACAGCATCTGTCCAGCGGCTTCGTGGCCCTGGGCTTCCAGGTAAATAAAGCTTCTCCGCAGTGTGGACATGCTGGGGGCCTGGCACGGTCTGTGGGTGCCCGCGTGTTGGCACACGCCCTTCCTGTGGCACTTGGCCTTGGAACCGTGTTCACAGCACGATGTCATCTCTCTACGAAGAATGGCTGTCCAGGGAATTCCCACCCCAACAGGAGTCCACCTGTCCGTTCCGTCTGTAAGGAACACGTAAGGTGGAAGCAGGCCAGGCGACGTTCGGGTGGGGGCCACAGCTGCGCGTCAGGAACTGCCACCCGCGGGACATGCTTGCAGGAGTATGTCGGCAACGTCGAGAGGGAGCACAGGTGAGCCTGGGCGTTGGTCACGCGGCAGGAGAAGGAGAAAACCCAGCAGGAAGCTTCGGAAGCAGTCACTAGAGAGACTCGGGCACAAGCCCTAGGCAGGAAGATGGGCAGGGGCAGGTGGGGGACAATGGCCAGTCAGCTGGTCATCATAGGCGCTTGCCCTAAGGGGCACTGCCTTTCCTCTGTGGTGCTGGGGACCGGACCAGGGCCTGGCGCGGGCACAGCAGGCCTCCACCAGCGAGCTACATCCCCAGCACTTTTGAGGCACACGTGGAAGTGTCTCATTGACTAATTTGGAAAATGCCGATGACTTAGCTGTCCTATGTAAGAATTAAGGAATTGAATTGGCTTCGTGGATTTTATTCCTGAAAACGCTTTTTCAACACAATTCCATCCACAGTCACGTGGATCTGAACGCGGCACTAGTGGCTCAAGTGCCCAGTTCTCGGTGCCCCTGGTGGCTTCGTGGGTGCTCCCTGGCTCGGGACGGCCCTGGAGGCGCCTGGGTGAGGTGGGGCCGTGCGCACAGGGCCGGAGGGTGCTGCTTCCTCACCGTCCTCCTCGCGGACCTACCTGCACTTGGACCCCTGGGGCAGGCGTCCAGTCCCACATCAGCCTCGTCTGTGGCTGGGGGTACAGCGGACACTGTGCCCACCACCCGGTTAGTTCAGAGGAGCAGGGACATCGAATGGAAAAATGCTGCGACCCTTCTCCCTCCAGAGCCCCCGGGGGTGATGACAGGCGCTGTCCTTGCAGCCGGCCGCCGCCTCTTGCGCAAGCCGAACTCCAGTGATGATGTTGATTTAACGCTCAGTTCTTCAACAAAACATGGCAAAGAGGTTCGGAAAGATAAATATCAGTGTTTTCTTCCCGTGGACACAGAGGGCGGAGCTGGGGCAGCTGGGGCCCTCGTGGTGGGGCACTCGAAGGCTGAGGCGGCTCGGACCGCAGCCTGAGGCCAGGCGCCTCCTGGCTGGACCTCCATGAGGGGTGGGAAGGAGGACCCCCTGCTTTATGGAGGGCTTAGAGGCAAGTGGCCAGGCCGAGTGGTCAGAGGAATTGACCTGGAGGACCACCTCTGGTCCGGTGGGGGAGGCCTCCCCGCTCCCGCTTCGACGTGTAAAGCAGAGAAGGAGGAGGGATGGCCCCTGTCTCTTTCCACCCTGTTGGCAGAGGGGGGCCTGCTGGGAGACCAAGCCTCTCCCTCTGCCCTCCCCGGACCGCCCCACAGTCCCGCTGGGTCTCACCTCGTCACCGTCACCCAGACTGACGACCCCACGCTCTGGCGAGCCAGCCTCGCCTCTCGCTCTTCCTGGGGTGCAGGCCTGCGCGGCCCACAGCACGGCTCATGGAGGGGAGCAGGCCCTGCGCCCAGCCCTGTCCTTCCCACCTGCCGCACGTCGTGGCTCTCCCAGCTCCTCCCAAGAGGACCCTGGGCCCTCTCAGTGAGGAGAGGGAGTCCCCTCGTCTCACAAGGGTGGCCTCCTTGATGAAGGCAGTCACCTGCTGCCTGCACCACCATCGAGGGACGCAGCATGCGTTGGAAGCCCCTGGGCATGGAGAGCCCTGAGGTCACCAGGCTGTGCCCCAGGATCGCCTTGACACCCACAAAAGTCCTTGCCAAAGATCATAGGGACAGAAACACTACTCCTTGGTCCCTGCTCCAGGCACTGGCCACCTCTGCCAGGAAGGGTTCCTATGCCTTCCGGCATTGGGGTGGCCCTGACCAAGGGACCCTCAGACACCAGGCCTCCAAGTGTGAATCCAGGAAGTCCCCCCAGAGGCAGATACCCAAGGCCCTTACGGGCTCTTCCGCAACCGTGACCTGAAATATCAATCAGGTGCTGGCAGACGTTTATTTACTAGCACACGTCAGCAGCTGCAGAGGTTGGAAAACGGAGGCAGCAAAGCACGCAGAGCTTCCTGCCATCCGTGTGGCGCTCCGAGCGCACTGGTCCAGCAAGACCAGCAGCCTCTGCAGGCCCCAGGAGAGGGGAAACCCGGCGGGGGCAGGCGGCCTCAGGCTCAGCAGACGTCCAGCCCCCAAGAGGCCGTGCCCGAGGGGAATGGCAGGCTCTCCCCTCTACCACGCCTGCAGCCAGCACCTGGACACCATCGCAGGGCTGCAGGGGAAGACGGCCGCACAGGACCCCGCCGCCCGCCAGGAAGGTGCAACCTCAGGGTGACTGCCACAGCGTTCAAGCCCAGTCCCCCCCAAGACCTGATGGGCAGGTCACTGTCCACGCCTCGTACCTCTGTGGGCTCCTTTTCATTCTCGGTGGCGGGGCCGTGGGGCGGGGACGTCGGGAGCCCAGGCAGGGCAGCGTGCACTGCTGCAGTGCGGCTCTGAGCGTGCGTCCTAGCCTTCCTTTAAGTCGGGGGCCTTCCTGACACACTTCGTATTCCCCGCAATCCCTGGCAGAAACTCCCTGCCCAAGGGTTGTCAGGAAGACTGAGGCAGCCGACGTAAAGACACCGTGGCTTCCTGTGTTGGACCTATTTCCTCAACACCATGTTCTCCATGCTCGTCTCTATCACCCCAAATGGCAGAATCCCCCTTTTTCATGGCCGAACAGTATTCCACGGCGAACCTACACCGCACGTGCCTTTTCTTTTGTCCCGACGGACTCCTGGGGCGACTTTGTAGCCGGGTGTTACGAATGGCACTGAGCAGTCGCAGCAAGCCGGGTCTCTTCAACCCACTGACTTCAACTCCCCTAGATCCACCCGGCACCGGGACTCTGCTGGATCATTTCGCAGTCCTGCTTTCAGTTTAGCTTTGTCTGTGAAGTGGGGAGCGATCCAGGCCTCAAGCCCAGCTTGACCCCCAGGTCGCCCAGGCCCTGTTTCTAGTCCTTGGAGGAAGCGCCAAGGCCACGCTGTTTCCTGTGATTGCTGTACCTCGGAGGCACGGCACTGGCCCGTCCAGGCAATGCAGCGTGATCCCCGCTGCCGGCCGTGGAACTCAGACCGTGCGACGTGACGAAGTCCCAAGGAGCACACGCCCCGTGAAGCAAGCCAGCCGCAGAAGCACACGTCTGCCCTGGAAGCCGAATTCATGGAGACGGAAAGCAGAGCGCAGGTTTTGCGGGCGTGAGAGTCAGTGTCTAATGGTCGGTTTGCATGATGCAAAGTTCTGTAAAGAAGCAGCCGCCATGTTTCCTCGGCCTGGCAAAGGGAGTTGACGCCCTAGAACTGAGGCCGGGTTAAAAGAGCCGCAGCCGACAGGTGTGGGGGAAAGGTGTCGAGGGCGGCCAGAGGCAGGCCAGTGGGCGAGTCGGGACCGGCCTGCACACTAGGTGTGAGCCCGCCTGAGTGTGGGCTGCTTTTCTCTGCCCGGAGGGGTCCCTCCCGCGGATCTGTGTGACTGTGTGACTCTGTGTGACTGTGTGTGACTGTGTGACTGTGTGTGACTGTGTGACTGTGTGTGACTGTGTGACTCTGTGTGACTGTGTGACTGTGTGTGACTGTGTGTGTGTGACTGTGTGTGACTGTGTGTGACTGTGTGACTGTGTGTGACTGTGTGTGTGACTGTGTGTGACTGTGCGACTGTGTGTGACTGTGTGACTGTGTGTGTGACTGTGTGTGACTGTGCGACTGTGTGTGACTGTGTGACTGTGTGTGTGACTGTGTGTGACTGTGTGTGTGTGACTGTGTGACTGTATGTGACTGTGTGACTGTGTGTGACTGTGTGACTGTGTGCGTGACTCTGTGTATGACTCTGTGTGTGACTATGTGTGTGACTCTGTGTGTGACTGTGTGTGACTGTGTGTGTGACTATGTGACTGTATGTGACTGTGTGACTGTGTGTGTGACTCTGTGTGTGACTGTGTGTGTGACTCTGTGTGTGACTCTGTGTGTGACTGTGTGTGGCTGTGACTGTGCAACTGTGTGTGACTGTGTGACTGCCTGTGTGACTGTGTGACTATGTGTGTGACTGTGTGACTGTGTGTGCTATGTGTGTGACTGTGTGGCTGTGTGCCTGTGTGTGACTGTGTGTGTGTGACTGTGTGACTGTGTGTGATTGTGACTGCATGTGTGTGTGACTCCATGTATGACTGTATGTGTGACTGCATGTGTGTGACTGTGTGACTGTGTGTGTGTGTGGCTGTGTGTGTGACTGCATGTGTGTGACTGTGTGACTGTATGTGTGTGACTGTGTGACTGCATGTGATTGTGTGTGACTGCATGTGTGTGACTGCATGTGTGTGACTGTGTGACTGCATGTGATTGTGTGTGACTGCATGTGTGTGTGACTGTGTGTGTGGCTGTGTGTGTGACTGCACGGGTGTGGTGGCCTGTGTGTGTGTGAGACTGCACGTTGGTGAGTACGCGCACCGCTCTCCTTGCTATCTGAGGGGAACTCCTTCCGATACCCAGCTCTGGGACATCCTGGTCCCTCACCCACACACCCCATAGGCTCACGTCATCTCCAGGGTCCCTCCACCTGGGAATCCGATGGAAAGGCGACACTCATGTCCTCACACCTTCCACTTAGAGCTGTGGAGAGAAAAAGGCGCACGTGTCCAACACAGATGGATTTCCTCCATGTGCACGCCATGCCCGTTTGCTCACACGCCTGGATGCCCAGGGCTGACAGGAGTGTCTCCTCCCAGTGTGCAGAGCAGAACCCCCGGGAAGAGCAGCTTCAAAGCAGGAAGCAGGCTCGGAAAACACAGGCCCCCGCAGGAGAGGCGGCGGAGGACCGGGCTGGCTCTCCTGGGCCTCCACGGAATCGTGGGACAGTGTGGCCAGCTGTCCTGCTGGCTGGAGATCTTTCTTCCTGGTGTGGTTCACAGCGGGATGGGGTCACTGCGGGATGGGGCTCACTGGAGGATGGAGTCACTGAGGGATGGGGCTCACGGGAGGATGGGGTCACTGAGAGAAGGGGCTTACTGGAGGATGGGGCTTACTGGAGGATGGGGTCACTGGAGGATGGGGTCACTGAGAGAAGGGGCTCACTGCAGGATGGGGTCACTGCGGGATGGGGCTCACTGTGGGATGGGGTCACTGAGGGATGGGGCTCAGTGGAGGATGGGGCTCACTGCGGGATGGGGTCACTGCGGGATGGGGCTCACTGTGGGATGGGGTCACTGAGGGATGGGGCTCAGTGGAGGATGGGGCTCACTGCGGGATGGGGTCACTGCGGGATGGGGCTCACTGTGGGATGGGGTCACTGAGGGATGGGGCTCACTGGAGGATGGGGTCACTGAGGGATGGGGTCACTGCGGGATGGGGCTCACTGTGGGATGGGGTCACTGAGGGATGGGGCTCACTGTGGGATGGGGTCACTGAGGGATGGGGCTCACGGGAGGATGGGACTCACTGGAGGATGGGGTCACTGAGGGATGGGGTCACTGTGGGATGGGGTCACTGAGGGATGGGGTCACTGAGGGATGGGGTCACTGTGGGATGGGGTCACTGCGGAATGGGGCTCACTGGAGGATGGAGTCACTGAGGGATGGGGCTCACGGGAGGATGGGCTCACTGAGGGATGGGGCTCACTGTGGGATGGGGTCACTGAGGGATGGGGTCACTGCGGGATGGGGCTCACTGTGGGATGGGGTCACTGAGGGATGGGGTCACTGCGGGATGGGGTCACTGCGGGATGGGGCTCAGTGGAGGATGGGACTCACTGCAGGATGGGGTCACTGCGGGATGGGGTCACTGCGGGATGGGGTCACTGAGGGATGGGGTCACTGAGGGATGGGGCTCAGTGGAGGATGGGACTCACTGCAGGATGGGGTCACTGCGGGATGGGGCTCACTGCGGGATGGGGTCACTGAGGGATGGGGTCACTGAGGGATGGGGCTCAGTGGAGGATGGGACTCACTGCAGGATGGGGTCACTGCGGGATGGGGCTCACTGCGGGATGGGGTCACTGAGGGACGGGGTCACTGAGGGATGGGGCTCAGTGGAGGATGGGACTCACTGGAGGATGGGGTCACTGCGGGATGGGGTCACTGAGGGATGGGGCTCACTGCGGGATGGGGCTCACGGGAGGATGGGACTCACTGGAGGATGGGGTCACTGAGGGATGGGGTCACTGTGGGATGGGGTCACTGCGGAATGGGGCTCACTGAGGGATGGGGCTCACGGGAGGATGGGACTCACTGGAGGATGGGGTCACTGAGGGATGGGGTCACTGCGGGATGGGGTCACTGAGGGATGGGGTCACTGAGGGATGGGGCTCACGGGAGGATGGGACTCACTGGAGGATGGGGTCACTGTGGGATGGGGTCACTGCGGGATGGGGCTCACGGGAGGATGGGGCTCACTGCAGGATGGGGTCACTGCGGGATGGGGCTCACTGTGGGATGGGGTCACTGAGGGATGGGGTCACTGAGGGATGGGGCTCAGTGGAGGATGGGACTCACTGCAGGATGGGGTCACTGCGGGATGGGGCTCACTGCGGGATGGGGTCACTGAGGGATGGGGCTCACTGCGGGATGGGGTCACTGAGGGATGGGGCTCACTGCGGGATGGGGTCACTGAGGGATGGGGCTCAGTGGAGGATGGGACTCACTGGAGGATGGGGTCACTGAGGGATGGGGTCACTGTGGGATGGGGTCACTGCGGAATGGGGTCACTGTGGAATGGGGTCACTGTGGGATGGGGTCACTGCGGGATGGGGTCACTGTGGGATGGGGCTCACTGCGGGATGGGGCTCACGGGAGGATGGGACTCACTGGAGGATGGGGTCACTGAGGGATGGGGTCACTGCGGGATGGGGCTCACGGGAGGATGGGACTCACTGGAGGATGGGGTCACTGAGGGATGGGGTCACTGCGGGATGGGGCTCACGGGAGGATGGGGCTCACTGCAGGATGGGGTCACTGAGGGATGGGGTCACTGCGGGATGGGGCTCACTGTGGGATGGGGTCACTGAGGGATGGGGTCACTGAGGGATGGGGCTCAGTGGAGGATGGGACTCACTGCAGGATGGGGTCACTGCGGGATGGGGCTCACTGAGGGATGGGGCTCAGTGGAGGATGGGACTCACTGCAGGATGGGGTCACTGAGGCATGGGGTCACTGAGGGATGGGGCTCAGTGGAGGATGGGACTCACTGCAGGATGGGGTCACTGAGGGATGGGGTCACTGAGGGATGGGCTCACTGCGGGATGAGGCTCACGGGAGGATGGGGCTCACTGCGGGATGGGGTCACTGTGGGATGGGGCTCACTGTGGGATGGGGTCACTGAGGGATGGGGCTCACTGAGGGATGGGGTCACTGCGGGATGGGGCTCTACTCCTGGCTATATGTCGGGCGCTGCTGTTTTCCCTCCTATTAGCTCCTTAGAGTGAATCTACCTGGCCTGTCGACCCAGTGTCACTGGCTAGTTCACAAAGGAACTTCTCACCAAATTCCCAAACTATCTGATTTCCAAGTCATGTTTAGTAATGTCACATTTTCATTAAAAGTGACTGTGGATCCCAATGGGTGGTGCATACCTATAATTCAGCGGTTCAGGAGGCTGAGGCAGGAGGATCAAAGCCAGCCTTAGCAAAGTGAGGCACTAAGTAACTCAGTGAGACCTTGTCTCTAAATAAAATACAAGATATGACCGAGGGTGTGGATCAGTGGTCCAGTGCCCAAGTTCAGTCCTTGAACCCCCCTACTAAAAAAGTAACTATGGAAATGATCACACAGTCCTTTTCCTTTCAGGGTTCTTTTTTTTTGGTGCTGGGGATCGCCCTTATTGTCCTTTTTATTTTCTATTTGACAGCAGAGAAGAGAGTCATTGCTCACGGCTCTGGAGGCTGGGAGTCCAAGGCCCCCAGCTTCAGTGGCTCCCTAACTCACAGACAGGCCTGGTCACGGCAGCCTCGTGTGGTGGCAGGGACGAGGGGCCCTCTGGGGCTGCCGTGAGGACGCCAGCTGCATTCATGAGTCCCGCTCGTGACCTGCCCACTGCCCAAGACCGCTCTCCAGACGCCATCGCGTAGGGGTCGAGATGTCAACAGTCTGGGGACAGAGTCACTCGGACCACAGCAGAGTGAGCCCAGATGTCTCCGGCCCCTTGTCTGCCCTGTTTTTTGAAAAAAACTTGCAGGATCCCTGAACAGGAAATGTGTTGGACCCAATGACCGCCACTGGTCAGCTAAGCGCTCACCAGCCTTGGCTGCCCCCAACCACTGCGCCACAGAGGGAATCTCAGAGGTGGCAGCCGTGCTGGGAATTCGGGGATGCCCTGTGGGCTTCCTCCTTCAGCTCCCCACGTGTTGGGCCCCCCACTTCCCACAACACGAGGTCCTGTCTGGGGCCTGTCTGACCAGGGGCTCTGGGTGTGGTGACAGGAGAGGCAGTGATGTCCTCCGCTCACCTACCTCAGGGCACAGGTGACTCCTGGCCTGCGTTTGTAGGAAGGCTTCCTTGGGTCCCTCTCCCGCCCACACAGATAAAGGCTTCTGGCCACTGCCACAAGTCACTGGGATGGACCGAGAGCTGGCCAGCCGGTGGCCTCTTCCTGGGCCAGCTGCTGCTTGCTCTCTTCCGTGGAGAAGTCCTCCCTCTTGCCTGGACTCCCAGTGCCTGAAGCGCGGGTGCTGCCCCTGCTGGAGCTCTGAGCCAGCCCAGGGCTGGCCTGTATTTGCCATCAGGGTGTGTCCTGCTATCAGGGTGTGTCCCACTGTGGTGGGGGGGTCCCCGCCAGCAGGTGGGGTGGGCCACTCAGCTGGCCTTGGCTGCTCCTGGCTGGCCAGCACAGCAGACAGCAGTGGAGCCAGCCTCTGCCCTTCTTCTATCCGTCTGCCACCCACCAGCCTGCCAAGGAGCAGCCATGCCTTACCTCCACGGGGCCACGGGGCCACAGGCACATCCGGTCCCCAAGGATGCCCGCACCACTCACTCCTCGGGCCAGAGCTTCGAGCAGCTGAGGCAGGGGTGCCTGCAGGCAGGCAGGCTGTTCGAGGACACGGACTTCCCTGCCAACAACACCTCCCTGTTCTACAGCGAGAGGCTCCCGGTCCCCTTTGTGTGGAAACGGCCAGGGGTGAGTTGGGGAGATGTGTGGGGTCTCCTGGCTCCGGTGGGCATCGAGCTCCAGGGAGGAAGATTCGGGAAGGCAGGGCAGAGCACCATGCATGCCCACGTCCAGGCTTTGTGGCGCGTGGGCCCAGGTCTCTCTGCCTGGGCCCCCTGGGTGTCTGGGCGCACCCCTCGCCTCCTTCCACCCCCACAAGGGCTTGGGACCCAGACTGAGGGTCTGTGTGTAGCAGGGGTGGGATTGAAGCTTCATCCAAAAGAACACATCTCTGCGGCCGGTCCCACCAGAATCCAGGGTGATAAGGAGCAAACGGCCGACCATTCAGACGCTGCTGGGTCTGAATGGTCAGTGGTGCACAGTGGTGCACACTGAGGTGCAGACACTCAGCGTGGCCAGGTGTCTGTCACAGCAAGTTCTCAGCAAATGAGACTCCAGAGCTGTGCGCCATCCCCAAAGGAGTTGGTGGGCGCCACCAGCCCCGAAAGTCTGGAGGCGACAGGTCTCAGGAGGCAGCAGCGGGCACCGGGCGCCTGTCAATATTTGCAGTGCGGGTTTGTCAGGGCCCTGCCTCCAACCTGGCGCCACTGGCTGGGGCTGTCCTGGGTGGGTCCTTACCTGGGAGCCGCTCCTGTGTGCGAGCAGGGACAGTGTGAGGGTGCGGGACCTGGCCATGGGCCCTGAATGCCAGTCCTATGCAGCCCAGGGTCCCTGAGCCTCAGTCTCGTACCTACGAGATGGGGCGACCTTGGCTCAGGCAGGTTCTGGGGCACACAGGACCTTCTCAGTTAGTGGCAGCTGCTGTCCTATCTACTCCCACCTCCCTCTGCCATGGCAGGGGTGGCCCTGGAGCGCTCCCAGACAGGAGCAGTGAGGGACCCGCCACACGTCCCTCCCCATCTCCCAACATAAACGTCCACGCCTTGAGGAAGCAGAATGGCTGCTCTAAACAGCTCTCACTGGAAAGGGCTGGGCCCCTCGGGCTGGGAACATGCACGCGCTGGTATTTTGAGGTGGGGGTCTGTGTTGGGCAGCGTGGGGTTGACGTGCCCCATGCGTGCATTGGGCCGTTTGTGTGCACGTGTGCAGGCGTGTCTGGGTAGGATCAGACCACGAGTGGCCCTGCAGGAAGGACAGGAAGGGAAGAGCAGCCCGAGGGCCATGCCATAGTCTGTGGCCTTCCTGTGCTTTCTTCCTCTGTTGATGGGCACATGGACAGAGGGCTCTGGGTCCCTGGACTGCAGGCTGTGGGTGCATTTTTAAGCAGGGGTGGGAATTCTTGGAGTCGGGGTCCCCAGGGAAGATGATACCCCAGCCCAGGGGGACTGGAGCCTGGGGTGGCCACTGCAGCCACGGGCAGCTTCCTCTTCGCCCAGGTGTCACACAGACACAGGGCTGTCTCCTGGGAGGTCTGAGCAGCTACCACAGAACCTCAGCTCCCTCTTGCATGAAGGGGGACCAGACTGCCCCACCTGTGGGGTCAGGGTGAGGATGCCAGTTAGCGTGGCAGGGACAGCAGGGTCAGTGCTATGCCACTATTACCAATCCACACCTTCCTCCCTGGCCAGAGATCTCTGCCCAGCACCAAGCAGACAGGGCTGGGTTACTTCTGGAGCCAGCAATAATCCGTTCCCACCCCACAGCAGGGGCTCCGGGTCCCCGGGGACTCAGAGTCTCAGACTCAGCCCTGATGTCCTGATGGTTTCGTCCCCAGATCTGGGGAGGCCTTGGTCCACAGCCGGGGCCCCAGTACACACAACCCCTGCACGGTCCCCTGCCCCACAGCCCCAGGGAGGAAGCCCAGTGCCCTCTCCCCTGGGGTTGAACAACCATCCTGTGCTTGTTCAGGCGGCGGCTGGTGGCCTGCGTGTGGCTCCGTTTTTCCGGGGGGCCTGCCTGCCTTCCCTAAGTGTGCAATGAGACTGTGCCCATGGTGCATTCCCTGTTCCTACAAACACCCACTCTGTCAGGGGCTTTGCGATCTGCCTTACAGACTGCTGTGAGGTCAGCAGCCAGGCCACTCTGCCGGCAGCACTGGGGGCCCTGGTTTGGGGCAGGGCCGTGGGAAACAGGGAGTTGCCCGGATCCCCAGAAGGCGGAGCTGGGCCTGCCGTTCTGCCCAGCACTGGTCAGGGTGCAAATGGCTCTCAAGGCAAACACCAGGCTCTCCCCAGAAGCCCTCTTGTCAAACACAGCTGTGCTTCGGGGAGGGAGGAGCAGCTGGCCAGGGCGGCACTGAGGGTGATGGGCGGGCAGACGCGCCCTCAGAGGGGCCGGGGGAGGTGGGGGCCGGGGCGAGTGCCAGCCTCAACATGGGGGAAGGAGTGAGCCAGGAGGGGAGCAGAGCCGGAACACAGCGTGCCTCCACAGGGGGCCCCCTGGCGAGCCAGGACGCAGACCCTGGGGGCCACCCCTACCTTTGCGGCCAGTCCTGCCACACTGGAGAAGCTGGTCATTTGATGAAAAGACTCCAAGGCTTCCTGGAGCCGAGGGTGGGAATGCGGGGACGTGCGAGGCCTCATGGAGACGGGGCTGGCGTCCAGGCTGGTGTGGCTCTGCCAGGCCTGAGTTTCTGGGGCATCTAACAGCACCGTCTTTTTCAGAAATCTCTTGCTAAGCCCATGTGGGTATTTCGGAAACTAATATGCCCACAGAGCCCTCTCTGGTCAGCTCTGGGTCCCTACTCCGGAGGGCTGGCCTGCCTGGGGACTCAGCGTCACCAGCCCTTACCTCAGCTCGGCCAGGCGATTGCCCCGGGTTAGAGGAGTCCCCACACCTCTGCTTCCCTGGCACCCGAGGGCAGAGGAGAAGCAGGGTCCTGGCTGGCCGGAGGCGGTGGGCTCGGAACGGCGGGCTCCAGGTGAGGGCTCTGAGCAGCCATGGCAGGAGGTCCTGCTGGATGGCCTGGGAGCCCAGGCACATTGTCCTCTAGGCTGGTCCTCCTCGGTCCTGCAGTCTGGAAGGTGGACGGTTCCTTTGTTACCAGCACCCCTGCTGTAGTTAAGGGGGAGTGGCCTCCATGGGGTCTCAGGACACGCTCTCGGCCATCCCCACCTTCCCACGGCACCTGCCGCTATTGCTTGGGTTAGCTCCCAGGAGCCCCCCGCCCACCCTGCTCCACCCCAGCATTTGCCCCTGGGTCCTGGTCTGCCTCAGTCAGGGCAGGGACTCTTGTCCAGGGTGCAGTCCAATGTCAGGCCCCCTATGAAAGACAGAACGTGAAGGCAGGCCAGCCCGGGGGCAGAGACAGCTGAGCAGAGTGTGACCCCTCGCCCGGGAAAGGCTCCCCCAGGGTCAAGGCCCCAGCTCTGCGGAGGTGAAAACAGCTCTGCGGCTTGGTCGCTTGCTCACCCCAGAAAGGCCTGCGGGTGCTCCTTACCTCTGCTGGTGGGAGCCTGGGCCTGACTGCGGCTCAGGACCTCCCGGTGGGTCAGCCAGGGTCTCAGGGCCTCATTCTCGTGAATTTTTTGTTGTTCTTTTTAGGGATACTTAACGTCAGGCTCCTGCGTGACATGACCACTCAGGCAGGGACTAGGTCTGCTCCACTCAGCACAGCACTTTCCGTCCCCTCCCTCTCTAGGACCTGGTGGCTATCCTCTCACAGCTGGTCTTCTAGTTGGTGTCTGTCCATGGTAGGGTCACTGCAGAGTGTCCACCTGGTGCACAGGAAGGGCGGCCCGACTCTCCCCTCCCTCCAGCCCGCCTCCTCCACTGACCTTCTCACCACCGTTCTTTGGTCTCTGCTTCTACATATCCCACAAAGCACTCGACCTTTGACTTTGGAGACCGGCTTCTTTCAATTAGCATGACATTTAAAATCATTTCTCAACCGCATGAATTTTACATAAATGCTTTCCATTTCTGTTTTTGTTTCATGTTTTAGGTTTGTTTTTTATATTATTTATACACATATGAATGATCATATCACCACAGATATAATCAACGAGCATATAAAATACTAATAATGTGTAATACGCAATAACAGCATCGTGCACGCGGGTGAGATTTTATGCCAGGGCTGCACATCCCTATCTTCATGGCACAGATGTGAATCCAACCTAAATGCTGGTCTGCAGAGCCGCTGGCAGGGCTGAGCTTGGTCCTGGACGCCCGCCTGTAGCGCCACCCCGTTGACTCCGGGAAAGGCCAGGAGTCCGAGGTCCGCGAAGGTGGCGAGGCTCACAGCGGGCAGTACTCGAAGGAGACCCTTGGGCCTCCACAAGGGGTCCTCCCTGCAGGAGTCTCTGGCAGAGGGACGGTGCCAAGAGGCCGCTTTCCTCGGGGCCTGGATGCACTAGAGAGAAGCCCAGGTAGCGGCCTCAGCAGCCATGGCCCTCTGTGGGGCTCCCCCGCTGCTGCGCCCGCACCCCTCACTGCCCGTAGCTGTGGGTCCCACCCCAACAACACTCTCACTCTCCAGGAAATCGTGGAGAAGCCCGAATTCATCCTCGGAGGGGCCACCAGGACTGACATCTGTCAGGGGGAGCTGGGTAAGTGGGGACACACGTTCTGAGGGGCCTCCAGGGCAGGAGAGGCAGCACAGGGTCCCCAGGACACCCACCCCGGTGCAGGACCCCTGGGTCCAAGCCCTCAGGGTCGCTCCTCTGGGCACACCTGCCTGCCCTGGGTCCCACTCAGAGAACAGCAACCGCCTACACTGCCCATGACCAGCAGCTCCTGCACCTGACCTGTCTACCAGGCACTGCCCTAGGAACACACCGCTGTCTCCATGACAGATGAAAACCAGGGCTAGAGAACAAGCCACTGGTTCCTGGTCACGTAGGTGGCAGGTGGGCAGTCTGACCAGAGAGACCCGGCTCCTGCCATTGTGCTTCGCTGCCCCTCAAGGCCCACACTCGTCTCCTCCCTCAACTGACCCGAGACTCTCCCAGCAACTAAGGGCCTATGCGAAATTAGGATAAGGATCTGGTGCGAAATTAGGCTAGGTTTACCCACTTCCCGTCTAGGAAGGGAAAATGGCAGTAGGATCAGTGAAGTCAGCGAACACGGCAAGCTGTGCAGACCCCAGCTCACTCACAGCCCAGGCTGTCACATGGTCTGATGGGCAGAGCAGGTCACACTGGAACCTCCATGATAAGTACCTGAGTGGTGCTGCAGAGGGGACCCCAGAGCCACCAGCCCGGGCTGGTGGCAGTTAGCTAGCTAGGAAGATGATTGACAGGTGGACAGAATGTCTGTTCTAGATAAAACTTGGATTAATGGAAAACCTGCCTCCAGCTGGCTAGTGCCTGCCTACCACTCCCGCTCCTCCTCCACCTCCCCTCGCTCCCCCCGGTCCTGTGAGGCTATTCACTGTACCAGTCCCCTTATTTTTAAAGTCTTGGCTTTTCACCTTGGTGTGAACATACATTGGAATTTATAACCTTGTATTTGACATTAGTGGTGGTTGATTCTATATATTACTTTGTAACACTTTTAATATAGCTAAATACTGCACATGGCAAATGTTCCTTAAGAGGGATGACAAATACAAAGAAAGGCCAGGGCTGGAGCCACACAGCAAGAACAGACTCTCCCATCAGGGCCTCCAGCCAGGGAGCCTCAAACTGGCCTGCAAACTGGCCGCCAGTCCAGGGCGGCCACCCATGTGCCCAGGCCCTGGTGGGAAAGCAGTGTCCTGTGATACCAGCCCCGTGTCCCTCCTGCAGAGCCCTGAGCTCACTAGGGGGAAGGCTTCGCGCTCTGGGGCCAGGGAGACGCACTTTTCCTCAACTGGACAGAGCTGTGCCTTGCGGGGAGGGGAATGCAGCAGGGAGGGTGCTGTTAGACCCTGGCTGGCCCTGGCCACCTTCTAGCTGAGCCAGTGACCACGTCAGTCCTCATCTCTGCACCCTGGCATGGCACGGAGTCTGTCATTCTGGGGGCATTTGGTGGAGTTGCTGAACAAGAGGCCCCATCGGCCTCCAGCAGCACCACTTCCTACAGCCTCTCCAAGAGGTGGTGGAGGCTCAAAAACCGGCTGGTGCACAAGAAACTCATCCTTCCACACCCCAGCTGGGAACCCCTCAGACAGGCCATCACCGGTGAGGCAGGAGCAGCTGTCCTGACTTTGGGCCTCACCAGCCTCTCTCACTGTGCACGGCAATGAGATAGGGACTGCCACAAGCCCAAGCCCAGCAGCACCAGGTACACCCTGGATGTGAACTCCAAGGCCCGCTGAGCAAGCCCCAGTCTTGGCCGTCCACTGAAGACAGATCTGGACAGTGGTCCCCTGAGACGGGGGACACTCCCAATCACCTGCTCACACTTACACTGTGGAGAGTCTGAAGCTCCCGCAGGCACACGAAATGAGCAGCCCCTTCTCCACACGGGGTGCGGCACACAGACGGAGCCCTCTGCTCTCGGACACTCTCAGATGTGTCCTCTCAGTGTCCTCCAGGTGGTGGCCACAGTGCTCAGTGAGTCAGTCAGTCAACCCGAAACTGCAAGGTAACCAGGAGCAAAGGCAGCCCCCAGGAGCAGGGCCGGAGCAGCCCCAGAAGGGGCCCCAGGCACTGCTGGGCCATCTCTGAGCCCCTCTCCCCACCAAGCACAGTTGGGCCAGCGTGGCTGTGGCTCAGGATGCCTGCTTACGCTGCCCACGTGGACTCTGTGTGCCACGCAGCAGGGCTTGGGCAAGGTAGGGCTGGGCCTCATGGATCCGGTGCATGCTGGAGCCTCATGTCTGGAAGCCCAGTGAGCAGTCCCCCAGCAGTGCCCGGGAGGTGCCTGGGGGAGAGGGCAGGTAAGGGCACGTTTAGAAGCACAGAGGTGTGGCCTGGCCTGGTGGGACTACTCACATCCCCTCTGGCAGCTACCAAGGATTGAGGATGCAGGGTGTGACTCAACCTCCTCTGCAGGGGACTGCTGGCTGCTGGCTGCCATCGCCTCTCTCACGCTCAATGAGAAAGCACTGGCCAGAGTGGTTCCCCAGGACCAGAGCTTCGGCCCTGGCTATGCTGGAATATTCCACTTCCAGGTAAGAGGAGCTCGGGTCAGTGGGTGCCCCTCTCCGCGGCCCAGCACACTGCCACCTGCTCCACTGCACTGCTGTGGCCGGGAAGTAAAGCTCCGGCCACCTGTACGTCACTCAGGAATGACGGCCAGGCTTTGGAGCAGCCTTGAAGGTGTGGTCTGGTGGCCCTCGGGGAAAGCACCCGGTGAAACGGGGGGGCTAGCTGACCAAGGCCCACAGGTTAGGGGGTCCCACAGGTGGCGTTATTGGGAATTTCTTGAGCTTTGAGCATAAATTGCCAGAAACAGATGTACCTCTGCAGAGCTGGATTATTTCTCATAAATGGAAGGTTGGAAAATGTAAATTTGGAGACCTTGAGTGAATTTAAATATAGAATCAGATTGTCACAGAGGTGCATGCTGGAGCGCCCGTGCCCACAGCTGACCTGCTCCCTGCCCTCTCCACCCTCCTCTTGTCCAGCATCCTGCCCAAGCACATCCTTCCCGGGGCGGGAGCTCACGCAGCCTTCCCAGTGAAGGCCAGCCTTGGCCTCCTGGGTGTGACTGAGGTTTCCATGGTGAGACATCCCCACCTGGGACCTCCCAGTGCCAGGCACAGAGCAGGTGTTCCCTTGCCCACCCAGCCAGCCGGCAGGGCTCCTGACGCTCAGGTCACCGCTCTGGCAGCCCCGTCCCTCCGCCACTGAGGCCTGCGCTCCGATGCACACTCAGGCCTGGTGACGGAAGCCCAGCAGGGTTTACAAGCAGAGTGGGTGCAGTGTGAACTGTGGGCCCCCCACCGTGGCAGGCTCCCCATGCCTGGGCACTGCTGCTCTGGGCCTGGAGGAGCTCCACCCCATTCTTCCATGGACCCATCACACTGGCTGTTTCCCCTCCCTGTCTGTGGACACTACTGTGCTGGCTTCCTAGTGCCAGTATCTGGCCCAGACGGACCCTGAGCCCGGCAGGGTGGCAGTGGGCTACTAAACCCAGTAAGCCCCACTGCTGCCTCTCCACCAGAGCCCCAGCTACTGATCTGCTCCCGAGGGAACGGCGTCCTCCCCGTCCCCTGAACTACCAGGGCCACCACCAGAAAGAGACTTGGAATGACCTAACCAAGTCCCCATTTTGCCCCTGGGGACACTGAGTCCAGGGAGGGGAAAAGGCTGATCCAACATCACAAAACAATGAGCAATGAAGCAGGCTAGGCGCTGAGTCCTGCTCTGCACCTGGGCTCCATGGTGCTGCCTCTGTTCAGGCCCTGCCGGGAGCCTGTGGTCACCCCTGAGGAGGCTCCACCCTTCTGGGTCCCCTCCTTCACTCTTCCTCTGTCCCTCTGCACAGTCTGCAGAGTCTGCACAGTCGCAGAGTAGGTGTAGGCACCAGGAGGGCAGCAGAGCCGGCCTCTCTCACCCACAGGCCCTCGGAGCCCTCCCTGTGGATGGCCACCCCCAGCACTCCTCCCCCGTCCCCCAGCACAGGAGGCCTGAGGAGCCGGCCTGGACATTAGCAGCACCCAAAGCCACACATGACTGGAGAGCCCATAGGGATGAGGGACCAGGCATGAGTCTGGCTTGGGAAGGTGGCAGGACTGTTCCTTCCAACCCACGTGGCCTCAGCCAGACACTGTGCTGGTCAAGTCCAGCTGGGGGGAGCAGCTGCCTCGAGAGCGGCCCAGAGTGCCTGGCAAAGCACTGAGCACGTGGCCACTGCCTCTGTTTCCCTTGCCCCCTCCCTCACGCTCTCCTGCGGGACTGAGGGCCGCAGCCCAGTATGCCAGAGGGGACCAGAGGGAGCAGGTCCCTGAGGACACAAGAAAGCACAGAGGCCCACAGTTTGGCCTGGACTTGCTCCCACCTCCCCTGTTGCCTGCAGACCACTCCAGTCCATGCACGCTCACAAACACTGAAGCAACCACCCAGCGCACACCCGCACACCTGCACCCTCGGACCCCATCCACCACACCCACACCCCACATCCATCTCGGGCCCCACCAATGGGCCAGCAGGAAAGGAAGGAGCAGGGACGTGGGAGCCAGACCCAAAGCCGGGCAGAGAGCAGAGGCTGGGCCAGGCTGGAGCGGAGCACTGTGCTCTCCTGCCAAAGCAGACTGCAGAGTTCAGAACCAAGTCCAAGAGCGACTCCTGTCCCCGTCCCCAGCCCCACGTCTGTGGGTGACAGTCTTGGTGCTGGTGTGGGTGCCAGGCTCAGTATGTGGCTTCGTGGAGACAGGTGGCCCCATCCCAGAGTCCCGTGGGTTTTCTCAGATGAATGTGCAGCTTGCTCAGAGGAGGGTGCTGGACAAGCATTTGCTGGTGACTCCCCTAACTCTCCTCCGTGGCCCCCGGCTCTGCACTGGGCCCCAGTTCTGGCAGCACAGCGAGTGGCTGGACGTGGTGATCGACGACCGCCTGCCCACCTTCCGGGGCCGTTTGGTCTTCCTGCACTCTGCTGACCACAACGAGTTCTGGAGTGCCTTGCTGGAGAAGGCCTACGCCAAGTAAGTGCCCACTGTGGGGGCCGGGAGGGGTGAAGGTGGACAAGAAGCCACCAGAGCAGCCTTCCCACCCAGGCGTGGATGTACCTGCGGCCCGTGGCCACACCTGTGCCTGGGTCTCCCTTAGTGGTGGATCTGACCTTCGAGAGCTGGTGGGCGCAGACCTGGGACAGCAGGGAGGCCACCTGGAGCTGTGCTGACCTCCCACCATGTGCTGACCTCACGCCATGGCTCAGTGTTCAGGCTGCTTCCCACCTGGGTGCAGGCACCCAGGGTCCACTTCTCCTCTACTTTTTAAAAAATGGGGCAGAACTGGAGACTCGTCGCTGTGCCATCTTCCTGGGGATGGCTCGTGACGCGTATCCAGGTCACGGGGCAGGGTGCCCTGTGTCCAGTCTTGGGGGGCTCCCCCCGTAAGGGTCTTACAGGGGCACTCAATAAGCTCCTGTGTCTGCTGTTCCCACGAGACTTTGATGGTCGCATGTCAGGTGCCTGACGTAGTTTCATAATTTGGCCCAGTAAGTCACTTGTCCACTTGTGCCTCGTGGGGCTGCCAGGCAGATGGTGGTGGTTGACCTCTCCAAACAAGCACCAAGCCCACCCACCTGGGCACTCGGGGGCCAGGCACCGCTCTGCAGAGTGGACTGGAGACTCAGAGCAAGGCACGGCCTGAGAGGCGCACTTCTGGGCCCCACCGAGTCACAGCCCAGAGGAGCCTAAGGAGACAGGAGGGTCTGAACAGGAAACAGACGGAGGCTCAGGGGCAGGAAGCCTGGCGCTCACAGGTTGCCCTCGCCAGCATGGAGGCCATGGGAAGACGGGGCGGGACTTGGCGCAGGTGTTTCTGTGCCTCTCTCCCCTGGAGGCCGTCTGACCTTCAAGCAGAGATTGTAAAGGCGACTACAGGTTAGAAAGGAGACCCCTGTGGGCAACTGGCCAAAGCCACTGAGACCCTGGGGTGAGCGCGGGCAGCCCCGTGCCCCGGCCCCTGCTGCCCTCAGGCCAGGGTCGCACCTCCTCCACTACAGCAAACCTGCTCCCGCCCGCACGCCCTCACCGCTGCTCGCCCCTGCCGCCCTCGCAGGCTGAACGGGAGCTACGAGGCACTGAAGGGGGGCAGCACCGTGGAGGCCATGGAAGACTTCACCGGGGGCGTGGCGGAGACCTTCCTGACGAGAGAGGCCCCGCAGGACTTCTACGCCATCCTGGGGAAGGCCCTGAAGCGCGGCTCCCTGCTCGGCTGCTCCATGGATGTGAGTGCCGGGTCCTCACCAGGGCCCTGGCCACTGGGAGGCCTGCCTGACCGTGGTGGGAGGGGCCAGTGCTACCTTTCAGCTACACCGTGAGAGGCCCCACCTCCTGCCCCTCACCCCTCTGCCTCACAGACGGGCACGCACCGCACACGGGCGCTGGACTTTGCTGCAGGGATCTCACCGCATGCTGTGTCCATGCGTCCGCTGCAAAGAGCGCCTCACATAACAGGCAGACACCTAACAGCACAAACGCACTCACAGGGGCCATTTCATCTCCTGTTTCCTGAAATCTATTTAAGTTTTCTCCTCCCTCTTGGATTAGTCTCGGGGATTTTTTTTTTTTTTTTTCTGATGAATTAGTGATTTCCTCTGCACGGTCATATTTGGGGCACAGAGACACAGGTCACGGTGCCCTGTACCTGGCAGCATCTCCTTGGCACGTGCAATGGTGCCTCCTCCCTCGTGCCAGACTCCAGGACTCTGTGGTCACATTCTCCCCCGCAGGAAAGTGCGCTTCTCCTCTCTGGGCACCAGGGCTTCTGCACCCTGGAGAGGTGCCTGGCCGTGCACCCCGCTTAGCTGGACTCTGCACACCCAGTTCATTTGGCTGGGCCGTGCAAGGGCACACAGGCTGGCGGAGACCTGGGGGTGGCCCTGGGTCCGGCCTCGTCTAAGCCGAGGCTTCGATGCCGCCCTTATCTTTTCAGATCAGAAATGCTGCAGAATCCGAAGCCCGGACACCTTTCGGTCTCATTAAGGGTCACGCCTACACTGTCACGGGGCTCGACCAGGTAGGCAGGACTGTGCAGGCCTTCCTTAGCGACTCGCAGTTCAGACACTGCCCAAGCCTCGGGCTGTGGCACCCAGAGGAGCCAGGCTAGAGTCGAAGCAGCGAAACGGGTGAGAGACCAGGCCATTCCTCCACAGCACCAAGCGTGGTCAGCAGGTGTGTGTCCTGGGCCTCGACGGGGCTTCTGTTGGTTCTCTCTGCTACCATTTCCCAATTCTGTACTGGTCAGGTTCTCCAGAGAACCAGACAACAGGAGAGTAAGAATACACACGACCAGGTGCATTAGGAACTGGCCTGATGACCGCGCGTCCCACAGTTAGCTGTCCAAGCTGGAGATGCTGCAAGCCTCCGCCTGGCCTCCGTCCGGTCAGGAGGCCTGGCGCCGGGAAAGCCGTGGCGACATCCCAGCCTCCAGGCAGCGACCCAGCTCAAGCAGCAGGGCAGACTGCAAATTCTCCCTCCCTCCGCCTTCCTGACCTGCTTGGGTCTCCTGCAGAGGGCAGGAGGCCCGCCACACTGGGGAGGGCTCCCCGCTCTGCTCAGTCTACCAACTAAAGGCCATCTCGTCCAGGGTCACCCTCACAGGCACAGCCAGAATAATCTTCTTAAGTAAATATCTGGGCACCTTATGGCCCAGTTAAGTAAGACACAAGAAATTATCCCAAGTCCCCTCCTGTGCAGCTGAGGACCAGGGTGGAAATGACCTGGCCCCCAGACCCACACAGCACCACCCCACTTTGGGTGAGCAGCTGGCCTGCAGGAGGGTCCTGGAAGGCCTGAGGGGAGGAGAGGGAGGAAATGGATGAGAGAAGATGAGAGGCCAAAGGCCCCGCCCCCAGGTTTAAGCCCCCACAGCTGCTCTTGGGGACTCGGCACCTCGGCCACCTCCTGTTGCGGTCGCATCCTGGGTTACATGCCCCGAATGCGTGGGCCGGGGTGTCTCCCTCGCTGCAGCAGAGGCGTGAGCTGCGATGGACCCCGGGACCCTCCTGTTGACTTCCCGCTGCTTGTGCTGGTCCCTGTGTCCACCTGCTCAGTTCTGCTCCCTCTCCACAAGGGACCTGCTGGCCCCAACACCTCACATCAGGGAGCTCCTGGGTGCCCCCCACAAGCAGCACCGCGCGCTCTGAGATGATGTTCCTGGAACTGATTCACGCATCCAGCATCCGTCCGGAGCAGGACAGCTCCTGGCGGCTGCTTACTGATGAGCAGACCTCTGACCTCACTCTCTCCCTCCCAAACGCCTTGGCCTGCTCCCAGAGCAGGCAGGCACTCCAAGCCTGCAGCTCTGTCATCCCTGGGGCTCTGTGAGCCTGTCTGAGGACGCTCTGTGCTGCCCAGGTGCTGAGGGACCCAGAAAACCAAGATGCGGGGGTTCTGGGCCAGAGGAAATGCTCTGGATTCTTGCTGATTGTGATTTACTCTCCAGAGGTGGCAGGACTATTCTCGGTGGCTAATGGGAGCTCACTGGAGAGGCCACTGCTTGTCTTCAATAGGAATTCGAAAATTCCAAGGCTGGTTAGGGAGGGATGAGTCCATGGATGAGTCCATGTCCATGAACGCTGAGGCCTCAGGAAGCCGGCCCTGCAGGAGATGGGCCAGAGCTGAGGGGAACGCAACCTGTCTTCCTCACCGCCCACCTCCCTGATGCTTCTTCCGCCTAGGTAGACGTCCGGGGCCAGAAAATCGAGCTCATCCGAGTCCGGAACCCCTGGGGCCAGGTGGAGTGGAACGGACCGTGGAGCGACAGGTCAGACCCAGCACAGAGGCGTGGGCGCCTGTGGCCTGGGCACCCACCAGGCCCCCGAGCACCCAGGAGGAGGGGCTGCTGTCTGGAGTAGTGCTGGGTCACACAGGCACCCGGGAGCCACAGCCTGGGTGTGGGGGGCTGTGAGCAGCTGCTCTCTCCAGCACCCCGGCCTGTCCCAGGTCAGGCGTGCCGCCTCTCAGCTGGCCAACCTCCTTCCCAGCCTGGGCAGGTGAAGGCAGCATGGGCAGAGAGGAGGGGAGGCCACTCCGGCCCTGGCACCGGCAGGCTGGAGCCAAGCCCAGCTGCTGCCCACCTCCCGCCCAGGTGCTTTCCACCAGCAGCCCTCGGACTTGTACTTTCCCACTTGGGGACCTGTGGCCAGTGAGGTCACCGGGCAGGCATGGCTCCTGGGAGGGCCCTCCTCCAGGCTGAGTCCAGCCTTGTCGCCCGCAGCTCCCCAGAGTGGCAGTCCGTGGGTCTGGCCGACCAGAAGCGCCTGTGTCATGCTGCTCTTGACGACGGGGAGTTCTGGTACAGCTCCTCCCGTTCCATTTCTGCTGAGTGTGTGACGGGTGTGAGCGTGGCCGCCTGGACAAGGGCCTCCACCTCGCCTCCTCTCTCCCTCCTCTGCCTCCTCCTCTCCTCCCCTTTCTCCTCTCCCCTCCTCGCTCCTCTCTCTCCCCTTCTCTTTCTCTCCCCTCCCCTCCATTTCCCTCTTCTCTCTCTCTCTCCCCTCTCTCTCTCTCCTTTCTCTCTCTCGCTTCGCTCTTCCTCTCTCCCTCTCTCTCTCGCTCTCTCTCGCTCTTCCTCTCTCTCTCTCTCTCTCTCTCTCTCTCTCGCCTTTCCTCGCCTCTTCTCTCTCCCTCCCTCTCTCATCTCATCCCTCTCTCTCCTCTCCCTCTCTCATTCTTTGCCTCTCTCGCTCTTCCTCTCTCCCTCTCTCTCTCTCTCTCTCTCTCTCTCTCTCTCTCTCTCTCTCTCCTCTCTACACACCTCCGCGGCCCCCAGGCTGGCAGGGAAGCTGATCTCAGTGATGTTTGGGTGGGGAGGTTTGGGTGGGGAGGTTTGGGTGGGGACCCTCCCCATCTCCAGGTCTCTTGGTGGGTCTCTGGAGAGGCAGTGTCGTCCAGAAAGCCAGGGCAGAGCTTCTGGAGAGCAGCCAGCACCTCCTCTGCTCTCTCTGCCCTCCCAGTCTGCTTGGCTGAGTTCTTGGCGGTCCAGCTCCGCCCACTGCCCTGCCAGGCTGAGCCCCAGCGGCGGAGTCGGCCGAGGGGAGGGGTTTCTGCTGTAGCACTGCAGCTCTCGAGTACTTCCAGTGGGCCCCGCCTTGGACCCGCTTCTGACCTGCATCTTCCTGCTGCAACTTCCGGCTGCTGCCTCGTGCACTCTAGCCCTGGGCTCTTGCCTGGGCTCCCCTCTTTCTCCCAACACCCTTTAAACCCACGAGCAAAGACCATGGCCTGCGCAGGAACACCCAGCCTCCCTCCTCCTGGAGCGTCTGCCCTTCTTCCGCTGCACTTCCCCGGCTGTCTCAGCAGCAGCCTCACCAGGTGGCCTTTGCCCCAGAGTGGACAGGACACGGCCTCCAGGCTCAGTAGCCTCGAGGCGCGGGCACTGAGCTCTAGGATGCCGTGGGACCCCTTGGCAAGGTCCTGGCCTGTCCCCGTCTCTCCTGAGGGCACAGTCCCCACCTCAGAGGGGCCCGTCTGCCCAGAGCCTTCCCCCAGACCGCCCACCTTCCCCTCTCGCTGCTCCCATCCTTTCATGCCCACCCACCCACATCGAACCCTCAGCACCTCTGGGGTCCGCCTTCAGATCGTGCCTCCTTGTGGCCACTGCCTCTACCTCCCTGGCCAGCAGCCTGGACGGAGCACCTGCTTCTCTCCCCACTAACTTCCCAGCAGGCCAGTCGGCTCCACCGGTGTCCCTAAGGTCTCTGCCCGACACAGCGGCTGTGGACGGTGTCACTCCACTCCCTCCAAAGGCTTTCCCTCCCCCCACGTCACAGTCAGATCCTCTGCCCACCCCATGCCCGTGGCCTCTGGCTCTCGTCCCTGACCCCGTGCTGGTCCTTGAGCTGTTCCATGAGCACGTCAAGCCCCTCTGCCCCAGGACCTTGCTCGTTCCCTGCCTGAACCCCAGCAGCGGCTCCCCACCAGCCTCTCCACTCGAAGGGCACCGTGTCCTGGAGGCTTCTGGTCCCTGCCGGAGGGACACCCCTGCCCTCTGTTCTGGCACAACTCTTTCCTCTGCGGCTCTTGGCACATCCCGTCAAGCTGTGTTTTGACCTTTTTTCCTTTTAAAAACCTTCGCTTCACCCTCTGTGTGTCGGGTCCCCACCCTGGGCCCCCAGCCCTGGAGCCCGGAGCCGGGCGGTGTGGCTGCCCGAGCGCCCACACGGCCCCTGCCGCAGGATGGCGTTCGAGGACTTCAGGGCCCACTTCGACAAGGTGGAGCTGTGCAACCTCACCCCCGACGCGCTGCAGGAGGACACGCTGCACAGGTGGGAGGTGGCCGTGCATCAGGGCAGCTGGGTCCGCGGCTCCACCGCCGGGGGCTGCCGCAACTTCCTGGGTAGGTGCCTCCCTTCCACTCGCTCTCCCATTCCCGAGGGGCCAGTCCAGCCCGAGGACATCAGCGGGTCAGGGCCAGGACCAGAGAAAGCCGGGAGAGGGTAGTGGGTCCACGGGACTCCAGGGAGTGAAGACGGCAGAGGCGTGGTGGGAAGCTGGACAGAAACGCCCGAGGAAGCAGCTGTCCTGCCACTTGGCCGTTTTCCAGCATAAGTGACAGAGCTGCCCGCTGGCCAGGCGGGCAGCAAGGAGGGCTGGCTGTCCTCCAGGACTGACAGCTCGGGGCAGAAGCCGGCGGGGCCCAGGCGGGGCTTGTCTCCCTGTGGCTCTGCTTGGCCCTCTCTGCTGGGCTGACTTCCTGCCCTGTCTGGCGGGCTTCGTGAGCACGGAGGCAGCATCAGACCCTCCGCAGCCTTCGCGGGCACAGTGAGGTCAGCACCAGCCCGGGCTTCCCTCACGGGGCCTCCTTGGCCCTGGTGCCTGGAGCACTGAGTGCTGCTCGGCTTTGCTCCGGTTCTCTGTGATGGGAGGGGCTGCCACAGACCAGAGCTCGTCCTTGGAGCAGGGACGAGTCAGTCCTACCCAAACTGCACCGTCAGCACAGAGGCAGGAGCACGCTCCCAGGCCTGCCACACCCCCCCGAATGCCAAGTGGGAGAAATAGGGTGGGGTGAATTTAGGCTAGACCTGCAGGAGGACCGGGACAGGGCAGAAGTGGTTCAAAGGTGAAGGAAAGGGAGGACTCGGATTTTTCACTGGGTCCCAGGAAGCAGGGCGGGAGGGGGATGGGAACTGGGGGGAAAGAACCCTTTTCTGAGGAGGTGGACGGGGGTGGGCAGGCGGGTGTGTACACTTCACATTTGTTCGCGTTTCCTTAGGAAGGGACAATGATCCTTCTCTCTCAAATGCCAGATACCTTCTGGACCAATCCCCAGATAAAACTGTCCCTGACTGAGAAGGACGAGGGGCAGGAGGGGTGCACTTTCCTAGTGGCCCTGATGCAAAAAGACCGGAGGAAGCTCAAGAGATTCGGCGCTGACATGCTGACCATCGGCTATGCCATCTACCAGGTGGGAGCCAGGCCACTCGCAGCAGCACCCCCCCACCGCCCGGCTCTGCGTCCCGGCTCATCCTCAGTCTTGTGCCTGAGGCGGTTCCCAGAGAGCCCCTTCTCCTACTGCAGAGCCCCGGCAGGGACGGACACCTGGACAAGGACTTCTTCAGGTACCACGCCTCCCTGGCTAGAAGCAAGACGTTCATCAACCTGAGAGAAGTCTCCGAACGCTTCCGGCTGCCCCCCGGGGAGTACATCCTGGTTCCCAGCACCTTTGAGCCCCATCAGGAGGCCGACTTCTGTCTGAGAATCTTTTCGGAGAAGAAAGCCATTAGCCGGTGAGAAGCAGAGGGTCCCAGGTCCCCTTCCGCTAGTGTCCCGGCACTGGGGTCACCAGGACTGCAGAACAGGGCCAGACCCTCCTTCTCGTCACCCCCAGGAAACGAGGTGATTCAGCCTGGCTCTCCCCACTACAAGCAAACCTGTCAGTCCCCCTCCCGACGGCGCCCAGAGTCCTGCCCCCAGGTGTTCCTGGGCGGAGACCTTGGTTTTTTCAGACTCTGGGGTGGAGGCTAGACTCCCACACATGATGACAGACTGTCCCTGATGTCCAGAATGGCCTGTTCCCTTAGCTCCAGTTTAAAGGCTGGCCGGTCTGAACCCTTTACCCGGCAGTGAAGTTGCATCAGTTGCATCTAGGGATACGTGTCCCACGGCCGCTCGTGCTGGTCGCTCTGCGGCAGAGGGGAACTGGCTCGAGATGTAGCGATCCGTTTCTTTAACCAGCAGCCCATCCTGGAGATTGCAGCAAAGTCTGAGTGTTTAAGCTAGACAATCCCCACGAAGACCGACCTGCGCAGAGGGCGGGAGACGGTGGTGGCCGCCGGGCTGCTCTGGCCTTGTGTGCTGCGAGGCAGAATCAAGCAGGGCGACCAGCTGGCTCCCTCTCAGTGTTGGGGTCCCTGTGCTTGCTCTGGGTTGCTTGCTGTCCCTGGGAGGATTAGGGTTTGAATTTGTAAGACGGATTCCTCCTCGTGTCCTACATCGACGAGGGCTGAAGGTGGCTCTTCCTCTTAGAACCGCTGCTGTCCAGCCCCTAGATGTGAACAGCCAGAGCAACAGTGACCACCCTTCCTCCTTCCCCAAACCTAAGTGTGTGCATGCGACAGGGCAGGAGCGCAGCGGGCAGCCTCAGGTGGCTCTTGGTCCCGACGCGGACTCTGCTCTTCCGAAGTCCTCATCCAGGCTGAGTGACGGGTCTCAGCAGCGGGTCTCTCCCCTGGAGATGCAGTTTCGAGGGTAGCATGCAGTGAGCCTGCTCCGCCCCACTGGCCACACCCACAGCCCTAGTGGAAATGAAGCAGGGCATCAGGGAGTGACATCAGGGTTCACTCCTCTTACTTCCAGAAGCCCGGGGTTTGCACGCTGTCCTTGGGCGAGGGCAAGCGGAGGAGGGTCTGAGTGTGGGGGTGGCTGTCCACGCTTGCGGTCTGCAAAGCCTGCAGAACGGGAAGGGCAGAGAACCAGGAGGGCATCCTGCAGCTCTGCAGATGGGATCCCGGCCAGACGGCAGCCCACAGTTGCACTGTGCTTTCCGCCCCTGCAGGGACCTGGATGGCACCGTAGACATCGACCTTCCTGAGGTATGTGCTCCCCTGGAGGGAGGGCAGTCTTGGGGGAGGCGGAAGGCCTTCCCCCTGACCACAGTGCCACCTGAGCTCCTGTCCAGTCCATGGGATCTGTGCCCATGCTGGTCTCTGACCTGGAAGCCACGCCTGGGGCCTCTGTCCCTCACGGCAGCCAGGCCTCCCTGGGCGAGGCAGGTTCTGCAGGGTGTCCTCCTTCTCTGGGCTTCCACCTCTATGGAGAGGCACCTGCCTCCTGTGGAGGGGACCAAATGAATGCATTTTAAGAAAAGCAATAAAAGGGAACCGAGCAAGTGGGTAGATGCTCTCGCTGTAGACTCAGGGACATGGGACTTGCCCCCGCTCTCTGAGTGTTGGGGTGAGGGGTTGATTTCAGTTCGTCCAAGGGTTGTGAGACCTTCAGGAGGCACCAGGGTGTGCCTGGCTCAGCTGCACCTCCAGGGGCACAGAGACCTGCTCTTGGAGGGGACCTGCGGCCCTGTGCCAGAAGCAGGCCGGGCAGTGGGGGTTCAGGGCAAGGGCGGAAGTCAGCGCGACACCCAGGTCGGCCCCTGTGCCACACGCCCCATGGACCCTCCAGAACGGGGCCACTTGTGCTGGGGTTCATCCCCACCTGGGAAGTCATCTGTGAGCCACGCCCCAGCCAGGCCCTACGAAGGAAGCCCTGGGACCACCCAGGGAAAGCCACCTGGAGGGGCAGGGAGCTGACCAGTGGCTTTGTGCTCCGCTGCTTCCTGTTCCTGCTCAAGCTGCCACACCCCACAGAGCGAAGTGTCCACAGGATGAGAGTCATTCCTAAGAGCCAGCTGAACAGCTGAATCTGCAGACCCCATCCCGGGTGTTTTCCTCTTGGGGTCTCTGAGGCAGAAGGGTACAAGGAGTCCAGTTATCAAGGTCCTTCCAGACTCCCTGAAGGCTCCGCAGGCCTCTGGGCGGTGGCTGGTGCGCCTGTGTCCACGGGTGACTGCTGGCACGTGAGAGCCCATGCGGTCCTGACTGGTCCCTCAGGCAGCAAGGTGTCCACCCGGGCTCTCCTTTCCTGTGTTTCTTTGAGAGCAAACATGGAGTTTCTCTCCTGTGGGTCCTTCTGTGCAGCCCTCTCTGGCTGTTTTTCAGCCCCCGCAGACAACGCCACCTGAGCAGGAGACAGAGGAGGAGCAGCAGTTCCGGGCCCTGTTCCATCGAGTGGCCGGAGAGGTAGGGCACCCTGGGTTGGTCACGGGGTTTGTCAGCAGTGCCTCCCCGAGGCCTGGTGGGGCTTGTTGCAAAGTGACGGCAGCCCTGGTCACTCGAGGCTGAGACACAGCCTGTCCACATACCTGGCACCACGGGCCCTCTGTTGATGGGGCAGCAGCACTAGCAGTGGTTCAGAACTGGCCCAGAGGCTTCTTGTGGCAGGTTGGGGAAGTCTTGAAAAGGAGACTCTCTGAACTGTGCCCCCAAATCCCTGCCACTGAAATGCTCTGTGTTCTGCTCTGTGCTGTCCAGGGAGGCACCGTTAACATTGCAAGCTCTGTGCCCAGGAGAGTCCTCCGGTGCAAAGCATTTCCATCCATTAACACCAGAGGGTCTCCAGGATTGGGGGGCCAGGGCCAGGCTTAGGCCACCAAGGAAGAACAGGACATCAGTTCCCTGCTTCCTGTCCTCAGTGCTGCTCCTATTCTCAGCCCTGTTGCTCAGTTTCCTTTCTGGGGACATGGCCTCCTGGGGCCCTGGGAAAAACCTCCCAGCCCCAGGATCTTCCTCCTTCTGCTGGAAATGGCCGGTTGTATAGCCTGATAAACTAATGGGTGTTGAGGTGCTGATGACATCAGCTTGCTCTGCCTCCCCTGCCTGGGGCCCCTAGTGTGAGATGGGCTGCCTGGTGGCTGATCCTAAAGCTGGGGACAGCTAGTGCTGAACTGGGGCATGGCAGTAACAAAGCTGGGTAGGAGATGGAGAAAGGGTCTGGGCCTTGTTCAAAGCACAGCAGGAAAAGCAGCCACTCCCTCGGGCAGGGCAGAGCATGGGGGCATATCCCCAGGTCAGCTGCTATCTGGAGACCACAGGAGGTCAGAGCCAGCATGGTGGACTCAGCTACTGAGGAGGTGCATGGGGCAGGGACAGAAGTTGGCAGAAGTGGAGGTCCAGTGTTTGGAAGGGAAGGAGGATATGTGCAGGAGGCTCGCTCATCCCCAGCCCGTCCAGTGCGGCGTGGGCAGCATCCACACTTTCTCACGGAGTCAAACCTCCCAAACCCAGCCCCAGGAGCTCCAACAGAACCAGTGATACCGGTCTTGAAAGTCAGGATCGGGACCTTGTTCCCCCTGTGTTGAAGTTCAAGCATTGAAGGAACACTGAGGCAGGAGCAAAAAGCAAACTGTGGGAAACAGACAGAGAGACTCCTCCGGAGGAGAAGGGGTCCAGAGTCGGTGCCCCAGGGAGCAGGGGTGTCTTGCCCCTTTTATAGATTTTAGATTTCCTTTCTTCTCATGCCTACATGACCAAAAGGCAGGAAGAGAGCTGTCCAGGGGGTGTTGCTTGTGTTTGGAAAGTGTGATCCTTCCCCTCCCCAGAGGCGGTGAGCACCTGGTGCTATCTACCCATTTCCCTTTCGTTGATAATCAGTTACCTGTCCTTTGCTGTGGTCTCACCAGCAGGCACTGGTTAAAGCAGTTCCACAGGGGTCCACTCTACTGGTCCAACTCCTGGACAAATGCGCCCAACAGCAGTGGCATCCAAACTTTCCTGTGTATGAAAGCCACCTGGGCATCCCGGGAAAATGCAGATCCCTCTTCTGCAGGTGTGGGCTGAGGCCTGACTGCATCTCTAAAAAATAAGCGTCTGCTCTGTGGCTGCTGGGACTGGTGCACTGTCTTAGACCCCCTCGGGTCCTTGAAAGTAGCCGACAAGACAAGCCACATTCCTGGATCCTGTGACCTGAAGGGGGCCTGAGGCAAGCCCAGGAGGGGCCTGCCCAGGAGGGGCGTGTCCACGAGAGGGGCGAGCCCAGGAGGGGGCCTGCCTGAGAGGGGGCGTGTCCAGGAGGGCGTGTCCAGGAGGCGCTCCGTGGTGCATTTCTGCAGGAGGCTCCTCTGCTCTCCACACTCCCAGCAGCACCTCCAGGGCCATCCGAGCTTTGCCAGGTGTTTCTGAGTCTCAGGAAGGTGGCAGCACACCTCGTCCGGTTTGCTGTGCCCGCCTTGGGTGGGCCTCTGCGGTTGGCTGGGCTTTCCCTAAAATGCTGGCGGAGCGGTAGCAGCGATCCAGAAGATGGGCATACCTGCCTGGTCGGGGTCCTGAGGGCCCGTCTGTATCTCAGGCCAATCAAGCTGGAACTGACAGCGTCTCATGAGGGGTCGCTGAGGTGCTAACAAGCTATGTCTCCACAGGACATGGAGGTGACAGCAGAGGAACTTGAATATGTTCTAAATGCTGTGCTGCAGAAAAGTAAGTGCCACACCCATGTGGGGCCCGTGGAGGGGACAGTGACCCTCCAGGCTCTGGCCCCGGCTTCCCAGGGCTGCCTGAAGTGGGACTTCAGATACAGCTGTCGTTTATCCCCCGATTTCAAAAATGGTGCAAGTTAAGGGCAAAAAATTCTGAAAGATGCAGAAAAACCTAATGCCCAAGAGAAAGATCACCAACCCTGACCACCCACAAATCCCGCTGTTAGCCAGTGTGTGGGCACGGTCTCCATTCCAGGACACTTCCCTCACCTCAGAGACCATGTGCCGGCTGGCAGCCCTTCCAATCCCTCCTCCCGGCCCCAGCGCCGCGGCTGTACTCCAGGATCTGCCGATCCTGGACGTTGGCACGAGAGCCTTTCTGCCTGGCTCCCTTCACCCCACTGCGTCTTCCAGGTTCACCCCTGCCGAAGTGTGCCTCTCTGCTCCTGATAGCCAGTGACATTCCCTTGTGTGCTCTGCCCATTGATCTCTTCATTTGTCTGTGATGGCGTTCGGGTAGCCACTAGTTTTGGCCACTAGCTGATGTTGCTGTGGGCTTCATTCCTCCTGCCTCCATGGCAAAGAGAATTTCTGGGGGTAATTCTGCACTTGATGTTTTAAGTGCCCAGTGGTTTTTCAGAGGGACTATTTTACAGGTCCACCAGCAGTGTATCAATGTTCAAGTTCCTCCAACAGTTTAAACCCTGCCTCAGGCTTACCTGTGTGAGCAGGTCACTGGATGTGCTTCCAGAGCACAGTTCCCCGGGGTCGGCATGTGTGGAAGCAGCTGCCGCGAGCAAGGCCCTTCCTTCAGGCACTTATTCTTTTCTTTTTTTGGGAGGGGGGCTGGGGATTGGACTCAGGGCCTCGAGCCTGCGAGGCGAGCACTCTACCAGCTGAGCTATCTCCCAGCCCAGGAATTTATTCCAAGCTTCTGCCCTTAAGTAACCTGATAAAAATCTTCATGGGTGACTTTTCACTTAGAATTCTTAAATTAGAAAAAACGTGATGAAAGAGCAATCGCTGTTTTAGTTTCTGGTCTGGGAGTTTGGGGTGTTATCGTTTGGTTTTGTGTGCTGAGGACTGACCCCTTGGCCTCATGTGGGCTAGGCGAGCGCTTTACCACTGAGCTGCACAGCCCGGCATTCCCATTTGTAAGGTTTTTTTTCCCCATTTATTACAAATTTTCCTTCTACTCTCACCAGTATCATAAGAGTGCCCATAAGGTTGCCGTCCAAGAGGCTGCCTCTGGCCACGCTGGGCTTCAGCAGATGGGACACAGGTCTGACCAAGCGTCAACCAAATGCAGCTTTCACGTGTGATTTCAGGAAAGGACCTCAAGTTCAAGAAGCTGAGCCTGATCTCCTGCAGGAACATCATTTCCCTGATGGACGTATCCTTCCAAGCACATGCTCAAGTCCACAGTGGGCAACTTCCTGTAGCGCTCTTCCGCGGGCGCTGGAGCTGATCAGAACGAGCGGCATGGGACCGTCAGGCACAGGGGGTTTCCGAAGGGACTTGGGACCTCACTGGCATTGGTCCCGCCCAGGGAACAGAAGCGCTGTTTCTGTGCGTCTGAGACTTTGAGGCTCCCAGCCCTTCTCACCCTCCACGTCCCCTCTTCAGAGAGGCACGGTGCAGTCCTCCAAGCCCCTCTGCAGGGCCAGCCCACTGGCCTCCCAGGTGTCCTGAGCTGGGCCCATGAGGAGCCTGGGTTGAAAGGTCAAAGTGCCTTAACCCACGTGGCCAGACCAGCGGCAACGGGAAGCTGGAGTTCAGTGAATTCCGAGTGTTCTGGGACAAGCTGAAGCAGTGGATCGTACGGGACCCGGCAAGCCCCAGCACAGGGCAGGGCGGGCAGAGAGAGGCCGCAGGCCCAGTGGTGCTGGCAGGGGCGAGGGAAGGCACCAGGATGCACTTCCTCCAGACTGAAGGGATGACAGAGGGGCCCTAGGCTGGGATGGCTGCAGGGGGTGGCTGCAGGGGGCACCTGGCCTGGCACAGGCGCCTGGTTCCCTGGGCAGCAAGGCTTACACAGGAGGGTGGGCCCAGCCTTGCCTCCAGCTGCTGCCCAGGCTGCCCTCCACCGCTCAGCTCCCTTCCCGCCCCCACCCTGCAGAACCTGTTCACCGAGTTCGACGTAGACAGGTCCGGCACCATGTCGTCCTACGAGCTGCGGACCGCACTCAGGGCTTCAGGTGAAGACCACTGGGGCATGGGCTGCCGAGGTGGGGCCAGCATGCTGCCGGCTGGGCACTGACCCGCAGCCCTAGCGGGGCCAGCAGCGGGCCTCTGAGCTGAGTGAGCTGCACTTCTCAAGGTCACAGTCCTGAGTAGTGCCCGTGCTTGGTCCCTCACAGGACCCTCCTTTTAAGCCGCCATCAACATGGGCCAGAATTTTTCTCTGGCAGCCAACAGCATGTCCTCTCAGGACCCTTTCTAGGTCCCCACGCCTTTGGGTTAAAACACCCTGAAGATCAGTCTCACACCAGATGCCATGTAGGAATCCTCAGGACAGGTCAGGCCAGAAGTGAGCTCAGACAGAACCAGAGGGGAGGCAGGCACAGGACCCGGCCTGGGGCTCAGACACTGCCCACAGGGAGGGTGCCGCCCCAGGAAGCCTCCTCAAAGGCTGGCCGGACCCTAGGGGTGATGTTGTTGTAAAACCAACCCCAGGAGCTCACTAAGCCCACGGTGTTGGGCAACCTGTAAGCGCCGGCCCCTCCTGGTAGACACCTTCCTGCCCACCCAGTCCAGCCAGGCCCCCATCAGGGAGCCCGCTCCTTGCCAGGCAAAGCGTGGTCCCTAGGCTGGTTCTCCCTGGCCACAGCAGGACACAGAGGTGTGGCCTCCCCTTCCTCCACAGGCTTCCAGCTCAGCAGCCGCCTCCTGCAGCTGATTGTCCTCAGGTACGCCGATGAGGGACTTCAGCTGGACCTGGATGACTTCCTCAACTGCCTGGTCCGGCTGGAGAATGCAAGCCGTGAGTGTCCACCACCCCAGGTCCACCCTGGTGTCTGGTCACCCCCATGAGCACATGCAAACACCCAGCAAGTATGACAAAGAGACCCTGAAGCCCTTGGGAGCTATGAGACATGTGGCCCGTGTGGCTGGGGCAGGTGCAGTGTCGTGGTCAGTTTCCAGGGACCCCTGATTCCCACGTGTTCTATGTCTGTGAGGGACACTGGGCCAAGGCGGGGCTTATGCTCACCACGTCAGGGAAGGTCTCATCTCAGGGCAAGTCCCCACAGCATTCAGAATCAGAGTCTCAGTCCCCGCTTCCCTCCCTCACGGACAGTTACCTCAAAAAAGACTTGTCCCACCAAGAAGGGACAGAGACCAGGCGGAGGTGCCCTTTGAGGCTGCAGTCTATCATACCTACCTCCTTTACGGACTGGCCAGGAAGGGAGGCGTCCTGTGTCCAGGTGCTCACACATGCCATCCAAGCAGAGGCAAAGGGACCGTGTCCCCAGGCACCTCGTGCTGGGCTAAATGCTTCAAAGTCTTGATTTTTGAACCAGAGCCCCAGTTTCCATGTTGCACGGAGCCTTGCAAATCACGTGTCTGGTCCTCCTTGGCATTTGCTAGCTCCCAGGTGGCCTCGCCGGGCCTGGTAAAGCAAGGCTATGTCTCTGTAGTGTGGTCAAAAGCTCTGCAGGCAGGTGGCAGGCTCTGCTTGAATCTTGTCTCTGTGGTCTGCAGGCTCCGGGTGACGGAGAGATGTGGGAGGCTTGGAGCAGTGAGCCGGCTGGCAGCCCTGGATGCCGGTCCAGGTCCCTGGCAGCTCTGGAGAAGGGACCACCTGACAGATGGCCTAGACTCTCAGGGTGGGCAGAGCTGACCTTGGAAATGGGAAATTTGTCCCTCCTCTCCTCTCGGCTGCTCTTCCCCCTTCTGGGCTCACTCAGGCCTGACCCTCCCCACCCGGGACTCCCAGCCTGTTCCCATGGGGCACCAGGGAACAGGCCCCACAGGCTTCCTGGGGCCATTTCACCTTCCTGTCAGACAGCTGCAACCATCCGCTGCCACGTAAAGAGTAAAGCACCCACAGGGTGCTTCTCAAACCCCTGTGGGAGCTTAAACAGACCCAGACGTTGGCCTGGGCTCCACCCCCGGCGCCACGGAGCTGGAGGGAAGGTTGTCGGGAGCGGGCTGTAGTTTCCAGCTGAGGAGTCGCAGGCGGCACACGTCAGGTCTGCACACTGCCAGGTGTGGCCTGCACTCAACACAGCCTGACACTTGTCACCTGCCAATTGCCCCCAGGTCCCTAGCACATCCTTCCCCCCAAGTGGGTTGCTCACAGATCTCAGACCCGCCCTCCCCTCTGTGGATGTGCAGTCACCAGATTTGGCTTTGGCATGATGGCCATGCCACTTGTCCACCTGATGAGATTCTCAGTGACCCTTGACCTCACCCAGGGCGGGTCCATGGTGAAATCCCTGGTGGCCTCCTGGCTGTTCTTGGTGGCCCCAGGATCTGGACAAGGGCCACTTGCTGCACTTGGTTGTTGGCTCTCCTGGCTCCTTCCGCTCTGCGGCAGCGGCAGGTCCCTCTGCCCCGTCCTGTGGTGACCCTCAGGTGGAGTGGTCGGCTCCACCTCTTCCCACAGAGGGAGGCTGAGGCCCAGGGACACATGTGATGGCCCCACCAGCTCAGCCTGGCTCTCTCTGCTGCTCCTGCTGCCCTGCCCTGTGGCAGCTCCCACCGCCCCACCCCAAGGGACTCAGCTACAGAACAGCTTTCAGACTTGGGCAGAACCTCCTGTGCAGACACTGGTTTCCTGGGGTCATGGATTTCAAGGGATCTGCGACCCCAAAGCTTAGGACAGGGAGATGCTTTGGACCCAGGAGCTGGCCAGCAGCTGGCATAGGGTAGAGGCCAGCGCTGTCCACTCCTGGAGTCCTGCCTGCTGTGCCAGAGACCACTGACTCCCACCAGGGGGAGCAGCTCCCCACAGGCAGCCGGGCTGGCTCCGCGGTTGGGAGACCCCGAAGGGACCATGTCCACGGTGCTCCTCTCTCCCAGCAGGGGTGTTCCAGGCCCTCCGCGTGAAGAACCAGGACTTCATCCATCTCAACATAAACGAGGTACGAGCCAGCCTTCTGCCCAGGGCCCTGAAGAGCGCATCTCTTGTGAGGCCTGCTGTCCTCTGTGGGGCCACAATAAGGCATGCCCAATGGTTCCAAGCCACCCTCCACTGGGCTCACAAGGTCACTTAAGGTGAAATCAACTGTGGAGTACTCGTGGCAACCCCATTCTGCAGAGGCGGAACGGTCTAGGGATGGGTCGCCCCGCCGCTAGCAGCCCTCCCTGTCTCCTGTCCCTGGGCTCCTGCCTGCCTGCTCCCAGCTTCCCCTCCACGCCCCTGCCCAGGTGGCCCTGTGACTGCCATGACCTGCATGTCTGTGTGCTGCTCGAACCTCAGACCTGAGAAATACGGGGCTTTGGCCCAGGTAGGCACCCCAGTGAGGATGCTGGGCCAGGAGAGCAGGGCCCGCTCCAAGGCTCGGAGGGGCCCTGGGGGTTCAGTGCACCTCCCAGAGGGACCTTCCCAGCCGCGCTGCTGCAGTGTGGGGGGCCAGCCTCGCCCAGGGAAGCAGGTTGGAAACACAGAGCCCCAGGCCCTGCCCAGACCGATGCTGCCAAAGGGGAAGCTGCCCCGGCTGTGTGTCCTGGTGTCACGTGTGTCCCTGGCCCTGCTGCCCCGGCTGCGGGGCCTGGTGAGGCTGTCCCCCTCGCGGGACAGCACCTTCTGCCACCCCATTGCGCGCTCCGTGCTGGACAGGAGCTCACCCTCAGAGTCTCGGGCCTCGGAGAGCTTGAAGTGCTGAGGGCTCGTTTGTTTTCCTGTAAAATGTTTTCAGGTTTGGCAGAGTTCCGAGTTTGCAGGCAGAATGACCAGGTGGTGGAGCCCCTGCATAAGCAAACGGGTGTCCTGGGGCGGGGAGGGACTGGGGACGGGCCCTCATCTCTGCTCTTCACTTCCAGTTCATCAACTTGACCATGAACATTTGAGGCGGCCCTGGTGGTGCTGCACCTGCCCAGCGTCAGCTCTTGGACCGTGAACTGCTGAGCTGCCCTGGTGGACGGTCTCGCCCGGGGCTCTCTCCTGCCTGCCCCGCACCCCACTACCTTGCAGAGCGAAGCCTCTGCTGCTCTCTCTGACTTTGTGCTGCTGCTTCATTAAGATCACTGCCCTCCAGAGCCGCGCCTCTGTGGCCTGGGTCAGGCTTGCTGGCATCTGCTCCTCCACGTCCCCTCCTCCCACTCCCAGGACGCCCTGGCACCCAGAGCCCTGGCTCCAGGGCGCCAGCACCGTGCCCGGACACCCTGGCAGGCAGGGTTGTCTAGGTGTGTGGATGCCTCTCGAGGGAAGCGCGGCTGTGGCCTCGTTTTCTGTATGGCCGGTGCCTCCCTCAAGGGTGACGCCAGCTCACCCCACTCAGACCATGGCGGGTCCTTGTGGAGATGGCCCCCTTGCTGGGCGTGCTGTGAGACACTGTCCGTGCAGAAGCTCTCCGTGCCCAAAGCTTGGGGGCTGCAAAAGTTGGTGGCTAGGTTATTTCTTCCGAGTCCCATCCTAGTGGGACTCAGTCCTTCCTCCCCACCACAGACAACGGAGCCTGGCTGTGGCTCCCAACACGGGAGGGGACCCCAGTGCCCTGGGAGGTAGCAGAGTGAGTTAGTGACTTAAGGAACACAAGGCCACTTCCTCAACGGTGCACTGGGCAGAGGAGGTGTAAGGCCAGGCGTCAGGTGGGCCGAGAGGGAAGGGGAGAGCACAAGATCAGGTGGGGGCGGGGCTCCGGCTGTGACGAGAGGTGCCAGAACCAACAGGAGCAAAGTGGACGTGATCAAAGGAGAAAGGGACAACTTCATGACAGCTAGAGAGTTGGATCCCCACTCTTGGTTTTTTGTTGGTTGGTTGGTCGGTACCAGGGATGGAACCTGGGGCACTTAACTACTGAGCCACGTCCCCAGCCTTTTCATTTTTTATTTGGAGACAGCGTATCATTAGGTTGCTTGGGGCCTCGCTGAGTTGCTGAGGCTGGCTTTGAACTGCACTGATCCTCCTGCCTCAGCCTCCTGAGTCTCTGGGACTACAGGGGTGGCCAACTCCACCCTTAATTATTAACAGAACATTGGACAGAAAGTCAGCGGGACGCAGAAGATCTCACCAGCCCACCAACCACTCGCCCTGAGGCGGTAGAGCACCTGCCCCCAGGCAATGAGCACACGCTTTCAAGAGCACAGGGCTTCTCCAGTGAGGCCCAGAACTATACACTCTAGGCCTCAAGCTAGGTGTGATGTATTTAAAAGAATTTAGATCATCCGGAATACATCCCCAACCACTGAATTCAATTAGAAATAGAAAAGAAATTTCTAAAGATCCATGAGCTGAAGGGGGAAAAAAAATCACAATGAAGACTGGAAACATTTTGAACTAAACAGAACAAAAATATAACACATCAAATTTAATAGGACAGGACTGGAGTAGGACTCAGAGTAACAGAAAGTCCTCAAACCAACAGCATAGGCTTCCATCTTGAGAGAGAGGGGGAGATTAAACCCAAGAGAGCGAAAGGAACAGACATGAGGTCAGAGCAGAAATCAACTAGAAACCAGAACACAATGGGCAGGCTGGGCTGGGCTCAGTGGTAGAGGCTTGCTTGGCACGTGTGAGGCACTGGGTTCGATCCTTAGCACCACATAAAGATAAATAAAATAAAGGCCCATTTTTAACCAAAAATGTTCTTAAAAAATGGAACACAACAGAAAAAAATCAAGGAAATAAAATTTGTTCTTTGAAAAGATCAATAAAATTGATGAATTTTTAATTAAACGAACCAAGAAAAAAAGAGAAGACACAAATTAACCAAGTCAGGAACGTGTGAGGGGCATCATGCTGATGGGGGAGAAGGTAAGTGAACGTTAGAAGCAGCTTTGTGCACCAGTGAGGCAGCTCGGAAAACAGAACGTCCCTGGAGAGGAACACGTCACCAAACTGACTTGAGGAGTCGGAACCCGGAATAGACCTACACAATAAGGAACCGGAAGTCACAGTTTTAACATTCCCGTGAAGAAAAGCCCGGGCCTGGAACCCTTCCCTGGCCAATTCTGTGACATTCAAAGGAAAAGTAACACCGCACTTGCTCGACTCCTTCAGAACGTGAAGGCAGAGGGACGACCGTCCAGCCCATTCCAGAAGGGCAGCACTGCCCTGGCGAAGCTGAGGACCAACAAGAGACCGCAGGCCAGGGGCTGGGCTCAGTGGTAGAGGCTTGCCTGGCACGTGTGAGGCACTGGGTTTGATCCTCAGCACCACATAAAATAAAGGCATTGTGCCCACCTACAACTAAAAGAAAAAATTAAAAAAAGAGAATGTGCTTTGGCTTAAGAACAAACACACAGACAAGTTAACAGAATAGAAATCCACACACTTACACTGCAGTCAGTCAACTGTTTACCAAGTCGCTTTCCAGTGGAGGGAAAGAGTCTTTCTACAAATGACGTTGGAACAATCGGATAGCCAGGTACCCAGAGGCAAAACCTGAAAAGACTGTGTTAGTCAACTTGTTTTTCACTGTGACCCAAGTACTTGACAAGAACAGCCTAAAGGAGGAAAGCTTTGTTGGGGGCTCACAGCCTCAGAGGTTTAATCCATAGACAGCTCCTCCATTGGTCTGGGCCCAAGTGAGGCAGAACATCATGGGGGAAGGGCCCAGCGGAGGAGAGATGTCAGCTCATGGTGGGGTCAGGAAGCAGAGAGAGGGAAGGGGAAGGGGCCACAGGGCAGAGGCACCTTCCAGGCACGCTCCCAGTGACCTACCTCCTCTGAACATTCCTGCACTAACAGGAGATGTGGGTTCACCTCACATCGAAACCATAACAAAGACTGAATTTATCTCACAAATACATAATCAACTCAAAATGTGTCGTACTTGAATGTAAGAACTAAAACTATCCATTTTCTGCAACAAAATATAGGAGTAGGCTCTCGTGACCTTGGATTAGGCAATGATTTCTTGGATTAGGCAAAAGCACGGCTCATTTATAGAAGAAAAATATGTCAAATCAGACTTCACTGAAATTTAAAATATTTGCTTTTGCTGCTTAAAAACTCTTTATTATAAAAGTAAAAGGAAAGCCACAGAATGGAAGGAAATAGCCACAAATCATGTCTGATGAATTATTTGGATCCAGAATACCTTAGAACTGTAGTCAGTAAGATGACAAACCATTCGATTTTTTAAATGGGCAAAGATTCCAAAAGATATTTCTCCAAAGAAGATCCACAGATGGCTAGTAAGCCCATGAAAGATGCTGACCATCACGTAACTAGAGAAGTGTACCCTCCTGTGCTGGAACCCCCAGATTCCCTACAGACGGCCAGCGCCGCCATGACGGGGCTGGGAGTGTGCGGGCAGGGATGTGCAGCAGTGAGCCCACCTCCAGTGCCAAGGGACGGAAATGTTGGGAATGCAGCCTGTGGTCCCTACAGTGAGGCACACAGAGATCAGCAGCCCCACCTCCAGACCATCTTCCCTGGAGGAATGGACTACGCAGCCTCATGAAGCACCAACCGAAAGCAGCCCGTGGGCCCGGAGTGAACGGATAAACAGAGCTACTTCCACGGAATCAAATCACAGCCAAGAAAACGGCCACAGAGACATGCTCACCCCGTTTGCATAAGGCTTCCAGAAAGACAGACCATCGGAGACTAAAAAGCGACAGCTGACCAAGGACACCAGGAGGAACTTCCTGAAGTTCTTTAGAGACAGGGCCTCACCAGCTGCCCAGCTGGCCTCTCGTTGCTCTGCCCCGGCCTCCCGAGTGGCTAGGCATGGCGCTGGGGAACTTTTTAGGGTGGGAGGTGTCCTGCGGTGTGCAGTGTGATGGTAGCACAAGCTCGTGGGTCTACGGGAGCACTTGTAGATGTGCAATGGGCGTGTCTGTGAACCCGGCACGGACAGAGCTGTAAAGAGTGCGTGTCTACCAGACAGGACGCAGAGGTGAGAAAACAGGCAAGTAACGTCGGACCCACCAACGTTCTCCTGCACAAATGGTTTGTCACACCAGTCAAAGTGAAATCCGAGTTTGAGGGGTATTTCAGTGTTGAGGGTGGGGGTGGCTGCCGCCCTCTTCTGCGGGACAGGAGGGCTTTCTCCGGGCAGCAGCCCAGCAGCCCGGCAACGGGCAGAGTCAACTGGGCCTGGCCTCCGTCAGCTGCTCCACCGCTCGTTTCCAGCGTTTCCATGGCAGACACCCGCTGCGCTGGGTGAAGCTCGTTCGCTCCCAGAGTCCAGCTCAGGGGGACGTCCACCGTGTTTGGCAGCCACGTGGACTGCTGAGCCCTGTGTTCAGTGGGTCTAGGCCCTGTTGCCATCTGGACCTCAGAGGGGACATCTCGAGTCCTGAATCGAGAGTGGTTTCGTTTTACTTTAATGCCCTCCTTCTTGTGGCCTAACATTTCCAGCACACTGCCATCGTCAACACAAAACGAGCGCTCTCGAATGTCCTCACCGCTGCCTTGTCACCGTGCTTGACACCGTGCTCCTTCTGACGTGACCCGACACATCTGGAACACCTGGGCTCTGCGTCAGGAGCACGGGGTGCTGACAGTGCTTCCCCACGGAGGCACCGGTGGTGACCCGGGCAGAAGGAAATTCCAGGAGCCGCTGGGTAACCTCGAGACCGTCTTACCTGTGCCGTCTGCAGCTCCGCAAAACAGACTCTTAAACCCCACGCGGAGGCCGGAGGGGCTGGTAAAGTGGCCGAGGAAGGAAGCGCAGGCTGCTATAGCCGCTGCACGGGTGACGCTGGGCAGGTGGAGGGGGGTCTCCCCAAGACCAGCCTGAGCAGTGAGACTATGTGGATCCCACTGTCTCCCTCTGCCTACTTCTGAAGCTGGGCAGAAGCCCGAGGCTCCAGGAGAGGCCCAGAGCGGGGGACCTGCCGGCTCAGCACAGGAGCAGCCGTTGACACCTGGGGTCTTAACCTTACAGGGCTCACGCTGTACAACTGATGATCCACTGAAACTCACAGCCCTCGACACATGGTGACCTTGCAGCCTCAGCAAAGGATACATGCAACACAACGAGGCGAATTCCCTAAGCAGAGCCAGGACAGGGCCGCCTGTGGCCCCGGGAAGGGCAGTGGCCCTCCAGCTGCCCACCAGGCCCCAGACACCACTGTCCCAGCATCTCTCCAGCAAGGCAGAAGCTCCATCCCCGCCGTGGTCACATCCAAAGAGATGCAGCTTCTTAGGCGCCAGGAATTGGTCTGTAATAGCCGTTTGATGTCCTGGTCTCCTAATCTTTCACCTGCATCCGCCAGGTCTGTTTCAGTCGATTGATTTTTCCCTCCACCATGGCTCTGTGTTCCTGCTTCTCTGCACGATCAGGTGTTTTTTTGTTGATTGCCAGACATCATGGGTCTTGCCTGGCTTGCTAGATAACTTGTATTCTATAAATATTCTTGAGCTTTGTCCAGGGAGGCAGCTCAGCTATTTGAGGCAGTTCGATCCTTCTGAGTCCTTCTTTTAGGTCTTGTTGGGTGGAAACAGCCACTTCTAGTTTAGGGCTAATTTCCCCCACTTCTGGGCTCACCCAGAAAACCCAGGAAACCTGGCCGTTTTAAGGTATGTAGACTTGATTACAACTACAAAATCCCTTTGCTCAGGGGACACTGACACTTTGCTGGGGCATGCACATCCTCGGGGATTATTCTTGGGCCAAACACAGGTCACTCTCTGGTCCCCAAAACTTGTGTCTGTCTCACTCAAAAAGATCCAGTGCCTGATGCCTGGCGCCGGCGCATACTGCCGCATCACCAAGACTTGGCCCAGGTCCTGAGCTGGGACCCGCTCTGCTCAGCTCAGCGACACTGAGCTGGGGAGGCCGTGAGCACCCTCCACTGCAGCAGATGGGTGGTGTGGACAGGAGGCAGGCAGGCAAAGGGCCCCTCCGGTCTCCCCTCCTACAGGCCTCACAGGAGCAGCTGACCAGGCAGAGTGGGCTCTGCAGAGAACCTGCTGGACCAGAGCAAGGCTCTGAGTGTGAGTGTGGACTCCCCTGCCAGCTGGGCCTCCACTCTGGACCTCCAAGTTCAGACCAGCGGTGTCTAAACCAGCAGGCGCCCGTGGCGTCTGTTTAGCAGAGCCTCAGTCCTGGTGGGTTCCCCACCCGGGTCCCACGCATGCTTCCCCACCCTCACCTACTCTGAGCGGTTTCCACCCCGCTCTATTCTGTGACTGTAAATTCTCACTTTGCTACTTTGTCTTACCCAGAGTTGAGCCAAATCTCTCTCCCTGTTATGGCTCCTGAACGTCCCCAAGGCTCCTGTGCTGAAGGCTCAGTCCTCAGGGCAGCAGTGTCCCAGGGTGGGGTTTGGGAGGCCATGGGGTCATGAGGGCTCTGGCCTCGCCTCTGAATTGATCCCTTCGTGGACACAGTCCAGTGGACTCCTGCGAGGTGTGGAGAGCTCAGGAGGTGGGTCGCTGCTCCGGCCCCGCTCCCTGCCACAAGGCTCTGCCTCACGCGGGCCAAAGCCACGGAGCCGGCTGACCCTGACTGCAGGTCTGACACTGCGGCACAGCGCCTTCCTCCTGCACGCTGCTCTTCTCGGGTTCCGTCACCGCAGGGGACGCTCCCCCACCCTGCGCACCCCCGCTGTGCTCCCCATGCCCAGGTGGTGGTCCTGAGCCGTCGCCAGGCCGTGCTTCCTGAGTGTCCTGCAGACTCTTCCTGACGTGGCCCTCACCTCGCACGCCCACCCCAGGCACTTCGGCCACGCCAGACTCTCCAGAGCTGTCTCTGCACAGCCTCCTGCGGCCCCTGCCCCTGAGTCACTGGCCTCCAGTGTCCAGACTACCAATTTCCCCAAGCAAACCGAACCACAGGCACACATGGCCAACGCGTTTCTATTTCCATGGTGCTGAAGGAACTGTGCAGAGACCTGTGGCGGCACGCCCGTGTTTTGGAGGTCGGTGTGGTCGCCGGTATGAAACCCCACAGAAGGACGCCCAGACAGAGGCAGCCCGTGTCAACTGAACCATGGAAGCTGAATGTGCCTCCTGAAGACAAGCCAGCACCAGATGAAGGAGGGCCTGCTCCGGAAAGAGCCGGCAGAGGCCAGAGGTTGCCCCTTCCTCCTCTAAGCCGAGGGCAGAGCAGAGAGCGAGGCCGGCTCCCCAGGCCCTCCGCTGCGGGCGTGGCGCTGGCCCCGTGCTCACTCCTCAAGAGCAGAGAAGCACAGAGCACTGGTCTCAGCCTCTGCCTCCCGCCCTCGGCTCTTAGGTCTCCAGACCCTGCGAGCTCAGGCTGATGGGCCCTGACCGGGACAGGAACCAGTCTGTGTCTCACTCTACCAGGCCAGGCGGGAGGACACAGTGGTGTCTCCATCGCCCCCCAGAGTAAGAGCTGTGGCCAGGCTTGGTGGGGAAGACACATGACCCGGGGACAGGGTGTGACGGTCCATGTGAACTGTCGGCCTGATTGGATTGACAGACACCACGGTTAAGAGGCTCTGGGTGTGTCCGTGGGGGCGTGTCCAGGAATGACTGGCATGTGGGCAGCACCACCCAGCAGGATGGAACAAAAGCTGGAAGAACAAGGAAGCAGGTGCAAACGCAGCTCGGCTCTTCCAGAACAGGTTCTTGATGGCTGCCTCCATCGTCTGAGGATACCAGACTCTCGCTTCTTCACTCTTCCAGAGCAGACTCTGCCAGTGATTCTCCAGGGAGTCTCCAGAAGCCTTGGTCTCAGGCTAGGGTAGCACAGTTGATCCTTCTTGTTCTGGGGCTTCCGCCTCTTGGATGGTGCAGCTGCTGGTTCTTCCACCTCTCCAGCTGCAGACGGCCACTGTGGACTAACCAGCTTCTGGTCATGTAAGCCAATCTAATAAATCCCCTCTTTATAATCATACTTCCTGTTGATTCTGCTCCTCCGGAGAACCCTGACTAACACACAGGGGAACACTACTAAGCTAACAGGAAGCTGGGGAGGGAACCCAACGAGGTCCCTGTGGAATGTCAATGTGAATCTGTCACCTTAGGAAATGGGATTCGAGTCTGGTGATTTGAACCTAGATGGTACCAGTTCAGATAAGTCAATTTAAAGTCAAGCTTTCAGCTAGGGGTGGTGGCAATGCCTGTCATCCCAACTATTCGAAAGACTGAGGCAGGCGGATGGAACGTTAAAGTCAGCCTCAGCAACTTAGCAAGACCTTATCTCCAAATAAAACACAAGGAGCCGGTGCCGTAGCTCAGGGGTAGAGCACTTTGCCAGCATGCATGAGGCCCTGCGTTCCATCTCCAGTACCTCAAATAAAAAAGGAGGTGGGGGTCAGGCTTTCCCAAGAAATTGAGTGTAAAGAGAATACCCAAGGGATGGAGGCTTAAAGGAGCTGGAAGGTAGGACTCAGAAGCAAGGAGACACCTTGGAAATGCAAGACAAATGTGCTGCTAGAGAGGGAGGCGGGTCCACACCGCCCAGGGCTGGCTGGGCGAGGGCAGGGGCTCCCAAGCCCTGAGCCAAGCTGAGCTTTCCCACAAGCTTCCAGAGCAGAAACGCAGCCCCGAACCAGCTCTCAGCCCCGACTTCCTGCACTGCAGAGTCTTCCAGAAGGCACTTGACCTCCAAGTCTGCAGGAAAGGAATCCTGAAGAGGTCATGGACAGAGAGCTGGGTGGCCAGTAGTGAAGGCCTGGAGAGCAGCTGGGTCTGCAGCAGACTGGAGTCACCCCACTGGAAGCTGCTGAGTGGGGCAGAGCAGGAGGGCAGACAAGGCCCCTGCCTGTGGGAACTGGAGCTGGCGGGTGAGAAAGAGGCCCTGCCTCACGGGTGGGACACGGCCTGCCTCTAGGTGGACTTGCGGCTCGAGACTCCCTCTTCACCGGCCTGCGCCTGGGGCCCCAGTCCTCTTTGGAGGACCTCCCTTTTTACTCGGGGACACGCTGGCCGTGGGACACAGCTGGAGCCTGGGGTAGGCACATGCTTGGCTTGCCCCCCTGGTTCTCAGCCGCCACCTCGAGAACTTGCTTGTGCAGGGGGCCCACCTGCTGAAGGCAGGGACACTGGCAGTCACCTGATGCCCAGTGCCAGCCGACCACAGACCTGGGCTTCAGTCCCAGGTGCAGGTCCTGCTGAGGTCCCATCGCTGACCAGACAAGGTGCAGCATAACCGCCTCTGGCTCTGAGCCACGGGGTGCCAGTGGGGGCTCCTGGGGGCTCTGGGGCAACAGGCAGCAGATGCACTATTTGAATAGGAAAAGGGGCTCCCCAGGGTGGTGATCATGGCAAATGGGGGGAAAGCAGAAGGGATCCCAGGCTATACAAGGAGAGCAGCAGGCGGGCGGGAGGGCAAGGGCCCTTCAGCAGCGGGGGGCAGCTCTTGGCCAGGGGGTACTGAGGAAGGCCTGTCACTTGCCTGGCTTCCACCCACAGGACAGCTGGTGCAGCTGGCTGTGAGGTAGCTCAGGGGCGGCCAGAGCGTTGACCATGAGGCCCGTGGGCGCCAGATAGGCCTCCCCATCCATCCCCTGCCAGTGATGGCTCGAGGCAGCAGACCATTTAAGGGGCAGGGAGCTACAGGAAAGTGCAAACCTGCACCCCCAGGAAAGGCTGGGCGGGTCCCGAGGAGCCGCTGCGGGGATGGTGGGTGACCATGGCTGGACTCGCGTCCTGGGCGAGGTCTGCCAGCCTGGGGCTCCCATGTCACACCACCACCTCTGCAGAGTCCACCTCCAGACTCTGGAGACACCTGCAGCTGGAGGGTCGGAGAGACTTGGACAAGAGAAGCATACGCTGTCCCACTCTCTGAATGGCTGTCTGGGAGGCTGAATTCCCAGGCGCCAAGCAGCCCGCCATGAGCTTCTAACCTGGCCGGAGGGCAGCAGGGAAAGGAAGGGTTAGAGGGAACCGAGGCGGCCGTCCACGGGCTTCCAGGATGGTGACACTGCAGCTCGCCAGACCCACCCAGAACCAGATGCCCGGCAGTGCTCTCCCCAGTGACACCTGGCTCTGTGGACAAGGAGCCCAAGGACATGGTGCTGAGGAGGCAGACGGCCCAATCACTCAGGAGCATACGGCAACACGGACAGCACACTCCCTGCCACGCCAGGGAGCAGACTCATAGGGCCAGCAGACCCTCCTGGTCTGCTCCCCTCCTGGTCACTCGGCCAGGGCAGCCGGGACAGACACATCGAGGCCTGAGAGGCCTGTGGTCTACAGCCTAGCCAGGCCCTCAGCATGCCCTGCAGAGAGAGGGAGTCGAGCCCTTTGAGAACCGGGTCCTTTGGTCTGGACAGAGCAGACAGGCCAGCGTGGCTCCCGCAGCCCTGGCACTGCCACGGGAACCCGTCCCCTGCGTGCGAGCCGTGGAGGAAGCTGTTGCTGGTGGTCTGCCGGCAGGACTGGACTTCAGTGCCCCCACCTCCCAGCCGCCTTTCTCGGCGCTGTCCCCGTCTGCGTGGCTTGCCTGCCGTGGAGAACAGGAGTCTCCCCGTGCCTCCTGTTAGAACCTCGGTCTCAAGCCCAGCCTGGCCTCCGAAGCCCATTCACGGTGTGGAGTCCCTGGAGGGCAGCTGGGGTCAGCCAGCCTGATGTGGCAGGCTTGTCTGGCAGGTAGAGAGGGAGGGCAGCAGGATGCATGCTCCAGGTCTCAGTGTGGCCAGGTCCCTGGGTCCCAAGGAAATCCCGAAGTGAAGAGTCAGGCATTTTCCAGAATGCAGCCTGAGCTAAACTAAAGGGCAGGGTCATGAAGTCACTGAACTCACGGGGAACGGTCAAGAAACCTTATCTTTCCCCTGGCTGCTGACTTGGACTCTGCAGACCAGCTTCGTCATCTCTTCTCTCTGGATGTAACCCGTCTCCTAAGGCCTGGCTAGGGGCAGTGACTTGCATGCTGACATCAATGTCCAGCACAGGCCAAGCCGCTCCTGAATGTCCCCTGAGCCAGGGGAAGCCTACACACCTTCCAGGCAGTGGAAGCGGGGGCCACGGCCCCAACAGCCCCCACCACTGCTGGGCAGGAGTCACCAGAGCAGCATGTCAGCTACCAGGCCATCAGGACAGACACCCACCATGCTGGCCACTACTCCAGGGGCTGCCAGAGCCCCCCAGAAGCCCGTGTGATGGTGGACACGCAGGCCAAGGGGCTTTTCCCTGGTCCCTTCAACCTGGCTTTGTGATGTGGCATGATCATTAAGACGCCAGAGAGCAGAGAATGCTGTTCCTGAAGATTTCCATCAACGCTGAAGCCTGAACCTTCAGAAATAGCTGCACGAGTCACCCACCAGAGTCAGGTTTCAGGCAGAGAGCAGTCTGCTGAGCAAGGCCCACAGGCTCAGAGGGGCAGAGTCCTGGACATGGACCTGTGTCCACCTGCACCTGCTGCAGACCACAGCTTCATTGCAGAGACACCACGACTCTCCGAGCTGTTGATGAAGAGGTTTCAAGGATTTAGGGGCAGGAGGCTGGCTCCGAGAGTCCAGCTGTGGCCCTCTGACTGTGCTCGGTCTGAATCCCGAGTGTCCCGCTTTACTCCTGTGACAGGCTGACAGATCTGGCTCCATGAGAATGTTCTAACCCAGACTCTGAGGGAAATGACTGGACAGACTCCATTTTGCTCTGAGACTCCATGTTACGTAGGAAATAAGCTTCTCCCATGGGAACACCCCGCCTCTGTGCCCATCATCAGTTACTTAGTGTGACATGTTTAACAATACAGTATGACAATTCCTATGTAAAGAAAAATTGCTCTCTTTTGATCCCTATTGCTCCTAAACTATGTACCATGTGAACAGTATTGTGTGGGTGTTAGTAACCGTTCTTTAGTTTGTACCTAGGTGAGGGTCATTCTGACCCACTTCCCCCTCCGTCGATGATCTCATGATGTTAGTTTGTAATTTTGAATCATAGCAACAGACACCTTGCAGGAGTGGGCTGCAGAGAGATGTCTGCAAGGTGGCCCAGGAGAAGGCAGACAACCGGGCCGCCAAGGAGCAGAATGGAAGCACGCAGAAAAGGGCTTCACGCCTAGAGAGGGAAGGACCACGGCATCGGAGACAGGCGAGGACCTGGAGGGAATGTGACCAGCTGTGCAGAAGCCTTGGGGCACCAGGTGCCTCCTGCCACCGTGGGACTGCCTATCCGACAAGCCAGCTGTCTATGCAGCACTTGCTGTGTGCTTGGTGTGTTGGCGGCTGCCGGATCAGCCCTCGGCCCGGTGAGGGCCCTGTCCTTGAAGGAAGGAGCCCCGCACCTCGCCCAGCTCCCTCTGGTCCTTGCTCACCCCGGAGCTGAAACAGGAGGAAGCATCCTGAGCTGAAGACCAGAGATCCCGTGCTGGTAATCCTGTGGGTCAGGAGGCACGAGGGCCAAGTGTGGGTGGACACAGGCGTGCCAGGCCTGTGGGGTGCAGCTCTGGGATTTGGGCTGCCTCTCCCCTCCTCCATGACACCCTGCTCAGGGACGCTGGAGCTGCCTCAGGTGTGGGATGCAGCTGTCTCCTGGACGGCTCCACCCAGATCCCTCTCCAGCAGGTCTGCATGGTCCTGCTGGCCTTGAGCAGGTGTGGGAGAGAGAAGTGACTGCACCCAGGAGACTTCTGCTCTCTGGCAAAAGAAAATGGGTCTACCCTGTGGTTAGGAGACATGTCATCCACACATTCAGTCTCCAAGGAGGCCCTGGGCCTGGTGGCCAGCCCCAACCCCACTGTTACCAGCCCTTGGACTCCTTTCTTGCCTCTGCACCTGCTCCCCCACCCTGGAGGCTGCTCTTTGCCCCGCCATGTGGTCGGATGCCTTGAATGCATGGTCAGCCTCTCCTGCTTCTTCCACAGGAAAACAACCATGGGCCCCACCTTCCCGGGCCCCTTGCCCCCAGGGACGGCCTGGTGGACTCGGTGCACAGGCGACTGGGAAGAAGAGCTGCCACTGGTGTAAACCCGCTGGGCGACCCAGCGCCTGTGCTCCTGAGCTCGGCATCTATCCTGGCTCACTGCCCCCAAGGGCCCCACTGGACCACAGGCAGACCTGCCCTTTCCAGGGGTCCTTTCCGTCACATCGATATGACAGCTCACTGGAGCAGTGGGTTGGCAGGAGCAAGTCCCCCGAGGCGAGCGGTAGAACCCAACAGGAGAGGGTGGACTCGGTCCAGGAGCCCTGGGCCCTGGGCCCTGGCTGGAAAGGCTGGTCCTCTGACCAGGAGAAGTGTGGGCCCGTTCCCCCGAGTGAGAAGCACCCTCTGGACCACCTGCCGCGGAATGCTTGGTCTGTCCCACCAGAGCAGAATGAAGCTGGCAGGCGGGGATCATCTCCCCAAAGCTTCCTGCTCATAGTGCCAGGTCAGCCGGAAGGGCTTGGCCTTCTGTCCACAAGCCTCACACTGACCAGCGCACACCTTGACCCTGGCACGGAGCTGTGCCCAAGTCTGGCGGAGGAGTGCAGGGAAGGCCGGTGCAAGTGGACGGAGCTCACTGCGGCACGGCCCCTGAGACCAGGCAAGCCACACCTGTGGTCTTCGTCCTCAGATGGACGGATTTTAAAGAAATAAGCAAAGCTGATCTTAACAGATTTTGTTTTATTTAACCAAATGTATCCAAAATATCACTTCGACACGTGACCAACAGTGAGACCATCCATGTGTGCTGTGGTCTTCAACTCCCTGTGCGTCTCCCGCTGCCAGCACTTCCCGTCTGTCCCAAGCTCAGTGGCCACGTGGGGCCGAGCTGGGCAGGCAGGACCAGAACCTCCTGGGGGCTGCTCCTGTCCTGCAAGATCACACGGGGACCCCAGCACACTGCCCGGGGCTTCAGGGTCCCCCAGGGAACACAAGCCTGATGCAGAGCCTCAGGCGGGAGATGGCACTCAGACGCGGGAGGTCAGCCTAGCCCCGCTCCGCCCCTGGCAGGGGATGCGGCTGGAGGAAGGCCGCCAAGCTGCCAGCCCCGGGCATCGTCACTGGCTCCCTCTGGTCACCAACACCTTCAACACCCTCTCTGCTGGCTCTGAGACCACGGCCTCTGCTCAGTCGGGCTGCATGTTCCCACTTGTCCTTCAGCAGGACGGTCTGGCACCGCTCTGCCTCCCAGCCTGGCCCCGAGGCCCCCGAGGCCACCCCACCCAGCGCGGGCTGCGGCCTTTCCAACCTGGTCTTCAGCCACACAGAACCCCCTCCCCAGCTCTGAGGACCCCTGACCCCATTATGGTGCCACCCACACCTGACTCTGATCCCACTGCAAGGCTGTTTGTTCTCTGCCCCTACCAGACCTCGTGGCCCACGGCTCCCCGGTTAGTGCCCCCGCCCTTGGCTCCTTCCGTGAGCTGCTCACAGCCTAAGCTTGTCAAATGCGCAATGCTCACCTGGAACGCTGAGTCTGTATCCTTAGCTTGCGCCGGCTCCTGGAAGTCCTGTATTTTTGGTCGCCATGGTACTTTTTGATTGATGCCAATCATGGGCTGAATTCCGTGCCCCACCCCCAAATTCATGTTGAAGCCCTAACTTCTGGGATCTGACTGCCACTGCAGAGATGGGCCTTTGAAGGCAGTTAAGGTGTATGGTTAGGGTCCCTAATCCAGCGACTGGTGTCCTTGCACACACAGAGGGACATCCAGCTGCGAGGACACAGCGAGAGGAGAGTGTCTGCAAGCCAGGAGAAGGCTGGGGATCAGGCCGGGACACCCTGAGCTTGGACCCCGGCCTCCGGACTGGGACAGAACAGACTGCCGTCTGAGCTGGGCCATGCTGCTTTGTGGCGAACCACACCCTGCTCCTGGTTTGGCAAGTGCATCTCCCCAGGACTGCTTGCTTTGTGCCTGAGTTGGGGTGGACGCAGAACCACGGGTCTCTGAGGGGCTCCCTCTCAGTGTCAGGCACCTGGGGAGCTCACCAGGAATCCCCCCACTCCCCTCAGAGGGCAGCACCATCCCTGGGGTGTGGTCTCCTCCCTGGCTGTGCACGCTGGACACGCCAGGCGTGGTCTCTGCTCCCCGCACAGAAACACGTGCTGAGCACCCTAACACCCCAGTCGAGCAACCCTGAGCCCCAAACCCAAGAGCCTCGCAGGAGGCCTGGTGGCCGTGGGAACGGGCCCAGGTGGCTCGGGCAGCACTGCACCGCACACAGGTGGTGACTCCTGAAGCCCGTGCTCCAGAGGCAGTGCACGGCCTGTCCCTGAGGCCCGCAGAGGCCTGCGCCCCCACCGACACCTTCCTACCCATGTCAACTCCAAGGCTGACTGACGGAGAGTGATGTCCAGAACTTCTCCGCTGCATTCTAAGGAATGGGCCAGGATTGCTGGTGGCTCTTCAAAGGCAAAGCAAGATGAAACCTCCTGGCCCACTCCCTCAAGGGAGAGCTGCAGGGACGGCCTTTGCTCTGCAGGGTCCCGGGGACTTGGTGTGCTGCACTGACCTGGGAAGCCCTGCTGGCTGTGCCCCAGCCCCAGGCACACTGCCCTCCGGTCAGGCAGGCGCCCGTGGCCATCACCCTGCTCTAGCTAGCTGCGGGCGGTGCCCGGGCCGTGCAGGGGGCTGAGCGGGCTCCAAGCTGGCTTGGGCTCTGAGCCTCGCTCTTCCCTCCCGGTGTCCAGCTGCCATCACCCAACAGGCCTCCAGGATCCAGCAGAGGCCCAAAATAGACAGGCCTGGCATTTTTAAAAAGGCTTTATTAAAGGCAATTAGTATAAAATACGACCAAGTTACACATTGTAAGAACTTATCATTTTTGAAAATGTGTATCAAAGAAAGGAGGCCGGAGGAAGGCTGCTCTAGCACTCACACACCTGGGCCTGAGGGCCAGGAGCAGGGCCCCTGGGAAACAGACCCCCGTTCTGATGTCCTGGGGGCTCCTGCAGAAGCCGTCACGGCGCAGGACACTGGGTCCTCCAGCAGAGTCCCAGGTGCGGGGTCACTCACAGGCCTCCGCGGGGAGGTGTGCACATGAGCTCTGCTTTCAGAAACTACACTGGGGCCTGAGGGTCACACGTGGAAATGTAGCTTCACTCCTGGAGGAGGGGACAGTTGCCTCTGCATTGACTGCCTGTGTGGGGACAGATGTCGGTCAGGCAGGATGGGGACTGCGTTCTTTCCAAGGCAGAGCCAAGCAGCATGGCCTCAGGACCCCCACGCCTCCCTGGTGTGGCTTCCGCTCACTCTCATGGGGCTGCCCCCCAAGAGTAACTAGAGACTGCGGTGCTGGGCCAGAGGGACCAAGAGCACGGAGTTCTCAGCAGCCTCCACCTCTCAGCTCCGAGGATGACCTGAGGGGACACAGACTCACAGGAAAGGGGGAAAGCAGGGAGAACTCTGCCAAGAGAGCAGAGGCCATCCCGCCCAGGTGTGCGAGCACGAGCTGTCCCTCCCGGCTCCCACCCACTTGCTACCCAGGCCTCTAGCTCAGCTGCAAACCTGAGGCGGAACCGCAGGCAGGCAGAGGCGCCTGCAGGGCTCAGCTGGCAGGGATGCGCAGGCCCCTTGCACGCCCCTTGAGAGTGCGCAAGTGGCACAGAGGGAACCTCTACCCGTCACACTGCAGCCAGTGACCAGAGGAGGGCAGAGAAGTCTGAGCCTTGGGGAATAGAGCTGCTGTAGGGACCAGCGCAGCTGCTGAGCCACAGCTTTGGCAGACTTTCCTGGGGGTGGAGGTGGTCGCCATGTGCTTTACTTGGAGCAAGACAATGTCCTGGAAAGTGGACACTGGACAGAGGAGCCTAGGAAACAGGTTTAAAAAGCCGCCCTTCGGTACTGAAGCCAAGCTTGCTGGCAGGGCTCAGAGGGATTAAGGCCTCAGGTGAGGGGACACAGTGACAGCGGTGTGCGTGCCGCACGGCACAGGGCTCACAGCTCCACTTGGGCGCCGCCTGCCGTTGCAGGGCACAGTGAGGGCAGTGGCCTCCAGGGAGGGCTGCCCTCCTGTCAGCACAGGCCAGGCAAGCCAGTGCTGGGCGCTGCGGGCCTCGGGACCACCATGGGGTCCTGGCCGCCCTTCCTCTCCAGGGAGGGCAGGGCTGGGGGTCCTCTTGGTGCAGCCTGGGCGTCTGGGCAGGGAGGTGGCCATAGCCTGTCTGTCTCCCTCAGGAAATATGCCAACAGAGACTCAGAGGAGCCCTCTGCCCCAGCACTCTGCCCCTCCCTGACCGCCCATGCCCAGTACAGGGTCAGGCAGCGGGTCGCCCAAGGACTGGGAGCTTCTGAAAGGAAGCTGGTACAAAGCCAAGAAAAGTGGCAGCCACAGGTGCCACAGCCAGGTGAGTGGCAGCCACAGGTGCCACAGCCAGGTGCAGATAACAGGAGGTTGGCACACAACTCCAGACACGCCACTCTTCTTGAACGAGGGCGTGGGGCAGCGCAGAGATGCTGTCCACCGAGTGCCGTCTGTTTCCTGGAAGTGGCCCGGGGTGGCAGGTGGCACGCAGTGCCAGTAGTGGCTGCGGCAGGAGGCCGCGAGCATCGGGAGCTGTTCCTGAGGGCAGATCTTCCTGCAGGAACGGCTGGCAGCTGGCACTGTGGAAGCTGTGGACGTGGTGGCCACCACCCAAGGAGGCTGGCCGCACAGAGGGGCACGAAGCAGAGGCAGGATCCGTTTGGGCCCTGGTGATGTGGGGAGACCTCCCAAGAGGAGGGAAATGGGCTGGGAGGGGCTTACGAACACGATCCACTAAATTCCTAACAGTCCTTAGAAATTCCAGATGTAAAACTTCCATTATCAAATCGTTGAAAATAGCACGAATATCTGGTTTTACCAAAAAGAGAAAAAACTGGCAATATTCACCAGCTTCTAAAAATCAAGAAAAGAGTAGAGAAACCAGGAAGCAGGCCAGAGCCCTCCTGGGCACAGCACCCTGGAAACGTCGGGGCCCCGCTGCATGCGCCTGGCTCCGTTTACCAGTTGTCCAGGAAGTCGAAACCTGTCTTCAGGATGACGTTGGAGCTGGCCTGCAGGGACAAGAGCGCGCAGTCAGGCGCCTGCTTCTCTCTCCGCCATGCAGTCTAAAAACAGCACCTCATTTAGGATGACCCAGATGAAGCAGCAGCTTCCCTCCCGGGCCCCAGCCTCAATCTGCCTCAGTGCTGGGGGACAGAGCGGGCTCCACGGTCAGGGCCCGTGCCCCCTGCGGCCGGGTGGGTCTGCGCAGCGCAGGTCCCGCTCTGGAGCCAAGCAGCCAGGTGGCCCTCCGCTCTTGAACATGTGGACACAACAGAGCCAAGGACTCCGCGAGGTCCAGGGCACGAGGGGAGGAGGGGCAGGGGGACTGCTGAGGGGCCCCAAGACCAGGGCTTCCAGGGACGCAGGCAGGCAGGGCTCCAGCCACACCACCCCCCGCAGCCTTGTCCAGCTCGGCCGTGGGGGCCTGCCTGCCCGGCAGTGACCCCCCCACGCTACAGCACGCAGAGAAGGCTGGGGAGGCCCGTGGCCAGGAGTACTCACCTGAGACGCCACGGAGGGAGCCAGGGACCGCCCACTTCCCGCTCCCTCCCGTCTCCTGGATGTGCAGCCTCCCCCTCCCCAGCTCGGCTCTCACCCGAAGGACACCCACGGAACCGGGCTTGGGAGGGGACACCCTGCGAAGGGTGGTACTCTGCAGAGCCCGCAGGAGGATGAGATGGGGAACCAGGCGGACAGAAGACAGGGCAGGCCCAGAAGAGCTGCCTGCAGCTCCAAGCTGTGCGGCGGCCCCAGAGGAAAGGCCCGGTCACAGAGGCAGAGCTCGCAGCTGTGGTGTGGCGACTTGCCCGAGGTTTCCCATCACCACAAGGTCCTTCTGCAGGGCCAGCACCACCCAGTGGACCCTCCTGGGAGGCTGGGGCCCTCGCTTCCTGCTCTGGCCCTGCCCACCTGCTCCCGCCCTCCCTCGGGACTCCTCCAGCGAGACTGCAGGCCACAGCCCGGAGATGTCACCAGGCAGCACAGCACCAGGCGCAAGCAGGGCTGTCTCCATGATGGATGTGCAGAGCCCCGTCGGGGCCTCAGTGGCCTGCGGTGGACAGCGCTCGGCCTCAGATGCGCACAACACAGTGCTGTTTGTGAGACAATGCCCCAGGGCAAGCCGAGCCTCCCGGAGAGAAAGGCGCTCCTGTTCCCGCTTCCGGGCTGTGAGCACCCTCCCACACCAGGGCCATCGTCACAAACGCTCGTCTTCTCTGTGCTGGCTCCACCTCTTCAGCTGCACAGACCACCCGGGCAATGACAGGGGCCGCTCCTACCAGGAGCCAGGGACATTGCAGCCACCAGCTCCCCGTCCCTCCCCGACACCCAGCACCTCACCCCGAGGGCTCCGCAGACCTGCCTCTACTGCCCTCCACCCCTGGAGAGCTCCCAGCCCTCCTCCAGACAGCCGCGCCTGTACTGTGGGAAGGGGGCAGCGGCCAATCCCTCCCTGAAGCAGCCACCCGGGTCCTGCCTGCTTCCCCCGCCCCTGGGGACCCTGTTTGCCAATGCCTCCTAGCCTCCCCACACTGACCCTTCCCGCCTGCCCACAGAGGAGGCCTCAGGTGGTGGCAGAGCAGCCGATACCCCATTCCCCATCCCCGAAGTCCTCCGTGAAGGCCAGAGGACAGGATGGGGATGAAAGCCGCATGGACACCCAGGCCTGTACCCTGTGGTCTCCCTGCCCCTGGAAGGGGCCCCTGGCTGGAAGAGGCCCCGGGTGGGGGCCACCCACCTGTGCAGGCAGAGGCTCTGAACCCAGAGCACCGTCCTCGTCCTGCCTGGCATCCAGAGAGAGCAGCTTCCCCAGGGGCTCAGAGGGCTCGGCCTCGGGCAGCATGCCAGTGGGGGTCTGGGCCGGCGGTGGCCTCTCCTGGTCCACACCCATATTGGGAAGGACCCACTGCTCCTGGCGGAGGGCCCGGGCCTCCCTGTCTTTCTGGGCAGGTTCCTGCCGGTAGCAGGCAGGCAAGACCTTCTCCCCTTTCTCCATGGACTTGATCTGGCTGGGTGTCAGCGACTGGAACTCGGCCTCGGGCCCCTCCCGGGATCTCTCCGCATTGATTTTCCAGAAGGGCGCCTCCTCTTCCTTCCTGGTCGGACCCAGGGCATCCAGGCTGGACGCCCTACTGCCCTGGGTGGGCTTGAGGGCCTGCGGGCCCTGGGAGGCCTTGGGCAGCGGCCTCAGCTCACTGGCAGCACTGCCGTTGCTCGACTCCTGGATGCACAAGGAGGAGATGCTGAACTCCATCTGACTCTGCACGGAGAAGAAAGGAAGACACTGAGAGGGGCAAGAGGTGGCCAGCACGCACACCCGCCCGGCTTCAGACAGACCACGTTGGGAGCCACTGTACTCGAGCTGTGCCCGGGGCCTGAGTGGCCGTGTTCGGGACCACACCTGCCACCTGAAACACACACGACCTTCTGAGGCACAGCCACACCTCACCTGGCACTAGAGCAGCCCCAAGATTCCGAATCCGAGTGGCTGAGGACTGGACTCCCTGCGGGGCCAGCGGAGCACATGCCTCTCCCTGAGCCTGGCCCTCCCTGTGAGTCGCTGCCCAGAGGTGAGGCCCCTGCACCCTGAGGGTGCCCATGACAGGGCAGGCACCAGCACTGCCACATCTGAGACCCAGCCTCCTGGTGACCAGAGCGGCCTCTGAAGACATGCTGCCGAGTGAGCCGACTGGTTCACAGCAAGGAAATGCCAAGTGGCCGCCGTCTCCTTGGAGCCCGCGGAGGACATCGTGTTCCCAGCTCTGCGGAACAGGGCACCTGCTCACCATCATTTCTGAAATCAAGTCTGAAAACTCCCTCTCCCCACCATCTTCACCGCCTCACACCTGCCCCTTTAACAAGTAAGCCAGCCGGGCACAGTGGTCAGGCCGGTAATCTCAGGCGCTCGGGAGGCTGAGGCAGGAGGATCAAAGTTCAAAGCCAGCCTCGGCAACTTAGTCGTAAGCAGCTTAGCAAGACTGTGTCTCAAAATAAAATAGCAAGGGCTGGGAACAGTGGCTCAGCGAGGAGCACCCTGGGTACTCTCTCCAGAACTGCAAAAGAGTAAGGAAATAAGTAAGAAAACTACGTTAGAGAAAGCCGGGGAGGCCGAGGCCTCAGTCGTAGCCCCCGCCCCGCAGCCTGGCCACCTTGGGAACCGTGCCGCCTCTGGCATTAGGAGGGTGCAGCTGGGGGCGGCCCTTTGCGTGGTCTCGAGCACGTCCACGCTGCCATGTGCCTGCTGGAACTGCAGTTCTCGATGCTGTGACCTTTCCCATCAGTGGCTGCCTGCCACCCGGTAGGTGCTCCTCACTCGGAAAACGTGCCCTGCTGGTCCTCGCTGCCAGAGGGGCCAGTGACACCTCTGGCATGGTGCCGTCCGCCTCTGGGCTACGGGCTTGACAGGTTTCCAGAAGTGAAACATCCACATACAAGGGGAACGCAGTCTGCACGCCTGCTGTTCACCTGCTCTGGGGAGCCGTCTCCCTGCCCCAGCACGCGGATGCTGGCGATTTCAACCATCCAGCTGACCCAACCCATCCCGGGTCTGAGACGCCAAGGGGCTCCTTTGCCTGGTCCATGTCCTTCGCGCTCACATTTCTGTCGTCTCCAGGGCACCCCGCGAGGACATCGGGTGGGTCTTGAACAGAGAGCCGCCCACTCCTCTGAACCCAGCTGCTGGCGGCAGGACGGAGAACCGACTTCAGGCCGCAAGCAGGAAGCTCAGCGTTGTAGGGACAAACCCGACTCAGCCAGCAAGGCGGGCCCTGCAGGAGACGGGGTCAAGGGCAGGTGGAGGTCCCGCGACCCCAGGCACGAGGCGGGTGGTTTTTAAGTGAATGAGGAAATGGGAGTCGTGGGGTGACCCACTGCCCCAGGTCTCTAGTCCATCAGGAGGCCGTGTTGTTGGGACTTCGGCCTGACCCCATGACCCCAGGACCTGGCTGTGTGGACCCAAAGCCAGGGGCCAACAGGTGCAGTGACCATGGCAACAGCAGAGTTGGCAGGACCCTCAGGATCTCTGCACGCACGTCCACCACGGGGCCATTCTAACACGCAACTCGAGTGAGGCGTTCTGAACCCACCGCACACTTCTGAATTCCACAGCAGAACGCGGGACCCCATGCGTGTGCGGATGACCCCCTTCAAACAGGTGGCCCCCACGTGAAGACAGGGTGGCCCGTGACCAGAAACTCTGTAAGGAAGGCTCTTCAAACAGAGCTCTGTTGAGCTGCAGGCTCTTTTGGGATCAGAGATTTCTCTGGTGGCTCTCCGCTCGGAAGCCTGTGCAGAGCGAGGCTGGAGGGTCTACAGAGGTGGGGCAGCAACAGGCCATCCAGGCCGGTGGGCAGAGGCCAGTGGCGGAGATTCTGAGGACGCGTCACTGTGGGAAGAACTGAGCAGCACGTGCTCCTGGGACACGAGCGGTGGCAGGCTGCTCCTGGGGTTTTGGGGAGCAGGAGGAGGACGTCATCTGGACAGGGCCAGGCTGACCCGAGCAGCGGTCTGGCCTGGGGGCTTGGAGGTGAACACGGGGAGACAAGGAGGCAAAGAAGAGAAGCTCTAACACGCCTGCTTCTCGCATGTTCCCAACTGACAATAAGATGTGGCTGCGGGGCCCTTTACACAGCCCGGCCCACTCGCTACACGCAAGGGGGTCTCGGGCCCACTCCCCACCCTGTGGGAACTGGGCTTCTTACCTAGAATTTCCAAAGGCAGACCTGGGGGCGAGCCTCCACCCACGAATGCCCAGTTCGGAAGCCCCAGGACCTACAGCAAGAATGGACTCTGGCAAGGCTCAGCCACCTGCCCTTCTGGCTGGGCCCCAGGACCCCGCTCACGGGGACACCACAGTAGCCTGTGCACGCAGTCAGAGGACAACCGTGTCGGTCAGGTGGAAGCAGCAGCCCTACTGCTTTGGGCCCTTCCAACATCTCCGAGTCGGTTCTCTAGGTCTCTGCATCTTGACTCACACTGTGGATGCTTCCTCTCTCCCAGACCGAGGCTTGGCCTGGCTGCTGTCCATTCCGGGTGCAGCCATCTGCACCTCCCGAGCCCACCAAGAAGCCTGAGGTTCCTCGCCCTCGTGGGTCCAGACCAAGCTGCATCCCCTCGGGAGGCAGCACTCTGCAGAGCACCCTGCCCCGCCCCGGTGTGCCCTGCACACACCCCCTCCCCCACTCCTGCGGTCACCAAGCCAGCTTGGGGCAACAGGCACCACACCCAGGGGTCCAGAATGAGGTCGAGAGGGGTCGGAGTCTGATGGGGACCCGCGGGATGCTGGCCCGTCCCACTGCTCACGGTCAGCGGGGGAAGTCAGCTGACCTCAGACCTCCCGTGACCTGCGAAGAACGGCCCAGGGCAGCAGCTGGCTGAGACCTACTGTGTGCGGCACTGGAGGGGACCTCGGACACACTATGCAAATGAGCGCCACGGTGCAAGGAGGGACCCGGCACTACCCCTCTCGTGAATTGATGGAGGCTGGGGCAGTGACCCCACAGACTTGAGGACCCTGCCTGGTCCCAGGCCCCTGGCAAGCACAGGACTGAGAGAGGGAGGCGGAATGGGAAGCCTGCGGAGCCACAGACCAAGTTCCTCATTTATGGAAAAAGTCCCTTTCCAGACAAGGACAAAGAGCCAGCTCCTGGGAAAGGAGGTCATGGCAGCCCCCTCAGCGTGGGCAGCACTGCATGGGCAGGAGCCAGGGTCAACAGATGTACTGGTCACTGGTCCTTGGTACAGGCAGGTCGGGGCTAGGACTCAACACTGGTCGTCCGTGTCTTGACACAGAGAGACAGGAGATGGACCGGGCCCCTCTGCCCTCAGCCCCCTTCACACCCCAGGCTGGGCGCTGGTCAGCCCATGTGGGGAGCCGGAGCTCCGCGGGCCACATCCGCTCTAAGTTCAGCGAGACCACAGCACAGGGCTGCATCTATTTTTACGCCCCGCTCACTGGAGAGGAATGCGAGATACCCTGGCAAGTGCCCGCTGCCAAGACTAACTGCTGGGCTGGGAGGCCTCTGCAGGTCTCGCCATGGGGCTACAGAAGCCATGGCGGATGGTATCACAGTGCTGGACAGATCCCGCCAAGCTGTACCCTTCCCACCTCCTCCCCGCCAGGACAGGAGGGGGAGAGGGACACATGAACACCTTCAGAACCTCAGGTCACTACAGAGGCAGCCCAACAGGGGCAGGCGGGTGCGGTCAGACCCAGGCGAGCAGGGCCTTTCAGGCCCGGATGTAGACCAGGAGCTAAATACCATGCCTGTGTGTCCACAAGGCTTAGGGCACAGGCAGCTGGCACGCGCGGGGGGTGCGTGGGCAGAGCCTCACGGGACAGAGGCACACCAGCCCCGCCTCCCTCCTGGGCACTTCCTAGAGCAACAGGAGGGCCGTGGGGGCTGTGGGGAGTGGGAGGAGCCCTGCCTGGCCCCGCCCTCTCCCCAGGGACCTCAGGCAGCATACCCTCAGGGCTGGGCACAGGCACGGCAGGCGCCACCTCCACCAGGGGTGGGGACTGAGTAGAGACAAGGAGGCCAGGACCTGCCTGCAGGACAGCAGAGCAGGGCTGGGGCTGCAGGCTGGCCGGCAGGAAGCACCCGGGCCAAAGGGGCAGGTGGGACCACTGGGGGGGCAGCTCCTGCTCCTCACCCAGCCAGCGTGGGGAGGGGGTCCCGGGCAGGGCTGGGGCTGGGCTCTGGGTCTCAGGAAGGGAGTCAGGGAGACCCCAGAGGGAAGGAGGGGACAAGCAGAGGGAGGAGGACGGCAGGGCAGGGATGGGGACCGCTGGCGACAAGGGCCAGGGGCCCCCAGGGCAGTGTGCATGCGGGTGTGGCCATGGCTGGGGCTCCCCAGGGCGTCTGGCCTTGGGTAGGCGGCTGAGGAAGCACCACCCGCAGGCTTTTCAGTGTCTGTCAAAGCTAACCTGCAACGCCACAGGGGCATGTCCACTGTGACCGACCTCACGCATATAGCTGGTCAGTCAGGCAGCCACGTGGGCAGAATGGAGCCTCTTCAAACTCCCTAACAGGCATCTGATCACGGCTGCGGCCCTTTTCCAAGCCCGCCTTGACTTCGACCCAGCTAACTGGCAGACTGAACCCCAAACTCCTCCGACCAGAGCGAGGGCAGTGCCTCATGAGGGTCGATCCTGGCAGACGGCCGCCCAGCTGTGCCTGTGCACGGGTTCCATCTGTGGGTGCGTCTTCTGCACAAGTACAACTTCCGAGCCATCTATCACGGCTCCCGGTATTCCTGACCCCTGGAACCAAGGGAGCCGCTCCGTCCTGGGAGAAGGCCCCTTTCCGCATGGGCAGCAGACATCGCGAGCCTCAGACAGGCCCAGCTCCTTCCTTTGTCTACCCGTCTCCCTCGGCAGGACAGGGTGACTGAACTCAGAGTGTGCACCTCCCTGTTTGGGGGCACATCACAGAGGACGAGACCCTGCAGTCCTGAGGAAGGACCGGAAGGCTTCCCTACTCTGGCAAGGATCAAACTGGCCCTCGGCATATCGCCCCAGAAAGACAGCTGAACACGACCCACAGACACAGAGAAGCCAGACAGCCTGGGGCGGGAGAGTCCCAAGGGCCCGCTCCGGCCAGCCCAGCCTCCACAGGCATCTCCAAATCCTCCAGCCCAGACGGCCTGGGAATGCAAAGAATCCCCTGCTCCCCAGCCTCCTCGGGAGTACTCCTGAAGCTTCAGAGCGTGAGAGGCATGCAGCGGGCCTCCCAGCCCCCGCCAGGCAGAGGCTGGGTGGAAGAGGCCACCAGCGCGACCCCCCAGGAGGCCATCGGGAAGACAGGGCCTTGCTACTGAGCGGGCAGTTTTGGTTCTGCAGGGTGGCGCTCTGGGTACGTCAGTCCACAACGCGCACAGGAAGGACACCTCGGGGTGCACCACAGTTTTCAATGAAGTGTCTGGAGATGGATGGGGCGCTGAGGACGTGGACATGCCCACACCCTCGCACACCCAGGGATGGCGAAGGGCTCGGCATGTGGGGCCAGGGGCCAATGCCTAGTACGTACACACAGAAGGTCCAGAAGGTGGGCCTCCTGTCGCGTTAACAATGAATTTTGAAGATCACTGGACGATGGATTAAAAGGGAAAGAAGGACCCGGGGTGCACCACAGATGGAAGGTCAGAGCTCAGGGAGTGGAATCCACACGGAACTCGCTGCTTCCCCACGCGCAGGCTGACCCTCCTCGCACCTGGCTCGGGGGCTCATCCTCGATGGACGAAAGGGCAAAGCAATGAGGTGCTGCACCTCCCTGGCCGCCCAGCCACCGGCCCGCACCGGAGCCAGGTTCTCCTGGGTGTCAGATGACCCAGGCAGGGGCAGCAGAACAGCCAGCTGAGCCCGCTCAGACCACTGACCTGCAGAATCAAGAGCACATGCAATGCTGTGCTTGGTAAGTGTCCACAGTGACTGGCCGTGAGGACGGCGCCCCCTGAGAGGCCTGCCCGCCACTCCTGCATTGTAGACAGGGGCCCTGACCTCACTGATGCCACCCCCGGTTTGTGGCCCTTTCTGGGACATCTTTCCATCCTAAGAGTGGGGTCAACCCTAGAAGGAGGAGAGGAAGTGCAGCCCTGTGCCCACGTGGCCTCCTCACCGGGAAGGCTCTGCCCTGAACTGCGGCGAGCCTGACCCCCAGAGCCAAGTGCAGGGGCCCCGGCCCGAGAGGGCACAGCTGGGCAGAACCAGCAGGCCCCCTCCTACTCTAGCCCGCAGGTCACCAGGGGCAGCTCCTAGCTGATGCCAGCCAGCCGCCTCCTGTTGGACCAGTCCGAGGGACCTGAGGCACCGGCCACCAGGGCAGGAGCGACCGAGTGGACTGTAGTCCGTGCTCTCTGTGCCCAAAGGCCTTTTCAGGCACACTTCCCACACTGACCTCAGGGCTCTGCCCTGTCCAACTGCTGTGCCCCAGGAGGCCTTGCACAGCAGGTGAGGAACATGAATGTCCCACCCAGGATACCCAACGGCTCCCAGGACACACAGCAGGGGGCCTCCCAGGACAGCAGGGGGCCTCCCATGGGCACGAGAGCAGACCTTCCCTGCACCTCTGTGCTGTGGGGACTCCTGTGCCTTCACCAACAGGACAGTAAGGCCCCGTGCCTAAGGCTGGCCACCCCACACAGCACTGTCCCCCCCACAGGCTTCCACTGCAAGTGCTTCTGCCGCTCGGGTGGCCACTGAACACCAGGTGCTGAGGGGCTGCCTGGCCCCCGGGCTGCTCTGTGACCCCAGGAGACGGGTCCACGTGGGCCGGCAGCTACTGTCATCCCAGGCTGCTCCCTGACACCCTGCACTCCCGAGCCTGACCCTGGTGGCCCCTCCACCAGTGCCCAGCCCTGCCCAGGCCGCCCACTCAGACAGCACCCGCTCCCTGGCCTCTGCACAGCCCTGGGTTCTGCACTAATGTGCGAAGGAAATTTTGAAAAGGCTGTGCAGATGCAGACACTAGCACGGTGAGGACACGTAGGGCCTGGTGTGGTGGTGCCACTGGCAGAGGGGCCTATTCTTTCCAAACAAACATGCGCCTGAGTGCATGTCGTGCACCCCAACATCGTCTCTAAGGTTTAGAAGAGTCCCAGTTGTCCGGTCGCGGTGGCCCACAAGCCCAGCCTCAGCAACTCAGCAAGGCTGAGCAACTTAGTGAGACCCCATCCCGGATTTCAAAGAGTAAAGGGCTGTGGATGGGGCTGGGGAGATAGCTCAGCTGGTAGAGTGCTTGCCTCGAAAACTCAAGGCCCTGAGTTCGATCCCCAGTACGGCAAAAACAAAACAAAACAAAAAAAAACTATATATCTAAAGGGCTGTGGATGTGTCAGTGCAAAAACCATCTGGCGGCCACCGGCCTGCACGTCCTGGCCAGCTGGCATCCAAAGCAGTCAGCAGCTGCTCACTGCAGGCTGCGACCAGGATGCTGCCGGCCGCCTGGCGAAATGCCTCATTCCAAGACGGTTCCTGAAGGAGGCCTCGCGGGTGCCAGAGGACCCCTCGGTCTCCCCCACGGCTCCCCACTGCTTCAGGGGGCTGCGTCACTGGGACGGGGCTCTGACCGGAAGCTGAGGGGACAAGTGAGACGGGCCCCTCGAAGCAGTGGCACCCAAAACCCAGAGGTGGCCAGGACCCGCCCAGGCACAGCCACCTCTGTGGGCACATGGCGCCAGCCCACCCGTGCGCAGCAGGGTCTGGGTCTGTGGTTCTCTTTCTGGAGAGACAGGCAGCTCCCCAAAGTCACCCTGCTGCTGTCCCCCCGGGGCAGCGAGGGAGCTAGAGGCAGGGCACTGTGGCCAGCCGGACCCTGCTCCTGAGCCACTCTGGCAATGATGACCCCAGCGCCTGGAGGCCGGGTCTCACCCACTGGGTTCCATCAGCCACTTGCATACATGTCCACCAACGGGCTGAGTCCACCCGAGCACTGCTCTAAGCCTTGTCACCCGGCCCCCCACTATGGTGCTGAGTGCTGGTGGGCAGAGGCACGGGCGGAGAGCAGGCCCCCAGGGCAGTGAGGCCAGGCTCGCTGGAGTCCGAGGCAGAGGGCACAGGGCGGGGGGGGGGGGGGCTCGGGGCCTCAGGCCCTGGTGTCAGACCGACTGTCACTCTGCCTGTCACCATGCACGTGTCTGACTTCCCACAAGCCCTCCTTGCCTACCAAAAACAGGCCGCCACCTGCAGCCCAGCGTGGGCCCAGCCCTCCACGTCCACCTAGGCTGTAGGACAGTGTACAAGGACTCGAGGCAGCTTAAAGGGACAAATCTAAGTTCAATCCAACTTACCCGAGTTTCCCAGGAGAAAGGAGCAGAGTGCTCGTCTTGCCAAGTGATGTCCTGGAACACAAAGCCAAGAATGAATCTAAAGCCAAACTCAGACCTCCCCGTGCAAATCCACCCGGGGCCGTGGGAGCCAGAACAGCACAGCCGACTCCCTGGAGCCTGGCCAGGAAGGCAGACACCCCCTGGGGCTCCTCCCTCACCTTTCCCAGGTGGCTGCCCCCTCCAGATGCTGAACGACTTCCAGGGAGAGGGTGGCCAGCCCGGCAGGGAGAAGGAGCTGGCCCTGCGGGTCTCCGCCACCAGGACTTAGCTGCTGGCTCACGGACGATGACCTAGACTTCCGAGCCTGTCTCCTCAGCCGTGAGAGGGAATCACACCCCTGAGTGGGCTGACCCGTGCAAAGCACGCCAGCCCGTAACCCGCCAGCACATCTGAGCTCCCTCCTCCCCAGAAGCCAGCAGAGAGGGAAGGCCTGGTCAGCAGGACAGCCAGGAACACCTGTGACACCAGGGCCTCCTTCCAAGGTCTCTGGCACCACTCCCAACCCTGGCCAAGCAGGAAAAGCCCCCAGGGCAGTCCCTGGGACCTGACCTTGGGGCCAGGGGGAGGTGGGAGGGGCAGATCCTAGGACCCAACCTTGGGCCTGCAGGTTTTGTCCACTGGCCTGACCCATGGCTCAGGGAGCCGCCGGGGCTTCCCTCTGCTCCCCACAGCACTCCCAAGCTTATCTGCACCCTGCTGCTGCGCAGGGCCCCAGGTTCTGGACCAATGTGGGTCATGGTGCTTGACAGACTGAAAATAGGATAAGATATTTTAATTGAGACTGACATTAAAATCATATCCATATTTTACCACCCACCCTAAAAATATCCAAGTAATTATGTCTTTCCATAAAGAACCCAGTATGTTCCGTCTCTTTCCATCCGGAGGGGGTCCCTGCCCTGCATCTGGGTGATCTGCTCCCTTTTCCACGGGTAAGCTGCTTCCGCCCGAGGGCCACCCCCTTTCAGCTTCTGACAGAGCCTGCTCCACCCCCAGCCCAGCCTCAAGCACGGCAGACTGGGGCAAACGCCCAGGCCCCAGGCAGGGCCTTCCAACACAGCCGCTGTGCCAAGCGTGGTCAGGACGCCACAGCAGCCTTCTCTGAAGTGAAGAGCGTGGGGTTCATTTCTGAACTCCAGTAATGAAGGCCCTGCAGGGCACGGGCGGTAGAAGCCCTGTTCCTCCGAGATGCAGAACAGGAGCCCTGACAGCTCCCAGCACCCCCAGTGGCCAGCACTGGGCCCCCGGCACCACACAGGCTGCTCCTCCTGCATCCCCAGTGCCTGCCAGACCAGGGTCCACACCCAGGGGATGCTCCCCGCTCTGCCCAAGCCACATCCTCCTACGCCTCACCCCAACGTGGGACAGAGCCCAGCTCTTCTTGGCTCTGGCCCCAGGAGTGACACGTCCCCTGCACTAGGCCACTCTGTGGACCCTGGGGACCAGGGCAAGGCAGACTGGAGGAGCCATAGGGAGACCCACACCTGGCCTTCGACATGCCACGGGTGCCACGACGGGGACGGACACGCGGGGGAAAACCCTAGCCCGGGCACGAGCAGTGAGGCCGAGGCCCCAGCAGTGCAAGGGCACCTGAGCCCGCCCAGCCAGGGCCGCAGCGCCCCGTCACCCGGCGCAGCGACCTTCGGGTGATCCTGGCTTCAGAACTGGCCTGCACTGGTTTCTATGACTCCTGGCCACTAGTCAAGACTTTCGAGATGAGAGGGCTGGGGTCACTGCTGTCCCCTTTGGAATTTCAGTTCAATCCAAATTGCTTCCCAACATCCAAACATGGCAATGGCAGTCTGGGGGGCGTGCCAAGCCCCGAGAGCGGAGGCTCCGGAAGAGGCCAGGGCCAGCCTGCAGCTGAGGCCCATCTGCGTCTCTGGTGCCTGTTGAGGGGGCCAGTGTTAAGTGACCTGAAAGTCTCTGGAATTCTCTGCTCTTGGGACCCTGCAATCCTCTTAGAAGTAGTAAAACAATAAGAGCTTTGTTCCAGGTGGAGATGGAGGAGCCAGAGGCCATGCCTTCAGAAGCGACTTGGGGAAGACACAGGAGCCATCTGGGCAACGCACACTGCACTGGGTAACCAGCCTCGCTGCCTCCAAGGACAGAAGCGTGCGGTGCCTACAGGACAACCGGAGGCAAGGCAGAACCGCCAGCACAGGGCGAGGCCTGTGGAGCTGGCGTGAAGCGCGAGTCCCTTGAAACTTGCAAAGATTAGACCCGGGGCTTTTGGTTCTGGATGTGGCTGATCCTGAGGCGCACAGGGTCGGCCCGGAGCGTGGAGGGGCCAGGTCCCCGTGGCCGCAGCCCTGCAGCTGCCTTTCCGCGGGGCTCACGGGTGGAGAGACATCACGCTGCCATTTCTCCCCAACTTGGTGTCAACAGTACTTTGTTTGCTCCAGCAAGAAACTAAGTCAGGGGGCAGATTCCTTGGATTCCTGCAACTCTGGGCCCATAAAAAAATTAGTAGAGCACTTAAAAATAAACTTACCAAACAAAAATGTGACAGGGCTGTGATGTCAGCCACCACCACAGACTCCAGCCACAGAAGCACGGGCCGGAGGAACAGGCGCCAGGCTCCGTGCACAGACACCCCCACAGGCTCCACGCTGGCCCAGGGCAGGGCTGACCCTCCCGCTCCGGCCTGTGGTGCAGTCCCAAGCGCCCCCTTGGGCTGCTCAGGAGGCATGCTCCCTGCCCCGGGTGCCCCAGATCTGGCACCGACTAAGTACCCAGGCACACCTGCTACTCAGACCTGGGCATGGGGCCTTGGCAAAGGTTGCCCTGAGTCAAATTCCTCTCCAGGAGAGACGTCCACTCCAGGGGCAAAGAGCACAAAGCATGCTCAGGCCGCCAAACCCCAGGAAGGAAAACAAGCACCAGCCCGCGAGAGCTGACCACCGAGGGACTCCTCGTGTCCTGGTGCTGGACGCAGCCGTTATTCAAAGTTAAATCACAGAGGCTCACAACTGAGCACACTGAAAACGAAGGCGATGCACTTCACACCCATAAGGTGGCTACCATCCCAGCACAGAAAATGGAATGGCGGCAGGCACACAAGCCCAGGGCACCTCCAGGGCAGCAAGAAACAGGGAAGACCTACATACAGTGCACAGGGCGGAAGGCTGACGAGGTCAGGGCCACGTACGACCTCGAGAGCGCATGCCACGTCCAGCTACTCTAACCCTGTGTTGCTGCACACCCGGGGCCTCCGGGGCAGAGCCAGCCACGCACCAGTGACTCCATTCCAAGGCATGTTCCCCAAAGGACTGAAGGCGGGGCTCCAACCGACAGGGATGTGCCCGCCCGATTCACCACAGCCCAGGCGGCCAGGCATCCAGACAGAGGAACAGAAAAAGTAAATGAGGTCCACCCGGGCAAAAGGGCGCTCGGTCTCACGGAGGGAGAAGCACTGGCGCGTGCTCAGGGTCTACGGGCAGACCCTGTGGACGCCACACCTGGAGAAGAGAGCTGGACAAAAGGGTGGACCTCGCGGTCCCACTTCACGGAACACCCAGGGAAGAAGGGCCAGAGACAGAGCCGGGCCAGGGGCGGGGACCGGCGCTTAGGCCTAAGGTGCTCAGGGCTTTGCTCTTTAGAGGGCGCCAGTTCCGTTTTAAAACAGCAACTTCTGGAAATAGGTAGTGTGATGGCCCCAGGGTGCTGGGCCCTGATGCCCACAGGCCCCGGTATACCCACGGGTGTTTAAAACCACAGTTGTACGGGACAAAGTCATGGAGAGACAAGAAGGGGCCCTGAGAGTGAGGCCACGGGAGAGAAGCCCGTTGAAAACGCCTGCAGGGTCCACCCTGGCACGTCTGGGAGGATGGGAGGGGCGCCAGAAGGACCAGCGCTGTTCCTGCTGGGGAGAGGAGGGGTGAATGGGCGGTGCAGAGGGCCTGGGACAGCATGCCCAGCGCACAAGACCCCAGAACACGGCACCTGGCAGGAGGGACCCTGGGGGGAGCAGGATGTGGGGGGTGCTGACCATCCTGCAGGCTCATGGTAAGCGGGCAGGCTGATTTGGGATGCTGACGCTGGAGAAGGCCACGTCTGCTCCGGGGTCTGGCTGCTGCTCACTCCTGCGGGGACCCAAGGCTGCTCTGAAACAGTCTGTCTCTTAAAGGTGTGTCTCCTCCAAAAAAGGCTTTGCTCGGGCCCCTGCTTCCCAGGTATGCAGCGCCTGGGCCACGGTCTGCTCCCAAGCCTGCTGAGCCTCTGGCCCCTGCAGGCTGGCGCAGAACTGCTGGGCTCACTCTGCCATGCCGTGCCACGCGAAGGGCCGGAGCCAGACACCAGGTCGGCCTGCCCCCGAGCCAGGTGTCAGACATCTGCCAGCCCACCGGGCTGCACCCGGTGTCAAGCCGACAAAAGCCCATCACAGGCTGCAGCCAGTGTGACTTCTGCCATTAAAATCAAAAATTTGGGTAAAATTGCTTCTGAAATTATCCAGCAGCACTCATGTACAGTGGGTTGTGATGCCTCTGTAAAAGTTAGGACTGCTGCAAGATCATTCTAGAATGAGAAACTCCCGACCTCAAAGTCACTTCCAATGTGGTGAAATTTTATAGATAACAACGTGTCCTCTAGTTGGTTGATGAGAAGCTGCTACACATTGGGTCTTTGCTAAGGTTCTGACTTCAGGACCAGGCATCTGGCCTTCCAGCCTGTAGAACAGCCGGGTCCCCTAGGCCTGCTCAAGCTCCAAGGGCAGCAGAGAGGCAAGGGGCCTTCCTGGTCTGCCTCCACCGCCTCTCGAGGGACCCAGCAGGAATGAGCCCCAGGACCCCAGGGCCTAGGCTCCTGATGAAGCTGCTCCTGGATATCAGACTCAAGACTCTGAGTTCCCAGGTCTGGCTACCAATCAGGGACACCAAGGGGGCCATTTACATAAGCCGAATCTGTTACATCAACGACAGGGGCTGGGACTGGAGCTGAGGGTGCGTGCTCAGCACAGGCAAGGTCCTGGGCTCTATCCCCAGTACCACCTGGAGCACAAAGCTCCTGGTCTCTAATGCAGCCATTTCCCAGGGAGCTGCCTGGCTTGGTCACTCTCAGGACCCACAGACTCCAGCCACACTCTTCGCATGGCTCCTGGTGCCCAGAGGCCACATCGGTCTGGCCAGCTCCACCCAGCCACGGCACATGCAATCTCACAATCCTCCAGTCAACTCCCACTAAAGCCCTGGTTCATGTGGGTCTGGGCCAGGCCTTGCCCATCCGAGGCAGAATCACAGCTCTACACTGGAATAACCAACCAGGGCAACCGAGCAGTTCCTGCAGAGCACAGGCCTGGGGACCAGGAGAAGCCCTCTGAAGATTTCTGCCCCTCCTGGCGTTTGCAGACTCCATTTAAAGAACTGCAGGTGGCTGTTTACCAACAGGGTTTGGCAGCCAGGGTATCTACTGGCCAGAGGCAGAACTGCAGACTGTCAGCACCACCTCTTACAGGAGGGCCAAGTCGGAATCTAGGAGTCAGAATCCCAACTCCCAAATAGACTTGGTTTTCTCGGGAGATTCAGAAGCAGCATCTGAAACCCTGCAAGGAGCTCACTGGACCAGGAATGGTCATTTTCCTTCCCTAGAGGAGCTTCTGGCAGATACATGGTGGCATCCTGGCTTAAGCTGGAAAATGCTATAAGCTAGACAGATCAGGCTCAGACAGCAGAGCCTACAGGGAAGGGACAGAAGGTCCCCACAGACGGCTATTGGTATCGGGTGGCCAGGGGCTTCTTGGCCCAACCAGGCAGAGCATGTGCATAGTGGGGTGGGTCGTCTGCGCTCCAACAGAGAAGACCTGTCTGGAGTCTCCACTGAAAGGCTGTAGCACCAAGCAACAGCACAGAACCCTGGGCCTGTCAATCAACCAAAAACACACAGCCCCATGGCAAATCCATCAACACTTCTGTGTTGACTTGTCCCTGTTAAATTCAGGTCATTAAGGCAATCAGGTTTCTGGGCTTTACAAGTTGAAAACCTACCTCTGCATAAAACCAGTGCAGTTTTACTCTACAGCAGCTTTACTCCTAACTGCCAAATCATGCAGGCCACCAAGATGTCCTTCAGCAAATGAGTGGACAGCTGCGGTCCACCCTGAGGGGACAGCATCCACTGCTAAGAGGCACGGAGCCGGGAAAGGCACGGGGCACCTCACAGGCATGGCACCCAGGGCAGGAAGCCCCCTGAGGAGGCCGCAGCCTGTGGACCCTGGCTCTGTGTTGCCTCGGGACAGGCAGGGCTGGGAGAGGGCAGCGGGACCTGGGGCACCAGGGCAGGGCAGGAGGGGTGAACAGGCAGTGAACCTGGTGTGGGTGACCCATCGAATGAGCCTGTCTTTCCACGCAGGGCGAGGTCCACAGAGAGTGCGGCGACAACAGTGAACCCTAACCCGGACTCTGACTCAGGGCGATGAGAGGTCAGCAGTCCACAGCCCGCACCGTGGACGGCTCTGTGGTGCTGCGGGTGGCCGCGGGTAGGCGGGAACTCCACACTTTCCACTCAGTTTTGTTGTGAATCTAAAACTGCTCTAAAAAAATCCGATCTCTTAGAAAGGAAAGCAGGGGAGAAGATATGATCTGGTTTCTACCAACGCCTTCCACGGCAACTGAACACAGTGTGGTCTCTGCTGTTCCCTTCGACTTGGAATATATTCAACTCTGCTGAGATGGGCGTTTCCAAATCTGGAACGACAAGCACAGCTTCAAAGGCAGAAAGCAGCTGTGGTGCTGCTCCTGGTACGCCCGCTGCGGGGGCAAGCTCAGGCTCGGGCACAGCAGTCAGGGCAGAAACGATCCAGTGCCCCACGGTGGCGGCGGGCACGGAGCGCAGCGTGGGTGGAGCAGCTTCCAGGGAGTGAACAGCATGGGCAGGAGCCTAAGAGACAGGTCTGGCGTGCACTCCCCCACTCCTTATTTATTTTGAAGAAACTTGTTTTCAGGACTGTGGAAATGTCTTGGTTAGGCTGTGATTCTTATTATCCTGCACGCATCATCCGCTTCCTCTTGCCCTGCGTGGCTGTGAACAAGTCATTTCATTTCTCTGTAGAACCTGTGTCCGGGTGCCACCGGAGCCAGCAGGCAGAGGCACCTGGGCAGGGGAGGCCACTCACTGCCTTTGAGCGCCCTGCCGGGTGCTGATCTGCTAGGAAGCTTTCAGGCAGGCCCATGACCTCCGCCTAGCAGAGACTGCGAAATTGGATCTGGCCATTTCTCAATGCCTGCCCACTGGTCACCACAGCCCCAGCCAGAGACACCAAAGGCCACATCCACCCTGTCATCCTTCCTAAAACATGCACAGAGACGCCAGGCAGAGGAGGGGATCATAGTTCATACGTGCTGCCTCTCTTAAAAAGCAAGTACAAAATACTGAGACAGCAACTCCCAAATTACCTTCCTTTTTTATCTTAGCCAAACACTGGAGAAAAGAAAAGGCTGAGTTGCCGAAGTGGGTGAGAAGGGAGACCTTCTCAGGTCTCCAGGCTGTCCAGCTAAGACTGCCCGCTCAGGAGCGCTCTGGAGGGACTCACCAGCTCTCCCGTAAAGCTGCTTCTGCGTGGCCTGAGACTTTTCACAACTACCTTACTGGTGTAACTTGTTATAATAAATTCATTTAATGAAAAAACCAAATATGAAGGCTGGGCAGGACTCAGGCCCGCAGGCCCACAAGAACCGGGACCCTCAGAAGAGGTGCGGCAGGCCCTGTGCAGGCATCCCTGAGGCCCTCAGCACAGCCTGGTGACCACAGATGTGCCACCCAGGGACACCTACAGGTCCTCCAGCTGTTGGTGGGAAAGCCACCAGGCCTTACAGGGTCTAGGACAGTGCAGGAGGTGTCTGGGAGCCTGGAAGACCAAGACTCGGCCTTAGAAAAGGAGGCTAAAGTCAAAAGGAGTAAGGGAGTGGCCAGCAAAGCCGCAGGTTCCTGCAGCAGGAGAGGGATGTAGGTCCAAGGACAGCAGCCATCACGCTAAGCTGCTGAAGAGAGGGCAGAGCTCTCTGGTCCTAAAACTCCATATTTGGCTGGGAACAGCAGTGCAGGCCTCAATCCCAGCCACTCAGGAGACTGAGGCAGGAGGATCGCAAGTTCAAGGCCTGCCTTAGTAACTTAGACCCTGCCCCAAACTAAAGTAAAAAAGGAATGGTGGCATTAGCTCAGTGGTAGAGCACCCCGGTTCAATTCGCAGTGCTGGGGGTGGGAGGCACTCCCCAGGCAAAATCCAGACCCGGTGTATGGAAACGCCTCTCCTGCCCAGCCCTGCTGCTTCATGGAGAGGCAGAAGCAGCAAGCAAGTCCACACAAACAAGCTGCTCCAGCTGCCCAGGCCTCCTAGTCATCTGCTCGCCTGTCGCAGCCAAGAGGGCGGCACCAGGTTCGGAACTCTGCAGCCTTCCCACACCCACTCAGATCCTGCTGGATAGGTGGCACGGAGTTTGGCGGTGGGGGTGGGGGCGGGGAACAGAAGGCAACACAAACCCAAGGATCCAAATTTTCTATCTGATACCAGGAAGCAGTAGAGGCATACAGGGTGTTCCTGAAACACTTGAAAAACAAAAACCTTTCATCTCCCCAGGTCAGCCATTCCCAGAACTCACAGCCATCAGGAAGCCAGGGACAAGCCAGACTGTTAAAAGCCTCCATCTGCAAACAGGCCTTACTGTTCTCACCAAAATCCCCCACCAGAAGGGACACACTGTCTGCACTGCTCCAAGCCAGGCCGACCTGAGGGGCAAACGCGCTCGGAGGCAGCACCTGCTGTGGTCCTGCGGCGAGGACCTGGGTCGGGGATGTAGGAGTCCCTCTCCTTTGCTGTTGAGCTCTCCTCCGGCACCCATCCTGGGCTGGCCACACAGAGGGCCTGGGGGCTCAGGAAGGCGGGACGGCTGGCAGCCACGGGCAAAGCTCCACTCCTGTACCTTTTTATTGAGGTCGGATGTTCATAAGCCAGAGTTGGAAGAGGCAATGAAGCTGGGGTGGGGGACTTCAGCCCCCTAAAATACTACTCCCTAAAATAATAGGACTTGAACACTTGCTCAATCAATTCCCAAGGAAGTAAGAACCCCAAACCCGGTAAGTCCCTCACAGCATCAACAATAAGGACAATCAAACAACATTACCCTATGTAAATTTATGATTGCACAAATCGTATGCCTCGACTCCATGTACAAATGAGGAAACAACACGTATCCCATGTGTTTACAATAAAAAAAAATTCAAAACAAAACAAAACAACAACAACAAAAAACCCAATAAGGACAGCCACCTCCTTCTCTGCAGGGGCCAGATTAAGTCATCAAAGCAGGGGATCTGAGTCAGCCCAGGTTTTCTACCTCTCAGGCGTGGAGACAACACACACACACCACATCGTTGACCTTCACACTGGCCACTTCAGTGCATGAACTGAGCCCCTTACCACACCCACAGCCACGGACATCTGTGGTCACCATCATATAATCAGGCTTCTATTTTTTCCAGTAACACATACAAATAACTAGGTGATGGCCACTATATCTGCATTCTCTGACTTAGGATGTTGCTATGTGGGACACAAAAATGTCACTGGCAATGAAGGGGTGTTCAAAGAAGGAGGCAGCACCCTTTAGTGCAGCTGACAGGGCATGGCCCCTGCGACCACAGGAGAAGACAGGTCAAGTGGAAGGGACAGCACTACTCAACCAAGTCCTCTGCCCAACCTGGGGCCACCTAGCTGGGGGTCATCTCCTGTCCTGTCCTACCCTTGTGCCCAGGAGCCTGCCCTCCTCCACACGTAGTCTCCCATGGACAACAATGAGAATGCAGACTCAACTTTGGTGCCAACCCCTTGCCTGGTCTGATGGCATATAAACCACCAGCCACTGCAGGCAAAAACACCCTGGGCAGTGTTCCCACAGACCTCTCCTAACATCCAGGGGCTGCACCTGCAGCAACCACCCGTGCTGAGGTTGGCTGGAGGTGTTCTGGGGCATGTGCTCAGCCCACGTGAGAAGCTGGGATTCGATTCTGAAAGACAGCGCAGGGCTCCGGGGAAGATCCCAGCAGTTTCCTTGTTTTCACATCACACTGAGTCCAGAAAGAGATGGGTCGAGCACCAGATGAGGACTCAGTAAAACTTCAGCTTGGTTATAAACTGTCCCTGTCCGTGACACTGCGCTGGCTTTTTGATGACAAGCAGTCATGCCCCTGTTCTTAGCTGGACAAGCCCAGGGACAGGGCCAGCCACTCTCCAAAAGCTGCAAGTGACTGCAGGCTTGCTCCCCTGAGGCTTATTTGTTCATGACTTCCAAGGGCCAGCTACTTCTTGCACCCAAACCTGCAGGTCTACAGAGGTGCACATCTTCCCACTGGGGTGTTCAGGCTCTGGAATACATTTTAAAACCTATATTTTCCTCTCCCCAGCTTACCACACCCTTGTTTTTCCTGGCAAAGCCTTCAGGGTTGAAAGTCCAAGGGGGAATTTTCTATTAATTCCATGAGAATAAGGCACTGTTGGCAACACAGTCCTGGATTTCACACTCTCCTGACCTGACATTAGAGTGAGTTTATGACCACAAACATTTTGCATTAACAAATGTTTCCGCACACCCAGCCTGAAACTTTGATTTAAGCCTCATTCTGAAGGGCCCCCAACTTCCCTGGAACACCTCTCCTGGCCCCTCCCGCTGCAGCCTAGGCAGAAGACTTAACTGAGTGGATTCCACTTCCTTGCTTCTACTCCCTCTGACTTCGACCTTCCAGGCAAAAGTTGAGTCTGAAAGACCCTGTCCCAGGGCGCGGAAGGTTTCAGGGACACTCACTCCCAAGAGCACAGGCTTCCCCGCGCTCAGACCCTAAGCCTCGGTGACGGCTCGCCCGGTCCTCCCTGCGCTGTTTCCCCCCGCACTACCGCGGGTAGACTTGCGGCTTAGCCTCCCCTCCACTCCCAAGGAGCTGACTTGTGGAGCGCACCTAAACTTCTCTTCCCCGGGTCTTTCGGTAAGGAAAACAGGGTGCCCACGCTCATCCGCAAACACACAGGGCGCAAGGTGCCCACCGGACACATCTTCGCGGCCCCGGATCTTGGAAGGCACCGCCTCCTCCCTGTGACCCCGCCTCTCAATTCCTCATTCCGCACAGAGCTCGTCACAAGTGTTAACATACACCGCGAGCCGAGTGCCTCGCGGTGGGCGTCATCCGTTTCGCTCGGAGGAAACTGAGGCTCTAAGACTCACCCCGGGCCGCACAGTCGCCAAGGGGCAGAGCTGGATCAGAAACCAGGTCAGCCAGCTTTAGAAGTCCTGTTTCCACTGTGGTCGTCTCTGCTCGATGGGTGGCCTTTCAAGCCCCCTCCCTTTCCCCCGGAGGCGCCCCCGGCCCGGGCGCTACCCACGTCCCTCGCGCCGGGCGGGCCCGGGTGGGGGTCTTTGGAGCCCCCGGTCCCGGCTGGGGCCCTCTCGCCACCCACTCCCCCTCGCGCGGGGCGTGTCCCGTGCCCCACCTCGTCGCCGAAGCGCACCAGCTTCTGGCCCGTGGGCCCGCGCAGGCCGGGGAAGCGCGCGGGGTCTTCGGGGTCGCCGGGGTCCCCCGGGTCGGCGGGCGCCGGGGCGCGCGGCCCCACCAGGCAGCGGTCGATGATCGCGTCCTGCTGCGCGGGCGGCAGCCGCGCCCACTCGGGCCCGTACTTCTCGCGGATCTTCTCCTTGTCCTGCATGATCTTCCTGGCCATGGGGCTCAGCGACGAGAAGTAGGTGAAGCGCTTCCGCTCCCGCTCGTCCAGCGGCCGGTTCCCGCTCATGACCGCGGAGCGCGAGGCCGCGATCGCCGCCGCCATGGACGCCATGCCCGGCCCAGCCCGCCGCGCCCCGCCCGGAGCGCCGCCCACGCCCGCCGCCCCCGCCCGCGCGGAGCACCGCCCCCCGACCCGCGCTCCGCCCCCGGCCCCCGCCCGGAGCACGGTCCACACCCAAGTGAACCGCCCTCCACCCGCAGCACCGCCCCCGCCCAAGTGGACCCTCCCTCCACCCGCAGCACCACCCCGCCCAAGTGGGCCCTCCCTCCACCTGGAGCACCGCCCCCACCCAAGTGGACCCTCCCTCCACGCGCAGCACCGCCCCCACCCAAGTGGGCCCTCCCTCCACCCGGAGCACCGCCCCCCGACCCGCGCTCAGCCCCCGCCCCCGGCCCGGGTCACCGCCCCCGCCTAGGCGGACCGCCCCCCCGGCCTGCGCTCAGTCCCCGCCCGGAGCACCGCCCCCACCCCAGTGGACCCTCGCTCAATACCCGCCCGGGAACTGCCCCCCCCCCAGCCTGGAGCCGGTCCACACCCAGGCTGAGCAACCCCCGGACCCGCGCTCGGTCCTCGTTCGGCACCCCAAGCCCGGAGCACCGCCCCGCCCCGTCCCTCCGGACCGCTCTCCGTCCCGGGTGCCGCCCTTACCCCGCCCCGCGCGCTGTCCCCGGGACTCCGCCTCCTCCCGGAGCACCGTCCCGTGCGTCCCTCCGAACCGGCCCTCAGTTCCGAGCGCCGCCTGCCCCGCGCCCCGCGGGTCTGGTGCGCTGCCCTTCGCTGTCCCTTGGCGCCCGCGTTTTCCCGGGCCGGTTCCGGCAGGGCCGGCGCATCCCGGAGCCTGCGCTGGACCGGCTGCTGGTTACTTGGCGGCCGCCGCCATGGCGCCACGTGGTCGCCGCTGACAAAGGAAACTTCTTCACTTGCCTAGCAAGGGGCGGGCCCCGGGCCACTAGGCAGCGGAAGGCCACCTGGGAGGCGCAGCCCTAAGGAAAGTGAAGTCGGCCCTGCTGTAGGTCCGGGAGTGTAAAGGAAGCGCAGGAGGCCCGGACCTTTATCCCCTTGGAGGAGCTGGGCCTCCCGGTCCACCTGCGCACCTCTGCCCGGCGCATGGACTTCCTCATACCGGCGCAGCCCGTTTGGTCTCTGATGCTTGTCGTTCAAAGCAAGCTCCCAGGTGTTCATTTAATTTCAAGGGTGCGTCTTAAAACATCACCAATGTTATGAAACAGGGATTAAAGGGGAGAAGTAAGCGGATCAGTGTGCGGAGCCACATAGCATCGATTTAAATGGAGAATAACAACACCAAAGAAACCTTGCACAATGGCAAGGCTGGTTTTGTGGTCTCAGAAATCACAAGAACTCCTGCAGCTCACTGTTTGCAAACCAGAGGGGAGAAAGTTTTCATGCAGAGAAGCAGCATCCCCCAGGGGATAGGCGTGTCATTCTGTAGTGTCTTTCTTGCAGACCACAAAATTAAAATAACACCAAGCCACTCCACCCACCCACCTTAGTCTGCCTGACCTAGGCTGACTTTAGCAAGTCTTAAAAGTCTCAGTGAGAACCAGGTGTCCTTAAAACAACTCCATGTCAGGTCGTGCCTAGGGACTTTGCCTCTGAAGTAGCACTTGGAAAATTCCAAACACAAATGCAGAATGTGCAAAGCTCTGTTCCAAAAGTGAGACACCTTGTCTTCCTACCAGAAACCTAAGGATGTTTCTGGAATGTCATGAAGGTGGCAGGCTGGCAATAAAAGATATTTTTTATCAAGAAGGTTACCAGCATAATATGTTGAAGCAATGGGAAAAGCAGGAACCCCAGGTAACAGCTGAGTGGCACCATGGCACGCATGTGCAGGCATATTTATGAGGCCACAAGCCTGGAAGCCTACTTTCCGGTATTATTATTCTCCATTTGAGTTGATGCTACATAGGCATAGTACACTGAACAGATCTGCTGATTTATCCTCTCTACTCCCTGTGTGCTAAGGTCAGGGATGCTTAAAAATGTACTCCTGAAACTTAACATCTGGGTCCCATTCATCTGACATGCCATCAGCATACCAGGATGACATGAAGACTTGCCGTGCTTAAAGAAAAGTGAGGGTCTGCCAGCCAGGAAGCGGGCAAGCAGCTCTTGCCCTCTGTCAGAGAAAGCCACTGCCAGTGCCTCTCCAGCCCTCAACAGACATGTCAAATGAGTGAATGTGCTGGGCCCGATGGCAGAGCGTGGGAAGCTGAGGCAGGAGGATCTTAAGATCCAGGTCAGCCTGGGCAATTTAGCAAGATCTGGTCTCAAAATAAATAAAAAGGACTGAGGGTGTTGCTCAGTGGTACAGCACATCTAGATTCTATCTCCAGTACCATGAAAGAAAAAGAGAGGTGGATGGAGGCCCGGAGCCCAGCTAGGTGCTCTTCCCTTCCTTTTCCACATGGCCACTCCCACTCCAGGTCCTGCCCCTTGACTGCTGGCCTTCCCCACAGTGGTGCTCCCTTACATCCTCCCTTCCCTGCAGCCTCTCTTCTTGCTGTCACTTGAGACCTCAGCAGTCTTTGGCCTAGGCTGGTCCTCAGCAGGATTTCACCTCACCCAGGGCAGCCCTGCCTTGTGTGTGGCTCTCCTCAGCCCATGTGGGCAGGTGATGACCCAGTTTGTCCAGCGAAATGCTGTCATTATGTCCCCAGGCCCCCATCTACCTGATCCTGCTCATTGGTGTGACCAGGAATGAACTTCTAAGCCCAGAAAGGCAGAGGGAGGCAGTGAGCCCTCTGGGGCCTCCCATGGCTTAGCTGAAGGCCCCTCTGAAGGCACAGGAACTGGCCAGCCCTGGACGCTGCAGGCTGGGATGGGGGCCCTTCGTCGTTCTGGGTGGGCCAGGTGAATGCCCTCTGGGAGGGACCTAAGCTTCATTCTGTCCTTCTGCCTGGGCTCCTCCCTGCACCCTCAGAGGCACTGAGGCTGTGGGGCTGGAAGAACTCGCTGCTCTTTCGTTGTCTGTGTGTGTCCGGGCCTTGCCTGCCTGCTTCCACCCTACCTAGCCTGGACTGGCCACCTCCATTCTGTTTCCTTGTCACCTCCAGAGTCAGGTCTTCTCTGTTCTGCCCCTCTGAGCCAGGTCAGCCCTCAGCACCCTGGCCACCTGCCTCAGGACAGTGGGCTGTGGCGGCTCTGTCCCCCCGGACATTCTCTCCCTCACTTCTCCTCCTGTTCCCTTGCTCTCCCCAGGGCCCAGCACCTGGCCTTCCCTTCTCTCTCCAGCCCCTCGGCCTCAGGCCCACCTGCAGCCTTCCGTCTTTGCAGGGCTCCCACGGAGAGGACATGCCATCCCGGGCCATGAGCCATCCTAAGCATCAAGGTCTAGGAAGCAGACCACTGCTCCAAAACCTAAGTCCTCTGCCTCATAATCAGGCACATGCACCCTCCCCGGGCACACCCTCCTCCTGTGGAGCTCTGCAGGGCCAAGAGGGCTGTGGGCTGGGCCACTGGGTGCAGAGCCCCAGAAAGGGGGGAGGTGGGCCCTGTTGCAGGAGACCCAGGCTTCAGGGTGATGTGGAGCTGTGGGGTCTGAACAGGGCAGCAGTGGGACGGGAGCAGGCAGAAGCTGTGGCCCAGGAGGGGTGAGATGGTGGTATGGAACCCCAGGTGACCCCTCCAAGCCCTGTAACACTCCTCTCACACCCCCAGGGGACCAACCACGAGCCCACCCCAAGAGCCACTGGGGTCTCTGGAATGACACCTCAGCATGTTCCCAGCATGTGCCAAGCACGTGTATGTTGCTCCTGGCCAAGTGCAAGGGGGTGAAAACACTGTGCATGTGCGGAAGGCGCTCTGCCTTCGCCCTGATAGATGCAGTGTGACAGCTATTTAGGCGGTGTGCAGGCTGCGTAGTGTTGCAAAGGTCACCTGAGGAGGCTGAAGGTGCACAGGAGGGGCCCTGTTGCTCGGGGCAGGGCGCTCACCTGGCACACACCTGGCATGCACCAGGCTTGATCCCTGGCACTGCAAACATAAGGCCAAAGAGCATTTCAAGTGTGCGGAGGCTGTGAGCGAAGGGCTTCGAGCACCATCCGCCCCATGAGGGATCTGAGTGCAGCCTCGCAACTCAGCGGGGCCTTCAGCAACTTGGTGAGGCCCTGTTCCAAAATAAAACTCAAAGGGCTGGAAGGTGGTTCAGTAGCAGTGCAGCCCTGGGTTCAGTCCCCACTGTTAGAAAAAGAAGAAAAAGGTCTCTGTAAAAAAGTACAACTAACATGAACTTAGAAGAAAGAGGGACCTGTGCAGGAGACACCGCACATGGAACCGTGGCTGACAGTGAAGCTGCCTCCTGTTGCAGGTGACAGAAGACCTGCCGTGTCAGCACACAAACATCTACTCCCATCCCAGCCTGAGACACGCCCTCGGGCAGCGAGAGCTCCTTCAGCCTGGCCAGGCAGAGGCCCCGGCTGCAGCAGTCCGCAGGCCGCGCTCCCAGGATGGCGGAAACCAGTTGGCTCGCACAAGCAGAAACGGTTATCAGAAGAGAAATGGAAACGTGGCAGTTTGAAGTTAGCTAAGTTATAAGAGAGATTCTAATTCTGGGGTGCTACAGACTGAATGTGGTCCCCCAAAGGCGCCACCTGGCTGGGTGTGCCTAGGGCATCCCAAGCGCCTGGTGCCACCTCGGCACCACCGTCTCTGAGCCCTGCTTGCCTCCCATGGCACACCTGGCAGGGCCATCGGCGCGGTGCCCAGCGTTCCGACTGCTGAGCGCCGGGAACCAAGGCCATGTCCCCGAGAGCATGCGCAGCAGGGCATGCGCGGACCTCGCCGCCCTGCGAGACTCCAGCGCGTGAACCCCTGCGCAGCCGCAGTCCCGGAGGAGCCACGTGTGGTGGGCAGGCTGTTCACAAGACGAGGCACCGGGACTGCCATCACCCCCGACCCCAGGTTTACCCAGAGGACGCGGCCACCTGTGTGGCGGCCGGTGGGGGCCAGGTCCGGGGCGGCGTTCTCGCCAGGGGGAGGTGCGGGCTGGCGGAGGTGCCGCCCCACTGGGACTCCCCGGCCTCGGCGGGTGGGCCAGCCGCGCAGCCCCCAGCAGTAAGCGCCCGTTTCGCTGGTTGACAAAAGAACACAAGACCAAAGAGCCAAACCCGAGGACTGGAAACGCCAACAGTTTAATGAACCTCCGCTGGCGGCCACGCACCGCTGGAAAGAGCCGCGCTGAGTGCTCCCGGAGGCGAGCCTGGGTCACGAAACAACGTACGCAGTCCGGCGCCCAACGGCATAGGCAGAACCGCCCGAGTCTGCCTGTCCGAGGGTCCGGTGGTCCGCAGTCCCCACGCGGGCCGGCTGCCAGCACTGTCAGCAACACACTCCGCCGCTCCTCTGCATTCCAGAGACCCGGGGCCACCCTGGAGGGCTGGGGCCCCATGACGGCTGCCTGTGTGCGGCGTCTGCACACGCCTGGCCTGCCAGCCAGGAAGACATGTCGGCTTGTTCTGGGCTTTGTTCTCCGTGACTGATTTTTGGTTTCTGAAGTAAACATTTTTTTTGCCTAAGGAAGGGGTCACATGACTATCAGCGGAGACAGACGCTGACCAACACTCTTCCCTTCCTAGTCAAGTAGCTTTTCTCCAAAAACCTATTTTCATGATTTCTTACATGGTTCGAAAGGTAAAGAAAATGATTTCAAGTATTCAATTCCTATCAAAAATTGGTATCAAAAGTAATAAAGGACCTAATTTCTTAATAATTCCATGTTTTAAAAAATAACTTAAGAAGCAAGAGGCCTGGCCCTTTACGAGTAGAAATCCCCCGTGCAGCTAGAGCTTCTTGAGACACCGTGGGGAGGAGTCCGTGTTTAGCACCTCGATCATGGACCTCAACGTGGGGAACACCTCCGACACGGAAGGAAGAGCCTTGTAGGAAGGAGAGAGACTGAGAGAGAGAGAAGGCCTGAGAATCAGCACCGTTCGCACCCAGGCCCCAAGGCCCGGCACATCCGCCTCCCGCCTCCCGCCTCCTCCCTCCTCCCTGGAGAGCCAGGCAGGAGGTGCCGTTGAGAGCCCTCCCTGCCGAGCCCCAGCCGCCCAGCCCTCGGGTCCTGGGCTGCTCAGAGGCTTGGGAAAGGAGTGAAACGGATCCCGTGGGCCAGGCACCTCGTGTCCCTGCAGTGCAGCTGGACCTGGACCACCCGGCCAGGGCACCTCTCTACAGCCGCTGCCCCCTCAGTGGGTCCCAGCTTGCTGATATTGACCCCCAGTGCTAGGCCCCGCTGTCCCTCTCCTCAGAGGCTGCCAGAGCGCTTGCATAGTAAAGCCACCCGTCGGCCAGCCCCGTGCCACAGGCAGACCCCAAACGAGGACTCAGGCAAGCCCGGACACACGTCTCCTCATTTTAAAGAGCACAAACTGCCCAGCGGTTGTCAGACAGGCCGCTGTCCCGGTTGGTCATGAGGGGCACATCTGTGGGGGGTCAAGACGTGAGAGGCAGCAGAGTCCCCCCACTGACCCACACGCCTCCCCAGGCTCTGTGGGCTCCTGGCAGGCAGCACTGCTGGCTCATTACTGCCTAATCATGGTGATGCGCCACCACCAGCAAGACAGACGGCTCTGACGGCGTCCCCAGCCGCCTGCGGCTGTGCCTGAACTGCTCCTCACCTAGCTCTCCTCCCTCTCTGGGGCTCGCCCTGAAGGGGCTCAGGGCAGGAAAGTGGGTGGATCTGCAGGGCAAGGTGCAGCTGCAGGTCAGAGATGCCCTCCCCCACCTGCCCCGCAGTTACCTTTTCAAGTTCATCCAGCTTTTGGCGATTCTGCTAAAGGCCTCTGAGCCGGGGGCCGTCATGGCTTCAAAGTCCACCAACTGAAAAAGGGAGAAAGGTAGGGGCGGCCTGAGGTGGGGAGCAGCCACGCGCCCGCCCCACGGCCACGAGGCTCACGCACCTTCCCCTTGGGGATCTTCCCGGCCACCTCCTTCCCGCTGGCCATGAGCGCTCCCACGATGACGGAGTAGGCGATGACGCTGAAAGGAGAGCAGCCGTCAGGCCTCGTAGGCTCCCACCACACCAGGCGGGACATTCATCGCGGGGCCACACAGCAAGGCTTCTACTTGTTCAGAGAAGTCTAGCAGTTTACTACTAAAAAAGGTCCTGATGTGCTATTTAAGGGTAAAGTACCAAGAAATTATTTCTGAGAAAAGCGATTTTTTTTTTTTTTTTTTTTTGGTGGGGGAGTACAGAAGAATGGTAAGATTTATATTTTAATACCATTAATGCCACTTTTAAAAACAAACGGCTTTTTGAGCAAGAAACCCTTCATTTCTTTTTGATTTTTAATTATATTTGTTCTGATTAGTTGCGCTTGACAGTAGAATGCAGTCATAAATTTTGATAGATCATACATAAATGGAGTGTGATCTCATTTTTCTGATTACATATATTGCAGGATCACAGGTCATGCAGTCATATGTACATGAGATAATAACGTCTGTTATGGATTTTCTTCCTGTTTTTCTATTTCTGTGAAATAAGTTTAAAAATGGCATTAAAACACATATGTACAATAAGTCTTATAAGTATAAATACATTAATCATATTTTTTAAGCATTAAAAATACTGGCTCCCAGAGAAGAGGCACAAAACAGACTGGACTAGCAGACAGTGGTCTGGAACTCCGAGGCAGATGAGCTGCCAGAGACAGGGTGGCCACTGGAGGCCACACGGCACAGGGCCCTCGGCCTGCCTGCTGCCCGGCTCCGCTGGACAGGCCCTGCTCCCACTCTCGGCAGGAGCAAGGCACCTGCCGGTGCTGGGGAGGAGCCCTGGCCCTGACACCATGGCCGTCTACTTCTCCCAAAACGAGCGGCTCAGGAGGTAGCGTGGCCCAAGTGGCCAGCAGACAGGAGAAGGGCGCTGCACAGGCAGCCTCCAGCAGACACAGGAAAGCCCACTGACTCGCGGGCTGCTCACCAGGAGCTTCTCGGGCTACAGATGTGTGCTTGGCTTCTGGGCCCAGCCTCGGGTGGGGAGGGTGGCGGCCGGAAGGCCACAGGGGAAGGGAAGGGAGCTGCAAGAGGGGCAGAGCCGAGGCTGGAGGCCCGGGAGGGGCAGGCAGGGGAGGGGCCTTCAGGCCTTCAGGGTGCAGAGGACCAGAGGACGGCTGCCAGAGGACAAGGACTAGTGCGTCCTCGGCAGGGCCCACGGTGCTGACGCCCTCTGCCCGGTTCAGCGCTCATAGCCAGGGGCGTCAGGTTGAGACATGGGGCTTGTGTCCCTGTTTTGCTTCAGAGCCTTGTAAACACTGTAACAAAATCCACCATCGTGTGTAAGGGGAGCTGTAATTTCTAAAACACGAGAGACGTTAAAGTATATTTAGCCAAAATATCCCAAGTTCAAGTGTGACGTGCCATTCAATCATCACAGCAGAGTCCTGGGAAAGGAGAATGAAAAGCAAGTTCTACAGACACATCCCTTACGTTAGTCAACACCTCCTCAGAACCTATCCAAACGAAACACAGGAAGGACTGGAGACCCACACACAGCCCACCAAGGTCAGGGTCAGTTAGCAGCCCAGGGGGCGGGGGGAGGGAGGGGCAGGGCCCAGCAGAGAACAGCGCGTCCTCGCCGTCTAGGCCTCCAGAGTGCCCCAGGCTACACGAGCCCGCCAGAACCTCCTCAGTGCTTTGGTGAGGTGCAGGTCAGAGAAGCCATTTTTCATGTGTGAGTTTTGGGGGAGAACAGGAGGCTCCTCGACATTTCTTGGTGTGCTTCTGCACCCATACTGTGACAGGAATGAGCCAAGAGAACACTTTTTTTTTTTTTTGGCAGTGCTGGGGATTGAACCCAGGGCCTTGTGCTTGATGAGGCAGGCACTTTACTGACTGAGCTACATCCCCAGCAAAAGAGCACATTTTTCACACAGAAAAGTGCAATCACCAGAGACCACTTACCTAGATCCCCGAGAGAGAGGCACTAAGTTATAGAAGTAATAGACCAGTGACAAGATCAAGTTGCAGACGGCATCGGCCTCCTAGAAAAAGGACAGTCTCCTGAGCTGAAGCCCCGCTCCACCCACACTCCACGGGCAGACACCAGTGCCGGCCTCGCCCTCCTCCAAGGCCTACTGTCTGCCAGCAAGAAGGCACGTGCCCCCGCCCCCGGGGCAGTGTGTCCCAGCTGCTCCTCCTACAGCAGTTTTTTGGGGTTTTTTGGTACTGGGGATTGAACCCAGGGGCACTTAACCACTGAGCCACCTCCGCAGCCCGTTTTTGTATTTTATTTAGAGACAGGGTCTGAATGGGTTGCTTAAGGCCCCGCTAAGTTGCTAAGGCTGGCTTTGAACTCGTGATCCTTCTGCTCCGGCCTCCTGAGCTGTGGGGATTACAGGCGTGCGCCACCACACCCAGCCCCATAGCAGCTATTTGATTAACAGAAACCTCAGGCCAGGCGCAGTGGCACACACCTGTAATTCCAGTGGCTGGGGAGGCTGAGGCAGAAGAGTTCAAAGCCAGCCTCGGCAACTTAGTAAGACTCTAAGCAACTCAGCGAGACCCTGTCTCTAAATTAAAAAAAAAAAAAAAAAAAAAAAAGGCTGGGGATGTGGCTCAGTGGTTTAGCACCCCTGAGTTCCATCCCCAGTACAAAAAAGAAAAGAAAAGAAACCTCAGCTCCCTTAATGTTACTTGGAATGTCAAAATATGTACTGCAGTTAAGATTTTAAAAGCACTTAGCAAGGGGCTGGGAATATACTCAGCTGGTAGAGTTCTTGCCCCTGGGATCAATCCCCAGCCCCACCAAAAAAAAAAAAAAAAAAAAAAAAAAAAAAAGGCCCCTAGCAATACCGAATATGCTTTCTTGCTCTTTGTTTGCCAGGCTGGGGATATGACCCAGGGCCTTGTGCACCTAGGCACGCGTTCTACCACTGAGCCATGTCCTCCTTGACATGTTTCCTCAAATAACATGTATTTATTCCTACTTCAAAAGATTTTTGTAGCTGCTTCTTTTCCTCTGCAGGGAGACCCAAGTGATAAAAAACCCAATCAGGTGTCTGGACGTAGTTACTTCCTATATAAAGATCTGAAAACGTCATGAAATGAGCGACTGCTCAAGAGCAGAGGTGCCCAGTGCACGGAGGGGCGCCCACCAAGCAGACGAGCGAGGCCCAGCCTGCAAGGGCCCCTCTAGTCTGGGCAGGCAACAAGGGAAGAGGCCACCGCCAGACAGGGTCACTAGGCTCTAAGAGCAACGGCAGTCTGATCTCACTGCCCTAAACCAATGAGAAGGCATCATCTGCTGTGAGTGAAAAAGTCCCTGCAAGGACGTGGCAGTGAGGGACGGCCGCTTACCAGCTACTGCGATTGCTAAATGCGGGACATGTTTTGCCCCTGGGAATATTTAAAGAGTATTTATAGCTCTGTGTAGATCTTCAAGCACAAGAGGCGGCACCTCAGTGAGAGGGTGGAGGCAGGGTGGAAATGGCACAGAGACCTACCCCGAATTCCGAGGAGAGGATCAGCACTTTTCCTCTTGCTGTCAGGTCTTTGTAAAGCGCGTCTATCTCAGCGTGGTATAACTGGGTCCTTTCTTCTGTGGTTTGCGTTTCCACAGAAAATAGGATATTTCCAACCCTGAAAACACAGTCCTGAGTGTCAAAGGCATGTATTTATTACACAGTCCAAACAGTCAAGCAGAAAAAAAGAAAATGCGCATGCCCCGTGCACTGAACCACGTCCCCAAAACTGGGCGCTGGGCTCCTGCTGCAAGGAGCGTGTTAGTTCAGTCACGTGTCCCGGGCACAGGAGCTGAGGCTACGTGGGAGGCGCCTGGACAGAGCAGGGAGCAGCAGCAGATGTGCGGCCGGCCGACCTCGCAGCACTCCGGCGCTCTCAGTGCCGCGAGGCTATGTGGAGACGTGAACTTGAAGAACCAGTAGCAAAACACACTCCGTTCCTAGATTCCACAGAGGAGCACAGTGGCTGCTTTTATTGGAGGGAGATGAGGCCACGTGTTAAGAGAGGAGCTGGAGCTGGTGCTGTAGTGAGGGGCGACGGCAGGGTGTGGGGAGGGGTGCGGCAGGATCCACCACGCAGTATTCCAGAGGCCAGAAGGCCTGGTGGGCAGGCGCAGGGTCCGCGGGGCAGGCAAGAGTCAGCGCGGGAGGTGGCAGGGGGAGCGTGTGCAGAGACGGGGAACAATGTCTACGCTAACAGCACTCCCTCAGATTCCCTGGGGATCATCTTTGCTGGGAAGTTACTTGGGTAAGTGGCTTGGTAAAGGATGAAGATAAGGAAAGCCGTGAAATCTGAAGTTGCTAAGCTAGCGCTCACTCACAAAGGCTAAAGTTCCCGCATGGAACAGGAAGAGGGGCTTCTTAGTGTGAGCCAGTTGCTCAGAGAAAGCCAAGCACAGGAGGCGGTGGGGCGGCCAGGGCCGCACCGCCAGCTGACAGAAGACGGGGCTCTGAGCTCTCAAGGCTCTGCCTGGGGGATCCTGTAGGAGGCCCAAGGCACGTCCACCAGAGTGCAAGGGAGCCTGGCAGCTCTGGGTGAGGTTTGGATTTCAGATGCAAATAAGACAACAGCTCATGAACATGCTTACCAGGGTTATTTGTAAAGCAAAGAAAGGGAAACGCTTCAAACAGGTAACAAGGAAAATCTGTAGAAATTCTACATCCACGCAATGAACTGCTATGGAGTTGCTACAGAAGTCACTAAGAAAACGACTGGGGAGGAGCCTGGTGACGTGATGACTGGCACAGGAGCAGAGCACATGGCTTCGCACTTAAGGAACAGGGCCTGCTCTCCGTCTTGCTAGTTCTGCTTATCTGTGCCTCTAAGTGCTCCGCAGTACAACACTAGCACCCCGCAACACGCGAGGGCCTTCAGCCTGCCCCCCTCGCCTGCTTCTCGCTTCCTTGGTCAAAGCCTCCCTCACCCCACGCTTGACCCTACACGGGGTGGCCAAGGCCGCCGGCCTGCGCTGTGCCCAAGAACCATCTGCTGGCTTACATTCAGTGGCAAGCCTTGCGGCCACACCCAGCCAGCCCCACCACATGTGCTGCTGCCCTAGGCCAGGCCAGCCTGTGCGCAGGCCCACTCCTTATCAAGTGCACGCACTTGTCTCCTGTGACTGTGATGGTGAATCCCTCGTGCTCCTTTCCTTGGTCTCTGAGGCTGGGAACTTTCGTGTTCACGGTGAATCCGTCCTTCGTTTTGGTATTAAACTGCTTTCGGGGGGGAAAAGAAAACCAGTGTTACTAGTGTCTGTTCCACCTACAGCCCCGGCAGAGTCCTGTAGTGCTGACCCCAACTACTTGGGTGGGTCTATGGGGTCATGGAAGTCACTGATGCAAGAGGCGGGTGCTCTGTCCCGTCAGTCAGGGACAAGCACACCTCCCGTCCTCCGAGCCCGAGTCCTACTCCCGAGGCCCCGCCAGGCCCGGTGCTCCTCCAGGAGCTGCCCGACTCCCCCATTCCCTGTGGTGGGCAGCAACCAGACTCAGCAGAAAAGCGGCTCCCAATGGGGTCCCCTCCTGCAGAGCAGGGGCCTTCCTGGGAAGGGCAGCAATCCTGCCCCCCTGCGATCTCACTACGGCACACACGCTCCAACTCTGCTGTCGCCAAAGGAGCCCTCAGAGCTGAGCGGGGAGCAGCGCCAGAATGGTGCTCCCACACAGCTTTCTGCTCCACACGTCTGCTGGACAGGCCCGCGAGGCCCGTGGAGGTCACCACTCCAGAAAGTCTCCTCCCGAGTCCATGTGTTCTTGAAGTTGACGGAACTGAAGCAGGAGGAGCTGCAGTGTGACCCACGTGCTGCTTCCACGCACCACCTGAGAGGTGTGGGAGGCAAACAGGGCTGGAGCGGAGCACTCGGGCAGGTGGCACAGCCCCGGGGCCAGCAGGACGCACTTCTTCCGGGAAGGCAGCTTTCGGAGGCCATGCTGGTAAGAGCACGCAGCTTCTCACCTGGGCCCCCTGAAACGGGAGGGCGAGGTGCAGACTTGCTCCTAGGGAAGGCGCCTCCAAACCCCAGGAGCCCTGAGCAGGAGGCAGCACAGCGGCCTCCTGCCCGCACTCCTGCTCAGCGGCCGCCTCCGGCTGTGAGGCAGCTCCACTTGTCCCCATCAGCAGTGCTGTGCATTTCAGGGAAGCAGGTGTACTCCACTCTGCCACGCACTTAGAACGCAGACGTCCACACGTGCTTGTAAAAGACGGCACATCCATCACCTGGGCCGAGGCTGGCGTCCTGTGCGAAGGTCGTGATCCCACCCAAGGGCTGGGTGTCGGCGACCTCATGCTGCGCCAGGAGGGAACAGTCTTCCACTCCAGTCTGCTGCTGTCCTCGCTGCCCTGTGAACAGCTTTCGGGTTCTAACACCGTGGCAGAGCTCGATCCTTCCACCCACAGGAAGGCGACGGACAACCGAGACTCTCCAGTTCCTTCCTCGGAACAGGAAGCCCCCGTGAGACCCGCCTGCCCTCTGGGGACCCTGGGGTCTGAGGGACTAAGGCCGTCGCAGTGACTGGGTGCAGGCCACACTCTGCACGACTCTCCAGTGCGCTGTGGGGCCACCACAGGAAGGAAAACCGGCCGCCCGTGACTTGGGATGGCCTGGGCCTAGAACGAGACTGTCCTATGCCACAGCGCTCCCAGCACCCAGTCCTCCAGCAGAGCAAACGCCACGCCAACGAGGAAGAACCTGTCACGTACAGCTGGGGGCCTCACTGAGCCATGCCACCAAGGACAGTCACCAAGGTGCAGACACAGGCTGTACCTGGGCCTGCCACACTGCCCCGAGTCCACGTGCTTTCAAGCGGCTGGCTGCCTCCTGCCCGCATCTCCACTCTGGGTGGACGAGGCCCCAGGACACAAAGTCAGAGCAGGCCCTGCAGTCCTGGCCAGCAGCGGTCTCCCAGGCCTCCCCAGAGGCGGAGACACTGCTCTCACAAGCGTCTCCCCAAACGTCGCGGGATGTGGGTCCTGCCACCCACCACACTGTACCTGGAGAAGCAAATCTATCGGCTACTGGCAGGTTTGGGGCAGTTTCACTCCTGGGTGAAAAGGTGCATGGCCACTCTCAGCTTCAGTCCAGACCTCCTGTCCTTGGGCCCCCCCCGTGCCCGTGTGACTGCATTCTGCTGCTCGGAGCACGTGCCTAGCCCACACTGCCCTTCACTCTCCCCAGGCCCTGGGGGGCAGGCACTTCCTTTAAACACCCACCTGAGACTGCTTGTCAACTGTACTCAGGAGGGTCCCGGCCACACCTGCTGTCCACTGCTTTCGTCCACCTCCGTGAGCTGAGGGCTGGACCTGACTTTCTTCCACTTTCTACCTTCTAGGGGCTGGGAAGCTGGACACCCCGCTCTGCAATTCCGGAGTCCACGCTTGCACTTCTAAGACAGATGCTTCGCCTGTGCTGTGGTGCACAGGCCCTGGCCCAGGCACCCAGCGCAGGCACCCTCCTCGAGCAGCATGCTCAGCCCTGGGCCTGTGATTTCGACTGGTGCCACGGGTCACTCGGTGCTCGCCTCTCTCCCTGAAGAAATGAGGACCTCAGGACCTTCTCACTCCATCTTCTACTTCTAAATCGCGGACGGACGCTGAGGTAAGCCAGCACTCTACTGTCAGGCAACGTTCCACTCTGCAAGGGTCTCTTTCTTCACCACTACGTCTCTGTCTTGCATTCACTTTTGAGAACACTTTGTTCTTGAGTTGCTCTGACAAAGAGGATCTATGCTTCTGAAATTCCTGATTGGAACTGCCTTTGTCACACATCACAGCTGGTTCAAGTTAAGCCCCTCCACAGGAAGTCAGGTCCGACTTCTGAAACGTGAACAGGACTGACCCCCACACACACCTGTGGTGAACTAGGTGCAGCAATAAAAATAGAACGGTCACAACACACTGTAACCAAAGTTATTTATTAGCACTTTTAAATGCTTATTTCTGAAATTCCCTATTTAATCCTTTAGCCACAGTTCACCACAGGTAAGTGAAACTGCATAAAGGGGACAGCCCCGGTGCTGGGCAGTGTCACCACCACTTCCACGGCCTTTTCATCAGCCCAGCCTAGAACCCTCCTCTGCAACCAGAGCCCCGGCCCCGTCCTGCGCAGTCCTGGCTGCCCACCACGTGCCTCTGTGAAGACCAGCGGAGTCGCAGCTGCCCTCTGGTGGCTGGCCTGCTGCACTTAGCGAGTCTTCCAGGCACGTCCCTGGCCCGAGTGCAGAGTACGCTGTCCACCCGACGCAGGTTGCGGGCTGCTGTGGCACATGCAGCTGACTCTGGTGGACACTATCTGCTCTAGTGCCCACACCAGTTCTGAGGGGTGCAGTGCAAGACCGGGGAACTCCGCTTGGGCCCAGGGTGTCCCTGCCTGTGCCTGGCACCACACCTGGACATACCGTGTGGCAGGCTCGCCAGGCCCCACACTCTCTGTGACTCCGCCCATTATTTGGCTGGCTACTCACCCCCAACACCTGACCGTCTTTCTTCTCTGCTGGGCTTCTGCCAGCTAGGCCTGCTCTTCACCCTGTGTTCCCCCACATTGGGAGGACTCGGGACGGGGCCCCTTGTGGGGACACGGTCCTGTTGAGGCCCACTGAAGCACGCTGTCCTCAGTCTGGCGGCGCCTGACTAACTCAGCTCGTGAGCACCCATTCCTTTTGCCTGGCGCATCCTCTCATCCCATGAGACTGACTCACGCTCTCAGGCAACGATCCATGTGTGTTCCCTGGGTGAGCCTCATGCCCAAGCAGAGCTCTGGGGCGCTCTGACACACTTTGGCAAATGTACCCACCATGCAACTAGCCTCGCCAGATGCAGGGGCTGCGTCATGTGGGCATTTCTCTCCTTGGCACCCGCTCTTCTGGTTCTGCTCCCACCGACTCCTTACTAGAGCCGTTCTCTTCTGCAGTTGGCTGCCTGGACCCAAATCAGGCTTCCGGGATTCAGCCACGAATCTCCCCTTGGTCTCGAACTGTGTTCCATCCTCCAAGGAGCACACACAGACTCCATGAAGCCCTCTCTGGACCCGGAGAGCTGAGGACGAGCAGCACACCTGTGCCCACATCTCACCGCGCCTGAGGCGGGGGTGCTGGAGGCAGCCAGCTCTGGGTCTTGCTGGACTGTGAGGCTGGATGCTGGATGGCTTGCTGCTGTCCAGCTTCCTTCCACGGAGCTACCCCAAAGCTTGTCCTGCTCTTGAGCTGATTACCAATCTGGACCTGGGACCAATGACTTTTCAGTTCCAGGATTTTCTTCTGCTACCTCCCATTCTTCTGCTGAGGTTCTCTATCAGTACATTCCTGTTTTGCTTTGGGCACTTGAACATATTTTATGAAGCAAACAAGGACTCCTGTTTGTGGTAAGCTCGTTTTTCTTGGTTATGGGTCCCCTTTCTTCACTAGCCTGACAGAACACCTGATTCTGAGCAATTTTTTTTTTTTTTTTTTTGCAGTGCTGGGGATTGAACCCAGGGCCTTGTGCTTACAAGGCAAGCACTCTACCAACTGAGCTATCTCCCCAGCCCAGCAATTTTTAAAGAATAGAAAGTCACTCTCAGTGTGGAGGCTGGAAGCCTGTTTTAGTCAGGTATTTCGCTGCTGTGACTAAAAGACCGACCAGCACAACTGTAGAGGAGGAAAGGTTTATCTGAGGTCTCAGTTTCAGAGGTCTTAGTCCATAGAAGGCCAGCTCCATTCCTTAGGGCTCGAAGTGAGGCTGAACATCATGGCGGAGGAGCGTGGCAGAGGGAAGCAGCTCACATCATCAGGAAGCAGGGTCTCCACTCTCCAGATATGCCCCGATTCCAATCTCCTCCAGCCACACCCTTCAATTAATCCCATTAGGGACCAATCCACTGATGGGGTTAGGATTCTCACAAACCAATCAATTCTCCCCTGAAACTCCCTGCACTTCTCACACAGCTTTTGGGGACACCTCACATCCAAACCATAACCAAGCCCAAGATCAAGCAACATCTTCATGTGGAAGGGTGGGCGGGCAAGAGACAGAGCCATTTCCAAGAGCCTTGCTCAGCACATCACCCACTGGCGACAGGTAGAGGTGTCTTCCCCACACTGCTGCACCAGGGCTGTTTCTCGCATGTGAACTTTCTTGGGACACGCAGACCACAGCACTGACTTCCCCCATAATCAACAAGCATGGACTTCACAGCTGTAAGGTTTTCTTTAAGTGCCGCTGGCTTTTCCCCTAAAACCACCACTGCAGTTCTGATGACCAATTTACCTTCATAATTGGAAGAAGGTCTTCCACTTTGTGTACCTTTTCCAAAGCTTCTCTGACTTCCAACAATCCTTTAGGATTATTAGCCCTTTAAGAGAAAGAGGGGGAAGGAAGAAGAGGGCAACTGAGATCATGCTGGAAGATGTATCAACCTCAACTTAAATAAACTGCGCCTAATTACAAGTCAATACAGCTGGTCTCTGTATCAGGTTCCACATTTGCAGGTCCAACCATGGGATCAAAAATGCATATAAAGGGCTGGGGATGTAGCTCAGTTGGTAGAGTGCTTGCCCGGCAAGCACAAAGCCCTGGGTTCAATCCCCAGCACCGTAAAAAAAAAAAAAAAAAAAAAAATGCATATAAAAAGCTGGGAGCAGTGTGCACACCTGTAATCCCAGAGACTTGGGAAACTGAGGCAGAGACTCAAAGATTGAAGACCAGCCTTGGCAGCCTGGCAAGGCCCTATCTCAAAATTAAAAAAAAAAAAAAAAGACTGGTGTTGTGGCTCAGTGCTAGAGCATCCCGATCCCGGGGTTCAACCCCCAGGACTGGAAAAGAGGGAAAAAACCTATAAGAAGCATTGCACAGATACTGAACACGCACAGGCTTTCTTCCATGTTGTTATTCCTAAGCGGTGTGCTGGGCATTACCAGCAACCTGGAGGTGGCCTGAAGCATGGGGCGGATGTGCCCAGGTTCTGCACAGACTGTCATTTTTTTGTAAATGATTTTTTAGTTGTTGATGGGCCTTTATTCTTATTTCTATGTGGAGCTGAGGATGAACCCAGGGTCTCACACCTGCCAGGCAGGTGCTCCACCGCTGAACTCCAGCCCCTGTCACTCTCATATGGCTTCAGCATCATGGGTTTTGGCATTTGCCGGGGGTCCTGGAGCTGTCCCCCACAGAGGCCAAGGGATGCCTGCACTCAGCACGGTGGCCACACCAAAGTCCTACACGTGTGGAGGAGGGGTGCACAATCCCAAGGCCTTCAGGCTGCAGATGAGCATCCCTGAAATGGCGACCAGGGAAGCTGGCAGGGGGACAGCCAGCACTGTGCACTTGTGCGGGGATTCTGTCCTGAGACGCGGCGGCTGGCGCATAGGTGCTCCTCATCCTAAGGCTGCTCGAGTGAGCACATCTTGCAGGTTCACACCAAGGCTGCACTGACCTAGTGCTGTGGCCACTGGGCGCCGAGTTCCCTGGAGGAAGGAGCAGGCCCTGCAGGCCCACCTGACGCACTAGCACTCGGCCCCCAGGACCCGAGGCCCGCGAGACAGGGAGGAGGGCTTGACAGGTCCGGCCGGCCGCCGGGCGTGGCTTCGCATTTCCACAGGTGGTGAACGTAGGGCATGTGGCATTCTCCACTCAGTCTATGACCATGAAGGAGAGAACTGCAGGCTTACCCGTGGTAGACAAGGATCCTGTCTTTAATAAAATGAAGTATTTTCTCAAAGTATTCCAGATACCTCATGTTGATCACCTGACCCCTGAAAGGCAGAAGTAAGGATGAAATTAGCAATTGCTTCACAAAGGGACATGCTGGGAGCGACTTCTGCAGGAGTTGTGTGAACACCGTAGCCAAGGAGAGGCTGGGCCTTCGCTCACCCTGCCTCAGCAGCCTCGGGGCCGGTCCTGCCTGGAGAGGCTCGGCTCAGCTCAGCTCCGGGGCAGAAGAGCCCTGGCGAGCTCAAGGCAGCATAGACCTGGATGCAGCCACCACTCCCGAAGTTGAGGCGCCTCTGCTGGGGCCCCTCCTGCTGTCCAGCGCTTTCCCTCCACCCATGCCAAGCACGCTCCTTCTGTCCTGTCCCTTTGTTTCTCTCCCACCAGTTCACGCCGAGCCATACTGGGGTCACGGGACTCACCGCACTGCTCCTGGCTCCCCACAGGCACCCCACCCTCAAGGTCACCACTATCCAACAGGAATGGTGCCCCGCGTGGCACTTGTTGGGGCTCCACTGATGACCTGTCCCTGCTAGCTGGCTACCTGGACAACCGCACACCTGCGCCAGCAGCCTCGTGGCTGTCCCCGCAGCCTGGCTCCCCACCTCTTCCTCCCACCAGAGCGCCTGGCTGCCCCTGACACCTGCTCCTCCCGTGACCTCGCTGCCCTGCAGCTCCAAGGCCAGTAGCGCTCAAACCTCTCCCCTGCTTCCTGCAGGTCTGTCCATGTCACCTGCTCCCAGCTGCCCAGCGGCCCACGCCCCTGCTCTGCCCACACCTTGGGATGGCTCACCGCACCTTCAGGGAAGATCCCGCGGTGTGAACTGAGAGCTGCCTGTATTCTGGCTTCTACCTGTCCAGCCTCCCTTCCCACTACCCGCTCAGCCGCGCTCGGCAGGGTGCCTGCTGACCACTTGGGACATTGCCAGTACACTGGTGGATCCCTGCCCCCTCATCCCTTCTCCTCTTCCTGGCAGCCCACCCTGCGTGCAGACTGGACCAAGCACCTCTGTTCCCTGGGCATCCTGCACCTGTGGCCACCCTGCCTTGGTGCCGCACTGTCTTCCCTACGGGCTGGTGAGCTTCCTGCGTCAGGGGCTGCTACCTCCCCACTGTCCACAACACGTGCCCAGTTACAGTGGCCTTTAGTCATGGCCAGTTGACTGAGTCCAGCTACACGTCTCAAATTGGTTCCACGTGAAATAGGAAGATACAAGTCACAAGGGAAAAAGAAATTTTTTTTCTAGAACTTAAAAAAGCAAAGAAATGGCATGTCTACTAACATCCAATCTAAGTGTCAGAGTTGATTCAAGTTTCCGGGATCAGCAGCAGTTCTGACACAACGTAGGCACATCTGTAAGTTCTACCACAGATCTCCTTGAAGCTGGCTGAAACACGCTTCATGGTTCGTGTGGAGGGAGGGAGGCAGGCAGCACGCACTGCCCAGGCCCGACGCGCAGAGCTTCTGGACACTGCCCAGGCCCTCAGCCGCCCGCTCGCCCTCCCGCGCTGGAGGGGGAGCTTTCCCTGCCATCGGAGGCTGGTTGCCAGGTTCTCAGCTCTCCATCGCTCGGGGTCTCAGGACCCTCTGAGCTCGAGTCTGGCAGTCCACCCTCAGTCACACTCTGCACCTGAAGAGCTGCGGAAGGAGCGGGTGGGCACTGTGCCAGGAAACGGCTGGCAGCGGGGGTGTCGCGGGATGGGGTGCAGGCCCACCTGCAGGAAAGGGGCAGAGGCTCGCGCACGCGACAGGACAGGAGGGCGCACGGAGGCCTTACCTGATCAGGTTGATGTGGCTGTTGAACCCTCTGCCGAGACTCCGTGCCGGCATCTGGTCCAGCCACAGCACGGGCTGGTCGGGGTCGGCCACCCTGTGGGGCGGAGGGCATGACTGCTCAGATCACAGAACACAGGGGCCTTTTAGGCTGTGACATCCTGAGTGCGACACGATCCGCAGAGGCCAACAGATGTCCCAGGGGTCCGAACGGGAAGTGACAGGTTTACTAGCAGAGCAAACGAGGACCAAAGACCCTCTCTACGCCAGCTGGTCACAGAGGGACCTGCTGGGTCACCCCCCCAGAGTGGCCACAGGTAAGGAATCACTCCTCCAGAGACCTTCTGAACAAGGATTCGGAAACCATGCAGCTCTCACTCCTACTTCAGCTGCGAGTTGAGTGCTTTTCAAAGAAGGAGCAATTTCCAGCAATTTCTGGAAGACTTCACAGAGGAAAACCTAACTTACAGGGCCGAACGTTAATAAGCAAAACGGGTTCCCACCTGCTGGCAAGAAGAGGCAGATACCTGACAGCAGACTCGGCTCCTCCCGTCCCAGGGCCTCACCTTCTCCACTTGACGGCGATGTCGAACATGTCCCTCCACTGCATGAGCCGAGTCTTCCCGTTCATGCGCACCTTCGAGTTGGTCCAGGTACGCTGCACGGCCTGCATGACTTCCAGCGCGGCCAAGCCCATGGCTATGAGGAAAAGGCCAGAAAGGAGCTCACCAGGACACAGAGAGGGGCCCAGCCTGCCTCCTGGACAAGTCACCACACAAAGGCTCAGACGTCCCGCGACATAGCAGGAGCCAGAGCATGCACCAGTCCCGCTTGGTCAGAACCAGGCTATCTGCTCCCGACTGCCCAGGGAAGCAAGAGAGGTTCCAACGCTTTGAATTTCTCCTTATCCTCTGTAGGGAAATGGCTCCCCTGGACCACCTGCCCAACCCTCAGAAAGGACGTCAGAGGACGGAAGCTCGGGTCTCTGACAGCAGCGACAGAGGCGGGCGGGAGTGCCGCTCCTTCGAGTTCTCCCCACGACGGACGGCTCCCCGCGCTTCTGTCGGCTCACGTGGGGTGTGAGCTCAGCACGAAACGTATACGCTCTTAAAAAGCAGGATGTGGACTGCCCACCCTGCTCTTGTGCCAGAGACAGTAACATTCCACAACAGTTCCCAGAATACCTCTGTGTATTCTCTTGTTTGGCAGGAAGCCTGGCGTCTCATACTGCATCAGCGACCCCAAACGATCAGCCACACAGATCAGCTCCTGCACTTCAGGCCTGTAACTCTCGAAACTCTGGTGTAGCACATCTCTGCAAGAGACATCACACGCAAGGTGAGGGCCTTCGCAGCAGACCCCTGGTGAGTCAGTCCCTCGGAGCAGGTCACATCCGACCTGCTGTTACCCTGTACACTGAATTCTTTATTTCAATGATGACATTTTCTATTCCTAGAACTTCTGATTATTTAAGAAAATCTGTTCGTTTGTGACAGTCCCTTGCCCTCACTCCTGTCTGATTTCTTCACGTTTCTCTGAACATGTCACTTGGAGTCGTTTTCAGTCTGCACCCAAGGATTCCAACACCCAGCCCCTCAGGTCTCGGGCTGTGGTCTGTCATTTCTGTCCATTTCCTTATGTGGCCCTTTGGCTCCTGGCTCTCATCCCAGTGATGTGCTCTGCAGGAATCCTGGGGCCAAATGGCGCTGCTTTCCCACCAGGAAGGAAGGTCTGCATGTGCTTCTGTGGAGACTTGGGCCCTGCCTCCAGCATGGAGTGGCTTCAGCCCCGCACACTCCACAACCCAGCCTGCTGTGGCCCAGGGACCTGCTATCCCACTGCAGTGGCTGAGCTGCACCCGCCCCAGGACGCTGCTGTCCTCAGAAAGATGCCTCCTGCCCATGACTCCAGAAGAGAACGAGGGCCAATTTCAGTGTTCTCTACCTGAGGACCCACTGGACGCCCAGGAGTCCGACTCTATTTCAGGCCCCACCGTCTCGCAGTGAGAGCCCTTCAGCATTTCCACTTTCGCCACTTTACAGCACTAATCGTCTAGCAGTGTAACGTCGAACTTCCGAAATGCTAAATGATCTGTTGCGAAAGTAGCGGTAAAAGAATCCGGCATGTCAGAGCCTGCGAGAGCGTAACAGGGAAGGGAAGGTGTCTGCTGACGCGCCTCCAGGTTCTCTAGGCAGGAAAACCGTCAGAGCCACACTAGCTCCAGAAGAGGGCAAAGTGGACACGGACAGAAAGTCAGTCAGTGGTCAGGGAACATGGGGACGCAGGCGCTGCTCAGTCTGTGGGGCACTCACTTTATGTGGGGCTGCAGGCCGGGCTGCTCCTCATAGTCCTCGATGAGGAAGGGCAGGCTCTTCGCCCAGTGGTCCTTGAAGCTGCCCGGCAGGTCCACGTCCACGCTGTACTCCGTGAGGGGCGTGTCGAGGTGTGCGTGCAGGTACCTGGAGTACTCTGCGGAGGCAAAGGCAGGGACGTCTCTCCACAGCTGCCGGCCACATAAACGCACCTAACGCACTGCTGTTTGGCTTCAAAACTCCAAGAAAGCCTGAGCGTCAACAGGCCACCAGGATGGGTCACAGGGCAACCCGACCCCGAGGTGCGTGCAGGGGGAGGACAAGGCGGTCAACCTGGTCACCTCTGGCTACGCTGCAGACGCCTTCACACAGACCACGGGGAAGAGCTTGTCTTTCAGTTCCGGAGCCCGAGAACCCAAGCTGGGCGCCAGGCTGATGCAGGCTACTCAGCATGTGACCTCTCCAGCCCGCTGCTCACGGGTCTCGATGTGCAAGCCCATGCTACCCGGGCCGAGAAGAGGGTGCGGAGCACTGCTGCTGGGTGGGTAGGCCGTGCCGCCGGCCAGCAGCACCCGGGAAGAGTCCCAGGGGACAGAGACTGAAGTGCACTTTTTATTTTATTTAAATTTAAAACTGAGGTTTGATTTAATTATTAGAAAACTTGAGTAAACTTGGAACAATCTGCATTTGTGAACCCAATTTTTCAACTGTAAATTCTACGAAATCTAAATTCAGAAGAAGCATCTGCAGTGAAAGCTGGGCACAGTGTCCACACTGTCACCCCAGCTACTCAGGAGGCCAAGGCAGGAGGATCCCAAGCTCCAGGCCAGCCTGGGCTGCTTAGCAAGACCCTGTACCAAAATAACATTTTTTAAAAGGGCTTGGGACGTAGCTCAGTGCTAGAGTGCTTGCCTGGCATGAGGGACGCCCTGGGTTCAATCCCTACTATCACAGGGAAAAAAAAAAAAAAAGAGAGAACATCCAATAAAAATTTAGGTATATTCAAATTGTAAAATAGACACCAGATTTTACTTAGCACAAAAATAATGTAAATTACTGAATACTGTTTTATGTTAATTATATGCTGAACTAATATTTTGGATATACTGAATAAAACATATTATTAAAATCAGGGCCTATGGCTGCAGCGTAGGGACCCCAAGAGGAAGGGAGGCGGTAACAGCGGCTCCTCACACCCTCACACGCCCAGCAGGCCTGCAGAGGCCTTTCCTGCCCTCTGGGTCCCAGGTGGGCTGCGGTCCTTAGGGATGGTCCCTCACTGTAATGTCACTGTGACACAGTGTCTTTCCCTCAGGTAAAATGTATGTGAACTTCAGGAATAAACACTGCAGGGAGGGCAGGTCCTCAGACCTGGGTCCACCTGGGCCTGCAGGCCTGGGTGCAGACTTACCGCGGAGGTATTTCACCTTGAGGAACTCTGGGCTGGCCTTCTGGCCTGGAAGAGGGTCATTCAGCATGACTTTGGTCTGCGCCTTTATCCCTTCGTAGAACTGCCCCATGGCAACGTGGCTGAGCCCCTTCATGTACTGGCACACTTCATTATATGGCTCCAGCTGCAGACACCTCTGGGCGGGACGGACAGAGCGCTGTGTCAGCACCACACAGCTTAGGAAAACTGCAGTTCCTCATTCTTTATTCTGGCTGGGACACTGTCCCTTCAGGCCAAGTCAGACCACAGGCAAGACAAGGAGCACCCCCTCCCCTCCGCCAGAGGCACAGGGCTCTCAGCCCCCTCCCTAGGCGAGCACTCAGCTCTCTAAAGAATGGCCTGGAACCCCTGCAGTGCTTCCTGCTGTGAGGCCCACCTTGAAGTTCTTCAGGGCTTCCTGCAGGCTGCCGTGGTGGTAGAGCATCATGCCCCGCAGCTGGAGGGTCTGCACGTGGTTCTGGTTGAGCAGCAGAGCCTTCTGAAAGCTCTCAGTGGCCGCTTCAAAATTGCCCAGTTCCCTAGGTATTCAACAACAGGGATGAACACAGGTGCAGCCGCCCCAGAGAGCAGCCTCTGGAGCCGGGCATGGGGCGGTGCCTCGCCCTTGCCACTTGACTGCGGCAGGGCCTCTGACCCACACACTCCAGTCCACCTGTGAGTCCAGCCAGGGCCCAGGAGGACAACAGCATAGCCCCTGAACTCCTGGGCCAGTTAACTTACTGATTTCTACAAGGAAGTGCTCACTGAAACCCCTCTGCCCAATTCAAAACAGCTCCAACACCTAAAACAGTGCATTTTAGTACATACTGAAGAATACATTTCCCCTTGGGAAAAAAGTGTGCAGATTATAATCATATACAGGTTTTTCGTTCTGAATCAAATTGACAAACTTAAGATGTGTCTTATCATCATTATCACTATTATCTCCGTCCACTGACATTACTCCACTTAATCTAGAAAATCGTCATGTAATTTGAGATTCTGAGAAGAAGTACACTTCAGAACTCTAAGCACTTCAGAATGAAAACAGTTGTTCCTAACCAAACCGTTTTCACATATCCTTCCTTTTACAAAGGTAGGAATAGTTTTTAGACCCTCCATACATCAGTGTTCTATAAGGAACAAGGATTTGTTACAGAATGTCTGCCTACATTCACACAGCACTTCACAAGGTGACTGCAGTCTGTTTCAATTTCTATTCCCGACAATTCTGTGGGACTGGAGGGACACACGATTCCTCAAACCTCAAACAAATCCCCACGCGCTCTCCACCTGAGTGCGGGAGAGCGTCTCGAGCAGCCACAGCAGATGAATGAGCTCTTTAGTTTGGCCGCCCTGTATGAGGACCTGCAGGGAGAACTGGGGCTCAGGGCAGTCGGGGTCAGGCCGGGAGTGGGCTGGATCCAGTCTCTTGAGGCCTGGCGTGAGTGCCTCTGCCATGCTCTCCCCTCCTCTCCCAGTCAGAGGCCAGAGGCTCCCTCGGTCAGCACTAGGCGGGAGGCTACTGTGGCGATGGCAGGCTCACTGCCCTCAAGGTGCTCCCACGCCTTCATCCTGGGGCTCTTCAATCAGATCAGATGACGAGGACATTCATCATGTTACTGCCTGAAAGTGAGCTTCAAATGCCAGGCTCACAACAATGATCCTGGAGGACTGCCGGCCTCCAGGCCAAAACCACGCCCAGGTGCTCCGCTATCCTGACCGAACACTGTCCCGGGGACACCCGCCAGTGCAGGGGACGCTGGGCCAGGGTATCTTGGTAACAGCCCGCGGAGGGCCTCCTCCCTCACTCCCTGACCCCCACCATTGCTTACCTGTAGGCCTGCCCCAGGCTTTTATACGCGTCAATAAAATCAACTTTCTGCTTCAGAGCTTCTTTGAAGGACTCAATGGCTTCCTGGAAAGAGTACGCAGAAAATTATTTCATTTGCATAGCTCTTAAAATGGAGTTTCACATAAATCACTGAAGAATTTAAACAGATATTATGCATGGAGTATGACAAGAGTTCCTTTAAGATAGGAGGACTAAGAGGGAGAAAAATGCAATGAACTGAGTCAGTAAACAAATGCACTACAATGAAGAATGACAGCCTTCAGCGCCTTCCTCAGGAAACTGGGAGCAGCTTTGCATTTGTTAGCACTCTGAGTACCAAGGGATGCACCTTCCTTTGAATCCCATTTCCTTAATAAATAAAGGACCAGAAGTCACCTAGAAGCTGGAGAGCACTCAAAATGACCACGGCCAGCAGCACTCAAACTCTGACCAACAAGAGATGAAAGGGGTGAAGGAAGCGAAAAGGCTCCTGGCCGGCCAGGAAAGGAGGCACCAAGACAAAGCCAAGGCGGGCACTGGCGTCCAGGGGCTCTGTGGCCCTCCCCTCCTCAGAGACCCATGTACACATGGTGCTCCGTCCACTGAAGGGGAACCCAGAAGCCCGACCCTGCATGTGTCACCTCGACTTCACTGTTACTCTAACAGAGTTAGGAAGACATGTCATGCTGTCCCCAGGAAGGGCACCTTACTGAGTTAGCTGCCACAACTCTCTGTGGTAGCTGTAAGGAAAGGGCTTCCCTCCAGACAGATGCTGAGGCCCGTGGCCGTGTGCCAGGTGCGGCAGGCACACGCAGCACAGCCCTGATTCTCCTTGGAAAGCTACCTACCCTGCGCCTGGGCTTTATCTGGGGGGATGGCAGAGCAAGAGGCTGGCCTCCAGACTCTGCAGAGACAAAGGGGGACAGGAGCCACTGGTGACAGATAATACCGAGGTCTGCGTCCAGCAGAGAGACCAGAGTGGAGACACTTAACATTTAAGAAACTGAAGGCTGCTCTTAATTTGTCTTCCTGCAGTGGGAAACCCTTGGTTTTTTTTCCAAAGATCTTTATAATCCAACAAACATGTATTGAGCGCCTACTGTATTGAGCAAGAGCCAAGAGGAGCAGGTCCTTATCTCTTTCCTCCAAGAATGCAGCCCTGTTAGAAAGCCGATTACTAGCTGGGGAATCAGCATAAAAATCAAGAGCCACAAAGGAGACAGGAGTTAATCTCTGGGAACACAGAGATGGAAACTGCTAGCTGCACCTGGAACACCAGAGGCTTGGGAGGAAGGGACAGCGGAGCAGGACTTGGAGGCAGAACCTGCCGAGTAAAGAGGGCATTCTGAGGGGGTGCTGGGCGGTGGCAGAGTGGGCCATGGAGAGTCAGGGGGCAGAGGCAGCTGGCGCACAGGCTGGGAACACTGCCTGGCAGGGCCAGGACCTCGGTGGGTGCAGCCTCAGGAGAAAGCTGCCTGCCAGTGCAGTGGGGAAGGGCCCAGCAAAGGGTGGGTCACTGTGGGAGTCCAGGCAAGAGATAGTGCAGGCCAAACGGAGTGCTTGAGGACAGAAAAGGGGGCCGGATTCGCAACACTCCTGAAGGCCAACTGGGACGGGGTCTGAGGCTAGCTGGGGTGGGAGGGAGCGGAGGGTGGGAAGCCGGCCGCTGAACAGCCGGCGGATGGCGAGGAGCGCGGGGGAGGACGGGTCACGTCTGGAGCGCGTGTGGACCTCCGGTGGGAGCCCAGGAGGCCCTGCGGCCCACTCCACTTACAGCATGCCTGGACGCCACAGTTCTTCCGAGTCTGATTCTCTTCAGCTCTTAAGAGCCTTTGGTTTCGGGGGTCCTGTCTAATCACTGCACAGCTCTCTACCTCATTCTGCCAAAGAGGGGACACAGCAGAATCAAGATCTTAAGCCATCGGGACAAAGGAACTACGTTCAAACACGTTAACCGTTACATATACGGACAGGCCCTGAATCCATCTGCTTGGCAAATGTGACCGTGACAACTGAGTCACCACCGAAGCGCTCGCTGACGGCCACCAGCCCTCTGCAGCTGCTCGCCGACACCACGACCACGCTCAGCCGGCTCAGAGCCAAGGCTGGTGAAAGCGGGAGGCACGGCAGTGGGCAGACAACAGGAGGGCCCTGCGTCCCTCCCTAGAAAATCCAGAAGGCCGGGGACCGCCGACTCGGGGCGTGACCTGTGCGACAACACTGCCAATGGCTACGGCACATCAACAACCCGGTTAACCTAAACCGCCGCTGGCCTAAACAGACCACGTCAGGACGCACACAGCAAGCGCACTGGCCTGTCACAGACACCTGGACTGGTCCATGCGCCGACTCGGCGGCCTCGCCCCGACTCGGTTTCCCCCGTGTTATGGAATGCCCCCACTCCTGTGCTTCCTGGGGATGTGCTGAGCGTGTGATGGCAACCCCGCAGGCCTGCAGGAATGCACTGTGGCCCGGGACCCGTGCTAGGGGCACGGTGACCGCAGCCAGGGCTGGATCGCAGAGGGGCTTCGGGCCGAGGGAGCGAAAGCACCTGCTACAGCTCTGCTCTAAGGATCTCTTCCCGACTCCCAAACCAGCTGTGCGCAGAGAGGCCTGCTCGCGTCTGAAGCACGGGTCACTAACAGGATGGCCTTCTCTGGTTCCCACCTCCTCTGTGAGTCACCCTAGGGTTCCACCTGGGCACAGCACTGTGCATTTGGACCTGGTCATGCAGGGTGGCTGTGCCAAGACCACAGGAGCAGGGGGCTCCCAGGGCCGCCTCCCCTCCGGGCCCTGGCGCGGGCATGTGAGGTGTGGACACGGAATGTGCAACATCCTTCTTGGCTCTGCTCTTTTGTGGGGGCAGTTATTTTCCAGAATCTATAAAACCTAGACTCTCACAGGTAAAATGTTCCTAACGACATCTGATTCCTGTTCGCAGCTCAAGCACTCTTCACACACAGTCCTGTACTCGATGCTCAGTCACTTCAAGAGACAGAGGACTGTCCCTGAACTTCAGATGTGGAAGGAGAGGCTGGAAGGAAGGGTCCAGGAACCTGGCCTGCAGCACAGCTGGAAGGTTAGAGCAAGAGCTCAGAGGAGACCTTCCAAGGCCGAATTCAAGGCTGCCCTTGGTATCCATCCATCCGACCCCACCCTTTCTGAGCACCTGCCAGGGGAGGGGCCCTGTCCGCAGCACTGACCACCAGCCAGTGGATCTGCACAGGCAGCCCCGCGCCCGTCCCAAGCCCATGCACAACTGCTCCTCGGTGTCACAGGGTTGCTTCTAGGAACCCCTCAGGCCCCCAGCCCACAGGTGCTTGGTTCCTGTGGGTAGGCAGACGACAGCGCGTGCACGCAGCCCATGCCCCCCTGGGAACTTCAGGTCCTCCTCCCTCCAGTCTGTGGGACAGGCCCAGGCCCCGCTTTCAGAATGACGGCAGAAGAACGTCCACACACGTTCAGTGCCCACACGACTTTTCTTCCAAGTGTTTCGCTCTGCAATTGACTGAACCTGCGGACGCGGGACCCACAGACACAGAGGGCCATGTGTGTCCTCAGAGCTGCTTTCGGGGACAAAGGGCACACCTGTTTGCCACAGTGCGCTCCTGCCCATGCTGCTGCCCACCTTCCTGTCAAGGCCACCATCTCTATGAAGAGCTCCTGTCTCCCTGGCTGCCCCGTGTTCAAGCTGCGAGGCTGGCTGGCTCCCCTCCTGGGCTTCCTTCTCTACTCCGCAGGAGGACACCGACCCCAGGCTGCGTGCAGCACAGAAGCAGCCCAGGTGAGGGCACTGGCTGCTCCCAGGCTCCTGGCCAGCCCAGCAGCCCTCCTGACTCCCTCCACGCCTCCTCCCAGGGCCCTGCAGTCCTGGCGCAACACACCCCCAGCCCAGCAGCACCTTGCTCCTGCTCCCGGAGCTCCTGGGTAGCTCTCCAGGTCTCCTTGGGCACAGGGTCACCACCAACGCCTGCTAGACAGTCTCTGTCCCTCCTCACCTTGGCCACCACAATCTCCAAATCTACTTCCTAATCACAGATTTGATCTCAATTACAGATTTTCCCAAAATCTTAAACTCACAGCTCCTCTGGGCTCATGGACTTTGGTCAGAATGCTCAGCACAGTACCCAGACTGAAGCTGGCCTCCGCCGCCCCACCTGCCTCCCTCAGGTGCCATCCCACCCTCCTGTGCCCTGCTCTGCGCCCCTCTCTGCCCACAGGGCCTTCTTCCCAGCCTCCCCACTGGGCTCTACAACTGGGCCTTTTGTGAGCACCAGTTCTACTTCTCCCGCTTCACCTTCTACTGTCTCCCTTTCTGCACCTCCAGCCACGGACCTGGCTGCTGTGGTGTGGGATTAGAATGTGCCCGTCTCACGTGCAGGAGGACTGGCCCCATCAGGGAATTAACCAAATGGACGACTGGGAGGAAGCGGGTGGCTGGGGTCTGTCTTCTCCCCAGCACCTTCCTCTTTCTCTGCTTTCTGGCTGCCAGGAGCTCAGCGTTCCTCTACCACGATGTTCTGCCTCAGTTGGTGCCCAGAGCAATGCGGCTGGCTGACCGTGGATTGGAACTTTAAAATGGTGAACCCAAATGACCTTTTCCTCCTCTCCACTGTTTCTATTGAGTATTTGGTCACGGCAATGCAAAGGTGACTAACAGACTGGCAAAAAGTAGAGGCTCAACAAACATTTCAGACTATGTTCCAGGAGAGACCAGACACTCAAGATGTCATTTTAAAATCTGTCAAGCTTGATTCCACCAAAGCCCCTGTCCCCATAAAGCGCAGTGCACCCGTGCTGCACAACACCGTCACCTTGAGAAGCCCTCTGTGGAAGAAAGTCAGGCCTTTGTACAGCATGGCTGTGGGCTGGTTCCTGTTCAGCTCCAAGGACTGCTCGAAGTCCTCGTGGGCTGTGGCGTAGTCCTGCAGGAGGGGGGGAGACCGGATGGGGCACGTCAGACAGCGGGACGCCTCCCGCCTCCAGCAAGTAGAGAGACCCAACTCATCTTGTGTCTCTGTGGGCTCTAAAGGGGACCTTTCCTGGCCACATGCCATCTGTTGGTAGCTGGTTTCCACCAAGGTCTAACTAACGTCTTCCATCTCACCCACAGAAAGAAGAGTATTCCCGCTTCCATCCCAACTCTGGGCACTCTGAGTCGCAGGCCATGGGCAGACCCGACATGTCCTGCTGAGCTTCCTTTCATGTGTCTTCCTTTCATCTGTCACCTGCAGCGCCACAGACCCACAAGAGCAGCTGTGGCGCTCGAGGACCAGGCGCACAGGACACTCTGGCCAGTCTGGCTGCGTCTGGACCACACCAGCTCAGGCACTGGCCCTCGGGTCAGGTGCTATGACAGACGCACTCTGTACTGTGGTGACAGCACGCCCTCAGGCAGCTCCGGAGCTGGGCACAGGGAGCGGAGAGAGCCCCGCTCAGCAGCGCGGGAGAAAGCTGAGCAAAGCACTCACCTCGGAGATGAAGTGCAGGGTCCCCCGGTGCCTGTACAGCCGGGCTGACGGCTGAAGCTGAATGGCTTTAGTGAGATCGTTCACTGCTTCGTTAATTCGTCCCAGAGGGGACAGAATCTGGAACCCAGAATAAGTGGTCAGCGCCGAGCTGCTGCAGCGTGGGCTTCTGATCCCCCGACCACACACGCGAGCTGTTCCCTCAGCCCCGTCCTCTGTCCAGTCAGGGCGGGTTGAGGAGCTGTGACCAAAGTGCCAGTCCTGCCTCTGTCTCACCCTCAAGAGACCCAGGTGTTTTCTTGGAATCTGATCTTTTTCACTGGGACTATATTTACCTTTGAAGTCAAAATCTGGCAAATACAAATTAAGTCGTGGAAACTCATCTGAACTACAGCTTTTAACTTTAGGACGGGCAAGTCAGGGAACAGAGGTCAGAGTGCTCCATCTTCAGCTCCGTCCTCCATGGGAGCAGCGGCTCAGGGCCCAGTTGCTGTGCTCAGCAAGGCGATGGCACAGACACGCACCGGAACGGACGGAGGGCGAGCTCAAGAGGTGCAGGTGCCTGGGGACGAGCCACGCAGCTGAGCCCACCACCAGCCACGCAGGGTCTGCAGTGGCAGGGGCCTTCTGAGCGTGGTAGGTCTACGCGCTCAGAGCAGCATGGGGCAGCAACGGTTGTCCCTGGCACCCAGCATGGCGCCCAGAACCTGGGCAGTGGTAGGCGGGCTACACCAGGAGGGACGGCCGGCTCACTGACAGGCACCCGGAAAGCACGCCTGGCAGGTGACCAAGTGCACAGCAGCCAGTGCTCCTGGGAGAGCACCCTGGCCCAGCAGGGGTGCCTAGAGCGAGCGTCCCAGAGAGCCAGTGTCCCAGAGGGTGAAGCAGAGGGCTGAAATTCGGCTGTGAAACCGCCGTGTGCCACCACTGCCCAACGGTGCCACACAAGGAGAACAGTACTGCATCTGTTCAGGATGATTAACACTCGTCACGACCACAACACCATTTTTGGATAAACATTCGTTTTCTACTCCATTAGGAGTGGAGGTTTTAGTCCTGCTAAGTCTCAGCACCCCTGACTGGATTCACGATCATCTGACCAGGGCAGGGCCGCACCAGAGTGGGGAGGCATCGGCTCACCCGTGGTGCCCAGGCCAGGGCCCGTCCCCAGGAGGCGGTGCAGGTGCTGGCCTGAGATGACAGGCCACATGATGAGTGAGGAAGAAGCCACTTGAAACTCCAAGCCCCAGTAAAACCCATTTCAAGACAAGGGACTGTGAGATCCCGAGAAGGAAACACCACACACAGGGCTTCTAAACCCCCGAGGACGCAGCGCTCCCCAAAGAGAAAGCAAAAGTTCCTCCTTCTTAGGCCAGCTCTGAAGTCACGCCTGTCGGACACTTAAGGGCCGAGTTTCACTCGAGGTAGCTCGACTGGCAGCACAAGCCTGGGGTCCGCAGTTACCTGAAGAGCCCACCACGCCCAGACCCCCGCTGCTCGCCAGCACCGGCTCTGGGCACCAGCCCTCCCGGACCTCCAGCCGATTCCTCTGAGGTCTGGTCAGTCCCTCTTACCTGCTCTGCCTCTGTGCAGACACGTCCTTCTTGTGAGAGCCACAGGGCTTTACATCTCAGTCTGACCAGACAGACAGTCACAGCAGGCTTTGCTAAGGTGTGTCAGGTGCACAGGAGTGTGTGAACGTGTCTTTAGTGAGCGCAGAGCAGCTCAGGACACAACCCCACATGGAGCCCTGCATATGGCTCCTGCAGGCCAGGCCAGGGGCACCAGAGGCCACACTGTACTAGCATGTCCCCCAGGCCTGAAGGCCCCAGAACCTCTGCAGGAAAGCCGCGGGTGTGAGGGAGCGTTACGTTCACAGGGGTAAGACAACGGGGTGGGGGGCTCAGTCCCAACTAACCCAACAAAGACAGGGAGAAAGGAAACGGCACTCACTTCTGCTCGCTGCGCAAATACCTCTGGGCGGTCTGGTTCCAAGGTAATTACTCGGCTCAGTTCGAACAAAGCGAGCTCGGCGTTCTTAATGTCCTTGAAAAGGCATTAGCTGGGTATAAGGAAGACTGCGCTGGAAGGCAGGGGCAGCCGTGCAGAAGCAGCCGTGCCTCGTCTGTGACCGCAGTGCTCCCCCCACTCACCGCCCTGCCTCCACTGACCCGCACTGTCTCGGGTCGCAGGCGGCAGGCTCTGACCCTAACCTACCTACACCTGGAACCAGCCAACCTCAAGGACGGGCACAGGGACACCAGCTTGCAGGGCCATTGACCTGTGGTCATGGGGACAGAATGGGCCAAGCACCCATCAAAGCCGAAAACCCGGCCCCTGCACCTTAACGTGGCTGGGGGCTCTCTTCAGCCCTGCATGCTGCTCTTATGTAGAGAGCATCATGAACATACAAGCAAGCTGCATGTTAGAATGTGAAACTTAAAAAGACAAGAAAAAAGCCCCTGCCTCTGAGGTTTCCTCCAGGGTGGCTTCCACCCTGGGCCTTGCTATCTATGCTTGCAAGAATGTTCTAGCCTGAACTTGCTCAGGGTCTTCTCTTGTCTCAGAAATGCACAAATGGGGTATAAAATTTCTCCAGCGAGCCAGCACCAGTTTCTTTAATTTTAATGTTTTAATAAATTTTAATTGAAATGTTAATGATTCAGCCAGGTGCGGTGGCACACGCCTATAATTCCAGTGGCTTAGGAGGCTGAGGCAAGAGGATCACGAGTTCAAAGCCAGTCTCGGCAAAAGAGAGGTACTAAGCAACTCAGTGAGACCCTGTCGCTAAATAAAATATAAAATAGAGCTGAGAATGTGGCTCAGTGGTCCAGTGCCCCTGAGTTCAATCCCCAGTACCCCCCGTCAAATGTTATGACTCGATATCTTTAATGCAAAAGTTACAAAAGTGGTATATACCCCTCAACACACAATTTCATATGAATATTTTTAGTAATCAAAAGGAGAGCAGGAAAGCGTCGTGCTCGGTGCTCTGGAGTAAGCCTCTGGAGAGCGCAGTCTCAGGCCCTCTCCTGAGGTGCTCCAGTCTCAGGACAGCGATGCTGTTCATGTAAAACATGCACGGGCAGCTTTCCTCAGAAACATGGGCATCGCTTATCACACTGTCTGTGAAAAGCATAAAAGCATAGCAAGCAGGGCAGTGGTGGAGAGCTTGCCTAGCAAATGTGAGGCACTGGGTTCAGTCCTCAGCACCACATAAAAGTAAGTAAATAAAGGTCTTGTGTCCATCTACAACTAAAAAATCAGAAAAGGACTGGGCGTCAACTCAGTGCTATGGTGACGCCCAGGTACCACAAAAAAAAAAAAAAAAAAAAAAAATCAGCGAGCAAAAGTAGAGTTTGCACACTCAAAACCTGTGCCCTTGCGTTCACCCCTGGAATAACCGGAAAGCTGCAGCTCCAAGTCCTGCCGCCCGTGAGGCCCCTCTGCTCTGCGGGGTGCTTTGGGGGTGCGGCTGGCCTCGGCTTCCCGTGGACTTGGGAGGCCCGGCCTGCGCTGGCTAGCCCTCTGGCCGTGGCAGACCAGCCCTGCCCTATCTCACGTGTCCCATCAGCTCGGTGGACGGAAAGTGGTGTGGCAGACCTGGAGGGGTCGGGGGCACTGGGCGAGCGAGACTTCCATACTCACATGAAGTCCCTTCTTTCCATAGGCTATCCCTCGGCCATAAATTGCACTAACCAGATCAGGCTCCTCCTAGTCAGACCAAAACAGAAACACGTCAAAAACTACAAGTGAAACAAAGCAAAAATCAGTTTCTGCTTAAAGCAGTCACTGCTCAGGCGCAGCTCTGCTCCTCCACGCTCCCCTCCTGAGTCAGTCCGTGGCCCCAACCCATAAAGCCCGCCTCACACCTCACCGGAATGGGACGCCACGCCAGCTTTGCGGAGAAAACAGCAGAGCGGGAAGGGCACCCAAGGCCACGATTCTCTCCCAAGTGAGTCGCTCCCAACTACTGTGACAGCTAGGCAGGGTCGAGTCCCAGGGAGGACGGAGGCTGGGCAGGAGATGCCTCTGCTCGTCTCTCCCTGCCCACCAGGAAAGCTCCTGACAGGCGGGAAGCAGGGGCGGCATGCCCTGCTGGAGCTGCCCCAGCCCTGGTGCCCTCTCGCGGGCCTCTGGCCCACGGTCAGCCTCGGCGATTCTCAAGTCCTGGTCAAACTCCTGAGCTAGGCTGGATGGGCCCTGAGGCCAGTGGCACCGCAGAGGAAGAACAGGTCAGCCTCCACGAGGCGCCCAGGAGCAGGGCTGCCTGTGAACAGGCAGCTCCGGCAGGACGAGGCACGCCGGGACCCTGAGGCCAGCGGCACGAGGCGGCCACGGTCCTGTCAGCACTGGCCACACGCAAATCACAGAACCTCGACCGAGCAATTCCAGGCTGCTGGCTCCCGGAACCTCAAAAGTTCCAGTCAAGACAGGCCCGCGTTCTGATGTCTTCACCCGGAAAAGATCCACATACGAGTGCCAGCCAAGCCCCGGCTGCCTCTTCAGATGAGGCCTCCTGGCCGTCGGCTCCGGGCCACTGCCGCTGCTCGTGAAGCCCCCTTCCTATGCTGTCTCAAGTCCCCTCCCTGCACACATGCAGCTGGACGCGTGGTCTGTGACTCACAGCAAACTGGCGTAAGGAAAGCCCACTATTTGCTGAGGGGAAAGAAGGGCAGGTCACAGGCCTGCAGGTCACAGGCCTATGGAGAAGGGCTGGCCATGCGTGTGTGTGACCGCGTGGGGCGCAGGCACGCGGGGCAGCTCCCAAAACACGGCTGCAATGCTCCCCGGGACGGGGTCACTGGGGTCACTGGCACGTGCTCGTTCCTCTCAACGTCTGACACGCCCACTTTCGTTCATCCGCAGTCAGATAAGAGAGGTGCTGAGTGCTCTGCATGCTTCAGTGGAGAAGCACGAGAGGAACTGCAAGGCTCCCTCTGGCCGGGCTCGGAGGAGCTGCGGTGCAGACAGCGGGGACAGCGGGCAGAAGCAGGCTGCGGCCCAGGGCGCGGGGACACTGTCCTCCTGCTTGTCTGCACAATTCCCGCCACAAGACAGAACTGGGCACAAAGAGCGCCTGGCCAGGGCAGATCAGGACACGCCCGCTGCCCGCAGCCGGGGGCATCTCCACAGGGATAAGCTGGCTCAGCACATCAACCCAAGTACAGGTTTATTCCAGAGGAACAAGAGGTGGAGGAGGCGAGTCAAGCGCACAGTCGCTCAGGGGCAGGGAGCCTGGCCACGCCCTCCCTCGCCTCCCCTGCCTGTGCCAGCCAGCTCTCCTCCAGACGGTTCCAGCCACCCCTCCAATGGTGCGCCTGGGCCCGTCCCTCCCACACTGGCCACAGGGACCTTGCAAGCAACCCCTACATTTGACACCACAGCACACACATGTGCATGTGCGTCGCACGGAGCAGGACAGCCCACTCTGCCATCCCCCTCCTTGCCTTCTGCCTGGTGCAGCCCAGCGCTTCCCAGCCCAACGGCCCATTGTCTAAAATGAACCAGCCTGGACTTGCTGGTCAACCTCAGAGCCCCCCTCGAGGGACAGCAAGGGACACTGCCGGCCACCGTGCACGGGTCTGCTTCTCGCTCACATCACACTGCAGATCGCCTCCTGCACGGCCTGGGGCGCTGCTCTCCCACTCACTGCAGGGTGAGCCCCAGCGGCGGTGCCCAGCACACCCTCTCCAGGCTGCTCCTGCCGTGTGGGGCCTGAGCGTCGGCCCTTCACCCCTTCACTCGCTGCTGCTGCAGGGCCAGGTCCCACGTGCCAGGGCTGCACATGAGCCCATGAGGAACGTCAGCAAGGCGGGCACAGAGGGGAGGGATCCCTGCCCGCTGGAGCGCTGCCCCACAACCTCCAGCAGGCCAGCCACACCCCCCGTGCTGAGGGGGCTTCTGGAAAAGCGAAGCCCTGGACAAGGACAGCGGGACGAATGGCAGGAGGTGCAGGGACCACGTAGGCCAAGCAAGGGCGCGCAGTCAGGGAGCGGGGCTGCCGTCCCAAGATGTGGGTGCAGAGGCAGGAAGGGGCCGGAGCGGGACCTGCATGCTCCAAGGGCCCCTGTGCATACGCGGTCACTGGCCACGGGCAGCAGAGGCACCTGGGTGTGGCAGTGCAGGGAGGGCAGCCTGGACTCTAGAACCCAGAGGCAGTGCAGGCGCCAGGGGATGGAGGAAGCAGTCCAGGCAAGCGTGGCAGCGCGCCCCTCAGCAGGAGGGACAGGGAGCCCAGCTGGCCGGAGCCTGACGGGGCACATTGCGCCACAACTGCGCCACACTGCGCCACAACTGCGCCACACCTGCCCCCGGGCGCCACTGCGCCACGCCCTCACCTCACCTGTTTTCTGTGGTGCCCGACAAGTGACAGACATGCCCCGCGGCAGTCACTGCAGGTGAAGACGCAAATGTGCAGCAGGCACCTAGGAAAACCCTGGTCAGGGTTGGAGGACGCCAGGTCAGAGCCCGCCCCCTGAGCCAGCTCTTCCAAGCAGCTGCAGGAGGACAGCTGGCAAAGGTGGGGTGTGGTAGGGCAGGAAAGGGCAGGTGTAGGGTGGCACAAGGCAGTGTGGCCAGTGAGTACCGAGGACTGCCTGCCCCACACTCTACCCTACCTCGAGCCTCCACGCCACGCTGAGCCTCCACCAACCACACTGAGCCTCCACCCCGCACTGAGCCTCCACCAACCACGCTGAGCCTCTACCCCCAAAGATGAGCCTCCACAGTGAGGGTCCAGACAGATTTCCACTGAGAACAGGAAGGCCTGGTGAAGGTCTGCACTAGTTGCTGTGTGAACTCTGCCGACCACTGAACCCAGTCCAGCTGCTCAGCTCCACACGTGGCATGGCTCGGCCTTCCTGGGCCACCGAGGGCCAGTCCTCACACACTGAATGAGCTCCCCTAAGGGCTGTAACGTATTGAGGGTTCTCTGCCCAACCCACCCTGTCTTTTAGATGTTTCCTGCCAGCACACAAGGATTCGTAAGAACTGCCGGCTGTTGTCCTGAAGTCTAAACTGTTCCTAAATTCACATAACAGATTTTATACTTTCTAAAACTCATACAACTCTACTTGTTTATTAGTTTATCTATCATCAGTTTTAGGTGTTAACTTTTATTTATGGAATGTAGTAGTGAATTATTGGTTTTTCAAATAAAAAATAATATTGCTAAAAGTAAGTTGGGATGAGTATCAACTTTGCAAAGCATCTTTAAGTATATGAGTCTGATGCTTTGTATACCATGAAGCATTCAGAATTCTAAAGAAGTTAAATGAAAATCAGTATTTAGTCCTCCAATTCGACTCGCGTCATGCACCTGCAGAATTGGGAGGCAGCACAGCCCTGGAGCCTGGCCATCTGACCGGGTGCCCTCACGCTGCTCCTCAGCGACCACACAGCTCATGGCGTGTGCTGCGCCTCAGCTGGCCTTTGACTCCAACGGGCAGTCACTGGGTCCAAGACCAGTGCAGCCAGCCCCAGGGCAATGGGCTGCCTTGGTGGTAGATGCAGGTCTACCTGCTGCACAGAGCTGGCTCGGCTTTACCCACCACGTGAAGCAGAGTTCTGTTACGAATTCAGTTCCTCCAGAGTCTGATCAGAACCAGCGAGCTCAAGGTCCCATGAGCAACAGTCCAAGCCCAGCCACCTCGTAAGGCTGCTGCAGGACTCACCGTGCTGGCCCTGCCCAGGCCAGAAGCCCAGTGAGCGGAAGCGGCTCCCCTCCTGGAGAAGACCGCTGCTGGCCACCCACACGGTGGGAGTGCTTCAGAGCCACGTGGCCAGCGCCAACTCATCAGCTTCCACAGTGCCTGTGCCCAGGTCGAGGCCACGATGCTGGAGGAGCATGTTCTCGGTGACAGAAGTGCTCAGACCAAAGGATCCCAGGGTGCCCAGGATCGCAGAGCCCTGGGACCCCTTCCCACAGTGCCGCCCAGGCAACAGGAAGGTGCGAGTGCAAGTCACACTCCACTCTGGGACTCATAGAGCCCGTAGCGACTGTGAACCTCACCAACACCATTGCATCCAAACAAGGACTGCTACGGCACAAGCTCGCCGTCAGTCTGCTGTGGCAGAAGCAGTCTGCCTCCTGCTGCCGCCAGGGCTCTCCGACGACGGAAAAGCTCTGCCATGTGTTCATGAGCTCAGCAGACTACAACCCTGTGTGTAGTCCCCTCTGTGCAGATCAGTTAGCACCTTTACTGGCTGAAGAACACTGTTTTACGACCTTAGAAATGAAAATTTGTACCCCATTTGTGCACAATGAATCAAAATGCAGTCTGTAAAAATAAAAAAATAATAATAAAAAAAAAAAAAAAAAAAAAAAAAAAGAACACAGCTTTTGTGCATCTGGAAGGCCCTGCAAGGACACATTAAAATATACCGCCGGGGCTGGGTCGTGGCTCAGTGGTAGAGCACCAACCTAGCATGTGTGAGGCACTGGGTTCGATTCTCAGCACCACCTACAAATAGGTGAATAAAATAAAGGTCTATCAACATCTAAAAAATATATGTCAGCTTAGGACTGAACCCAAGAGCGGCCCTGTGACGTCTGGCTCAGTCACAACCTGCACAACAGAGAGCAGCAGAGCAGCCCACTCCTGCCCTGAGCGCAGGACAGGAGAGCTGCTGGGGTGGAGTCAACTTCACTAGTTCAAGAAGTCTATCACCAAATCTTCCCCTCGAAAAGAAAGGAAGAGCCAGGCTCCAAGGTGGGTGCCTGTAATCCCAGCAGCTCGGGAAGCTGAGACAGGAGGATGGAGAGTTCAAAGCCAGCCTCAGCAACCTAGCAAGTCCCTGTCTCTATATGAAATACAAAAAAGGGGACGTGGCTCAGAGGTTAAGGGCCCCTGGGTTCTATCCCCAGTATCAAAAAGGAAAAAGAAAAGAAAAAAGGAATGAATAATCAGATTCAAAGAAGGATCATGTTTTTGAAATAGTTGAAGAGACTGATTTATTCGAAGTGGAGATCCAGGGTAAGAAGAGGAGTTCTGGTCAGCTGGAGCAGGGATCATGCTCTGGGCACCTGCCACCACCTGCTGGACAGTGTCCTGGTGACAGTGGCCAGAGGGAACCTGAAGAACCCACAGGAATTCTGCACATCAGTTCAGACTTAAAACCCAACATAGAAAGGTTCAGTCCAGAAACAGGATCAGATTCCTTATTAAAATTTTTGGAAAACGAATCAAAACAAAAAATGGTAGCATTTACTATTGACTCTCTGTTTTCTATGTCTTATCATCGCGTATGAGGAAGAAAATACGGATGCCTCCCTCTCTTGCTCCCACCAGGCGCCACACGAGGGAAGCTGAGGCGCACTGAGAACCACCAGGACAGCACCCCCAGGGCTCCTGCCCGAGCTGCCCACGGCCCCAGGTTGCCCACTACAGCCCGGACCCAGAAAGGCCGTCTGACCTTGTCGTCCACACATCACACACGTCCAGGGTAAAAGCCACCACCTTATCACAGAGTGACAAGAGCTGCGTCTCATGTCACGTGCTCCTATCTTTCCTTTGCACAAAAGGCATTCTGACTGAGTTTCTAGGCCACGGCAGGGGACTATGCTACAGGATGATGGCCATCCCAGAGCCATGGACATCAGAGGTCACGGAGCAACAGCGAAATATTCACACCATGAAATCAGGTCCAGAAACCCGAAGCGTACAGTACACGCTCGGGCTGTGAAACACAAATGCACACTTCAAAAAGGCAAGGAAGAAAACATTTAAATAACGCTAGCCTGTCAGAACTAGGAAACGTGTATCTAAAAATTCTTTTCTTTAACGCTGTCACTAGTTACAAAGCCAGTGACATTTTCTAGGAGTTGACTGAAAAGATGATATGTTGGCAGGCAGCTGGCTACTGTGTCACACGTCTGCTCCCACAGATGCAGCAAGACCTCCCTTTCACATGTCACCTGGGTAAAGTGCGCTGACCTTTCCCTTTCGCAATGCCGCCAGACTAAACAGGCAGTCTAAAGCAGACTGCCTACAACGACCTCTGCTGAAGCACGTTATTCCACGTGATCCCAAACAGCTGCTTGACCTAAGGAAGGGCCTCAAAGTCACGACCGAAAATATCTCATCAATTTGTTGAGAAAAGAGAATTACCAACAAAATCCTAGGTTTTGAAAAGGAAAACGAAAGTAGAGCTAACACTCACAATTAGTATTTTTAAGTCAATGCTAGATGGTCAGACATCTGCTGGCCCTCATTAGGATCAACTCCGACATTTACTGGAACGGTACTCTGAGTAGCTCAAACGTACTGAGCACTTAACCTTGTGCCAGCACCGAGTACTGAGTGGTTTACAGAAGATAATGTTTGTGGAGGTGGCATTATGATCTCCACAACCCAGGAGTTGAGATCATTTGGAAGTAAGCGCTCCCACCTGGGCAGTCTTAGCTCTGAGATCCACCTCTCCTTCCCCGAGGTGCACTAACCAGATACTGCTGGAAACCGCAGCAAGGACAGGTAAGTGTGGCAGGTTGTCCTCAGCTCCTACAGGCACAGTAGACGCCACACAGCGGGCAACCCACAAAGGAGGCTCATGGTCACCGCTAAGGCAAGTGGAAATAAAGGCAGCCTGCAGATCTAGGCAGGAAGGAGCTGGAGACTCAAGAGTGCCAGGGTCCCTGTCACAGGGGAGGTGCCGTAGCAGAGGAGAGGGACCTGAAGCTGCTGTCTTCTCCATCTCGCATCTGAATGCCACTCTGCTACCTGACAGCTGGGAGACCGTGCATAGACTACCTGGCCTCAGTGGACTCTTCTCCTTGTAACCCTGAAGTGAGAGCGTTCCTGGGCCTTCAGCCACACAGGAAGGAGTCCATGCTTTTGCCGTGATTGTAAACCTGAATTACATAGTAAGCAGAAAACTTACCTGAAGCATTGTTGAGAAATGCCTTATTGCTTCATCGTAGAGACCACTGCCAATCAACACGTAAGCAATCGCTGTAAAGCAAGACACCAAATGTCAAGGACAGAGCACAGGCTCAGACAGCATCGGGAACAGCGCCCCACTGGCATGTGGGGGCAGCTGCAGGGCTGGGAGCAGTCAGGGAACTAGAAGTGAGCAGGCACTCAACTCCCCCACTCCCACCACCCGCGCTGGCCCTGGCCTCCAGGGCACGGCGCTGGGCTCGTCGGGCCACCTGTGGAGCAGTCTGCCAGCAGCACATGCGTCCCTGCTCCTCCGCGGTTTTCCTGGGGCATCACAGTTGTACACAATGCAGGATTCGTTGTCACTTACTCATACATGCAATGTGTCACTCACTTTCAGACCCCCGACGCCTCTGTGATGTCTCCTGCCTATGTGCCCAGGAGCTGGGAATGGCCAGGCACTGTCCCACAGCACAGCCCGTGACTCATCGTGAGCATCAAGAGGAACCCTGATGGCACGAGTCCTCTGTTCCTGGGGTCTGAGCTCTGCCCACCACCCGTCAAGAACAGAGGCCGCCAGCTCAGGCGCCTGGCGCAGTGCTGAACCAGGAGGCTTGCCCACCTCAACAGCGGCTCTTCCCAGGCTTCTATTTAAAGCGCAGTCACAGCACTGCTTAATGCACACACAGAGGAAGAACAGCTTTCGATCTAATGACTCAGGAAAGCGCTGTTTTGAAACTAGAGCTAAGAGAGTCTTTTGAATCATGGCAACAGCCTGACTCCACTCTCTCGTCCACCAAACAGTCAGTAAGCCAGGTACAGGGCATGTGCCTGCCACCCCAGCACTGGAGGACCGCATGAGTGCAGAGTTGGAAAACAGCCTGGGCAACCAGCAAGACTCTGTCTCAAAAAAGAAAACAAAAACTAAAATACATAAACGAGCTAGAACGTTTAGATTACGTCTCCATCTACAATATTTGCCCTAACCCTTCCCCCCACAAATTCCAGGAAAACATTCTAGTTCTCACTCAAAACAGGTTATTTTGATCACATTTCTCTGCATAGAACCTTTACTGCAATGCTGTCTAATTCTGGATCTAATGGGAGCAGACAGGCGACTCGCTGCCCGCTGCTGCTGACAGCACACACTTCCTGCCAAGGAGAAGCAACAAACACTCGACGTGAGAAGCACTAAATGCAGAAAGCAATTAAGAATGTCTTTATAAATGGCCCAAGAAAAATAAAAGCTCAAAAAAACTGAGCATCATAGTACAAGAGCTTTGGGGCCTTCTCCAAAACAAAATGAAGGCCATTTTTACCTCACTTTCTTTGAAAAGACAGACTAAGGCCATATTCATGTTCAGAAGGAGAAGGGACAGTCTCAAGTAGTGCTCAGCAGGGAGGTGGCACCAGGAGCCAGCATAGCTCCGGCCTTCACGGCATCGACGCCTCACTCCCTCGCTGCAAGGAGGCAGGGGCAGTCTGCAGACGAGGACAGGAAAGCTTCAGTGACCACAGACCTGCCTGAAGCCAAGCAGCTGTGGGTGAGGGGACCAGGCCCTCCCAGCATGCTCTGCAGAAGCAGCACAGCGCTCCTGGAGCTGGTGCTGGGCTGCCCTGTAAGCACGCTGGCACAGGGACGCAAGCGCAGGCCCGGGCTTCTGTAGACAGGAGGCGGGGAGGGCTCCACCACAGGCCTGCGTGGTCCTGAAGACCTCTCCGTCAAGATTCTCTGAGACCTACCCACCCACCCACCCACAATCAGCAGTACCTGAGGAGTGAACGGATGGATACAGAGACCACAGAGACAAACAAGTTTGGAGGAAAGGTGTTTTGGGACTGAATTTAAATCTTTATCCAAGGGTTGGCTATCTGATTCCACTCAAAGATCAAATGCAGCTCCCAAATCTTTCCATCTAATAGTAAACAGAAAAACTCAAACTTTAAAAAAAAAAACATAATTTAAAATGCTCACAAATATAAATAACTATTAGGATCTAAGTTCTGTTGTGGGAAAACAAAGAAAGACACAACAGAAAAATGAAGAGCCATAGTTCTCAGAAATCTCCAGGAGCCAGCAACTCCGAGAAGCACTATCGGACGGAACACATTCCTCCAAGAATCGCTGTCCCTCAAAAGACCCCGAACTCCTCAGGGCCCAGGAAAAGCTCCGTGGCTGTGCCTGCAGCAGGAACAGGCGGAGGGTGGAGAGGGCCGCGCCGGCCGCCCGGGTGCACCTTGTCTGCGCTCCTTCCTCCCTGTGAGCTCACCAAGCCGTGAGGAGGCAAGCCTGCTGGGCACCCCACTCTGGAGAAACCAGCCTCCTCCCGCTCATCTGCAGATCCACCCCCACCTCCTGAGACCCGACCTCAGACGGCCTCCTGCGAGAAACACCTGAGCCCGAGGCAGCAGCCGAGCTCCGGGCTCCGCCCTTCTTTTTGACTTCTTTTTTTTTGGTGCTGGGATTGAACCCGGGCCTTGCGCTTCGAGGCAAGCCCTCCACCATGGAGCTGAGTCCCAGCCTTCCCCCTCCTTTCTGATGACAGGGCCAGATGACGTCTGCCAACAGCTGATGACTCACACGAAGGCCAGGCTGCAGCGTCCTGCTGACCGCGGCATCCCGCCTCCTCTTAAAAATGACGCCCACACTCGGGACCGCAGGAGGCCAGAGGTGCTGCGCCAGAGGCAGCCGGGTCCCCTGCCGGCCTCCCTTCTGTCCCGGCCCTGCCCTGCACTCAGCCTCCTGGGAGGAGGGAGGCCCAGGCTTACCCAGCTCCTCGTTGGTGCTGTCGTTGTCGGTAGCAAACGGGAACCTCCTCTGTTCCGCGATAGACCTGGCCTGGCTCTGGGAAAAGCGAGACAGAAACACGTATCTTAGTTAACCACAAATGAAGAAAGACCTACATTAAAAACTGTGTTTTATAAGATTACAGCTCCATTTTATTTAGGCAAAGCAGGAAACATCTGCACTCAGTCCTATCGGCTACGTCTCCCAGCACACCGTCTGCGCGGCCAGTGCTTCCCCTCGCCATCGGTGCCTGCTTCTGAGGAAGCACTGCTTTCCTCCTGCAGCGATGAACCCTGCGGGCGGCTTCAAGGACGCTCCCGTCTCCAGGCTACTCAGTGACTTGGACCCCTCCACTCCAGTGACCAGTCCTCAATGTGGCTTGAACACGGACACTGCGCTTTAACCCCGAAAACACCTTGGAAACAACTACAAGTCGGACCGAGCGGGGGAAATGGAGGCCCAACCCGATCTGACTGAGAGCGAGACGCTCTTGAAGGGAGGCACAGCCAGCGAAGGCCTGGCATCCCGCCCAGTGTGGAGACCGGCCTGGAGAAGCTGGCAGACCCAGCATGCAGAAGCCAGGGGATAACCAGGTAAGGAAGATGGCCAGGTGACCAGGATGGACACACACAGGCTCTGTCCACCAGGCAGAGTGACAGCTGTGCTGCGTTCTGGAGAGACAACACACACCTGCCACCTCACCAGAAGCTCAACTGCCAACAGGAAGCTGCGACATGCTGGCCTACAGGGTGCACATGAAAATTATAACTGCACGGCAGAGTCACCCAAGATACGATTAAACACATCAACAGGGAAAGCAGAGGAGAGAGGCGAAGGATCGGTGGCTCTGGCAGGCCTAGAGGCTCGAAGCAGGGCAGCCTGGAAGGCTGGAGTCCTCCTCTTAGACTCAGGGCATGGAGGCCCAGGGCACATACAGGGAACACCCTGACCGAGGCACCACCTGCTGGGTGTCACTACTCAAGTGAGAAGGTCCCAAAGGGCTCCTTAGGCACTCCCAAGTCCCAGTTAACGTGCAGCCTCAGAACGTCCTTGGTTTGCCCAGACAGGCAAAGAGCCAACACACAGGTCGCTGCTTAAGGGCCCAGGGTGAGACACAACAGGGGCACCCATCTCAGGGCTCGTGCCTCTCACTTCAGCTCCCTCCAGGAGCCTCACAGAATGAAGGTATGCAGGCCCCAGAACTGTATCAAGTCCAGGACTGTCTCATGGTCAAGCCCTGATGACTAGAGAAACTCGTCGGTCCCTCTGGGTCCGCTACCGCGTGGACTCCTCTGGTGGGGCGCTGCTGAGCCTTCTGCAGACGCAGTGTTACCAGCGCAAGACTGGCCATCCTTCCCCTGCTGGCCGCTACCAGCCCCATCTGAACTCCAGGGCCAACCCGAGGAAACGTGTGGATTTCCATCAGGAGGACGGATCCTGTTCTAGGAACCTACCAGAGTAATTAAATACTTCCCGTGATGGCCAACTCACTACCTGATAAGATGGCCTCCACCGGTTTCTGACAAGTCTAACTCAAAGTTTTTGCCACATATCAAGTTGACAACTGTGTAGCAGTTTAGGAAAAATCAGTGGTTCATTCTCCTGTCCGTAATTCCTGTCTTCAATGGTACTGAGGTGAAAAGGTGAAACTCTGTTTGGAAAAGAAAGAGTAGTCTGAGGAAGATCTTAAACAAATCCTCTAAGAACATGGAAGGAAAAGGCTGGTGGAAATCCACTGAGTGCCCAGGCTTAGCCCAGAGCCCAGTGTGAACACAGGAGGCCCGTCCACCTCCAGGGGTCGGGGGGCTCATGCCAACACCGACAGGCAGAGGCACATCCTAGAGGCTCAGCTGGTACTGCTAAGAAACCGATCCGAGAGACCCACACAGACGAGGCAGGAGAGAAAGCTTGCATCTGCCTCCGAACGTGTGGCTCTCCTGGACAGAGGCCCAGGCATGTGCCCCCTCCGCCTCCCGGAGCGTACAAGTCCCAGGTCCAGAACCGACCCTCCAACTCACGGTGTAACAGCGCAAGGTCACTGGAGGCCAGGTGCCCTGCCTTTACCTTCTGCACGCAGAATCAGTGGGACCTAAGTGCCGAGGACCCGAGGTGCCTCCGGCTCTCAAGGGCACAGCGAGCAGGGATGGAAGGAGCATACCAGAATCTTCTCCGTGCTGAGCGGAAGCGAGGAGTCGCAGGGCGGCGAGCCTCTGGGTTCGCAGTCTGACTCGTGGAAGCTCAGAAGGGATGACTCTGGAAGGCAAGTGTCCCATTCAGGCCTCGGGCGCTCAGCCCAAGCTGTGACTTCAGGAACCGCCCAGCAAAACGGGGACACAGCGCAACGCGGGGAGAGGTGTTCCCCTCCCTCGCCAGCGCCAGCAGGTCTGGCCCTCCAGTACGCACGCGTCCATCCCATGGCCACTCACAAGGGCACAAGCGGCCTGATGCTGTGAGCAGGGCGGCATGGGCTGCGGCCTCTCCCGCAGCAGCCTCAGCAGAGGAGGGCAGGGTGACCCTCCAGCCCCGCGCCCGGCACCTACCGCAGGTCTAAACAGGTCACGCGAGGGGGAGTGACGCCAGGGAGACCTGAGGTCAGACAATGTGTAGAGTCCAGTGTCCAGAGCACACAGACAACAACCCACAAGAGCGGAGCAGAGGACCCAACGAGGAGTCTCCAGGTGCACACGTGGCCCCTGCAGGTGACATGATTCTCACCATCATTTAGAACATGTAGGTCAGGCCACGACGAGGACCTCCTCACACCCCTGCCATGGTTACATTAAAAAAAGAAGCAGCCAAGCGTGGTGGCACACGCCTATGATCCCAGCAGCTCTGGGGGCTCAGACAGGAGGATGTTCAAAGCCAGCCCCAGCAACATAGGCTCCAAGCAACTCAGTGAGACCCTGTCTCTAAATAAAATATAAAATAGGGCTGGGGTGTGGCTCAGTGGTCAAGTGACCCTGAGCTCAACTCCCAGTACCCACTACCTTCCAAAAAAAGAAGGTAACAAGTGCTGGTAAGGACGTAGGAGAGCTGGAAACTCTGGGCCTCGCTGGTGAGAAGGCAAAATGGAGCAGCCACCGTGCAACAGCTTTGCAGTTCCTCAAACTGCAGAGACTCGCCACACGACCCTGCGACTGCAGGCCTGGATACAGAACTGAAAGCAGGGACTCGGACAAGCACCCTACACACGTGCACAGCAGCCAGAGGGCAGGACCAGCTCCAGAGAAGAGATGCACAATGGCCACACCGCGGCCTGTCACTCAGCCTCAAAGCTCAAGTGCTGATGGGGAAGGGCTTCCCATGCAGGGCCGCCAGACCAAAGGTCACAGGCCACACAGCTCGACTGACGTGAAGCGCCCAGAAGAGGTCTGTGAACAGACAATGCAGACTGCTGGTTGCCGAGAACTGGGGTGCGGGGAGAGCCGAACAGGCAGGGCAGGCCTCGGAGAATGGAGGGGCTCGGAAGGAGCGGCGCAGCCCTGTGCGTGAGGACACCCAGCTGATCTCATGGAACCGCTCCTCTTGTCTAGGCACGGTGGCCGCACCGTGATCCCGGCGATGGGGAGTCCGTGGCCCGAGAATCACAAGTTAAAGGCCAGCCTCAGCTACGTAGCAAGGCCTCGTCTCAAAATAAAAAGTAAAAAGAGACTGGCCAGGAGTGGCGGTGCACACCTGTAATGTCAGCGGCTTGGGAGGCTGAAGCAGGACTGCAGGCTTGAAGGCAGCCTCGGCAGCTTGGCGAGACCCTGTCTCCAAATCAAACACTTTATACAAAGGTGCAGAACTGAGGGTGCGGCACACACGGTGTCACACTCTCGGGGCACCCACCCAGCCCCCCAGGACTACCCAGGAGGCCCTGCTTTTCCACAAACGCCAAGTGCTCTCAGTGTCCATGGCTGATGCTTTCAAATTTCCCCAAGCAGGACCAATTTCAACAAGCACAACTGCCGAGTCACAGGGGGTGACAATCTCCAGCTTTTTCACATGGCGCCAGTTCCCTCCCCGTCCCTGGCAGCTGGCACTCCCTCTCCTGGTAACAGCATTCTTTTTTGTCTTGTCCAACCTGAAAACAGTCCTAGCCAAGGGCCACGTCTGGCTACGGCCGCTCAGATGCCTCCTTTTGCTCATTTTTATGTCCTGTGCTTATGTTCAAGTTAAGTGGATTTTTCTGACTTGGGACATGAAGAATCCCGAATCACCTGCTTTCAGTCAGCTGTCCCCGCAGCACTGGTGAGCCAGGTCTTCCTCAGCTCTATTATAGCCACTGGAGGGAAAATTTTGACTTTTTTAAAAATATATTTTGTTGTAGATGCACACTAAACCTTTATTTTATTCATCTGCGTTGGTGCTGAAGATCGGACCGAGTACCTCACACATGCCAGGCAAGTGCTCTACCACTGAGCCACAGCTCCAGTCCTTGACTTTTGTTCCAAAGAAATCTTTAAGGTTATTTAAGGGGCTGGGGACTTAGCTCTGGTACAGCCCCTGCTGAGCACAATTTCTGTGGTCCAATCTCTACATGAATATTTACTTTTTAAAAAATATAGCAACTGGGCAGGGGCTGTAGCTCAGAGGTAGAGTGCTTGCCTCACGTGTGAGGCACTGGGTTCAATCCTCAGCACCACATAAGAATAAACACAAAAGAAGATGGGCTGGGGATATAGCTCAGTTGGTAGAGTGCTTGCCTCATAAGCACAAGGCCCTGGGTTCAATCCCCAGCACCACCAAAAAGATATTGTGTCCATTTACAACTAAAAAGATTTGTTAAAAAAAAAAAAAAAAAATACAGCAAAAGCCTGGTGTGATGGCTCCCACATGTAATCCAGTGGCTTGGGAGCCTGAGGTAGGAGTGTCCAAGTTCAAAGCCAGCCTCAGCAACTTAGTGAGACTCTGTCTCAAAATAAAATACAAAAGGTGCTGGCAATGGGTTCAGTGGTTAAGCACCCCTGGGTTCAATACCTGGTACCAAAAACCAAACCAAAACAAAACCCAGCAGTCATTCATCTTCATCGAAAAAAATCCCCAAACAGAAGACATTGGAATGGCATAATTCCTGGAGAACCTCCGTGGAAAGCCTGTTGGATATGACTGAGGGGGGGACCTCCAGACGCAGAGGCCTGGCTGACCTAGCTCCACCACCACTGCCAGCCCTCAGCCACGGGAATCCTCCGCGTCGCTGCAGAACGGGCCAGCAGTACTGCCGCCTCTCAGTTGGAGGGTCACACGGAAGCGCAGGAACGCGCGCCGAGCCGCTCCGGCACACGGGAGCGCACACGTGCGCCCTCACCACCAGAGGGCGCAAGAATGGAACGACACTGTGACCTGCCCTGCCCTTCCCACTTGGATATCCAAGTTCATTTTCGCATTTAAACTTGGGATTACATGTCACTTTCAACATCTTCCAATAAAAATCTCCCTCTTCTTCGCTGAACAGCTCTGTTGACTCCAACCCCTCCGAACCATCCACCCCACCCCAGCATCACTGTTCCAGTCGCCAGCCTCACAAGACGCAGGCAGTCATCAGGTCTTTTCTAGAAATTCTTCACTATTTGTATAAAAGTTCTATTTTCTACTGAACTTTAGACATTTTGTTAAGGTCCAAAACCAAAATTCCTCGTGTGATTTTGATTGGAATCACACTAGATTCTGAATGAATGGGGAAGTTACCTGACTTCTTCACAGAGCTCACCCACTCACTCAAGCCTTCCCTGGCCCGCAGGAAGCCAGCACACCTGTGGAGTACCTGCCCTGGCCCAGCCACGCTGCCGGCAAGCTGGGTGACACAGTTTGAGCTCGGCCCAGAGCCACACAGAGGACCCCCACACAGCAGTCCTGGGCTGCAGACTCCTGAGGGAGGACACACATCAACACCATCACCCCAGCAGGCGCCCTCTGAGCCCGCCTACCAGAGGCCAGAAGAAAATGGGGCGGCAGGGCTGGAGCGAGCTGCCTGAGGCCACACTAGCCACGAGGGGTGGGATCTGAACCCGGTACGGACTCCAGTACATTTTGTTGCTGCTGGTGGTGGTGGCAACCGCTTTCTTTGGTGTTTTTTTGTTTTGTTTTGTTTTGGTTTGGTTTTGTACTGGGGATTGAACCCAGGGGCACTCTACCACTGGGCTTCAGCCCCAGTCTCTTTATTTTTTATTTTGAGATAGGGTCTTGCTGAGTTGCCCAGGATGGCCTCAAAATTGGGATCCTCCTGTCTCAGCCTCCTGAGCAGCTGGGATGACAGGTGTGGCCACCGGGTCTGGCAGGTCAGTGCTGAGCCAGGGACAATGAAGGCAGCTGAAGGGAGTCACGGAGATGACGAAGGCCAGAGGGCTGTGGCACGGGGCAGGCTAGGCAGAAGAGCCACGAAGTCGGAAGCTTTGCCTGACTGGCTAGAACCGGGCATTTCGCCAGTCGCATTTCTGAACAGCTCTATAAAGGTCCTCATTTACTCAGCTGGGTGTGTCTCTCCACGCAATTTCATCAAGGTTAACATCCACACTCATTGGGCACCTTGTTATGTTGGAATAAACGTCTAAAACAGTGCCCAGTGGCACCAGCGACACCAGGCGCCCTGCTGACCCTGACATCGACACTTTAGGAACCCAGAGTTCCCTCGACTTCCTAAGAATGTCTGCTTAGATGTCGACAGACCTTTATTTCATCTACTCATTTACATGTGGTGCTGGGAATCGAACCCAGTGCCTCACACATGCTGGGCAAGTGCTCCTCCACTGAGCCACGACCCAGCCCACCCTCGACTTTTTAACCCTGTGCTGGCGTTTGTTTTATGCTGAATTCATTCCTGTGCCTTAAGTCTGCTCGTAGCTTCTTCGGGGATCTTTTTCCTCCACGCAGACGCCCTTCTAGGTTAGGAACGACCGTTCCTTTGTGGTGGGGACCGTCCCATGTGGCTGGCGAGGGGCTCCGTGAGGTCAGTCTGCATCTGGGGTGCCTAGTTCACCTGGACAAGTTCGGTGACCAGAGAATCTGCATCTAAACCCTCACGCCCAGCATCCCTCAGCCCCCTCTCGGGCTACCACCTGGGCCTGGTACTGGTTTTTTTTTTGTTTTTGTTTTCGTTTTTTGGGAATTGAACTCAGGGGCATGCAACACTGAGCCATGTCCCCAGCCCTATTTTAAATTTTATTTAGAGACAGGGTCTCACTGAGTTGCTTAGCGCCTCACCATTACTGAGGTTGGTTTTGAACTTGAGATCCTCCTGCAGGACCTGGACTCAGAGAGGATACCAGAGAAAGTGTCCAAATGAAAAAGTCACCAAGCTATATAGACTTGTGACGTGCATTTTTCTGCATATGTCACATTTTAATTTAAAAAAAAAAAAAAAAAAGGACAATAGGAGGAAAACATTGGAAAGTCAAAAGTACCAAAATTGGCTGGGCTTGGTGGCATATACCTGCAATCCCAGCAGCTTGGGAGACTGAGGCAGGAGGGTCACAAGTTCAAGGCCAGCCTCAGCAAGTTAGCAAGGCCCTAAGCAATTTAGCAAGACCCTATCTCAAAATGAAACAAAAAAGGCTGGAATGTGGCTCAGTGGTTAAGCCTACTCAGGTTCAATCCCTGGTACCCAAAAAAAATAAATAAATGCCAAATTTCTGCTTCAATAAGTCTGTGTTTAACTACAAGTTGAGCCCAAATCAGTGACCTTCAAAGGAGCACACAATAAAGGGACAGCCTCATGGCCAGCCCAGTGTCCTGCGGGGGGAGCCAGGCACCTGCACTCTGCTGGAGAGGCTCCTTGGAGGTGCGCAGTGCTACGCTGCCTCCAGTGAGCCATGCGTGCACCTGCAGGAGTGAGCCCAGGGCAGCTGGGGTGCAGCCCAGAGGTAGAGCTCTTGCCTGGCATGCACTAGACCCTGATTCAATCCCCTAGTAACACAAAATCTATCATCAATCAGCCAATCCCAGGCCACGTTTCCCTCTGCCCTCACCCAGAGGTTAAAAAGAAAAAAAAGTTTGGTGGCATGCAGTCCTTCTAAAAAGTAAGACAACTCTTGGTGGCATTTCAGGTGCTGGGGATGGAAGCCAGGTCTGCGCACATGCTGGGAAAGCGCTCCGTCTACGAGCCGCACCTCGGCCCTGGTGAAGCAATCCTTAGGGACCAGGGGGCGAGTGAACTGCAAACCTTCCGCAAACTCCACAGGCTCACAGGGCATGGCTAACCAAGCCAGGGACCTTCCTAAGATGCTGCTCCATCAGCAAGAGCAACACCCTGGGGCGATGAAAGTGGCCAGGCCTCTCCACTCAGGGCCTCAGTCCTACACCTCCAGGGCACAGCGACTCTGCCGGCAAACGGACCCTGGTCAGCCCTGAAGAAGAGATCTGAGACCCAAGCACAGCCAGGTGTCACCACGCTAGAAAACCGGGGCGGGCCGGGCCTGGGCACAGAACAGCAGCCAGGGCTCCTGCAGTTGCCCCCAGCACACGCCGGGGCCTTGGCTTCCGCTGCCCAGGAAGGAAGCAGCCCTTGTGATACAGATTCCCTTCTCTGGACTCCCCACCACCTTCTCCAGCAACAGCAGCATCTGAGTGCCACGAACAAGAAAATCAATTTCCTGTCTTCAAACAAAGACAATCCGCAATCAAGAAGGACGCTCTACAGCGGCAAGCTGTGCATCTCCTCGTCAGAAGGCAGAACGGGGCACAGGCCGCTTGTTTTTCTGGCAGCGAACCTCAGTCTGGACGATCACCAAGTGCTCTTTTCCACAAAGAAACAGGAAGATAAAATGATCCCAATTCTGGGTCATTTATTTCAAAAGACTAAAGAAAACTACCTGAGGTCGTGAATTAATCACTTAAACAGAGTGAGGTATTAAACATGGACCGTGCTAGGATCACCAATGGATGGAGCGGCTATTAGAAAAGCACCATGAAAACATCAAATGTGACCATCACTGACCAGCAGCCAGCAGTCTGTCAACAGCAAAAAAGCACATGAACCCCTGTCCTTATCACTACATTTTCAAAGGCAGAGAAAACACAAGAAGTTCTGAAACCACCAGAAGTGCACCATTTGAGCCATTCGGAGGCATCTGGGCCTGCCTGAAAAGCACGCAGACATTTTACACAGGACGCGTGCCACCCTGAGGGAGGCCGCTCAGCTTCGGCAGGAGGAGAGCACAAGTCACACTTAGTCTAGGTCTGAATTACCAGACCACAGCATCAGGGGGTCAGTCTGCCAGAGCGAGGCTGCCTCTCACAACGGCTTTCCCTGGCGACTTCCTCCTGGCCCTGCTGTGTCCCTCAAGGCCCGCCCAGGGCTCCAGACAGGAACCGGCCAGGCCACCAAAGCCTCCAATCTGAGCAGCAGCAGCTGGCAAGGGCGCAACCTTCCAGGGAAAACAGATCACTCTAGTGCCACAGTTCAAACACTGGGACCAGCAGGGCACCCTTAGGTACAAGTCAAACCAGAACTCTAGAAGGCATTTAAGAAGACAGCTTTCGGGGGCTGGGTTGTGGCTCAGTGGCACAGCGCTTGCCTAGCATGTGTGAGGCACTGGGTTCGACTCTCAGTACCACATGTAAATAAATAAATAAATAAATAAATAAAATAAAGGTCTGCGAATAACTAAAAACTTTTAAAAAGAAGACAACTTCTAACAAATAAAGAGTGCAGGATTTCATCATGAATGTGAATTCAGAAATCACATGAAGCTGGGGAGCAGCTGTGGGAGAGTGCTGGCCTAGGATGCCTGAGGCCCTGGACTCAACCCCAGCACGTAGCCAACAGCAGATCACACCAGGCAAACACCACTGAGGCCTGACACCAGCCCGGGCGGCTGGGGGCTCCGCTTCTCATGGTGCGACCTCTCTTGTCTCCAAGATGTAACTGGAAACCAGAGCGGTGAGGACTGGGTAGAAACTCCTGCTCATTATCTTCTTTCACAACTATAAATTAAAAATAGGGATGAAGTAATAAGGAAAAAGGAAGATTTATTTAAAAAGTATATACAAGATAGTACTTATTTAAAAAAAAAAGACCAAGATTATTTTCTCCACAGGAAAATAAAGAGGGGAGATGATAACTTAGTGGTTATACATGCTTTTCAAGAAGAAACGAGGGCTGGGTTGTGGCTCAGGGGTACAGCACTTGCCTAGCTTGCATGAGGTACCTGGGTTTGATTCTCAGCATACAAATAAATGAATAAAACAAAGGTTCATTGACAATTAAAAAAATAAATAAATAAAGGAAATGAACACCAAAGAGTGCTAGGTGAGACTCAGGCCTAGACACGTGGCACCTTGCCACTGCACAGTGGCCTGAGGCCAGCCACTCTGGGCCCCAGGATTCCACTGCCAGGACACCTCCAGACTAGTGGCTCCCACCACCAGTTGCTCTGCATCTGTGATCACTGGGGTGCTGCCCAGGGACTGCACAGTCCATCATGAGAAGGTGAGCAAACACAGACCCAGTGGACTTCATTCAGCTGCTGGCACCTAAGGACCAGCTGTGCTGCCAGGTCTGCCCTCCATCCAGGTGCTGGCTCCCCATGGACAGGGCTTGTGGCTGGACAAACACAGTAAGGGAAGATGACCACTGATAAGGTTTGGCCTGTGATTTTGAGGAACCACTCAGTGCTGGATTCTGACACTTATCCAGATCCTTGTCGATCATACGGGGCTCTGCAGACAGACAGCAGCTGCCCCTCAGGCCAGGATGTGCTCTGAGACCCTGAATAATGTGTCCTTGTATCCTAGGACAGAAGACTGGAACAGGCTTCACAGGGTCCAGCTTCCACAGAACAGTCCAGGGTTGGGAAGAAGTGAAAGACATTTCAGGAGCCTCTACAACAGAGTATTTATTACAGACCACAGCCAGTAAAGCTGAGGGACAGCTGGAGTCCCAAGCGGCATGCTGCTGATGCTGGGAGCAACTGGGTGTCCACCCAGCCGCTGCACCCCAGCACCTGCTGGCCACTCCTGCATGCTCAGGCCTGCCAGGGGAAGCTGTCTGAAGACCCACTGCACTCAGCTGCAACACGATGTCCCCACAAAGAAAAGGTGCACTTTGTGAGGGAGACACAAAGGAAAGTAAAGCATCTAAATTCGTCTTGTTCAGAGCCTCAGTGTTCCTCCTCATAGGCTGAGAACATGAGGCAATGTCCTCCATATTAAGGGAATGTGGAAGGGGCCAAAGGGCTCCTCCAATTCCCTCGTTTGAGAAGCTACATTTGTGATTATCTGGGGGCATCCTAACACAAGTCAGAGTTGGCTCAAACAAGTATTTTTGACTTTCGATTTTTTTTTTTTTTTTTTTGGTATCAGGATTGAACTCAGGGGCCCTATTTTGTATTTTATTTAGAGACAGAGTCTCACTGAGTTGCCTACTTCCTCACTTCTGCTGAGGCTGGCTTTGAACTCCCAAGTCTCCTACCTCAGCCTCCCGAGCCGCTGGGATTGCAGGCTTGCATCCCTGTGCTCAGCACAAACAAGAATTTTAAACAGAGGCATAACCCTGATGCTGCAGGATGAAGTGAGCACACAGGCCAGTGCCACCAACCACTTCCTTCAGCCGGTGTGCACCACGATGCAGGAGGTGGGGAAAGCGTGCCCAACGACCAACATGCTAGTGAACATAGTGGTGTGTCTTCCTACCTACAACCAACAAGTAGACAAGACAAAAACAGGCAGCAGGCTAAGTGGGCTCCTCCTCCTACCAGGGAGACTTTCACTGTGCCCTGGTTTCCCCACCTGAGATGAGAGGCTGCCATTCAAGGAGGCTGCCACGGCTTTTCTGATAGACTAATACAAGAGGTCAGAAGACCAAGAGCCCTCATGACAGCATCTGTACACAGCAAGCATGCTGTGACCTCCCTTAGCTGTTCATCATTTGAGGAAAACAAATCAAACGACAAGGCAGCCTCTGCTGATGCCCAGACAGCGTGCCCAGGGTGCTCAGATCACAGCAACACTGGTCATGGCCATTCCTTTTCACTGTGCAAGACTGGCCCAGAAACCTTAGTCACCAGTATTTATACTGTTAGCAGCCAAGGCCTACCACAAAATAAAAAAAATCACACACCCTCAGTGAGAATTCCTCCAGGAAGTCAGATTGTGCCAAAAGGAAATCAGACAACCTGATCTTGACATTGCAATAAAACATAGGTACTGTCTTTGCAAGTACAAGTTGCTAAACAACCCTGTGGCGCCTTAAAAGCAACCAGCCAGGTCCTACTGAGTCTGGGAGAGCCAGGCCCTTCCCAAGGCAAGCCATAAGGGAGCCCACACATAAGGGAAAGAGATGGGAATCAGGGCTGCAGGGTTAAAAGACGCATCACAGAACGCTGAACAAAAAAAATGCGCATGTCTACGTTGCGCCCAGAGGCGTCTGGCCAGACACCAGTGGCCGCGGACTTCAATGAATGAACGCGTCCGGCGGCAGGCCAGCCTGCGAGGCCAGGGCGACACCTGGCAGCCCGGGCGGGCTCGGCTTCCGCTCCCTCCCTTCTGTCCGAGATGGAATTCCGAGGGACCCAGCCTGACACAGGGCAGCCACCCGGCAGGGCAGGCCGCACCACAGGCCCTGCGACCAGGGACGTCCACGTCCACAGTTGCCCTCTCCGCCGCCGCCCGCCTTCTAGCCCCCTCCTTCCCCGCCGCCTGCCTTCTAGCCCCCTTCCCCCACCGCCCACTTTCTCCCCACCCCACGTCCACCCTCCCCGCCGCCCACCTTCTCCACACCCGCCTGCCTTTCTAGCCCCCCGCGTCCCCCTTCCCCGCCGCCCGCTTTCTAGCCCTCGTCCCCCACCGCCCACTTTCTCCGCACCCCGCCGCCCACCTTCTCCCGGCCCTCCCCCTCGCCGCCCACCTTCTCTCCCAGCGATGCCACCTCCACCCCCGCAGCCCAGGGGGCGTCGCCGCCCCGGGGAGGCGCGGCCCACTCACCGCACTCGGCCGTGTACTGGTCCGCCCAGTCCCCGGACTGCGGGCAGCCACCGCCCGCCGGGGCGTCCTGCTGCTGCCGGTGCTGCAGCTCCTGCTTGAGCAGCGACAGCGGCGAGTAGTGCTCGGTGGCCCGCGCGCAGCCCAGCGCCGCCAGCAGTAGCAGCAGCGGCGCCCGAGCCCCCGCGCCGCCCCGGCAGCCGCCGCCGCGGCCGGCAGGTGCCATCTTCGCGCACAGCGCAGGCGCGGCGCGGCGGGCGGGTGGGCGCGGCGCCGCGGCCTCGCTCGCCCGGAGTGGTAGTCGCGGCCGCGCGCCCCGGGCCCGCGCATGCGCACGGACTCCGCGGACTTCCGGGGCGGTGAGGCGACTTCCGCCCGGGACCGGAAGGGCGCCCGTGGCTATGGGAACAGGCGGGCGCAGCGGGCCGCGGCCGGCCAAGGGCGCGGGGGGCGCCGTCTCCGGCCCCTGCCGGTACCGCTGCATCGAGTGCAACCAGGAGGCATGGGAGCTGTACCGCGACTACCGCCACGGCGTGCTGAAGATCACCATCTGCGTGAGCGCGGCCGGGCGGCGGGGCGGAGCTGGGCTGCGGGTCGCGGGGCCCCGAGGTGTTCCTCTCGAGGGCCGCTGGGGCGGCACTGGGGACGGGCCAGTGCGCTCTGGGCTGGAGCGCCGGCCGTCGGCCGCTCTGGCGGGAGGCGGCGGCCACGAAGGCGGGCGGAACCCGGAGCCGCCGTTCCTGGGGTCGCGTCCCACGTCGCGTGGTGGCACGCTTGCCTTCCCCTTGTCAACTCCGAGGTCCTGGAGGCTGCAGACAGTGGCTCCAGGCGATTGTCTAACGTCCTCAAAGCGACTGAGAAGGAGAGCTCTCGATGCGCGCTGCAGCCACTCGGCAGGACTCTTGCCTGAAGGAAGGAATGCAGAAGGAGCAAGAGCTCTGTGCCTCTGCTGCGGGTTCGCTTGCCTGCTCCTAACGATGGTGCAGACGCCAGCATTGCACCTGTGATACTGTCCCAAGATGGGGTCCGAGAACTTTTGAAGGACAGGGGCGGGGACCCAGTTAGAAATGCGGTAGCATTCACCTTGAAGGGGGAGGCGTGCGCTCCACGGGAATAGCACAGGGAGGGGTCTGCAAAGTAGCCTTCGTTAAGAATCTGGGGTTTTCAACTTTGACTTCTGTTTAATACTAGCTTACTCTTTGCTCAGGTATAGAGCTTAAGAAACATGAGGTCCTGCCAGGCAAGGTGGCAATGCACCCGTGATCCCAGCTCCTCGGGGATGGCAGTGGCAGGAGCAATGCAAATTCCAGGCCAGCCTGGACAACTTAGCGAGACTCTCTCAGATAAAACGAGGGCTGCACCTCGGTGTTATGGCCCCTCTCCAGCACGTGCTGGGTCCTGAGTTCAGTCCCCAGCCCCACAAAATCTTTCATTCATTCATCCATTAAATAATTTCTTATGCCTCTGTTTCATTATGTGGATTTAAGTTTGAGGGAGCGGCACATCTCCCTTGCTGATTGATTTGGTGATTGAACAAACAAGCCTATTTCTTGTAATGACGTGAATGAAGTGGACAAACTCATCAATTTGGAATTAAATCCAATTTTGTATTGAAGCACAGAGTTAATATTCTTCTAGTGTTTTAGTATGACTAAAAGGCTGTCCCAGTATGTGTGTATACTGGCTGCTTCTTTCATTTCTATTTCATGTAGCCGGAGTTTCAAAATGTCTCATTTTGTAGCCACCAGTCTTTTTTTGCAGTGAATTGTAGCACTGACACAGCTTTGTAACTAGCACTACTTCACAAGTCCATGTTCTGCTGGTATTGAACATGACTACATTGTGTCAGGTGGATCTTCTGGAAGGCCATGTCCCCGCACATGCTTTGGAAGCCTAGGGAGTGGTGATTTGGTGACTTAGGCCCAGGCCACACACCTGTCTTCTCAGAAGCTGAGGAAAGAACAGGACCCTGGCCAAGACTCCTGAGCCAGCAGGCACAAGGCAGCCCGGGTATTCTCCAGCAACACTGTGAGAAATGTGGGAGGAACATGGTCTCTCTGCTACACTACAGACGGCAGAGGGTGTTGGTGGTATGCAGGGACCTGGGCTGGGCAGCCTGGAGTAGGACAGTGGCTGGACACCTTTCTCCAAGTCATGTTTCAGGGACTGCAACACTGGGGCCCTCAGGCCAATGACAACAGTTGATCAGTGAAGGACATTGTAGGGTTGACTTTTAACAATTCCTGTAGATCAAAAGAACTGAAAATAGAATCTTCAGGGGATTAGCCTTTAAATTGAATCTCTTTTAGCTTCCCAGATATGAGGTTAAAATTCACATTTCTAGTCTAGAAGCTTGTATTTAGTCACTTGTGAAGCCACATCTTACATAGATGAACATTTTTATCTGAATGGAAGTATTCCTAAATACGGATGTCACCCTATTGGTGTACAAGTCTAAAATAAACTGTCATTTTGAAGTCCATCAAGATTTCAGAATGTATAAATTTGCTTGTTCTAACATAATCTTGTGTTATTTCAGAAATCGTGCCAAAAACCTGTAGACAAATATATCGAGTATGATCCTGTTATCATCTTGATCAACGCTATTTTGTGCAAAGCCCAGGCCTACAGGCATATTCTTTTCAATACCAAAATAAACGTGAGTTGTGGCTGCTTTTTAATGTTACTTGGTGATGCTTGTGTATTTTAAAAGACTAAACAATTTTGAAGAGAATATCGTAAAAAAGATAAGAGTCTGACTGGAGAATGGGTCTTTTCTCAACATGCCTGGAACTTTCTAGAAGTAACAGATGTGGATGCACACTGTGTGAGCTTTGGTCACTGGAAAGATGCCAACAACTAGTTGTGGTGGCCCATCAGTGGGTTATCTATTGAAACAGAGCCACCAATGCTGAACAGAGTACAGCCAAACATAGCGAGAATCACACCCAAAAGAAATAGACAGTGGGCTGGGGAGATGGCTCAGTGGGTAGAGTGCTCGCCTCACAAGCACAAGGCCCTGGGTTCAATCCCCAGCACCAAAAAAAAAAAAAAAAAAAAGAGAAAGAAAGAAAGAAAAGAAATAGACAAACATTAAAATAAAACTATGAAAAAACAATTTGCATAATTTGTTCCATTTTACACTCTGCTGCTAAGGAAATGTATGAGATAAGTAACAACATTACATTGTTAGAGAAGTCCAACTTTATTAAGTATTTTTCAAAACATAAACTAGTATTTTGCATGATAAACACTTTAATAGTTTGAGTAGGGTTGTCAGGTAAAATACAGGACACCCAGTACCTTGGAAAGCAGAGAAACAAATGAAAATTTTTTAGTGTAAGTGTGTCCCAAATATTGCATGGAACATACTTGCACAAATTATTTGTTGTGTACGTGAAACCTAAATTTAACTGGGTGGCCTGTATTTTTATTTGCTTGATTCAGCAACCCTAAATTTGGACTAAGGTGGATACTAGCAGTGCAGTTCATTTATCCCCACCCCACCCCACAGCTAATTCACCAGGGCATTGATTCTCAGCCTTGGCTGTACATCTAGGATCACCTGGTTGGCCAGTGGGAGGTGAGACTTTCCAAGCTGAGGTCTCCCAGGACCAAGTCCAGGCGCCAGCATGTGGTCAGTGCTCTCCAGGGGGTTCATGGCAGCCATGTGCCCCCTGAGAGTCTCAGAGTCAGCTGAGTGGGGGTGGATCATGCTGGTTTGCATGCATTCTTTCCTCCTGTTCAGAGTAGGGGAGGAGGCTTGATTGATAGGAGAAAAATGGGGGGTGGTTCTTATTGCTTAGTTGTCCCCATTTAGTCAGAATTTCAAACCTTAGGCACTTCTAGCTTATTTTACCTTTTAACTGTTTTCTTTCAATACATTGATTTGTGTTCTTCCAGCCCAGAGGCATTTGAAGTTCATGTTCAGACCAGCAGTTTCTTAAGTGCTGTCATGGACCCTTCAGATTAAACTTATTCTTTTATTGCTATCTGCATCTATATGTGGGTCACATATATTTCGTGTCAAAATGTAACAAATGGTGAGCTATTTAAAGCAATGATGCTTATTATGTACATGTTAGGGGTCCCCTAGGAATTGCTATAGAATGTACATGTATAGGTTTTAGTACCAAGGATTTTGACTTAGGACCGTGGCCTTGACATTTGTAATTTGAAAAATCTCTATGTGATTCCAATGGCCATTGCTGATTAAGAACCTCTGATTTGCTGAGCACAGTGGCACACACCTATAATCCTAGTTACTTGGGAGTCTGGGGCAGGAGGATTGCAAATTTGAGGCTAGCCTCAGATTATCAAGGCCCTGTTTAAAAGAAAAAAGGCTGGCGGTATATCACAAAAGAACCACTGATTTTCAGAATGGATGTAACCGGCCACTTAATTGGGCAGTTCTGAATTTGAAATGAACTATAGGGGACAGTCTTCAAAATTGTAGCTGTGCCTATTGATACCCGGTAGAACTGAGTTCTTTACCTGATTAAGAGGCAGTGTCTTTGACATTTAGATCCATGGGAAACTCTGCATGTTTTGCTTGCTTTGCGAAGCATACCTGAGGTGGTGGCAGCTTCAAGATTCAACCCAGAACACCGCTCCCGATGACTTGATCAGATATGCCAAGGAGTGGGACTTCTATAGGATGTTTGCCATTGCCTCTTTAGGTAAGGAGACACCACCTTTCCATTCTTGGGCTTCTTAGTTCTTAACTGTTCTGATGAAAACTAAGACGCGGGCTGGGGCTGAGCCGTGGAGCGCTTGCCTCTCACGTGCGAGGCACTGAGTTTGACCCTCAGCATCCCATAAAAACAAATAGTTATTGAGTCCATCTGCAACTAAAAAAAAAAAAAAAAACTAAGATGCATGCTGGACACAGTGGTGCACACCTGTTACTCCAGTGCTCAAGAGGCTGAGGCAGAAGGATCACAAATTCAAAGGTAGCCCAGCCTCAGTAACTTAGCAAGGCCCTAAGCAACTTAGTGAGACCCTGTCTTAAAATAAAACAAAAAGGGCTGGGAATGTGGCTCAGTGGTTAAGCTTCTCTAGGTTCAATCCTGATAGCAAAAAACAAAACTAAGACACGTGGTCTTATTCAGTGGCAAGAGGAGATAGTTAATACAGCACTTGAGAGTAAATGTTCAGCTCCACCATTAACCTGCTAGGTGAGTTCATCTAAATCACCTGCTTTCTTTTTTATTTGTTAACAAACATGCATAGAAATATTCATATTTAAATTAAAAAGTTCATAAAATGTTTTGAAACATTGACAAAAGTTATGATTTTAAATTTCTGATTATCCAATTTGAAGATAACGTAAACCTCATCTGTATTAAAAAACAGACTGATAATTACCTGACATTACCCAGTGCATTTACCAATTGCTTTATACTAGTGCGATCTGTCTAATAGGGACACTTGCAACCTGACTGTCTTGTTGCTTAGGGAGGTTGGCTGCCCCCCAAACACACTCAAGTTTGGAAAGTTCCTTTCTTCCACATTCGGATTTGTGACTTGCCCTTGTAGGGTCGGAATTACGTTGTTAATTTCTGTAGCCATTTTAATACCAGTTTCTATGACTCTGCTGCTAAGTCCTTCAGTTTAAGCTGGGCATAGTGGTACCAGCTGTAGTCTCAGCTACTCATGAGCTGAGGTGAGAAGCTCACTTGAGCCCAGGAAATCCAGGCAGCCTGGGCCACATGGTGAGACCCCATATCAAAACAGAATTTTTGAAATAATAATAAAAAACAAATCCCTCAGCTCTAAGGAAACCTCATTTTGGTAGTACGAGGTCTCCAGTCTGTTCCAGCGTCACGTTTCTGGACTCGTGTCCTCTCTGTCATCATCACTCCTCTGGTGGTCTCATCTTCCTGCTTGGAACTCCCAAGTGCCTGTCTCTGATCCAGACTTTCCTGACCGTGGACTGTGCATCTGCCTTCTCAGCACCCTGGAGCCTCCAACCCCACTTCTCAGTACCAATTTATATTTTAGTCAGCTTTTCCGTTACTGTGACCAAGAGACGTGACAAGAACAATTAGAGGAGAAGTTTACCTTGGGGCTTACTATTTCAGAGGTCGACGTCCATAGACAGCCAGCTCCACTCCTCAGGGCTTGAGGTGAGGCAGAACGTCATGGCAGACATGTGTGGTGAAGGAGAGCAGCTGGGTACATGGCACCAGGAGGCAGAGAGCACAGCTCAACAAGGACAAAACATAAACCCCAAGGCACACCCGAGGGACCCACCTCCACCAAACATCCTACCTGCTTTCAGTTACCACCAAGTTAGTCCCTCTCGGGATCGATTCACTGATTGGCTTAAGGCTCTCGTAACCCAATCATTTCACCCTCAAGCCTTGCTTTTTTTCACCCATGAGCTTTTGGGCAACACCATATACTAAACCATAACACGACTTTAATAGGACACGTGTTCAGGAAAGCCTGATTCTGGAGATGATGGGAAAAACAGAATGAAGGACAGACCGCTCAGAATGTAGGTGGCGACGCAGAAGGTTAAGTCCTTCCCACAACAGCAGCACAGTCGAATCCCTGTTGGGTAGGGACTGAACATATGGCATAGTGCCCTGACCCTGGGATGCCAGGGCAGCTGCTAATCTGGACTCTGTCTTTCCAAGAATATTTTCTGGAGTATAAGGAATTACACTCAGAAATATTATTAAAATGAATAAGGGAAGTCTTTGAGGTACAGAATATTCCAAGTCATGTCATGACCAGTAGAAGAGCGGACCAGAAGAGTGCTGCCTGGCCGTCCCTCCCTAGACATTGCCGAGCCTCGAACCGGCAGCCTGCCTTGGCCCTTGACCCCCACTGGAGGTCCTGCGCCCCAGCTTGCTGAAATAGGTCCTGCTGTGGCAGCCTTCACAGATGCAGCCATCACAGTCCTCATGGGGTTGCTGTTCTTCAGGGGACGATGACAGGTGTGGGCAAAGTGTCGACATGCAGTTGTCAGCTCGTGCCAGCCAAGTTAGACACAAAGGCCAGGCTTGCTTGCTTTAAGACGAGGGGAAACAGCCTCTGGAATTGTTGAGACATCCCATGTGAATCAGGACAAGGTGTGTTTTGGAGTTGAGGTTTGCTTGTTTTAGTGGATGTGGTTTGGATGGAGACATATGTGTTTTCATTTCCCCTTTCCTCCCAGAACAAACTGCCTTTTTTATTGGCATTTTTACTTTCCTGTGGGCAGAAGGACCCAGGACAGCAAAGAGAAAGCCCCACTTTATGTTGTTGCTTAAAGCACTGCTGCTGTCAAGCTACGGGAAGCTCCTGCTGATCCCAGCCGTCATCTGGGAGCACGACTACACTCCCCTGTGCCTCAAGCTCATTAAAGTGTTCGTGCTCACGTCAAACTTCCAGGCCATCAGAGGTAAGCTTGTGTGTGCCTCCTCCGCCTCCCACCCACGTGGAAGCTTGGCGCCGTGGTTCTGGGCCACAGCAGCCAGCGCTCAGGCTGTGTGCACTGTGACCAGCGTGTGTCCTCTGGCTCTCCCTGTCCTGCCAGTCGAGTGAGCAGCCTTCACCCCTTCACTGTTGGGAATGAGTTCACAGAACTGTGAGGGCTGAGTGGCGTGGCCAGAGGTAATAAGGCAGGGCCGCAGCCACACCAGGAGGCAGTGCCAGGCATGGTCTCGCACACCGGGACAGCTCCTGCTCCTGGTGTGCCAGGAAACATCTGCATTCGTCAGTCGCCATTTTAATGACTGTTCCCTGAGGCCATCACCATCACGCTGTCCTCTCGCAAATGTGACCTGGGACTATGGTTCTCGTCTGTGACTCTTTGGAACCCCAGAGCCTGCTTTTTATTTTTCCTTGAATCTTGAAGGGACTGCCTCTCGGCTCGAATGCTGGGTTTGGTAAACCCAGGTTTGCAGATGGAAATGCCATAGAAGGAAACAAGTAGGGAATAAAAACGCACACTCAACCGTCAGCACATCCTTGCCCGACGGCTCCCACCCTCAGAGGTCACACCCCAGTGTCCCTGAAGCCCCTGAGAGCTTGTTGGTGCCTCTTCTTTCCAGTGGCTCTGAGCATCAGCCGAAAGCTGTCCCTGCTGGCTGTCCTGAGTGGCTTGCTGCTGGAGAGCACCACGGTGTGCCTCTTCCAGAGGCTGGAGTGGGGTGTCGGCAGTGACTGCGCCATCTACAAGCCCCAGGACTTCTGAGGTATGGGAGCTCCAGCTCACTGTTGAAACCCGGCCTCAGCCCAGGCCACTGTGCCTCGGTGGTGCCTTGTGACTCCAGCCCGTTGCCTCTGGGCTTCACTGGGTCCTGTTTGTCCCCCCACAGCAGCACCTCTGCCTGTGTTACCTCGGGTCCTGCCCTGGGGGAGCAGGGCCTGCCTCAAGCTCAGGCGGCAGTGCCTGGTGCGGCTCTCCCTACCCTTTCCAGCCAGTCTCCTGCCTCCCTCCTGCTCTCTGCTTTCTTTCTCAACTTTCCACTACTTCTGGCCTGCTTTGCCGCTATTCCCTCACACCTGGAGCCCGCAGGCCGCTGCCAAGCAGTGCTGTTGGGCCCTGGACATCTCCCGGCCTCCTGCCCTCTAGTGTGCTGCCTCGCAGAGGCTGTCTGGGTGAGCTCACCATCTGCTTCTGCACAGGCTACTCCTCTGTCTCCGTGGTGACCTCCAGGACCTCTCACTGGATGACCTGACCCCTGCCACGCAATCCCCATGCACGCCGGCCTCCCTCGGCTGAGGACTGAGCTGTGCAAGCCCGAGCTCTGCACCCAGAGTGCCTTCGGCCCTCGCGCTCCGCCTGGGTGCTTGTCTGGCAGTGGTAGTTCCCTCCCTCCGTGCTGGGAGATGGCATCCTGGGGAACAGGCCGTGTCCGTGCTGCACCTCTGGAAGTCAAGGCTGTGCTGTGTCTGTTTGTCCCGACTCACTCACCCCCTTCCTTCAGGCTGCTGCGGCTTCAGCTGCCCTTCTCCGTGGGGGATCTGTCCCTCTGCCCGCTACCTGGGTATAGCAGTCGGCCAGAGCCTGCTTCCTGCCCCTGCTCACGGCTCTCCTCTGTAAAACGTACTTTCTCAGGCACCTGTAACCCCTCGACTCTAGAGCCTGAGACAGAAGACTAAGTTTGAGGCCAGCCTCAAAAATTCAGAGACCCTGTCTCAAAAATGAAAAAGAGCTGGGGATGTGGCTAAGTGGTAAAGTGCTTCTGGATTCGATTCCCAGGACCAAAAATAAATACATAAATACAAGAAGGTTCTTTCTCCCAGAGTCTCCTGAAGTCCGTGGTCTCAAAATTCACAGGGAAGCCAGTTGCTGGCTGCCTTTCAGCATCTTGCTCCTTCTAAAACAAACCTCCCTTTCCTGTCTGTCAGGTCTCCTTCCCTCGAGTGCTGCCCTGTCCTCAGCCCTCTTCCTGTCTCTTCTGTGTGCACCTCTGTGCACATTCCTTCCAGCTTACCCCGCCAGCTCTTGCTCTTGCCAGGTTCCTGGGCACTGTCTGTTGCTCCTACATAATGGCCAGATGGTCCTTCCTCCATTCCCTAAGGTTAGCAGGCCTGAAACTGAACTCCATGTCTTCTGCCCTCTGCCCGCCAAACAGCTTTCCTCTAGCAGTGTCCCCCTCCCGCCTCTCAGCCTCCTGCCCGAGGGCCTTCAGGCTGGGGACCCCAGGTCTCCCGGTCACCTCTTCCTGCTGACCGAGGAGCGCCAGGTCTTTGGCGTCCTCTGGGCCGTGGCAGGCCCTCCGCACTGTGGCTGATGCTCCTTCCCATGCTCTGCCCGCTGCAGGTCTGCTCTCCCCCAGAATGCCCGGCGCCCGCTTTCCGTGAGCCACACTTGTGCAGACTGCACTCCTGCTCGCTGGCGCCCGTCAACACCTGCAGCAGCTGTGTTCCCAGGACTGTCCCAGTGCTGGTGTTTCGTCCCCTGCTTCCTGAGCGTTTCTGCTCGTCACTGCAGTGTGACTCAGAGTTGGGGAACAGGCTCCCTGTTTTCTCCTGTGACCACGAGAAAGCCCCTGTCCTACAAGGTGTCGCCTCACGCCTGCACCTCTCAAGGCTCCTGTTGTGCCTCCCACCGCAAGAGTGTGCAAGGAGAGGTCCTGCAGTCGGCTCCCGGTGGCTGTGGCCCCGTGGCTGTCAACAGGGTAGCCCCCCAGAGCCGCCTCCCTGACCACCTGTGAAGACACGACAGAACCAGCCGTTCTGACAAGCAGGGAAGCCAAGGTCCGGGGACTGTGGCTGAGAGAAGGCAGCGCTGTGGGCGGGAGCCCAGCCTGGAGTGCAGTCCCATAATGCGGCAGCCAAGATGGCACTGCTCTACACCTGAGGGGTCGCCCTGGGATTCATGTCCTCTCAATTCAAGTGTTAAGTTTCTGGCTTACAATGATGATATTTTGTGTTCTTATAACAGCAGAAACATTTTTCTCTTAATAAAGTCTTTCAACTGAGTTTTTTTGTTTTGTTTTGGTTTGGTTTGGTTTTCAATTTAGTAACTAAATTACTTTTTTTAAAAATAGGGTTGGGGATGCAGCTCAGGGCTGGGTAGAGGGCTTGCCTAGTATATGTGAGGCCCTGGGTTCAATTGCCAACCCTGCAGGAAAAAAGAAAGGTTAGGGTTCTAGCTCAGTGGTAGAGTACATGCTTAGTGTATACAAGGTCCTGGGTTCGATCCCCAGCAGCCCCCTGCAAAAAAAAAAAAAAAAAAAACCAGCAAAAAATGTGATACATTGATGGTAGGTTTCCAAGCCTTTGGTAATTTGGATAAATGAAGATTAAACATCAACTACTTACAAATCCACACTCAACATACCCCATCTTTCTTGATCACCACAAAGGAATTTGTTTATCTTTAAAAAAAAAAAAAAAAAAAAAAAAAAAATATATATATATATATATATATATATAGGGACTCCTCGATACTGGTGAGCAGTAATTAGCCAAAGGCTGTGGCGAGTGAGGTAGAGGCTGGCCTCGACCTCTGGAGCAAAGGAGACCCACCAGTCCACCTGACTCAACTCCGCCTGTCAATGGTGGTGTTCTTTGAGGAAAGGAAGGGCAAGACTGAGAAGTCAGGCTGTTTGCCCAGGGCCAGGAAGTGGCCTGTAAGGCAGGACTGCCACTGTCCCATACCAAGCCTGAGGGCTCATCCCAACAACCATGTTTTTCAGCATTTTTAATGAAAAATTTCAGAAGAGTTGAATAAATAGTATAGTGAACACATGTCCAGCCCTGGAGTTCATGGTCACTCACTTTTCTGGTTTCTTTTTGAAATTCATTTTAGATACTACCCAGAGGCCAGGTATGATTGCCCGCTGGTTACTTTGGGAAGTTATCAGTGGTGATGGTATTTGGTGCCTTAGACTGATGTCTCTATTTTCCAAACCTCTGCTACCACACCCCCCAGAATTAAGATGTGATCTAACAACTGTGAAAAATACATGAAAATCTACTTGAAGATACAAAATCAAGTCACTTTTAGATATCCTGCCTTGTTAAAAAGCAGGTGCGCTCCAGGCACCCAGAAGTCCCACCTCGTCTGCAGTCACAGACAAGCTGACCTGCACTTGCAGAGAGGCCACAGCGAAGACCAGAGGAGGAAACGTGGATGTGGGGGCACCTGGCGTTGGACAGAGGCCTTTTGTTGAAGGTCTCTCACAGCAGCGTTCAGAGCCCTCTGCACCACACTGGGAAGAAAACAACATGGTGTATATTTGAGCCAAAGAAAGAGTATTTCAGCTATTACATTACTGAGGCATGAATCAGGAAATCTGAAGACAATTTTAAAGCCAGCCTTAGAATGCCTAAGGGCTGCTCAAGGTCACAAGAGGAGTGACTGGGCTGGACAGTCCTAGTCTGTGCCTAGGCTATTAGAGGGTCACTGATGTTGGCCTCTTTGTAGTCTAGTGGTGGTTCCTGGGGGTCCGCCTTTACTGAGAAAGAACATTTACTGGTCTTCAAGAATAGTACAGGGAATAAAGAATAAAAGATTTCTTTCTCTTTTTTTTGTACTGGGGGTTGAACCCAGGGCTGCTTTACACAGATCTTCACCCACAGCCCTTTTTATTTTTTGAGACAGGGTCTCGCTATTTGCTGAGGCTGGCCTCAAACGTGATATTCCTTACTCAGCCTCCTGAGTCCCTGGGATTACAGGGGTATGCCACCGTGTCTAGCCAAAAGGGTTTTAAATAAATAGGGAATTCCTATGACTAGAACCGTATCTAAATACTGGTCCTGGGTTAGGATCCTACAGTACTTTTCCTACAAGTACACCTGAGGCCCTTGAGAGTCACAACATGCCTTCCTGATATTTAACCATAATCTTTCACTATAAAATTGGGAACAGATTCTGAAGAGAACGTTTTTAATTCAAGACTAAATTTAAAACATTCTCTGGCTCCTGAAGAGCCAACAGAGGGAAAAGGTCACCAAAGCAAAACCTGGATGCCCGAAACAGGGTTCCACTTATTATTTCCAGGTAATAATGGTACATAGGGTTGACGCTGTGCCAGGCACTACACAGAGGACTCAACGATTATGATTTAATCCCCGTAGTGACCTTAGAAGATGCCCGTCCATTAAAGTCGACTCTTAGGAGCCCATCAGGACATGTTCCTGAGGACAGGGTCAGGTCAGCAGGGTGTACCACCTACAGGGCGGGGCGTAAGGGGAGCTGCTGCCCAGGACTCCTGGTGAGGTGGCTGTGGCTGCCGCAGCAAGTGGCCACACTGCGTGTCTTCCAGCCACCCGTGATGCTCCACCCTGGAAGCGAGAAGTACAGCCAGTTCACTGGCCCAGCGGCCGTGTCAGCAGAGCCAAGCCTCCTCTGGAGGCTCAGGGGAGAGCCCCATGCTGCTGTCGCCCTGCACCCCGGGCTAGCCACTGCAGCACTCGGTCTCCCCCTTCCCCACACCACCGCCCCCAGCATGTGCCAGGTGTCCCTCTACTTCTTGTGAAGCACCTTTGATGGCGCCCACCTGGGTTGATCAACAACCTTGACATGATCATCCTGCAAAGGCCCTCTCACCAGATAAGGTCCCATCTACGAGTTCCTGAGACTCCTTGCACTAGGTATCTTTGGGGACCATTTTCCAACCTGCCACAAAACCATCTGGCTAATAGGGGCTCCCCCCCAGTGACACCCCCTCCCAGGTTTGGGAGGACTCCTGTGGAAAGAGCCTTTATCTATGACCTCATCAAGGGCAGGAAGGCAGAGGTCAGGGCAATACAAGGAGCTCCTGGACAGGCCGCCTGCACACAGCACCCTACTGTCCTGGAGCTGCCAGGACTTCCGGGGCCAGTCAAGAGGCAGACTGGGTGCAACTCTTAAGATTCCCTTGTGACACTCAAGAATGCTGTTGCAACCTCTCCTGAGTTTACCAGAAGCCACGGGGCATGGACACACTGGGCAGGAAACACCAAGCAAGCACCTGCTCCAGAGCTGAGCAGCTCCCTCCATCCAGGGCTGTGACTCGAATTCAAGTTCAGACGCCACCTTACTGCCTTGTGCAAACAGGGTGCGTCTTTCTCCCAGCTGGTGCCAACACCACTGCTTTCACCTCACCTGCCCTGCCCTCTTGGCCCTCTTGTCCTGACTTCTAAGCCCATATTTTTTAAAACTGCATTTTATTGCTTTGTGAGACTTTTTATAAAGCAGCATTAAGTAATTTCAGAAACAAAGGAGGCATGTAAGCAATCCCAGTCTACTTGGGATAAAGGAACAGTGGTGGGTTGTGCCTCTGCACTGGAGAGCAGCTCTCCCTGGGACAGGCCCAGGCTCCCTCCAGAGGTGGCAGAGGAGCTCGACCCCCCAGAGACACAGATGCTCAGGGGCCACCCGCCAAGGAACTGCGGGTGCTCTGGGGTGCTGCCCAAGTGCGCACAGTCTCACTGAAGTTCCCCAGTTGACCCTTAACGTGGTCAGGCTGACCTAAGGTTCAACCCATGGTGAAGGAGGGCCAGTCTCAAAGAAATAAGATCCTGCAGGGGACCTGACCTGCTGCTTCCAATTTCCTGTCCCTGCAGAACCGTCTTGTCACCGGCTGAAGGCAGCTTACTTGCACCCTTACTGTAACTACTGTCAGCAGAGGAACTGAGCAGGGTGCCCTCAGCTCCCAAGTCGGCAGTACTTCCCAGTGCTGACCTGAAGGAGGCCCTGGTGAGCGCTCTTCACACCGGAAGGAAGGAGCCAGGGCAGGGACAGACAATGCCTAGACCTTGGTGCAGACGGCAGCCCGCTACAATAAGAGGGCCACTCAAGATCAAAAGAGGACAGAAGCAGGTTCCAAATGCATTTAATGGCAAGAAACACACTGATTTTCTTTCATACCTGTTTGGACTACCATTCAGGTCATGAAAGCGGATTCTGCATCCAGAACAAAGTAACACACAACATAGAGAATTGCATATTTTATCCTTGCGTTTAATAGCGTAGTTCTTATAAAGTATTTTAATAAATATATTAAGGCTCCAGGTAACCACTGCTTGGAGGGGGGGCATTTGCTTTCCCACATACTACTTTATGTTGGGTCACTTAAAACAGACATGGTCACCATCGGGGACTGATGCCAACACTGGCCTGCCCAGGTTTATTCTTTTCCACTCGGCATATCTTGGTGTTATGGTCCTTCCTCCTACACCTGGGGGACAAAACGGCAAGGTTCCTGGTAGGCTGCGAGACAGCTGTGACGGCTGCGGCAGGAACGCTCACCTTCTTAGCAGAAGCTTCCACAAGTCACCTGGACAATCAGTGATGTGGCCTAAAAGTAAGGAAAGCCGAACAATGAGGCTGAAAATCTTGTTAAACAGCAAGCAGAGCGCAGACCAGGTTGAGGAGGCGCAGTGCAATGGCTTCATCCGTCTCTAGACCCTCCCCAAGGAGGGGCACGTGACCTGTGCAAGGAGCGGCTCAGGATCCTACAGCGGCCTCTTGTCCCACAGACTCTGGCAGGGATGTCAGCACACGGCACGAGCTGCCGAGGACATTCTGAGCACCCAGGGTCACCTGAGCAGACCACCACTGTGCAGCATGAAGTCCCTGTGTCAGGCTCCCACGTGTCTGAGGACAGTCCCTGATGGACAGGCTGACGTGTTCTTGCAGGAAGAGGAGCCGATGCTGACGGCAGGTCCAGTTTGAAGTCCCCGCACCCGAAGCCCTAGATGGACTCCAGAATCCAGTTGCTGCTGGAGAGGCGTGGGACAGACAGGGGCAGGTTCCCAGGAGGGCCTCCATCCCTGCCTTCGCGCGAGGGGCTCTGATCCTGGAAACCCTCCTCTTCCTCTACGAAGAAGCGGTTCTCCGGCACATACATGCAGTCAGGGCTGGAGGCCACCTGGCACGCTCCCTTATACTCCTGGATCGACTCGTAGAGGCTGTACAGCTGGCAGAGCAAAGACATGTCCAGCTGGCGGAGACCGACCTTGAGGGCGGGTGGGGAGGCAAAAAGAGAGGTCAGCACTGGCATTCCACTGCAGAGCGACACCCGGCCAGCAGCCTGCCCAGGCAGCACATTCCTCCCATGCAGCCAACAGAGCTGCACCACGCGGATGCTGGGGACTTCCAGTTTGAACGCCTTTGCTAGGTCGGTCCACACCTCACCCGGCTCGGTGGTCTGGGAAGGAGTGCCCTGCCAGGAGTGAGCCCAGCCTGCTGAGTGTGCTGTGGCACTCCAGCTGGTGGCTCCAGACACATAAGGCACAGTCATCCTTTCTCCCTGACCCCCAGACTCAAGAGACATTCCCATTCGCCTTCTGTGCCACCTCGTTAGGGTCTGAGTGCCGCAGTCACAGCTCCGGGCTGGTGCACAGCCACCTCCAGCAGCTCCACCTCGAGGCCAGACGCCCTCTGCTCCAGACAATGGTCGTGGGATCCCTCCCCAAAGCAAGGACTAAGCATGAAGCCCAGTAACAATGGAATATGACTCACTCATAAAAAAGAACGACTTTATAACTTTTGCTGGTAAATGGGTGGAGTTGGAAACTATGATGCTTGGTCAAATAAGCCAATCCCCCAAGCAAACCAAAGGCCAAAGGTTCTCTGATACGCGGATGCTAACACACGATTAGGGGCAGGAAGCGAATAACAAGCTCGTTGGATTAGATGAAGGGGAATGAAGAGGAGCGGGAAGGGCACAGGAAAGACGGTGGAATCAATCGGACACAACTCTCCTGTGTGCACAGCCGAACACATCACAGGGCAGCGCCACACCAGGTACAGAGTGGAACCAACTAGAACGCGTCATGTTCCACGTATGCACGTCACAATACTCCTCCGTCACGTACGTCTACAAAGAACAACAACACGTTTTTAAAAAAGCAGCAGCCCAGCAGGATGCAGCTTTGACAGCTTCTTCTAGAAACAGCTTTCACAAAAACAAGTGGTGAGAAAGTGAGGGCCGCTTGTGAAAGTCACGTGCTTCTTTATCTCCAAGTTCCTCCTCCCAGGCCGCAGGGCAGAGCACAGGTGGACTAGGAAAGGCACATTTCCATCCACCCAAGACAGAGCGTTCCTCACCTGAAGAGTCGGGAGCCTAGCACACCTTGCTCCCAGTGTGCCCAGGAACCACAGGGATCCCGTGGGACACACGCCTCCATTCGGCAGCCGGGAGCCCTGGAAGCCCACGGGCGGTGCTGAGCACACCTGGGGACAGCCCTGAGGAGTGGCAAGCAGGACCCTGCCTCTGCCCACTGGCAGGCCAGGTGGCCGTGGAGCAGCACTTTCCCCCGGAGCCTGCTGGGAGCTCTGCTGAAGTTCAGTCCGTGTTAAGAGGCGGCAGCCTGCGTGCTGAGGCCCTGACTGTGCACGGGCACGAGCCCTCAACAGGCAGATGGCCTGGGGAGAGCCCATTTCCATGGCTCCCCGCACGAGATTCTCCAGGTAAAGGCCTGCCTTCCACAAAGGAAGCTGGAGCCCAGCTAAAAAGCGCTCTTCCTGGGATGAGCCTTGACGTTAGGTCGAAGGTCATTCTTTACACCCTTCAACCACTCCCACCCACCAGGCAAAAGCTGGCTGGCTTCTGAGTGGACCAGGCTCAGACTGCAGTGGGTATGGGGCGCACACCCATCCCAGCTCCTTGGGAGGCTGAGGCAGGAGGATTGCAAGTTTGAGGCCAGCCTGGGCAACTTAGTAAGACCCCATCTTGAACAAAATAGGAAGGACGGAGGATGTGGTTCAGTGTTAGAGCACATGCCTCCTGGCATGCCCAAGGCCCACGGGTTCAACCCCCAGTACAAAAAAAAAGGAAACAAAGCTGCACTCGCCCAGCACCCAAGGAGGGGCTGCAGACTGGCGGTCCTGCTGTCACTCTAGCACCTGAAAGAAGCCTCCCTCGGGCCGGCTTTGACTTACTTTCTCAGTGGCTCTGCTGAAGTCCACACCCTCAGTGGGCCTGTAACACGAAACCCTTAGACGGGGTCGTCACCCCACGCAGGAGGGCTCAGTCCAGTGGCAGCCTGCCCTCAGGCAGTCTCCACGGGAGCAACAGCAAGCTGGGGCGCCAGGCCCCACATGGGGGTCAGACAGTCGGCCTCCTGACTGAGGCCTGGGTGTGCGCACGCCTCAGGAGGAACAGGGCACAGGCCTTGAGCTTCGCCAATGACAGACCCATCCCAGCGAAGCACCAGCCTCTCCACACAAAGGCCTCTGTCTTCCTGAGCCACTGGAATTTACCCTCCTCCAAGGGTGGCATTTCAGGCCGGAAGAGCAGAAGGGCACAGAGTGAAGGCTGCCCACCCAGCTCCGAAGCCAGCCTGCCCTACTGCTGGCACTGCACCAAGTGCCCACTGCGAGGGGGAGCAGGCGACTCCCCAGCGGGTGCGCAGCTCTCACCAGGAAGGAGCTGGGATGGCAGCCGGGCTGGGAACGCAGCCCTGGCAGCCAGAAGCGCCAGGAGCCACCTTGGGCAGGGACGGTCAGTGTCCTCAGTGTCCAGTCAGAAAGGACCCGGACCTCCTGCCTCTGACTCCAAGGGCAGACTCCGAGCCAGTCGAGGCTCTCCATCAGCCATGCTATGCTGCGGCCCTGACCCCACAGCCCACACTGGGTGTGACCCTATCACTCTCTCCTGACCTCCCTCTAAATCCTTGGAAGCCAGTTTCAGTCCCCACCCTCACACCCCAACAAACCAGCTCATCTTCTCCAAGTCAAGTGCCTCGGTCTGGCCTCTACTCTCACAGGGTGCCCTGGTCTGCTGACCACTGAGTCCTGCTTCTAAGCCGGCTCCTACTTTCCAAGATTCCTCCAGAGAACCAGAACTGAACACGGGCCCCACGCCACGGACCCAGACTCAGCAGCCCAAGTGCACTGCTCTCCTCTGGGGTCAGCATGAGGAGACAACACTGACTAACAACACCCCCGTCCCCCGAAAGACCAGGATGAGGCTCACTTCCCCTGAGTGACTCTGATACCAGCAGGGTGGGGGTGCAGGACTCTACTCCCACCTCAGGGGCAGACCAGACACACCGGAGAGCAGCAGCAGGCCGACTTCCACCCTCCAGGACACCCAGTGTCCCCTGGGAGAGGCAGGAGCCTGGCTCCAGGGCGTGACACCCTCTGGACATCAAGGATTCCGACGTCCTCCTCTGCGACCCCAAGCCTCCCTTACATGCATGGTTCCAGGCTTTCCAGGCTCGTCCCTGAGCAGTGCCAGGACCTCTCTGTGCCTGTCACTGGGTGGGGCGCTGGCCTAGAAAGGGAGGTGGGAGCCGCCCAGGAGCACAGCACAGTCCTACACACACCTGGGGCACAGATGGACACACGCCAAGCACTCAGGCAGTTCAACAAGGACACGCACCCCTGCACACATCTCCAGCCACCCAGACTTCCTTGACTTGGCAGAAATCCTCGAAATTAGCCAGGGGAACAGCGCTGACTTCCTGCCAGGACACCCGCCGGAGACTGCTGGACATGTTTACTCCACCTTCTATGGGGGTGGAGCTCGCTGGCAGCGTCCCTTCAGGGTCACACCACACGCACCTGGCAGTCTGAGCCCCCTCGCCCAGCCTGCCCCCAGGGGTCCGCTCCGCACGGGGAAGGCTGGGACACCTGGCCCAGCAGCAGTGACACCCACCCTTCCTCCCTCACTGGCCTGTGGCGGGGCACTCCAGGTTCTCACTGTAGGCTACAGACCGGCCTCCTCCCCCTGCCACAGGACAAGCTGCTTTAAAGAAGTGCCCTGATTCCCTCGGGGTGACCTCAGCCACCAGCGGGGAGCTTCGCAGCAGGACACCTGGTGCCTCAGTGCAAACGCCAGGCTGTAGAGAGCTCAGAACTGTGGCTGCAGACGTGGCCTGGCCTGTCCTAGCACAGCTGTGAGGGGACTTCAGCCACAACTCCCAGGAAGTCACAGAGGCACAGCTGGAGAGGCAGCCCTCTGTGCCCAGGGCACCCAAGATGCTCCTGCAGAGGCCTCAGGCCGCTGAGTGCCCACACTATTCCCACGGAAGCAAAGAAACACCTCTAGCCTGGAGAGCAAAAGATGCCCAGCCAAGCTCCCGCCAGGGGAGGTCTGGTACACGGAAAGGGAGAGGGCCATCCCCCAGGAGCAAACTACAGGAAACGGGTAAGCGGCCCAGGAGCAAGGACTCCCACAAAATCCAGCCCAACCACCAGGGGCAGTCCTGGCTACCAGCGGGGCGGCAGCTGCTGTCATCCACAGCTCTCTTCCGAAAGCCCACTCTTTGAAGATTCAGAGGCTCCTTAAAGAAAAATACAGACTTCTCAGACCTGGCAAAATGCTATCCTGAATTCCCGACTCCAAGATGAGGACAACTGACTAGTGTCCACTGCTACAAGCTGCTAGCGTCCTTCCTTTTTTTCTGTTCAGGCTTCCTGCTTCCTTCCTGGCCATTCTCTCCGCTTCCATGTGGGGTTCCCTTCACCCCCTGCCTTGCTCGCAGATGGCTGGCAGAATTCCCACCAGCAGGGCCATGCAATCCTGAGCTGCACCTCCTGCCTCCTGCGCTGAAGGCTCCAGTGGGAATGTACCTCAGGCAGGATGGTGGCTCCCACAGGGAGTCCCCACAAGTTCTCTGAACACTTCCAGGGCTGCAGGGGGCAGGGCTCTTCCTGGCTAAGAGGAAGGCCCAGAGGAGAGGCCCTCTAAAAGGGGTGTTTTTCTTTTCTCTTTGTTTTTCGGTACCAGGGGTTGAACCCAGATGGGGGACACTGTCACTGTGCTACATCCTCAGTCTTTTTTCATTTTTAATTTTGAGTTAGGGTCTTGCCAAGTTGCCCAGTCTGGCCCCAAACTTGTGATACTGCTGCCTCCTCCCCAAGTTACTGGGATTACGGGTGTGTACTACCACACCTGGAAAAGGAAATATTTGTTGATTAAAAAGCAAAAAGTCATGGAAAACTTTGAGGTGTCTTTTAGAAAAGAGAATAAAAATAAAAGCTGGAGCAATCCATTCATGTGTTTAAGAGACTTCTTCCTTGCACAGCAGAGCTGAATCCGGCCAGCACACGGCGGGCCGGCCTTACTCACAGGGGCAGTGGAGCAGCGGCAAGTGTGGCGACAGCTGGTCTGGGGGCCACGCGGTCCGCCCTCTCCATGACGCCTTGACCCGAGCAGCAAATGCCAGGTCCACACCAAGACACCACTGGAGAGAGGGGAGATCTGCCTGGGGGTGCAACTAGGAGCACGTCCAGCCCAGCAGGCCACCAGAGGAGCGTGTGCCAACTGTCAGGACTCCTGGGGTGTGGCCCTGGGTGGACGAGCCTTGCTTGTCCCTGTCACAGCCTCTGCACTGCTTAGCCTTTTTCCCAAAAAGCACGCTTCTCTTGATTTCAAAAACTCCCAGCCAGACGTGGTGGTGCACACCTGTAATCCCACCGGCTCAGGAGGCTGAGGCAGGAGGACTGCAAGTTCAAAGCCAGCCTCAGCAACTTAGCGAGGCCCTAAGCAACTCAGCGAGACCCTGTCTCTAATAAAATATGAAAAGGGGTTGGGGATGTGGCTCAGTGGTTAAGTTCCCCTGAGTTCAATCCCTAGTACCAAAAGAATAATGTAAATGAAATTAAAAACTCCTAATAATAAGAATAAAATGCAGAGTGGACGCACACAGCTAGCAGGACTACATACTGCAAACCCTTTCTGGAGGACTGATTGGCTATATCTATCCAGAGTCTTAAAAATATGACATATCTGAAGCAGCTACCTAGTTTGTTTTAGGGTTTTGCTAGAGAGAAAAAAAGTCTGAGTTGTACAGGAATATGTCTTCTTCATTCTCGTCTTGTGAGGCAGGTGCTGATTCTAAGATGGACACTGACCGCAGCACAGGCGCTGGCTGAGGCTAGTCAGCAGCAGAGCAGGAACCACCCCAGGTCTGTAGGACCCCGCTTGGTCCACTTGCAGGAAGACCTGAAGCTGGAGGCCCCAAGGTGAGCAGGACTTAAGCAAACTGCTAGGATCACTCCAATTTTTCTTTTTGGCTTTTCTGAATTTTCTAGATTTTCTATGTGTATTAACTTACAATGAGAGACTCTTTACTGTTACCTTTTTAAAATGTGATGAATGAGAAAGCACACACAGATGGCTTGCAAATCTGTTTTAGAAAAAGATGTGGACATGCCTGAAGTCTAATCAAGGTGTCCAGTTTGTACCAGCTGGACTGGACTATGACAGAAGACAGCGGAGAGCTCACGGGTGGTAGCCTGATTCTGATGAAGGATGTGTACTGTTTAGAAAAGGAAGCAGGGAGGAGGATGTGGCCGGTGCTGATGCGGCAGCAAAGGACGACTGGCCGGCCACCCACCCCGGGTAGAAATGCCCTGGTTCCCCTGGTGCAGCCTGCTCCCCTGGTCAGCTTCACGTCCTGTGGACATTTCATCCATCAAGGTTGGGACCAGACTCAGAAGAGCCATGGTGATTCAGAGACTGAAGAGAAACCAGGTGACTGAGCCCCGGGTCAGGCCGAATCCAAAGCTGGCTGCACCCCTATCCTTGTCTGCGGGGTCTTCCGCTGACCTAGAGCCAATGGCGTCCACAGAGACAGGACACAATTCTCACAGAACGGTGAGGAGGGACGGCGCTCACAGTGTGAAGCGGGAACATGCAGATGGGAGGTGGGTCTCTTGCTGGAGGGTGGCACTGCTAAGAGGTGGACATCCAGCCTCAGGGCTGGCTGCTTGCTCACGAGGTCTGCGGTCTATGTGCAGTGTCCCCACAGGACCACAAGAATGGCTTCTCAAAGGGAGCTGGGTGTCATGAGTTCACGTTGGTCCTGCTGCCAAGCGGAGTGGCCTAGGAAGACCAAGATCCCTTTCTCCAGCCTTCCCTAAATACCCCTGCCCACCTGACCTCGGAAAGTTACAGCAACACCTGCCAGGACCAGATCAGGCTGGGCCGTTGCTCATTTGGGGCACTGACACTGACATGTGACAGATGAAAGGGGGAAAGATAAAGGCCGTGCTGTTGTGAGTCACCTGTGGGCTCAAGAACGGCCCATCTCAGCTCCCCAGGTAGGAAAAGTTGCAGATGAGAGTTAAAAGTGGCATGGAGAAACTCACTCCTTTGGAGCCTCAAATCCTCAGCCTGGAGGACCTATGACCTCACCTGGAGACCGTCTTTTGGGGACAAGCAGTCCCCAGTCATGTCCACAGGGTTTCACCTTAAGAAGATTCAATCCTGTCCTGGTCGCTATTAGCTGGCACAGGCTGTCCAGGCTCCCTGGCATCCTCCGCAGTATTTACAAACTGGAATTAGAAACTCTGGCCCAAACTGAGCATGGAAGTTGTGAGGGGTCAGGTTCCACAGAGGGGGAGAAATCAAAGCATCGGGGGAGGCAGAGAGAACACCTCAGTGGGCACTGGATCTGGTCTGCCTCTGAACACACCCGGCCCTTTGACAAGACTCTCCTTTTGCTAAAGCTAGCTCAGGTTGCACTTCCATTATCACACTCTTCAGTCGTGAAAAAGGAAGACCAGTCTAGAATAAGGCATCGCATTGCCGTGAAGATGCCCATACCACCAGGGGTCAGAGGCTCTTTAACGTGTCCTCAAATCCCCCAGAGTACTTTATAAACATTGACCCAGTGACATGTTAAAGGTGCACTAAAACATTCTCCAGGGAAAAGTAACAGCAAACGTCGTCAAAAGAACCTTTTCAGTTATTGCTGTTACAAAGCAGTAACCATTTGACCCTGGAAACCTTCCACGTGTCCTTCTGGGAGGATCAGGGGACCTCGTGATACAGAATTTCACAGACGCAGGGCAGTTGGAATAGGGAGTGTTGGAACTTGGAGCAGAAACCACAGCTCTGAGCAGCTCAAGGTGTCACCCGTAGTGGGCCAGAGCCCTCGGCCACACAGCCCTGCCTTCTCAGCTGGACACCAGCTCCCCAGGCTTGGCCCATGGAGTCCCTGCCTCTCCTCTGACACTTCATTTGCTCGCTCGGCTGCAACCAGCTCTTCAAGGATCTCGGGCCAGATCTCCCCTAGCACCTGCAGCTCCACGCCCTGAAACTTTAACACACCTGACACACTGGTGAAATGGCCTGCCACCTTTCCCCAGAGCAGCCACTGACCGGCGCCTGGTGCAAACAGCTCCTCCTGCTGCCATCGCTGAAGAGATTACAATGTGTGTGACCAGGGAAAATGTCTGCAATAGGTGCCCCCAAAGCACACTGGAGTGCACGAGGTGGTCTGGTGTGTGTGGGCATGGCACAGTGCCACAATTCAACTGCGCTGTGGAGCCCTGCAGACCTAGAGGGACCTGTGACCTCATGGGAGTTGAACTCCAAGCCCCCGATGTTTTCTTAATACAAAACAGACTCTGAGCACCAATTCCATGGAGAATTCATAAGGATTAAGAGTTGGCACAAAGAGAGAGACCGGACAAGTGCAGACTCCGTGGGTCAGCTCTTTATTCAGAGCAAAGTCACACACAGGAACAGGGTGCAGGAACGAAATGGCGTCCTGAAACTCAGCTTTCTGGTGGAAAGAGAGCCCCCGAACAGAGAAAGGGACTGGGTTTACACAGGTTATTTTGAGGGGTGGTCTAGTGAACGCAGGTCTGTTTGCTTGGACACGCGGGAATGTGGGCCTTTTTGGTCAAGGTCTGCGGACAGTGCCTAGAAAGGATTCACTCTGGAGGAGTTAAGGCCTCCTACAGACTGTTCGTTTTGAGGATGATAAAACACCTCCTCTCTTCCTGCAGTGGCATCTGGAAAACGTGCATCTTGGGAGATGAAAGCTGTCAATGCACGGTCTTCGCTTTTACTCCCTTTTCTTTTTCCCAGGCTTCGTTATTTTGGGAATTTTTATTCTCCATATCCATTATTAAGGAGTAAAAACAATGTACAGAAAGCACTTATATTCTACCCACACAGGAGCTATCCCAAAATATTAACAACATCTGTCCAGGCTGCGACTGTAATTTTTAATTGTTTTGCTTAACTCACTTTCCACTAAACAACAGCCTGTCATCTTTGATTCCTGTTCTTCACCTTCCCAGACCCTCACACTTTCATCTGCAATTCCTGCAGCTTCTGCTTCCAGGCAGTGGTTCCCACAGCTCTCCTGTACACACCTGTGCCATCTCCCCAGGAGGCCCCCCCCCCCCCCCCCCGACTCAGCCCCGCCTCCTGTACCCTCCAAGTACAGCCAGGAGGGTGCCCCTCTGCTTCTGAGCACTCTGTCCTCCCACATAGGCGCACAAGTGCCGGCTTCCGCCACCTTCCTGGTTCTCCCTTCCCCTGTAGCCAGGCCCTCCACACCTCCAGGGCTTCGATCCTCCTGAAAAGAAGCCCTCCCATCTCCTTCCGGTACCTGCAGGGGAGTTTTCCCCAGGCCTGTGTCACATTCTCCCAAGGTATTGAGTTATGTCCTCCGTGTCACAGCTTTGCGCTTTGTGCTCACACCTTCAAATTAAGTGGATCAACACAGACATTCCACTGATGATTCAGGAGCCAACTCCCTTTCTTGTTTGGCAAGACCTCCCCAGGGGGAGCCTCAGCAAGAGTTGCTCATTGGGACCCCACTACCTCAGGTCAGTCGATGTCTTTAAAAGCACCAAGTTAGTACTTTTAAAGACCTTCTGACATTTCTTGAAATACCTAATCTAATTACAGCTAAATATCAGACAGACTAGAGAGGGCTGTTCCTTAGAGAGGAGCTCTGGTCCAAGGCGTAATTATGAGGTTGAGCTGTACTTCAGCCACACCAGGAGGGACCTGGAAAGTACTTTCCAGAATGGCCTGTGGGTTCCCAAGCCACCACAGCAAGACTCCTCTGGGAGCATATTCACAAACCAGAGCTTCCAAGAGGAGTGGCCCTGAGCCTTTCCTGCCTCCCATTCAAGAAAGGGACGTGAACGCCCAGGGTGGGTCTTCCTATTTAACACAGGGGCTTATGCTACGTCCCAGTCAGGCTGTAAACGAACGAGGTGCCCTTGTGTCTGATTAAAATGCAGTCACTTAATGTCACTTAATGTTTGTTAATAAATGAAAGTGATTGGTGTGGAACCCAAGTGTTCAGTAAAAAGCCTAGGGAATCTTTTTAGAGAGAATCAGAGATCACTTCAGTGCCAGCTGCAGAGTGGGACAATATCTAGTTGATTACAATGTGCTAAGGTTGCTTTCTGAATTCAGTCAAGCCTTTTCAGAACAGACATGCATCAATTCAATTTTCCTGAGCAATATGTTAAACACATCAGACGCCTACTTAAAGGATTCCTCTAACAACTTCTTGGCAAATTCAGACTTCGGAAAAGAAAGCGTCTTTCCTGTATTAGACTTCCCTAATGAAGTACCTACCTGGCTCAGGAGAGGGAGCGCCGGGACTACGGGAGGGAGACGGAGGGACCACCCAGGGCCAGCAGAGGATTAGACAGAGTTTTCTGTCCCGATCCGTCTGGCCTGCGCGGGGAGGAAGAGCTTAGGTGAGGCTCGCTGCCCCAAATCTCTGCCCTAGGTCTGCTTTCCGGGTCACCCTGGCCCAAGAACACCTACTGCACTTTCCAGGACTGAGAAAAGCTAAATCGGGCACAACCCAAGGAAGCCCCTGGGCTCTCGCCCGGACGGCAGGACCACCCACCACCACCTCCGTTGCTCCGCGCTGCGTCCCGCCTCCGCCAGCCCGGTCGTCTGCGGCCCCGGCCGCCGGCTAAATCGGATTAGGGACGCGCGGCCGGGGGAGGGCCGGGCCGCCCCACCTCCGCCTTCCAGAGCCTTCCCCGACCGCGCGGCCCCCGACCCTCGGGCGACCACGCCGCCGGGGCGAGCCCCGCGCTGCGCCCCGGTCGCCGGTTCCCCAGCCACGGGGGCCGGCGGACGCCGCGTCGAAGGCCGCCCCGGGAGAGCGGCCTCCCCGAGAGCGCGTCCGCCGGGGCAGAGGGGGCGCGCGAAAGGGGCGCGGACTTCCGGGCGGTCTCCCCCGACAGCCGGGCCGAGGGCGCCCGCGCTCCGCCGACCCTTACCATCTCCTTGCGTAGCAGCGCCAGGGCGGCGTCCAGGTTGGGGGGCTTGGTGCGCGGCCCCGCCGCCCGCGCCCCGCGGCCGCCCGCGCCCCCGCGGCTCAGCTCGTCCTGGATGCGCGACTTCTGCGCGTACAGCCGCTCCAGGTGCCGCCAGCCGCCCGCCGCGCCGCCCGCCGCCGAGCGCAGCAGCCCGCGCAGGCTCTTGGGCAGCGGCGGCAGCCCGTCCACCCGCAGCCCCCGCGCCGCGCCCGCAGCACCGGCCCCGCTCATCCCGCCGCGGCTGGCCACGCGCTGCCGCCCGGCGAAGGCCGGGGCGCCCGAGGGACCCGCCCCCGCCTCCGCCCGGTCCCCGCCCCTCGCCCTCCCCTTTCTCCGCTCCCACCCCCTCCCACTCCCTCCCGCTCCCCGGCACCGCCCCGCAGCCCGACTAGTGGCCAGCGGCGGCCCCACCGTCTGCCCACCCCCAATCCAACCCCTCGGGGCCTCTGCGCGCCCCGCCCAGCGTCCCCTCGGGCCTGCAGCCGGGACCCCGCCCCGCACCTCTGGGATCAGCCGGCAAAGCTGCTAGTAACTACCTGGGCCCAGTCCAAGTCCGACCCCAGGAGGCCGTTGGTGGGGGCATGCGGGCAGGACGTCGGGGGAGCAAGCGGGGGTACGTCCGAGGCGGGCTAGCTGACCCTCTGATAGATGGCAGTGTCCCCGCACCACAGCAGCCAGGAGGAGCGCCGGGCCACTTTGGGAATTTCAGGACACCAGCAAACATTCTTTCAGTCTTGCCATGAACAGGAGAGTAATTCTAATTGAAATGTGAGGAAATGGGAAAGAGATTAACGCTCACAAACTGTCGGCAAAAATGATCAGCGACTCACCTCAAAGAAGGAGAGAAAAGAGAGGCTCTGCCCCCTTCCAGGGAGAGTAAGAATGACAGGCAGCTATGTCCAGATGAGAGGCAGGGAAGGTGAGGAAGCTGCCGCCCAACTCCTGAAGGAAAACGGAGGCAGCATCAGAGTCTGACTTAAATGCCCGTGATTACGGGGCCTAATTATAAAGGGACTTAATTGTCCTAAATGCATTCAGTAGGAGCGTAATTACAAAGTGTTCTGAGAGCTTCGGACACCCAACATAAAAGCACTCTCTAGTCTTGAAGAACTTTCTCCCCTTTAAGCTACCACCCTCAGAGCCCAGCCAGAAGCAAGGTCTGCGAGGTCCCTGCAGGACCCTGGGGATGGAGAAGCCTGGATGAGCAGCCCCATCCCAGACAGAGAGATTTGAGGGCACTCAGGATTCCCACCCCACCCTTGGCCAGAATGTCCCACCTCCTCCCTGTGCCTGCCTTCCAGTAATTACCTACTTGCCTTTCCAAATGTCTGGTATTGTTCATTCACCTGCTTGAGCCCTGGGCGTCCTCAGTATAGAGTTGCCAGTTTGCCTGTGTGGGAGTGAGGGAGGGGAAGGATGGGAAGCATTTTGACCTGGCAGTCACACCCTGGCCTGAATTCCTTTCATTTCCTCTCTCACCTTGCTGTCCTTGCAGCACCTAGCAGAAATCACTGGAGCCAGCTGGGAGGAGGTGTGGGTGTATGAAGTTACTTCAGAGCATCTTAAAGCCCATCCCTCAGAGAATGGAGAAGCAGAGGAAGGAGGGTGAGGGCCAGCATGGACAACAGCATGAGATCCTGGTGTCCAGACGTGGCGGCAGCCTCACAATCCTGGAGTGTACTCAGTGAGGCGAATATACTGACACAGATGTCAACAAATCACACCCCAAATGAATAGGAATTTCTATGGGATTTTTGTGGCACTGGTTAAAACTATTTGCATAAACCTAAAGCAATTATGCAACGGCACAGTAAGTACTTCAACATCCATGGGGACTGGCAGTCAGCACCTGCTTTTATTTATTCATTTATTTATTTTGCAGTGCTGGGGATCAAACCCAAGGCCTTGCACCCGCCAGGCAAGCCCCCTGCCACTGTTACCTAGGGGGCTGTCAGAGCACAAGGGTCTGGGAGACACAGTGGAAGCCCTCTTCAGCATGCTCTTGGGAGCTAGGACGTCAAGTGCCACCAGCCACAGACACTATCCTCTGGTCCGTGGCAGTCATCTTCCTTGGTGCAGGACCTGGGATGAGATCACGTGGGACAAAACTGCAGCAAACTGAAGGTGTGATTTCCTGTATTTCTATCATTTCTAAAACGTCCCCTCTAAAATGCCTGTCTGATCACCCACGTGAAGAAGACGAAACCAAAGTCCAGAGAAGGAAACACCTGGCCACACTCACACTGAGGTTGGGGCTCGGGGCCGCTGCAGGTGAGGTCTCTCTGACTCCACAGGTGTTTTGTTAATTGGGGTTTGAAAACCACGTGGCAAGCTGAGTGTAGGTGCACAGCACAGCCCTGACCACACCATGCAGGGGTGGGCGTCTTGACCACTGCTCCAGCAACATCACCAAGAACAGGGTGCCGGCCAGAGCCCAGGACAGAGCCTGTACACACCCTGCTCAGTGCCGGCATTCTTCAGCTACGCCAGGCAGCCCTCAGCCGCGAGACGCAAGGTGCTGAGAGTCGGAAGACAGTGTCCACAGGACAGCCCCCAGCGGAGGAGGGCTGCCGAGCCTCCAGCTGTGGCCATGATCCAGGTTAAGACCTGCTGAGCTGTGATACGTGGTGGATTCGGAAGATTTGCTATGAAATCAAGAATGTAAGCTGTCTCGTAATGCCTGTTTATGTTGTTCAAACAATATCTTGGAGATGCTAATTAAATTAAAAATTTTACATACATATAGGGTGTGTATGTATGTATGTATATATTTTTGCATTGTTGGGGATGCGCTACTATTGAGCTACAATTCCAGTCCCTTTTATTTTTTGTTTTGAGAAAGGCCTTGCTAAGTTGCTGAGACTGGCCTCAAACTTACAATTCTCCTGGCTTAGCCTCCCAAGTCACTAGGATTACAGGCAGATACCACAGGGTCTGACAATAATATTTTTTAAATTTTACCTCTTTATATTTTTTAATGTGGCTACCAAATAATGCAACTACACATGGCACTTGCATTCATGGCTCACATTATATTTTTACTGGGCAGCACTGTCCTAAAATAAGTCCTAGATCGCCAGGGGCTTATGGTTCAGATATACGAGGGCTTTTAAATCAGTAGAAAGCATTAGTGGATAATAGAAATACTATGGACTCCAGGAATTCATAAGGGGACAACTGTGGAGAAAGGCCTTGGAGAGGGAGTTGGACTCCCCTGGGCCTTTCAGGAGCTAGAGACAGGACAGGGCTGACCTTTGGCACAGTGGACATGGGTAGTGGACGTGCACCCTGAGGTGAGAATCCCGGAGCCTGCAGAGACTGGGTGGATCTTGCCAGCCCTGAAGTCCAGGTCAGGCCCCCAGCCCAGGTCTCCTCAGGCAGTGGGAAGGCAAAGGCAGAGCAACCGTCAGTGCAGGAACGGGGGACCTGTGCTAAGAGGATGGACCCAGCAGCTATGCAGAGTGGATGCCGGGGAGAGGTGGGAGCAGCTGGGGAGCCTGGGCTGGGAGTGTGGCTCAGTGGTGAGCGCTTGGCTAGCACTGTGAAGCCCTGGGCTTGATCCCCAGCACTGGGTGGGGGGATCCAGGAGTCAAGCTCTGCAGGCAGAGTAGGAAAGAGAGTGACGACTTTCAGGACTTCGAGTACTCCAGTACTCGATTACTCCATGCTGGCTATCTGCTGAGAATTGTCCTCAGAGGCCATTCCTGGTCTCCTCCTTCACCCGAGGGAATGAGAGCTGAGCAAATGTCCCCTGTGGTCACTGGGATGATCACACGGAATAAAAGCCATCCGGCTGATGTGGGTTCATTTGCAACCGTCACCTAACAACTCACCTTCACAATGGCCAGAGTTTCCAAAAAGGGCCTGGGCTGGGACAGTGAGCCTTGTCCAGTGAGGCTTGTCCAGGCTTCGTGGAGACTGAGGACCATGGACACCCACTCTGCATTACCCACTGCTACCGTGAACATCACACAATGGGATGCGACTCCCTGAACAGACTGCAGGGACACTGGAAGCTCTCGGCATGCATGGCCAGGAGTCTGCGGAAGAGGGAATGGGGCTGCGGACGGAGTACAGGCACCAGGCTGGGCTGGGTCACAGCTGGCAGTCTCCTGCAGCAGAGGGACAGTGAGCTGTGGCCTCCTTCAGCTCTGCAGATGAGCTGGGCTGCCTCCACAGGACTGAGCTGCAGAGCCTACCCCCCGCCTGACTTCGCTGGCAGGCAGTTGGATGTCCACACTCAATTAGCAAGTTAAATGAACTTCAGCACTCATTTGGAGAAATTTATTACTAATCAAAAATTACTTTTAAAGTAACTCCTCTGGTCATCTAGAGACCCTAAGACCTACCGTCACTCATCAGTTTTCTCACTTACCATTTTTTACCTGTTTTTACTCAGTGTCTACTCTGGTACACACAGCATCTGTTCTATGACTGAGCGGGCAGATGAAGCCCAGCCCCCAGCAAGGCACTGCACACCAGGCAGGGACTTGGGATGGAGGTGTGCAGTGCACCCTGGGTACTCACAGCTTCTGCATGGGAGAGATTCTGTGTTTGTGAACTTTCCTACTTGACAAAAGTCAGGTTAACCTTGAGATCAGCCTTGTGGTGCTGCTGCGGGGCTGTGGGTGTGTCGAGTGGGGAGCACTTCAGGCTGTTGCCTCTCCTGCTGGGGCAGACCTGGAGGTGCCCTGCCCCCTTGTTCCTGCTCTCAGATGGGACAAGTGCCATTAGCCTACTTGGAGCCATGTTTTCCCCATTTTTGTGCTTTTTTGGGGTGATTTTGCTGTTCAAAGTGGCCCCCAAGCACAGTGCCGAGTGTCGCTAGTGCTCCTCAGGACCCCAAGGCTGCGATGTGGAGAGCAAAGTAGTGTTGGCAAAGCTTCATTCAGGCTGAGCTGGGTGTACTCAGTGCTACCAAGTCAGTGGAGAATTAAAGAAAGTGTCTACACAGAAACTCAGGCAAAGGAAGCTGCCCACTGACGGATGACACAAGGTTGTGGCCAGAACTCACAGAGCCCAACTCAGGAACTGCTCCCCAGGATCAGCAGTCACTACTTCAGCACCAGCGAGTTACGAGTATGAGCACCGCCCATCACATGCCTGTTGTTTCACCAATGTTTGGGGCATAAATATTTTGATCATTATATCTTCCTGATTTATGGTTCCCTTACGCAGTATGAAATGTCCTTCTTTATCCCTTCTGACTAACTTTGGCTTGAAGTCCACTTTATCTGATATAAGGATGGAAACCCCCACATGCATGGTAGGTTTTCTCCCATCCTTTCACCTTTAGTCTGGGGATGTCCTTATCTCTGAGATGAGTCTCTTGAAGGCAGCATATTGTTGGGTCTTTCTTTTTAATCCAATCTGCCAGTCTATGTCTTTTGATTGATGAATTTAGGCCATTAATGTTCAGGGATATTATTGAGATATGATTTGTATTCCCAGTCATTTGGGCTTATTTTTGGTTTTTAACTTGATTTGGTTTCTCCTTTGATTGGTTTTTCCTTTAAGGTAGTTCCTCCCTTTGCTGACCTCCATTGTTGTTTTTCATTTTCTCCTCATGGAATATTTTGCTGAGAATATTCTATAGCACTGCATATAGGATTCTTGGTTGGCAATCATGTTCTTTCAGAGCTTGAAATACATTGTTCCAAGCCCTTCTAGCTTTTAGAGTCTGGGTTGAGAAGTCAGCTTCTATCCATATCAGTCTCCCCCTATATGTAATCTGATGCTTTTCCCTGTGGCCTTCAAAATCCTATCTTTATTTTGAATGTTAGGCATTTTCATTATAATGTGTCTTGGTGTGGATCTGTTGTGATTCTGTGCATTTGGTGTTCTGTAAGCCTCTTGTATTTGACTTTCCATTTCATTCTTCAGGTTTGGGAAATTTTCTGATAGTATTTCATTGAATAGGTTGTTCATTCCTTTGGTTTGTATGTCTGTGCCTTCCTCAATCCCAATAATTCTTAAATTTGGTCTTTTCATGATGTCCCATAGTTCTTGGAGATTCTGTTCCTGATTTCTTACCATCTTCTCTGTTTGGGTGACTTTATTTTCAAGATTAAATATTTTGTCTTCATTGTCTGAGGTTCTGTCTTCCAAGTGGTCTAGTCTGTTGGTGATGCTTTCCATTGAGTTTTTTATTTGGTTTATTGTTTCCTTCATTTCAAGGATTTCTGTTTGTCTTTTTTTTTTTTTTTTTTGACAATCTATCATTTTGTTGAAATGATCTTTTGCTTCCTGCACTTGCTCTTTCAGCTTATTGGTATTAACATTCATTGCCTGCATTTGCTCTCTTATCTCATCCTTTGCTTCATGAATCATTTTAATTATGTATATTCTGAACTCCTTTTCTGACATTTCTTCTACCATGTTGTCACTGGATTCTGTTAATATAGAATCTAGGTTTGTTTGGATCATTTGTTTCCTTTTTTTTCATGTTGTTCATGTATCTTCCCCTCTAGCAGTGCAGATCTGGGGTATTGTAGTTTCCCCCCTATAGGCTTATAGTGACCCTATATATTTCCAAAACCTCTTCCTTAAGGGGGAGATTAATATTAGAAGCACCCAGTACAGACAATATGCAGCTCTAAACCAAATAAACTCTATGAAGATGTTAACAATATTGTCATAATAAACAGAATAAGTTCAGTTATTATCTACAGTATAACAAATAGATTGGCAATGAGGTCTGCAGTTTCTAATGGATGGGGAGGGGTGTAGGATGTAACTGTTAGTGGGATAGGAGAAGAGTAAATAGAAGTTCTAGATCGTAGAAAGAGTGAAAGTGTAATCAAAAAAGTTGGTTGTTAGCATGAGAAAAGGGAGAAAGAGACTGAGGAAACGTAAACAAAGGAAAATAGAGCAAGAATGTAAAGAAATGAAAACTTAAAATTTTTCAACAAGGAGAAAAAGAAAGAAAAAGAAAGCTACACTGTAACACTCATATAGTATTCAAAGCTCGTAGTCTTCAGTAGCCCTGCTGCATGAGAGGTACCTGACACTGAGCTTCCAGTTTCCAGCAGGCGTCTCAGGATGGGATTTGCCCCACCTAAAGATGGCAGCTTCCACTTCCAGGATAATCCAAGATGGCCACTCTGGCTTCCAAATGTGTTGGCAAATGGGGAGTTGCACCTCGGAGTGTGGGTGTGTTTGGCTGGAGGTCCTGGAGGTGGGGTGTGGTCACTCTGGTTGAGGGGTCCTGGAGATGGGGCTCAGTCAGTCTGGCCAGGTCCTGGCTGTTGTCTTAAAATGGCAGCAGCCACGTGTAACCAAACCTGCAGGTACTGTGACAGTGAACTTCCAGGCAACAGCAGGTAGCTGGCAATGCACTGGTGGTCTGTGGTCAGTCTGCTGGCTACTGGTGTATGATCAGCAGGTGGACCTTGGGCAGTAGGTGATGGGTAGGCGAAAGGCAGGCAATGGGCAGGCAAGAGGCAGGCAAATGGTGGATGATAGGCAACAGTCAGTGAGCAATCTGCACTCAAATAGTAGTCAATATGCTGGTAGACGGCAGGTGATTGCAGTGGACAAATGGGCTAAACGGTAGGTGATCAATAAGCAGCAAAGACTGCTTCACTGAGAAACAGATACCCTCTGCCTGAAACCCCAGTTACGGAGCGACAAGGAACGCAGCCTCCCTCTGGTCCACTGTCACATAAAGCTCTTTCTAAATTTTTGCGTCTGGTGTTTCAGAAAGCCGCTTCATCAGAGCTGTGGTCAAGGGATTGGAGGCATGTGGCCAGCTGTCACTGAGTCCATCTGGACCACCACAGCAGCTCAGAACAGACCAGGCCTCAACCCAGGTGGTGGAGGGGGTCTACCATCATGCTCGCACCTGTGATGTGTGGGCTCTGCCGGGCACTTGCTCTGCTTCAGATCAATGAGGCCTTCTTGTGGAGCGTCTCACAGAGCAGGTGGCAAGGAGGACTGAACCTGGGAGACGGCAAGGACAGGGAACAATGGCAACTGACCTGGCACCAGGGAGAGAGAAACCAAGGTGAGTCAGGGCCCTGTTTTGAGCAACAGGGTTCCTGTGCTGGTTGTCCCACAGAGGAGGAACAGCCTGCCAGGGGGAAAACTAGGAATTTGGACAGGTACCTCCTGTCGAGGGCTCATTGTCTCAGGATGAAGCCCCTGCTCCGCATTCCCATCTGCCCTGTGGATTCCACGGGCCAGCTCAGTGCCTGGGCCAGGCAGGACAGTCGCCAGGCTGCTCTGGCATCAGTCAGTCCTGCAGACTGAGGCTCCTAAGCATATGGTGGCCCAGGGGAGCAGTTTTTAAACTGTTCTTACAGGTGTCCATCTTAGCTAGGTGCAAGGTACTTTGTGCCAGGGCTTGGACATTACTCACCACTGGACAGACGTCCTCAGCATCCAGCAGTGTGAGCATGGCAGACCCTGGAGAAAGACTGGGAAGCTAAAGCGGGTGGAGGAGAGGGGCAGGTGATGGCAGCAGGACGTTTTGGGACAGGCAGGGTTTCTCTCCAGTCTTTACACGGTCCCCTCTAGGCCTTGACCTACTTCCACTCTGAAGGTGGCAAGCCTAAGTCCCAGGAAGCAGGAACCCAGATGGCCGGCTCTCTGCTGTATCCCAGGGCCAGATGAAACCTGGCCCATGGTAGGCACTCATGGTTACTGGTTGAATACAGCACTTGGATTTTGCTACGCAACTCCGCCAACTGTTTTGAGCTGCAAAGAGCACTGTGTGTCAGTCCTGCACTCTATCAGCTCTTAACCCGTGCCTGTGGTACCAGGGCCCTCTTCACAGTCCACACCGGAAAACTGGACAAAACGTAGGAAACCGTGCCCAAGCAAGTGACCCCTGAGAACGAGGGGCATCTCACACTTGCCTGGCTTGTGTCCATCTGGAGACACTTCCTGAGTTGAGGCAGAGCACAGAGGTCACTGCCAAAGAGACGGAGGTTGCAAACCAGAGCCTGGGGCAGAAGAGGAGAGAGTACTCGGTCACAGAGAAAGTGTCCTGAGTCTACTCAGACCTGTGGCCTTTGTTGGACACCTGGCTCTACCGCTGAGCTACATTCCCAAACTGCTTCTTTTTTTCTCTTTAAAAGAAAACTTTGGTGAAACAGGAGATGCTGAAGAAGCAGAACACCAGCCTAGGACTGCCGACTCAGCCTCGGGAGGCCAGCATGACTATACCTAGGTACTTAGATGTGGGGCTATAGACCACCAAGGGAATGCCTGGGTCCTGAATGGGGTCTCTCTGCCCGCGGCCTCTCTTGCCAGGAGGGCAGGAGCACTGATTTGGAATGGCCCGCAAGAGAGTTCTTCTGAGGCTTCAAGGCTGGGCCTAGCTCTCACTCAGCTTCGATGTCACGGGACCGTGTGGGATCCTGGGGATCATGTGATCTCATAGGAATGGGGGAGTCTTTAGGAGTTTAGGGAAGAGACCCCCAGAAGAACGTGACCTGGCATCCCACTTGCAGAGTAAGCCCCTCCCATCAGGTTGGAACTGTGGAACCAGAGGACAAAAGAGATGCCCTGGTTGAAGGTCTGTGGGATGTTCCTTGCTTGGATGTTGGGAATGTTTGAGGAGAGTTGTGGATCCCTCCTGACCAGCCTGCTGACTCCAAAGGAGGGGTTTTCAATAATACTGAGATTTAAAGAAAATCAACAGCATCTGAATTATTTGCAATTTTGCAAATTTAGAGAAACATCTCCTTGTGAGTGTAGGGTAAAGCAAGAAATCTGGTGCTCAGTTCCCTGTTGGAACACTGTTTGACGGCCACATTCCAGTCCTCCCCCTTTAGTTTCTTAGCTGAGCAGGACAAGTCCACGCATGGAAGGTAGCATTGAACCAGGGCCTCGAACATGCTCAGTGGATGCCGTACCACTTAGCTATATCGCCAGCCCTGGATTGATGTTTTTTAAAATATTTTAAGTTGTAGGGACACTCAATACCTTTATTTTATTTATTTATTTTTATGCAGTACTGAGGATCAAACCCAGCACCTCATACATGTGAGGCAAGTGCTCTACCACTGAGCCACGACCCCAGACCCCTGGATTGGTTTTTGAAGTCCTTTCTACAAGTATGTTTGCCAAGAGTTTCCCTCCTTGAGAGCTAATGACTGGGGAGCATGTAGCTATTTTACCCACACGCCAGGGTGGCTGACTTCTGAAAGGGAGCAGACACTACACATCTTAGACTTGAAGATCATGTGTCTGTTGCAACTACTTAGCTCAGAAGTCATGAAAGTCGCCACGCTCAGTGGAAGTGAACCAGAGTGACTGTGTGCCTAGAGAATTTCATTTGCAAAATCAGACAAAGGACCAGATTTGGCCCATGGACCAGAGTTTCCAGAAATTGTCACAAGACCATCAACTTTTTTCTGATCCTTGTTTTGTCTTTTAAAGTGCTTGGTGAGGGCCTGGAGGTCTGACAATGAGGCTCTTTCTCAAGCTTTTGCTTGTGTATTTGTTATGGTTCAGATGTGGTGTCTCCCAGAAGCTCCTGGGTCAGTGCGATCGAGTTCAGAGGTGCAATGGCTGGACTGGGAGACGTGACCTAATCAGCACCTCCTAGTTTGAATGGACTGTCTGGGTGGTGACTGTGGCAGGTGGGGCGTGGCTAGAGGAGGTGGGCACTGGGTGCATCCGCCCCGTGGCCCCTTCCCCTCCTTTCTCTCTGCTCCCGGACCCCACAGTCAGCTGAGCTGCTCTCCTTTGCCAGGCCCTTCCGCCATGATGTGCTGCTTCACCCTGGGCTCAGAGCTACTGAGTCAGCTGTCCGTGGACTGAAGCCTCTGAAAACCTGCAAGCCCCTAATAAAGTCTCCTCCTCTAGGTTGTTACTGTGGCACCCCAAAGAGGAGCCATGGAAGGCAGAGTCCAGGACAGAGCGATGAAGACACTGGCGCGTGATGGAGTGGACTCAGGGGTGGACTCGGGAGGTAGAATCTGCAGGAACCACAACTGAAGGAGGGCTGAGGAAAGGGGAGAAGAAAGAAGCCCCGGGCTGGCAGCCAGAGGGTAAGGCTGCCCCCTGACCCGCCATGGGCTGTGCAGGCAGAGCAGGCCCTGGCTTTGAAATAAGGTCCTGCCAATTCAGGTTCTGAGGACGTTCAGTGCAAAAGCATCCCGCTCAGACATCTCCGAGGTCAAGCTCAGAAGCGAGGTAGCAGCTGGAGGTGGAGGTGGAGGCCAGCTTGGCTGTAGGAGCTGAAGCTAGCTGGACGTGCAGTGAGAAGAGAAGCCTGGGGCAGCGCACCAGGTCGCCAGCTCTGCCATCGGGGCTGAAGCCTGTGGTCACGGGCTTCCTCCACCAGGGACCAAAGAATGACCCCCCGCCACCTGCAGAGCCGGGTCGCATCTCTTGTCCTCATGAGACTGAGGATTTCTTACCTCATGGAGTACACCAGACAAAAAGTTGTCGCTCATGATGATGATCAAAATGCTGCTGCCTACACGACCTGTTCCCAAGGCCTGGGCCTCAGCGGATCAATCTCATCAAGGGAGAAAAACCAACAGCCTGGCACGGGGGTGTGCTGCCCAAAGACAGGCGTCCGTTCAGACCCACAGTGGCAATTCCCGAGCACCGAAGTGGCCTCCTCCAAGCCCGTGCATCAGCGGAAGTCTCAGGTGCTCAGGGACCCTTTCAGCCTCTGTCCGTCCCTATGCGCATTAGCTTATGAAGCCACACGAGGCCATTAAAGAAGGGTCAGATGAGAAGATGCATCTCATGGCTGACCAGCAACAGTTTCCCACAGCCCAGAACTTCAGATAGTCAGTTTCCTTTGAGCAGATCCAAGAGCCTCCACCGAAATGTGCAGACATGGTCCAGCGGGTTCTCAGCACTAGAGGGAGCTTTTCAAATTAGAAAGGGCCAATGTCAAAAGAATAGTACAATTGCCCCCAAAGTTAGAGGCTGAATTGTAGCCCCCCAAAATACCTGTTGAAGCCCCCCCCCAGGTCCTCAGAATGTGCCTGAACTTGGGGTTAGCTTGATTAAAAAGTGATCAAGTAAAGTGAGGGCTGGGTTGCGGCTCAGTGGCAGAGCGCTTGCCTAGCATGCATCAGGCACTGGGTTCAATTCTCAGTACTGCACAGAAATCAATCAATAAATAAAATAGAGATCTATCAATAACTAAAAAAATGTTGAAAAAAAGTAAAATGAGGTAATTATGGTGGGCCCTAATCCAATCTGACTGGTGTCCCTGAGAGAAGAGATTTGGACAGAAAACCAGGTGAAAACAACAGAGGTCATGGCGGGCACCGCCTGTGACCCCCAGGTCTCCACTGGCATTCTCCAGGACGGGGAGGCGAAGCGCCTGTCTCACGTAAGCCCCTGGCTCTGCACTGCTACCGCAGCCCTCATGAACTGACACCCAGTAGGCCACTCTTCACACCTCTGTGACTGTCCCCAGAGGTTGGACATGGTGCTTGGCATGAGCTGCACAGGCGTGTGCCGCCGGAAATGGCTGCCTCAATCCTGCGGTCACAACAAATAGGTGCTTCAGCCAGGACAAAGCTGCTTTCAAGGGCAGGCAGGAGACAGTACCTGGACCCCTCAGGGGGCTGCGAAGGAGCACAGAGCAGATGGGCGGCCCCAGGACCCTTGTCCAGGGTCCCCTTCCCACTGCTGAGCACTCTCCCCACCTGCGCTACCAGCCCTTCTCCTGGGTGCTCTCTCTCCTGATCTGGGTCAACACCCTTATCTGACTTCCGAGATCAACCTTCTTCTGTCTGGACCCAGGTCAGTGGGCCTTTTCTGGTCTTCTGATCCTCAGAAATCATGGGGGAGTCTCTGTTCCTCAGATAATCTGTCCTATAACCAGTCAAGGGCTGGCCCCAAGCTCCAGGGACGGGTGTGCAAAGGTGAAACTTGTCACAAAGGCAAACCCCACAGGACATGGGAAGGGGACCTGGAAGGGAAGGGTGTTGCCAGCCATTGTGCCTGAGAACAAAGACAACAGCTGGGCCTGCCTGTCAGTCCTCCTGGGGAGGCTGGGTGTGCCCTGGAGGCCGTGGGTGTGCAGGGACCAGCTGAAAAGCCGCTCTTCACAATCACGGGGAAGCCTCGCTCCCCACTGCACAGAGGCAAGCTGAGCCCTCTGCACCACACAGGCACAGAGGTACCCGAGCCACCCTAACCTCAGTGGGTGGTCGGGCTCCGAGAAGTTTCTGGGTCCAAGCACACAACCTGGAGAGCAGGCCCAAGAGATACCACTGCCCGTCACCACCAAGAACTCCAGGGAAGCTGGCGCCTGTGTCACCTGCACACTGCCGGGGTTAGAGGGAGACCGCCAGAACCTCTAACAGGCACTGCCCAGGCGAGGGGGAGGCCTGGGGCCAGACACCACTCCCCTAGCTGGCCAGCCGCTGCTGTTATGCGCCCTGGCCCTGTATGGCCCAGTGGCCTAGCTAAGCTTCTGCCACCCCTAAACTTGCTTGTTTATGACAACAGGATGCCCCAAGATCCAAAGGGCCTCCTCAGTGGCCAGACTGAAGCCACCTGGACCTGTGATGTTGCCAGCGTGACAGTGACAACTGACTCCACCCTCGGTCAGCCTCGCTGTCCTCCTTCCTTTGCCCTGTGTCTGCCCAGGGGAAATGCTGATTTCTGAGTTGTCTCCCACTTCTGTTCTTGGCCAGGAATAAACGTCTCCCTCACTGATCACTGGGTGCTCAGCCTTGTTATTGGTTCCATAATTCCCAGAGGGAATAAGGACCCGGGCTTTGGGCTCAAAGTTTGGTAACACTGGGACACTTCACAGGAGCAGCAGCCTGACCACTTGGGTACCCTCTCTGGGCACATCTCCCACCTGAACCTGGACCTGGACCACCTGCTGAGCGGTACCACCAACGGCTGTGGGCGACTGCCATGGGCCTCAGCTCTGGGGGTCTGGGAGGGCTGATAAGTTCTGAGACTCAGAAGACCTCACCTCACAAATCCCTGGCAGAGCTGACGTGGCCCTCACTTACGCCCTGGTCCAGAGTCCAGAAAGAGGGAACATGGCTTCTGGGTAAGACTTTTATTTCAATAAAGTCTTATTAATTAAGTTTCTTTTGTTCAAAGTTGTAGAAATCAACTCAGGCAAAGAGAAGAGGGCTTATTGGAACTGTGTGGGTATGGTTGTGTTCTAACACCAAAAACAGGTATGGTTTTCTCTTGGTTGGTGCTAGAGATTGACCCAGGGGCACTTTACCAATGAGCAACAACCTCAAACGTTTTTATTTTTACTTTTATAAAGAATCTTGCTAAGTTGCTTAGGGTCTCACCAAGTTGCTGAGGCTGGCAATTAACTTGGAATCTTCATGCCTCAGCTTTATAGGCCTCTGGATTAGAGGTGTGCACCAAGCTTGAACACAAGTTTTCTCCTTCTCCAGGAGTCCTACAACTCATTCAGTCCAGTACTACCTGAGCTTGTGCAGACCCAGCGAGCATCCCTGCTTCTCCAGGAGTGCTACAACTCCTTCAGTCAAACACAATCTGAGCCGTTGCCAACCCAGGGAGCACCACTGCTTCTCCAAGCATCCTACAACTTGTTCAATCCAACACGACCTGACCTCGTGCAGACCTAGTGAGCCCAAATGATTCTCCAAGTGTCCTACAACTCATTCAGTAAAAGACTACATGATCTAGAGCAGACCCAGAGCACCACTGCTACTCCAGGAGTACGATAACTCATTCAGTCCATCACTACCTGGGCTACTGCAGACCCAGAGCACCACTCCTTCTCCAGGAGTCCTACAACTCATTCAGTCCAACATTACATGAACTGGTACAGACCCAGCAAGTATCTCTGCTTCTCCAGGAGTCCACAACCCATTCATTCCATCACTACCTGAGCTAGAGTAGACTCACTGAGCAACACTGCTTCTCCAGGAATCCTACGACACATTCAGTCCAAAACAACCTGTGCTGGTTTAGACTCAGCAAGGACCACTGCTTCCCCAGTCGTAATACAACTCATTCAGTTCAACACTACCTGAGCTGGCGCAAACCCAGGAAGCATCCTGGCTTCTGCAGGAGTCCTACAACTCATTCAGTTCACCACTACCAGAGCTGGTGTAGACCACACAAGCCCTACTGCTTCCTCAGGAGTCCTACAACTCCTTCAGTCAAACACTACCTGAGCTGTTGCCAACCCAATGAGCACCACTGCTTCTCCAGGAATCAAACAACTTGTTCAAGCCAACACTACCTGATTTGGTGCAGACCCAGCAAGCCCCAATGATTCTCCAAGTGTCCTACAACTCATTCCGTAAAAGCCTACCTGACCTAGTGCAGACCATTGAGAACCACTGTTTCTCCAGGAGACACACACCACATCAGTCCAATAGTCCCTGAGATAGTGCAGACCCCAGGAGCACCACTGCTTCACCATGAGTTCTACAACTCATTCAGTCCAACACTATGTGAGATGGTGCAGACCATGTTTCTCCAGGAGTCCAACAACTCATTCAGTCCAACACTACCTGAGCTAGTGGAGACCCAGCGAGCACCTCTGCTTCTCAGGAGTCCGATGACTCATTCAGTCCAACAACCTCAGTTAATGGAGACCCTGCCAGCATCTGTGCTTCTCCAGGAATCCTGCAACTCATTCAGTCCAACACTGACTGAGCTGGTGCAGACTCAGCAAGCACCAGTGCTTTTCCAGCAGTAATAAAATTCATTCAGTCTAAAACTACCGGAGATAACACAGACCCAGGGCGAATCCCTGCTTCTCCAGGAGTCCTAAAACAAATTCAGTCCAACACTACTTGAGAGACTGCAGACCCAGCAAGCACCACTCCTTCTCCAGGAGTCCTACAACACATTCAGTCTAACACTACCTGAGCTGGTGCAGACCAGCAAGCATCCCTGCTTCTCTAGGGGTCCTACAACTCGTTCAGTCAAACACTACCTGTGCTATTGGAGACCCTCTGAGAATTCCTGCTCTTCCAGGAGTCCTACATCTCCTTCATCCAACACTACCAGAGGTGGTACAGACCCAGCAAGCACCACTGCTTCCCCAGGAGTCCTATAACTCGTTCATTCCAAAACTACCTGAGCTGGAGCAGACTCAGCAAGCCCCTCTGATTCTCTAAAAGTCCTACAACTCATTCAGTCCAACACTACCTGACCTTGTGCAGACCAAGAGCATCACTACATCTCCACGAGACCTAGAACCCAATCAGTCCAAAACTACCTGATCTGGTGCAGACCCATTGAGTACAACAGGTTCTCCAGGAATTCTACATCTCGTTCAGTCCAAAGTACCTGAGGTGGTGCTGACCCAGTGAGCACCACTGCTTCTCCACGAGTCTTACAACTCATGCACTCCAACACTACCAGAGCTGGTGCAGACCCAGCGAGCATCGCTGCTTCTCCAGGAATCCTACGACTCATTCAGTCCAATACTATCTGAGCTGATACAGACTCAGCAAAAGACACTGCTTCTCCTATAGTAGTACAAAACATTCAGTCCAACACTACCTGAGCTGGTGCTGACCAGGGGCACCACTGCTTCTCCAGGAGTCCTACAACACATTCAGGACAACACTACCTGAGCTTGTGCAGACCCAGCAAGCTTCCGTGCTTCTCCAGGAGTCCTACTATGCTTTCAGTCCATGAATACCTTAGCTGGTGCAGACCGAGTGAGCATCCCTGCTTCTTCAAGAGTCCTACAACTCTTTCAGTCAAACACTATCAGAGCTGGTCCTGACCCAGTGAGCACTACTGCTTCTCCAGAAGTCGTCCAACTTGTTCAGTCCAACAGTACCTGAGCTGTTGTGGACCCAGCAAGCACCCCTGATTCTACAGGTATCCTACAACTCCTTCAGTTTAGCACTACCAGAGCTGGTGCACACCCAGTGAGCATCCCTGCTTCCCCAGAGTCCTACAAATCATTCAGTAAATCACACCTTATCTAGTGCAGACCCAGTGAGCACCACTGCTTTTGCAGCAGTCCTAAAACACACTCAGTCCAACAGTTCCTGAGATAGTGTCAACCCAGCAAGCTTCACACCTTCCTCGGGAATACTACAACTCATTTAGTCCAAAAACACCAGGCTAGTGCAGCCCCAGCAAGCATTCTTGCTTCTCCAGGGGTCCTACAACTCATTCAGTCAAACACTAACTGAGTTACTGCAGACCCAGCGAGGACCACTGCATCTCCTGGATTCTTAAATCTCATAAAGTCCAACACCAACTCCAGGAGTCCTACAGCTCATTCAGTCCAACATTACGAGAGCTAGTCCAGTCCCAACGAAAATTCCTGCTTCTTCATGTGCCCTACAGCACATGGAGTCCAACACTACCTGTGCTAGTCCAGAAACAGTGAGAATCCCTGCTTCTCCAGGAGTCCTACAACTCATTCAGTCAAACACTACTTGAGGTGGTGTTGAACCTGGGAGCATCCCTTCTCCTCCAGTTGTACTACAACTCATTCAGATGAACACTACCTGAGCTAGTGCAGACCCAGGGAGAATCCCTGCTTCTGCAGGAGTCCTACAACTCATTCAGTCCAACACCAACTGAACTCATGCATACCCAGCAAGCACCACTGCTTTTCCAGGAGTCCAACAACTCATTATGTCCAACATTGTCAGAGCTGGTACTGACCCAGCGAGCAACATTTCTTCTCCAAAAGTCCTAAAACTTGTTCAGTCCAACACTACCTGGGCTGCTGCAGACCCAGCGAGCACCACAGCTTTTCCAGGAGTCCTCCAACCCATTCAGTCCAATACTACACAGACTGGTGCAGACACAGCAAGTACCATTGCTTCTCCAGAAGTTTTAGGACTCATGCAGTTTAACACTACCAGGGCTACTGCAGACCCAGCGAACACCACTGCTTCTTCAGGAGATCAACAACTCACTCAGTCAGAACTACCAGTGCTGGTGCAGCCCAAGGAGCATCCCTGCTTCTCCAGGAGTCCTACAACTCCTCAGTCAATCAGTACCAGAGCTGGTGCTGACCCACTGAGCACCACTGCTTCTCCAGGAGTGCTACAACTCACTCAGTCCAACACTACGTGAGCTGGTGCATTCCCAGCAAGCACCCAAACATCTTTAGGAGTCCTACAATTCATTTAGTCCAACACTACTGGAGCTCATGCAGACCCACAAAACCACCTCTTCTCCCAGTGTCCTACATCTCATTCGTTCCAACACTACGTGGGCTGCTGAGGGCACAGTGAGCATCCCTGCTTCTCCAGGAGTCCAACAACACATTCATTAAAAGACTACTTAATCTAATGCATACCCAGCAAGCACCACTGCTTCTCCAGGAGTCCTACAACACATTCGGTCCAACAGTACCTGAGATAGTGCAGACCCAGTGAGCACAACTGCTTCTTTGGGAAAACTACAACACATTTAGTCCAACACTACCAGAGCTGCTGCAGACACTGCAAGCACCACTGCTTTTTCATGAGTCCTGAAACACTTTTACTCCAACACTACCTGAGCTGTTGCAGACCCTGTGAGCACCCCTGATTCTACAGAAATCCTACAACAAATTCAGTCCAACACTACATGTCCTGGTGCAGACCCAGCGAGAACCACTGCTTCTCCAGAAGTCCTACAACTCGTTCAGTCCAACACTACCTGAGCTGGTGCTGAGCCAGAGAACATCCCTGCTTCTCCAGGAGCCAAAGAAGTCATTCATTCCAACACTACCTTAGCTGGTGCAGACCCAGCGACCTTCCCTGCTCCTCCAGGAGTCCTACAACTCATTCAGTCAAACACACCAGAGCTGGTGCTGACTCATTGAGCACTACTGCTTCACCAGAAGTCATACAACTCATTCAGTGCAACACTAAATGATCTGGTGCAGACCCAGGGAGAACCTCTGATTCTCCAAAAGTCCTATAACTCATTCAGCCCAACTGTACATAAGCTGGAGCAGAACCAGCGGTCATCACTGCTTCTCCAGGAGTCCTACAACTCATTCAGTCCAACACAAGCACCACTGCTTTTCCAGGGGTACTGCAAGTCATTCGGTCCAACACTACATGAGAAGGTGCAGTCCCAGAGAGCACCACTGCTTCTCTAGGAGGCCAATATTCATTCAGTCCTACACTACCTGAGCTAGTGTAGACCCAGAGCACCACTGTTTCTCCTGGCATTTTACACCTCATTCAGTTCAACACTACCTGAGCTACTGTAGAGTTAGTGGGCATCCCCGCTTCTTCAGAAGTCCTACTACTCATTCAGTCCAACACTACTTGAGCTGGTGCAGGTCCCGTGACAACCTCTGCTTCTTCAGGAGACCTACAACTCATTCAGTCCAACACTGTCAGAGCTAGTGCAGACACAGTGAGCACCACTGCTTCTCCAGGAGTCCTACAACCCATTCAGTCCCTCTTGCAGGCCCAGCGAGCATCCCTCTTCTCCAAGAGTCCTACAACTTGATCAGTCAAACATTACCTGAGCTGGTGCATACCCTGTGAGCACCAGGGCTTCTCCAGGAATTCTACAACTCCTTCAGTCCAACACTACCTTCGCTGGTGCAGACCCACAGAGCACAATTGATTCTCCAGGAATTCTACAACTCATTCAGTCCAGCACTACTGGACCTTGTGTAGACTAAGAGGACCACTGCTTCTCCAGGAGTCCTACAACCCATTCAGTCCAATACTACCTGAGCTGGTGCAGACCCAGCAAGCATCCCTGATTCTCCAGGAGTCCTACAAATCATTCAGTACAATACTACCTGAGATATTGCAGACCCATTGAACACCACTGCTTCTCCAGGAGTCCTGTAACACATTTAGTCTAACACTACCAGAGTTGGTGCAGTGAGTACCAGTGAGTACCGCTGCTTCTCCAGTAGTCCTACAACTCGTTCTGTCTAACACTACCTGAGGCTGTGCATACACAGTGAGCATTTCTGCTTCTCCATGAGTTCTGCAACACTCAATCCAACATGACATGAGCTGATGCAAACCCAGGGGGAACCACTGCTTCTCCAGAAGTCCTACAACTCATTCAATCTAAAACTGCCTGAGCTGGTGCAGACTCAGCGAGCACCACTGCTTCTCCTGTAATAATATAATTCATTCAGTCAAACACTACCTGAGCTTATGCTGACCAATGGCACTATTCCTTCTCCAGGAATCTGAGAGCTTATTCAGTCCAACATGACTTGAGCTTGTGCAGACCCAGGAGAATACCTGGTTCTCCAGGAGCCCTACAGCTCATTCAGTCCAACAGTACCTGAGATAGTGCAGGCCCAGCGAGCACCACTTCTTCCCAGGAGTACTACAACTCATTCAGTCCAATACTACCTGTACTAGTGCTGATCCAGCGAGCATGACTGCTTCTCCAGGAACCCTACAGCTCATTCAGTCCAACAGTACTTGAGCTCATGCAGACCCAGGGAGCACCATTGCTTCTCCAGGAATCCTACAACTCATGCACTCCAACACTACCAGAGCTACTGCAGACCCAGTGAACACCATTGCTTCTTCAGGAGACTAAGAACGCACTGAGTCAATACTACCTGCACTCTTGCAGACCCAATGAACATCCCTGATTCTCCAGGAGTTCTACAACTCATGCAGTCAAACAGTACCAGAGTTGGTGCTGAGTAGTGAGCACCACTGCTTCTCCAGGAGTCCTACAACTCATGCAGTCAAACACAAACTGATCTGGCGCAAACCCAGTAAGCCCCACTGATTCTCCAGAAGACCTACAGCTCATTCAGTCCAACAGTACCTGAGCTGGCACAGACCCAGCGAGCACCACTGCCTCCCAAGGAGTACTACATTCCATTCAGTCCAACAATACCTGAGATAGTGCAGACCCAGCGAGCAACACTGCTTCCACAGTACTCCTACAACACACTCAGTCCAACACTACCTGAGGTAGTGCACACCCAGCGAGCCTCTGCCTCTCCAGGAGTCCTACAACTCATTCAATCCAACACTACCTGACTTATCGCAGACCCAGTGGGCACCACTGCTTCTCCCTGAGTCCTACAATTTTTCAGTCCAACATTACCTGTACTGGTACAGACCCAGCAAGCATCCCTATTCTCCAGGAGTCCCACAATTTATTCAGTAAAACAATACCTAGCTGGAGCAGACCTAGTGAGCATGCCTGCTTCTCCAGGAGTCCAACAACTCATTCAGTCCAACACTAACTGAGTTGGTGTAGACCCAGCAAACAACACTGCATTTCCAGGACTCCTGAAATTCATACAATCCAACACTACCTGACCTGATGCAGGCCCAGGGAGCCTCCCTGCTTCTCCAATAGTCCTACAACCCATTCAGTACAACACTACAAGAGCTGGTGCAGACCCATAGAACACCACAGATCTTCCAGGAGTCCTACAACTCATTCAGTCCAACAGTATGAGAGCTGGTGCTGACCCAGCAAGCATCCTGCTTTCCTATAATTTATGCAGTCCAACACAACTGGGGTTGGGCAGACCTAGAGCACCACTGCTTCTCTAGGAGTCCTACAACTTGTTCATTCCAACACTACCTGAGCTGGTGCAGACCCTGTGAGCACCGCTGTGTCTCCAGGAGACCCACAACTCATTTTTTTAACATTACCTGAGCTAGTGGAGACCCAGCAAGCATCCCTTCTTCAGGAGCCTACAACTCATTCAGACCAACACTATGTTAGATAGTGCAGACCCAGGGAGCATCCCTGGCTCTCAGGAGTTCTAAAACTCATTCATTGAAACACTACCTTGGGCTGCTACCTGGAAGTTCACTGTTACGGTACCTGCAGGTTTGATTACACGTGGCTGCCGCCATTTTGAGACAACAGCCAGGCCCCGTAGGACCCCTGGCCGGACTTACTGAGCCCCGTCTCCAGGATCACTCAGCCCAACAGATCACTCCCTGCCTCTGGGGCCCTCACATTGACTGCTCCCTGCTGCCAGGACCCCCAGACCAACTGACTGTGCCCTATCATCGGGACCCCAGACCAACTGATTGCACCCGGCCTCCAGGATCCCACAACCACACCAAACACACGGGACCTCCAGGACCCCTGCCAGACCAACTGCATCCTGTCTCCAGGACCTCCAGCTGACCACGTCCACCCCTGAGCTGCAGCTCTCCATTTGCCAACACATTTCAAAGCCAGAGCAGCCATCTTGGATAATCCTGGAAGCCATAGCTCCAATCTTTGGGTGGGGCAAATCCCATCCTGAGACGCCTGCTAGAGGCTTGAAGCTCATTGTCAGGTACCTCTCATGCATCAGCTACTGAACACTGGGAGGTTTCATTAGTATATGACTGCTATACAGTAGATTTTCTTTTTTCTCCTTTTTAAAAAAAATTTAAGTTTTTATTTCTTTACTTTTCTTGCTCTCTTTTCCTTTTGTTTACCTGTTCCCTCAGAGTCTCTTTCTCCCTTTTTTGCATGCTAACATCCGATTTCTTTTGATTACACTCTCAACCTTTCTATTTTCTAGAACTTCTGTATATTGTTTTCTGATCACATTAACAGCCAAATTCTACATCCCTCTGCATCCTCTTTGTCCCCCTTAGAAACTGCAGACGTTATTGCAAACCTGTTTGTTTTACTGAAGATAATATTTGAACTCACTTTGTTTATGATGACAATTTTGTTATTGTCCCCATAGGGGCTATTTGGTCTAAGATTGCATAGTGTCTGATTTGGGCACTGCTAATATTGATCTCCCCTTAAAGAAAGGGTTTTGGAAACCTATAGGGCCACTATAAGCCTATAGAGGGAAATCTGCAATACCCCAGATCTGCACTGCTAGAGGGGAAGATACATGAACAACATGAAAAAACAAGGAAAGAAAATGATCCAAACAAATCTAGATTCTATAGTAATAGAATCCAATGACAGTATGTTAGAAGAAATGTCAGAAAAGGACTTCAGATTATACATGATTAAGATGATTCATGAAGCAAAGGATGAGATATGAGAGCAAATGCAGGCAATGAATGATAATACCAAAAAGCTGAAAGAGCACCTGCACGAAGCAAAAGATCATTTCAACAAAGAGATAGAGATTCTCAAAAAAAACCAAACAGAAATCCTTGAAATGAAGGAGACAATAAACCAAATAAAAAACTCAATGGAAAGCATCACCAACAGACTAGACCACTTGGAAGACAGAACCTCAGACAATGAAGACAAAATATTTAATCTTGAAAATAAAGTTGCCCAAACAGAGAAGATGGTAAGAAATCAGGAACAGAATCTCCAAGAACTATGGGACATCATGAAAAGACCAAATTTAAGAATTATTGGGATTGAGGAAGGCACAGACATACAAACCAAAGGAATGAACAACCTATTCAATGAAATAATATCAGAAAATTTCCCAAACCTGAAGAATGAAATGGAAAATCAAATACAAGAGGCTTACAGAACACCAAATGCACAAAATCACAACAGGTCCACACCAAGGCACATTATAATGAAAATGCCTAACATTCAAAATAAAGATAGGATTTTGAAGGCCATGAGAGAAAAACATCAGATTACATATAGGGGGAGACTGATATGGATAGCAGCCTTTGTTCCTCGTTGAGCATTGCAATAGCCATAGTGGTATAGTTAATATTTTTTACCATGGCACAGGCTAATTTCATGACTCCTTTATATGCCCCTACAGACAAGTTTCAGAGGGAGTAACAATTTCCGCCAAATGAACCCAAATATTATAATGAATACAATTGGTTAAAATAGGAGATGATAGGACAGAGGCATGAGCATTGGGATTAGCAGTGATAATAGCACACACTAATGGGAATAATGTCCCAGGCCCTGGATTGGCCTCCGGCAACATCTGCTCCGCTTGATGCATCAGATTCTTCATATCGTCCCACGGATTCTTCATATCGTCCCACGTTATGGCATGATGTCTTCTGGAGCGTGGGCATGATCCTCATATCCATGTTGGTGTAGATCAAGCATCTTCACCCTCAATCTTCAATTGTGCCATCTGTCTTGTCAGCGGTGTCATCTGCTTTTGCTATTGTGACTGGTCTGACATTTCTTGCCTGTACCCAGATAGGCGATGTTGCCGATTCTGGAAAGACACAAGCAAAACCTTGACCTTGGGTTAGAAGAGGATGAGGACCGTTCCATTCATTTGCCAACGGATCCTTCCATCTAACCAGTGGTAATGGTGATGGGGATGACAGAAGTGATCCCCAGGGCTGGGGATGTAGCTCAGTTGGTAGAGTGCTTACCTGGCAAATACAAGGCCCTGGGTTGAATCCCCAGCACCGCAAAAAAAAAAAAAAAAAAAAAAAAAAGAAGTGATCCCCAGTGTTTATAGGCAGGAGATATTCCATGCAAATCAAAAGTTTAAAAATTTAAGGTAAATAGGGAAGATATTAATATTTCTCCAGGGGAGGATGAGTTCCCCCTTTCCTTTTGTATCTGAGCTTTTAAAGAACGATTTGCATGTTCTATGATTGCCTGTCCTTGCGGGTTATGAGGAATACCAGTAAGATGACAAATGTTTCATGATGTACAAAATTGTTTAAAGTGAGAACTAACAAAACATGGCCCATCGTCTGCCTTCAAGGACCAAGGTATTCCCATTATCAAGAATGCTTGCTTTAATGCCTGAATGGCATGTTTTGTTTTCTCACCACTAAAGCAGTAGCATGAGTGTAACTTGAATATGTATCTATAATTACATGAACAAATTTTAATTTTCCAAAAGAAGGTGCATGAGTGACGTCTATTTGCCATAACTTATTTGGTTGTAGACCTCTAAGATTTACACCTTGAGATCAAAGACGTCCTAAAGGCAATAAGGGTGCACATTTAGCACATGTCCAGATCAAATGTTTGCATGAGGAAATAGTTAGATGTGGATACAAACGATGTAGAGACTGAGCAGACATGTGAAATCTAGCATGTAGCTCTTTTACTTGTTGAATTGGAGAAGAATCTATGTACATTATCAATTTATCAGTAATTTCATTGCCTTTAGTTAGAGGTCCTGGTAAGTTAGTACGAGATCTTATATGCTGAATAAACCAAGGATTAGTTTGATTTTCTATTAGAAGCTTTAATGTGTCCATCACTTGATCTAGTGGGCACAATGAAGGTCTAAAAGTAGAGTACGGGAGATCTTTTGCTACTTGAGTTGCATAAGCGCTATCAGAAAAGAGATCAACATTATAGCTCAAAAATATAGCACTTAAGAAAAACAAAACAAAACAAGAATCCTCGAAGAAAAAATGATAATGATCATTAATTATAGCATGAGAGAGTGAGAAAGAGGAAGGCAGAGAGAAGGGGTGAGAGGGAAGGAGTGGGAGAGAGACAGGGAGTTAGTTCTGTGTCGCAGCCCAGGAGAAGTGAAAAACAAACACATTTATTTTTACTTCAGTGTCAGGTTGTCCCTCTCTGAGCCTCCTGCAGTCTACATTCCAATGCAGGCTTCAGCAAGGCCGGGCCAGGGGAAATTGCCTAGGGCCTTTTAACCCTTTTTTCCTGGTAGGTAATTAGGTCAGGTTTGGATGCAGAAAATCATGAAACATTATCTCCCACTACTTTTGAGGAATGGGGCTGCTATATCATACTCCTTACTGTGACAGACATAGACTGTTGGGCTGGTTGGGGTTATTTAGGGTGGGGGGTGCCATGAGGAATGTGACCAGGTTTTCTCTGCGGATTGATTGCTCAGGCATGTCCTGTTCTCCCAGTTACTTGCGGAGAACAGAGGAGTAGCTGGAGGGGCTATCTTTTACTATCTCTGCTGCATTTCTGCTGTCATCTTCCCCAGGCTGATCTATGGGTTTTATTTCACTTTCTTCTATAATCCGAGAGAGTAAGATTTCTGGATCTACATTCTCTGTCAGAACTCCCTTTAAATAGGCATAGATTTATTGTAGGATAAAATGGTGCTGGTAGGACTAAACCTTCTCTCACTTCTTCCCCCAAACTTCAGGCTCCCAGACCTGAGATGCAGAAACCCAAGGAGCTATTTTTTGAACCTTTGCCCAACATGCTAATAATTCTTTTTCAGACACTTTAACTCACCTGCTCCGTAATAATCCTTTGAAAGCATTCACTTGAGGCTACTTGGCTGAAGGAGGTAAATTACCCATTACAGAGGATCACTTACCCAACCTGAGGAATGTCAGCAAATCCTTGTCTAGGGTGCCATTTGTAGATGTTCGGAGATGGGGTCCGCTGAGGGTGAGGACGTCGATGTCTACCTAGTGCACTCAGACATCGGGGACCAGGCTCTGAAGGCACAGATCTAATTTTCTTAGGATTGTACAAGACATATATAGACACATTATCCAATCAGGTCAACATGCTTGTTAAAGCATAACAGAATCAGCCTATAGTTGAACTATACATCGAGATAACGTGAACAAACCAAGCATGCCTAAGCAATTCTGCCTAGGAACAAGTCTGAGACAAAGGCCTGGGGGATGGTCAGCTCCTGCACACAGCATGAGGCTAGGCAGCACAGGGCGAGCTCGTATCACAGTTTGCTGGGATGCTTGATAAGCGAGGCCTCCCTCAGCTCTTAACTCAGCCTCAGCAGCTGCAAAGACCTTCATTCCATGACGAGTCTTTACCATTACCTCAGTTTCTCTGTCCAGACTGTTTGGCTTACCTAGACCATGGTGTCAGTGACTGCTGTCAGATAAGCTTGAGGAATGTTCCCTACACACAGCAAGCATCCTTGCTTCTCTAGGGGTCCTGCAACTCATTCAGTTCAACGCTACCAGAGCTGGTGCAGACCCCGTGAGCACCACTGCATCTCCAAGAGTACTAAAACTCATTCAGTCCAACACTACCTGAGCTGGTGCAGACCCAGCGAGCACCTCTGCTTCTCTAGGGGTCCTACAACTTATTCAGTCCATAACTACCTGAGCTGGTGCAGACCCAGTGAGCACTGCTGCTTCTGCATGAGTCCTACAACTCCTTCATTCCAACACTACCTGAGCTTGTACATGCCCAGAGCACCCGGCTCTGCCCACCCTCTATCCTCAGGAACCAGTGCATGCCCCAGACTCCTGTATTTCTGACTTAAAGTTTCCTCGCTGGACTGGGAAATCCAAAACAGCTCAGGAAAGCACTTTGATGGGTTCATTTTAAAGGATCAGTCAGATGGAAGAGACGCTGTTGGCCAGGCGTGGGGTGCGGCCTCCATGCCCGGTAGGCAGGCAGGCCTGTGGCAAGTGCTGATGGATAGCAGCTCAGCGAGTCTTTCAGGATCTCTGTCTCTCCCCTTCCTGAAGATCAGAAGTCTCACCCCTCCATTCACTGGGTCTTTCTGGTGAGCAGATCCATCCTGAGACAATCTGGGGACCCACCGAAATCACGGTATTAGCACAATCTCGAATGTGATTAATCAGAAGGAATTCGTTACTAAACAGAAGAGACACGCCTGTCAGCGAAGTCCAAGAGTCTTAGGAGGTCCGTGCCAAGGACCTGTGAACAAAGGCCAAATCTAGCTCCTGCTCTGGTGCAGCGGGTTTCACTGAGGCTTGCGGGAGGCTGAGGAAGCAGGTGTGGGCAATGGCTCCAGAAGGTCTCGGTAGCAAGGCCCCAGCCTCCAGTGGCCGGGGGGCTGGGCTCACGCCACTCGCGTGGCCCCCCCTCACAGCGCCTCTAGGAGTCTGACGCAGCGTGGGCGAAGGCGCGCGGGTCACCCTCCAGGACTCGCGCGGACGGGGAGGCTCGGCGGCGCAAACCTGCCAGCCAGGAAGGGGAGAGCGGTGGGGTGCGCAGGCCGATCTCCCGCGCTCGCCGCCGGGCATTGCCCCGATGCGGAAGCCGCGGGCTGTGCTGGCCTCGCATTCTTCCTCCCTCTCGGATTTTCTAAAGTCCCCCTTTGGGAACTCTATTCCTGGGGAGCAACTGATTTCCAGGCACTACGTGGCCGCCCATTGTCCCGGCGCTGCGGGGCAGGCGTTCGGCGTCGGCCGGGCCGGGAGAGACGAGCCCCGCCCGCGGCCAGTGCACGCTCTGGACCACCGTCCTCCGAACTCCAGGCGCCCTCGCGGGGTCCCACTGTGGCTCTGGCTGGCCCTCTGCGCTCGAGCACCAGACGGGCCTGGGTGCGGGGTCCGAAGTCGCGCAGCGCGGCGGTCCTGGGCGCGGCGACGCGCCGGTCGTCTTCACGGGGGAAGAGGAAGGAATCTTCCTCAAGGCAGAGCGACTGCAGGACTGCGTGGCGCCGGAAGCTGCCGCGGGCCGGGGGAGAGCCGCAGCAGGCGCGAGGCAGGGCGGTGCAGGCGGCAGGAGGCCGCGCGGGAGCTCATCGCCTTGCTCTGCCCTCTGAAAAATGGGACTAGCGAAGCTTAATTTGCGTTTCTGAAAATTATCCGAGGAGATGCAGCCACAGCCCTCAGGAGCTGTTCAGTCAGTGGCAGGTGTCACTGTTGGACTGTGAAATCCAAGCGTGATTTAGACAGACTCCAGCATCCGTTGCTCAGTGATTCCAGGCTAGCTACAAAATGAAGGAAGGTATCCGAGGGAAATCATTCTCTCTTGGTGTGTTTCTTAGAAAGAAAGAAACCAAATTTAGATCACAATGCATGGGTTTACAGCTGAGGGTTTCTAAAGCCCCCAGTTGTCCGGTCACTTTAAAACAAAGGCAGTTAAATGTGCTACCTCAGAAGGTTCTGGGCACTCTGGAATGAGGGTGCTGCTCTGCTCGGAGAAGCCAGGGGGGCCTGTGCTCAGTGGTGCCTGCTCCCTGGTTAGCCCCCGCTGCTGCCTCCGTGGAAGCACCAAAGCATGACGTGATTTCCTTTCTTCTCTCCTCCTGAGCTCTCCCAACTGTGGCCTGAGGTGCAGCTGTGTCAGAGCGCCTGCCCAGCCTGCAGGAGGCCCGGGTTCCATCCTCAGCACTGTAAGGAGCCAACAAACAAAAAGTCCCTCCTGTCTGTGTCATCTGACCCAGATCTAGGAGGAAAGGCAGTTTCGGATGGCAGTGTTAGTGGACACTTGCACTGCGCAGTGGACTTCACCTCCAGCTTCCAAAGACACCCTAAAGGTGCACTTCATTTTTTAAAGAGAAAAGTCCACACCCCACCCCTCCCCACCCCAGGGCTTGCTGGTTGCGGCAGGCTCTGCTGGCCCCTGCAGATGGAGCTGCTGTGCGTGTTCCCTAAGCGGCTCCTTCCAGGGGGATGGTGACCCCGCATCACTGCCCATTCAGGCAGAAATTCCCATCAGATCCCTGTAGAAGATGGGACCTTGCTGGCCAGTATTGTGCCCGGCTGAGTTGGTCCAGCTGCTCTGTGGCGTTTTGATTGATGCTCAGTCAGATGCAACCTTTTAAAACCCAGTTTCCTTTGGAAAGGCAGCGGAAAATCACTGGCTGTGTGTATGTGTGTGTGTGTGCATGCTCGTGTGTGTGTGTGTGTGCATGTACCCTGCACACCCTGACTGACTCTTCAAATGTACTATTTGTTCCTACTTAATTCAGGGGTCTCCAAAGGTAAAGAGCAAAACAAACTCGACATCCACGGGCCCTCACAGAAGAGGGACTCAGGCCATTCCACATCCAAATTGCACACAGCTTCTCTGACTGCACCTTAGATGGGGCACTTCCTACCAATAGGCAGGTCGGCCGGTGTCCCTGCTGCCCCAGGCCTCCCCTCCCCAGGAGGTTTTCCAGGCACACACAAGTGGCAGCTTTTCCAGGGCATCAGATGAGAAATCCTGGCCTGCATCTGCATAGCCTGTGCTGGACGGTAGACTGTGATTCTGAGTCCCACTGTCCAAACAACAGCCAGGTGACAGGACGACGGAAGTCATTCCCACTGTGTCCTACAGAGGAGCACATCAACCACCACACACAGCTGCTGGGAATCAGGTCAGGGAGGGTGGTATTTGCCTCAAAACTGTCCAATCCATGAAGGCAGATGGTTCCGAGTGGCTGCTCATTTCAGCTCGCAAGCTGTGGCATTCCTCTGGAGCAGGCACGCGTGAGCATGGTGAGCAGCCCGCTGGCCGGCTGCTGGACTGAGTCAGGATCCCCTGCACTACCTATCTCTGCACTCAGTAGTTGTTCCTGTTACTTTGTTCTCAAGTGAAGACACCTCTCTTTGCAACAAGCTCCTACTCTGCGTGGCAGTCCAAAAGACATTCATGATGGCTTCACCGTCTCACCTTGGGGATTTGGAAGAAGGGCCACGTTTGAGAGAAACATAAGTGATGGTAGGAGCCACCTGCTCCCCAGGAGAGGGTTCCTGTATTGCCCTAAGACCCGGAAGATCCCAAGCCCAGAGGGGTGCACGGCTCACACTTGCAGAGTTGACACTTAAGCTGTGTGCCAACTCCAGCTATGAACCCGCTCCGACTGCCCCGTGTCTGAACTCAAGAGCTTCTAACGTAGAGCAAAGACTGACGCTGCGATGGCGGCGGGGAGACAGGAGGAGAGTGTCAGAATGAGCACCTCCCATGCCCCAGGCAGGAGGGGCTGTCCTGATTCTAGAAAATCTTGCTCTTTAGCCAGAAGTGGCTCCAGGAAAGAGAAGGACATTTTCACTCCTTTGGGTGAACAGAAAATGTCCCCGGTAATCACCTACTTCTGCTCCAGTTCTGTGTCAAAGCATAGCTCTCTGAGCTGGAGGCTGTCTTCAGTCTTCGGTCTTCCACGCAGTATCCTGGGAGATGGCAGCTGGCCGCACACGTCTCTTTCTGAGGAATGTGCTGGCTTATCAACCAGTGCCATTTGAGTTGGCCAGCGAGCCTGTGCCCCAGAGGTTTGTCAGCTCCGATGGGAAGGGTGAAATTGGATGCTGCTTAACTGACGATGGGGCTAAACCCCTGGGAGTTGGAAATACAGTAAATCAAAATGAATTTAAGACTCCTAACCTCCCAAACATCATAACAGCTTCACCGACCTTAAACTTGCTCAGAACACTTGCACCAGCCTATGGGTGGGTAAAGGTCATCTAACATAAGCCTGTCTTTAAAATAAAGTATTGTTAGCTCACATAATTTATCAAAAATTACAGTGGTTCTATGTTGTTATGGTTTGAATATGTGGTGTCCCCAAAAGCTCGTGTATCGGACAACGCAGGAATGTTCAGAGATGTGATGACCACGTTGTGAGAGGTGCGACCTGATCGGTGGGTTATCTATCCACTGATAAGGGTGAACCGGGTGCTGACTGTAGGCAGGTAGGACGTGGCTGGAGGAGGCAGGTCACTGGGGGATGTGACTCTGGGCCTGGAGAGTAGGGCTGTCTGTTTCCGTTGCTATGTTCTGACTGCTCTCCTCCACCCTGCCCTTCGGCCATGATGTCCTGCCTCGCTTCAGGCCAGAGCTATGGGGTCGACTGACTATGAATTCAAGCTCTGAATTCATGAGCCAAAATAAACTTCTTCTCCTCTAAGCTGTTCCCGTCAGGACTTTTGGTCACAATGACAAAAAGGTGACTAAAACAATTGGTACCTGGAGTGGGTCATTGCTGTGACTAACCTGACCATTCGGTTCAGAAGTTTTGGGGGTTGTGGGAGGAATTTTGTAAAGTCTGGAGATGCAGGCCAGAAGATCTTGAGAATGTTGCAAGTGGAGTTTAACGGACAATTCTGGTGGGGGCTCAGAAGACGAGAACGCAAGTACGACTGCAGACCGTAAAGACCGCGCCTATGGGTTTGCAGAAGGGAAGGAGGAAATTGGGCCAGAGGCCATTCACGTTAGATTCTGACAAAGAAGTTGTCTACAATTTGCCCATGTCCTGAGACTTTATGTGAAGCTGAATTTAAAAGCAATATACTAAGTCATACGGTGGAGGGAACTGCAAGGCAGCACAGCATTTGGGCAGTGGCGTAGATATTGCTAGTGACTTTTAGCCATGTTTACTGTGATACTCAGGAACAGAAAGCAAAGCATAAATATTTGAAAAACTTGCAGTTTGGCCATAAAAATGCAAGTAAAACTGGAGCTAAGGAAGCTGTGGCTGTTAAAGATATTGCAGCCACTAGAGAAATGTTAAGTACTTTCCCCAGAGATGATAGGAAAGATGGCTTGAGGGCATCTCAGGAATTTGCAAGACCACACCCATCGTAGGCCCAAGGATGTAAAAGTTAAAATTCTTTTGAGAAGAGACCATGAGGGCACCCTGCTTGCACAAAGGTGCCTAGGAAGATTTTTCACCAGGCTCAGTACCAAAGTACTCAGAGGCTGATGCAGCCAGGGTGCCATGGCTCCTGGAGGCTTGGCTACTGCTCAGTCAAGATGGTGGCAGACCTTGGCATTAACCAGGTGGTTCTGGTTCTGCAGACATGCATGATGCTGAAGTTAGGGGGTCAGGAGGCATCTATCAAGATTCCAAAGGAAGGCCTGGAAGGCCAGTCAAAGTGCAGCAGGGTTGGCATCCCTGTGGGCTTCCCCTGAGAGGGTGAAGCATGAAGCACGAGAAGGAAGCAAAGCAGCAGTGGAGATCCCCGCCCCCCCCCAAGATTAAGAGATGCCAGTAACATGGAACATCTCCCAAGGAAAGTTGCAAGAATTGACCAGAGACAAGCCAAGAGAGAGATCATGTGAGGGGCAACCAGCAAGGCCATAAGGCTGAGTCTCAAAATCTCATGATGCTCTGACCCTCAGATGCTGGACGTGGAGCCACAGAACTTGTTTGTCAAGCTGGATTTTGGTCTTGCTTTGGTAGCAGGCCTTCTTTCCATACCCCTGTCTCTCCCTTGTGGAATGGAAACGTTTACTCTCTACCATTTTATATTGGATGTATGTGACTTGCTTTTGATCTTTTTAAACAATTATTTACTTATTTGTTTATTTTTTAGATGTTGGTAGACCTTTATTTTAGTCATATTTTTAAGTATGTGGTGCTGAGAATTGAACCCAGTGCCTCACACATGCTAGGCAAGTGCTTTACCACTGAGCCACGACCCAGCCCCAACTTTTGATCTTTTCATGGGAAAACATCCATGAGTTTGCCTCGAATCTCAGAGGAGACTTTGGATTTGACGGAAGCAGCCAGATACCACTCTGGATACGGGAACACACGCAAGAGATTTTACTCAGCAGACAGGTAGAGTGTCAGCCCACAGGATGAGAGGAGGCGAGAGAGCGAGAGAGCACACGCAAGAGGGAGAGTGAGGGAGAGAGAGAGCGAGAATGGCGGTGGAGCCATTCTTAAGTAGTCAGATTTCAAGGGCGAATAACAATAGACCAGTGGCTGGTGAGGAGGTTCGCGGGCTAACCACCTGGACCAATTACTGGCTAGGTGGTTTGCGGGCTAACAATCTGGGTTGTAAAATGGTGTGGGGGAGGCAGAATAATGGTGGCAGCAAAATGGCAGATCTGATGCCAATTCTTGGGATTTGGGATAATGCTGGGACTACCGAGACTACGGGGACTCTTGAAAATGGACTAAATGTATTTTGCATTGTGAGATGGGCATGAGCTTTTGGAGGCCAGGGACAGAATGTTATGGTTTAGATATGAGGTGCCCCAAAAACTCATTGTGAGACAATGCAGGTGGTTTGGAGGTGAAATGATTAGACTATGAGAGTTGTGACCTAATCAGTGGATTAATCCACTAATACGGATTAACTGGGCAGTAACTCAGAAAGGTGGGCTGTGGTGGAGGAGGTGGGTTGCCGGACACATGCCCTGGTGAGTGGGGTTCTCTGCTTCCTGACCACCACGTCCCGACTGCTTTCCTCTACCACACCCCTTGCCATGATGTTCTGCCTCATTTTGGGTCCTGAGCTATGGAGTCAGCTGACCATGGACTGAACCTTGAAACTGTGAGACGAATCAAACCATTCCTCCCTTCAGATGTTCTTGCCAGGTTTTTGGATCACAGACAAAAAGCTGACTAAGCCCATGGCTGTGCTTTTGCACTACTGTAACGCTGAACCACCGTGAGGTGGGGACTTTCTGCATGAGTCTGGACCATCACACCTGCTCAGACTCTGGGCATGAGGCCGTGTGAGGCACTGCTGGGGTGTGCAAGGCAGACTGCACAGCGGGTCGCCTGAGACCTGAGCTCCCTCTGCAGCACAGCAAGTGCCCTTGCTTACTCGTGTGTGCAGACGCAGGCCTGTGCGTGGCGCTTGGCCCTCGGTGTGGCTTGTGGTTCCAGCTCACAAGGGCGTTCAGTGGCCGGGGTCCTGGTGCCATCTCTGCCTGAGCCGGTGAGCCTCCCTGGGTTTCCAAAGCCAGACTCCAGGACAAAGCAAGACCCTGAGCCAGACTCTGGGACAAGTGGCTTATTGGAGAGGTGATCCCAGTATACGATGAAGTTGTTTGGGGTATGGGGCGAGGGAGGGGGAATTCAGTGAGGGCATGGGACTCAATCCCCCAGAATCCCTTGGAGGAGACTTCAGAAACACCTCCGAGTGGTCCTTCTGTTGGATGGGGAGTCGCTGCTTTGGCCCAAGTTTGACCCTGGGCACACTGTGTCCTTGGCACCCTCCTGGCCTTGCATGCAGGCAGAGAAAGGTAGGGAGAAAGCCCTGGGGAGAGAAGGAGAGCGGAAGCCTCAGGCAGAAGCCACAGCTCTGGAGAGTCCTCCTCTGAAGCCACCAGCTCGTACAGAGGTGGCCAGGGAGATCAGCAGCGGCTGCTGTGGGCGCCAGGCCTTTGTAACACAGAGCATGTGCTGGGCTTCTCCATCCTCTGCCCCTGCAGAGGCCCTCTCCCTCACAGACCTGCTCCTGAGGGCCACCTGACCTGGGCAGGGACACACCCCAGACAGCACCCTCTCTGTTGAGCACCTGTTGTGACTGCAGAGAGCTTTTGTGATGGGCACGTCGCAGGATGTGCACAAAAAAGAAACTGTAGTTATTGAAAGGTCTGGAAGGAGCCATCCAGGGGTTGTTTCACTGTAGAGGGGAAATGCACATCTAACCAATAACAAAGACTTGCATTTGAACACAGCAGTCGCCTGCGCATGACATCTCATTTAAACCCCAGTGGTCTTGTAAGAGAGGCAGGAATAGTCTTCCCATTCTAAAGGTGAGAAGCTAAGTCTCCGAAGGCTGAACACTGACATGAGTGGCAGGTCGCCTTCCGAAGCTCTCTTGCTTCTCTGAGGTCACTGTGTTGTCCCTTGTCTGCCATGGCTCCCTCAGCCTGGTAACAGACCCAGGACTTGACCACAGCGGTGGGAGAACGTGCGGCTCCTCTGTGGGGGCCCCTGCCCAGCTGGGCTGTTGGGGGCTCCCTTCGTTCCCAGTCCTGGGTTTGGGAGGACACTCAGGTCGGTCCTGCCATCGGGAGTGAAGGGACAGAATCCAAGCCGAGGTGAGCAGAGCAGGGAGTGAGAGAAAGGGAACGGAGGCCCCGAGACCCCAGGTGGTCCAGGTCTGTGTGGCCCCTCTGGGCGTCTCTGTGCTGAACTTCCACCGCTGCTCAAACTTCCTGATGAGAAGCCTCTGCCGCAGGCGGCCAGGCTCATCCAAGAAGGCTGCAGCGTCCAGCTACCGGGGATGTCAGGAACAGAATCCCGCTGCTCGAGTGAGTTCAGGCGGCTGACTTTAAAAGATAAAACCGGGGATGAGTTTTCACTTTAACTTGAGCAGCTTCTACAGTTAACTTTCAGAATGTGCTCTGATTATAAAACAATATGCTTACTGCAAAAATATGGAAAGTTTGTGGAGGACCAGGAAGCGGCAAGCCCAGCTCCTGGGCACCCTTGTGGGGGCTTCCTCCCAGGGGTTTCACACATCGGCCTCTCCTTCCCCCACCAGGGGCACGTCACTGCCAGCATGGGGCACTGCAGCATCCTGTGTCCTGGTAGTGACAGCCAGCCTTCCACCACCCTTCCGGCCCCTGCTCGACCGTCTGGGAGCCTTGCAGAGGGGCTTCCACATCTCACAGGTCCACGCTGGGGCCACCCGTCCTGTTGCCAGTTATGCACTGTGGTTGTTCCGGAATGTTCCTTGTCAGCCACTTCTGCAGCGTTGTCTTCAGCTTCTCCAGCCTGCTGCTGCCCCCAGACTCCACCCATCACTGTGCAAAAACTCACCCCAAACGTGAAACAATACGCTTTTAACATGTTTTCTGAAAAGTTTTTTTTTTTTGGAAGAGTTACTGTGTTCTGTGGCTCTGGGGTTCAGGAGCAGCTCAGATGGCTTCCTGGCTCCGGCGTGGGCATGAGGTCGCAGACGGAATGTTGGTCAGGCTCTGCTGGGGCTGCAGGCCCACTTCCCAAACGACTGATCACAAGGCTGCCCTGGCAGGGGCCTGTTCCTCCTGCAGCAGACTCCTCCCAGGCTGCTCCAGGGCCTGTCCCCTCCGCAGGGTAGCTGACTTCTTCCAGAGCAAGAGAGCCCAGACAGGGATCAATGCAGATGCCATTGTGCGTTTTGTGAGCTGACTCCGAAGGCACATGCTGTTCCTTCCACAACATCCACTGGCCATAGAGCAATACAAGGGTGTGAGGCCAGGCAAGGTCGATAATGCATACTGATCTTATGATAGTAATTCCAGCATCACAACAAACCTCACAATGAAACACAAGCCCCAGCACATGCTGTTGAATTCCTTATTCTAGCCTTCTAGTTTACCTTCATTTCCAAATTAGATGTTTGCAATAGAAATTCCTGTGTTTTAAGTGTTACTTATTTTCAGTTGGTTTTCTTTCCACCACAGAAGAGGTGGAATTGAACCCCGTATATTTCTCTCCCAGCCCCACCCCTCACCATGCATTTCTTCCATCTTCCTAATATAGTTGGATAACTTTTTGTTTAATCATTATAGAATTTATTATTAGATTCATGTATCATATCCAGTGACGCTATGTTGTACACTATGATATATGTGCTTGTTGTTTATTTTTCCTGGAGTTAATAGTTGCCTCTTATTTTATTTTTTATGCACCTTTCATCTTCAAGATCTTTGACAGAACTTTTATAAAAAACTTCTCCAATATGTTTAAGTAGGATGATGGCCCACCTCCATTCTCACCCCCAAGCCCTCTTTTTGGAGCCCCCTGCCCTCTTGCACTGATTTGGCTTGGTTCTCACTAGGCCTGCTGCACACAGCTGCCCTGTGATTCTCCACACTAGGAAATCCTGCAAATGCTTTCCTTTCCCTCCTCCTGGCTTCCCATTTTCTGAACACCCCAACCCCCCTTATTTCTAACTTGATTCCGTGAAAAACATCATCCAGTAGCATGTGGCAGTTTCTTCAGGCCTTTACAGTATTTGAAACTGCCTTTGACACTGCTCCCAGCTGCCAGGCCACCAGCCAGCCCACGGTCCCTGCCCAGCAGCCACAGCAGAGTGGTGGTACCCAGAGTGCAGCCCAGGCAGGTCGGAGCGCAGGTGGCAAGCACGACCTGTGGCCGCCTGGGGCTGCATGCAGGTGTGCGGGTCCTAAGGTGCTGTGAGCCAAGGCACCTCCATGTCGCCCTGCATGGCAGGCCTGGGCACAGTAGGGACGCCTGCTGTGGAAGCCTGCTCTGTGCAGTGCTGCAACCTAGAACCTGCAGGAATAGACCCCCATGTCCTCAACCTCCCACCTCCTGACCTGCAGGGAGTAAATGGAAGTCGGACTCCAGAGTTGACCAATAGCGTTAGCACGTTTCCACACCCTCCTGGCATAAGTTTGGACCAGTGGCAGCGACCCAAGTGCAGTGTAAACCCCTAGGCTAGCACCCTCCAGCTGGGAAAATGTGCTGTTGAGTTCCCTTTTGCATTGCAAGAGGTCTGTTTCTGTTCTTCCATAAATGTCATCCTGGTGTGTGGGTTTCAGTTTTTAAATTCAGGACACAAAACCCAGTAAGGAAGTTGATGGTGAGCTGCTGCCCTGCTGGAGGGCACAGCCCGTGGTTCAGAGGGGCGGTCTGCTCCCGGGTCACAGAGGTCTGCAAGCTTCAGCAGACCCCGCCTGCCAGGGGAGCAGGGAACCCAGCTGCATCTGGAAACTCTGGTTTCACCTCCATCTTGTCTGCATCCTTGGATCATAGTGTGTGGGCTTCGAGTTTGGAGATGAGGTCCCCAGCCTTCCCAGGCAGCACCCCACTGTCATGCGCCCTGGGCTTGTGGTGGAGAGCCAGGCGGTGCCTTGTCTTTCACGACGCAGGCATTTCAGGTGTCTGATGATCCTGTGCATTCACATTTAAAAGCAGGACTGTGCAATTGTCTGGAAGTCGGATGGATGGGATTCAAGACGTTTTAGCATCCTAGCAGGGTGATCAGATTGGAAATGCCTTGTCAGGAGACTCTCTGAAGGCAATCAGCAGTAATTCTTTCTCCTGGGCTCCTTAATTTCCCCAGAGAGAAACCCTTGAGCCTCTGCTTGACAGTTAACATCTGAACATGAGACCAGAGGGGTAGGGATCTGACACCCAGCAGGTGCTCTTTGCTGATGCCTGTGTTCAGGTGCACCTGTGACCCACACTCAGGAGGTAGGAGTGACCCAACACCCAGGTTTCTGCTGGGGTAGCTGCTTTGCTACGTGATCCATGGAGGAGACAGGGTTCTGAGGTGAAGCCACCCACAGAAGTCCCCTCCCTTGCCACACGCTGTTTTTGTCTCAGCTGGGACGCCGACCTTTGGAAATACCTGGAGGCTGTAAGCCCTATGCCTTTGGGTGACAGGTGAGCTGGTTTGCTGCTTCCTGGCTTCTGTGTCCATCCCACCTCCAGCTCCTGTGGCCTTAGTTCTGCTTTGATGGCTAAATCAAGGGCCGTCTGTCCGTCTTTTTTCCGGCTTGCACTACTACTCTCTGTACTTGTACTACTTGTACTACTCTCCGCCTCTTTCCTCTCACGTCGAGGAGTTACGCGTTGTGATTCTTTTCTGCAGCCTCAGAAGGGGCGGCCGTTTCCGGACCCTGGTGTGGGGGCTCATTCCGTGGAGAGCTGAAGTCTGAGAGGCAAGTGCCGGGGAGGAGAGGGCTTCCTCCAGGGGTGAAGAAGGGAGAAGAGGGAGCTCTGCTCGCAGATCGCACCTCCCCTCGGCCGGAGGGCTGCGCCACAGGACAGGAGCTGCGAGGGAGAGAAGCCGCTGATGCGGGCAGGCGGCTGTGTGCCTTTCTGGGGACTCAGGGCCGGCTCTCCACTGCCGGCACGTGTTTCTTTGGCAGTCACGTGGCTGGCACGTCTCAGTCAGCTTCCAGGGGCCGGCCGAGAGGCTCTAGGTCGGGGGAGCCTGTGTCACAGTTTTAGACCAAACATTTCTCAACTGTCCAACGGGTAGAATCCGGCGCAGAGGTCAAAGCAACAGAGGATTCAGACTCAGTGATGAAAACGGGCCAAAGCTTTTCATCCTGGTCCTGTCTCCATGGGGCACCAGTAGGCCCGAGTGACAGGTCAGTGTTCTCAGCAAAAGTGGCCTTCAGTCTCCCGAACCCCACACATCGGAGGTGTGAGCTTCAGCAAAACCAGCAGGCGCCCGCTGTGGCCCAGCTGTGGGGCCTCGCAAATCAGTGGTCTTTATGTCAATTAAGAGCAAACGAAGCTACAGGGTTTATTTTGGTTTTTCCTGAGTAGCAGCTTGGAGTAAAGACAGGTACGTCTGGCCGTCATAGTTAAACAAGAGTCTTCATGTGTTTGTAGGACAATTTACTTCATCCTCTGCGACTTACCAATCCTGTCCTTTCTCCACTGATAAAATTATTCATCTTTCTTCACTAATATTTAAGAGCTCTTTATGTGCAAAGGAACATGAGCATTTTAAACATGTTGTGTTTTCATTTTGATGATGATAATTTATGAAAGTACGTTCTGGAGTATCTGGTAGGCCAGCCAGTGGGTGAGGCTGGGGGTGATTCTCAGAGCCTTGGTGAAGCCTGTGCTGTTGTGGCAGGCTGCACAAACAAAGGGCACGTGGCAGCTCAACGCAGGGCGAAGGGCTGAGGCAGCCACACCCAACAGAAGCAGGCGGACCCAGGCCACACGGCGTCCGGTGCCTATACCACCAGCTAGGCCCTTCCCAGGGAAGGATGCTCACCTTCCCAGTTCCCACAAAAATTTGAGTCACAATGTTTAATCTGGATTTAAGTCATGCCCCAATGCTAATCCAGTGAACAATGCCGCTTTATAGAATTCTCAACTGAATTATTAGTAAAATTTTAATTAAGTGTAAATTATAATTTTCCAGGACTTACAAAAAAGCTTAAAGTTATTTATATTGTTTTGTACAATGTGTTTATACAAATGAACTCGGCATTTGAGTTTTTGAAATAAAATGCAGAAACAGATAAAATATCAAAACAGTCCTGAGAAGTCATCTTTCCCCTGTGAAGCCTAGTATCAGTGACTCCACGGAACTAACAGTTTCTGTTCGATTACATTAGAGATGTTCATTTCAGTCAAATATATATGTGCAGACACAAGAGAGAGAATGAATTGATTTTGCAGAATTGGTTCACATGATCGTGGAGATAGGAAAGTCCCAAATCTGCGGGGCAGGCTGGCAGCCTGGCGCCCCAGGAAGGTGGGAGTGGAAGTTGAGGTGGGAAGGCCATCCACGGCAGAATTCCCCAACGCAGGAGGAGCTCAGTGGTTTTTCCTCTGAAGGCCTTCAACTGATGGGATGAGGCCCACCACACTGCAGAGGCTACCAGCTTTAGTCCTAGTCCACGGATCTAAGTGCTGCTCTCCTCTAAGAAGTGTCCTCACAGGCGCCGAGATTGGTGTTCGACCAGTGTTGGTACGATGGCACGATTAGGTTGACACATGAGAGTCGACATTACAACTTGTCTTAGTTTGTTATATAAGAAACTTAAGGGTCAAGGACTTCAGATTTTGTCTTGCACACATGCTTTTAAAGTAGTGTGATAAAAGCATTGCAGCTGCACCTTACCTGGGGGTGTTTGCACGCTTTTCCCCTTTAACAGCCCCTGAGCCACCTTCAGGTGGAAGGATGCTGTTCACAGGACTGAAAGTCAGGCTAAAGATCCTCCCTCCAAACAGAAAGGCAGCCCGCCTCCGCCTGCCTGTCCTGTCTCTGCCGGGGGGCTCTGCGTGGTCCTGGATGCCCCATGGCGTGTGCTCTGCCTTTTCTCTGGGCCGGGGCCGTGTGGCCCCACACCTTTCTCTTTAAAGCCCCTCTTTCCCTGTAGGTTTGGCCAGGTGGCAGTATCAGTGGAACAGGAGGCAGTCGCTCACAAGGATCTCTGAAAGGGGCAACTGCTAAGTGACCTGGAACCGCGTGGCCAGCAGCCAGGAGGGCCCAGAGGCTGCGTGTGGCCAAGTTCCCTGGCACTGCCTGCGAGGCGCCCACAGTGTGCTGTGGCCTGCACCCGTGTGGCCAGGCCTCCCGTGAAAGCCGCCTCCCGCAGAGGGGAGCCTGCTCACACGTGCTCGGGGCACAGAGGACCCTCAGCCCGGCTGGCCGCCTCCTGTCCCTGTCGGCCAGACCGGCTATAAATAGAGCGGCAGCAGATAGGCGCTCTGTAATCAGGTCAGCTGCGGGCTGCCGGGTTATTTTCTTTGAGTGTTCGCCAGTTTTACCTCCAGATCTGGCCTCTGACGATGATGCAGCATGACAGAGCCCCGCTCCCAGGAGCCGCCCCGCCTGTCCCGTCCTGCTTCCCGCCCCCTTTCCTGCTCTGTCTCCGCTGGCTGTCTCCTCTCTCCCTGGCTTGGTCTCTGTCTGTCTGTCTGTCTGTCTCTGCCCTTTCATCTCTGTCCCTCTCTCTCCCCTTCGGTCTCGGCCATGGTTTGTGCACTTGTTCTCGTCTCTGGGGAGTGAGGGCCTCACTTCTGGTCACTCTCCCATCCAGGACTGAATGGTCCCCCGTAGTGCGGCCCACCCTCGGCCCTGCCAGGGCCAATGACCTCCCTTCCTGAACTGTGCGGCTGGGGACACGGGGCGGGGAGTGTGGTGGAAGAGCAGGGACCCACCCAAGGTGCACCGCAGCAGCAGCTGGCTGGGCAGCGTCCTCTCTGCTTCCCCAGCCCAGTGGGGCAGCTCCTCCAGCCTCCAATGAGGTAGAAAGTGCCCTCCCAGGGCTGTGGCCCCGAGTGCTGGAGGTGCTCTGCTCCCAGTCCCCGGCACCGGCTCCCCTCATGGTGTGGAGTGCCTTCCTGCGGAGGTGGCCCACTGGGTGGCTCTGGAGGCCTTCATGTCCCTGATTCAGCCGCAGCCCCTGAAAGGCACACGGAGGTACTTGGAGCCTGCAGATGATCTGGGTTGAGCTGGGAGGGACGCGGCTCCAGGTGCCCTGGGCTCTGGGTGCCCATGCTGGCTGGGGCCTGGCCTGGAAGAGCCCCTGGCGTTACCGGCTCGCGCTTCACGGAGCTGCTGCTGTGAAGGCCGGCCGGGTCTGAGGGGAGCGCTGCTTTGCCCGGGGTCTCCAGCGCCTGACTCCGGACTGGCCTGCTGTGAGCGTCCCACACACAGTTGCTGAGCCTGTTTGAAACCTTATGTCTGGACACTCAGGAAATAAGGAAGTGGTATCATATCAAGTGTCCTTTAGAATAAAGAGTCAGGGTCATTCACGCAGTCAGTCGACTGTTTGTATACCGTCCACCCAACAAGAACCCACCCCTTTCCTGGGAATGGGAAGCCGACCTTCGGTCTGTCTCCACAGCAAGGAGTCAGTGTGGAAGGGGAGGCCCTCTGCCTGGCGCCTGACCCGAGAGACGGGGAGGACCCTTCTGCGTCCCTCAAAGACTCCCGCGGTTTCTGGAGGGTGCATAGTGAACACCCCTGGTGTTTCCTGTAGGGCAGATGCCAGCAACTCTGGGCTGCTCCCTCTTGACTAGGGTCTTAGCCCCCTTACCCGCTATGTCACAGGGCCCACCAGGCAGAGCACATTGCACTGTTTTCAAGCTGTGACCTTGGTCTTGGTTACTGTGGGCTTATAGCATGTCTTGGAATTCAGAATTCTTTTGGCTCTTCCAGGTCCTTTGCCTTTCCAGATAAACTTTAGATCAGTTCATTAAACACCTGTAGGGATTTTGATTGGGATTTTATTGAACTTCTAGACTGATTTGGGGAAATTTTAGTTTTCCAATCTGTGAATACAGAACATCTTTCTATTTGTTTAGTTTTTCTTTAATTTTTGTCAGGAGTGTTTTATAGTTTTTGGTATATAGGTTTTGCACATATTTTGTAAACATTTTCCCCAAATACTTGATTTGTTGATAGTTCTATAATGGCATATAAATTTTTGTACACAATTTTTCATTGTTTACAGAAAGACAATTATCTTTTTCTTTTTCTTTTAGTACTGGGGATTGAACTCAGGGGCACTTGACCACTGAGCCACATCCCCAGCCCTATTTTGTGTTTTGTTTAGAGACAGGGTCTCACTGAGTTGCTTAGCACCTTGCCATGCTGAGGCTGGCTTTAAACTTGTGATCCTCCTGCCTCAGCCTCTCGAGCCTCTGGGATTACAGGCGTGCGCCACCAGGCCTGGCTCTTGTCTCTTTTTAAATATTTTCTCATTTTTCCTTTGAGATAGAATCTCACTAAGTTGCCTAGGCTGGCCTGGAACTTGCCATCCTCCTGCCTTAGCCTCCTGAGGATCTGGGATGACAGGTGTGTGCCACCACATCTGGCAACAATGCAATTAATTTTTGTATCTTGGCCTTTGCTAAACTCACTTACTAGTTCTTGTAGTTTTTCAATAGGTTTTCTACATCCATCCCGTTACATTCAAATAAAGCATTACTTTTTCCAATTTGAATTTCTTTATTTTTCTGGTTTATTTTACTAACTGGGCCCACAAGAGAAATATTGGCTAGAAGTGGTAAAAGGTATTTCTGGTCTTGTTCTGGACCTTTAGGGAAGATCAGCACTAAGTGCGTTGCAGCCTGGTGACCTCTGCTCTTCGTAGAGGGCTGAGAGTTTTTAATCACGAGTGGACTTTAACTTCTTAGCAAATGCTGCTTCTTCATTGATTAAGATGAAGGTTTTATTGTTGTCCTTTAAGAGTAGCAACAGGGTGAATTACGTGACTGGTTTTCTGATGTAGAGTGGGATTGCGTTTTTGGGAAACCCCACCTGATCACGAAGTACCTTCCCTTTCACACATGCACGGATTTGAATTGTTAGAGTGTTGTTAGGGATTCTTGCTCTCTGCTCCTGAGGGAGGTGGGTCTTAACTTTCTCTCCTTGTCAAGCCTTCCTTTTGTGTTGGCGCCAGGGTAATACTGGCCCCGTGAAACTGAGTTGGACAGTGTCTTACGGTCTCAGGACAAATGTATGGAAGATTAGACTTCCGCTCAGCCATTGGCCTGGAATGTCTTTCTGGGAAGATGTTTAACTATGCATTCATTTTACTTAATAGATAAGAACTGCTCAAGTTATCTACCTCTTGAGTTATCTTTGATAGTCTATGTATTTTAAGGGAATTTATCCATTTGGCTCAAAATTGTTCTCAAAATTCTCTTTGCACTTGGTGACCAGGGATGTGTAGCAATGCTCTCTGATTCCTGATGACGGACGGTCTTTGTGTCCTCTCCCTTTGCTGATAAGTCTGGCTAGCATTTTGTCAGTTCTACCAGTCTTACAGAACGTTTTTCTTATCGATTTCCTCTCTATGCCTTTGTTTTCTATTTCACGAGTATCTGCTCTCATTTTCACTCTTGGCTTCCTTCTGCTTACTTTGGTTACAAAATGCTCTTTTATTTCTAGTTTCTTAAGGCGGAAGCTTGGACCTGGCTTGATTTGCTACTTGTCTAATATGTTTCTTCTTTTCTGACGAAGGCATTTGGTGCTGTGCATTTCCCTGGGATCACTGCTTCCTCCTTAAGTTACATCTTTCAATTTTGATGCAGGAGGTAACGGAGTGTTGAACCCAGGGCTTTGCACATGATGGAGCTATGTCCCCGACACTTTAAAACATTTTATTCTGAGATCAGGTATCACTTAGTGGTTGAGGCTGGCCTCGTTGACTTGCAATCTGCCTGCCTCCTTGGTTCCCTGGGTGGCCGCCGTGGTCCACAGGTGCCCTTCACTTGTCAGATCCTGTCCGTCTCTTTCTCCACTGCAGTTGCACGCCTGTTGTGTCCTTTGCTTTGCCTCACGCTTAGATCCTCTCACGTTCCTTCACTCTCTCTGGCAGGCTGGGTTGCTTGTTCACACGAGGAAGGAGGGAGTGAGGGTGGGAAGCAGGGCCCTCTGGGCTGGACAGAAATTCAGAGGTGGGTGGCCAGGAGCAGACACTCAGCCAGACTAGAGGGTACAGGCACGAGGGCTCATGCCCAATTGTGGCTGAAGGCCCAGAGTTGGAGAAATCTGGGCGCGGGCACTGGCAAGACTCAGGAGGAGCTGCGTACCATGTACAAGAGTGTGGGTGCAGGCCAGGCTTTGGCCGCAGCAGACGGCCACGGGCAGAAGTGAGACTGTGGGCACCCTGTGAGATCAACAAAACTCTGTAAAGGGCTTTGGGCTTTCACACCAACTTGACCCACAAATATCTATATTCCAAGGGGCAAGAATGCCTCGGACAGTGTCCATTACCCTCTTAAGTTGCTGCCGCCTCACTCGATCTGCAAGTTCTGTGGAGATGGGAATCCTGTCCACCTCCTGTCCTTGCGTCCCTTATAGCAGACACACAAACATCTTTGAAGACATGATGTGAAGCTGGAGGCCTGGGTCCCACCTCAGCTCCTCCACCTCATGGCCAGCCAAACCTGAACAGCCCCTCCTGAGCTCCACCCCTTCCTCTCCTCCTGATTCCAACTGCCACTGTGCTAGGCAAATAGTGGCAGCTACGAACCAGGCAAGATCCCACCCCACCGACGAGGGAACACAACTTCCTACGACTCTGTAAGAGAACTTAGCTGCCATCTGCTGCGTGATGGGAGTTCACGGTGGTTCAGCTGTGGTCCAGGGAATCCGTCCCCTCGCTCTGCTCTGCCCTGTGGGAAATCCCACTTGGAGTGTTTTCTGCTGAGAGCCTGTGTCTGAGGGAGGGGGCAGGACTGGCTCCTGTCACCATGGGCATCTGCTGAGAGCTGACTTCTGGTCCTGTGACTCCTGTAGATTCCAACAAAAGGCCACTATAGGCATGCCAGATTCCTGGGCTATGTCTGAGCCACACAAGACCACGTCCTGGGCTCTGGTGCATGTGTGGAGGGTGGAGGGATCCTGCTGGGCTGCGTGGCCCCGCCAGGACCCTGCGTGCACCGTGTCAGCCTGCCACCTCTGAGCCCATCCGGGCCCTTCACAGAGCTGGTGCGTTCACAGGCTGCACCCAGGAGGAAAGTCCTGAGCCTTTCAGCTCCTGGGTGGGGACCCCCAACCTGTGTGGGGTCTGCCATCCCGGGTCCCTTCCCAGGGACCAGGGTAAGGGTAGGGCCCCGAGCCCTTCTCAGCAGCACACTGGTATCTCAACTCTGGTCCTTCTGTCTCTCTTCTCTTTTCCCAAGAGGTTTCATTTGTTTGGTTTTTGCTTCCAACTGATCTTATTGTCTTCTAAACGTTGTTTATGACAGGCATTATGTTTACTGAGTTATTTCAAGCTCAGAATATTTACATACTCAAAACTCAGTTTATTTGGAAATCAATTGCTCCTTAAAATATTGTCTTTGCCATAACTTCAAAATCTGTATTTGGGAGTCATAAACCAAGACCCGCCTGTCTTCTTTATCCCAGTTCTACTATTGACATGTCCCTGACCACCAAGCTGTGCCGCCAGCCCACCTCTGCCCCCGGAGAAGTAGTGGTGGAGCGGCAGCCCAGGCAGGCTGGAGCATGAGCAAGCCAGGGCACGCCTGCCTGTCACCCCTCGGCATCCTGCCTGGGCAGCTGCCACACCCACTTTACCCAGCCCGGCAGCCCTGAACCCAGAGCATCCGAGATCCACCATCCTGAACTCCTGGGAAGCTGGGACTGCAGCAAGGGGCCAGGAGAGGAAGGGGGAGGGCGGAATGAAGTTCAGATTCAGATTCCAGGGTTAGCCGAGAGCCTCGGTGCTTCTCTAAACCTGCTTAGCACAGATCTGGACCCACAGCAGCAACCCAAGTGCTGTGCAAAGCCCTAGACTCGCACACTCGGCAGGGTCCTGCTCTCAAGTCCCCCGTCCTCTGCAGGGTCCTGTTTCTATTCGTGAATAAATCTCACCTGTTCGCAGTCACTGTTTCTAGGTTGTGGATTTTTCAAGAACCCAGAAAGAAGAAGTCGGCTGTGGCTGCTGGGGTCCGCCGCAGCCCAGAGGGTAGGGCCCACGGTTCAGAGCCATGACACTTCTTTGCTGCAGAGACTGGCCATTGACGCAGACCCCAGACTCCTCTGCCAGCAGGAGCAGGAAATCTCTGATCGCGCTATGACCTTGGCCATCATTTCTTTGCAATGGGTGCTCAGTTGAAAGAGGAAGACCTTGAGAACTTATTGGAAGTAACAAGATATTGAGACTCTTGATTAATATATAAAAAGTGACGCTGTGACTTACAAATAAAAGGTATGCAGTTATTAGTTGGTTATAATTTCTTTCTCTCTTTTTTTTTTTTGATTGTCAATGAGCCTTTATTTATTTTTTTTAATGTGGTACTTTATTTATTTTTTTATGTGGTGCTGAGAATTGTACCCAGTGTCTCAACATGCCAGGCGAGTGCTCCGCCACTGAGCCCCAGCCAGTCCTAGTTGGTCATAATTTCTCAAGTTTCTCTCACTAAAAGCTTTAAAAATCAATGCTCTTAGCCCTAATCTGTAGATGGTGCACATATTTAAATGCCTCTTTCTTCCTGCTGGTCAGGTTTGTGGCTTCTGCTGTCTTATCTGACCGTGAGAGCACCTGAGCGCCTCTGAGCCAGGCAGGGTTTCCGTGGTGCGGTGCCAGCTTCCTGACAGATGGGTTCTCTGGGTTCCTCCATCCGCACTCTCAGTCGCTCAAGGCAGGCGTCCCTCCCACTGTGCCCAGTGTCTGACCCGCCAGCCCACCGTCCATGGGGGTTCTCCTTCACAAGGGTCTGTTGAGAACCAGCCTGTGGCTCTCCATGTCGAAGGCGGAGTGTGGGGTTCGAGAACTCAGAGGCAACGCCACTGGTGTCTGTGGAGCAGCTGCATCCACAGCCCTGGATGTTGTGCCCCTGACGTTGTCGAACACTCTCATCTCATGGAGAGGTACGCTTTCTGAGTTTTATTCCATGACTGAGGAACCCAAGTCTCTGACAGGTCAGGCATCTCGCCACAGCCTTCCCACTAGTGAGCAGGAGGGCCTGGGTTCCCCCCACGTGGTCCAGCTCCCAAACCCACTCTCCCTGCCACCTCCAGCAGAAACCAAGAGGGTTATGGTTTCCTGCCCACACCCGAGGGCTCTGCAGGCAGTCAGCCAAATGTGGCCGGGTTAGGAGGCTGCAGACTCTACACTCAGGGGCAGTGACTGCCCACCCCAGTGCTTTTGGCTAGGGAGTTGGGGGCTCTGCGTAGCCGGTCCTCAGCAATGGTCATGCTGAAGATGGCCTGCCAGGAGGTGGAGGTGCGCACCTGCTGCAGAGGCCCATCAGCCTTCAGGGCAGATGGCCAAATACAGGCCCGAGAGTCAGACAGCACTTCCAGGCGAGGGTCCGCAACCCCTGGCCATCGGCTGTGTGGCTCCCTGGGTTCGCACACCTTGGGGGAGGGGCTGCTGCTTCCACATTGGGGGCTGCTGCACTCAGACACTGCCACATGCTTCTCCTGTCGCAGAGTGTGGAGTGAAGGCAGCAGGCTGGCTGAGCCAGCTCCATGGCCATGGGCGGGGCAGCAGGGAGCCCAGCAGAGGGAAGCCAATGGCCCATTAGCCCTGGTGGTTGGGGGAGAGCGAAGGGAGAGGCGAAGCTTAAGAGTCTAAAAGGCCCAGCTGTGGGCAGAAAGCAGGGTCCAAGAACAGAAGGGGCAAAAGCGGGCAGAGTCCTGGGCAGGGTTGGCACCACGACCTCCAGAGGCTACAAAGTGTCCAGCTTCACCATGACCCCTAACTGTCTCAATAGGCAGATGGGCCAACCCCACCCCAGCTAGTTTTAGAGCAGGGAGAATAAGGAAAGGAAATCAACTTAAGGATGGAGGGGAGCCTGCTGGTCTCAGGAACTCGAGGTGAGAGACCCTGGGAGGCGGCTGTGCTCTCTGACCACTGTGCTCTCTCACTCCGCTTTCCCTGCTGCGCAGCCCCATCCGAGAGCAAGACCCCTGTGCTCCTGCCGCCCGGGGGCAGTCGCTGGCTTCCCATCACACTACCCTGGGTCCATGGTTCCTGGGCGGCAGATTCCAGTAATGTCCCCAAATCTTCCTGCACTTTGGCAAACAAGAAACCCAAACCCCAAATGACACCATAAACATGTCAAAAGTACTCGACTAAAAAATACCATAAACTTTCATTGAAAATCTGTTTTGAAGGTTCTCATCTTCAAGACTGCAGCATCTCTTTTAGCTGATAAGCCTTAAGCTCCATTCTGCCTAAGCCTGAAGTTCGAGGATCCGGAAGGCTACACAGATTGACTTTTATTTCTGGCTGCTGTGTCAGCTGGAGTTAAATTATTTAATGGAGCTGTGCTTGTTTTGGAGAAGTAACTTGAGTCTGTCTCTTGAGGGCTCCCAGGACACTTAGGGTAAAAGCCAGGCTGGAGGACATTAGCTGAGGTGACTCCCAGCAGTGTCCCTGCTGACAGCAGTGGGTTGGAGTGTGGCCACCGATGCACTTTCCACAACTCTGGGTGACAGCAAGGAGCCCCATCAGAGCACCAAGTAACCACCAGGGCAAAGGCAGAGAGAAGGCTGGGTGGACTTCAGCACAACATGACTTAAGAACACATACACCCTGACACTGGGAACCAGTGGTGATAGCACTTCGCAGGCATGAGGTGGAGGTAGGATTATGAAGAGAAGGTGTCGCATGTAGCATGGTCACCTGCCTGGCGGGCACAGCCCGGCTTTGGTGGTGTGCCTGCGATCTGGAAAAATGTCATGCAGCACCTACAGCACATTTCTCTATGAAATCCACTTTTTTAAAAAGGAGATGTTTCATTCTTTTTTGAGTCAGGGTCACTCTGAGTTGCCCAGGCTGGCCTTGAACTTGAGAGCCTCCTGCCTCAGCCTCCAGAGGAGCTGGGATGACAGGTACAGTCAAGGTGGGATGTTTCTTTTCTTTCTTTCTTCTTCTTTTTTTTTTTTTTTTTTTTTGATGAGGGGAGCACCAGGGGTTGAACTATTGAACTCAGGGGCACTCAGACACTGAGCCACATCCCCTTATTTTATTTTTAGAGACAGGGTCTCACTGAGTTGCTTAGCACCTTGCCTTTGCTGAGGCTGGCTTTGAACTCATGATCCTCCTGCCTCAGCCTCCTGAACCACTGGGATTACAAGCCTGCACCACCGCACCCTATGGGATGTTTCATTCTTTTTTTTTTTTTTTTTTTTTTTTAATATTTTTACTTGTAGTTGGACACCATGCCTTATATTTTTATTTTTATTTGGTGCTGAGGATTGAACCCAGTGCCTCCCATGTGCAAAGTAAGAAGAGCTCTACCTTTGAGCTACAGCTCAGCCCGGGTGTTCCATTCTTAACAGGAACTAACTCGCCACGCCACACCCCTTTCCCTGTGGACTCCCTCCAGTGGGCTGAGGAACTCAGCCAGGCAAGGGCTGCTGCCTCCTCCTGCACAGACTCTGGAACCAGAAGAAAACTTAAAGTTCCATCCCTGCATTTTATAATAGGAGAAAACCAAAGTTCAGAGAAACATAATGACCTCTCTCTACACTTAGGGTTCATGGCAGTTGGGACAGAAAGCGCATCTGTAATAAATGATGTTGATGATTGTTAGTAATCACAGTTACACATGGAGAGTGCTGTGGTAGCATGCCAGTCCTTCAAGGGGGCAAAACCCTAGCCAGGTGCAGTACAGAGCTGGTTCAGGTGTGGAAGTGGGGCGCACAGACCGAGGGCACTGGTGTAGGAATATGATGTATTAGATAAGCATCCTCCTCCTGGGAGACAAAACCATGGTCAGCCTGAGTGAAGGAGGGGCTTACACAGGACACCCTTCAGGAGGCCACCCATTCCAAACCCAAGCAGAGCTCCTGGGCAGGAAAGTGACAAAGCAGAGCAGGCGTCAGGTATAGCTGGTGGTCAGGGACCAGCCTGTTCACCATGGAACTGTAGGAGGCATGGCTTCCTGTGTAGTCACCAGAGAGCTGGGCTGGGATGAGTGAAGTCCAGCCAGAGTCACCAAAGAGGGCGTTTTGAGGTGCCTATAGTTGCACTCTGGTGACCCTGGGTTCCGTGGCCACTTTCTCCTGGGCTTATCGAAGCACTGCAGGCAGATCAGGCTCCAATCACAGAGGGCAGATTAGGACGGGGTTGTCACTACCTCCCACTTGGGGATACTGATGTCTGATGCTCGCTGAGCCCAGTCACTTAGCGCAGTGTGGTGTGCATCTGGCGTCAGGTCGGCCTGCTCCTGCACCTTGAGACAGAAGCAAGCTGCTCAGCAGGGGCAAAGCCGAACTGAAGACTAGAAACCGCGGCATCTGCATTCACCACGATCCCTGGGTTCTCAAGCGCGCTGATCACTCCTGCGGGTCAGGATCCCAGACAAGGAAAGCTTAAGCAAGCCGCTGGGGCGGGGCACCGTGTCCCCAGGGAGTCCTGACTTCTGAGTCCCTTTAGGGCGCCGCGCTGCGCCCCTCCCGGTGGGCCGTCCGCGTCCCCGCGGCTCCCCGCCAGGCAAGGGCAGCCGGCGCCGCGCTCGCCGCGCACTGGCAGATGCTCAGGCCCGCTCCTCCCGGTCGGCGCGGCCTCGGTCTTTGTTTGGAGCCCCGGCGAACCCCAGGCAGAGAGGCGCGGCGTCAGCGGGCACTACGGTTTTAAACAAACGGTTTCCGAATTTGCGTGGGTTTCATGCCGGCTTGGACTTCGGTGGGCAGAGCCCGCCGCGCCAGCCGTTCCCCGGCGCGCCCGCACCGCCTCGCTCGGCGGCGGGCGGGAGCCGGTGCCCCAGGGCGCGGAGACCTCCATTCATAACGCCGACCCGGGACGGCTGCACGCGCGCCGGCGGGACCAGGAAGCCGGTCCTGCAAAGCCCACTCGTCCTCGCCCGGGCGCAGACCGCGAACCGCCGCGGACGAGCGCTCTCGGTCAACAGGAGGAGACAAAATGGCTTGTGCTTCGATTCCTACATAAAACCTCACCCTTTGGCTCCAGGCTGTCCGACATTTTGTGACTGGCTTTTTTTTTTTTTTTTTTTCTTGATCATAATTTAGGAAGCGACTACCAAGCCGTGTCGCCCGTCCATTGCTAAACGGCTGGCCTTTTCGGGCTCGGTTTTCACCCTTTTATCATGGCGAGCGGGGCGGGCGGAGTGGACCGGGGCCCGGACGGCGGGGCGGGGCGGGGCGGGGCAGGGCGGCGCGCTAATTCCCGATGCCGTCTCCATGCAAATAATGATTGCCATTAACAATGATCCTCCCTGCGAAATCCTCAGATTGCCCCTTGACTCGCGCCAGCGAGACGTGCGCCCTCATTCGCTGAGCCGACGCCTCCCCCTCCGCCCCGTTACTCCGGCTCTGAAATTACAACTCCTCGGCGCTCGGCGCGGCCGGCGCGGGAGGCGCGGGGCAGGGAGGGGATTCCCGAGCCAGCGGGCGCTCGCCCCCCGCCCGCCGCTGCAGCGTCGCGCGGCCAAGGTCAGGGGCGCCGCAGGAGCAGCTGCCGCGAGCCAGGCACTTGGGTCAACGCCGGCCGCGGGGAGGCAGCCCCGGGCACAGCTGGCCGGTCCGCAGCTGAGGGGCTGCGGAGGTGGCCCGGCGCACACGGGAGCTGGGACCCCGGGCAGCGGTCCGCTTGCCGGCTCTGTCCGCCGCCTCGTAGTGCTGAACAGCCCTGGCAGAGCGGCCTGCGCTCGCGCCCGATAGGGGCGGGGCGGGGGCAGAAGAACTCGGGGCAGCAGCCCCGCGGAGCCGAGGCGCCGAAACGGAGCTGGCCAACAGCAGCCGACTGCTGGTCCAGCGTGGAGAGGAGCCACAGCAGCCGGCGGAGGCGCTGCTGATTCATCTCCTGGAGCACCTCGCAGGCCACGGCGAGGGCAGCCGGCCGCCTCTGGACTCTGGCCGCAGGCCGAAGGCGCTGGTGCAAGAGCCTCGTGGGCAGGAGGTGAGGACCCCGTCTCTTCCGTAGCCCCCAGGCGTCTTAGGGCGGTGGCCGCAGGACAGACAGAGGGGCGTGCCCCAGTTTGCAAAGGAGGCATACCCGTGTGATGCCCAGGCCTTCCATCTCGCCGGCGCTGACCACGCTCGTCCCCCTCCGCCCGTTTCCGAAGCTTCGGCCATTCCTCCCGCGCCGCGAGCAGCTCGGGCTGCTGGCACGGCGATGGAGGAGGAGCTGAAGTGCCCGGTGTGCGGTTCCCTGTTCCGCGAGCCCATCATCCTGCCCTGTTCCCATAATGTCTGCCTCCCGTGCGCTCGCACCATTGCTGTGCAGACCCCGGACGGCGAGCAGCACCTGTCCCCACCGCTCCTGCTTTCTCGGGGTGGCGCCGCCGCCGCGCCCCCTCCAGATCAAGAAACTGCAGCCGGCGCGGCCTGCGGCGGCGGCGCGAGCGCTAACGCTGCGGGCGGCCTGGGCGGCGGGGGGGCAGGTGGCGGAGACCACGCAGACAAGCTGAGCTTGTACAGCGAGACGGACAGCGGCTATGGCTCCTACACCCCGAGCCTCAAGTCCCCCAACGGGGTCCGCGTACTACCCATGGTGCCGGCGCCCCCCGGCTCCTCCGCCGCGGCTGCCCGAGGCGCCGCCTGCTCCTCGCTGTCATCCTCCTCCAGTTCCATCACGTGCCCGCAGTGCCACCGCAGCGCCTCCCTGGACCACCGCGGCCTGCGAGGCTTCCAGCGCAACCGACTGCTGGAAGCCATCGTGCAGCGGTACCAGCAGGGCCGCGGGGCCGCGCCGGGGACGTCTGCAGCCGCGGCGGTGGCCGTCTGCCAGCTGTGCGACCGCACCCCGCCGGAGCCGGCGGCCGCGCTCTGCGAACAGTGCGACGTGCTCTACTGCGCCGCCTGCCAGCTCAAGTGCCACCCGTCCCGCGGCCCCTTCGCCAAGCATCGCCTGGTGCAGCCGCCGCCGCCACCCGCGCCACCCGAGGCGGCTGCGACTCCGCCCAGCGCCGCCGCAACCCCCAGTGCGGGCAGCGGCTGCAAGAGCCCAGGGGGCGCTGGGGCCAGCGCGGCCCGGAAGTTCCCCACGTGCCCGGAGCATGAGATGGAGAACTACAGCATGTACTGCGTGAGCTGCCGGAGCCCCGTGTGCTACCTGTGTCTGGAGGAGGGCCGGCACGGCAAGCACGAGGTGAAGCCGCTGGGCGCCACGTGGAAGCAGCACAAGGTGAGCGCCCGCAGCGCGCCCAGGCTCAGCGCGGGAGGGTGCTTGGCTCCTTGTGGAAAGTTGGCAGAGGGCTGGCCATAGGGCTGAGCGGGAATCACTTCGTTCGTTCGTTCATTCATTCATTCATTCATTCATTCATTCATTCATTCCAGCAGTCAGTGATTGACCTGTGCTTATGAATCAGGTCCCCTGAGCTGGGTGTTGCAGTTGGAAAGATATGGGAAAATGGCTCACTAAGTCCCCCCCCCCCCAGGCTGTGATTGTCCACAGGTGCACCCAAAATGCAGAAGTAGGACTCTCTCTCCCAAAGCCTGATAAGTTACACTGGAGGCCCCTCCCAACAGGCAAACAGGATCTTCCCTCCAGGGAAAAATAAATATAATTTTAAAGTGTGCATTACCACCTGGCTGCAGAAATCTGTCTGGAGCCTTCCTGCTAAGAATCTGCTCTCGAGGTGGGAGTTGGCACCCCAGCCCTCCCCGAAGGGATTTCCTGTTCAGCAGGACACCCTGTCTTCCAGAGCAGGACATTTCCTACCCTCAGCTGTTCTCCAGCACATTCTGTCCTCGTTCTGCCTTTCGGCCTAGAGGGAAGACACCTCATGGGCCTTGTGGGAGCACGTGGGTGTGTGTCCTTTCAGGAAGGGAGCGTTTTCCCCAGAGCCTTCTCTAGCCGGGGACTGTACAGGGGCAGTGGGACAGTGGTGGAGTCACAGGCGATCTCTTATAAGAGGACAGGCACACCTGCCCACAGCCTCCTTCCCCTGGGACTCACCTGGCAGGAGGAAGCTGAGTGTCACTCCCAGAAACTTTTGGCTGACAATTCTTTTTTGTTTTGTTTTGGCACTGGGGATTGAACCCATTTCACCACTGAGCTACATCCCAACCCTTTTTAAAATTTTTATTTTGAGACAGGGTCTTGATAAGTTGCTTAGGGCCTTGCTAAGTTGCTGAGGCTGGCTTTGAACTTGCAGTCCTCCTGCCTCTGCCTCCCAAGTCTCTGGGATTACAGGCAAGCACTACTGTGCCTGGCTTGTCTCCTATCTTATCCTGGGGGAAAGAGAAGAAACTATCCGAATCTCCTTGGGTCTTTCATCAGGCCCCCAGGGCGAGGCTGGAGTCAGTTCTAATTCCTAATTTCCCATCCAAAGGCCCAAATGGGAAACTGGGCCCACTGCCTCCAGAGGTCCTACGCTGGGCCTGGCAGATTAGAGTCCCTTGTCCAAGGTTCTCCAGTGCCCCTGTGCTCCTGATACCTGCCATCCATGAGCTCTTTCCAGCAGACCGTCATTCCAGAGGAGGCAGGAGGTCTCCATACCACCCAACAGGAAATATGGTATGGATTTAGATTGGAAAAGAGGGCAATTTTCTAAGGCTACCTTGTCACCCGACTGTGAAGAGGCCGAAAGGGCAACACAGAAGAGAGGAAGAGACAACTGTTCCTGCACAGATTTGTTTTTATGTATATGAATTATACACAGTTACTATAGTTTCATCTACTACAATGAGCCTGTATTGTTATTGTCATTTAACATTTTAAAATTAAAAAATTAGAAAAAACAAATAGGGAATGCATGAGAGATCCCCTGGGGAGGAAGAGCATGACAGGTCTGGAGAAGGAATGGATCCTGTCCCTGGTCCTAGATCAGTGGTTCTCGGTGGCACCTCTGTGTAGCTACCCCACCCCGCCTGACCGTTTGTGGATATTCAACCTCGGGGGTTCCATTAGCAAGGAGTGAGCAGAGGCCAGGAGGCTGCTGATATCTACAGTGCGAAGTCCCCAGACAATTACACAGCCTCAAATGTCTATAGTGCTGCTGGCAAGAAACCCTGCTCTGAGGCTGCACAGCCCTGGATCCATCTAGAGACTGCGATTTACTAGCTGAGTGAGTTTAGGTGATTTTAATCTAAAACCTATTGAAAGTTATATCTAACTGGGATCCTTGTGGGGTGGATTAAGCAGAGTTCTCTGTGCTTAGCCTCTAGCATGCTACCCGACCCACTAAGTGTAATTATTTTTGTAGTCCTAACACTTACAATCAGCGGGCTTGCAGGAAGCTGCAGGGCAGCAGCCTGCGTGCTGTTTTGACCTCACTGACTTGGTTGCCTGGGGAAAACGTGAGCTGGAGAGTTTGGGGTGGCTTGTGGTGAGCCCAGGTAGCTGCGAGCTGAACGGGGACGCCTGCCTTGGTTCGTTTCTGTTCATGTGACCGTCTGCTTTGCAGGAAGGGAGACTGCCTGCCTTGTTTCGTCAACACCATGTCACAAATCAAGAAATCGTTGTGAGAGGCTGTGAGCCAGTGCCAAGGCAAGAAGCGTGGGCTCTGGATCTCACGTTCTGGTTTCACAAGCTGTCACGTTTTCACAGCCCAGCGAGCCAAGACCAGTTTGGGGTGTTGCCACCGAAGCGCTGAGAGTAGTAGTGAGGTGTGAGAATGAGGAAGGTGGATGTGAGATTTTGCAGTTGTGAGACTCGGCACCTGCACGCGGGAGTTGGATGATGAGCGGTGCTTCTAAGATCCAGAGCTGTGCAGGAAAGTCAGTGGTCACCCCCAGTTGGTATCAGTGTGTAACATGTCCCCCACCGACCTTGGGCCATGGGAGGAGCGGCGGTAGCACCAGGGTCAGCTCAGGAGGGGCCGGGTCACAGAGGGAATGCGACTGTGCAGGTTCCAGCATCTGAACTTCCTGTCTAGCGCAGCTGCTTCAGGGACCGCCAAGTCCTCCTGAACCCAGCGGGACGCTGAGGTAGTTCTGGGGAGCTCGTGTTCATGAATGAGCGCAGGGGGTGCTGTTCTCCCTAGAGAAAGGGAGGTTGGTGATTGCCTGCTGTGACACCCAGCAACTGGAGGTGCAGATGAACGGGGGGTGGGGGGGCTCTTGGGGAGCTTTGGGGTGGACCACCCCAACCGCGAGGGTGGCTACTGAGAGGTGTGCCCCAACTCTCCTCCTCAGACTCCCACGGGGCGGCCCCAGTTCTCCCGAGCCTTACCGCCTTTGGGTTCTCAGTGTTGTGGCCGAAACCCTGCTGCAGCATGGGCTCCTGGCCGCGGCACTTGCCCGGGCTCGGGAGCCTGGAGCAGCCTCCCCCACGGCCTTGCCCGACTTCCTCCCTGATGAGCAGTTCCTAAGTGAGGAGACACGGATGCGACACCCTACTCTGCTCTAAAGCGAGGTTGGTAATCGCCTTGTAAACAGCGTGGAGACCTTAGGTCATGGCTAGACACTTTCCTACGAGATTCTCCGGGAGGAGGGTCGACAGTTCCGGAGCTTCTGACCTGCTGAGAAGACGGCTGCTTCCCAGGCACTGTTGCCATTTTTGTCCACTGAAGGCAGAGTCCACTTTTCCTGAAGCCAGGGGCACGGTCACTGTGGCCTGGCATGTCACAGACCTCCATCATGTCTGAACGTCCCGCTTTGGGGGGACTCTGCTGGTGGGGTGGTTGACCCTGAGTTCAGGTAGGGACGCAGGCTGAGCCTCACCCCATGTTTCCTGGGAGCCCTGGGAACAGACGCCGTTGAAAGCCTCACAGGGGCCCCAGGAGTGGTGCACAGGAGTGAGGGGTAGCGCAGCCCGAAGACCTCGGGGGAGAGGGACTTCTCCCCTGCTGCAGGCCGTGCCCGGGGCGCGTGGTTTCCCGCCTCTGCCATCCTGTCCTGTAAAAGAAGTATGGCAGCTTGAAGCCTCCAGGAGAGACCTCCACATCAGAATGACCCCATGCCCACGGCAAGGCTGAGCCTAGTCCCAGCTGCACCAAGGTCGTGGGAAACTCCCTTTAATGTGCATAGCCCTGTGTTGCCCTGTAACGCTCTTTCCTAAAATCCACAATTACAGAGGGAGGAATGTGGATGTAACTGTCATCTGCAAATTCTAATTTCAGAGAGAACGCTTCTAATGTGGTAGATCTTTTTCCTTCTAGAATATGATGGTACATTGCTTTGACGCTGTCTTTTTCCTTCAAAACTGCAATATAAACATCTTTACCGTCAATACAAGTGCGTGGTTTGCATGGCTGTATGCCCTTCTGTTGAAGGATCTTTGTTAATCAATATCTTGGTGCTGTGCTGAGGTTTTCAGTCTTCAGCTGTGCTGGACGTTTCTCTGCTACCCTGTCTATGCCTTACATTCCTGTTTCCTGGGTTAGATTAGCAGGTGTGCAGATGCTATGTCAGAGGGCATCCATCTTTTTTTTTTTAATTTTTTTTAAATTTATTTTTATTGTAAACAAATGAGATACACGTTGTTTGTACATGGAGGAACAGCATACCATTTGCGTAGTCATACATTAGAGCAATGATGTTTGATTCATTCTGCTATTTTTTCCTCCCCTCCACCCCTCCCACCTCTCTTTTCCCTCTATACAGTCCCTCCTTCCTCCATTCTTGTCCCCCTCCCACCCCCCATTATGTGTCATCATCCGCTTATCAGTGAGATCATTAGCCTTTTGGACTTTTGAGATTGGCTTATCTCACTTAGCATGATATTCTCCAATTTCATCCATTTGCCTGCAAATGCCATAATTTTATTATTTGTTATAGCTGAGTAATATTCCATCGTATATATATATACCACAGTTTCTTTATCCATTCATCAACTGAAGGACATCTAGGTTGGTTCCACAATCTGGCTATTGTGAATTGAGCAGCTATGAACATTGATGTGGCTGTATCTCTGTAGTATGCTGATTTTAAGTCCTTTGGGTATAGGCCAAGGAGTGGGATAGCTGGGTCAAATGGTGGATCCATTCCAAGTTTTCTAAGGAATCTCCACATTGCTTTCCAGAGTGGCTACACTAATTTGCATCCCCACCAGCAATGTATGAGTGTACCTTTTTTCCCACATCCTCTCCAACACCTATTGTTGCTTGTATTCTTGATAATCGCCATTCTAATTGGGGTGAGATGGATTCTTAGGGTAGTTTTGATTTGCATTTCTCTTATTACTAAAGATGGTGAACATTTTTTCATATGTCTGTTGATTGCTTGTAGATCTTCTATGAAGCATCTGTTCATATCCTTAGCCCATTTGTTGATTGGGTTATTTGTATTCTTGGTGTAGAGTTTTTTGAGTTCTTTATATATTCTGGAAATTAGTGCTCAATCTGAAGTATGAGAGGCAAAGATTTTCTCCCACTCTGTAGGCTCTCTCTTCGCATTGATGATAGTTTCCTTTGCTGAGAGAAAGCTATTTAGTTTGAATCTATCCCAGTTGTTGATTCTTGCTTTTATTTCTTGTGCTATGGGAGTCCTGTTAAGGAAGTCTGATCCTAAGCCAACAAGGTGAAGATTTGGACCTACTTTTTCTTCTATAAGATGCAGGGTCTCTGGTCTGATTTCGAGGTCCTTGATCCATTGTGAGTTGATTTTTGTGCACGGTGAGAGATAGGGGTTTAGTTTCATTCTGTTGCATATGGATTTCCAGTTTTCCCAGCACCATTTGTTGAAGAGGCTATCTTTTCTCCATTGCATATTTTTGGCACCTTTGTCTAGTATGAGAAAATTGTATGTATTTGGGTTTGTGTCCGTGTCCTCTATTCTGTACCATTGATCTACCTGTCTATTTTGGAAGGGTACCCGTCTTTCAGGCATCTGAGTAATGTCTCCAGATTGCCTCCTGCCAAAGTTCTTTTGTTGGCTGGGGTTGTGGCTCAGTGGTAGGGCCCTGGCCTAGCACATGTGGGGCACTGGGTTCCATCCTCAGCACCACATAAAAATAAGTAAATTTTAAAAAACATAAAAATGCAGTTGGGCAGAATAAACTATTTTTTAAAAGTCTGAAACTTTTTTTTTAAAAAGTACTATTATTTCTCCCAACAGCAAGATTATATCAATTGTAAAATATTCACATGGACAGGGACAAATAGGGTAAAGCACTAACACAGGCGGTCTGATTTTTAATGATTCAGTGTTTGCAACTTTCATGACATTTTTGTTACAACTACTTTTGAGAAGGGATCAAAGTATCTAGACGTCTGTATTTCTAACCAGTTAGGGTCCTGCTTCCCCTCCAGACTGATCTAACACGCACAGCTCTGCTGCCCCATGTCTGCTCTTGGAGTCAGGCCTCCAGAGTCCACCTGTGGTCTTTGGGAGTGGGGTTGGGTGACCGAAAAAATTGAGTTAGAGGAGGAAAGAAGTTGGCCAGTAACTTCCAGGACCTCTGGGGCTCCAGCCTGTCACTGCCATGGCGGGCCTGGGGCCTGTGCACCCTGAGGCAGAGTCCAGGGTGGTGGGAAGCCAAGCCTTTCACTGACTTCTGGGAAGTCAGTTCTGGGAAAAGAAGGGCTGGGCTCCATGTACCTGACTGCCCAGCCCTGGAGATGTGCCCACGGTGGTCCTGGACACCCATGCTTAGACCCAGTCCCAAGGTCTGCACTGCAGGAACAACTACTGGGAAGAGCGTCTAAGTCTCACCCTTGGAGCCTCACACAGCTGGGAAACAGTGAGGAGAGGCCGGGACTCACGGCTCTCCTCTTGTCTTCAAAGACCTCTTGCAGAGGTGGAGAACTCGGAGCTGAATTTGGCCTCAAAGTTTGTGACAGGGCGTCTCTCTGGTCACCAGCTCTGAATATGTTAGCAGTGTAAACCTGACTCTGCACGTGGCTGGGGCTGTGTCACACCTTTAGCCTGCAGTGGATAGACTCCATGCATGTGGACATTCCTGATGAGGGCCTTGCCTGAGTGTCGACCATGGAGTCTTTGCGATGGGAGGGATCTCCCAGTCTCTGAGACAGTCTAAGGAAAACTCCAGCAAACCAGCCCACACCTGTGTTCACATAAAAGGTTTATTGGAACACAGCCATGCTTTCTATTGCCTACGACTACTTTTGGCCACAGTTGCTTCTGGAAGAGCTGAGTAGGTGCTTCAGAGGTGGCACCTCTGACCCTTCAGAGAAAAAATATTTACTCTCTGGCCCTTCAGAGAAAAACATTTGCGGACCCCCTGTGTTAGTCAGGTTTCAACGCTGTGATAAAGCAACTGAGAGAATCATCTTAAAGCAGGAAAGGGTATCTTCGTTTCATGGTGTTGGAGGTTTCAGGCCATGGTCACTTGGCCTCATTGCTTTGGGCCTTTGGCGAAGCAGCACGTCATGGCGGCACTGTGCTGCTCACCTTGTGGCAGACAGGAAACGAGGGAGAAAGGGGCTGGGGTCCCACATACCCTTTAGAGGCACCGTCTCCAGTGACCTGCTTCCTTTCCAACCAGGCCCACCTCCTAACGTCACACCACCTCCCACAGCACCACCAGCTGGGGACCAGGCCTTAACATAAACTACCCTTTGGGGACACTGCAGAGCCGGTGGTGGCACCTCCAGACCAGGACCCTGTTGCTGAGAGTGCCATTCTCAGCAGCAGACTTGACACAGGTTCTTTGCTGCTTTGCTGTTTGTGCTTGGGTTTCCAGTTAGTTTGTGCCTGTTGCTCTGGAATGCAGTAGGGGAGTGCTTTATCCACTTTTGAGAGGACTTCCAGGGTGATGGTGGAGGTTAGGAGGTCACCCAGACAGACTGGGAGAGGCTGTAGCAAATTCACATCCCTGGGGGAATTGTCTCCTGTGAAGCTCTCAGCGAGGGCCCTCCTGTTCTGTAGCGTCAGCTGTTTGCTGGCAAGGTTGTAATGGGCAGCCCAGTCGTTTCGCAGATGAGAAAACCTGAGGTGAAGGGCTCGCTGGACTTGCACAGTAGGCCGTGGAAAGATCTTGAAAGTCAGCCTTCCGCCATGCCTCAGGGTGCATTCTGAACAACTAAACGTGCAGCAGGATGCTATGTGTGTGTTTGAGCTAGAAAGCAGATCCATGTGGCACCCCTGAGGAATGGCCACCTACGGAAGAAACAAAGGTTAGCTAATGAGGGACAGGGTGTGTCCATTGTCTGTCCTCTCCAAAAGGTGGAGACAGGAATGGGCAGCAGGCAAGGACATTAGAAGAGGGTGGGGTGGGGGCAAAGCACCCTCTTAGAGCCAACAGGACCAGGGTCAGGACCGGAGGGGTGAAGAGATGAAATAGTGCCATCTTCTCATTTCCCATGCAGCGTGGAAGAGGGTCAGAGGACAGGAGCGCAGGGCGGGGCAGGGCCAGTGGGTCGGGGGCAGGAGCGCTGGAGGTCTGCCTGGCAGACCTGGCAGACTGCCAGTCACTGGCTGCAGGAACGGGTGGACCACGCCTGGAGAACCTGTGCAGACAGCAGGTGGCTCAAGAAGCCAGGTCCCGGCCAGGTCAGGAGCGCAGGCAGGCAAACCCCATGCTTGCCCAGTCTGCCAGACCCAGCTTATGGTTTGGTTTTAGGTGGTAGCTACGAAACCGGAAAGCAAGGAAACAGGAATAACGGGAAGAGCAGCCTCCTGAGATGAAGCCCCCAGGGCCACGGCTGCCCAGGCTGGCAGTCCCGTTGGGCTGCCAACAGCTAAGCTGTGCTTCTTTCCGACCAGGCGTGACCTCTGGCCCCTGCTGTGATGGTCCAAGTGGACAATGGCTCTTGCCATCATGTCCTTGTTCAGAGCAGTTGCTCTTTAATCCACCTAAGTACTTCCTGGTCCACAGAGAAGCCGGAGCACCTGTGTTTTCCAGGGACAGGCCTAAGTGCCTGGGCTGCAGAAGCAGTCGTCTGCTCACAGGAGAAAGAAACTAACAACCCCCGCGTGAGCAAACTGGGTGCCTTCTGTGGTGGCAGGTGCTGAGACCGAGGTAGAGACACAGATACCTCAGCAGTGGAGAAGGCGGGAATTCTTCTGGGCAGAGGTGGAATTCCAGGCCCTGAAGACAGAGGAGAAGTGACCCGTCCTGCTGGAAGGGGAAGCCGGAGCCCAGAACCAGAGGTGGGAAGAGGCCTGGCAGGCCTGAGGGCAGAAATGGGCCAGTGTGCGGATGGCTGGCAGGAGCAGAGCCAGGCAGGGCGGGGGACACGGGGCTGGCAGGCACAGGGCAGGGTGGACTCTGTGGCTCCTACAGGGATGCCAGGGGAGCCCCTGGGGGCTTTAGGCTGGGAGCCAGGTGTGATTCTTGCAAGGTCCCTCTGGCCGTTGTTCAGGAATGGAGGTGGGGGACAGGAAGATTCATCTGAGACTACTGCAGTAGACCAGGTATAAACAGGGGGCTCCAGTTAGGAGCGAGCCGCAGAGATGGACAGACACTCGTGCATTCATGTCCTGCTGGAGAGCCACCCACTTCTCAGACTTGTATTTTGGTGTCTTTTATTATTTTTGCAAACCCGTTGTCCACTCTCAGATCACGTCTCTTCAGATCACGATTCTGTCATTGCTCTCATCCTTTTGGGATTCCGATGACACCTATGTGCGCTGCTCAATACTGTCCATAGTTCTTGGACACCGTTCTTTTTTGTTTCTTTGTATTGCAGTCTGGGTAAATTCTGTTGACCTCTCTTCAAGTTCACGACTCTCTCCGGGGCGTGTCTTGCCTCCTGACCTCCCCACGCCCCTCTTCCCTCCCTCTCCCCACCTGGGTGCTTCTCTCAGGACACTCCCAGGAGTCTCCACTTCTCACCAGGGACAAAGGCTTCCTTCTTTCCCCCTGAACTCTGAGGGGGCTTTGCTCTGCTCCCAAGGGGAGGTGTTTCTCTTTCTTTTAATTTTTACTGTTTTAAATGTTCTAGAATCTTACAAGCTGCCTTAAACTCCTTTTGAAATAAATAGATGAATCAACAAGCCAAAGTCATCTGCTTGAGTGAAGCCAGCAGAACCCTCTGGAAAATGCATGGAGGGTTCCCTATTTCTGAGCAGTGCCCCCGTCACTGTCACAAGACCATGTGCTGCTGAACATGTCGTGGGGACACGCTGCTGCTCCCACTGCCCCCACAACAGAGACTCCAGTGAGCACAGGACGGCCACCTGCCTCACTGCCTGGGTCTCATGGATGACCCCACCTCCGGGCAGCCCAATTGGAAGGTGCAGCTCTTACCTCTCAAGTCGGTTCCCTCCACTGGAGCATCTGTAGTCACCAAAGATGAGGTTGGTCCTCGCAGAGAGGACTTCCACACCTGTAGCCTGCCACAGCTCATTGTCTGTCGTTTGAGGGCCAGGGGCTGACACCACAGAGACGGGACCTGAGGCTGCATCTACTACAAACGAGGGCGCTCGGACTACTGTCCTTTGAGCTCGCTGGAGGCCACAGGAGATGTGGATGGGACTCAGGGATCTGGAAGCCGAGAGGCAGGCCTCGCCTCTCTCTGAGGTCAGTGGAGCGTAGGAATCGTGAGGTGACCCTCCTTTTGGCGAGTCTTATAAATCTTCACCCCGGCCCAAGAACGCATTCTGCTCTGCGCAGTTAGGGGATGGGGAGGCGCGCAAAGTAAGTGAGGAACCTGGATAAGAAGAGAGCCTAGAGCCAGTGGCCGGGGCTCACAGAGTTGAGAATGGTGCTTCTGGGCTGGTCCTCAGCTCTGGCCGTTCAGGTGGGCGAGGGGCTCGCCTCTCTGCTGATGCGCAAGAATCCACACCCAGCACCAGAGCCCTGACAGAGGTGCCGGCACTGCCGGCCCGCCCTCAGCGCTGCTGGACCCCGAGGGCGTGCGGAGAGGGGACCCAAGTCAGGCCGCCAAGGTTTGGGTAGCTGAAGGAAGCAGGTATCCAAGAGACATATGCTTTTTTTTTTTTTTTAAGTTGGACCACAGAGAGAGACTCGAAGACAGATTCCCATCAGTCATGATTGCCTCATGAACAGCTCTAGCCCAGTGGGCACCACGCTGGTGCCGCCCGGCCCAGAGAAGAACAGTTTTGGTTGTGGGCTTTGCTCAGTGTGTGGCCTCTGTCCATCATCAAGGTCCCTATCCAGAGGAAACAAGGAAGGGTGGTGTGGCCCCTGATTTCCAGTTGTGCAAGGGCTTCGCTTCTCCAGGGTGATTTCCAGTCAGATCGTAGTAACATCTGATCTGTAAGAAAATGAACAAAATTTTATTTTATTTTTCTGATTGCAAAAGGTAATATTCGCTTTTTAAAGCAAAGACTGTACAGAACAGATACAAAGAAAAATGTGAGAAGCTACCTGACATCTCAGAAATGACGGTTATAATGGTGAACACACACACACACACACACACATACACACTCACACAAACCTGTGTGCACACACATATTCACGTATCTGTACTGTGCACCTGTTTTTAGGGTAAAGTTTTCAGTGGGGCCTCACACTTGCTTTTGGTAGGATGTTTTTGCACAGTACAGAGGTAGGCACTTGAACCCCAAAAGATTCTACAGGAGGGTCAGGACTTGCTGAGAGTCAGTCGAGCCAAAGGTGGCCTGGCTGCAGAGACCGCCGAGCTGGGCCCGACTGTTCGCGCTGAGTTCGCTGTGGGCTGTGGCACCACTCACCCATCCCTTGGACTTGCGTGGGCCGGGAACCCTGCAGGCCCGATGTGCTGTTCTGGGAGGAGCTTGGAGAGCCAGGGTTTGGAGGGAGCTCCTTTCCTTCTGCGGTCAGACCAGGATGTCCGGGGACTCAGGGGCACTGCTGATGACCTACAATGGGCATTTAGTGTAAGCCACAAGTCTGCTTGGTTTCTGGAAGCTTCTGTGTGTCGGGTGACTGCTCGGAGGTGGCCAGCCCAGGCCGGCCCGGCCCTGTCTTCCCAGCTCACTGGGGCCTCTGCCTCCTGAGCCTTGCCTGGGCAGCATCAGCACGTGTTTCCTCTGGCTGAGAAGAAGGAGGAAAGACTCGGGCGGTCCTGCAGTGCCCTCCCCCAGGCCAGTCTGTGGGTCTGTTTCAGACGGTCTCCTGGAAGCTTCTTCCTGAGCCCCTGAGCTGCGGAGGCAGAGGCTTTGTGGCGGTCTCACTCCTGCAGCAGTGGGCCGGGCAGAGGGAAGCCAAAGGTCCTGTCCACAGCCCGCGTCTCCTTGGAGCCTCTCTTCTGGCTTCTGGGCCTTTTCTAGGTCAATTTTGCTTAAAAGCCATTTCTTCTGCCATAATGCAAAATGGTGAGAGCGCAGACCCTGCACTTTTGAGCAAGCTGGAAAGTGGTGGCCTGAGGCCACCGTGCTGTGTCTGGCCTGCTGGGCTCCTGGGGCTTCAGAGACTGTGGCCAGCGAGGCCGTTCCCCCCCCCCGCCCCATCTCTCTCTCTCTCTCTCTCCTTTCTCTTTAGTTACAGGCAACACCAGGATATACCCTGACATTATCACAAAGGTGTGGAGCTCAACCGGCCCCACCCCCAGCCCACCCCGCTGCCCCCTTCTCTCCGCCCTCCCCTCTTCAATCCCTTTACAGTTTATTTTTTTAACTAGTGTCCTGTGGACACACCTGATGCTGGGACACTGCCACATCCAGGCTGCCCATGCGGAAGTTCTGTCAGATCCATCCCACTCTTCCACCCCTTCATCTTCCCGCTCAATCCCCTGTCTACTCTCGCGATCTTTGCTTTATTGTGATGAAATTCCCTCTCCCCTCCTGTTTTCCCTTCTCTCTCTCTTTTTGCTTTTTTTTTTTTTTTTAATTTAGCTCCCTCTTATTTTGGATTGGCTTCTGCATGTCAGAGAAGACATTCGACGTCTGACTTTCTGGGTCTGGCTAACTTCACTCAGCATGATGGTCTCAGGTCCGTTCCTTTACGGGGAAACGCCATGAGTCATTCTTCGTGATGGCTGATACCTGCACGCACACCTACCACATTTTCTTTGTCCCTTCATCTGTTGGCTGCGCCTAGGTTGTTTCCATAGTTGGCTATTATGGGTTGTGCTGCTACAAAGTGACGTGGCTGTACTCCTATGGCATGCAGATTTTGAGTCTTTTGGGTGGGACAGCTGGGTCACATGCTGTTCCATTCCTCGTCTTTCGAGGAATCCCCACACTGCTTTCCAGTGTGGTTGCACTAATCCGTGGTCCCACTGAGAACGTGTGATGTACCTTTCCCCACATCAAGTGAGGCCTTCTGCAGTGCTACCCTGGAGTGTCAGAGCCGTCGCACAATCGTCCTGATACACACTGCACACCAGGCACAAAGCTGAAGAGGATCCTGATCCTTGGTTCATTTCAGAAACTTCCCTGACATGTTGTCTCCCTCTCCAAGACCACACAGGGAGTGGGGGAATGGTCAGCACGGGAAGATGGCGGGTGCCGTAGGTGTGGGCCCCCAAGGGTCAGCTCTCACCTGGGCAAGACAGCGGGGGGAGGGGTGCTAGGTGGGGTCAGGATGCCCGCAAGCCCTGTAAGGCAAGAGGGGCACCTCTGGCAGGGGAGCAGCAGGCAGAGGCCCAGAGGGTGGCTGTGGGTACTTCCTGTGAACTTCTGCAGACCTAATGAGCCATATCCCAGGGAAGCGTGGATTTCCCAATTACTCTAGGTCTCCCTCTGCCAGGGGAGCTCTTGAGGGTCGTTGGGCACCAACTGACCCCATTGTCACAGTGAGAAGCCACCAGGTGCCCTGGGCCTCTGTGACCCATTAGAGGCCAGGTCCTGGTGGCGGCGTCCATCAGCCCTGCCTCTCCTGGTTTTTACAGTGCCTCAGGTCCTAGCTGAGGATGTCCTTCGGTGCTGATGTATCCACATTGCCCCCTTGCAGACCACTCCCGCTGCAGCTGGGGGATGCCTGAGCAGCAAGCATTCCGGGACTCAGAGTGCGAAGCTGAGAAGTGGGGTGGGCAGGGAGAGAAGGGCCCTCGCCATCCCTGCCCCCAGGCACCGCTGACTGGGCTCAGACACTCCATGCAGGAGAGCCACCAGAGGGTGGTTCATAACCCTGAGCCCAGGTTCTTCCTGAGTGAACAGAAACAGCCCGAGCACTTCAGAACGCGGAAAGCAAAGTCCCCGCCTCTGCCCTTCTTTCACTTGGCTGTTTCCCTTCCCTCCCGAGAGTAGTCTTTAGAAACTAGAATTTTCCTCCTTAAGGAAGGCCACAGAAATTCTGACCTCCCTGCCCCTCTGCCTTGGGCTGGCCACCGAGAAGCCTCTGACCCGCCTGCCCCAGAGTGGACCCATTTGGGAAGGGCCCTGCCCCACCCTGGCAGGGAGGAGAACCCCACTGTCTGCACACAGCCCTGCTGGGCTCCCCGCCCAGCCGGTCAGCCTCACAGCAGACGCTCTGCCCACTCACATGCTCCACGCCGTCCACAAACACCCAAGCACGCTGAACACGAGGAGGTCCTGGAGGGCGAGCCTGGGGAGGCCACGGAAGCCCCGCCTCCTCCCAGCCCTCCCTGGACACCCCTTCATCTGCGGCCTTTGGAGTGACCTTTGTACTAAACCGTGAACACAGAGTGGGTGTCTGCCTGAATCCGTGCGCCCTGGAGCAAATTCATCAAACCCAGGAGGGACCCCGATTTACAGGGGGCGGGTCAGAAGCTCGGGTAAAGCGACCTGGGGCTTGGGGTCGGCACCGAGGTGGGGGGTCCTTGGGAACGGAGCTCCCGACCTGCGAGTCTGACAGCGCCTCCAGGGGAGGGTCGGAACAGAGCAGCCAGGGTCCACCTGGCACTGACCGCCTGCTTGCTGGTGGGGAGAAACCTCCAACCTTTGGGGTCACAGAAGTGTGAGGTCTAGTGGGAGAACTGAGTCTGGGTTTTGCGAAGTGGCCTCCTGTTCAGGATTCAAACCTGGCTCTCGACGCGCATGGGTCTGATGCTTTAGGCGGAGAGCATCCTTCCTCTGGTGGACTCCCTGTGTCTAGGTAGGCAGGTGGGTTTCTCTCGCTTGCCCCGCTGTTCTCCGGCCCCGACGTTCCTTGACGGCAGCCCCTCAGACTCATTTCAGACTTCTGGCTCATTCATGTGGGGTCATGAATTGGTGTCACTTTAGGCCTCTTACTACAGCAGTGGCAGGATGCTCGAATGCCACGGGGACCCACCACGGAATGGCCCTGGCTGTTCCTGGCAGGGTGGATCTGCTCAGGGAATCTTCTCTGCCCAGCCTGGGTGGGGCAGTGGAGGCCAGAGGTGTCTTCACAGAGATGACCTTCTGCATTGCCAGCCGGGACAGAGCTGTCCCGTAGCCTGACCCAAACCCCTTACTGGCCCTGTGGCACACCCTCAGGGAGCCAGCACACAGGAGCTGATCTCCTGAGCCATTTTGGCTCAGGGACACCCGACTGTCCACCTGTCCTGCCAGAGACCCCTCTGATTCTGAGACCCAGCCTACCGTGCCAAGGCCTGCTGCCCAACATTGCTCCTGCAGGGCGACCGCTGAACTGATTTCCCCTGAGCAGCTTCTACACAGGGCCTAGCCCCGCTGTCCCTTAGCACCAGTCCTACTGCAGCCCAGGCTCCACGTCACACTTGGTGGGACTGGATGCTGGAGCTCCCGGGAGGGGCAGCCTGTGGGCTCGGGAACCGGGAGCTCCTGGGGAGGTCTGTTCCAAGGCCCCCTCAGGATCCCATTTGGCCCTATTCTTGCCTGCTCCCAAGGCCTCCGTGTGCCACCTGGTCCTCCAGTGATGCTGTGGCTTCCTGCTTCTTCCTCTTCAGGCCTGTTGCTTCGTCTGCTTCCCCTGGAAGGGCACCTGAGGCTCGAGGCCCTGAGTCTGAGCCTCGATTTAGGCTGCTCTGTTTATTTTGGTCATTGACTCTGAGCCTAGGGCCAGCAGTTCAGAGAAGACAAGAAAGCAGAGCTGCTCTCTCAGCGGGCAGGGGTCCGCTAGGCCTCTGCAGGGAGGGTGGAGGAGCTTCCAGTCTGCAGCCAGAGGCCGGGAGGGTCGTCGAAAGTGCCCTCCTGTGTGGCTGCACTTGGTCTGGTTCAGTGGCGGTGGTTAACCTAGAAGTAGAGGTGAAAAGCGGGTCAGTCTGCAGGTTGTGCAGGAGCTGCTGGTGCCTAAGGCCAGGTGGGGCTCTGCCTCGGAGCAGGGTGAGGACTGTCAACCTGCCACTGTGACTGTGCCCAGGGTGGGGAGGCTCAGACACAACTAGAGCACAACCAGCTCGGGCACGTGTGGGTGTAGTCCACGTGTGAGGCTCCACGTGGCACTGGAGATGCTCAGGACTGAGCTGTGGCGAGGAGCCGGCCACACCCGGGCTGCTGCAGGTGCAGCCTGAAGCCAGGCCTTTCTGGGCCTTCCAGTGGCACGCTCTCCTTGGGGAGGGGAGCCACGCCTGGGCCGCTCTTCCCAGGTGGGTGGGTGCTGGCAGCAGCTCTGGCAGGGCCGACTGGAGGTGCTGGAGGCAGTGCCCAGGCCAGCAGCAGGAAGGGCAGGGTGGTCTGGGGCTCCGTCTGAAGGAAGGGTGGTGTCCCCAAGGCAGCAACGCGGACAGCCTGGAATGCAGAGCTGAAGGCCTGGAGCCTCTGTAGGCCAGAGGTCGCTGTCATAAGAAGTGACATGAGCAGAGCCGCTTTTGGGGTGTGGGACTATGCCCTTGCCTGAGCTCTCGGCAGCAGTCCTTCCAGCAGCTGGGCACGTGGGGACTGGGCCCAGCCAGCCCTGCTCCAGGCTCAGGGTCTAGCAAGGGCTGTCGGTGCCAGGGGGAGGGCCTCCTGATGGACTGACACATGCTCCCCTGAACATTGGTGGGTGGTGTCGACGACAGTGCTGCCCTGGTCGGTGTCTGTGGGTCTTAGTCCCCGTGGCTTTCACGTCTCTGGGTGGTCGTCCTCACGTTTCTAGCCCTTTCACACGCATGTGAGAATGACCTTCACAGGTCACACATCTGTGATCCCAGAGACTCAGGAGGCTGAGTCTCTTGAACGATTGCAAGTTCAAGGCCAGCCTCAGCAACTTAGGGAGACCCTGTCTCAAAATGAAAACAATAAGGCTGGAGATGGAGCTCAGGGGTGGTGTTCCTAGGTTCAATCCCCAGAACCAAGAAAGAAAAAAAAAGACAGTTCATTAGCTATGTGACCTTGGACAAGTTCACAGCACCCTCTCGGTGGGAAGAAAGATGAACGGCTGCACACCTGTGTGCCCACGGCTCACAGGCAGGTCGCAGTAGGACATGGATGGCAACACTTAGTTGATACTTGTCACTAGATGCGCAGCTTCCTCTATGTGAGATGAAAAGTCCCCTACAGCATTTCTAAGGTCCTTGTGTCTACATCCTGTTCGTCCTTTGGTATCCTAAATCGTCAATCGGGGACTGAGTTTGAAAGCAAGTCTCCGCGCAGACTCTGGCAAGCACCTGAGGATCGTCTAGAGCTGCATGAACTGAAAAGAGGTGGTTCCCAGGGGGTGGTTTAGACAGCTCCAGAGATGACAGACGTGATCGGACAGTTCCGAAGGAACCAGGGAAGGCTTGACCATGAGGCTAAGTGTAATGGTGAGAGACTCTGGGGCCAGAGTCACGGTTACCTGTCCTGCCTTAGGAGGGCAGAATGGACATAAGCAGCGGCCCAGGCTCTGGAGCCAGGATTTGAAGCACACTGGCCCAGGCCTTGCCCCTAGCATAGCCTGGAAGGGATCCAGACTGCTGGGGTGGGGGTGCTGCTGGTGGAGATGCCCCGGGGGGCAGGCAGGTGTTGGCTGGACCATGAGGAAACTGTCCCTCCCCAGATTCCTGGGGATGCAGTTCTAACCTGGGAGGACCAAGAAACTCCAGACTACCCCGTGTTATTCAGGTTGACCCCTTCTACCAGGGAGCAGAGGGCACCTTCCGCCTGGGCCTTTCCCTTCTTTCCCAGAGTTAGTTCCGGTCTGCCCACTGGGGCAAGCCAAGTCCCCTCACTCTTTGGACTCAGGGTCCTCTTCCCAACCAGAGAGAAACAGCTTTCAGGTCCCCTGCCAACACTGACGTCCCTGTGGAAGAACGGAGCAGGTGCCTCAAAGGCTGAAATGGTGGAGCATGTGCAGGGCTCCTGTGCCCAAGGGAGGGGCCACCCAGGCCGCGTGTCCCTGGGGACCCGGCGTGACGGCCTCCACACTCTCCCAGGCCAGGAGAAGTGACCTGCCATTGTCTCACACATAAAGGACTGGGTGGAGAGAGGGACAGACCCGTTCCCGTGGGGATACCCCCGAGAGTCCCCAGCCCTCACACTGCCCACCTGGGCCCCCCCAAGGCCTGCAAACTGGGGCACAGGCCCTCACTGACTGAGCAGAGGCAGGCCCTGGGGGGCTTTGTGCTTGGGGGACTTCTCTGGTCATGTGGAGGCAGCAGAGGGGAAGCAGGTGTCGGGTCTGCCAGCCACTGAGCGACAAGATGGCTCTGTTTTCAGCCAGGCACTGGCCAAGGTCATGGTCTCCTTCAGACCTCTTGGTCCTGTCTCCTTGCCAGGTGGGAAGCAGGTCAGCAGGTGCTGGGAGGTGGGGCTGCGGGGAGGCGGGCTTGGCTGGGGCAGAGCCATGCTGGCACCCGCCTGGTGCCAGGCCACGGGAGTCTGACCTCGCTCCAGCCGGCGGTGGTGGTGGGTCTGCTGCACCTCCTGCTCAGCTCACGCCTCTAGTTAGCCATCATTCTGCTCTTCCTTCAACCAGGCTTTTCCCCCCAAACTCCCATTTGTGCAAAGACAAAAGACAGTTGCTCCACTGATCCTGTAGAGGTGAGGCAGAGGGGCCCGTGACGAGGCCATAAGGCCCGAGAGTGAGTGAGCCCGAGTCCGCCCGCCAAAGCCCTAATCCTTGATGTGGAGATGGTGGGACCTTGGGAGGCCATTGGTCTTGGATGAGGTTGGGAGAGTGGAGGCCCAGGGAGAGGAAGGGGCCAGGTGTCTGCATGCTGGCTAGGAGAAGGAGTGTGTGGACCCTCTCTAGGAGCCCAGCGTGCTGGCACCCTGATCTGGGACCTTGGCCTCCAGAACCATGAGGCACCGCGTCCTTGTTTACACTGCCCGGCAAGGCTCTGTGATGGCTGAGGACAGGGACGGCCCTGCCTGGTGGGCCCATGCCCTCGGCGGTGCCTTCCGGAGGCCCTTGCTCTTCCTCTCCGGATGCTGACAGCTGATCGCTTTGGAAGATGCCCGTGGGCCTGTGAGCCTCCCTCCAAGTTCAAGTTCCCGGGCCCTGGACCCTCCAAGGACAGGAGTCAAGACCTGTGCCCCTTAAACACTAAACTAAACAATCCATGAAACCCAGTTCCTTGGCCACATCAGCCACCCTTCAGCTGCTCAGGAGCCACATGTGGCCCGTGGCCGTCAGTGGGGAGTGGACATGGGGCACTCCTGCCATCGCCCACGTTCTACTGCTTTGCTGCCCGGAAGCTCACACAGCGGTGGTGCCCCAGGGTGAGCCACCAAGGGAGGAGCCTGAGAGGGCACAGGGGTACAGTGGTGGAGTAGGAGGAGCTTCTCCGAGGGGCTCCTGGCTCTCTGGAGCAGAATGCGGCAGTTACCTGACCTCACCTGGACCTCACCTGGACCAGGTGCTTCTGGAGCTGCAGAGCCTGCCTTGTCTTCCACGCACGGCCTTTGTGTCTGCTCCCAGCTCATCGTCAGAGATTTCTAGCTGAGGCTACGCTTGCCCAGGGCAGTGAGTCTCCAACTGCACCAGATGCCCTTGGAGCGCTGGTTCAACCCAGACTCTGGGGCTCCCCATGGTTTCTAATCAGCAGCTGGGGAGGAGCCAAAGTGGTACTTCTACTGAGGTCCCAGTGGTGCTGACACGTCCGGGGACTCCGCTCTGAGTACCATGGCTGCAGTCTAAAGAGTCCCATTCATGGACTCTGTTAATGCCACAGTTAGGGACATCGTGCTGCGTGGCCAGTGCTAGAATGTGGCTGGGACAACCGGGAAGTTCCTGTCTGGGTGGCTGGCATCCCAGGGAGAGACAGACAGAAGGCAGGCCTCCTAGGTGTGTGGCCATGAATGTCAAGAGGCAGACAGAGAGGGAGCAGGGCTGCTTACGGGATAGCCACAGGTGAGGGACACCTGAAGAACAGGTGTGGGCGGGGGACCCTGGCCTCTCCAGTCCTGTCCTGCTCCATTCTCAGTCTTTAAATTTGAGAAATGTGGCTCTGTTAAAAGCCAGGTCATCCACTGGTCCATAGCCAGGTTGAAGAGACAAACTGGACAGTGTGGCCACGTGTGGAGAGACAGTGTTAGCGTTGGCCGTGTCCCAGCGGGCTCACAGCTACGCCACGTGAGCAGTAGTGATTCACTGAAGCCTGTGGGCACAGGACAGCAGCCGGACCATCACAAGTCCTTTCCTTCCATCCCAACCTCGACTTCTAGTGTCTGTGACACTACCAAGACACACACCAGACTTATGTATAAGGAACAGAAAGACCGAGACAGGGTAAGGTGGCCACAGGGGTAGGCCACTGGGCCAGGAGCACAGGAGGAGGCAGATATGCACACAGAGCCAAAGAGTCCTTGTGGGTGGTCAGAGGCGGGTTTAACGAACCTTTCCCACAGAGTTGCCCAAGCAGAGATCCTGGTGGATGGCAGTTTCCGTTTCAGAGCATGAGTTTGAAGTATCAGATCGGGGTGTCAGCTTGGAGGGGGCCAGGAGAAAACCCTCTTGGCTGAAGCCCTGAAACATAAGGGTAGATCGGCGGCTGCGGTGATTTTCCTGGGCAGGCTGTGAGAAGTGACCAGGTGACAGGATCCAGGAGCCACCATGACCAGCATCAGGAGGCTTCTCCTTTTATGGGCCTTACATGAGCAGGCTTCTGTCTGGTGAGGTTGATAAGCTCCCATGGCTGGTGTTCCTGATAAGATTTGGAATGTCCATATGTCCAGGTGCTTCTGATTTAGTTTGCTAAGTTGGCACATGTAAATTACCTGTCAATGCGTGCCTTATGGTGGTGTCAGGCAGATGGTGTTTATTCAAAGAAAGTGTAGAGTCCTTCTATCTTGAAACCTGTGCTCAATATAGAGTGACTCAGAGCAAACTATGCTGTACAAATGGAGTCACCCAGGGCAGGCACAGCCTGAGAGCTGCTATTCTGCACACCATGGAGTCACCCAGGGCAGGCACAGCCTGAGAGCTGCTATTCTGCACACCATGGAGTCACCCAGGGCAGGCACAGCCTGAGAGCGGCTGTTCTGCACACCATGGAGTCACCCAGGGCAGGCACAGCCTGAGAGCTGCTGTTCTACACCATGGAGTCACTCAGGGCAGGCACAGCCTGAGAGCTGCTGTTCTGCACACCATGGAGTCACTAAGGCAGGGCACAGCCCACTTCCTGCATATCCTGTTTCACAGCAGCTGGTCCTGGGTTCAGAAGTCCCCTCTGGGGCTCTGCTGGTCACTTTCAAAAGGACAGACACTAGAAGCTTCTAGAGGATGACTTAGGACCAGCTTACCTCTAGACCCATGTGCTCTCTGCTTCTCCTCTGGGTGTGCCCCCAGGTTGAAAGGTGAACTGCAGGAATCGGGTGAGTGGGTTCAACATGGGATCCAGGATGTTCACAGCATCTACTGATGAGAGACGGACCTGCCACAGAGGAGCAGGCCTGGGCCAGGCCTCGGGCTCCCCTGTCCTCTTGCCCTGAGCTGCAGACACCAGGGGCCGGCCTGCTGGATTCCCAAGCTAGGGCAGCAGTCCTTGCCTCTTCCAGGCCAGGGTCAGAGGGCAAAGCCGTGTACTCTGGGGCCATGCCTCAGTCGTGGACCTCTCATAGATAGGATAGCCTGCCCAGGGGACTCTTGCACCCTGCACAAATGCGGGCTTCCATGCCGAGGTGCGGCTGTGTGCTCTTGACATCCCCTTTGACAATGTTGTGTCTTTTCCAGGCCCAGCTATCTCAGGCCTTAAATGGGGTTTCAGATAAGGCCAAAGAGGCGAAGGAGTTTCTGGTCCAGCTCAAGAACATCCTGCAGCAGATCCAGGTGAGCGTGGTCCGGGTGTACTTAGCAAGGACAGTGGTGCTTTGTGCCAGACAGGCCCATGTAATCCCTGCACCAAAACATAAATCCCCACATCCCAAGTGTTCACTGAGCACCTACGCTGTGCCCAACAAGCCTGACAAGCGTCCTAAGATCAGCCAGTATTGCTTCAGGGATCCCTCTGTGGAGGGAGAGAGTGCCCCACAGGTCTGTGCACACAGGGGAGGAACCTGTAAAGCATCCGCAGAGCTGACTGCAGAAGAGACTGAAGGTCCTTAGAGTCTTAGCCCATGAGAACTCTTAGTGAGTCTTCTGTTACCGTGACAAAATGCCTGAGACAGTTGGCATATGCAGAAGAGAGGTTTATTTAGGCTCCTGGTTTCAGCATTTTCTGTCCATGTTGCTCGACTCCATTGTCTCTGGACTTTGGTGGCACGGTACACCATGGTGGGAATGTGTGGCAGAGGAAGCTGCTTGCCAGGTGGCAGGTGGTGGCCAAGAAGCAGAAGAGGGGCTGCGGTCCCAACAGTTCCTTCAAGGGCACGTCCCTAGTAGCCTAACTTTCTCCCCCGTAGCTTAACCAGGCCTCCCCGCAAAGGTTTCACCTGCCACTACACCACAGGACTTTTGCAGGCTCTTAAGATCCAACTGCAGCAAAACCCATCCCTCATAAGCTGACCTCCCGCGACAGCCATGGGGCGCCTGAAGTCAGGAGTCCCCAGCATTTCACAGGTGTGATAGTTTTTCCAGACTCTTACCACAGAATACCAGAGACAGGGTGGCTTGCACAGGGGAAATTTACTCTCGGTCTGGAAGGCTGCAAGTGCCAGCCATGAACAGGCTGGTCCCTTCTGCGGCCTCTCCTTGGCTTGCAGATGCAGTCTGCTCCTGAGTCCCTGTGTCCTTTGTGCGTCTGTGTCCTAGTCTCCGTCTCTTATGAGGACCCCGTCAGATTGGATTGCGACCTGCCCTGACGGCCTCATTATATCTCAGCTGCTCCTCAGAGGCCCTGTCCCTACACAGTCACGTTCCAGGGTCCTGGGCTGAGGAACTCACCATGATTTGGGGGTACTGAAGCAGAGGTGTGAACCCACGCTGACCCTAGCGGTTCACAGGGTTCTTCCTTGGAGCTGAGAGACAGACCTGGAGCGAAAGCAGGATTTTTTTGGTTGCTTCACCTTTCTCTGGTTATAAAAAGCAAAAGTCTGTGGCATAGAAATTTTAGAAAGTAAGAAAAATCGAGCTAAGAGGAGTTCCCCAGTGCGCAGGCCGGTGGCCGCTGTGGCCCTTGGCAGGCTGCTCCGCCACCTGGGCCGGCACCCTCCAGCTGTGGCACTGTGCCAGGCGGAGCCCGCGCCCTGCCTCTGCCCTTCCCCAGAGTCTCCGGGGAGCACCTCCCAGGGAGCCAGAGACCTTTCGGGGCAGGTCTGCTGAGGGCTCCTGGCCCCGCCCTGGGTCGCCTGGGTGCTCTGGGTGCGGGGCTTCTCCCAGGTGCTTCTGAGCACGCTCCCCGTGTGCAGCCGCCCTCCCTCAAGCTCTCTGCTCCCCAGGAGAATGGGCTGGACTACGAGGCCTGCCTGGTGGCCCAGTGCGACGCCCTGGTGGAGGCGCTGACGCGGCAGAAGGCCAAGCTTCTCACCAAGGTGACAAAGGAGCGGGAGCACAAGTTGAAGGTAGGCAGCAGGGCAGGCCGGGCAGGCAGGGGGCCCTGGGCGGACCCTGGTCCAGTGGCCTGGGAAGGCAGGATGTGGCAGCCACGGGTGGGCGGCGCTCAGGGGACAGTCACTACCCGTGCTCCCTGCAGAACAGGGGCAGCCCGCTTGTCCAGCCGCCACCTCCCACCTACTGGGGCAACCTGCTGTCTCAGGGACTCCTCCCTCTTCTCAGAATGGGAGTGGCCCTCCTCAATGGCACGGCCCTGCTCCCCCTGTCCCTGGCCCCGTCCCCTTCTTCAGTTCCCTCTGATGTCTCACACACCGACAGTCAGCAGTGATGCATACGGCCTTCTCTGCCCGGGGATGGCCAGCACCCTGCCTCCACACTGCACCCCTGGTCGGGCTGGTGCCCAGGGCGCTCTGAACTAAGGAGGGGCTATCACCATCGGGCACTCCATGTGCGCCTTGGGGACGTTTCCTGACCAGAGCAGGAAGTGTCACTTTCAAGAAGAGGAGGAGGGAGTGTTGGAGGAAGCCAGGTGTCCAAGTGATGTAGCCATCCCTCGAACCACCCCTGCCTGCAGGTCAGTGGGAGCGTGGCCAGGGGTGGCCACCAGCAGCAGGCAGAACTCAGGCCTTACCCTTTCCCCGCATTGCTCCAGAGTTCCAAAGTCTGCTGAGGGAATAGGGTTCATCTATTCCCCTGTAGCTAGGAGCAGAGTGGAGGAGTGGGCAGGAGGCTGGCCAGGCCAGGCGGTCTTCCCCAGGCACCTGTGCTATCTGGCTGACACTTGGGGCCTGGCTGCTCTTCCTCTGGAAGACAGTTGCTTTGCTAAGAGGAGTCCCTGTTGCAGATGGTTTGGGACCAGATCAACCACTGCACGCTGAAGCTGCGCCAGTCCACGGGGCTGATGGAGTACTGCCTGGAGGTGACAAAGGAGAACGACCCCTCTGGGTTCCTACAGGTGAGCCTGCCGTGCCCGGACGGCCAGGGTGTCCTCCAGCTCACGAAGGCCAGCCCAGGCCAGCCCCAGTGTCTGGCACTGTCCTGCCACAGCTCGGCACTGTGCAGACTCTGACACTGCTTGGGAGTGCAGGGGTCCAGAACCCCCTCGGTGCAGCCCTTGGCCACTCCCACCCAGTTTTGCAGCACCCATAAAACAAGAGGTGGGCGAGCACCATCTCCAGGGCCAAGGCCGCACTTCAGCCTCTCCCCTACCCGCGGGAAAGGCGGTCTGCGGATGAACCGGACGGACTGCACAGGGAGGAGCCATGCAGCTTTCCCTCAGGCTGCTCCTGCAGGCCTGGCCAGTGACCGGCTGCCTGCCCTCAGTTCGGCCCTCTTGGATTGTGCATGTCCCCGAGAGACATGCACAATCCAAGAGGGCCGAACTGAGGGCAGGCAGCCGGTCTCTGTCTGGGGAAAATGGCGGAGCCTTTTGGTAACTCCCCAGGAGGTGTGCAGGAGCCTGGCTCTGCGGGAGGTGTGCAAGTGTCTGATGAGCAGAACTTCCCAGCCAGGGAAGAGCTGTAGGCACGATGCCGCTGGTTTGGTGCAAAAGCCTGGGAGCCACCAGAGGAGATGCACTGGGCAGTGGCTTCTGAGCACAGAGGACCTGGAGCACGCTCTCCCCAGGCCCTGGGACAGAGACTAGAGTTTCACTTGGCAACGCCTGAGAGCTGGCATGGCAGGTGTGATCAAGCATGGTTCTGCATATTTTTTACAAAAGTGTCTTTACTTCACGAAAGGGTTTGACCCAATTTCTCTGAATAGCTAGTGCTTCTGTGCGTTTGACATAATCATGCTGCTGAACCGCGATTCAGACATGACAGTGAGTCTACCCATGACTGCTGTGTGGCAGGGGTGGCTTCATCCGGCCCTGGCTTGAGGACATGTGCCCAGCACAGCCCTTCCATTCCCCGACCCAAACCCTCGGCCCCCTCCCTGTGCTCTCCCCTGCTAATGCTACCCTCATCCTGTGCTCCCTTTAGATCTCCGACGCCCTGATCAAGCGCGTCCAGGTGTCCCAGGAGCAGTGGGTCAAAGGTGCCCTGGAGCCGAAAGTGTCTGCAGAGTTTGACCTGACCTTGGACAGCGAGCCGCTGCTGCAGGCCATCCACCAGCTGGACTTCATTCAGATGAAATGTAGGGGTGAGCCACGGTTGGCCCTCGTTCAGCCTGTGCTTCTTCCAAAGAGGCACTGGTCCGAGGGGCAGCTGGGTGCTGGGAGTCCTGATGCACTCGGCCACACCAGGGTGGGAGGGCAGGGACCCGAGTGGCAGGCCTGACTGGAGCTGGGCGGGCAGTCCTCCGTCTGAGCCTGAGTGTCCCCTTTGTGTTCACTCACAATGACCCACGGAGTATCCACCCTGCGCCAGGCTGTGCCAGCAAAGTCCCTCCAAAGACGGAGCTTCTGTTCTAGAGAGGTTGGGGACAGGCATGGGCAGGAGAGGCACCATGCCTGATGCCTGGTGGTGGCAGCCAGTGCCAACAGGAGGCAGAGCAGGGGCAGCAGGGGGTGGGCTGCTTCTCCAGGGGAGGGGGCAGCCCAGGGGAGGAGCAGAGAGCAGGCACCGAGGCTGGGAGGCGGGAGTGAGTTTCCTGCCTCCAGAGGAGCAAGCGGAGCATGGCAGTAGCCCAGGGGGCATGTGGTCAGGGTCGTGTCCACACAACTTGGCCAGTTGAAAGGCAGCAAGGGACAGCCAGAACAGAGTCCTGCCCTACAGGTACTCAGGAGAGGACCTGAGGGTCCCGACCTTCAGAGTGTGGAAAAGCAGGGCTCTCGACACCCCGGCTCCCTCCTAGTTTGCACCCCCACGACACGACAGGAGGTTGGGAAAGCCACCTGCCTGGGCGTGAATGAGATGCAGTGCCAAGGAGCAGACGGCGGGGGAGGGACCCACATGTGGGCGCAGTGAGGAGGCTTGGTCGCTCCCCCAGTTGCTCCTGCAGCAGGGAGCCACAGTGTGCAGAGCCCGCGCCGGGGGGACAGGAGGGAACTCTTACAGCCCACCATGGGCGGGAGTCAGGCTGTGCAAGGCCACTGGAAGCACTCCTGTCATCAGCTGATTTCAACCAGCTGGACCTTCAGCCAACATCTGGAAAATGGTGACCCCATTCTTACAACTGAAACACCGATCTTGCCATTTTCCCTTTCTAAAAAGGCCAGAGGGGATTCTACCAATTTCTAAAATCTCTTGAGCCCAAAGAGAGCTAGAACACACGACAGTCCTCCCCCTCGTGGTTCAACAGAGCTGTGCACCCCTCCTTCCTTGGCGCGTCCCAACCCCCAGGGGGCTCCTCCCGCCCAGGCCCAGCTGTGCTGGTCAGCGCTCCAGGACCGTGTCAACGCCTGAGGCAATCCGCCTGGAGCCAAGGTCCCCTCGGCTCACAGCCTGGGAGGCTTTAGTCCCTAGTCGATGGACAGTGACATGTGGTGAGGCGTCAGATCACGGTGAAGCTGAGCAACACCTCTTGTCTCATGGCCAGGAAGTGAAGGAGAGGCAGAGGAAGGGGCTGGGTCCCCTCCGAGGGCATGGCCCCAGTGAAGGGGGCCCCGCCCACCTCCCAAGAGCTCCTGCCTCCCAGCAGCATAGCACCGGGGACCACTCCTTGAACACAGAGCCTCTGGGGACACTGAAGGCAAACCGTAGAGTCCCTCTTCCCAGCCCTGGCGTAAGGCTGACTCTTGCCTGGCGCTGAGCCCTGCCGGAGAGCTCGCCAGGCCTGTGCAAGGTGGACTCTGCTGTGCTACCTCTAGTGCTCCTCGAAGGCCTGAGCGTCACTGTCACGGTCCTCGGTGGGCGGGTGACAGACTTGAGGGTGGGCCACGACCCCAGCCCTGAGATCAGGACATGCTGTGGATTAGGAAGGACACAAGACCTGCACATCCCAGTCCCCCAGCCCCTCCTGGGCCCTGGGCATGGCCCAGGTGGCCAGGGAGGGAATTCGGCTAATTGTTCCCTGGGGTGGGCTGGGCCCGAGGGCAGGAGCACTGAGCTAACCCATGGTCCCTGTCACAGTGCCACCCGTCCCCCTGCTGCAACTGGAGACGTGCTGCACTCGGAACAACAGTGTCACCCTGGCTTGGAGGACACCGCCCTTCACCCACAGCCCCGTGGACGGCTACGTCCTGGAGCTGGACGACGGGGACGGGGGGCAGTTCCGGGTGAGGCCTGCTGCTGGGCGTGGGGGCTTCCTGACGTGCAGGCTGTGAGTGATAGCCGATGCCACCCTGAGGAAGAGGACAGGACGAGGAGCTGGCTGGCTGGCTCGCGGGAGGCTGGCGTCCCTGCTGCAGGCGGCAGTGTGTGTCGCAGGAGTACCGGGTGACTTCCCTGCAGGGCCTGACGCTGGGACGAGGCGGGCGCCACTCAGGCAGCTCTGCCCGCACACACCTCCTTGCCCACCCTCCCCGGCCCCGGGTGCGGGCCTCACCACCTCACGTGGCAACTCGGGCCTCTGAGGGGCAGGCTTTATCACGCCCGTCTGGTCCATCTGGCTGACATTCAGGGGACAGGCTGGCCTCAGGGTCACATTCTTCAGAGGAGGAGGCTCTTGCTGTGCCTCAAGTGCCTGGCAAGGAGCCGGGTATGTAGAGACACTTCAAAATGGCTGTTGGATTGGGGTGACATACTGCCCTCACGGCCCCTCTGGTGGACTGACGTGGGGACAGCGAGGGTTCTTAGTGAGTCTGAGTGTATCTCCTCCCCTGCACGCTGCCAACCTGGGTCAGACCCCTGCAGGACTGTCCCCCGAGCTCCACGTGGCCAGGCCCAGGGGCACGTGAGTGGGTACCGCCCTCACCTCTGCCTCTGCCTCCTTGTCAGCTGAGCCCACCAGTCGGCAAGCACCGGGTCTCCTGCGTTCCTCCCCAGGGAGCTACCCAGTGACCAGGCCTGCATTGAATTGTGGCCCCTCAGTGGACTAGCCACAATCCTGGGCCTTCCCCTGACCTCCCCAGGTCTCCTTGTGTGTACAATAAAGAACAAAATAACGAAGTCTCCAAGTTGTGTGAAACTTAGGAGCCCTTCACAACTGGCACAGAGGTCACTGTCAAGAATTTGGAATAGCAAATGAATAGGGGGAGCCCCCAGAAAGGAAGGCAGGGAAGGAGCCATGGACACACCAAGCAGCACACAGTGACAGGAGACCCAGAAGGCCGTGTGGCCGGCGGGTCAATAGGACCATTGTAACTCGGAAGTGAATGGGGAAGAAAGGAAGCCCTAGAGAAAGACATTTGGGTTTGACTCAGAAGTGTCTCATTCTCTGGGAAGACCTGGGGCAGGAGGGGATGTGGGAGCCAGTTTCCCTCAGGGCTCCAGAATCTTCTGACAGGGTCACTGCAGCAGAGGCAGGCATCCTTGGGCAGTGTCCTAGCTGGCTGCAGACCTGCAGACCTGCTTCCCCAGAACCCCTACATGCCTGGCAGCCTGCAGGCACAGGGGCCAGGCGGCCAAGAGGAGGAAGACGTTCTGGGACCGGGCTACAAGTGGTTATAATATCCCTTATTTAAGAACTTCTGTTGGGTCTGTGCAGGATAGCCACACCTGTCATCCCAGCAACTCAGGAGGCTGGGACAGGAGGACCACAAGTTTAAGGCCAACCTGGGCAACTTAAGACCCTATTTCAAAATAAAAAAATAAAAAAGGCCGGGTGCAGCTCAGTGGTAGAGCATCGTGGGTTCAATCCCTAGTGCTGCCCAAATAAGCAAAATGAGTAACTTTTGTTGGGGCAAAAGCCACGTGTGCCCAGGCACTGTCTGTGAGGGCTTTTCTAAACGCCAGAGGGTGAAGAGTGCTTTTCCTCTCCCAGGAAGTGTACGTGGGCAAGGAGACCCTGTGCACCATCGACGGGCTGCACTTCAACAGCACCTACAATGCCAGAGTGAAGGCGTTCAGCGCTGCTGGCGTCGGGCCCTACAGTAAGACCGTGGTCCTGCAGACATCGGACGGTAAGCACTGGAGCTGGGGTGGTCTTCGCATCCTGCTGGTGGGCCACAACTCATGACCAGGGGTTTGGTGAGCAGGAGGGTGCCATGGATGGGCTGCAAAGCAGGACAGAGCTTTGTGGCCTGGGCCTGTTGCTTTGCCTCTCTGGGTCTTGACGCCTCCCCCGTGAGCTGTGTCTGCTGGCCTCCTCCTTCACTCCTAACAGCATCTGAGTGTTGGGAAGGGTGCTGGAAACTAGGACTCCCGGAAGAGCCCTTGGTTGGGACTAGAAGGCCTGGCTGTCTGTTTTTGGCAAGGCTGAAGGACGGACTTGGAGAGCTCAGAGCAGGGAGTGTGTGAGTGTGCATGCTTCCCACGCAGAGACCACTGGATGTGGCCACGGATCGGTGCGTCTGTCTCTAAGCACAGTAGAGCCTGCCAGGGCATTCCAAGGCCTGACCCTGCTTCTCCTGCCTCCTTCCTTTCCAGTGGCTTGGTTCACATTTGACCCCAACTCTGGGCACCGGGACATCATTTTATCCAATGACAACCAGACGGCCACCTGCAGTAGCTATGATGACCGGGTGGTTCTGGGCACGGCTGCGTTCTCCAAGGGCGTGCACTACTGGGAGCTGCACGTGGACCGCTATGACAACCACCCAGACCCCGCTTTTGGGGTCGCCAGGGCCACCGTGGCCAAGGACATGATGCTGGGCAAGGATGACAGGGCCTGGGCCATGTACGTGGACAACCACCGCAGCTGGTTCATGCACTGCAACTCCCACACCAACAGGTGCGAGGCCCGGCTGCCCCGGCACGCAGGTTGGGGATGGGGTCCTGTACCAGGGCTCCTGCTGCCCAGCAGGCAGCCATGCCATGGGTACCTAGCTGTGGCTTTCTCTCTGGTTCTGCCCCACTTTATGACCATCCAGTCAAGCTTGCGTTCCTGTGGGGCATTGCAGAGGGAGCATGTCATTGCCATTGCTGGCCTGCTGCCGCCAGTGACCCTGTTACTGCCCGACCTGTGAGGAGCCTCAGACTCCCTGGGCCCCAGCTCCCACTGTGCTCTGGGCCCACCAGCACCTGCTAACAGCTCCCAGGCACCTTCTCCGCAGTAGGAAGCCAGGCCTGGTCTGTCCCAGAATGGACCCAAGGCCGCTCAGGACGCCTGCCCACTGCCTCTCACTGGTAGTGCCCTTGGCCTCAAACTCTGGGAGCTCTGTCCCTCTGTGTGTGCCCCACCCTCTGCCCCTGGCCCACACTGGGGCCGGATCCAAACTCACCAGCCCATTGGTGCTTGCTTAAGCCAAACTGGCACCAGGATGCTATTGGGAGTGACGACCTCCTTCAGCCCTACGAGGTAGCTTCCATGGCCATTTCACAGACTGAGATGGCTCAGGAAGGTCAGACGCTGGCCCAGCCACCAGGCCCACACCGAGGAGCCCAGCTCCTGCTCAGGGTGGCTCAGGCACACCCTGCCCAGTGGGCCTTTCACTACCCTTGGCAGCCCCTGGTGCCTCCGTAGTGGGGCTAGAGGAGAGCATGGGGGAATCACCCACGGCCTTGGGCGTGGAGCAGGGGAGGAGAGCACCGTCCCAGAGGAAGCCTGCTGCCACCCTCAGAATCCCTGGGAATCCCTGCCACTGTCACCCTGTCGCCACTGCCACTGGGGGTCAGCGTGCGAACAGCACCAACAGCCCAGTTGTGATGCCCACCTCCTGGCTAGGGCCACAGCCCCAAGCCCAGCCCTCCAGGAAACCCGGCTCTGGAGGAACTCCGGGAGACGTCCTGTCTGGAACCCTTCTCACTGCTCAGGTCCCTGTCCAGGCTGCCTGTAGCTGACAGGGGGCACAGCTCAGCCCATGGGGACAAGGCGAGGTCAGCCAGGGCCTAGGAGCATTCCTCTTTTAAAATCCCTCCCCACCCAGGGGCTGCTCGCTGCTTCTCTCTAGCCCAGAGTGCAGCCCATGGACACCATGAGGCACAGGGCTGCTGACATTGTCCCTGGCTGTCACTGCCACCGCAGTATGGGGACCAAAGGGCTTGACTCCCTATTCGTTGCCTGCCCCTGCCACATGCTGCTCCTCAAGGGTCCCCAGGGTAGTTCTGGGGAGGACAGCTGAAGGGTGGTCTTTCTGCAGGCTGGGTGTCTGCATGTCCATCAGGCCTAGGAGCCTCACTAGGCTAGACCAAGTGAGTTCTTTTCCTTGGCAGGTGCAGGTGACTTCTTTACCCACCCACCTCCAATTTCAGATGGAACCCATTCCCTGGGATGCAGGTGTCAGACACTGTTGGAAAGAAGGGTTGAGCAGATGGTGCCCCAGGGTAGTCTGTCGTGTGGCTGGTCTTTGGGCGTGAGCACTGCAAGAGAAGGCCCACACGCCAGCAGAATGCACCCCGCCCCGGGCGAGTTCGGGGTCGGGCTGTTCCCAGCCTGCTTTCAGTACTTCTCCTAGTTGCCATCCACACCCTGGGCTGGCGAGGTGATGGGTCTTCCTGGGACTTCTCTTCTCAGGACAGAAGGTGGCGTGTGCAAGGGGGCCACGGTGGGTGTGCTGCTGGACCTGAATAAGCACACCCTGACCTTCTTCATCAATGGGCAGCAGCAGGGGCCCACGGCCTTCAGCCACATGGAGGGAGTCTTCATGCCGGCCCTCAGCCTCAACCGCAATGTGCAGGTACCTCACGCCCCTCCTGGCCATAGCTGGCTGGACCACTCCCTGTGCCCGCCCACCGCCACTGCCACACACGAGCCAAGTGGACTGTGGTGCCTGGCCAGACGGCCTGCCTGGAGGTGGTCCTCATGCAGGATCCACGGCAAGGTGTTCACTTGGGAAGAGCAGGGACTCTGGTGGTGGCAGTCTGCGGAGGAGCGGAGCTCAGGGGCTGAGCAGGTGCTGTGGTGGGGAGGCCTGGAATAGAGGCGCCACCAGCAGCAGGGGAAGGGCGGGGAGAGAACCGAGTGCAAGGCTGTGGTGCGCCATCCTTAGCCTCCAGCAGAGTCCTCTGGCTGGGCGCGGGGTGGGTCTGCCTGTGCCTGTAGCGGGGTCCATGGCAGTTTAAGAAGGGACTTGAGGTGAGCTGAAGGTGGGCTCTTAGTCTACAGGAGGGGGGGGAGACAGCACAGTCACAGGAGTCAGGGACGGAGGGCAGGCAATGGGAAGGCAGTGGGCACGAGTGCACAGCCCTGAGAGTTGGACACCTGTCAGCAGGCGTCACCACGGCTGATAACACGGGAGCTTGGTCCGCCAGCACATGGCTCCTACTGAGGAAAGAGGCCAAGCCAAGTGGAGCCTCACCCAGCAAAGTTGAGTAGCCAACACACAACAAAGTCCACCAGGCAGAGCCACCAGCCGTTGCTCATGCCATCTTCTAGCAACAGAGGGCAGCCTGCAGCCCTGGGCTGGGGGAGCACTTGGCATCTGTGACAGCCGCTCAGCTATCTCTTCCTTTCCAGGTCACCTTGCACACGGGACTGGAAGTGCCAACCAACCTGGGGCGGCCAAAGCTGTCAGGCAACTAGCCTGGCAGCTCCCATCCAGCAACTGTGCTGAGACATCTGCAGACCAAGTGCCACACCATCCCCACCAAGCTAACACAGCCTGGCGGGCACAACGAGCAAGCCCTGGGTGCAGCCAGCAGCCAGGACGTCTGGAGACGGCTTCTTCAGGGGATGGGATTGGTCTGCGGGCCACACTGTGGCCACCGTCAGTGGTAGACAGGCTGTGCTTCCCCTTCATCCGCTCAGCTGGATTCTCCGCCCAGAACTTCCCCGAGGAGGGAGGCCTTCAGGGTCCATGTGTACGTTTCCTGCCATCTGCTTGCAGCACTGGCCTGGTTCTGAAGGGAAGGAGGAAGGCTGAGAGGAGCCAGGGAGCCACCATGTCACCCTGGGCCTCAGTGCTGCCTCTGCTCCTGCCCGAGTCCAGCTCTGGCAGGTGCTCACCTCTTGGGAGCAGTTTAGCATTTGGTTCTAGAGTTTTACAGACCTGATTCGGGACTGACCAACAGGGACACCGATCCTTAACGCTTGATTTCTGCCCGTCTCACTGAACTGCTGAGGACTTTGGAAAAGGTTTCCCTGGCCTCTACTGAGCGACTGGCTGTGGGCTCTCTTTCTCACACCCACACCGACCACACACCTGGCACACACACAGACGTGAGCAACAGTCTGCTGGATTTCATTCACTCAGTTCTTGGTTCTAGAATTTTAATGACTGACCTGTCTTCACCTTGTGGTGGCTCTTTTTTGGAACTGGCTTCTCAAGAAGTAACTAGAAATGTGTCCAAACTGCTCTTCTGAGCTGGTCACTCAGACTGGTAAGCACAGAAACTGGAGGCCTGGTAAGGCCTCCTGGTCATCTACCCTTTGCTTCGAGATCCAACCCACCGCCACCACTGAAGAGTCACCGAGACAGGAAGGGGCCCGATGGCAGGCAGGGGTGGCTCTGCTGTGCAGCGGCCTCCAAGAAGCCCGGGACAGGGGGCTAAGCTTGCACCTTGCTCCTCCCACAGGAGCCATGAGCCAGGGCATGCTCCAGGGTCCTGTACCCACAGAATCTGTACCCCTTCTTTCCTCTCTCCTGCCGTCTCCAGCGCCAGCTGGTGGTCACCTTGCTCTCTCCTTTTTAAAGAATCTATTTTGTCAAGCATTTTGTTTTGACATTGAGGAGTGACCTATCCACTTGCTGGGTTGGATTTTCATGACACTCGTCCACACACCGGCACCAACTGTGCTTTCCTATCTTGCCTTTGTGTGCAGACCCTGCGCCTGCTTCCTGAGCACCCACTGCCGGGCTGTGCGGATCCGACAGTCCTACCTCAAAGCTCTTGCTCATGGGCCTCTGTGATGTGGCTGGTGAGGCCCTGTGCATGGCGCCCTCAGGAGCTGCTTGGTGCTGTTTCAGCCTCCACATGGCCTGCAGCCCTCCTTTGTGGAGGCTCGGCCGCCTCACTCCCTTTTCCTGGAGTGCTTCCTGGCTCTGCTTCTCCCGTCCCAGAGCCCCGTCCAGAGCCCTCGAGCAATGCAACAAGACCCGGGCTCCAGGTCCGTGGCTGCTCAGCTGCCTCATCAGCCTCCACTTTCCTCCAGCTCTGGCTGTAGCCGTAGACAACGCTGGTGGCCCCGGCACTGAACTTGGGGCAGATGCCTAGAGACTGAAGAATGCAGAGAAGCGCAGCCTTCCTGGGCCTAACACCTCAGGGGAGCCTGCAGCCAGGTCAGGGGAGATGTGGGAATGCAGAATAGCATGTCCACACCTGCAGGTGGCCTGCCCCTCTCCTGCGCGGGATCAAACCCGGGGCCTGGAGCGTGCTAGTCAAAAGCGCTGATACTGAGCTATACCCCAGGACTCCAGGTGGCCTCTTTAAAAAGAAATGTCCTGAAATCACAGAAGCAGCCAGGACCTCTGTCCCCAGTGATGTGAGGGGCTGGGGAGCCTCCCTTTTACTTGCCCGGGAGCCCAGAAGCAATACAGCTGGTGCCAGGCAGCCCTTGCAGCCAACTCTCCTGTCTACAGCACAAAGCACCTTTCAGGGACTAGAATGGACCCAGAAGAGAAGGGAAGCTGCCCACACTTTTTTTTGAGGGATCAGAGAAGTGAAGAAGGAACTTATCGACTCATCAAGATGGGAAGGCCTGGCATTCAGGGGAAAAGGACGGGTGGTAGGATTCTCATCCTCCATTGAATTCTCTACCATTTTGCAATGTGATGACATTCCTATATGTGAATGACATCAAGACGAGGCTTGGCTGGCAGGCTAACCTGTCAAGCAGAGTAAGACGTGGAAGAAGGCAGTCCAGTCCATAGGCCTTTCCTCCCAGAGGCTCCTGCTTCGAGGCAGGGGAAGACCGTATCCACCACCCCACCTTTCTCCCCCGGCCTTCCTTCCTGCCCTAAGCACTGTATAACTGTATGTTCAGACTGCATCTCCAGCCCTGCGTGGACTTTGTAGTTGCAATAATACCCTTAGGTGCCCTATGGCCCCCCAAAGTTGGGGAGGGTCATGCTTTCCAGAATAAGCCTCGGAAACACCATGGGGCTCCCCTAGAGGCGGGGCAGGCCATCCCCCCGCTCTCACTGTGGTCCCCCGTCCCATCAGGCCCTCAGGCCCTGTTGTGCTTCCTACAGGGATATGTGCATTTAAGCCTTAATTCTGATTGCAAGTCAAGGCTTGCACCTCCTGCACAGGAGGCCTCGGTGAAGGTGGTGAGGGCTCGCACGCAGGGCTGACTCCATGGCCACCAGCAGCCAGAGGTCAGGAGGGTGATGAAAGCCTCTAGGGTCTCAACACAGGGCTGCTGAACACCATCACCATCACCGAACTGTGGGGCGATGCCAGGGCGTCTCACTCTGGACCTTTGGGGGCAGAGCTTCCTGCTGAGCAGCATCCCTGGGGTCTCCCACTAGATGCCAGCAGCAACCTCCAGGTAGCTGACAACCTCGACTCCCTAGAGATGCTGCCAAGTGTCCCCTGGGGACTGTCCCCAGCTGAGGACGACTAGGCTATGCTACGTCACAGAATGCCTACATCTCAAACCTGCTGACTGGGAATCACCATTGGTCTTCCGTGGGGCTGGTGGGGAGTGGAGAGCCACAGACAGCAGCCAACCTAGCTGGTCTCAGTTTTGCTCACTCTAGATGCTCGCCAGCCCCACCTTCAAGTCTAGAAGGAAAAGCTCTTCCTTTTTCCTTGGTCACATGTTCCTGTAAGCAACAGGGACTTCTTAATGGGTCTGTGGCTTTAAAAAAAATCTAATAGATATTCGAGTCTGTGCGGATCCTGGGAAATCTGGGGCCTTTTCTTTCGCAGCTGGGCCTGCAACTGCTGTTACCGATGGTCTTCCTCAGCAGGTCCTCCTGGCAGCTTAGGTCAGTGGGCTGCAGAGAGATGGGCTCCAGGCAGGATTCATGGGTCAGACACAAACTGCAGACCTCAGATGCTCATCTCTCTTGGCCCGACTTTGATATTAGTTTGTGGCATGGGTGGGGAAAATCTCTTTTGTGCCTCGGTATCCCCGCCTGAAAAATGGGACTGGTCAGCTGACCCACCTCCCCTGCCGTGTTGAGGATAATGGAAGAGCACTTTTTAAGGAACGTGCACTCCCATTTCTGCCACCTCGGCTAAAGGCTCACATGCGACTGACCCAACAAATCTGGGTGGAGATTTTCCGGCATTCTCCGGCTACAGTGTCTTGCAGCTAGGCCTCCTGGAGACGGGTTAAGTATTGGTCATGCAGCCACCTGACCTGGAGAGGGTAAGAGGCTTGTGGGACAGGTTTCCCGTGACCAGATCAGTTAGTGGTTCTCTGCTCACAGTGGTGAGCAGGGTCCCTGGCAGCAGTCTCTGGGTAGTGCTGCAGGGGAGGCACATGGAAGGGACACGGCACATGGGCAGGAAGGCAGCAGCCTGGCCTCCTGCCTCCTTGGTGCCTCCAGGTCTTGTTTGAAGGGGCCCCAGCCACGTCTCCTGTCCCCAGCACTCTGCAGAGTGGGTCTGGAATCACAGTGGGGATGGATGATGCAACCGAACCAGGACCTGGAAGGCTGTTGGGTTAAGAGGTGAAGGGCTGACTGGCCACAGCAGTGTTCAGACCCCCGCAGGCGGCTATGACTGCACTGGCTCAAGCTGTATTATTAAGTGGGGGACAGGGAGATGGCCAACTTTTCAATGAATGCTGTTGACTCCAGGTAAGTCTCATCTGAACGTGATGCTCTGCCGTCAAGGGGCGCAGCTCATGGAGGGCATGCCTGCCAACCTAGTGCTGGGGAAGGCCCAGGAACTGTGGCAGCAAGGGGGCACTGGGTGCTAGGCCAGGCCCTGAGGAGAGGCCAGAAGCAAACTTCAGGGTGGAAAGGGGGCCGCCGGCGGCTGTGGAAGGGGCCGCGTGAGGCCAGCGCAGGCCTGCCTTTCCAGCACCCTACCCATGCCTGGACTCTGAGCCCCGCTTGCTCAGCACTGAGGAGGGAGCCGGCGAAGCAGAACCATATGCATGATGTAGAATCGCTGCCGTCACACTGTCTGTTGCGCATGAGAGGTGTTTGTTTAACTTTGGGAAAGGAATTTAACAAGAAGCAAAAAGCTGTATGTCTTGTTTTGGCTGTCGACAGAACTTCCATTTTCCCACCTGTCTTTTACCCCCTCCTTGCTCCTCCACTTCACATCACTTTGTCCCCAGTGGTTGGTGTTTGGTGGCAGCTCTTGGTCCTGTGGCTGTTCACATTCCTGAAAACACGGAGGGGTGGGCATTGGCAGGAAAAGTACTTTTTTCTAGTTTTTGTATTGGTATCCACAAGCGTTTGTATTTTTTGAATTGCAAACACTGTGTTTTCTGGTCTTTGGGGGTTGGTTGAACTTTCTGTATTACCTTTTGGAAAACTTGAGTTTTACCACAGTCTTAAGCAGATTTGAAATAAATTCTTTTGACACTGCCAACGAGAAGACAGATGTGGTCTACAGCCAGAGGCAGCTTCTGCCCTCCCACAGGACAGACCAGGCCAGGGGATTCTGCTTTGTGGGCCCAGGCATTCTTGTCACCTGTGACTTCCGTCACAGGTCATGGTATTCATCTTTGCCAGAGGTAACAAGGCTGGAGCTATGAGCAGTCCAGGGGAGAAGGCAGGCTCAGACCGAGGGAGGCAGCCAGACCACCAGGGTCTTGGCTGGCTCTGCTCCGGAGTTCTAGGCTGCAGTGAAGCCTGCGCTTTGCACCAGCCACCATAGTCCACTGACCGTGGTCACCCTGGGAAGGGGGCAATCCTTGTAGGGGCCAACTGCTCTCAGCTCCTGGCAGTCAAGGGACAAGTCCTCTCCCCTGGACACACGCTGCTCCCGGCTGTTCTTCCCCATGCACCCAGGGCCGTGCATCCTCCCAGGTCCGTTACCCCCTGGTCCTGCTCATTGCCTGTACGGCTCCTAGCACAGGTGGGAGCCCTTCACCCAGGGGGCTCCCCCACAGGAGGCCTGTTCAGACCTCAGCTGGGCTCGATCTCATCCAGGGCTGCTTGTGCCCCCCTGCATATGTCTGTGTCACCACATGCTGGCCATGCACCCTGGAGGGCGGAGAAGCTGTTTATCACTCCTGGCATGACCTCCGACTTGCAACTGGTGGTCAGAAAGGTCATGGTGGAGGCAGACACTTTTAGGGGCCAGCACACTTGCTCGAGGGCAGCGAGTGCGGGCCACCAGAGTGTCGGAGAAGTCAGCTGGTCAAGGAGTCCCCCAGGTACGGGATGAGGGTGTGCGTGCAGGTCTCCAGCTTGGGTGCAGAGGGGTGGGGGCAGTGCTGAGCACCAAGATACGGTGTAGCAAGGGTGAGGTGTCTGCATCTTTCCTCTCAGGCTGGTTCCATGATAACCACCAAATGCCTTCTCGCACCTTGTGAGGTACAAATGGTCAGGCATTTCCACAGCTCTGGAGGTGTGGTTCTGCTTCCCAGCCACTTCTGTGGGTGGGGAGCTGGGTTCTGCAGCCTGTTCCTGGCAGGCTCGGCTTACCCTGAGACCACCTGTCCAGGCCCTCCACCTCCCTTGAGCCAGCCACCCGCCACACAAGGATCCTGCACAGCTGGCACACTGAACGTGCAGCACCAGGAAGTCCTCGCCAGGGAGGTGGCGGCTCGTGGACGCAAGGGCACGCTTGCTCTGGGCACCAAGTCGGCCACAGAGACCTCAATCATGACCTCCATGGTCACTTCTCTCTGCTGCTGACCTTGAAGGTGCCTTGTCAACAGGCAATAAAGAGCACCGGCCTAAGTCTGGTCCCAGGTTGCTTTGTGCGTGTTTATCATTTCTACACCTCAAAGGCTTCCAGAATGCCCACTGGCCCCAAAACTGCTCTTCAAATACCTATGCAGTGAATTAAAATGTGGAAACCAAAGGGGGTATGGTAATTTATACTTGGAATTCGCATGCTTTTCCGAATGGACTAGATGGGGATTCTAGTCCAGCTTGATTGCTGCCATGGCTCACGGGAGGTGGACCCCCCTTTCCCGGGGCTCTCTGCTGGAAAGACAGTGCCCCATTTCTAATCTGTAATCTTCACCATCTTCTGCACCTCTGCAGGCTCCGCTCTGTCTGAGTTCCCCCATGGCAATGCCCTCAGAGCCACTGAAAGCCACGGGAGTCAGCCACTGACATTCCCAGGGTTTTTTTTAATTTTTAGTTGTAGACAGACACAACACCTTCTTATGTATGTATGTATTTATTTATTTATATGTGGTGCTGAGGATTGAAACCAGTGCCTCACATGTGCTAGGCAAACGCTCTACCACTGAGCCACAACCCTGGCCCCTACCCCTAGGGTTTTTGATCAAAACTTTATTACTTGCTAGGCTGGGATCTGAAATTTTTTGGCAATTAAAAAGTCATGATTGTTACCAGCATCTTCTTTAATGTGCCACAAGCTTTGAGAAGCTGTTGACACCCTCAGTAAGGGTGACATTATTAAAATGTGTGTGGCATATAAGTTCTAGTTTCTGCAAAACAATATCCACTGGTGTGTGAGCACTAAGATATGTTAAAACCATCTTTTGTTCTTTAGCAGTCAATACAAACTACAACTATTTTATTATATAACTTCTTGCGAAGTAGAATTTACATACAAAGTAGGCTGAAAAACTAAAACTTTCCACAAAACTGACAAGGCATCACATTCTGAGTTCTTTCTTAGGTAAAGTCATTAAAAATGTTAAAAGGCAATTTATTGTTAATTACTAGGTTTCAGAGGAAAGAGTGATTATGAAAAATCGTGTCGCAAGCAAGCACACCAAGCACGTGGCAGGAAGTGGAGGGGCGCTGCGGCACCCACCGCTCGGCCAGCATCAGCCAGTGCTGGCAGGGCCTGGCCAGCAGGGCGCTTGTTCCCACTCCTCTTGTGAGCTGACGAAGTTCTTCATTTAGCCACTCTGGAAGAGTTTATTCTCTTGATATCAACTGGGCTCAGAATCAATGTCCCATTTCTGAATTTTCCAACCTGTCCAATTCGTCCACTTGACAAAAGAGTGGGAGCTGACTTCTTTTTGGATTTTCTACATTCAAGGTGAGAAAAGGCACCAATGCAGTCAGGTGCAGGAAGCACTGCTGGCTAGTCTCCCTGCAGACCCCACCCGCTGCAGCCCCTCCTCAGGGCCTTTGAGTGGACTGGCCTTTCTAGGCTGACACTCCCTTTGCTCAGTTCTGCACATGGATGCCGCTAACTCTCCAGTGACTTCCCAGCTTCTGAGTTTCTCTTGCCCTGCTGCTGCTGCAGCCCCTCATAGGACTGGCCAGCACGTGATGGCACCTTGCCTAACAGCATGTGTGTCTGGGGGCTTCCCCCCCTAGAGCGCAAGTCCTGGGGGACAGGGACCCCTTCAGTGTGGTCATGCCTGGGGACCAACACCTGTGCCTGACCCCGTGTCCTGGTGCACAGTAGGCACGCAATGGACAGCTGTGGCAGAACAAAAGACCATTTTACGGCATGTTCCAGCACACTAGGTGTCCAGGGAAAGGTTGAGACATAAAGTCCACTGGGAAACGACCTGGGAGAGTGAAAGAAGTACGCAGGGGCGGTCAGAGCCCCCACGTGGGCTCCCATGCAGGCTGTGGCCCAGACCTGGGCACGTGGACTGCTGTGCTGCTCCCCGCAGCTCAGCTGCCTCGCTGGTCCCAGAAGTGTCTGGTCTGAAACGTGGAGGCTGCAAAGGGCTCCAGGTTCAGTCCCAAAGCAGCGCCTTGGTTTCAGAAAACTCACTGAAACCCTCCTTTCCCTTCCGGACAGCGCCAGAGAAGCAACCTGAAGGCTGGGACGGCGCCCGCCGCAGGCGCTGCTGTCACTGACCAAAGCTCACCGCGCCGCAGGCTCTGGCCCCACTGACACACTCACCTATCTTCCTGCACCTTCCTCTTCTTTTTCTTGAAAATATCTGCATCCTGTGCCTGATTTCAGAATTTAAGATAAGATGTGGATCAGTAATGGAGAATGGAGATTCAAAATGGGCAAGAGGTTTGTGACCCAAAGCCACCAAGATACCAATTATTTTTAGTTAATTTTTTCAAGTGGGCGTATTAACCACGACTGTTTCAAAGTCTCAGTCTGAAGCCCTTGGGAAGACCTGAGCATCCACCTTCTCTTAAGGCTCTGCAAAGGGCCTCACATGCTTCACGACATATAACCCACCAGATGATCAAGGGCAGCCAGGAGACGGGAGGAGCCAGCATCACCTGGGCAGGAGCCTGCGGTCTAAGGCTGCCCTTGCAGGTGAGCAGCCAGTCCCTTGGCTGGCATCATGAAATGCAGCTGGCAGAGTGGAGGGAACCACGCTCATCTGTGGTGTCTGACTGCTTCCGGCCGGCTGCAGCCCCCTCCTTTCTGTTGTTTTGCAGCACTAAGGCAGACCACATCACACCTACCGCTCTCTTCTCTTCTTCCTTCGCTGCCTTCTTTTCTTTGATTTGTTCCTGTAAAACCTTGTAATTCACGTAACTATTTTTGGGAGGCTGAAATCAAAGAACAAGGACATGTGTCATCAGCTTTTATTTTGCAAAATGTCCTAGTGTCCCCTGCACTCCTAGGGACATTATTTCTGTACCCTGCTGCCAATGGAAGATGGCCCCTCACCTCAGCACCCAGCATGATGGCACGCTCCTGTTCCAGAACTCTTTCCTTTCCCTTCCCATAGCCCATGATCCCGAACCGGTGCACTTCCAAACGAGCCTGCGAAGGAAACAGAATCCAACCAGTGCATGCGTGGAGCTCCCAGGAGAAACATCCCACTACTTCCTGCAGCTCCGGCAGCAGAGGTACAGCACTGCGGTCCTGCCGGTGTGGCAAAGGGGCTCCAGGAGGCTCTCCCTGTGGTCATTTGACCACTGAAGAGAGGTATCTCCACACACAAGTGAGAGCCAGGACGGAGGCGGAGCCCTGCGATACTTCAGGCTGCTCGCAGATGAGCTGAGACACAGGGCCACCAACTACAGCAGCTGCCACACATGGCTTCTTCCCTCCTTTCCTCAGGCATTTAAAAAAATCTGTTCAGATCCCAACAAGCACATGTCCCTGGTTTTCAGCTTCCCGCGGTCACGGTCCCTGTCCTAAGACTATCCGATGTTTTGCAAGGGCATGGCATGCAATCGAGTGGACTAGGGGGATCTGGGGGACCACTTCCCTGACCATCAGACATGCAAAATACTCATTCTGGGCCACCATAAGTAAAAGTGTTGATTTATTACCAATTTCAAATGTATGATGAATTTACATAAGTATAATGAACTTAAAATAAGCAAGATCAATTACTAATAACCAAACAAACCAAACAACTTTAAAGTACATACCTTTTCCAAGTTAAATTCTTGAACATCCACATTTTTTTCAAGGACACTAGTTTTACTCTGCAAAGAAAAATATTCTTACTAAAATCATCTGTTACTGCATAAGTACTGTATCACGACAGTATGGATCACCAACAGTTTTCAAAGCCTTGACCAGGCTACCTGCCTCACACCCATCAGATTGGCTACCATCGTGAAAAAAGAAAGTAACAAATGTGGCAGGAACATGGGGGAATCTGAACCCTGTGTTCCACTGGCAGGAAAGTAAAATGGTATGGCCGCTGTGGAGAACTGCGGCAGTTCCTCCGACCCTGAAACAGAAAGACCAACAACGGGCCGCTTCACATCCTACCAGAGGCAAGGTTCTGCCAGGATCTGCACACCTATGTTCACAGCAGCTAAAATGGGAAGGCAATTCAAAAGGCCATCGACAGATGAATGGCTAAAAAATGTGGTATATCCATTCAGTGGACTATTACTCAGCCTTTAACGAAGGAAATTCTGGGCTAGGGAAAATAGCTCAGTGATAGCTCAAGGGCAGAGCACTTGCCCAGCATGCACGAGTCCCTAGCTCAAATCCCCAGAACCAAAAAAATAAATAAGTAAAAATAATAAAAATTTAAAAGGAGGAAAAAAAGAAGCCTCGAAACTGGCTAGGATGTCTAAATATCAAACAATGATATAAGCATGTCACTCCAAATCCCAATTAACGCTAACAGATGGAACAGGAATGAAATATTTTTTAAGATCTTCAAGGCTTAAGAAAGGAATGAGAAAACTAAGGAAAACAGCAAAGCTGTTGAGAGAGACCAACACATGTATCTCTTGGACCAGATAGAAAGTTCTGCTGGGTCAGGGGTTCAGAAATGGACCACATCAGAGTCGAGCTTAGAAGGTGCCAAATGCCACCTTTAATTAATCCTTTCTCTCTTTTCTTCCCTTGGAGCCACTGACATGATGTCCAACAAAACTTGCTTGGTTTGAACATTTCTTTCAGAAATACCAGATTTCTAGTCAAGGTGGTGGTTTGTTTTTTTAAGTCTTAATGGGAGGTAGTGATACTGCACATGCCTTCGAAATGCATGACTTCTCACCCCTATATATGCCTGATCATGGTCACACTAGGTAAGAGCTCTCCCAGAACAGAGCGACCTGATGCACCAGCAGCCATGTCTGCGCATGCGCTCCCACAACAAAGCGAAGGCAACGGCGCACATGTGCAACTCTGTCGGAACCATGCCGCAACTCTCTTGTAATTCCACACAGGACACCTAATCAAAATGTCGGTTCCCATAAAGGGAAGACAAAGGAGCTAACGTAAGCTCCGCTGTGCTCAGGCTCAGCCTTTGGACAGGAATCCGCTGGGGCAGTGACAGCTCTAATAAACACCACTTCCTGCAGGATGTCCTCAAAAGCACCGCTCCCTGCAGGATGTCCTCAAAAGCACTGCTTTCTGCAGGATGCCCTCATAAACACCGCTTCCTGCAGGATATCCTCATAAACACCGCTTCCTGCAGGATGCCCCTAATAAACACTGCTTCCTGCAGGATGCCCCTCATAAACACTGCTTCCTGCAGGATGCCCCTCATAAACACTGCTTCCTGCAGGATGTCCTCATAAACACCGCTTCCTGCAGGATGCCCTCATAAACACCACTTCCTGCAGGATGTCCTCATAAACACCGCTTCCTGCAGGATGCCCCTAATAAACACCGCTTCCTGCAGGATGTCCTAATAAACACCGCTTCCTGCAGGATGCCCCTCATAAACACGGCTTCCTGCAGGATGCCCCTAATAAACACTGCTTCCTGCAGGATGTCCTCATAAACACTGCTTCCTGCAGGATGCCCCTAATAAACACTGCTTCCTGCAGTATGCCCCTAATAAACACTGCTTCCTGCAGTATGCCCCTAATAAACACTGCTTCCTGCAGGATGCCCTAATAAACACCGCTTCCTGCAGGATGTCCTCATAAACACTGCTTCCTGCAGGATGCCCCTAATAAACACTGCTTCCTGCAGGATGCCCCTAATGAACACTGCTTCCTGCAGGATGTCCTCATAAACACTGCTTCCTGCAAGATGCCCTAATAAACACTGCTTCTCGCTGGATGCCCCTAATAAACACTGCTTCCTGCAGGATGCCCCTAATAAACACCGCTTCCTGCAGGATGTCCTCATAAACACTGCTTCCTCCAGGATGCCCTAATAAACACCGCTTCCTGCAGGATGCCCCAATAAACACTGCTTCTCGCTGGATGCCCTAATAAACTGCTTCCTTCTGGGTGCCTCAGTGTCCTGTCTCTCCACACTGAAATCCCGCCACACACTATGAAACTCACCCTGACATATCCTCGGCCCTGGTCACATGCCAGAGTCCACCCCAACATTGGTATACACCACAGAATCCAGACACATCCCTGGCCACGGTCACATGCCATGGAACTGACCAAAGCTTGAGTTTTTAAGGAACCTACTGTCAAAGGCATCCTCATGTGCCAACAGCAGCAGCCCCCACTTGATCCCAGTCCCAAAGTTTGTCCAACAGAAAGTGGGCTGTAGAAGTTTGGAGGCTGTGCAGTCTCCAAAAAAGGCATGTCTCTTTTGAGGACAGTGGTGGAGGAGTTGGTCAGCCTGGAGGCCAGGGGCTTCTTGCCTGGGGGTGTCCTGTTCGGGTTCTGCAGAATGTGGTCCATGCTCTGACCCTACACTGCCAGGAGGTGCCACAGCAACAGCAGACCTATGCATCCTACTTCAGCTTGTGCCACCAGCCCTCTGAATCTCACTGCGTGGGCCTGTCAATGAGTGCTGGGGATGACGGCCTCCACCTGCTATGCTCAACTGCTGAGATGACCATGACCCTGCATTTACCTTGAGGTCACAGGAAGGCGCAGGTGTCATGGTGAAACAGGAAAGTGGGATAAACGTGAGGCCCAGCATCCAGGGACAGGGTGACTCAGCTGATGCTCTTGTCAGCAACACACCTGCTGACGACAATCAGCAACATCCAGGTGACTCTGGATGGACCCAGTACCAACAGCCCAGTGGAGATGACTGTCCAGGTCCAGGCAAGTGGCCTTGCTCTGTGCTACCAACAGCTTCCAGACCACTCTATCCTCCAGCCACCTACTTTCTCTTGGATAAGGGCATCAGATGTCTTTTTCCAGGCCCTTGGCAGAGCAGGGAGGAGTGTGGGTACTTCCATTTTATCTACCCAGAAAGTCTTACTGCCTATTCTGTGACTGAAAAACAAAAACAAAAATCCACACCTCTACCTGAGTTGGTGTGTCTTTTGCCATCAACCTGCATATCTCATCTATTTAGGATGATAAACAGTTACACACTCCTGAGAGAAAAAAAGAGGTCATATCTCACTGGTTTTGGGTCCATATCCAAACCCTCAAACACAAATTTAACATACAAAAAACAAACCAAAACAAAGTCTTACATACTGACTAACCAGCTACATTGGAGCCACGTTCCTTCATGCATGCTGCATCTCTGGCAATGCTTTATGTCACCGACATTCTTGGCTGATCTGTTACCATGAGCATGGAACAGAATGAAGCAATTTAGAAAGAACGTCGCCACCAAAATAAAATTCTCAGGCGCCTGTGCAGTAGCTACTGTGAGGTTGAAATTCCTGTGTCCTGGGAGACAGTGGCATGAGGGGAAAGGGCAGTGCCAGCCTCTGACAGTCCCTGCTACCCAGCACAGTCCCAAGGCACCCTGGTCCCTGCTCCTCAGGTCAGTCAACCTGGCTGTGGACAAACCAGCGCTGAGAGGCCCTCAAGGGCAGGGTGAGGCTGTGAACAGATCTGGCCCGGACATAGATGCCTTGTATCTCCATTCCACCAGAAAGTTCTGCAGCTGGCAACATATTTCTGAGAAAGGGTCTGAGGTCCAGATCCTAGTACATAACAAATGCAAACATTTTCCTGGGAAAAAAATGTCTTGGCTACTTACTTCACTATGCTGTGCCCATCAGCAGGGCCCTATTCCTGTCTTTTATTTTCTTACCACTTTAGAATCACCTCAGTACTCTGCCCTTGATGTCCCCTGACTCAAGAAGTACTGTCCTCAGGGCAGGAGGCACCATTGCCTAAGGCGGTACCAGGCCCTGCTCTATCTCCAGACACTCAGGTCACATGCCAGAGTCCACCCCAACATTGGTATACACATTTCGCTGCCTACTTGACAGGCAGCCCACATGGCTTTCTCTGACCAAAGAAATGTGAGCAGAGGGTCCTATGCTTCTTCCCCATGGACACTCAAGAGCCATGCATCATTTAGTGGGGGAAAAAAAGAAGTCCACTGGTTAACCATGTTCAACCTGTCTCTAATCAGAAAGTGGCTAGGTAAATAAACATCCTCAAAACAGGCAATTCTGGGAATAAGTATGCGCTGCTTCAACTAGATCACTTTCTTCCCAACTCCTACCTGCTGTTGGATGCACCTGAGAACAGGAAGTGAGGGAGGTGCTGGGCGCCATGCAGAGCCAGATTCTGTAGAGAAGCAGGAGGGCAGTAAGCACAAGGCATGGCTCTGCTGTCTGACCATGATGCGGGGTCGGGTCCTCATGTCTGCTGAGTGTTCTGACTCCACGCACTTGAGTTACTTAAGAGATAAAGCCCTGATCCCACCCATACGCCATCTTCCACGCAGCACTAAGTAGCGACCTTGAAAACAGAAAGCCTGCAGTTGGAACACGCCTGTGACACTCAACCCCAGATTCACAGTCCTTTCTCTGGAACGTCCAGGGTCAGGTTCCAGCTGTGAAATTCAGACACCTTTACGTACTGGAAAGACTGTACGTAAATATAATGAAAATAACGTACCATTTCCGGTACAGAAATATTTTCAGTACCATAAATATTTCTGTAGCAATATTTATGAATAGTCACACCAAATGGGATAAACAAAAGTGATTTTTAAAATGCCTCTTCAGGTTTTTCTGCTAAAAAAATTGCATAAGAAACAAAACAAAACATTTGGATATGTTCCCAAAACCAGTGAGATGTGACCTCTTTTTTCTGTCAGGAGTGTGTAACTGTTCATCGTCCTAAATAGATGAGATATGCAGGCTGAGGCCAAAACCACCCAGCTGTGGTGTGCAGAGCTCTGGGTGTTTTCAGTGCAGACCGTGCTGCAGGGCAGTTCTTAACTGCAGGCAAGTAACCTCCCTGTGAGACGAAGGCAGGCCCAGGTGCCATGAGCAGTGTCGATGAGCAAGCAATGGACATGAACAACCACTCCCAGCACACAGTGGGCAGCAGCAGTGTACACTGGTCTGGGTCCCAGGAGGCAGGAGCCCCTGTGATCCCACTTCCTCTAGGCAATGCAGGTGCCCAGGGTTCCTAAAGCAGGGCAGGGCAGGGCAGGACCGGGCTCGCTGGGATGGAGCAACGCTGAAAGCAGAGACGTGGCACCGACGTGGCACCGACACACAGCCCCAGGCAAGGCAGAGCCCACCGGCTCCCAGCTACCCCGACTCACTGCTCACCCTGAAGAGTTCCGATCCTCTCAGGATCCTCCGCACCTGTTGAGCAGTGGGTTCCCTCACACACCCCACAAGTCCCTAGTGCAGGCCATCCTGCTTCAAGCTGGGTCGGCCGCAGCACACCCTCACTCAGCACCGTGGGCTACACTGCTGCTGCTTGCCGACAACTCAGTTCTTAAAAGATACACCAGACCACCTCCTGCCCTCCCTTAAAATTCTTCAGTGGCTTCCCACGGACTTTGGAGTTAGAGGCCCACCACTGCCTTCGGGACCTGGTGCTGGCCATCCAGCTCTGTGACCTATCAGGACCTTCTGCACCATGGGGTGAGGGCGAGGCTGCTCCCTCCCTGGCAGCCCCAACGCCCCTCCTCAGTTTTCTCTGATCGCTCTACCTAGGAGGTTCCAGCTGTTGCGCTCGGGACCCTATTTGCAGTTCTTTAGAGGTATGTTAATTTATCTGAGGTTCTGCTTGCCTCCCCTGTAGACAGCACATTCCATTCCATGAGGACAGAGAACTACACCTGTTCACTGCTACCCAGGGGCTGGCAAATACCAGGCAATCAATTTGTGGAATAAATGAACGAATGGGTCAGTGATCTTTCCTGTTTGTTAGAAATAGCACAGGACCAGGATGTTCACCTGCAGGTATCTGGGACAACAGGTAAAATGCAACACAACAGTGCCCAGCTTCCCAGACAAGCTGAGGACAGCTGGTTACAAGGTAATATGCGGCTCAGGCCTCAGGCCTGGGTTCAGACAGGCCAACCAGCTGGAGCGCTGTGCAGCACCCAACCATTCCCCTTCCTCAAGTTCTTGCTGAAGATGAACGTCTGATACCGTGGCTGTTCTCTAGAGGATTTCTGCCAACCTCATGCCTGTCTGGACTTGTGCTCCAATGGTGTACGTGCTTTCAGAGAACAAGGGCAGTGGTGTACGAGATCACTTATTCGTTCATTCATTCCCCACCGGAGCTGCCATTTACCCGTCCCTAGGGCAACCACACTTTCCCCTACCTCACAGGCTCCCAGCACAGCTTCTGCACCTCACGAGCCCCAACCCAAGACACGCCACAGCAACCAAGTCACATTCATGCTGCAATGACAAGATTCTAAAATCTTTTCATGGGTGTATATGTTCTCACTGTGTGTCCACATTCAGTTTCCTTAACCAGACACAACTCATATTTTCAAAAGATGCAAATTTTTTGAAAAGAAGAAAGGGGAGAACATCAAGGACAAATGGAAAATTTCATTAGACTCAGTAAATTCAAACTGAACAGAGTCAAGGTTCCCTGAAAATTCAACCACAACGAAAAGGGCTCACTCAGAACAGGAAGAAAGGACCATGTGAGAGACCGCCAGACAGTCTATTAAGAGACAGGGACTGGTAGGTTCACTCAGTGCCAACCTTTTCACCCTTTTTATGAAGAAAACTTTCCATTCCAGAAAGGAGAGCACAGGTGAGTCTAGGAGGAAAGGGAAGCCTAAGACACTGGAAATGTGGAGGGGCTGGGGAGAACCGAGACACTTTATCCTGGCTGAACTCTGCAGCCCAGAACTGCACAGCAGAGCAGGGCTCCCCAGTTCTCTCACGGCAGAGCATGCCCACGTAGTACTAATATCCGAAGGGTGCTCTGGGGTAACAGAGGACCAGCTTGAAGGCTTCGGCTGCAAAGGGCCATTTCTTGGCCCACCCCTAATAGACCACAGTACCCCAGTCTCTGGAGCATCAGAGTTGGGAAGCCGACCTAGAATTCTAAAGTAAAGGTAGAGATAATGGGAGTGTTCTGACAATCCTCAAGGGAGAGATGTCAGTAAGCTGACAGTGAGCACTTGCCTTTGTTGTTTTCAGAGTGAAGACACAGCAAACACTGGCCCTATCACGCTAGTTGTATAAGAATGTGCTGCATCCAAAAGAGCAAAGCAAGCCAGACTGTCTCAGTGGTGGGTGGGACTGTGCTGCCCGTCCCCCAAGATATGTCCATGAGACATCTGGAAAAAGGAGCTTCAGAGCGCAAGGATCTCAAGATGAGGTCATCCTGCATTTAGGATGACCCCTAAACCCAACGACAGGTGTCCTGATGGAGTCAGAGGGAAATGTGAAAAGATGAGGTAGACTGCAGTTATGTAGCTCCAGGTCAAGAGATGCCCAGAACCACCTCCGGTCAAAGACACAGGAAGGGCTCTCCCTGAGAGCCCTCAGAAGGAGCAAAGTCCTGCCAACATCTTGATTTTGGACTTCTTTGTCTTCCAGAACTACAAGACAATTAGTTTTGTTTAAGTCACTAATTTTGTGGTCCTTTGTTACAGAGGAAATCCTCATTTCCTCTTTTGATAGACAAAAGTTAATAGGACATATCTTTGTGGGGGGGAAAAAAACATTTGGAGGGTAACCACATCTCGTTCATGGACTGAATTTTGGGTCAGCTTTAGAGGTTCAGGTTGAAAGAAGCTGCTGCTCAGTAATCAACTGCTCTTCCAACAGAATGTAAGTTCCTTGAGAGCAAAGACTGCTGTTCTTTTGCTGCTATATTCCAGGCCTAGAACAGAGGCTGACAGTAGGAATATCAGAGAGATGAACAACTGAGTTTTTCTCTGAGCACTAACAAGCAGAGTGCTTATGAATGGAAAGGAGTTCACTGAGCATGTCTGGGCTTATCAAGTCCCACAATTCCCAAGTCAGTTCTGTTCTCTTGATAGCTGTTGGCCAGTTCCTGAGCACTAAGTAACCAGAAAATTCTGCTTCTCAGAGTTATTCTGCATAACTTAAGCCCCAAGTTTGCTAAGTGCTTTACACCTGCCACGAGGTTTACAATGAACACCTGCTTAACTCTGGAGGGTGAGAGCTTGATAACTCCGGTCAGTCTACATGTTTACATGGCAGATAAAAATTTTATGCTGAATCCTATGAATGAGCAAATAACTACATGGGGGTGGCCTTGGGAGCCCCCACATAATCTATAAAGACAGTGACTTAATGCCACCATACAGGAGGTCTCCCATATACATAAAAACTAATCAACATCTCACCTCTGCATGCTCATCTTGATCTGGTTGCAGTTTTCTTTTTTTTTTCCTGCTGTGGAATTTGACCACTTCTACCTGGGGGAAGGGTGATACTGCAGCAGCAGCAGGGACTTCTGGTCCTGCGGGAGGACCCTGGGGGGTGACATCAGAAGTACCATGCACCTCTTCTCTGAGTTCCTTGAAAAAGCTGGAAGCACTCTTCCTCTGGTCTCTTTCAAGTGGAGCAGGCAGGGACAGGGGCCCCACTGGCCTGGCTGCTGTAGCCCCCACGTCTCCCTTCTTGCCTTCTCTCTTCTTCCGGACCCTCTTCTGTTCGGCTTCATCTTCTGTCTCTCCTGGGTTCAAACACAAATGGAAGCAACATTCTCGGTCCCAGCATCACTAACATCAAGCACATGAAAGCACTGTGCATCTGCCCCAACTGTCAAGCACCGGAAGCGCACCCTGAATCAACTATTTTCTTCACGGCACACTCTCACAATTTATAGAATCCAAAATGCAGCCCTCATGTCCTTGGTGGCCATATTTAAACAAGGACTCTGGTCCTCACTCCAAGCACCAGTACCGTGATAGTGCCCAGTACTGGGAATCTCAAATGGCTCAGACGTGGTGCTACTGTGTCCACACTGTGGTCAGTGCTTTTCTTTTCTATTGGGCTCTGCAAATAACCAGTCGGGTAACCTTCAGCAAGGTCTGTACCCTCCTGTGCGTGTCTCCATTCCTAACAATGGGATCAGTGATGCATGGACAGGGTTAGCAACCACGAGGCTGTGGAAATGAGATGGTGTGTGTGGAAAGCAAGTTACACAGGAACTTGCCAGGCTTTTAGGCTATGAGGGTGAGCAGCAACTGCTCCATGGCAAGAACAAAGCAGTCTTTGCCTTAATCACCATAAACTTTTTAAGACAGGCTTTTGGTACCAAAAGGCGGTACACCATGTCTATTAGGTCCTTAGGCCAAAGTAACTTCATTGTGAAAATCAGCACCTGCCCACCCACGCATGACCTCCCGGGAGGCCCACCCCGAGAGTCCCTAACTCCTGGAACCACAGCAAAGATGTCAAGTAACAGTCTCAGGATCAGACCTGTTATTTTTTAACTCTCCATTGAATATGACTATGTAGTTAAGAAGTGTTTCCAGGAGGCTCTGCACCTTGCAGAGGGGCAGCCTGGCAGACTCTGTCAATAAACCTTTGCTTGAACTCAGAGTGGTGTCTCTTCTGGGTACTTGCATCATTACCGAAACCTAGTGCCAAAATTCTGGTGCTGAAACCTAGGAGGGGGCCTGAAGTCATTGCCTGCTGGCTCTCCCCTCATGGGGATCTGAGCTGCCTTGAGCCACCTTGACCATGCCCCTCCTCCTTGGCCAATGTCCACAATAGGGTATTTCTGCCTCTTGCCGTGGGCCACCTCCTTGCCCACCACGGAATCTGACTCTCCACCGCCTTCCCACTACTGGTGGTGGGTTCTCAGGGCTCTACTATGGTAGCCCTGAAAACACTCTCTCTCTCTCTCTCTCTCTGTGTCTCCGGTGGGAACAGCAGTCATCTCCCTGGAAAATTTACTAGATTGAGCAAAGGCACTCACTAATCAGACTGTAAACCAGCCCATTATGAGCCAATATAGCCCCCTCCCTGAAGTTTGGGCCTAAACTCTTCTTCGCTGCCCCCTGTTCAGCTTGAAGAACTCAGAAGAACCATGATACCCCTCATCATTATGAGACAAAAAGCCGGAATGTTAGGTCCTTAGGCCAAAGTTAACTCCATTGTGAAAAATCAGCACGTGCCCACCTAGGCATGACCTTGCCAGTAGGCCCACCCCGTAAGGAAACCACCGCAAAGATGTCAAGTAACAGTCACAGGGCCACACCGGTTGTTTTTAACTCCTCCACTGGACACGACTATGTAGTTGAGAAGTGATTTTCTTGGCAGAGGGGCAGCCTGGCAGACTGTCAACAGACCTTTGCTTGAACTCGGAGCTGTCCCTGGTGGACATCTGCGCCAGCCACCCCATGATGTCAGCCCTGCAGGTCTTCCCCGAAGTGCCAGGCAGTGGCCAATCTTCAATAATGAGGATTTTTATTTTCATTTTAACCCCGTAAGAGAAGAAAGGAGAGCGAAGGTCGGTCACCTGATGAACATGGGAAGGCCCTGCTGAGGTTCGCCCCCAGAGCGAGGCTCCCGGGCAGCCAGCGCTCCCGGGAAAAGGGGCACCGAGCACCGACGCGCCCCGCGCGAGCCGCACTCACCCAGGTCGTAGAGGGTCTGCAGCAGGGCGTCGAGGCGCGACTCGGGGCCCGCGGGCGCAGCGGAGTCCGACGCCGGCGCCATGGTGTGCGCGCGCGTCCCCGGCCGGCTGTCGCGCTTCCGCTTCCGGCGCCGGCGGCTGCGCGTGCGCCGCGGGGCTCCGCGAGGCTTCCGTCCTGGGCAAGATGGCGGCGCCCGGGGTCCCGTGCGGCGGCCGCAGAGGGTGCCGCCGGCCTGGGCGAGGTCGGGCCGCCCCGCGCGGAAGAACCGCCCCCAGCGGCTGCACCACCGCCGCGTAGCAGGAGCCCAGCCCCGCCCGGGACGGCAGCGGCGCCATGGACGCTCCCGGCTCCTCCAGCTCCTACTTCTCGGTCGGCTCGTCCAGTTCCGGCGCTGTCGTGCTCCTCCACGCGGTAGGCGCCCGAGATCGCGGCCCGCGGCAGGGCTCCGCCCGGCCGGCCCGAGCTGCCGAGGCCCGCCGCCGCGGCGCGGGTGCCGGCACGGTTCCCACGGCAACGGCGTCGGCCGCGCGCCTCGGACTGCGCGCGCGCCGGGCGGTTCCCCGCGGCCGGGCCCGCCGCTCCGGCCGCGCGCCCAGGCCCCGGCCGGGCCCTGGCCCCGGGCCTGGCCGCGGGCCGCCAGCCGCCTTGCTGGCGGGGCTCCCTGGACCCAGCCGCCTGGTGTGTCTGGTCTTCGTCCTTGCGCTTGTTCCAGGCCACTTTGGAGGACAGCCTTTGCCACCCAGCCTGTCGCCGAGCGGCCTCTTCTACTCTGGCTACCCCCTCCTCCTCTTCTGGTTTTTGAACTGGCTTTTGACTGGTGGGGCTTTTTGTTTGTTTTTTGTTTCCACCAGAATGTTGGTACTCACAATTTTCATAAAGCAGCTGCAGGGTGGGAGCCCTTTAGCAGTTGGGATTGCACAATCCTGGGGCATCTGATCGGGTTTTTATTTGTTGCTTTAATTACTAAATTAATTTTTATCTACTTTAGAAGAAAAGAAAATACTGCATTTTGAAGACATAATTCCATGTCCTGGCAGTTAGTGTCACTTTCTGATTTAGGTACAGTGTAGTGTTAATTTGTGCAGGAAGGTCAGCACAGGGAAGACACAAAAAGGCAAAATAAACAAAATCCCCAGTTTCTAAAGAAATGTGACCATCTTCAGATTGGGACAGTCTTCTTTGTAATGTGTAGAAGCTCCTGCGTGCTTTGTGAGGAGTTGTTGGTTTATGATTGCTGTTACCTGCCTATTTCCCTCAAGCTTAATCACCTTAACCTCTGTCCTCACTGACCTTGTCAGCCCACAGTTCTTTGGTGGAAATATTTCATCTTTGCTTTCTGACTCTGGTACTACAGGACAGGCATGTGGGGAACAGGGTTGTGCAGATCCAACATACAGGAAGTTTTGGGGTTTTTTTTTTTTTGCCCTAAACTGGTTCACAAATTGACTGGAATTTTCCTTGTGTTAAAGAGAGGAGTTGGTGTTTTACTTCCTTCTAGCTTTTAGAGTCTGGGTTGAGAAGTCTGCTGCTGTCCGTATTGGTCTCCCCCGCTTTTCTCTTGCGGCCTTCAAAATCCTATCTTTATTTTGAATGTTAGGCATTTTCATTATAATGTGCCTTAGTGTGGATCTGTTGTGATTTTGTGCATTTGGTGTTCTGTAAGCCTGTTGTATTTGATTTTCCATTTCATTCTTCAGGTTTGGGAAATTTTCTGATATTATTTCATTGAGTAGGTTGTTCATTCCTTTGGTTTGTATCTCTGTGCCTTCCTCAATCCCAATAATTCTTAAATTTGTTCTTTTCATGATGTCCCATAGTTCTTGGAGATTCTGTTCCTGATTTCTTACCATCTTCTCTGTTTGGGCAACTTTATTTTCAAGATTAAATATTTTGTCTTCATTGTCTGAGGTTCTGTCTTCCAAGTGGTCTAGTCTGTTGGTGATGCTTTCCATTTAGTTTTTTTATTTGGTTTATTGTTTCCTTCATTTCAAGGATTTCCAGTTTGTTTGTTTTTTTTTTTGAGACTCTTTGTTGAAATAATCTTTTGCTTTGTGCAGGTGCTCTTTCAGCTTATTGGTATTGTCATTCATTGCCTGCATTTGCTCTCTTATCTCATCCTTTGCTTCGTGAATCATCTTAATCATGAATAATCTGAAGTCCTTTTCTGACATTTCTTCTACCGTACTGTCGTTGGATTCTATTACTATAGAATCTAGATTTGTTTGGATCATTTTCTTCCCTTGTTTTTTCATGTTGTTCATGTATCTTCCCCTCTAGCAGTTCAGATTTGGGGTACTGCAGATTTCCCCTTATAGGCTTATAGTGGCCCTATAGGTTTCCAAAACCCTTTCTTTAAGGGGAGATCAATATTAGCAGTGCCCAGTTCAGACACTGTGCATTCCTAGACCAAATAGCCCCTATGGGGACAATAACAAAATTGTCATAATAAACAGAATGAGTTCAAATATTATCGTCAGTAAAACAAACAGATTTGCAATAAGGTCTGCAGTTTCAAATGGAAGACAAAGAGGATGCAGAGGGATGTAGAATGTGGCTGTTAATGGGATAAGAAAAGAATATACAGAAGTTCTAGATAATAGAAAGGGTGAGAGTATAATCAAAAGAAATTTAATGTTAGCATGCAAAATAGGGAGAAAGAGACTCTGGGGGAACAGGTAAACAAAAGGAAAAGAGAGCAAGAAAAGTAAAGAAATAAAAACTTAAATTTTTTCAATAAGGAGAAAAAAGAAAATCTACAGTATAACAGTCATATAGTAATGAAACCATCCAGAGTTCAGTGGCCTGATGCGTGAGCGGTACCTGACAATGAGCTTCAGGTCTCCAGCAGGCGTCTCAGGATGGGATTTGCCCCACCTGAAGATCAGAGCTATGGCTTCCAGGATTATCCAAGATGGCCACTCTGACTTCCAAATGTGTTGGCAAATGGGGAGCTGCAGCTCAGGGTGTGGCCGTGGTCAGCAGGAGGTCCTGGAGGCGGGATGCGGTTGGTCAGACAGGGGTCCTGGAGGTCTGGTGTGTTTGGCGTATGTGGGATCCTGGAGGCTGGGTGCAATCAGTTGGTCTGGGGTCCCGGTGATAGGGTGCAGTCAGTTGGTCTGGGGGTCCTGGCGGCAGGGAGCAGTCAGTCGATGTGAGGGCCCCAGAGGCAGCGAGAGATCAGTTGAACTGAGGGATCCTGGAGATGGGGCTCAGTCAGTCCGGCCAGGGTTCCTATGGGGCCTGGCTGTTGTCTCCTTACTTCCTCCTTCATCAGTGATTTTTTCACCCTAGGACTTATTGACTTTTTCACATGAAAGACCAAGTCCTGTGAACAGTCTCTACTTCTGAATGCTGGACAGCAGCCCTCTTATGAGTAATTCTGGCTACTCCTTGGGATTGCGTAGCCTTACTTCCATAACCTGAATTTCTTACTCCTTCAGACTGTCCTCATTTCCTCAGCTCCACCGTTATTGTGCAATACTTTCTGTTTATCTGAAAGTGGTACTTTAGAGGTATTTAAGATTAAAGCAAACATTAGAATTACCTACAATATCATAGTCATTATTCTCAGTGTCTAAGATGTATATTTACAGATCCAACCCTTGCCTTTAAGGGCATGGGAAGTCATAAAAGTAAACAAATATTTACAATTAAGTGGGCTAAGGACAAAGATTGAAGGGCACAGCATATTTTTGATAGTAAAAAGGAGGGACATCTGATTGTTGGGGACTCTGCAAGGCGTCCTAGAAAAAGTGACACCTGAGCTAACTTTTGAAGTGTGGGTGGTAGATGAGGGAGAGGAAGACAGTCCTAGGCACTGATTGCCTTGCATGTGTGGGGAGCCAATCAGTTAGGCAAGGCTAGGGACAAAGGGAACAGAAGAAGCAGGCAGAGGACATTTCCTGACAAGCATGGGTATCATGTCTGCATCCTTAAGAATAACAGTCTTGGCTTTTTGGGAGGCCATTTATACTCAACACAGTCTAAGAAGACTACTGGTTTTTGGCACAACTATCTGTGGGTAAACTCCTTTACTTAAGGAGAGAGTGTAGGAAGGGAATTGGGATTGGGAGGGAATCTGATGCATAAGCATAGAGATGATCAGGACACTATTGCAAGAATCCAGAGGAGTGAGGAGGCCTGGAGTAGGGCAGTGCACTGAGGTTGGAGGAAGGTTGTGAATTTCTGTAATACTTAGGACAGTAAATTTTTAGCCCATGGAACCAGTTGGCTAAGGGGAGGTAGGTGATCTGACATTGACTGTTGGGTTTCTGTGACTTGGCAACAGAACAGCTGATGATGCCTTTTGATAGGACATACAGGAGACAAAAAAAGATTTTGACAGGCAGTATTCAGTTTGGGATGTGTTTAGCTTGAGATAAGAGATATTTAGCTTGTTGATTATCATGTTATGTACCAGAAACAAAAAGCAACATAATCACTTGAGAGACATCCAAGTAGAGCTAGAAATATGGTACCAGAGCAGAAGAGGAAGGTCTGGACTAATATACCATCCGGCGGTCATCAGAAAGTGGGTTGTATTCAAAGGCAGGGGTCTGTGGTCTTTCAGTGAGATTCTGGGATGAAAAATGAAAAAGTCCTGGGACTCTGACATGATCACCTTGCCGTGTCCCATACGACTCTGTGTGATCTGGCAATGGCTACTGCTCTAACTTCCCCAATCTTGCCTACCGTATGCACCCGCCTGGTCTTCTGTTTCTCAGACTTAACCATAAGCATGCTCTCTGCTCAGAGTGCTCATGCATTGGCCACCCCGGTGCCTGTGCTGTTTCTACAACGTTGCGTTGCTGACTCTTTTTGGTATTGGTATTCCAACTCAGGTGTCATTTCCTCAGAGAGGCCTTCAGCAACTATGCAGCCTAAAGTAGCTCTCCAGTCACTTCCTCATCAGGTCTCTATTTCCTTTATACTGGCTTGCCACGATGACGGTTAAATATGTTCCAAGTGTGCATGAATGTTGTATGTTAAAATGCAGTCATTATTAAAAATAAAAGAATATGGGCTGGGGCTGGGGCTCAGTGGTAGAGTGCTTGCCTGGCATGTGTGAAGCACTGGGTTCGATTCTTGGCACCACATATAAAGTTTCATTGACAACTAAAAAATATTTTTTAAAAAGTGAATTATATACATTTACAACTAAAGTCTATTTAAAACAATGGCAGTACTCAAAACTTAGCATTTCCTAGTTATCTTTCTGAATCATGCTGTGTTCTAGAGGTTGTGTGTGTGTCTTCCTGGAAGGAGGAGCTCCCAGAACATGTGCTGCTGTACTTCTTCCCCTGTTGAGGTCAGGCTGGTAGCTCACAATGGCAAGGGCTGTAAGTCAGGGCTCTCCCGTGGCATTTGTCAGATGGCCGAACACCGACCAACGCACTGCTGGTGGTTTCTCTATGCTGACTGACTTTTACTTGTTGTTTGTCTTTCCTTAAGGGCATTAGTGCTCGTCTCTTGGTTCCTTGCTTGCATTGATCGTGCTACGCACTGGGAAGTGTGTAGCTGAAGGCACGTAGCACAGTGCCTGGTACGCTGCTGCGGGCACTCAGTGACCTTCTTCTGAGTGAATGGGTGCTCCAGAGCAGTCAAAAGTGAGGCTCAAGGAGGGGATTGTTCAGCCATTAGCCGGGAGGGAGAGCCTGCCCTGCAGACTGAGACGGGCAGGGTTCAGCCTCACCTCTTACTTAGCTCTCCTTTGTTTTATATTCCTGGACGAGTGGCCATGCAAATATGTTTACTTATTGGTAGTAAATACTTCTCCAGCACGCATGAGGGAAGGCCAGTTGATAAGCAGTTAACTCAGCCCTACCTGCAGGTAGGAGCCATTTGGTGTACTTTCAAAAATTTTGATACCCAGGCTCACTGCTCACAGACCTAGTTAACCAAGCATCTCTAGTGGTGGGGCCTGGGCATCAGTATTTTAAAAGTTTCCCCAGTTAAAAACCTCTGGGTTTGATGTCGGGTTAGAGTGAGGCTGGGGAGTTTGGAGCTTTATCCCATGACTGTTAGGGAACCATCAGCAACAGGATTCAGGAAGTACCTGTCTTATTTCATTCTATGATGACTGAGTTCCTGCTGCTAATAGTAAGGTCAGAACTATAGAACACTGTACCTGCCTTGATGAGAAGCTCCCAGTTTTGTACAGGAGGCACCAGGTACAGGTCGAATGAAATGTTGGAGACACCATCTTGAAAACTCACGCCTCTCTCTCAGTCGCTGGTTCCATCATACACAGGGTGCTCATAAGAGAGACTGTGTTTTGATGACCATTGTGTCCCCAACACAAACCACAAACCATGCTTGCAGTTGTGCTTAAATATGTAAGAGTGGATGCTCTTCCGCAGAGGTGACAACCTGAATAGAGGTAGGAAGGCTCTGCAGTAGCAAACTTGTTGAGGGAATTGCATGTCCCCAGCAAGACTGTTGGAAGAGGGGAAGTGGTAGGGGTCCTAAGAGCCGGGGGTGTAGGGCAAGAGGCAGGACTGCAGTAACAGAGCCAAGCAGCAGTTGCTGCTGATCCTCTTTTGAAGGCTTTCTTAAAGTGCCCATTTCTGTTGCTCTTGGTGTTGTGAGCCCTCTGCCCTCCATATATCCCGTTGATCCCAATCCTTTTTTCCTTTTACTCCCAGGACCACTAAATAGAAAGTTTCAAGATCCCTTTGGACGCTCAAATAACATGGTGATAGTTTGTTGCAGCCTAAGTGAGCTGAGATAGCTGTATGTTACTTTATTAAAGGGAAATGGGAAATTTGAGAATGTTGTCTGGCCTTATAAGCAAGAGTGTGTGATATGCTGCAGTGACTGCAGTTTTGCACCAGAATTCCAGCAACGTGGCCAGATGCTGGAAAGATAAAGAAGTAGGCCATCTTATCTCCAAGATGATTGTGCTCTGGTAGTGACACGGACATGCAGTCACAGCGTGTGGGCTACACACTGTAACAGACATGGATGGTGGGTGGAGAAGTCCAGACGAGGAGGTGTCGGTCGTGCCACGTGGAGCTCAGGGAGGACCTCACAGAAGAGGGGTGCCTTGCAGGGTGACAGAGGAGCGGGCATTCCAGCAGAGGTGTAAGAAGCTTGCCGGGCAGTGCGGTTCCCTCTCCCAGGCGTAGGTGGTGAGTGCCGTGTGTGGGGGTGTTGGGTGGGTCACTGAAGTGTTTTAGGCAAAGCGTCATTGGGTCAGGACTCCTGGAGACGAGCACAGGGGCAGTGTGGAGGACTGGTGAGCTCAGCGGAGGGGCTGTTGAAGGGAAGGACGGGAGCCCAATGGGACAGGGTGGTGGGGTGCCAAGTGGACACTGCGCCTGCTCAGAGCAGGTTAGGACTGGATGGAAAGGGCGAGGGAGGAGCCATCTAGAGCGAAGCAAAAGGCTGCCGACGCCAGGGACCAGACTGAGATCTCAGGAACATGAGGGAGTTGGACATGCAGAGAAGCGGGCTCTGTTTCGGGAAGGCCAGATGTGAAGTGTGGCAGCCAAGTGTGTAAGAGGAGAGGTCGGAGAAGCTGGCAGAAGTTTGGGAGGCCTGTGTGATTAGTGTTGTAAGCCAACAGAGTAGGTGACCATGCTCAGCACAGCTGGAGGACGGATAGAGGACTGGAGAAGGAGACCTACTGAGGGAAGTGGGAGCAAAGAAGATCTGTTTGTAGTTTTGAGGGGGAAACTTCCTGCACGTCAAGAATCACTGGATTAGAGAAACCAGGTGGATTTTTCTACTGAGACAAGAAAGCCATGAGTTAAAAACCAAACAGGGGAATTTCAGGAAAGCTTGAGGTGGGCAGGGAGAAGGGAGAATTAGAAAATGCTATCACATGGCAGAGGAGGCTGGGAGAATGAAGGCTTGAAAGAGGCCAGGATTGAAGGATTGCATTGAAAGAAGTATGTACAGGATCATTGTGTTGAAGAATGTGCATCTTTGTATATAGCAGAGAATGAAGGATTATATAACTTTTTAACATTAAAAGTGCTAACAATGCTGGGCATGGTGGCACACACCTGTAATCCCAGCCACTTGGGAAACTGAGGCCGAAGGATCACAAGTTTGAGGCTAGCCTCAGCAACTTAGCAAAGCCCTGTGTCTAAATAAATAAATAGGGCTGGGGCTGTAGCTCAGGGGTAAAAGCACCACTGTGTTCAATTCCCATTACCATAATAATAATAATAATAATAACAACAGTGTGATAAATTAATGGAAGATGTACCGTGGGTATAGCTTAGTAATAAGGTGCTTCCCCAGCATGCACAGGCTTCTGGGTTTGAGCCCCAGAAAAAGAAGAAAGGAAGGAATTTAAATGACATGGAGCAGTATTTAATGACATTAAGTGAAAAAAACACGTTGCAAGTCCCAGTGTGTATGTGGCAAGGAGAGACTGTGTCCATCTGTGTGTTTAGAGGTGGTCTCTGGATCATGGGGCGATGGGTGATTTTAATTTTTTTTCTTTGTGCTTGTATGTTCTAAATTTAAAAAAAAATTCTTTTTTTTAGCTCTAGATGGACACAATACTTTCATTTTATTTACTCATTTTTATGTGGTAGTTGGGCAGACCTTGGCCACAGCGGACATAGATGCTCTGTAGGAGCCTGTGTGAGAGCTTGCTTCTTGAAAGAGATTTCATTTTGTTTGCACCCGTGTGGCCTTGTTTTATTTGACATAAGCCCATATATATCAAATGTGGTCTTTTAACATATTTTGATTTAATTTTTAAAGCTAAGTAGAGGCAGACAAAAGCCTGTCAGTGTGGTAGAAGAAACCTTGCAAAACTGATCAGATTATTCTAGAGCTTAGTATCTTGTCTCTGCTGTTTTTGTTAATTTTCCCAAAGGGATACTGGTTTTACAAAAATAGCAGCCAAAAATATGCTAAGAATTAAATACTGGCGTATTGATCCTGATCACCATTCCGTCTCTTTCTCTTAGTGTCTGAAAACCTAACCCCAGAACACTTGGCTCTCGTCCAGATGCCCAGGCTGGGGTCTTGGGAAAGGTGGAGCCTTTTCATTGTCGTCCCTGAGCTGTCCCACTCCTTTCACTCATGTGCTCACTACTTTCTTTGATTTGCTTTATTCACAGAAAGAGCTTAAAAACTGGGATGATTTTGAAGATATTTTGGAGGAGAGGAGGCATGTCAGTGACTTGAAATTCGCAATGAAGTGCTACACACCTCTTGTCTATAAGGGAATCACTCCTTGCAAGCCGAGCGATATTAAATGCAGTGTTCTCAGTTCTGAAGAGATTCATTATGTCATTAAGCAGGTGAGTCCTCCAACCACAGCCAGACTTGTGCGTTGTCACCAGTTCTGTCTTGTTTCTCTGAATTCACTTTGATGAAAGTTTTCTTTTAGGGTTAGCTGTATTCAGCGTATTCTCCAAACACCGGCATCCCTGTGACATGTTTGCCTCTTTCCTGGGCACTGGAGCCCTGCTGCCCGCACTCGCATAGTGTCTGGGCTGTCAGGGACAATGGCAGTCACACACCAGCAGTGACTCAAGAGCCAAGGCCCTATAACTAAATGCTGTAGGACCGCTAATTTGGTGTGGAGTCAGGGAAGTGATTTTACTTTTAATGAGAACTGAAAAGTGATTCAGGTTTCTCCAGTGAAGTTCCTGGCAGAGCAGAGCATTATGGCTTCAGACCTCCAAGCGAGAGTACTAAGGAGCTCTGAAGAACATCGGTGCTTGGGTCTGTGCCAGTTCAATTGAAACATCAGCGTGAGGGAGCCTGCAGCAGTAGTTTTTCAAAAAGCTCAAGTGATTCCAAACAGTAGCAGAGTTTGGGAGCTGCCAGGGAGATTTAAGGACTGGGAGCGAAGAAAAAGCGTGTACTTTCACATGTGGAAAGTAGCTCAGTATGTCCAGAGCAGGGAACAAAGATGGGTGACGAGATGCTTTTAGCCTGGAGTGGTGAGTGGGGGCCTGTCGAGAAGGGCTTTGTTAGCCTCGTGGAAAATTTGGATGTTCCGTGTGTAGTGTGAAGCCATAAAAGCCCTCGAGATGGAGTGCGATGTGCGCTGGAGTGCCCTTATTCTAACATCAAAAACAGAAAGCGCATCTTGATGCTCTTGCCGTAGTCCCCCTGTGCCACCGTCCCTGCCTGGACTGGGGTACAGCTGCAGGAATCGGAATGGACAGGCTTCAGAGGTTTGAGAGGTGAAGTTGATCTTTTTTGGTGGCTGTGTGGGTACAGGAAGGAAGGAAAGAATGAAGGACACGCTAGAGCTGTTCAGTGGGAAAGGCACTGAGACCAGAGAACGGGATTGGGAAGAAAGCAAAGTCTGCTTTGGATGTGTGATTTGAAGACCTCAGAAGGAAGGTGTTCTGTAGACAGTTGGGAACTTCCTGATGCCCAGCCTTCTGTGTCCCCTTGCCAGGCACTCATGAGGCCCAAATCTGTGGTGACAGACTGATGTCCTTCCACTATTGCTTGCCTGTGTCCATCCCACCCGCTCCTCAGGACCGAAGCTGTAGGAATGGTGAAGGCCTGGCCTTTCTGCTCCATGGCTCCATTTTCTTTCGAGTCAGAGGAGAACATACTCTTTCCTAACAGTCTCCTCTGGGAAGTACACATGCCCCTCTGTCCTTGTCTTGTGTATTCTGGTCCTCTGTAATGTCCTCAAGAAAGCCACATGTGACTAATGTGTTCTGCAGAGAAGGGAAGAGAGCACCTCCAGAAACACGAGTTCTCGCTTGACTGCTGCCGCGCTGGCTCCCACACACAGAGCTGGCTCCATTGTGCCGACCCTCTCCCTGGCCTTGCTGGTCGCTCTAGTGCCTCGCAGAGCCGCCTGCCTTTCGGGTGGTGCTCGGAGTGGTAGGTTGGGGCACACTCGTCCTGCGCTTCCCTTCCAGCCTCCTGGCCTTGGCTGCGGCTCTTTCAGCTTCCCGAGTTGGCCCCTGTTCTGGAGCTGGAGCTGTAGAAGTCTTGCTTCTTGACTTTTACATTCGCTTTAAGCTGGGTCACGGCCTGGGGAAAGGTATTGCCACCCTCTCATTTCTTTTGGTTTGGACGTTGACCTGTGCTCCTAATCCCTTTGTTTTGTTGTCCTTACTTAACAGAGAAGCTACCAGTTTTCTCTGGCTAGGCCTATTTCACAAATGAAGTCAGACTTATTCTCAGTAAAAACCCTTGTGGGTAGTGCGTCTCAGAATTGGCTCTTAGAGTCACCAGGAGAACTTCTGCAAAAAGTTAGCCACCTTTGTGCCTCACTTAAGGACAGGGCTCGGTTTGGAGAGGCGTGTTGCTGGGCAGTTCCACGCTTGTAAGGAGCGTTGCAGAGGGTGCTGTCAGACCTCGGCAACACAGCCTCCTCCACTGCTGGACTCCATGGGAAATGAGTGTGGTGGAGCGTTGCTTCTGGGCCCGTGGTGAACACCAAGTCAAGCGCAGGAAGCGACCTAGCTGGGAGCTCTGATGGAATGCGAGGAGCAAGGTAGCGTGCCGCCTCCTTGGTGTGTGGGGCTGGGACAGAATCCGGGCCTTGCAGGTTCTGGGCAAGCGCTCACCCTGAGCCTCACCTCAGCCCCATGTGTGCTATTTTACAGTAGTTTTTTTTTCAAACAAGAAGAAGAAATACACTCTAAAATAACAATAGAAAGTGTAGCATAGTAAGTACATAAACCAGTGACAGAGGTATTATCGTTAAGCATCACGCCCTGCAGGGAACTAACTAGAGGTGCCGTGCTCTTGGACGTCTGGCTTCAGTCGCTGTTCTTCAGCATCACCACAGACCAGGAGCAGTGCATTGTGCTAGGACATCAGGACAGCTACAGTGTCACCAGGCGTGGGCACCTCTTGGCTCCATTGTGACCTTACAGTTACTAGACATGGGGAACCTCATGTAGATACATCTTTTGTTATTGTTTTGTGGGGGGCGTTGCTGGGGATTTAACTCAGGGTGCTGTACCACTGAGTCACATCCTCAGTCCTTTCCTTTTCTTTTTTTTTGAGACAGTGTCTTGCTGAGTTGCCCAGGCTGGCCTTGAACTTGTATTCTTCCTGTCTCAGTCTCCCATGTCGCTGCAATTACTGCCATGCACCATCACACATAGCAAGATTCATAAATTTTTAATAAGACTATTGCTACAGCCATCAGATTTAAAAAAAGTTTTTTAGTTGGAGATGGACACAATACCTTTATTTTATTTGTTTATTTTTATGTGGTGCTGAGGATGGAACCCAGTGCCTCACACATGCTGGTCAAGCTCTCTACCACTGAGCTACAGTTCCGGCCCCCACCATCAGATTTTTTTTTCCAAGTTCTTTAAAACCAATCAAACACAAAAAAAAATCAAACAAAGAACTCTTTAAACAATTACATTAAACCAGTTTCTCCTATATCAAGTTAATGACCATAAACCACCAACCAGCAGGACACCTCGAGCTGCCATCAGAGTGTGCTTTCAGATGCACAGGCCACAGTGCATTACAAGTCACTTCATAACTGTAAATAGCTAAGTCAGCCAGAACCTCTCCAGGGGACCCTGAGAAAGAATTAGCATTTTGCAGTCTTAGGCAAATCACAGTACAGATCTCCCAAACCAGCCAGGTTTCTCTGTACCAATATCTCTGCCTTGTTGGTACCACAGAGTTGCAGAATTCAAATTTCCCTGGGTTCAGAAGAACCTGGATTGGCTCCAGGTAGTCCCCGATAACAAAGAGAGGAAGGGTGAGGTCTGATGTGCATTCCTGGGGAGAACTTAAGCCAGGGGTTAAACTTTAAGGCCCTTGGATTCCAAACATTCATTTCTCCTCCTCACCAAATGGTGGTAAAACACAGCCAGTGTCAAGCTGCAGAGGAAAGGGAGGCACCGTGCAATGGAGTGATTTTGGTGGCTTCACAGACCTCCTTCTTCTGGGGTCTGAGGGCTGTAAGTGGCAGCCATTTGTAGGCATCATCTCCTGCCTGGCCTCTTTCTTTGGGAATGCAATTTCTCTTCCAGTTTCTAGCCTTTAAACTTACCTACATGAGACCATTCAGTTTTGCACCCTGCACACAGAGCTGCTACACACTTAGCATGTGGCATGAAAGCCAGAGCCACACTGAGCATGCGGCTCCCCCAGCCAGCCTGGGCCCTGGGCTAAGAGCTGCGCCCAGGCCAATACCAGCAGCAGCCCCACCATCTGCAGATGGCTCGCCTACTGCCACAGCTGGTGTGACTGTGGGCTCTGCCGTCAGGCACATGCTGGGTTGTGCCATCACTTACCAGGAGCCTCAGGAACCAGCCAGCCCAGCAGCAGTAGCTTGGTGGCCCTTCTTTTATGAGATAAAACAAGTTTTGAAGTGTGCCCAGAACCAGGGTGTCGTTAAGCCCTATGAGAGTTTCAGTGAGGAGCTGAGATGGAAACTGCAGATGGAGTCTTCTAATCAGGAAGTTCAGGTCAAAGAAATGGAAAGTCGGCTCTGATGGCCAAGTTACTTTAGCATTAAAATGTCACTGGAAGTGGCAGTGTGAGAGGTGAAACCTCACTTCATAGCACCCTTGTTTCTGAATGGTGGTGGGAGAGGGCGCTCCCGCTGTTCATAAGTTCTCTGAGTTGACACGTTTGTGTCCCCTCCTGAAACCAGCTGTTTTGATGTTATTCTTCGTGAGTTAATTAAAGTGATTTTCTTCCAAAAAGAGAAAAAATAAGACCATTTATCTACTGTGTTGGAAGATACATCACATCAACTTAAAACAAGAAGAAAACACACCCTCTTGGAGTTGTGTAATACTGGTCCATGTGGAGCTAGCCATGCTGGTTGGAACAGAGTTCTAGCTTACCTCTGCGTCCCTGTCCTTCCAGCTCTCTAGGGAGTCCCTCCAGTCTGTTGATGTCCTCCGCGAGGAAGCCTGTGAGATCCTGGATGAAATGAGCCATAAGCTGCGTTTGGGAGTTATTCGGTTTTTCGCCTTCGCTTTGAGCAAAATATTTAAACAGATTTTCTCGAAGGTGTGTGTGAATGAAGAAGGCATCCAGAAAGTGAGTATCGGCAGAGCCAGCCCTTGGCACTCTGGCGCCTTCCGAGGCGCAGGCGGGTTGCCTCTTCTAGGCTTGATCTTCCTTTCTTCCTGTTAGCTTCACGTAGTCAAGTTCGACTGACAGACCAGGGTGCCCCTTGTTCACGGAAGTCAGAAATGTGATGCTAAGAATTTTGTCTGTATTTCACCCAGACTCCCCTCCAGTATTTCCTTTATCCTTTTTGCCAAATACTGGTGTGTTTTTCCTGTAAATAAAGTCATTCTCTTGTGGTGTGGTCACCAACATGAATCAACCTGGACGTGGCACTAGGAATGTGGACCTCACAGCTGTCATGGTACTCGTCTCGCTCATGTCCTGCATAGCCTAGAAGTCCTAGGGTGCGTGCCGCATCCAGCCTCCTCCTCCCTCTCTCTTCAAGTCCTAGGATCTAGAATGGCTGCTTTGTCTGTTTGTGTCTCTAGTATTAGGCTGTTTCTAGTAGCAGGCCAGTTATTTCAGTCTCCCTTGAGTTAGATGTAATTGTGCAACTCCATGCTGGGCACGGGGTGCACTTTGGGCAGGAACAGGGGCGCTGCTGGCTTCTCCTTGGTATGGCTGTAGTGTTCCTCGCCAGGCTGTGTCCCCGAGTTTCTCCACTGCACATGTGCATAAAAGTATCTTCAGGAGAGACTTTGAGCTGAGTTACATGTCCTGCTTTTGGCAGGCTTTCCCCACTAGTTTTGCCGCCACTGCTAGTTTTTGCTTAATCAGTATTACTTTGAAGACAAGTGGTTCTTCCCTTATTGGTTAGCTTGCTTTTTCCTATAAGGAAGAGCTTTCCAGGTGAATGTTACATTTACTCATCTATTTTTTTTTTTTTTAATTTAAAAAAAATTTTTTTTAGAGTTGTCGATAGATCTTTTATTTTATTTATATGTGGTGCTGAGGATCGAAGCCAGGGCCTCACACATGCCAGGCAAGTGCTCCACCACTGAGCCACAACCCCAGCCTGCTATCATTTGTTTTTTAGTGCTTGTTTTCTCCCAGGAAAGCTCTTAACCTTCGTTTGCTTCTTCCTCATGCCTTTTGATGTTCTGCCTCTGTTTGATCATCTACTTTCCTGTCAAGTATTTCTATCTGTCATGATTCTTTTCTGACTTACTCTCTGGGTCTGTCAAACAACGCTTGGTGTAGGTTTGGGGCCAGGGCATATTGGCAAACTGCGTCTTAACCAATCACAAATTACCCACTTTGGTTCATTGTGTTTAGATTTCAGAAAAACAGGTATAGCAAATTGACACCAGTGACACTGTTGGAGTCTGTTACTTGACTCTATCTGGGATATCATGTATCCCCAGCTGTGTGACGTGTGCATTCTCCACGCAGTCCAACACTTAGAGAAACATTCCTCTCGTTTTGTCCTAGTTATTTATAAATCTTGATGAATGTGGTGGGCACTCCTGTAATCCCACTAGCTCGAAAGACCGAGGCAGGAGGATTGCAAGTTCAAGGCTAGCCTCAGCAACTGAGACCCTATCTCAAAATAAATAAAAAGGCATGAAGGTGAAGCTCAGTGGCAGAGCACCCCTGAGTTAAAAGCCCAGTACTGCAACAAAATGCAACAGAAACAATAATAAACCCTATAAATTCTTTTTGCTCTTTCCTAGAGAAGCTTTGCTGTCTGCTGTGGAAAGCACCCTGGCCACAGCAACATTTCAGTGTGGCTCTTTTTTCAGTCCTAGGGATTGAACTCGGGGTGCCTAACTGCTGAGCACATCTCCAGTCCTATTTTTTATTTTGAGACAGGGTCTCACTAAGTTGCTTAGGGCCTTGCTAAGTTGCTGAGGCCGACCTCAAACTTGCAATCCTGCTGACTCCGGTAGGTTTTTTAAGGCAGACTGACCTGGGTTTCCTCCTCAGCCCCACCATTCATAAGGTGCATGCCCATGTTACAAATAGGGAAGAAAGGCTTGGACCATACTTACACATACGTGTTAGTGAATAATCCATGTCAGATGACTGGTGTATAAAATGCCCTACTAAAACATGCTAGTGATCATCATCATTATTCTGATCCATAAAATTTACATATTTAATATTCTTGTATTGAGTGGAATTGTTTAACTAGAACTCTAAAATAATAATCTTGTCAGAGTAAGTTAAGTTTGTATGTATGGAGCAAAGGCAGAAAACATGGTAAGCATTACCTTTGAGCAGAGACTTGTCCTCCTGTTTTTTTTATTTGAGCTATGATTTTAATAACATGACAACTGAAATTATTCCAAATGTAACATTTTTTCAAGCTTCAACGTGCTATTCAGGAGCACCCTGTTGTCCTGCTGCCTAGTCACCGGAGTTACATTGACTTTCTGATGCTCTCGTTTCTTTTGTACAACTACGACTTGCCTGTGCCTGTTATAGCAGCAGGAATGGGTATGTATTGATTTTCTACACTTTTTTTTAACTTTATAGATTAAAATGTTCACAGGATGATTCTACCCCTGCTGGCGTACTGAAGGCAATGTTAAACCCAGCCTCCTTCTAGGACCCAGAGTGTTGCCTCCTGTGCTGGGCAGATGCAGACAGGTGTACATGCACACAGGGTTCTTTGGTTTCAGTTTGGAAATGTGACTGTAGTACCCACGTGTAGTTTCTGCCTTTTGGCTTTTGTATTTGGTAATACTCTAGGTAAATGAACAGGTCTGACTTTTAGAATGTATTTTTTTGAAGAAATACACATGACATGAAATTCGCCATCATGCCCACGTTCAGCACCCATGCGGTGGGGGTAAGGGCACCACTGTCCCGCAGCCACCACACCTCCCGTCCTTGCAGAATCGAAGCTGTACCCACAAAGCAGCACCTGTCCACCCTCCCATCCGCAGCCCAGCACCTGCCCATTGGTGGAAGCATCAGAGTCTCCCCCGTAGTGCTGTGCTGGTGCGCTTGCCAGGCATGTGCCTTCAAGGCTCATCCCCGTAGCGCGGTCAGAATCCCCCTCCTTTTTAAGGTTGAGTAATGTTCCCTGAGTAGGTGCAGTCGTTTACCCCTTCACCCCTCAGTGGGCCCTTGGGTTGCTTTTCCCTTCTGGCTATTGCAGATGACACTGCTGTGGACATGGGTAGCCACACCTGTCACCCAAGCCACTATGGCAGGCGAGTTGCAAGTGAAGAGCCTTAGCAACTTAGTGAGACCTTGTCTCAAAATAAAAAGGGCTGGGGTATAGATCAGTGATAAAATTCCCCTGGGTTCAATCTCTAGTACCCCCACACACACACACAACAACAACAACAACAAAAGAAAGAAAAAAATTTAAGAAGACCGTACAGATTGGGTATAGTGGCACACACTTGTAACCCCAGCAACTTGGGAGACCGAGGCAGGAAGATTGCAAGTTTGTGGCCAACCTCAGCAGCTTAGTGGGGCCTCAAGCAACTCAGTCAGACCCTGTCTCCAAAACATTAAGAAAAGAAAGAAAGAAAGAAAAAGACCCTGCTCTCAATTTGTTTTAGACATACCCCAAGGAGTAGAATTGCTGGGTCACCTGGCAACCTCACCGGCTCTTGAGGACCTTCCGCGCTGCTCCACAGGGGGTTCAGGTTTCTGCCGTCCTTGCCCGTCCTTGCCGCTCCGTGGGTCATTGTTCTCAGTCATGCCTGTTGCAGTGGGCGTGAAACCGGGCGACGCTGCGTCTCCCAGTGAGCAGTGAGGCTGAGCATGCCCTCCTGTGCCACTCGGCCATTTGTGCATCTTCTTTGGAAAGTGTCTATTCACGTTCATACATTTTTTAATTCGATTGATTTAGGTTGTTGAGTTGTAGAAGTTCTTTACATTTTCTGCAACCTTCACCAGATGGGTGATTTGTAAGTGGTGCTTCCCGTTTCCTGGGTTACCTTTTTGATCTTGATTGTATCCTTGGATACACAGATGTTTGCATTTTGATACAGTCCAGTTTATTTTTCTTCTGTTCCCTTTGCTTTTGGTGTTCCTGTGCAAAACATCATTGCTAAATTCTGTGCCACGAAGATTTCCCTGTTTTCCTTAGGAGTCTTACACTTTAGGCTTTACCTTTAGGTCTTTGAGCCACTGAGTTAATTTCTGTGTATGACATAAGGTAAGAGTCCATCTCCTGTCTTCGTTGCTTTTGATACTGTATAATATTCAATATCACAGTTGTATAATTTAACAGGATTGTTATTATAGTGTTGCAATACAACTTTATAGCAGTACTTTTATTTCTGTAGGATTGACTCTTAAAAGTAGGACTGCTAAGGCAGATATGTTCTCTCTCATCTTCTTTTTAAGGCCACCAGGAAAGCTGGGATTTAAGTGTACACCTTTGGTAATAAGTGTAGAAAACTGTAAGGTGGAAACTGCTGGGACTCAAACACTTTCAGAGCATTTTCATCTGAATAGAGAGATATGAGGAAGATACTTGAAAATTAAGGAAAAATAAGAGAAAACCTGTCTGAAAACTGCTGGTAGACCTGCCTCTCTTTGTAGACTTGCTTTATTTAATCTGTCCTCCTGAACGTGGTTTGATATTTGTTCCTGCTGGGCAGGGGTGCAAGCAGGTTGACCTGGCTGTCCAGACATGAGGACAGAGGTCGACCTGTCACCTAGTTCAGAGCAGGGCCAAGGACCCCGCTGGGTGACGCTGCTGCCACCCCGCTGTTGCCCATCTCGGCCAGCTGGTATTAGCACAGTACACCCAGCCTCCTGTGGCTTCTGGCTGCCCGGTCCCTTCTCCGTGGTTCTGAGACGTCCTCTTGTTAATTCAATCTCAGTGTCATTGTTCGTGTCTCTTGAGAAATCTAATGGCCTCTGACTTCAGGACTTGAGAAAACTTTCTTTGTTTTTCAGACTTCCTGGGAATGAGAGTGGTTGGGGAGCTGCTGAGGATGTCGGGTGCCTTTTTCATGCGACGTACCTTTGGTGGCAACAAACTCTACTGGGCTGTGTTCTCTGAATATGTAAAAACCATGTTACGGGTAAATGCATATGAGTACCAAGTTTTTTCAAGTTCTGCTTTCTTTCCATGTTTGCTTTTACAAATTATGCTTTCTAAATAGACCACTTAGCTATTTTTCCCCCTCAAGGAATGTTCCAAGCCTCAGCAGTCTGTGATTCTTGCTTGTGTCACCGCAAGCAGCATTTGTTTAGAGGATTGGGAGGGCATGGGGAAAGGGAGCAAAAGAAGCACCTATGGGGCTGGGGATGTCGCTCAGTGGTGGAGCGTGTGTCTAGCATGCGCCAAGGCCCTGGGTTCTGTCCCCAGTACCAAAGAAAAATCATGTCATTTTGAGAGTAGGCAATGGGTTTTGTGTCTTGTTTGTTTGTTTTCTCTTTAAAGAATGGTTATGCTCCTGTTGAATTTTTCCTCGAAGGGACCAGGAGCCGCTCTGCCAAGACACTGACTCCTAAATTTGGTAGGTCACTTACAGATTAGAAAGAAAAGTATAGGCCCCAGGGTTTAAGTGTGACTTCACGGTCACTGCTAAACAGAAGTTGACACTTTTTAAACTTTTTGACAACATAACCACTTCTTTATAAGTGTAACTGTTTCTATTTGTGGGCTTAGGATATGTGTACACTTTTGCTATCTTCCTATTTATATGCCCTCTGTGCTCTACTCCCCAGCATGAATGAGAAAACATTTTTCCCTATGTTTACAGGTCTCCTGAATATTGTGATGGAACCGTTTTTTAAAAGAGAAGTTTTTGATACCTACCTTGTCCCAATTAGCATCAGTTATGATAAGATATTGGAAGAAACTCTTTATGCATATGAACTTCTAGGAGTTCCGAAGCCAAAAGAATCTACAACTGTACGTGAGGATGGTCAGACTTGATTTTCCTCAAGTGTAGAGAATATCCTGACTTGTACACCTGCTAACTCACAAGTACACTCCTTTTCGTTTTCTTTCCCTGTTGTGACGCTGCTAGGGGTTGTTGAAAGCCAGAAAGATCCTCTCTGAAAACTTTGGAAGCATCCACGTGTACTTCGGAGACCCTGTATCGCTTCGCTCTCTGGCAGCTGGAAGGATGAGTCGGAGCCCATATAACTTGGTTCCAAGGTGCAAGGCCTGTTTTGATACCTGATGCAGAAATGGGGGTTAAAACCTAACAGTGTGAGTCCTCACCCTGGATCGACCACCTCTAAGCCTGAGCCCTGGTTTACCCCAGAGCACACAGCATGTTGCCAGGGAAGCTGTGCCGCTTCATTTTCTTTCTTCTTCTTTTATTAAAACCTTTTTATTTATTTAATTAGCATAATTTTTTCAAGGTAATGTATGTTTATTTATATAAATAAAAAAAATTCAGACAGTCCCAAACTCATACATTAGTCAAAATCTAGACTTTTATTCTCAGTCCCTTTAATTTGTATCCTAAGGGTGAATAAGAAATTTTCAGAAAGACATATGCCCAGATCTAAATCTCACCTTCCACTTGATGTTTCTTGGGGAACCTGACTTCCGGCTCTTCATCTGCCCCCCTTGCCAAGAAGCAGCCAGCCTTGAGTACGTCCTTCTCCTCCCTCCCCTGGCAAAGCCTCATGGTTTCAGCTATGGCCTCTTGACTTCAAAATCTGGCATTCCACGTAATTAATTTTCTACTAAAAATGTAATGTCTATAACTGCTTTTCACTCTGTATTGTACTAATGCAGATCCTATTACTAATGTATTCAGCATAATTTTTATTGGTGCATTATAGTTCTACATGTGACAGGATTCATCATGCCACATTTGTACAGGCATGACAATAGTCTAATCAGTCTCATTCCCGTCATTTTGTTTTTGTCATTGGAAAACTTTAGTGAAGACGATCTGTTCTCACCAGCCAGCAGTTGATTAGTCGCAAGATGCCTGTGTCAGACATACAAAACATGACCACCTTCCTAGGGGAACTCACTTGACCTTAGGAAGAAATAGCGCCATTGCTAACAAATGCACACGCAGGAACCATTGAACTTGCTGAAGTGTCACAGCATGTGTCCTGAATACAGTTTTGATCCCAGAAAGAAGTGAGTGGTAGCCACACATGGGACCGATCCCTGTTCCCAAGAAAGTCCGTCACGCCTTCGCAGGAGGCAGAGTTCCCCAGCAGGGTAGAGCCTCTCCAGCAGCCCCGTTGTCACCTCAGACACACGTGAACTTCCTGCTGCCACCGGCTCTCTAGACCTCACCTGGCTCAGCAGCCCTGACGAGGTTTTCATCAAGCCCCTGTGTGATGCAGTTAGGCCCCGCGTGTCCCTGCTCCGCACAGTACTTTCAGGCCTCATGTATACGTGTAATGATCCACATGTCAGAGCTCCCAGATGAGGATAGGGTCCTTGCCAGGTGCTGAAGCTCTCTGATGGAGCAGTCTGTCCAGTTCAGTAGAGATTTTCCTGGTGCTAGGATTCAGCAGAGATGGTCATTTGTTCTACTGGGAGATACCGGTTTTCACAGAAGTGGTATGATCTATTTAGAAAGCAGTTTTCCCCTGGAATTGGGAATTAAGAGTATTTCTTGCCAGGTGCAGTGGCACACGCCTGTAATCTCAGCAGCTCAAGAGGCTGAGGCATGAGGTTTGGGAGTTTAAAGACAGCCTGAGCAACTTAGCAAGGCCTAAGCAACTCATCAAGACCCTGTCTCAAAATAAAATATAAAAAACAGCTGAAGATGTGCTCAGTGGTTAAATCTCCAGTACCAAAAACAAAAATGAGTATTTCTTATCATGTTTCAAGAGCATGTCCTGGAGACGTGTGCAGATTACACTTGGAGGTGGCCTGAGGAAGTTGGTTGGGAGGAGCATGAGAAGCCTTCCAAAGGGTCTTCCCACCCCGCAAGTGCAGATTGCAAAATCCCAACGTGTTCTGTGCCCTTCCTTTTAGATATATCCCGCAGAAACAGTCTGAGGACATGCATGCTTTTGTCACTGAAGTTGCCTACAAAATGCAGCTTCTGCAAATTGAGAACCTAGTTCTGAGCCCATGGAGCTTGGCAGTCGCGGTGCTCCTTCAGAACCGGCCGTCTATGGACTTTGACGCTCTGGTGGAAAAGACTCTGTGGCTGAAGGGCTTGGCCCAGGCATTTGGAGGGTTCCTCCTGTGGCCTGGTACGTAGTGGGATGTGAGTGTGGAGAATTGCCTTTTCATCTTAACTTGGGAATGAGTTGTAGATGTGGGAAACCTACATACGATGCTGAGCTAAACATCCGTTAGAGAAGGACCCTTGTCTGTTTTCATCCCTCAAGAACATGAATCCCAGCAGGCTGGCCCTTGAGCATAAACATTTGCATGTCATGTTCCCCCCAAGACCCTGAATACCCAAGGACTAGAACACTATCCCCTTGCCCACAGCAGAGTGGAGAGTAGTGACAGGAGTCCGTCCTTCCTCCTCTGCAGCCCGTTTGCCTGTGGGTGGCACACACTGAAGGACTGGCCTTGTTGGCCTTTATGTATTTCTCAGATATAACAGCTTTGTGAAAACCTTGTCCAGGTTTGAATGCTGTGCTGGAAATCTGGGGTGCATGCAACAAAAGTGAGCTTGAGTTGTTTTCTGTCTCTTGGATTTAAGATCATACAGATGACACTTGAAAAGGCAGTCCCTTCAAACTCAGGTAGCCCTCTGGTGAAGCACCTGTGTTCACTCATCATGCCGACATCAAGTGCATGAGCAAGCAGTGGGATCGGTGAGGCTGCAGACCCACTTGTGAAGATTTTTGAGAATAGCGAGGGTGAGGGGAGATGGCACGAAGTGGCTTTGCACCCGTCTCAACAGGAAAGGAGCTCCTCAGAGAGTAGAGCTGGTCACACAGGATGGGAAATGCACGGCGGAGAGGCTGCGTCAGGGCAAGGGCCACCCGAAGCCATGTCGCTGGGTGGGGCAAGGAGAAGAAAGGGCTGCGGGTGGCAGCTAGAGGTCTTAGGCCTCACAGGCTTTAGGTCCCAACTGAGAAGTGAGGCCACCCAAGCCCCAGCGGTGACTGAGCTGGTGCACAGCAAAGGAATCCAGGAGGAATTCCTAACAAGAGCCAGGCAGTCCAGTACCTGTCACCAGTGAGGGAAGAGAGGGAGGTGACGTCTGTCTCAGCATTGTGATGGACTGGTAGGAGTCGAGGGGCGTGTGAATTATGACACAGGTAGTGAGTATTAGGTGTCACAGACGGCCAGCTAGAGTGCTGAACCCATAACTGTGCCCCAGGAGCGCCCGTCTCTCTAAGGTGGTTTGCTTTTTGAAGCTAGGATCAGCGTACCTGTGGCTGAACAACACCACGCCACCTGGTTATCACAGTCGGTTCATGGGACAAGTGACAGTGTGAGCTGAGCAGTTGTGATTCCTGATGTAGAGCGTGTATTCAGTTCCTTTGTTCTTTTTCACTTACGTGATCCCACGTTCCTAAGCATCCTCATGTCTGGAACCCTTTTTTCAGATGCTGGGAAGTGAGCCCAGGGCCTCTCCCGTGCCAGGCAGGCACTGTGCCCCTGAGCTGCGTCTCCAGCCCTCTAGAGCCTTTCCCATCTTTTCATAGATGTCATGAACCGGAGCATGCTGAGGGCAGGCTGATCGAGTGTGATTGAGGCTGCTGAAGGGAATGAGTTCAAAGCCTGGTGACAGGCGGCCACACACCAGCCAGGAATGGGCTTCACTCTGAGACCTTGCGTTTGGTCCCTAAATACAAGCCTCGCCCCTCCCTTCTCCCTCTTCTGCATCATCAGCAGAACCTGACACCCAGCTCTTTGGCTGGGGTTCATAGTATAATAAAATGATTGCCCTTGCTGAGAGTATTTGTTAAATATCACTATCTCTTCATTCTGCTTCTGTGACTACTGTTTGGTGACGTCCAGGCCAAGGTAGTGTCAGATGATGAGCTACAGGAACCATCACGGTTCTGCTTCTCTAATGGCCCTAGATGCGGGGAAGAGATCGCAGTGTCCCATGCTCTCAGAGACCTGGTGCTAGGACTGTGGCTGCCGTTTGGTCTGCATGCAGAGCGATACGCTTGCCACCTGGGGTGGGGAGCATCTAAGCAAGCTTCCTGTGGGGTGTGTGTGTGTGCGCGCGTGTGTGAAAAGTATGTTTTAAGGTACTCAGGCACTAATCACAGACCTTTCTGTCTTGGTATTATTAAATCCATGTGCATGTGATTTTCCAGTCACGTAACTTGCTCTTGCAAATGTGTGGATGCCCTTGGTTCCTGAGAGAGACAGAATGTGCTAATTTTTAGGTTGGGAATGGATGTGTATTTCAGAATGACTGACAGACTTGGGTAGATGATGTTATGTGCATGTCCTGAAAGATTTGATACACGAAATGCTTCTTCCAAAATGTCCTTGTATCATGACCTCAGCTGGTAAGAAACTAACGTAGCGTCTGCCACTTGAAGTTACTCTCCTTTCAGGCCAGGCCACCCCTACAGACCCTGTCTCATTTACACACGTTGTCTTTGTGTGCAGATAATGAACCTGCTGAGGAAGTTGTCCAGTCCAGCATTCTTCTGCATTCCAACCTCGCCAGCCTTGTTAGAGACCAGGTGATTCTGAACGTGGACTCCGGAGACTCAGAAGTGGTCGATGGACTCATTTTCCAGCACATCACTCTGCTTATGTGCTCGGCTTATAGGAACCAGTTGCTCAACATTTTTGTCCGTCCTTCCTTAGTAGCTGTAGCCTTGCAGATGACACCTGGGTTCAGGAAAGGTAACTTCCAGGAACATGATCTTGAACTTCAGAAGAGGCCCAGCCTTGCAGTCCCACGCAGGGAGCAGTAGTGCACAGCAAGGCCACTCACCTGAAGGCCCCTGGCCTCTACCCTTGGAAGTTAGCATGGCTTCTTAAACCCATGGCCGTCTGTCATACAGTCCTAGACTTGGAGGGCACAGTGGCATGTACCTGTCCGTAGTCCCAGCTGCTCAGGAGGCTAAGGTCCACCTGGGCAATGTAGCAAGACCTCCCCCCCCCCAAAGAAAAAAAGAAACACTTAGAATTGGAAGGACCTAGAAATTGCCCAACCTAAACCTCTCCTTTTATAAGAGGAGAGTTAGGCCAACAGAGTTGCATAGTTGCTCAGAGAATGCTCTGCATGTGAGCACGCTTGCCGTCTCCTGTCTGAGCTGTTCCTTCTGTGAGGCCCTTCGCCCAGCAAGGGCGGATATGGGAGCCTCCAGCAGAACACCCGCACAGCAGCGTGCTGCTTGCACTGAGGACGGGGCCGTGGGATGAGCACAGTTCTGGTTGACAGGAGTTTGTAGTCCAGGCAGGGTGTTCACCAGGTCCGCCTGAGGATGCCTGGGGGAGCCCCACCAGAGCCTCATTCAGGAGGCCAGAGTCGGGGCTCCTTTGGTGACTTTATTTTTTTTCTTGGAACTTCACAGGGAAGAGTACTAGAGGCATGGTGAAGATGCAGGAATGTGAATGTGAAGGGGAGCTAGGAAGTCAGTTCCTCTCCTGCCCTGGGAACCTTGGCATAGGGGAAAGCGGTGTCCCAGGCTTCTAAGGAATGTGGTGTCTTCCTTGTTACCAGACTTGTTACCAGACTGACTTATTAGAAGCTTGCTTGTAATTTAGTTCTAATCATTAACATTATGCTAGACTAGTTTACTCTGCAGGTGAAGTTCTGGTTGATTCTGGCTTCCTGTAGGGGACTTAATTCTTGTCCTGTTACATGAATAAAATGCACCTTTGAAGGACTGCATTTTGGGGCTTCACAGACTTCCTGGTACTCCCTGAAAGTTTAAAAAGCAGTGTGGTGATCTTACGGAACAAATTTATTTGCAGAGGATGTCTACAGCTGCTTCCGCTTCCTCCGAGACATGTTTTCAGATGAGTTCATCTTCCTTCCGGGAAGCACACTAAGGGTGAGTCCACAGAAGAAGAGCAGGCGCGCACGGCGTGAGTTCTAGAAGCAGCAGGTGCATTTGCAGGCAGCACGGCGAGAAATTCTGGTGCTCAGTTCAGCAGACCCAGCTCCGGCCTTGCTGTGCTGTCCAGAGCTGTGCAGCAGGTGATGATGAGAATGAGTGACTGAGGGAGTCTTCATTCGGAGGGTCCCTCCTGGAGCCACTAGTGCCGCTCCTGTGCATGAGTTGTTCATAGGTGTTTGTAAGTCAACACTGGTTTTTCTGCTGACAGTGGGCTGGAGTGTGTCTGGCAGCAGGTGCCTCAGCCAGGAGAGGAGCAGTGGGTGGTCTTGTGTGGCCGTGTGGACAGCTGAGCCTGGTCAAGCTCCCGAGTTTGACTACTGGTTAGCTTGGGGAGGCAGTGGCAGAATAGACGAAGGTGGTGTAGGCTTTTGTGTGCCGCGCTCAGGTGAACGGGCTTCGTTTTATTCTTGGGGCATGAGGGCAGGGATGCCAGAGAACTTTGAGCATGAGCCACATCTTTAGGACTTTTTGTACATACTTACTAGTCAGATCTAAGGAGTGTGGCTGTGCACAGTGAAAGAAAGTCCATAGGGGCTGGGGTCGTGGCTCAGTGGTAGAGCGCTTGCTGGCATGTTTGGGGTGCTGGGTTCAATTCTCAGTGCTGCATGTAAATAAATAAAATAAGAGTCCATTGAAAACTTAAAAAAAAAACATTAAAGAAAGAAAGTCCATCACCCAGGGTTTTCTGTTTGCTGTGTCTGGGGTTCAGCATTTTGAACATGAGCAGAATGTTTCTTGTGCTGCTGTGGAGCATCCAGGTGGTCCTGGGAAGGCTGTGACTAGCTGTGTCTCAACTGAGGGCACGTGCTGTGCTTGGAGATTAGCATGCGCCCATGAACCTGAATTCCCACGTACATTCTGGCTTTCCCTTTTCCCTTCCAGGACTTTGAAGAAGGCTGTTACCTGCTTTGCAAAAGTGAGACCATTCAGATGACTTTAAGGGACATCCTTGTTACAGAGAAAGGAAATGCTGTGTTAGAATTTCTAGTAGGACTTTTTAAACCTTTTGTGGAATGTTACCAGGTATGTAAATTTGGCAAGTTCTTCTCATTGGCCCCCATGTCAAATCAAAAGAGTTTTCCACACCGCACTTATTTCTGCTCTGCTGGGCTGGGATCTTCCCCAGTGAATGATATCACCTCCCAGGTGGCTAGAGGAGGCCTCGTCCATCACAGAACCAAGAGAATGACAGCTTTGTGAGGCCTAGCACAGTCTTCCTATAACCTCGGTTTTACCCAAACACAGTTGTCATGCTGTGCTCGTGTCTCTTGTTCTTAGTGTGTTGCAAAGTGTTTGAGATGTAATACGCACTTAGTGAATACAAGACCTGAAGGATATGTAGAGTCAGTCGTGTGTGTCACTCGATGCTAATGTTGGAAGGGGAAGGAGAAGTTCAAGTGCAAGTATCTGAGGAGCTTGCCAGAGCTCAGTGGATACAGAGGTGGGTGGTACACCCAGCAGGACCCCTCAGGACTGAGGAGAGAGGGAGTTGGGAATGCAGACCGCAGGGGCCATGCCTACTGAGAGAAAAGACTTCGGGTCGGGTTCGTGTGCACTGCCTGCGGGCACCCAACCTGCTTCCTGGCACGAGTGCTGTGGCACTTGAGATGACATCGCCAGCCTCCTTGGACAAAGCCTCACACTTGGTACCTGATCAGTGTTGCTTCTACCCTTAATCTCTTTTCTACAGTAGAAAACATCCAGTGACTTAGCCCTTTGTTGGGTGCATTTAGCGAGAAAGACAACATTATAAAAATCTGACTCCTCTCTTTCCAGGAGCATGAAATGCAAAGCTGGTAGTAGTTAATTTGCAGCCCTCTGAAATGGCAGAGTGATGTTTAATAAATATCAGTATTTTACACCGTTGTATTCTAATTGTCAAAATGAGCAGAAGCTTAGAAGAGATGCCCTAAAGACCCTCCCATATCTCTTGGGCCCTTTTTCTCTCTGGTCCTAATTGTCCCTGTTAAAATCAGATAATTTGCAAGTACCTCTTATATGAAGAAGAAGAGCGCTTTACTGAGAAGCAGTACCTGGCTGCAGTGAGGAAGTTCACAGGTCAGCTTCTCGATCAAGGTCAGTCACCCTTGCAGGGAGGGGATTCTTATTACTGAAGAGCAGGGGTCCACCAGCTCTTCCTCCTCCACCCAGGTGCCTCTCAGTGTTACGATGTGTTATCTTCCGACGTGCAGAAAAACGCCTTAGCAGCTTTTGTGAGACTCGGTGTGGTAGAGAAAAAGAAAATGTAAGTACTGTGCACGGACCCGTGAGCACTAAAGGGGCAAGGTCACAGTGTCACCAAGCGAGTACCCAGGTGCAGGAGGGTGTTGGAGTGCCCTTCACTCACCCACCGCTCGCAGTGGAGCCCGCAGGCTTTCCCCGGGCACCCTCGTGTTTGAGTGAAAGTGCCCCTGGGGCCAAGGAGGGAGGCGGGGTAGGCTATTCTGCACTTGACCAGACCCTCCAGGTGGAGACCAGTGGCAAGGAAGCTTTCTGGAGAAGGGCATGGGGTGGCGTGTGGATGGATGGTGGGAGACAGAGCCGTTCACCTGTGGAACGAAGGGGGCAGTGCTGAAGCTCCAGGCCTGGTGGTTGTGTGTCACGTGAAGCCAGGAGGGAGGACAGGCCAGAGGCCTTCCCACCACCTGCACTGGCGGGGGAGCACTGCTTGGAGGCTGTCACCTGATGTATGCAGTGACAAAGCTTGTTCCTTTCTTTAGAAACAATGAAAACATATTTAGTGTGAATGAACCTGCCACAACCAAATTACAGGACATGCTCAGTAAGTACGGTTTGATAAGACATCACACTCCCCGCATTGCTTGTCAGTATTCCCCTGCTGGAGCAGGAACCCAGGACCTGCCTCCCCGTGCTAGGAAAGTGTTCTGCCCCTGGGCTAAATCCCAGCCCAGTGCCTTTTACAATAAGGAAGTGTGCTACAGACCTTGGGCACAGTGGCACGTGCCTGCAATCCCAGGGATCTCCCAGGGATGGGGAGGCTGGGGCGGGAGAGTCGCACACTGATGGCCAGCCTCTGCAGTGAGCAAGATTCTGTCTCAAAGTGAGACTTCACAAAGGCATGGGGCACAGCTCAAGCGTAGAGCGCTTGCCTGGCATGTGTCAGGCCCTGGGTTCCAATTCCTAGGACCGCAAAAGAGAGAAAGAGACACGGTGTAGCCCAGAAATGCAGGCCCCTGTTTCTGTGTCTGTAAGCATTGAGAGTTGGAAGTGAATGGAGAACACTTCTTATAGGGACCAGGGATGATATTGGGGGTGGGGCAGCCGGGACTGTGGCTCAGTGGCAGAGCACGTGCCTAGGCTGTGTGAGGCACTGGGTTGGAGCCTCGGCACCACATGGAAAGGAAACAAAGGCATGCTGTCCCTCTACGACTACAGACTTTTAAAAAAAAAAAAAACAGGGTGTCAGCATTTAAGGAAATAATGACCTGTTGATTATGTTGAATAAGCACTGTGTCATTGAGCGGCTGTTCTTACCAGTGGCATTTTTGTACCTATGCCTAGCTCAGGACATTGGTCAGAGTTGCATTGAAGGCCCTGGGTGGCATCTGCTTAGGCCAGGCAAACCAGGACTGGGTGTGTGGAGGAAGGAGAGGGCGGAGGGGCTGTGAGACCTCTCAGAGGGCGGTGACAAGCGCCAGCCCCCTTCTGTTCACAGAATAGGTCACCGTGAAATTCATTTTCAAATGTGGTCAGGAGGGGGTCGAGCCAAAGCACTCCTAACCCCTCATCTGCAAGGGGGACGGCCACTTTGTTGCTAGGGGAAGTAGGTGTGGGATAGTGTGAACCAGGATGCGCCAGACTTCAGGTCCTGGAGCACTGCAGTGCCCGCCCTGGTCTGGCCCTGCCCCGACCCTGCAGCACTGGCCACACCTCCGCAGAGGGCCCGGCATGCCTGCAGCGCCCGTAGGCCTGCACAGTACTGGCATCTCTCGGGCAGTAGCTTAAGAAACAGGAGGAGGAGGACAGGCAACTTCAGCGTGGCTTCATGAGCTCTTTGTTTGTGTTAGGTTGTAAGACACCAATAGGAAAACCAACAGCTGCAAGGCTTTAATAATCACCGGACGGTTATGGAGGACTTGGCCACCTAATTACTGTCATAAAGGACTACTGCAAACAGGGATGTAAAGGAAGACACACCTCGTGCTCCACGAGACTTCACGACCGTGGACTCCATGGAGAGGAAGAAATGATCAGTGTAAGCAGTCAGTGTAATCTTCCCCGCCACATGTCACAGGCGTTTGCCTCCAGCTCTGTGTGTGTTTAAAATAAAAGTCTTTTGAAAACATGTTTGGGAAGCAAAGCTCGGCTTCTGTTTCACAGTCACTCCTCAGTTCCCACGTGCACTTTTCATTGCCTTCTGAGTAAAGTACCACATCGCCACCAAAGGCTCTGGCTTGGGGACAAAACGGTGAGGAAGGGTGTGAGTGGAACATCCTTAGTCCAGAAACCTGAAGCTTCTTGAGCACCACCACATCACCAGGGGGAGAATTCCACACCTGGCCTTGTGTGAGGAGCTGCAGCCAAACCAGGCAACACTGAAAACACGGGGAGCTGCCCGGGCAGGGGTGTCGGGTCCATACAAAACACCGGCAGTTCACGGTGAGCCTGGGGTCAGTCTGCATGATGTTCCTTAGGAGTGCCCCAGATCCAAGACGCTTCTGGTTCCAAGCATTATTGTTAAGGGACACTCCACCTGCGCCTCACCTCTGTGCTCTGATTAAAGTTGCCTCAAACAAGTACAGCGTTCACAGAGGTAGAGAATGGATCAGCGAGCTTACTGCAGCCTTTGCTGCCCAGAGCCTTCATGAACAAAATGCATTAGTTGAAAGTGCACGCGACTAAGAGGTAACACATGCCAAAGCTCGCAGTAACACGGCTGAATGCTGCCGTCAGCCGCTCTGGAAGCCACCTGTAAATCCAGGTGTCGAGCAGGAGTCAGCTCACTGGGGTGGGTTTGAGCGACAGACCAAGGGAGAGTGGAGTAGGATGTGCATAGAGCATAGTGACAGATAGTCCTGGGGTAGGTTCTGGAGGACGTGAAAGATCAGATGGCTGGAATGAGTCCCCAGAAGGGAAATTAAAGAGAAAGGTGGGTGCTTTGTCAGCTCAGGCTGCCGGAACAGGGGTTCATGGACTGGGTGGCTTCTACACAGACATTTCTTGCAGTTCTGCAGGCTGAAGTCCAAAGTCAAGGTGCCAGCAGTGCAGGTCCATTCCGAGGCCCCTCTCAGCTTAGAGTAGTAGCCATCTCCCTACGTGTTTGAATGACCTTTTCTAATTAGCTTGCTAATGCCGCCATGAGGGCCCCAGCCTCCTGCCCACATCTGCCCTTAACTGCCTCCCTGCACAGGCACCTTGGTCTGAGCCTCAACATGCAAAGTTCGGGGTTAGTCTTCATCAATAGCAGCAGGGTCAACTCCTGTGGGACACTGGATTGGATCCAAGTCAGGGGAAGCCACTGGGAAGCTCAAAACATTTCAGTGCTCCCTTCCAAATTCCACCAGGCTGCGTCTGCGTGCTCAGACTGGAGGGCCTTTTGCCAGGCCAGGCACTGGTAGCTGAGCAGACTCTTTGTGTGGAGGCAGCAAAGAGCAGAGCCAGCAGAGAAGTGCCTGGCCGATGACTTCCTGGTGCACTGCTAGGTGGCACTAAGCTGCCGCCTCCAGGGCAGCCCAGGGAGTCCAGGGCTTGGGAATACTGGGACTCTGGCTGTGCTTGCTGTAGATGTGCAGTAGGAAAAAATCCCCAGACACCAAACTGTACTGCTACCTTTCTTTTCCATGACACTTGCTGTCCAGGTGCGTACTGAAGGCTAAGATGATCTTTGCTTCCTTTTAGGCCACTTTGTGACACAAGTCAGGTTTGGTTGAAGCCTTGAGTCTTGGGTGCAAGTAGCTAAATTTGTCTCCTGGGTGAGCTTTGGCATTGGAAGCAGGCAAGCAGTCACATGGGAGGGGTCAGGATTTACAGTGAAGTTGGGACTTTGAACTCCAGTAGATGGCCTGAAGGACTGTCTTCATCCAGCACAAGACACTCCCAAGTAAAACCCTTCCCAAAGATGAGCAGCTTCCAGCACCACACGTGTGTCTGCACATACTCACAGCCAACCCCAGAACTGACCCCAAGCCCCTCTCCTGGCTGTACATTCTGGAGCTGCCACTGCTTTGAAGTAAGTTAAAGAAAGGCCCAAAGCACCTGGCTTTCTAAGATCATCTTCCACTCACACACGATACGGTGTGGTCATCAGAAAGCAGCATCTGGAGTTGAGCCAACTCTGCCATGGATAGAAGCTCTGCCTACACATAGAAGCTCTGTCACATTGAAAACATTCCAACCTGGGAGCTCACTGAAGGTGCCCAATCCGCCCAACAGCTCAGCAGCACAGGGCCTGCAGTGTGTCCCTGCAGGAGACCGTGGGGCTGCCGAGCAGTACACACCCGCATCTTGAGAGGGTACCGCTGCACAGCCTAGCTCGGAAAAGATGGAAGGTCAAAGACAGTACCACCCAGAGTAAAAAGGGAGACAATCCAGAGATGGATACTGTGTGTAGTAGCCTCATGTGGCCTGTGAGATCTACTCACAGGGGGCACAGTAGTGTATGCCTGTAATCCCACCTATTCAGGCAACTAGGGAGGAGGATCACAAGTTCCAGGCCGGCCTCAGCAATGTAGTGAGGTCCTGTCTCAAAGTAAAAAAATAAAAATGTCCTTGGGTTCAATCCCTAGTACAAAGAAAAAAAAAAAAAAAAAAAAACAAAAAACAAAAAAACCCAGAACCCCTGATGTCAGGTTTCCATTTTCATACAAATAATTAGCAAGTCGTCATAATGTTGAATCATTGTTTTCCCTGCTGGTTTGAAATGCCACTTTAGTACTAAGTCCATGGAAGAAGCAGCTGATGGCAACATCTGAAAGAGATGCCCATTCTCCCACTGTGTTAGCTTCCTGTTATCATGACAGAATACCCGGATAACTTGTAAGGGGGAGAGGTTTATTGAGGCTCATGGTTTCAGCAGTTTCTGTCCATATTGCTCGACTCCATTGTCTCTGGACTTTGGTGGCACGGTACACCATGGTGGGAATGTGTGGCAGAGGAAGCTGCTTGCCAGGTGGTGGCCAGAAAGCAAAAGAGGGGCTGAGGTCCCAACAGTTCCTTCAAGGGCACGTCCCCAGTAGCCTAACCAGGCCTCCCCGCAAAGGTTCCACCTGCCACTACACCACAGGCAAGGAACCAAGCCTTCACTACATGGGTTTTCAAGGGCTGCTTAGGATCCAGATCATAACACCCACCCAGGTAGCTGCTCCTCTCCTTCCAGAAGACTGGAGACCAATAATAAAAGTCATATGTTTGAGAACCACTGAAGACCAGGCCACACAAAAAAGAAAGCAATGTCAGAATACCTGGAACTGAAGGGTTTACACACCTATTGAAAGGTCTACTGTTGACCCAGCATGAGAACTGAAGACCAATGCAAAGCACTCCACCGGAAACTTCAGAACTTACACAGATGAGATGCTAAACACTTTTCAAGAAAGCAAATAGTTGGTGTACAGAAACAATGATTTTGACTTGAGAACAACTTGAGAAACTAGAAGACGATGGAGTAATGCTTTTCAAAATCTCAAAGGAAAGTTATTTCCAACCTAGAATTCTATACCCAGCTAAACTATGGGACAACCGTAAGAGTAGAAAAATATCTTTATTTTTTATTTATCTATTTTTTGCAGTGCTGGGGATTGAACCCAGGGCCTTGTGCTTGTGAGGCAAGCACTCTACCAACTGAGCTATCTCCCCTGCCTTGAAAAATATTTTTAAACATTCAAGGTCCAAAATATCAGTTTTCCCCACATCTGGAAGATGGGCCTCACTAAAATGGTAAGCCAGTGGAAAGAGATGGTGTCCAGAAGGGGGAGCCTTAGCAGAAAAAAATCAGAGAACTGTCCAAGTAACAGGAAAAGGAAATTCCAGTTTGAACTCTGCCGCATACCTAGAGCTGGCAGCCCCACGTGGCCTCTAGGAAACCGTGTTTGACATTCACATGTCTGCCAGAGTTAGATAACTTAGAAAAGAAAAAGATGATTAGAGTTGAAGGCAACATTAAGTCACTTTCTGCCTCACACTGGATGATCCCATTCTCTGGTGGGAGGAGGAAGGGAAGCAGGGGAAAGAGCCGTGCTTTGTGCCAAGGCTCAGCTGAACCTGCAAGGAGCAGACATCTGAGGGAGATCCTGGCTGCAGCAGGGCCTCATGCTGCACAGCTCATCAGTGGGCTGTTCCAAAGTAACTGGAAAATGCAAAATCATAGCCTGTCCATTCACTGTGGTTGGAGCCCAGCCCATCACAGGAAAACAAAACCCTCCAGTAAGGTAAAGCTATAGTATTGATGTGAGATACTGTCTTAAAAATAGTGAATTAGGCCTGGGGATGTAGCTCAGTGGGTAGAGTGCTTGCCTTGCACTCTACCCCAGCACTGTCAAAAAGAAAAAGAAAAAAAAAAGCCAGCCTCAGCAGCTTAGCAAGGTCCTAAGTAACTCAGTGAGATCCTGTCTCTAAATAAAACATGAAAAGGGGCTGGGGATGTGGCTCAGTGGTTAAGTGCCCCAGTACCTCCCTCTCCACCAAACTACTGAATTGTAGCCAGGCATGTTGGTACATGCCTGTGATCCAGCAACTCGGCAGCTGAGCCAGGAGGATGGCAACTTCACGACCAACCTGGGCAACTTGGCAGGACCCTGTCTCAAAAGGGCTGGGAGGTTGCTCAGTGGTGAGTGGCTCTGGGTTTGATCCCCAGTACCAGAACTCAAACGTGAATTGTTAGGTGAATGGAAGCAAGATGCTGAACTGCACAACTGCACGTGGAGCATGACCCGATTTCAGGGAAAACACGTGTGAAACCCTCACCAAGGCCCCTCTTGGGATGGGGTTTCTGAAGGGGCAGGCTGAGTCCTTGCTACACCTCAGTAGTCCTGTGGAGCAGCTTTCCTCCTGGACACTCGTGTTGCCGAGGGCTTCTCTCCTGCCACCTTTTCCTTTGCTTGTCCACTGCCCCTTCATTCTCCAAGGACCAGCTGGGCTGCTGGGACCCATGAGGACTTTCCGCTCAGAGTGACAGTGCTCCCTCTGGCCACAGCACTCAGCCCCGCAGGGGCTCAACACCTGATCATTCTGCTTTTAACCTTTCCAATCTTTAGGCCCCTGAAGAGGAAGCATGCTTCACTTTATTTTGTCCTCTCTGTCCTCCCATCAGTCAACATGAGTGTCCTCACTGCCTGCACATGACTTATTTTTTATTTTTCCGGTACTGGGAATTGAACCCAGGAGCACTGTACCATGGAGCTACATCCTGAGCCCTTTTTATTTGAGACAGTTGCTGAGGCTGCCCTTGAACTTGCCATCCTCCCATCTCAGCTAACCCAGGTGGCTGGGATGACAGGTATGTGCCACTTCATCCAGCTTGCATTTTACTTAAAGTTAGAGCCTTATAATTTAGTTTCTAAGTCTTGCAGCCTATGTTATACTTTCTTCATTTAGGAATGTGCAGATAGCAGAAAACTTAACTTTTTTTTTTTTTGTGGTGCTGGGATTGAACCCAGGGCCTCGTGCTTGCAAGGCAAGCACTCTACCCACTGAGCTACATCCCCAGCCCCAAAACTTTAACTTTTTTAGAGTAAACTCACATTTTGTACATCTGAAACTTCTCACTCAAGGGAATCTTAAAACATTTAGATCCAATTTATTCAAACTCTGACAGCAGAATGTTTATTTAAATTAGCTAACAGCTTTCAGTCCTCCCCACATAAATAAAACAAAAAACAACAAAGAATAGTAAAAAGACCACATTAAGTCCTGATTAAAGAAAAATACATATAACATTGTATTATCAATTTATCCAGTGTAGGAACATTTAAGCTTTATTTCATAAAACATTTAAGATTTTCTAATATCACAGTATATCAAAAGCAAATGCACATACTGATTTTATACTACATGTATAAGTCCCAAATTTCCAATCCTAGGTAAGATGCCAAGTTGAAGATGCATCTACTGATAAAGTATAGGTAGTATTCTGTACAAAAATAAGTGACTTTTTAACACCTACATGAAAAGAAGCTTTAATCAAAAGAGACTTAATTCCAAGGGTGTCTTTTTTCCCCGACACTAATTAATTCAATCGGTCTGTGATCCCAAGCTCAGTGACAGGTGTGCTCCAAGCACAGAGAAGGTAGTCCACAGCAGTGCATTTCATGTCTGCCATGTGTCCAGACAATCTCTAAAGGCGTTCAATTTTTAGAACTTATTTTGAAATCTAATGAAACCAACAGGGTGCTCTGGCTGCACTTGAAGAATACAGCCTGCGCTGTTCTGTGTGCCCACAGGTGCATTCCCAGACTGGTGGCTTTAGTCCACTTCCCACCAACTGATTCACAGACACATACTCCTCCAGATACCACACTGATCAAGGAGCACACGGGTTTTTACACAAGAAAATTCTGTATTGCCAGCTTTAAAAAGCATAGAGTTCTATGAAGAAGCAACCACTTACATATGAGAATGCACATTCACAATTCATACTGCCAGACAGAGTTCCATTTCGAAAGTATTCTACAGACCCAATGACACATATTTACATAGTATGTTTTGTACATGTCAGAAACTAAATGACAGAATAATAATAAACACAAAATTTTATAAAATTCTCAAATTTCCAGTGATCTTAAGAAAAGTCATTATAACTGCCTATTCAGCTGATTATCTAGAAAATCCCAAGTCATGTGAAAAACACCAATGTGAGACGATCCAAAACTCTGATGCTTTTCAGTCTGTTGAATATGGATAGCTAAAAAGAAAACCATGCTGTTTCGGCCTCTGAGCTATTAGGTCAAGGAGTGTTACAGCTCTTGAGCCACTATTCAGATTGTGGTTAGGTTTGACATAATCTTCAGCCTCAATACCACTATTTATCCCGAAAAAAGAATGACCTTTGGAAGTCACAGGCATGAGAAACATCACTTCGAGACAAAAATCACAAATAGAAGCTGAGGAAAAAAAATGAATCTCAGCAAACACAATTTCTCTGCAATAGGGGGAATGTTATATGGCCAGTACACCACAGAAGCCTTTCTTTAGTTTGTCTCACTAAACAATCTGAAGTAACCATTACAATCTGAGGTCCTTTAGCTGGGTGTGATGGTGCACACCTGTAGTCCCAGTCTTGGGAGGATGAGGCAGGATCCCAAGTTCAAGGCCAACCTCAGCAACTTAGTAAGGCCCTATCTAAAAGTAAAATGGGCTGGTGATGTAGCTCAGTGGTTAAGTGTCTCTGGGTTATATAGGCGGAGAGTGGGGCAGGGGGTGAATCTCAGCGCCTTTGAAACAAAAAAGTCAGAAAAATAAAAAACAACAAGAAAATGCGGCATGGATCATTCTGAGGGTTACACAGGATCTCTTTTCCCTGAGTTTTGGGCATATCAAAACACAATCAAAAACAAATCTGTTTTTTTTTTTTTTCTTTTGGTACAGGGGATTGAACCCAGGGGTACTTTACCATGGACCCACATACCCAGTACGTTTTATTTTTTAATCTAGGTCTCACTAAGTTGCTGGGTTGGCCTTGTACTTGGAATCCTTCTGTCTCAGCCGCCCAAGTCACTGGAATTATAGGCTTTGTGCTACTGCACCTTGCTAAATAAATATCTCAGCAGAAACTTTTTTCCATTTGCCTGAAGACTCAGCCACTCTACAAGCTACACTGAAGGAGTGGGAAGTCTCAAGTCACTGACTGCTGGCAGGCTCCTTGTGTGCTGCTTTTTTTATTAGTACTTTATTTAATATGACAAAGATAAAAGCTTCAGCTGGAAATTCACACAATTCAAAATGTGTTGAAAAAAACCTTATCATGGTCTTTTAGATTCCCAAGTAAGTGCTCCCGAACAAAATGCCATGAAGCTGCTAATCAGCAACTCCAAATAATCAGCTGTTCAAATCACAAAACTTGGGAATGTCCAAATGGTTGTTATGAAGCTGCTCTGGAACCCTGTACAGATGAAGTGTCTGACAGACATCCACACACGAGCTAGTTCCAAGAAAGGAGTCTTTCGACTAAAATCTACTCTAAAAACAATTTCCCAACTCCTCTCTTTCCCCGATTGTTCATTACAGCTTAAAGGGAGAAAGTACCTGAGGCAGGGTGTCTTATGTGGCGCTGTACCTTTAAGAAACCCGACATTTTGGCGAACTGGGACCCTTCACAACATCCTTAAACTGTCTTTATAGACGTCATTTCTCCATGCTGCATAATATATGCTGTTTGGATTCAAAAGATAAGCTGAAGTCTACAATAACCATACATTCATTAAGGAAGTAGCATAATTTAAAAGGAAACCATGGTATGTTTTAATTAATTCTAGTGTTTTTGTCATTTGGGCTTCAATTAATGTATTTTCTTTCTTCTTTTGATTTGGCCTAAGAGGTACCTTTCGTTTTTACACTGAGACTATAGGAATACGTTCACGTAACATAAACATAAGTGGCACATGAGCCACACGGAAGCATCCCGCAGCAGAACAGCCTCAGACCACGGAAGTGGTGCTCTCGGGATTCACGCGGATGAGCCTGGAAGCGCTCCTCAGGTCCTGGAGCTGCTTGGCGGGTTTCCCCACCCCTTCCTCGAACCTCTTCTCCACCACCGGGAGCACTGTCTCGTACAGAAAGGACGCGTTCTGTCTGATGAATGCCTTCTTCTCTGGGTCCTGCTCACACCGCAGACTGTAATCCACATGCTGAACCGCGACCAGAATGACCTCCACCAGGCTCTCCAGGAGGACCATGTGCAGTTCCGGGAAGTACAGCTTCAGGGCCTCCTCCAGGAAGCCCATGGTCTGCTTAGTGAAGGCCACCACGGTGTAGCTCAGGTTCACCCAGCAGTCATCGCCCGTGTACTGCTCGAAGTTACTGACCCCACAGCTTCGCATCTCCTCCTTGAGCTTCCCCAGGGCCTCGGGGGTCATCAGGTTCATCCTCCTCCACATCTCCTCGGAGTTGCGATGCTTGGTGGCTTCAATGATGATCTCCTTGTAGCTGTGTAAGGCCCCCTGGATGTCTCTCACCAGCAGGGCATGGATAATGAAGGTGAGGTCCAGTCCAATGTCCCCCAGCTGCTGGCAGTGCTCCTTGGCCACCTTCACACACTCGGCAGCTGTTGAGAGGCTCTCCTTACTGTCAAACACCTGCTTACTAAAAGCGTCTACAAACATGCCCATGGCTGACCTTGCCCAGACCACAAAGGCAGAGTAGCAGCCACTGTCAGTTCCTGCAAAGTCTGTTTCGAACTCCTTTGCCGTCTCAAGAAGGCTGGTAAAGAAGACATGGCACAGCTTGTGAATATACAGCAGAGTGGCTCCTTCAATGCGAAGCTGGCGGATGGCAGTGTGCACAGCCGCTGCCCTGTTCCTCAGAAACAGCTCACAAGCTTTGGTGCACTGGCCAAGGCGGATCAGCTGAGAAACTGCCCTGCGAGTGGCCTTGGGGCCGCCCCTCAGGGAGCGATCTGGAGAGAGCTCAAATACCAGCACCTCGGTGAGCTGTCGTACCCGCTCATCCACCTTGGCCCTGAGTTCCTTCACAGGAGGTGGGCTGGGCTTATCTTCCAGATAGTGGTTCAATTTGTCCAGCAGGTCCACGGCGCCCTCAAAGTCCCTCTGGGCAATACAGACATCGAGGTCTTCGGGCAACTCCTGGATCCACTCCATTGAGAGGTCCACCTTCTCCTCCTCCACCTCAGGAAGCGCGGGTTCGTCGTCGTCGTCGTCCTCCTCGAACGGGTTGCTGGCCTTGGAAGTCACCTGCGGCGGCGCCCTCGGGGCGGCCGCCTCCTCCTGCTCTCGTCGTCTCTTCTCGCTGAGGGCCCTTTTGGTTTCCTCCAGCACTTCCAGCCACTCCCGTTTGATCTTGGCATTTTCTGCCTGAAAGATGCGGCTCTCGGGGAACATGAGTAGCTTGAACATGTCCTTCATGGGAGGGTTGTCCTTGACGTTGACCACGGCCAGGCCGTCCAGCGGGTACAGCGCGTTGTAGCGGTACATGCCGCGCCGCTGTGGCAGCCAGGTGGCCACCAGCAGACAGTCGTTCATGAGGAAGCCGTGCACGCGCTGCAGCTGAGCCATGTGGTCCGCCTCGTACTCCACCAGGTCCCCGTTGTACACCAGGTACTGCCCCGCCTCCAGCAGGTGCCTGCAGCCCTCCACCTTCTCCAGAAGCGTGGTGAGCGTGCGCTGCTTGCCCTCCTCGCCCGCGCCTTCGCGCGAGGCGCCCGCGGGCCCCGGCAGAAAGCCGGCCTGGGCGCGCCGGCGGTCCCGGGACCCCGCGCCCGCCGGGTCCTCGGCGGCGGCGGCGCCCGCGGCGGCGGCGGGCAGCAGCGCGAGCGGGATGCTCTCCAGGCTGCTCTTCTGCTCCGTCAGCAGGTGGCTGAGCTGGTACATCTCGCTCTCCAGGTAGGAGATCTCGCGCGCCGTCTCGATGAACTGCCGGTAGTTCTGGTAGACGTTGCGCTTCAGGTTCTGCGCCGTCTCCTCCGCCAGCGCCTGGACGCGCTGCCGGTGCTCCTGCAGGTCGCGGTCGCCGTCTGACTGCTGCGACAGCTGCTTCACGTACAGCCGCGCCTCGAAGCCCCCTGACTCCAGCTGCCGCCGCAGGCGGCTAGCCCCGCTGTCCGACATGGTCGTTGCCCTCCCGCGCCGGCCACCCGCAGTCTCTGCCACTGGCCGCCGCCGGACCCCACCCGAGCTGGGCCGAGCCTTGCAGCCGAGAGAGGGGAGGGGGCGAGCAGAGGGCGCCTGCGCCGAGTCGAGCGCCCTGCATTGCGCCTGCGCGGGGGCCGAGCGTCGCACATTGCGCCTGCGCCGGCCGAGGGCGGCCCGCGCGCCTGCGCGAGCTCGCCACTGCGGAAGTGGGACGCGGCCGAGAACTGTTCGGGGGCTGGGCGTGGCGGGGGGCGTGTGGTCCCCGGGCGGCATACAGGCGGCACCCCGCCTCCCGAACCCTTCCTGGGGCCTAGCCCGGGGATCCCAAGCGTGCGTGCGTGGGGCGGCGTGCGGTCCTCGGCAGCCAAACCCAGCGTCTTGGCCCCGGCGTCCGAGCGGGTCCGCGCTCGCGCCGCGACTTGCCTTGAGCTCTCGCGAGATCGGCGCGCGCGCGCGCGTCCGAGCCGGCTTCGTCGAGCGAGCGGCGTCCTGGCGGCGAGCAGCGCGATGGACGAGGACCTGGTGGTGGCGCTGCGGCTGCAGGAGGAGTGGGACGCGCGGGCCGCCCAGCGCGCAGCGGCGCGGGAGCAGCCCTCGCTGGTGGACGCGTCCTGGGAGCTGGCGGACCCCACGCCGGACCTGCAGGCCCTGTTCGTGCAGTTCAACGACCGCTTCTTCTGGGGCCGGCTGGAGGCCGTGGAGGTCAAGTGGAGCGTGCGCATGACGCTGTGAGTGCCCGCGCGGCCGCGAACGGCCCTCGGGGCTGTCGTTGACGCCCAGCCGCGCGGGGGAGGCCAGGGTCGGGCCGCCAGGCCCCCGGGGGGACTCAGGGGCCTTCGGGATGGAGGCCCGGACCCCAGCCCACCCCACCCCTTCCAGGCGCCTTCGGGATGGACGCCCCAACCGCAGGAACCCTGACCCCCTCCAGGGCTCGCGGGTCCCAGGGACCTTTGGGATGGACGCCCTGACCCCAGGTCTGTCCCCCACTCCCAGGCGCGCGGGTCCCAGGGACCTTCGGGATGGACGCCCGGACCCCAGGTCTGTCCGCTTCCCACTCCCAGGGCGCACAGGTCCCAGGGACCTTCGGGATGGACGCCCTAACCCCAGCACAACCCCCCTTATCCCCAGGGCGCGCAGGTCCCAAGGATCCTCAGGATGGACCCCTTGTCCCCAGGACCCCGCCCCCACCGCCTTCCCCCCACTTTGAGCATTGCTGTGGGGTAGGGTGAGGGCAGCCACCACTGTCCACTGAGACCGTCAGTCAAGCATCAGCTCCTAAGGTGGTGCGCAATTAAGAAAGCCCTCTGCAGCAGGGTTCTCTTAGTGAAGTGCCTGAGAATGGGTAAGGATTTGCCCCTTCAGCTCCTCCCCTTTCTTTTGTGTATTTGGTATTTGGTAAACTAATGTGTTGTGATTCTTTCCAGGTGTGCTGGGATTTGCAGCTATGAAGGGAGGGGTGGAATGTGTTCCATCCGTCTGAGTGAACCTCTTTTAAAGCTGAGACCAAGAAAGGATCTTGTGGAGGTATTCTTTACATAAGCTGCTTCTTAGTTCCTTAATTTACAGTATTTACCATTGATTTAGTCTGCTGTGAAAAAGGTACTTTTTACTCTGTGCAACCCAAACTTTTATGGCAGATAATTATGAAACATTTTTATAGTGCTTTATAGTTAATTAAGGTTGTCAGGTGTATTATCCCATTTGATCTTTACAACAGCCCAACTTATGTTCAATGTGTGTTATCTTCATTTTTACACATAAGAAAATTAGAATTCAGAGAAGTTGAATTATACATTTAGCAGCAGAGAAAAACAAGAGCCCAGTTCTTCCGGTTGAGCTGGATTTCAGTTCTCCTGTTTGACCGTCATGCTGCCGCCCTCTGTTGATATCTAGCTGAGCTGGCAGCACTACTGGCCTGGGGCATATTCATATTGTAGTCGCTCCTTGTGGCACACTGGACCAGAAGCAATTCCCAGTTTACTTCAGGTTGGATTTAGTAGATGCCTGAAATTTCTCAGGATGCACCTAGTGTGATTTGTCATCCCCCAGTTGTCTTTTGAGAAATCTGCACAAAATAGCACAGGGGTGCTAGAGGTTGTCTGCATGAGATGGGAGATAGATTAAAACATCCTTGAGACAGATGGAATTTTTAAGGACAGTAAAAGATAACAGGTTTCACAACAGTGACTACTTGATTTAATACTACTGAACCGTACACATAAAAGTGGTTAAGATGGTAACTTTTACATTTTTTAAACCACAGTTTAAAGAAATATAAATCACTACTAAATATTAAATGGTACAATAGAAATATTTGGTCAGTGATAAAGAAAAGGCATAAAGAACCACACCCACCTGACATGGAAAGTAGCCCTAAGTGCTTTCTTTATCAGTGGTCATGCTGAGTGAGATGGACTCAGGGCTCCCATCAGACACAGGATGACATCGAAGAGTAGAAATGACATGCTTGCAGGAAGGACATGCACACGTTAAATTTGGAGGGAAGGAGAAGCTTGTCATCTGAATAGTTAACATGATAAGGCTACCGTGGCTGGCCAGGCGTGGTGATGCACACCTGTAATCCCTGCAGCTCGGGAGGCTGAGACAGGAGAATCTCAATTTCAAGGCTAGCCTCAGCAATTTAGTGAGACCCTGTCTCAAAATAAAAATAGGGCTAGAGATGTAGTCCAGTGGTTTTTTGGTTCAACCCTGGTACCAAAAAAGAAAAAGCTACCGTGACTATATTAGACTAAAGACTTCAAGGAAGTAAATCTTATGTGGCATTTTATAACAATAAAATAACATTAGACAAAAATACATAATGACTCTAAAAATAATAACATAACTTTGAAGTATGTAGGTAGGGCATAAATCGGCAAAAGCTAAATAAATAGAATACACTCATAGTTACAGACATTAACCAGCCCTCTTAGTGACTCCATGAAGAAATAGAAAAAGCACACCTGAAATCAAAAAGAGACTATAGCTACTGCTGTAGCTACTATAGCTCCTGCCAGTTGAGCCCTAAAGGACCTGCTGGACGTTTGGTGAGAGGAAACAAAAGAGGAGCTTCCTCTTGACAGGAGGAATGGGAATCATGTGAACCAAGGCAAGGCAGAAAATGTGTGGCATGTTCCGGACCCAGAGTAGTGGCTTTTAACCAGATTGAGCAGTAACAGAAGCAGGTGTGCTGTCCAGAGCTTGAACCTGGCCTCAACCTAGAAGTTAAGGTGAAGATGTTTAATTAAATTGGACATCTTGGAAATTGTTCCTCTTTTGTGAAGGTATGTGTTTATCGTTATTTCAGAATATTGAGAAACTTCTGAAATGTAGCACGATCTTTCTTGAGTTTTAGTCTTCTGAATAGAGTGATATTTACTTGAAAAGTACAGTTGATAAGTATAAGGGGTATGTTCATAATGACCACGTGAAAATGTTTCTCTTTTTTGTTTATAGTTTTATAAGACTAAAATTTAGCTGGAGTTGTGGCTCAGTGGTACAGCGCTTGCCTAGCATGTGTGAGGTCCGAGTCTCAACACCACACATAAATACATACAGGTCCATCAACAACTAAAAAAAAAAAAAAAAAAAAAAAAAAGACTAAAATTCAGCAGGTCGTGATGGTGCACACCTATAATCCCAGTGGCTCAGGATGCTGAGGCAGGAGGATCCACAAGTTCAAAGCCAGCCTCAGCAAAAGCAAGGTACTAAGCAACTCAGTGAGACACTGTCTCTAAATAAAATACAAAATAGGGCTGGGGATGTCGTTCAGTGGTTGAGTGCCTCTGAGTTCAATCCCAGATACCCACCAAAAAAAAGGTAAAATTGATCAATGCAAGTCTTGTTCTTCTGGTGGAAATTCTTCATCTTCTTTCTTTCTCTCTTTTCTTTGTTGCTGTGCTGGGGATTGAACCCAAGGCCTCACACATGCAAGGCAAGTGCTCTACCACTGAGAGAAATCCCCAGCCCTGGAAAATCTTTTATAAAAAAATGAGGATTATGGAAAATTCATGCTTTTGAACAAGAAGCTCCAGCAACTTTATGCATTTGTTAATTTTGCACATAAACTGCTCTCGGTGTGGAGTGAACAGTGTTTGTCTTAAAATTTTACGTAATTTGAAATTGTAAAACTGAAACAAGCTACCTACATTGAAATCTTGTCCTCTGCCTGTCCTTCTCTATCTTTAACTGTCCACCTACTATTATTAGTTTCTTATTCTCTCATTGTTCTATTTTGCAATGGTCTGTCTTTAATTTCCCTTTTCTGTCACGTTTCTTTAAAAAGCATGCTGTGTGCACCCTGCTGTACTTGGTCTTTTTTCGCACTCTAGTCTTCCCCAGATCCTTTCGGGGATCTTCGCCACTCTCCTCCTGCCGCACAGAACTCCACCAGGTGGACGTGTACTCAACCAGGCTCCCAAGTCAGGTCTGATCTGCCTTTGCACACAGTGCTGTGTGGACATGCCCCACGTGAGCCATTCCTACAGGTCTCGGTATTGCTGGTGTGAAGGGCAAGCATGCTTGTGGTTTTGCTGGGTGCCCTCAGATCCCTCCCCGTGGGGTTGTACCGTTTTGCACTTCTGCCAGCAGTATACAGAAGTGTCAGCAGTATACAGAAGTGTTTGTTTTCCCTTAGCCCTTTTAACAGTGTCACTCATTAGGAATTTCATCAATCTTGAAGCAAAAAATAGCATTCTAATATAGTATTAATTTGCATTTCTCTTTTTATAAATGAGATTGAGCAGTTTTTCAGATGCTTGTGGGTCATTTACACCTGTTTTTCTGTGAACTCCAAGACCAGTTATTTTGTTTCTTTTTAAGAGACAGGGAATCTCTATGTTGCCCAGGCTGTCCCTGAACACCTGGCCCAAGGCAGTCTTCCTGCTTAGCCTGTTTAGTAGCTGGCATTACAGGTGCACACTGTTGCACCTCCTTTTTGCCCACTTTAAAACTGGACTGTGGTCATTTCCCTGCTGACACATGGAGCTCTGGTCAGAACTAACTGCCTGTGGTCTGTCTCGCACATGTAGTTGTCTGAATTTATCATTTCACTTATAGTGGTTTTTTCTCTGTCAGGATTTTAAAGGTTTTTATGAAGTTAAATTCATTGATCTTTCCTTCTGGATTTTACAGATGATTTTTTTTTACAGATGATTTTCTGTCTGTGTACAGACAGACAGAGCTTTGGATGTGTATGAAAGATTTGTGAGCATTGCATAAGAAGTTCAGACCCCAGGATGAGGAATAAAATGCATTCTATTTTCAGAGGTGCCTTAACAAATTAATTGTTTTCCATTTCAGACTCTCTTGCATGAAATGATACATGCTTATTTATTTGTCACGAATAATGATAAAGACCGGGAAGGACATGGTCCAGAGTTTTGTAAACATATGCATCGTATCAACAGCCTGACTGGAGCCAATATAACGGTATACAAAGTCATACACACTTATGATTTTTAGTGGTATTTTATTCAGTAACTCCTGGGACTTAATTAACAGAGAGAACTAGGTAGAAGTAAGTGGTATCTCTGAGGACTTTTCAGCAGTGGATAGGAGGCTGATTGAGTTTTCTAGGCCCACATAATGGAGTGACTGCAGAGCTGGCAGTGGCCTCTGAATTCCTATGGGTAACAGTTCAGGCAGTCTGTGAGGCCATGGGACTCTGGACTCTTGTGAGGATCTTGACTTTGTTCCTTGTGACAGGCCCCTCCTTGAAAGTCCGTCCTGTGTTCTGCTGCCACTTCTGTGTCCCTTTTGATTCTCATCTCTGCACAGTCTTGTGGGAGGTGGGGTCAGGGACCTGGGTTCAGGTGCCCAGCTTCCCCATTGTTATCCATGAGCCTGCCTAACTTCTCTGCCTCATGTTACTCACATGCCAGTGGGGGCCATAGCGACACGTCGCTGTTCTACCCTCAGGAGGAGAGAGGCTCACAAGAGAAGGCACATGTGAAACCGCTGGCCCAGCCTGAGCACTAGGTGGTGGTAGTGTGTCAGGCCTTCCTGGTCGTCCTTCTGCTTTCTTCCTCTGCACACGGGGTGGTTTTTACTCCTCTCTGTGCACATATGTGAGTGTGTGGGGATGGTTTCTAAACATTTGCATTTGTAGAGGTATTTTTGTGTTTTTTTTTCCAAAACTTTTTTCTAATGTCAGAGTAATCTTTACACAGTTCAGGAAGCTTTAAATTAACTGCTGTTTCCTACTAAAATGGACTTTTTAAAAAATTTTTTATCATCGTAGATGGACAGTATTCCTTTATTTATTCATTTTTGTATGGTGCTAAGGATTGAACCCAGTACCTCACACATGCTAAGCAGGTGTGCTGCCACTGAGCTACAGCCCCAGCCCTAAAATGGACTTTTCAAAAGAAACTAAATATAGTAGCTTGTCTTTTCCAAAATAGAACTTCTCAAAAATCTCTGGGAAAAGGAAAGTTTAAAAAAAAAACACTGCTTCTACAAAGAATTCCCCTGAAATTGTCAGCTTGCTTTCTAAGTGTCACGTCCTCTCTGCCCAGGTGTACCACACCTTCCACGACGAGGTGGATGAGTATCGGCGGCACTGGTGGCGCTGCAACGGGCCTTGCCAGCACAGACAGCCGTACTATGGCTATGTCAGACGCGCCACCAACAGGGCCCCCTCTGCTCACGACTTCTGGTGGGCCGAGCACCAGAGAACCTGTGGAGGCACCTACATCAAGATCAAGGAGCCAGAGAACTACCCAAAAAAAGGCAGAGGGAAGGCCAAACCCAGCAGGCAGCCAGCGTCAGCAGCGGAGGCTGCAGGTACCTTACGAAAGCTCCCCTGCACCGTGCAGTGGGCTACGGCCCATGCGGGATAAGCCTGGGGTCTGTCCTCCTGAGACGCTTCCACATGCACTCAGAAAAACTTCCGCTGTCTAAGAGATGGTGGTAGGAAAATATACTTTGCTCTACGTTTAAGTGAGTAAAGTAAAATAGGTTCCACTGACAATATTTGAGGTAGAGTCTCTTTCCTGTCTCAGCTTAGCACTGAGCTGTTACGAAACAGAAGGGAAAAAGATTGTCAAGTAAGAATAATCAAAAGAACAGTGCTTGGAGTATAAGTCCTACTCACTCCCCTCCCATCAGTTGGATTCTGTCAGGTCACTTCTGACGTGTGTGATCATTGGGGAGAATGGGAAAGGAACCTGATGTGTGTGCTGGGCCCTGTTCTGAAGGCTCCTGCTTAAGTTGGGCTCCCTCCCTCGGGAAGCTATCAGCTAGTTGCATTAGGGCCCAGGAGCATAGGCGGTGGGAGGATTTGCTGAGTAGAAGGAAACACACCAAGGTAGCAGGCTTTCCCTTCTGGAGCTGCACAGAGAGGAAACCAAGTTCTTTTCAAGCTAAGTGCTCCTCAGGGGTGGTTCTATGGCATGAAAGGGTTATTTAAAAAAAAAAAAAAAAAAAGTGTCAGTTTTTTTATCCTTTCTGTTTTCTCAATACCAGAGTTCTACCTTCCAAAGATTGTTCTTTTCCCATTAGTAGGTAATTACTACATGGATCTAAGTTGGTTTGCCCATTAGTTTAGTGTTGATTACTGCATTAATGTTGAGGAAAGTCTTTTTTTCTTTTGCAGGTAAACCCAGTAGAGGTGAGGCACAGCCGTTGGTCCCTTTCAGTGGGAAAGGGTATGTTCTTGGAAAGAGGAGCGGTTCACCTGTGCCTGAGAAAGCCATTACCTCGCACACCATCAACGAAACCAAAGATCTTTTTAATCAAGGCCATTCAGCAGAAGCCCTAAGATCTGATTCCAACATTGAGGTGAAGTTTGAACAAAATAGCTTAAGTAAAAAATTATCCCATCTCGTCTCACCTGTTATCAGTACCAGTCACCAAAGTGTCCTAAGCAGCTACTTTCCCAGAGTCTCAGTTGCCAATCAGAAGGCTTTCAGAAGTGGGAGTGGATCTCCAATAGCAAGTGGGACCATCGGCAGTGTTGCTAAGCATGCTGTCTCTTCTGGTTCTCAGAGAAGGGTTCCGGCTTCTAAGATATCCCTGAGAAATTCCTCCAGATCGAAGGCATCGGCATCGGCAGCTGCGGCCCTGGGAGGGAGTGGGTCCAAAGAGAGGTCGCCAAGCAAGCGGCCCAGGCTGGAAGACAAGACTGTTCTTGACAACTTTTTTATCAAGAAAGAGCAAATGCAGAGTGGTGGCAGTGATCTGAAGAGCAGCTCGTACCCTGCAGAGGCAGGTCCGGGTTCCAGCAGCTCCTGTGCCCAGAGCCAGCTGGTCAGCTGTCCAGTTTGTCAGAATGAAGTTCTGGAGTCGCAGATCAATGAGCACTTGGACTGGTGCCTAGAAGGTGATGGCCTCGGAGCCAGAAGCTGAGAAGCCTCCGTAAAGGCTTAGAGTCTCACAAGCTGCCTGTGACCTCAGGAACCACAGTCAGCCGTGGGGTCTCTGGTCCACACCCAGTCTGTGGTCAGTCTGGCGCACACAGCCAGCAGTGTTCTGTTTCACTCCAGTAGAGGAGAGTTGGTATTTGTATCTGTGCCTGTAGTCCCAGCTCCTCGGGAAGCTGAGGTGTAAAGGAGCTTTGAGCTTATGAATTTGAGACCACCATCTAAAAAAAAAAGGTTCACATTTCAAGGAGCTGGGTTTATTCCACCTTACCTACACCAGCCCAGTTTGTTCTGCCTGTGCAGTTTTAGGTATTTTTTGTTCTTTCTTGCTCTTAAAGGTTTTAAAATCTCTTAATATTTATATACTCTTCTCAAAGTACATGTCTCAGGAATCCTGTTGGGTATTTGGTTAAGTTAATATTCCTTTATTAATGAAATTAAAACTCATTCCCTGAACCGATGTTAATCTCCATAGTGCTAGACATGCCAAAACCTAGATAATCAAAAGGTGTGGCGTTTGGTGATGGCAGGGTACTCAAGTTTGGAGTCTTTATCTTTTTTAAAAATCTTAATAGGAAATTTTTGATATTTTAAAGAATCTTTTATCTGTTCCACCCTTACTAAACGGTAGCAGGTTTTTAGTAAAGAATATTGTAAAATTATTTTGGAATATTACTTGTAATAGCTTCTAATTCTATAGCACAGATTTTATATCAAGTTTAGCTTTTCAAAATTTAGTAAAGGGAATGGTACTGGCCCACGTGGCCTGAGGGTACTTAAAACTTGATAAGAGGTGCCGTTGGTGCACCTGTTTTTCCTTTTCCTTGTTCCTGCTTGGGCCCAGAGACCACCTCCCTGTGGGTCTGCGCTTGTCCAGGGTGCCTCTACGGGTTGACTTCGCCCCAGCCTCGGTTGCACTCTGGGTGACGTTTCCGTAGCATTCGCCAGTTTACCATTCCCGTCCCCCAGGAGGCTGCTTTCCATGGTGCGTGTTCCCTGTCACACCCACCACCCTACAGTCCCCAGAGGTCTCCATCTCCATGAAGAGGTGCTTTGGTTGCTGGGCGCAGGGGCCCTTTTCCTGCTCTCGTGTTCCTGTGCACGTGTGAGGGTTTCCCGCCCGTTCCCACACTGTAGTGGTCTCAGTCTGGGGCCGTTGTGAGTAGTCTGCTGTGCACATTCCTGCTTCTGTCCAGTGTGCATGCTGGGTGGCCTGCGGGCTGCAGGCGTCTGTGGTTCTGGTGAACACTGCTGATTTGCGCTCCTCCAGCAGCTCAGTATTCTCGACTCTTCTGGCCTGTCCCATTGAATGTTCACAAGTGTTGGTGTTTCTTAAGGTATGAAGTCAAGAGATATTTAATAAATATTTATGAGTGCTATTAAAGTTTGTGTATCGACACTGCTATGCTTATATCGGTTTAACAGGTTATGTACAATAAAATACTTTTTGAGCAAAATTACTCAAAAGATCTGAGGCTGAGCATAAGGGAGTCCATGTCTTAAAGGAGCCCTGCAGCCTCCATGGGGACCGAGACAAGCAGAGGAGCCTTAACACCCTTTGGTTAGCGCTGGGACAAGTTTCTGCCCGGCACAGTGGGAAGACCTTGGGAGTAGTGAGTGGACCCGGGACTTCAGGGGCGTGCCCGGAGCAGACGGTACCCAGGTCGTACCTGAGTCAGCACAGCTGATTGAAGAAGGGTGGGAAGGGCCTGCAAGCTGGACGCTGTGGGGTAGGAGGGCGGGGCGGAGCGGCGGGAGAGGGAGCAGCTCTAGCAGGCAGCACCAGGGCAGGGATTGCTCTTCATGCCGTCCTGTATTCTGGTCCTTTGACCAGGTGGGCCTGGGAAGGCCGTGCCTCAGCCGGGGGCAGACTGAGAAGCCTGGGGGAGGAAAGGCAGAGGCAAGGGGACAAGGACAGGGCGCTCATGCCAGGTTGGTGGCAGGGCTGGGCTGACGGGAGTCCTGCTGAGCTCCCCTCGCATGAGGCTTTGGTCTGAGGTGGAGCCTGTTCTGAGTGGTGTGAAACCTGAGGCAACGGCAGCTGCTGCTGCTTTGGAGGCAGCTTTTCCCTTTCTAAAGCAAGCTGGCGTCCTCACCAGCAGAGCTGGCCATTCTGGCTCGGCCTCTGCATGCTGCTGCCCTCACCGGGGAGACGGCATGGTTTTAGTTCTACAAAAAGTGCATGTTCTTAAGTCAGTGTCCCACGCTGTCCAGCTAAATGAACTCTAGAAACTTCGCCTGCTTTTGTAGACTTCAGGCACACCCTGACTGAAAATTCCAGGGTGGGTGGGAAACTGACAGAACCTCATCTGTCCCATTGTCCCAAAGCTCGGGGTAAATCAGAATGTTCCCAAGTAAAACGATTGCTGCATCTTCTACGAGACGCCTGCGCCTGTGGCTCCTGCTGGTGCAGGATCTGGAGCGTGAGCCCTGGTTTTCTTTTCATTCCCGTTGTCAACGTTTTTGTCCTTAGCAAATCGTAGTCATCGAGCACCAGCATATCCAGCAGATGAACTGCAACTCCTGATACAGCAGTCACGGTAGAGTTCTAGAAAGCTGAAGGTAGCAGGAGAGGGTCCGCCGTGGAGAGCGGACTTTATTTCTTGCACTCCACCACGGATGACCTGCTTTCTCCTCGCTCCTCTCTAAGTGGATAGTAAAAGTCCTAAGCTCCCTAGGGGACAAGCATTGTGTCACTGCAGTCCAACAGGGCCAAGACTGAACAGGAGGTGGTGCAGGTTACATTTCTGAGAAACCTGCTGGCAAGTGGACTGTAACTGCCAGCTCAGGGCGAAAGGAACTGGCCAGGACCCCAGGTCCTGTGAGGGGAACAGGATGAGAGCAGGCCTGTTGACACACGAGGGCTGGCCTCAGGACTTCCTCTGCACACTCGCTGCCAAATGTTCCCCGTCACTGAACTCCAGCATCACAGTCTCGAAGAAGGCAGTGGGGTCCCAGACAGCAGGACACTGCTGCACACCACAGAGCTCCCAACGAGGGCGCTGCACAGTCCGCGTGAGCTGCGGTCCTCTTCCTGACCAGGCCTGACGCTTGCCTCTGGCCCACCCGTGTAGTCCAAGGTGTGCTGGACATAGAGCATCTGCACTGCCCTTTCCTCAGACCTAACAGGGCAACAGCTGCCTGGGGGGTTCCCAGTGTTCGCGAACAAAATGGCCAGGTCTCTCTCAAGTCCCAAGGTCACCCCTTTGCCCTGGTGAACGTTTAGGTGTACTCAGGAAATGCACAGAGTCACAGCAGCCTGGGGGCCCAGCCTGGGCTGCCGCTGCTGCTTCTCTGCTGATGCTCAGGCTGGTTCTCTTCTGAGTTCCACAGTGGTGATGCAGGCAGGGGCGGCCACCCACTCTGTGCAGTGTGGTCCAGGCTGAGGAAGCAGCCAGGCTCCCCTGGAAAACCAGAGGCCTGTGAACACAAGCACTGTCCACAAACGTGCAAGGACAAGTGGCCTGCAGGCTGGAATGCACATCCCGCAGGAAGGAAGGGCACAGAGGCTAAGAAGCAGAACAAAAGAACTCTCCACAATTCCCACCCGTCAGCAGACGTGGAGCAGGCACCCGAGCACTGGAAAACGGGCGCCCCAAGAGGAGCGGATAGTGACGAGCAGGAGCGGCAGGTTGGGGCTGGCCAGCTTGCCGCCCCATTACTAGAAAGCAGGAGTGCAGAGAGGGGAGACGATGAAACGACCTAGGAAAATACCCCAGACAGCCGTGCAGTGGCCGAGGACAGCACATTCCACGAACTCAGAACCGGCGTGGCCTCGGCGGCTCAGTGTCCCCGGGGAACGACCACATGGCGATGCCCTTGTACTGAGGACAGCCCCGCCAAACCAGAAATCTGCACCCACCCAAGTTTCCCATCAGGTGTTGTGGCCAGGGAGACATGGCCAGCGGTGTTCCCAACCACACGCTCTCTCCAGAACCCAGGGACACGGAGAGGACGGTGCCGAGATGGCTGTCCTCCAGGAGGAGAGGGTGACCCCCAGCCAGCACAGGCACGGGTGGAGAGAGGTGAGGAAAATAAGAGCCGCAGGGCACTCTGTCCCTCTCACGAGGCAGCATGCCAGCACGGGCTCCAAGGACTCGGCCCCAGGCTGCACGCACCCAGGCGGGGAGGCCGGGCGGCAGGGCCAGCCTCCTCCAGTGCGTGCACAGGGGACGAGCGCCGAAGAGGCCTGCACTCTCAGGGTCCTGGTGGCACCCAGCAAGCAGGCCTAGACCTGGAACGCCAGGACAGCGATACAACGTCATCCCTGAGACCCAGCAGGGCGAGGATCCAGAGGACCACCCGAGGGCCAGAACTCGTTTTCTTCCAAGAGTGAGGGTCGCTGCTTTCCTCGACCCTGGGAGCAAGCCTACAGAGAGCGACCAGCTTCCAGTCCCAGCTGCCCACCTCTCCCAGCCGCAAAAGCCGCCACGTCCAGGTCCTGTGCCCAGTTTGTGCTCTAAGGACAAAAGTGTACAGTATTTGGTAGAACAAAGAAGAAGGCAGCGCCTCCAGCAGACACCGTCCCAACCTGTCAAGGGAGGACCTGGGCAGTGACTGGCCCTCCTGTCCTCTGGTCGCCATGACCCGCTCTATAGAGGGCGCTGTGGCCACCTACAGCCCCCGGGCTCTCCCACCCTGCACCACACCCTGTGGTTCTGCTCACTAAGCCTTCTGGCTCCCACGTGTGCCCTCTACATGCTTGCCAGCCCACAGGTAGTGAGCGGTGCTGTGTGCAGGTGAAACACTTGGTGTCACGGGCACAGCAATCTGGGCTGCATTCGTGGCCGAGGGCCGCAGATGGGGGCTGGGTACAAATGAGCATCAGAAAGCCAGGCGCAGCTGTCGTGAGATGCGAGGTGTGAACGCAGGTGGCGCAATCTCCTGCTCCTTCTCAGGCCACAGCACCTGGGAAATAAGAGCATGTGCTTCGCTCCAGTGTTTGATTTAAGGCCGACCTGCAAAGCCTGTCACTGACCAGGGACACCTGCAGGCTGTCGGCCTTCAGAGCCCGTCAACTCGGTGCTCCCCTGCACTGCGCGGCCATGATGTCTGTGGGGAGGGAGGGACACTCGTCCCAGGCCAAGGGGGCCAGCAGGTAGGAACTCTGACACTTCCGTTCAGGTCTCACAACCTCTTCGAGTCTGCTTGTTTTCAGATTACAAGAGAATCAGAAGGTCACACAGTTAAGTGGCTGAGCCAGAACTAAACAGATTTGTCGGTCACACTGCCTCGTTACTACACCACCTAACTGAGCCAGCCTTCGTCTCTAATAACTCCTCTGCCCTCTCCACCAGCCCACCCAGCTACGTATCTTGGCACCGTTCTCCAAATGCCCCAAGCTGGGCCAGACACACCAACAAGACGATGAAGAGACACACGAGCAGACACGGTGATCTTGCATGACAACAGCTCGTTTCAGCACGTGGTCACACGGGTCACACTCTGCTACACACTCAGCAGCTCCCCTGTGGCGGTAGGCGGCGCCTGACACCCCTTCCTCCGCAGCCAGGTGAGACACAGATGCTGGAGGGCTGTGCCCAGAAGATGCTGCCAGACCAAGGCCCACTGCAAACGAGGGCAATGTGCGTAACGGGTTCAGAAACAAAGACGGGCGAGTGACAACTGAGATCTTTTTCAAGAACATTTACACGTCTTTTTAATTAGATTAGCTTTACAAGCAGCTGGAGCATTCTTTCATAACCAACACTGCTTTCCAGATTACATGATTTCAGTCTATCCTGAAGTCTTTGCCTGCTATTGCTAAACGTCTGTGTTTTACAGCTGGTTAATGTGTTGAATAAAAACAGCATTATGAAGCTTTATCTTTAACCAGAATGAACACATATAGGCCACAAAGAGTTTTAAATTTTGTTTTAAATAGAGTCCTGCTTGGTGACAAGTTAACAGTCCCACTAACATGAAATGAATAGATTTTAAATGTATATTAAAGAAATGGCTATCCTGATTTCTTGATCTTTTCACAATGTATCTCCAAGAAAGTATATAAGCTTCTCCGAAAAAATATACAATTTAAGACCTGTCTGGCAAGCACAACCCACAGACAGCAGAATCTGATACTCTGTACACCTGCAGAGGTACACATCTGAATGACAGATGGGCTTCCAAATTAAAAGGCTGTTGCTGTACATCTTGAGGATCCAACAAGCCTTCCACCAACACAGAACAGTCCTGCCAACGCTGCTCGACAGTGCCGTGAGCTGGGGCCGGTGCTGAGACTCACGCCAGGCCAGCGCGGGCCCTCGCTAGAGAGGCGCCGCTGATGGTCTGGAGTGGAGGAGGGCGGGACAGAACGGAGCCCTGGGGAGGAAAGCACCTTTCCCCTCGAGCCCCCTGCCGGAGGTCACAGCTCTGGGCATCTAGTCCTCTGAGTTCACACTGTCAGTTTCTCTCCATTTTTTTTCATGTTTTACATGAACAATAGCAATCTTTTAATAAAAATTACTCAGCTTTCCATAGAAAAGGTCTCTAATTGAATACAAACTATACAGATGCTAAAATTGTCAGAGTTGAAATATACAGAAATATTTCTGTATACTCACATTTTGGCAAAGAAGATCAAGGACAGAGATAGAAAACCCAAGGGGCACGGTCTCACACCTAATCATGCAACACAGGGACACCATCCTGTGGGCTTTGCTGAAGACCAGGGCAGGGACGCCAGTGGCACGCATCCCAACTCAGTCTTTAAGAGGTTGGGGAGGCCTTGTGATCTTGCAATATTCCCTCTTTCTCTAAAAAGTAAAAAAGAAAATCCTTGAAACATAAAAATATCTGATTTTGTGTCTTTGTTTTTCTAAGCTAAAGCGTAACATCTTTCAGTACTGGGAAGAAGGCCGCGCCATGTTTGGGGACCACCTCAGTCGGCAGAGCGGCCAGTGGGTAGTCTGCAGCCACACCTGTCCACCTGGACGCATCCTTCACCCGCTTGATGCTCTTTAGCAGAACCAGGTTCTCCCCTGCAGGTCAGATGAACCCTGGTGCCAGGGAGAAACGCAACAGTAAACTTAGAAGGACAGTCAATTCGAGGAGAGCCCGGGAGGAGTGGGCTTGCACCGTCAGGACTAGAGGACACGCCTGAGAGCAGGAGAGAGCCCTTTGTCTTAGGAACCCGGACTCGGAACACCTTGCATCCTTTAGTGCCAGTCACTTTTGTTTCTGAAAAAAATCAAGTGAAAAGATAAACCTTCCTACTGTGCATCTTTTCTCGTGAGACATGGACTGCAGGTTACTTGGTAGTCAGTGGCAACTGCCTTACTGTTAGGTTGCACAGCGACAACGTCAAAGCACAACAGCAGCGATCCGTAAGAGTTCAGATTAGTGTAAGACGGGACAAGAAGGCAGTCTGGGCTTCCGGCTGCGACTAAAGTGCTCCATCCCTTGTTTCCAGCCAAAAGAAATCGACTCTCAGTCACTGGACAATCATCGTGAGAGATCTTTTAGGGCAATATTTAATAGTACGGAGAGGTTTACAAAAATAGATTGATGTTATTTTGAGGAATAATACTGTAATTTTTTCTCATTTCAGTTTTGATAAATTGTACCTAGTTATACAAAAATTATCCCAAATTCAAACTTGATATAAAAAAGAGAGAGATGAAATGAACTCAGCTAGATGATAGATCTGGCAAAATATAAGAATGAAAAATTCCACGTAGGGCACTTATTCTCGTCCGGATGGAAAGCCGTCTTCCTTGAGAGCGCCTCCTCCGGGCGCCGGCAGCGGCTGGCTCCGCCGCTCTTGCAGGTCAGAGTCACAGCAGAGCCTTCTGCTCCATGAAGCACAGAGAGCTGCTGGTTCCTGTGTGACGCCCACCGTGTGTCCACGTTCCTTCCCTTCCGTTTGTCTTCGCAAGTTAACAGCAGCCAGAGTCACGGGCGACGAGGGTGCTGCTGGTCAAGGTCGCCTAGACGTCCTTGCCGACGGAGTCAGAGGGCTTGTTGAGCTCAACCCGCACGCCTTTTTCACCTGGAAGGAAAAGAGGCACGCTGAGCACACAGCGCCTGCTGCTGCTTCCCACCCCAGGCCTGACCTAGGCCAGCGCCTCAGCTGCCCTGGCTCTGCCCGGGGGCTCCAGGGGGACAAGCACGCACTTGGTGGCAGACCTCTGAGGGTGGAAGCACCCTCTACACAGAGGGATGACTCTCCTCCAGCTTGGAAAGCCACTTAGACTACTTTAAAATAGGAAGCAAAGAATGGCTTTAAAAATACACAGAAAGTGTGTGAATGTTGAATTTTTACGTTCTGATAAAGGCTGAAGTTGGATTACCAATGGCCCATGAAGACACTGATCATGATGTCAACACTGAGCCCGCCAGTAGAGAGGGCCAGAGACCAGACGGCCGCCTGGCATTAGGACCTGCTACTCAGCAGGGGTCCTGTGGCGGTGGCAACACCCCAGGGGCGCAGTGCGGAGTCAGCGAGCTGACCCAGCCGCGAGCAGCGGCCCCATGCGCCTGACCTCAGATGGGCATCTCACTCCACCTCCTCCGTGCTCACTTTCTGGGGCTCTTTAGAGCGTGTGTGTCAAAAGGAGAGGATGTTCACTCCCTGCCAAGTGGAGAATGAGAGGAAGCCCAGGGCCTGGCACTGAGGTCAGCGGCCTGTGACTGAAGAGGACAGCCGCAGAGAACTTGGCTTGTCTGAATGACTTCCTCAGGCCTCTCTGCCTCACGGTCTCCTAAGTCTGGACAGTTGTGTTGGGTAAGATAACAGTGAAGCCAGGCATGCTGGCACAGGCCCATGATCCCCACAACTGGGAGGCTGAGGCAGGAGGATTGCAGTCTGAAGCCAGCCTGGGCAGCTGAGACCTGGATTCAAAACGATATAAGATGAAGGGGGGGGGGGGGGGCCCAGGGCACAGCACTCCTGGGCTCGATCCCAGGACCGCAAAGAAGAGCGATAGGGCGACTCGGATCCTTTCTTAGGGCAGCTCGGGGTCAGCGCTCCCGAGCACATGCAAGGCCTAAGTCGAATCCCCAGCACCGCACGCTCGTGAGCACGCAGGCCCACGCACACATGCTAGCACACACACGGAGCACGGCTTTCACTGACGGCATGCACAGCAGAGCCACCAGACCTCCGGGACGCTGCGGCGCATGGGTCTGTCGGTGGCCAAGGGCACAGGTGAGACCCAATGCTATGGTTTGGATGTGGTGCCCCCAGAAGCTCCTCGAGGGAGCAAAGCCATGCCTGGGCCTTCCGAACACGGCACCCGCGCTCCCTGGCCCCAGATGACGTTACCTGTTAGATCTTTACTTTAGCTCTTGCTCGCTCATCTGCATCAAAATACCAAACAGTTATTGCGTACCTAAAAGAAAATTTAGAACAGGATGAGAACGTCACGGTGGAGGACAGCATGGGGCCGGCGGCAGGTCAAGGCTGGCCACGCCACTGCCCCGCCTGGCCTGGATGGCACAAGGCGCTCGCGCCACGTGGTGCCTCACCAGCAGCCCAGAGCTCGGAACGGCAGAGTGGGGGTTCCTGCCTCTCTCGGCCCCCAGTGGCCAGAAGCAGGCACCACAGGACAGAGGGGTGATGCGGGCCTGCATGGCCCCGCTAACGGGCAACCCAGGGCAGCAGCTGGGGTCCTCACAGTGCTGGACAAGCTTTGGGGTTTCCTCACATTGCAGCTGATGCCTGGAGTTGGGCTGAACTTCATTTTTCTGAAAAAGTTATCTGGACTTATTTCACACAGGACTGACACACACCTGGCTATCAAGTCACCCAAAGCACAGTCACACCTGCTGGGAACACAACGGGGACGTGTCCAGGAAGCTAAAACATGCTGCGCGTCCCCTTCCCCGGGAGGACACAGCCCTGGGCTGAAATGACCTGCAGTTCCTGGCCAGTGTTCACGGGAGCACACAGGCCAAAAGAAGAGCAGCCAAGTGTGTCGGCCATGCAGGCAGAGGCATGCATGCACAGCAGAGCCACCAGCACCTCCAGGATGCTGCAGAGCACAGGTCTGTCAGTGGCCAGGGCACAGGTGAGACCCAGTGCTATGGTTTGGATGTGGTGCCCCAGAAGCTCGCGTGAGACAGTGCAGAAGGTTCAGAGGAGGAGTAGTCGGTTGTGAGAGTCTCAACCCGGTCGGTGAATCAATCCCTGATTAACCGGGTGGTAACTGCAGTGGAAGGCTGTGGCTGGGGAGGTGGCCACATATCCGTATCTGGAGGGTGGTCTCTCTGGCTCTCCGCTTCCTGATCGCCATGATGCAAGCTACTTCCCTCTGCCTCACTCAGGCCATGATGTCCTGCCTCACCTCAAGCCTGAGGAATGGAGCGGCCTTCTGTGGACTACGACCTCTGAACCCCGAGCCCTCCAGTGAACTTTCCTCCTCTACAGTGTGCTGGCCACAGCAGCGAGAAAGCTGAGCCCTGTGCCCTGCCAGGGCTCCACCTGCCTCCTTCCTGCGGGCACTCCGGCCTCGCAGGCAGCCCTGATAACCAGCAGGGCTTCAGGTGTGCGGTGCTGTCTTCCGCTCGTGACCCGCACTCCCAACGACCTCATGGCTGGAGTCCTGGTACCTGGTTGCCTCCCAGGGAGCCCGTGTCTACCAGCAAACTCTGCGTGCTGCCACCTGTCCTGGTGCCTTCTGGCCTATCTCCCCTGCAGTGGCTTTGGGAGTTCGAGCCTTCCCCTGGGCTGCCCACCCAGGCCCAGGTCTGCAGCGGGCCGCCTGCCTTCCTCCACCCATCTCCTGTGGCCCTCCCTCCTGGCTACTCCTGGGCAGGGTCCTCCACGCCAGCGGGCATTTGTTCACCACCCAGAAGGCCTGTCATTTCTTCATCCAGGTGGGACACGAGCCAGCCAAACTCAGACTCCATAGAAAGGAAGGCCTACTGGCAGATCCTGGGTCAGGATGGGGTGGAGGCTGGGTTCAGCCAAGGCCAGGCATACAGCCGACGCCCACTGGTCTTCAGGCAGGATGCCTCCTGGCCACACGCCACCCAGCTCGCTACCGCACTGTGAGGGGCAGTTCCCCACAACCCACCTCCCGCGGGGCCACAGCTGGGGACGGCAGTTTAACCAGAGTGCGCCAAGCCCCCTCCCTTGCGGGAGAGGTGTCCAGCAAACAGGACTGTCCTCTACAAATACGGACTTTGACGAGAATGTCTGCAGAACCCTCTGTTCATCATCTGAACATCCCGAGTGAACAAACAAGGTAAGAACAGACGTCCATAGAATGCATTAAACGCGATCAGTGCAAACACGGCTCTGCAGGCCGCCCAGGGGTGCTCGCACCGCCACACCCGCCACACCCGCGCCGCCCTGCGTCCCCTTTCCTCCCCACTCCACAGTCACCTGATTTTTCTATTCTGTCCATTTCTCCACATCGTTCCTCTTTTTTGTCTCTTTACCACCCTTCAAAACCTGCCTTTTACGTCCCTACCTTTCTATGCCCAAGGGACACTTTCTCAGATGGAGGCGCGGAGAGTAGTTAGCAGGCACACGCCGCGGCAGCCGGGGAGGCCTGCGCTTCCTACCCTGCCCAGAGAGCAGCCGGCACAGACAGACTGCGCAGTACTAACTGGGAGGAACCTCGCACGAGATGTCTGATGTGAAGAGGCCCCGGGAGTCAGAGGGCCTCTGCAGGGAGTCCCACGTCCACCCTGCTGTCCCCCTCCCGCCCCACCACACGCTGACCGCGCTTTCGGATGGAATACTACCTTGTAGCATATGCTGGTTGTACTTCATGAGGGTTGCGGCGGTCAGACCAAGAGAAAACAGCAGTCGATCAAATTTGGGTTCAATGTCAGCAAACTGGGCTTTGCCTTCTGGAAAAATCCGAAGGATGCCTCCACTACCTAGGAAAAGAGCCCACACGTGTGAGTAAAAGCAGCAGAGGGGCTCCAGACTGTGCCTGGAGGGAAACGGCGACTTCACACGCCGAGCGCGAACGGACCACTCGTGAACACACCCCCACCAGCAGGGTGCAAAGGTGAGCGCGGCTTCCAGGTGCTCAGGGACGCGGTGAGAAAAGCCGCCGCCTGGGAGTCTGTGCGGACTGCCGAAACCCACAAACGCCTCTGAACTCAAAAGCCCCGAAAGGGCTCCTGAGAGCAGAGGCAGCGAGCTGGTCTTGCAGTGTGTGCTCACGACCCGCTCGACGTACCCGCTACGTGAAGCCCTTCCAAGACACCGATGGCTGGTCACTACCACCCAGGACTCCCTCTCTCACACAGACACCATTACAAAGTCCAAGGACACTTGCTGGAACAGTCACACGCCTAGAGCCCCTAGGGAAACGCACACACAGGCAGAGGTGGCTCTGCTCACTGCCACCATCAGGCTACTGGCTCCCCGTCCAGGCCAGATGGAACGTGATGACCGTCCTCAAGGCCACCCAAGGACTACTCCTATCCACCTGAACACACCACACTCGTCAGCAATCGAGTGGACTCCTCTATTGACCCCATGTTCACTGAGCGCCAGCTGCTCTGGGAGCCGTGTGGCCCGGGGAAGAGAGCAGGGGGCGAGGCAGACAGGCCTGCCCCTGCGCTTCATCCAGCAAGACGCACCCCCAGGGAGCAATCCCCCAAGGCCTGAGCCCCGGCAGGGGGGCTTCCCCGGCAGGAGGGAGCTCCACCTCCCATGCAGACGCAGCACGCTGAGCACAGCAGCGCCCGGGAGAACGTGCTCCCAGAGAGGATGCGTCTCGGGCTGGTCCCCAGGTGACGAGGTGCCAGCTCTTGTGACCCTGGCCTGCTTCCCTCGGGTCCTCTGAGGCTGAGTCCCCAGGCATCTCGCGAGCCTCTGAAGAAGCTCCAGACGGGGACTGGGAATGCCTCCTCTTTCCGGGACGCTTCCCTCCGGGCAAAGCTGCTGGGCACGTGGCAGGTGCCCACCAAGAACGCCTCAGAGTGGTGGCTGACGCTTCTGCTCTTCCTCAGGACCTCCCCGACCCCTTCATCCGCTGTGCCAGTCCCTCTGCTGAACTGTGTGCCCTCCGAAGGTGCTCGATCCAGCTCCAGGACCATGGCTGCACCCTCCACCTCAGCGCCTGCTCACAAGGTGTGGTCTGCTCCACTTACAAAAATACCACAGGCTGCCTCCCGCCTGTGCATCATTTAAAACAAGAACGGCCTTAACTAGGTCATGTGAGATTAAAAGATTAGCCTGGAGAGCACCGACCAAGATCCAAAGTAGGTGCTGATCAACATGTCTCTAGCTTTCCGGTTATTCACAAAATCTAACCAGAGCGTCAATCTTGGGGTTTTGCCTAAGGCCATGCCCACTTGTTTGGTGCCCTGGGCTCGAGATGAGTTACCACATGCACTTCTCCGTCAGACTCTGAAGGCCTGGGCAGAGACCACGCCTGCTGACATACGCCGCAGGATCTGCTTAGCAGGAAACTTCCCTCCACCCTGATCTTGTCCCAGGAACGTCAGAACGTCATGGGAGCAACTGCAGCCCCGAGAGCACACTCTCCCGGGACAAATCGAAGGGAGACCCAATCGTCCCACGTGTTGGACAGTTTCGCCCAGGGGAAGTGTCAATGTCAATACTGGAGAGAGCAGATGCTCAGTTGGGCTGCATACCTTGGCGTCCCAGTCCTTATTCAGATAGTATATGCACGTCACACATCTTCCATCTCCGTTTGGGTTATCAACGTGCCGAACGTAACCAGTCCCGTTGCCAGGGTAACAAGCAACCATGGCCTGCAATAAGGAAATGATTTAAAGTCCGTGGATGAACAGAAGGGATGTGAAACCGCTCCTCAGGCGCAGACGCTTCTGCTCAAGTCACACTTTGTCGACGCGCAGAGGAAAGCCTGTCTACCACTGACACAGAACGCAGGACAGCCGCGCTCTGGTGGACAGCACCCTCGTGCCCCATCGCGGTCACGACAGAACGGCACGGTGAGAGGGCTCCTCCCGTGTACTGAGGATCAAGGCCAGGCAAGCTGGCCTGCCCCTGGGGGAGTCCTCCCTGAATTGCCTCAGGACACCCATTCATCAGACGAGTGGACCATGCCAATACCCCAACGCTCTGGGGGCACCGGCTGGGGTGGGCACGATCCGGACAGTCACTCCAGGTGTCGGCCCATCTGCCCATCTAATGTCGGTTACTGAAAAGAGAGTGAACCACTGGTGTGCATCGGGCCCTCTTTAGACGGGAAGCCCGTTTCTTGGCTCCCAGGAATCATCAGGAAAACAAAACAACGTTCAAGGTCACTGGTCACCCTCGAAACCCTTCCTTGGTGTGTTAAAGTCAGATCAGTACAAAGCTTCCGAACGTTAAATGACTCGACCATGACATTTAAGACATTCAACTGCCCGGCCACACAGTGACTTGGTGGTAGCATCTCCAAGGAGCCTTTAAAACCCGCTTCCGGGGACCCCGACCCACTGCTCCTGTTGGCACTTGCTGGTCACCCCGCATCACGCCTCTGCTCTCCCTGACGCAGATATGACAAGCCCCTCCTGGGCGCTGGAGGCTGGCAGCACTGGAGATGGCAGGGGACTGAGCAGACTCAAGAACGCGCGGGAGCAATGAGCCACGTCACGCGGCACCACCAGCCGCCAGGGCAAAGCTTGCGCGGATCTCCAACGACAATGACCGGAGGGCACTGGTGTGACAGCGGGGTCAGTCCAGGTGCCCTGGTGACTCAGGAACAGGAAGCCCAGGCCTTCTGTACAGTGACCTCCTCTCAGAGTCGATTCAGACCTCCACCCTGCGCCTCTCGCCAAGGAAAAAAGGAAAGCCCTCCCTCCACTTGGCACCTGTGCACAGGACACCCTCTGGGGACACATGGAGGACAAGACAGAGTCCTCACTCACCCGGCCCTGGCCTCTGCTGGACACGTGTGTTGGAAGCCAGGCAGTGGGAAGTGTCCCTCCATAAGAGTTGATGGGAGCCCAGTTTGGGCAGGTTGGGGCAGCAGGGCAGGGTGGCTGGCAGCAACGTCAGTGGGGCAGGGAGTCGCAGGCCCAGGAGGCCACAGGAGGCCAGAGAGGGCGCCAGGCCACACAGGCTGCGGGCCTGCGGCAAGTCAAGGTGGGCGCTGTGGGCATGCTCTGGAGGACTCGTTCAACTCCAAGTGACCAGGAAGGCCACTGCAACACCCAGCATCCCCGGCACAGCGCCAGCTGGGTGCTTACCCCTCACAAGCCCGCTCCCAACTAAGGCGACAGACGAGGCCAAGGCTGCCTCTGTCCTCACTGTGCAAAACTCAGGCAGCCAGCACAGCGAGGCCAGCGCTGGAGCCACACGCCAAACACCGCAGACGCAGGGCCGGGAGCACCAAGACCAAGGGCGTGGGTTCCTTGGGGTGAGGCACCAAGGAAGCCGAGCCCTGAGTGAGAGGCCAAGAGGGACCTTCTGAAGGCAAAAGCGTGGGACCCGACAGGATCCAGGCAGAGAGCAGCCGGGAGGACTCTGGGTAGGAGAGGGTGGGCGGCCCAGGTGAGCAGGAGCGGCTCAGCAGCGGCCAGGAGGAGCCCGACACCTGACGTGAGGATTGTGCCGAGCACGGAGCGCCAGGTGGGGACTGGGGCCACCCCAGGAAACAGGAGAGGCCAGGGGAGGTCCTGCCGACCTTCGACCCTGAATTCCAGGTGAGACTCTGAAAAGAAGCAAGGAAAGTCTCAGACTTCTAAGGCACATCAAGTTCTCCAGTCCCTGACATAGCCGGTCACCTGTCCCTATGCGTGCTTCTCAGAGTGGCCACCACCACCAAGGTCCCTGTCCTCTGCTCTGGGGACACTGAGAACGAGACAGCAGAGGGGATGGGGCACCACTGGGCTGCACGTAACCTGCCAACTCAATGGACTTCCAATGCCAGCTAGGAAAGGCAGCCGTCCATGGCTCTGTCAAGGACAAAAGGGACACAGTGGAACACCACACGCTTGGAAACCTGAAAAGAAGAAACACGATCTCCGTGCGGTTCTGAGGTCACGTTCCTCCCCCGGTGTCCCCAGAGACACCAGCCTGGCCTTGTCCAGCCTCCCGTGGGGAAAACCCACTTAAATACGCGAAAAGAACACTGCCTCCCTCTTCACCCGGAAACACAGGGTGGGTGTTCAGAGCAGGACCCAGGAACCTGCCCGGCCCAGCACGCAGGCGGGAGGTGTGGGGGGGTGCTCAGAGCGGGACCCAGGAACCCGCCCCGCCCAGCACGCAGGCGGGAGGTGTGCAGCCGACAGCACCAACAGCAGGCTGCACGGGGACACGGCCCTGGTTCTGCTGCTGCTCTCGCTTGGGGCTTTCTTCCCTTCTCCGAAGTGAATCATTTAAAAACAGAAACAGAGCTAAGTGGACTGGCCTCTGGTCATCAAGCCATTTTCACCCTGAACGAGGGGAAAGGTCCAGATGATCCTGTTCATACACACCACCAGGGCACCAGTGCCGGCCCTCCTCCCTGGTCCTCATGGCCACCCTGGGAGCCCAGTTCAGAGATGCCCAGAGAGAGATTTGCTAGGTCGAAAGGGCAGAGGTGGGACAGGGACCTGGGCAAGATGTCCCCCACAAGCTCCTCAGAGGCCTGCATGGCTGGGGCGGACCACACGGCTGGGGTGGACGGCAGTGCCGGCCTGGCCACAGAAGGGGCCCAGCCCTGCTAAAGATGTGCCAAGCTGCATCCCCCTCCACGGCCGGGCTGTGAACGGCTCCCCACCCGGGAAGCACACCCACCAGCATGAGCAGGAGGGCTGCAGAAACGGGTCCAGGTGGGAAGGTCATCAGGAGAGCTGACGGAGGCGAGGGGCGCCCTCTGTAAGAGCCCTCCAACTTTAAAACGGGGTTCTGTACTCGCTCAGTGTAGGTGAATCTCATTTGGTAAAATATGCAATTAAAAACACCATTGGAAGTTAAGTGCTTGTTCTTGGTATCAGGCAGCATATGAAATGGGCTCAGGAGGAAGGACAGGCTGCACGGATTTTAAAAAGTTTTAAATTCCTTATTTGCTACATAAGCTACAATGCTATAAATAACAGAGTGCACCACAAATAAACTCAGGGTCCTTCAAATCTGTGCCGTGGAGAGAGGAGGACATGGAGTGAGTGAGCTCTGGTCACAGCCCAGCCCAGCCCAGGAAGGAGGCAGCGCAGGTCCCAGCTGAGATGGCCCACACAGGATAGGCAGAGGCCACTGCCAAGAGGGTTCAAAAGCAAAGGCTTAGGGGCACCAAGACAGGGAAGGTGCGGTGACGTGCCCAGATGCTGGCACAGCCCTGGAGGGACAGGCTGGAGTGCGGGGGGGTTGTGGACAGACTCCAAAGTGCCTTTGTGTGGACTGAACCCAGGGGCTCTGTACCACTGGGCTACATCCCCAGCCCTTTTTATTTTTATTTATTTATTTATTTTTAAGAAGTAAGCCTTTATTTTTTTGTTTTGCATATAAAGCTAACGAGTTATAGCTTTTTGGTGATCAGTCAAAGAGACCAAGTCCCATATCCTCATCCAATTCTTCCGACTCTTCCTTGGCTTCACCTTGGCTGGGGCCGCAGCAGCCACTGGGGCAGCAGCCACAAGTGCAGATGGATCAGCCAAGAAGGCCTTGACCTCCTCAGCAGGTGGGAAGGTGTGCTCGGTCTCCACGGACAAAGCCAGGACCCTCTGGTACCCACGGATGATAGAATGGGCACTGGAGCAGCAGCTGGATGACCAATCTGCAGACAAACACCAGCAACGCTGCGGACGCCCCCAGGAAGCAAGCGTGCGGTCTGCCCTGTGAGGTCCAGCACTTCAGGGCTGGAGAAGCCGCCATCGTCACACACCTGCTGAGTGATCAGCCCAGAGGAGAGGGGAGGTGTTGGGCATGTTCCGCAGGGCGACCTCGCTGGCTCCCACCCTGTCTCCGGTCTTTATCAGTTGCACATCACTCAGGATTTCCATGGTGCCCTGGAGATTTCAGTGGTAATGCCTAAAGCCTGGAAGAAGGAACTCTTTCTCGGGCCCCAGACCAGTATTCTGGGCTGGTACAGTGACTTCGCATGGGGCAACGGCACCAGCACGGGCAGCAGCTAGGACCTTGCTGGCCAGCAGCATGTCCCTGATCTCAGCATGGTCCTTCTTGGTGACCACAAAGCCCACATTTCCCCTGATATGAGGCAACAGTTCCTCCAGAGCCGGGCTGTTTTCCAGATGCCCCTGAATGGTGTCCTTGCCCATCAGCACCGCGGCCTTCCCTCGGAGGACCTGCGGATTTGCTGCATCTGCTTTGAGCCCACATTGTCTGCTCCCACACGAAAAGGTTGGAACAGTCATCCAAGAGCTGGATGATCTTGAGGAAGTAGCTGGACTTCCAGGCCGCCCTGCCTTCCCTGGGCATCACGGCGGTGCGTCAGGGACATCCACACAGGGTTTAAAGTCGATGTCACTCTCACGAGGACGCCTGGCGAGAGAAGGCCCTTTTCATTTTTTTATTTTTTATTTTTTTCTTAAACAGTTCACATTTATTATTGATAACAATAAAAAAATCTTTTAAAGACTATCAGTATTGTATTACCAAGAGTGAGGTAATATGTTTACAAAACATTTAGGGAATTTCGATATGCAAATAATGAATTTAGGAAAGTGAATTAAGACACTAGTAATAGAAGGGAGAACCAAGAAAATCTTCCCTTTTTATTTTTAAGACAGGGTCTCACTAGGTTGCCGAGGCTGGCCTCGAACTTGCCATCCTCCTGCCTCAGCCTCCCTAGCTGCTGGGGTTACAGCACCGGCCCTAAATGCCTTCTTAAGGAGCACATCGTTCGTTCAACATGCACAGGGAAGCCCTCATTCTGGGGGCGGGGGCGATGTGGTCAGAACTTGCTGCAAAAACACAGCACAGCCCGAGATGGACGTGGGGGAGAATGACACAGGAAAGACCAGTCGGAACAGAGCCGTGGGGATGGGGGAGACACCAGAGACCACCCTGGGAAAGGCGAGAGGGGCCCGAGCCAGCAGAGCGTAAGAAGGAGCCTGCAGCAGCCAAGAGGCGCAGAGGGGCTGTGTGAACGCAGGTCTGCAGGGAATGCAGGTCGGGCAAGGAGCCCATCTGGGGACCTGCCAAGCGGACCTTGCAGGCCGGATTCCTCCGAGGGCGGCTAGGGACGCAAATCTGCAGCTCCAAGGGCCCCAGCTAGACATGCGGACCTGGGGCCGTCTTCTGGGGCTGCCAGCAATGGTGGTGGGCGTGACGGGGCACAGGGCGGACTCCAAGGAGACATGGCTGAGGGGAAGCGCTCCCTGAGCCGGGGCCTCCCGGCCACAGGAACGGCGGGAGCTGAGTGGCGGCTGCCACTGATGCTGCTTTTTAATCACTGTAAGTGACAGACACATGAACCCTTCAGTCCTGCGCTAATGCTGTACTAACGTTTCTCCTTACGAGCACCTTGGTGTTCTCCTGACACTGAACGACCAGTGGTGCAGTCAGAACTTCTTGCCCACATGCTCTTGGGGGACTACTCCTGCCCACCCGCCCGCTGGCTCTCTGCCAGGCCACAGCTGCCTACTGCTGTCAGCCCAGGCATAAAGCTTTATTCTTTAAGAAACTGCTTGATTTGATACGTAGAAGTTTGTCTTTTCAACGTTTTGATTACATCTTACATTTGCAAAAGAAAGCCCTTTTCCTGGTTCTCAGCCACCTTGCTCCAGGGTCCTGCTGCCTCACCCTCTCCGCCCGCCCTCCTCCACCCAGGTTTAAGAGCTCTTGCTCCTGGCTGCCTGACGCACAGCCTCCTCCCTGGCTCCTGTGCAGTGTTTTAGTACGAGGTACTTCTCGAGCAGGAAGGCAGAATACAGCCATGCGAGCTCCACGGTTCATGCAGAAGTGCACGTGCAAATGTGCCAGCGAGACCAGTGTCCCGCTGTCCTCAAGCCAGGGAGTCCGTGATGTGCAGGTGGGGGTTAGAAGCCACTGCAGCATCAGCAAGAGTGCTTTGCCCAGACATGGTCCCCGGCCCTCCTACGGGGATCCTGGCGGGCCACTGTCAGGTCCCCCGCTGGTTCTGCTGGATGCTACCTGAAGTGAGCCGGATCAAAGGCCGAGCAGCATCTCTGCCTTGAATAACCCCCCACAGAAGGTGCTAGCCAGGCCCTCAGGCTCGCCAGGGTGAGCAGAGGGGCCTCACCCACCCACGGCACTCAGACTCAGCCGGTGCGCCCTCAGAGTGACGTGGGGAGGAGCAGGGCCCGCTTCAGGTGAAGACGGCAGCAGCAGCTCAGAAGGGCCAGTCACGGGGACACGTGGGCCGGCACCAGGCCAGCGGGACAAAGGTCACACCCAGGTGCGAAGGCACCAGGAAGGACTTCAGGAGTCCTGGAGGGTATAAGTAAGTCTGCCAGACAGGGGCGGACTCCAAGCAGAGAGGGAGGTGCTACACTACGGGGGCCACACAGGGCCCCAGGAAACTGCAAAGGAAACAGGTGAAGCACCTCGGCCGGCCGCAGCTCGAGGTGTCAGGACTTGCCCAGGAGTCCACCTCCAGGGCTGCTGCCTGTGGTCGGCACTTCGGCACTGCGACCCCACGCCCTCCACCTGGAATCCTAGGTCAAGGTACAGGACGAGGCCTGAGACCTGTCCTAACTCTCCGCTCTGGTTGGCAGAGTTTGGGACTGTATAAGATGAAATCATATCTCGATTTCACAAAGGCCACTCAAGCTACTCATGGAGATGACGTGGAACAGAGGTAAGGACACCAGCTAGAGGAAGCTGGAGTACGCGGCACGGGCATGGAGAGGGTGGGACAGCACCAGGAAGAACGCAGGACTGGCCAGGTGTGGCTCCCAGCAACGAGGCCACCCGGACAGCTCAGGGAGACCCTGTCTCAAAACAAAGTCAAAAGGCCGGGGTGCAGCTCAGGTGTGGGGGCGTGCCTGGCATGTGTGCATGAAAACGAAGCCTTGTAATGTCCAGGGCAGCAGGAGCAGTGGCCCACAGACGTCACCCCAGAGGCTAGGAGGCCGAGGCAGAAGCAGCTCACGTTTGAGGCCAGCCTGGACAAGCCGGCGAGACCCCCATCTCAAAATAAGCAATGAAAAGGGCTGGGGTCAGCTGGTGGTGGAGCTCCCGGCCACGCCCAGCATGCCCACCCCCGCCCTCCGCGGCGCCTCTCGTAGGTGCTGGAGCGTTCGGCGGGTGTGACTGAGCACCAACATCCAGCACCACCCTAGGTGGTGGAATGTGATCACGAACGGAAAAACAGGCCACTGCCCGCAAGGAACTCACTGCAGCAGGGCCCGGGCAGGGAGCCGGTCCAGATGAGGAGGGAGAGTCGCTGTCGGATGCTGGGGCTTGCGTGGGGGCCGAGGGAACGTAAGGCTGAGGAGTGGTGTGCTCGCAGGGCATGGGCACAAGACACGGGGTGGCCCAGCGTCTGGCTTCGGCTACTGGAAAAGGCAATGACCACAAACGATGAGGAGGCAGAGGGACCGCCACACGGGGCAGGAGTTCAGCATGGAAGGTCAACCCAGCCACCGCGACAGCCGCTGCTTCCAGGAGCACGGGGTGGACACGCATCACCAGAAGCAGGCTCAGGAAGGCTGCCCGAAGGCGGTCCTGGAGGCTGAGCTCCAGCCAGCCAGCAAGAGGAGGGCCGGGCAGGACGCTCCAGAAGGAAGGCCAGGCCAAGGCCCCGCAGCAGCTCGGGGAGCGCCCGTGGGCACCACGAGCCACACAGGCCAGGTGACAGAGGAGGCCCTTCGGGCCCACCTGCCACGCCAGGACCAACCGAGGTTTCCCGCGTGGGTAACAGGGAGCCACAAAGAGTCCTCGGCAAGAAACCTGGAAGCCAGACCCATAAGCAGGGGAATCCCAACAGCAGGGAGCAAGGCCCCCACAGGCCGCAGCAGAGCCAGTTCCTCTGCAGAGCCTGGAGGCAGGACGGCCGGGCCAGCCGTGACCGCCGAGCACAGGTCTGCTGTGGAGTTCTCACTGACCACAGGCAGGGCACCCGGAGGCAGGCAGCAGAGCCCCCGCTGGACAAGTGGTCTCTGCAGGCCCTGCTTAGAGCCCAAGCCCTGCAGCTGCCCAGGGGCATGATTAGCGGAAGGACCAGCTCTGGTCTTAGAAGATGGTGGGAGGGACGACCAGAAGTTCAGTGGATCAGACACGGGAAGGGAGCGGAGGGAGCAGAGGGAGCGGAGGGAGCGGAGGACCGTGGCGGACGGGCCAGAACCTTCCTGTGCGCACACAGGAACACGGCCGTGAAGCGCCACGTCGCGGACAACCACCAGGCTGGGATCCTGGCCAGAGCAAGCCACACTCCTCGCACGCAGGGCACGCCAACCACACTCCTGCCACGTACGTCTAAAAAGAAGGACATTTTAAAAATGGGGATCCTGTTTCAAATGACACGAACCTCCATTCCACTTTTATCACTGTGAATGAACTGAACGTTCTTTTCTTTTTCATGTCATTCTTAGAAAACCTGCCTGATTGTCGTGAAGTCCGTGTCCAGACACCCTGATGATACTTATTTTCAGGACTTCCAGACCAGATGGCAGAGTCATAGATCATGAACTGGATCCTATTCATCTTTGTATTCCTAGTACCAAACACCAGCACTCAGGCATCTGTTGACTGAATCAATCAGCGATCTACCAGAGACCGGGGATGGAACCATGATGGAGTAACATGGACTTGTGTGATTTTGGTGCTGGGGATTGAGCCAGCGGCGCTTTGTCACTGAACTGCACCCCCAGTCCTTTTTGATGTTATGACTTAATTTTGAGACAGTCTCATTAAGTTGCTGAGGTGGGCCTTAAACTTTTGGTCCTCCTGCCTCTGCCTCCTGAGTGGCTGGTATCAATGTGTGATACCACACCTGGCACGAACATCTTTAATGCAATTTAAAAAGAGCTGAGGGCTGGGGAGACAGCTCAGGTGGTAGAGTGCTTGCCTTGCAAGCACAAGGCCTGGGTTTGATCCCCAGTACCGAAAAAAAAAAAAAAGAGAGAGAGCGAGCCGAGTTTTACCACCTTCTGCTAACAGTTGGCAGAAACATGTTAGCTTATGAAAAATAAGTTTAAGGACTTTAAAAAATTTACTTTGAAGGGATATTAAACACTTCGCCAGAGTCTGCAGTGCTCAGACCAGATCTTGAAGCCTGTATCCATTTCTGGGCTGCATTAGAGGAAGGATACTAAGTATTTAAGAACAAAAGAAGTGGCTGAAAGACCCAGCCAGCAGGAAGGCAGAAGGCCCAGGAGGCGGAGGCTCGGCGAGATGCACCCTGACAGGCTGTGCTCAGAGGGGCCAGTCAGATCAGCAGGACACAACTCAGGTGCACTTCTGGCTGAAAAACTGCTCTCACCTCCACGGAAGGCAGCGCGGGATAACAGGAAGAACACGGCTCCGCGGCTCGGCCTACTGCCAGTCACTGGCTGAGTCACTCTGGGCAAGTTCTCTAGCCTCTCTGTGCTCAGATCCCCTCGCCTGTGAGGTGAGGGTCACGGCGCGAGCGAACCAGCAGGAAGTGCCGGGCAGAGCTGGTGCGCCCAGCTGTGCTGATGGCCACAGACCTGAGGAGCCCTGCACCTTGGGGACGCATCACTTGGGAGAAGAGCACAGGGCACAGCCAGGTGCCCCGTGAATCTCGACGCCTTTCTTCATCCTCAGATTGGGGCGCCCACCGTGTGCCAGGCACTACGTTCAGTGTGCTCCTCATCATCCCAGTCTGTCCCCAGGCTGGCTGGCAAAGAAGGCTGTCCCATGTCCCTCCTTCCAGAGGGAAGGGGGAGGGCTCGAGCGGGACGACCTGCAGCCACTCGGCTGGCTGTCGCCGGGCCGTGAACAGGCTGCGGGTTCTCTGACGGCTGTGGCCTCTGTTCTCGGTGTCCGCACGTCTCTGCGGCTAGCGCACGCCCAGTGAAGTGCTTGACAAACGCTGCTTTAGCCAAACGAAGGGACACTGGCTGCCTGCGCCCTGGCACAACCCCCTCGAGGCAGGCGCAGCTGGTCAGAGGCAGGAAGTCCCCACCCTGTGGGCGAGACCTCAGACCGGGTCCTCCAGGCCGGTCTTTGTCCCTGGAGCCAGGCACCTGGATTGCCTGAGCTTCCTGTCCAGCCCAGGACCATGTTCCCAGGCGGAGGCCAGAAGGTCCGACCCCACCCAGAGGGGGGTCCTGGCATCCAGTCCCACATGGCTTCCTTCACACCACACAAGCAGGCAGTCGACGCAGAGGTAAGAGGATCACAGCTGGCACCCCAGACTGCGCGAGTGGACCCCACGTCTGCGGAACTGGCGGAGTCCCACAGAACACGGCGTCAGGGACAGTGAGGACTCCAGCTTCTCCGTGGCTATGCGATTCTGGCAGGCAGGACCCTCTGGGAGCACAGGACTCAGGACATAAAGTCCTTGAGAATCAGCTCCTTAAAAAAGCCTTCACAGACATGCTTGGTGAGATTCTGAAACACGGTTAGAAGGTCGAAGATTGAACGCTCCGCACTCTGGAGACACACAGCAAACCAGCCCAGGGCTGGGCTGGTGCGGTGGCACACTCTGGCCCGGCTGGCGGGAGGTCCCCAGCTCCGAGGAACAAGCCGACCCAAGTCAGAGAGATTGGTTCCTGATCGCGATTCCAGCAACAACTGGCTACGTGACTGCGGTGTTTGCCCAAACCCACTTCCTCCTCTGTGGCCCGGGGTGATGCCCACCTCAAAGAGCTGACGACCAATGAGGGGTGGGACAGTGTGTGCTCACGGCTCGCTCTTCTGCCTGCCGAGGAAAGGACCCTGCCCTCGCCCGGCTGAGACCACACTGCTGATCCCCAGCCAGTCTTCACGCCTGACCTCCGGGGTCCATGCCCGTGTTTCACCTACTGTCCCCACTGCGATCGGGCACTCAGGGTCTCACCTTACCCGTCCTCCACAGCGCCTCCCTGAATGTGGTTCCCTGTCGACTCACACCATTCCCTGTGGTTGTCCTTGGGTGAAACCGTCGAGCCATCACACAGTCCCGCGGGACAGCAGAAGCCTGACAGGAAAGCTTCCCTCCCACTGCTGGTGCAGCCTCAGGGTGGAGGCCTCCCCATGGGCTCCAGAGACGGGGTCCTGCCGGGGGCTCCCTGCTCCGTCCTCCGCCTCAGGCTGCAAACAGCCTGACGTGAGTTCCATCTTCATGGCTCCTGCACCTGGCCACTTGGCACCCCTGGAAAAGTCACAACCGTGCAGTGGCAACCAAGCAGGCTCCAAGCTTGGGGGACCTCAGGGCTTCTCGGCATCCCTCCCAGATGGCCGTTTCAGCTGCTCCAACTCCCCTGTCCCTGCTGCTATTGCGGTTCGCCGCCTGATTCACCAGGTGGTGCTTCATTCTGGGCCACAAGGCAAAAATGTGCCTAAGTCTAACGGTGCCCAAATCTATAACCCTCCTCACCTCACACCCAGTCAGAATGGCTGCCACGGAAGGTCCAAAAGGCGCTGGAACAGACGGGCAGCAGCATGGCGTCCCCTCCCGAGGCAAAGCCTGCCCCCGCGTGGTGGTGTGCACACAGCGCGGGAGCGCGCCAGAAGCAGCAGTTCCAGGTCGGTCTGCAATGGGCGCAGGCTCTGCACATCTTCCAACACGCCGTGCTGCTGGCCTGAGGGCAGCGTCAGAGGCAGGGTCTCGCTCACCCGCCTGCCTGCCCCAGGCCGCAGTGCCCCTGCGCCTCCATCAGCCGCTCCCTTCTCCAGCACAGCGCGCCTGCCTGCGTGCCTGACCTAAGTCCTTCTTCGCTCCACTCTTACTGCTGTCCAACCTTCCAGAGCTGCTCGGCCCCTCGGCAGCTTCTGTGGGGGACAGTCTGTCACTGGTTCCCAAACTTTCTTTAGCATCTCACTAATGTTTTCATGGCACACTAGGCCAAAAGGAATCTCTAATGCTCACCTTCACTGAGCAGTAAGGGCCTTGGCACTCGGAAGCGTTTGAGACCAAGCAACCTGGTACACAGGTTTCCAAACCTGGAGGCCAGACCGCAGGCTGGCAGCCCAGCCCCTGCTGCACAGCAGGAATTGCCTCGCATCAGAACAGGTGCCAAAGACCCCGCTTCACAGAGCCGGATCACCAGGAAGGGTGTGCCGATCTGGCAGTGCTAGTGCGCTTCCTCTGAAACCTGAGACGCTCCTGGGCACCTGCGTGGGTGGGCTGCCGTGTGCATGCAGGACTCAGAAGCGGGGTTGGGGCTGTCCTCAGAGTGGCACAGCGCCAGGATCTAGCCAGACCCAGGCTCAGAACCTCCCCTAGACCTCCAAGTGACCCTCGGACACAGGAACGCAGGCTCCAGGCAGATGCTCAGTGCACGGTCCCTGTCACCAGCCCACACCTTCCACCACGACAGCTCACTGCTTCTGCAACTCGGGGGGCAGTATCCCTGCTGAATCCCAAACCATGTCAGCGCCTCTCCAGACACCGCCCTAGTAAGTCCTCTGCGGCACAGGGACCCTCCTGGAGAAGCTCCACCTTCCTGCTTCTCCAGCACTGCTGTCCTCTGGCTCTCCTCCTCCTCCGGGCACCCTCTCCACCAGCCTCTGCCCAGGGCACAGCACAGGCTGCCTTGCTGACTTGCGTGGCCAGGCCATCTTCCAGAGCCTCAGACCTACAAACGCACTGCCTGCAGGTGCACAGGCAGAGCAGCCCAAGAGCAAGCCAGAGGCCCCCCCACCGCTCTGCTCCTCTTCAGACAGCCCTCCTTCAAGGACAGCACCCTTGCTCAACCAGTTCCCCCGAGCAGTGGTCCCTAACAGCCTTCCCCTCCCCTCATCCAACAGCAGAGCCACTCAAAGGTCCTCAACAGGCCTCCCGTGGACCTCCCCGGCCACCACCTCCGTCTCAGCAGAGGTCCTGACCCAGGTGTGTGCTTCCTGACCAACTGCTCACTGGCCCCTTCCTCCAGGGCCACCGTGCCCCTACAGACCACTCCCTCCACGCTCCACTCAAGCCAACTTGCTGAAACTAAAATCTGATGCCAGCCCCCTCTAACCCCCAGCTCTACTGCCTGGCTGCTAGAGACTTCCCAGTATGCCGCAGAGAGGACGGGAGCCAATGAGGGACACAGGAAGGAGCAGGCTGCAGAGGGCGATGGCGGAGGACCCGCTTGATAAAGACGTGAACACTCCAAGTGCCAGGAAGAAGACAGATGACATTCGATGGCAGACTGGGGACTCCTTAACAGAGCAGGAAGGTGAGCCGGCTGCACGGCGGGGTGGAGAACCCACCGAGCAGCGCTAGTGCCTGAAGGTGCAGAGGGGTGTGCTGGAGAGCGAGAACGGGAGCAGGGGCACGGCTCCCACCCACCCGACCCAGCGCGTCAGACAGAGCCACCTCTGCCGCCAAGACCCCGCAATGAAGGAACGGCTCCTGTGACAGACCAGAAACCTGGGACTGGACTTAGCATGGGCACTGGGCTCCGGGGACCTCGGCAGCTAACCGTGCAGTCTCGGCAGCCAAGGCATGGCACTGCTGCCCATCAGGCCAGCCAGAGGTGAGGCCCACGCCCGGCGGCACCGCAAGCCCCCAAATGCCGGGCTGGGGTTTGGACCCCTCCAGCCTGGCCGAGTTGTCCATTCCCAGCCTGGACCCCACACGCTCTTGGTCAAGGGCTGAAAGACAGACGGAGCAAGGAGGGCAGGGGCGAGGGGAAGCAGACCCTCCCGTCGGCACAAGGTCTCCAGAAGCTTCCCATCGGTTTCCGATCTGCCTGCTGGGCAGCCTCCTGGAGGCTGAGCGATTGAGGCCTACGGGCAGAGGGCACAAGCCCCTAAGCCCCTCGGGAGAGGCAACAGGTGTCCATCAGGAAAACGTGGCCCTCCCCTTCCAACTCACAGGTGGTGGGCCTGGAGGGCAGGAGACACGGCGCGGGGGCTTCCACGTCCCTCGCCAGCCCCGTGGGACCCACATGTGAACGGGCCCTCATCCGGCTGCCCAGCTGTGCACCAGCAGCAGCACAGGCACTGCCCACAGCCTGGGTCGCCCCCGTCCTCCCTCTCTGGTCTCGGCCTTCCCGTGTGACGTGGGGTGGCATTTCGTGGTGCCCTCATGGCGGCTCATCTTTTCCGTGTCCTAGGAGATCTTCATCTATCTCTCCCTCACGAGGACCCTCTTTTTTTTTTTTACTGGGGACTGCGCCCATGGGTACTTTCTCTCTGAGCTACGTCCCCCGTCCTTTTTAGGAGGGCCTGCTCTTTTCTTTTGAAGTTTTAAGGGTTTTATACATCTAGGCCCGCGGTCCACTCTGAATTGGTTTTATATGGAATGATGAAAAGCTCAAGGTCTATTATTTCCATAAGCAGTCCACCACATCCTGCGTTGAACCGCCTTGTCCTCTTTATTAAAAAAGGAAACCAAGGCTGGGGTTTGGCCCCGTGGAAGAGTGCTTGCTGTCCGGGAGCGAGGTCCTGGCCCGGGTCCGCAGGAGTAGATCTCCTGAGTGGGGTCGACTTCCGAACTCGGGATCCTGCTCCCGCGAGCTGGAGCCATTTCTCCTCTGACCCGCGGGTTGGTTCCCACGTGGGAATTCTCACGGTTTCTTTTCCTTCTCTTTCCTCCCCATGCTGGGCACGTCTTCCGCCCGGGGCCACCTGGCCTGCTCTCCACTCCTGCTTGCTGACTTAACTCCCCTGGCTGAAGAACACCCACACTCCGCGTGATTTCGGTCCGGGTTTCTTGAGACGCGTCCCGTGGTCCAGTGTGTGCTGCAGGTCAGTGCGCGCCCTGACCAGCTGGCCAGGGACACTTGAGTGCTGCCGTGGAGGGGCGTCCTGCAGACAACAGGGAGGTCCAGCTGAGGCAGCACTGGACGCGTCTATGTTCCCAGGATCCCCCATCTCCTGGTTCCAGCCATTACCAAGAAAGCTGTCGGAATCTCCAGTGGCTACAATCATCAATTTGTCAACCGCTTCTCCTGATTCTGTCAGTGTGTCATTTTGGAGCATTCTAGTATTTTTACAGTCAGAAAACATATAAAGTCACAAGCACAGCAGCAACCTTTTTTCCATGACATACGAGATTTTCAGTCAAAATAAACATGCAGTTCGCAAACTCAAAAGAGAGCAAATGCTTCGATCAAAAACCGCGTAAGCTCTATTATGTTATTCAGTGTTATGTAATTCACGTCATTCACTCTTGTACGCAGACCCTACGTGGTACATATTCGAGAAAAATATGTCCGTGAGCACATGTCGTCTGGCTTCACTTCCCACTGTCTCCTCGTTTTCCAATAATAAGCTCTACTGTTTTGTAAGTAGATAAAACCATTTTATTCAGCATCAAGTTAAAAAAGCCACGGCTAATAAGCAGAAGTAGATCTCACCCTAAGGTCTCACGTTTCCACCGTTAACAGTGCTAAGGACGGTCAACTTCAGAAAACGTGTGCAACCTACAGGCAACTTCTTGGGGAGAGCAGCAGGCTTCCCAAAAGGCACGTCTGCTCTCAGCACAGGTCCAGCAGGGCAAATCTGGCCACAGACGTGAGCAGTTCCACAGAGGTGACAACAGCCAGCAGAAGCCACAGCTACGGGAAAAGGAGCCATAAAGGCTGACTGAGAATCAGGCAGAGCCCCAAGACCCTGCACTAGCTTAGGGAAAAAGAAGTGGCTTTTAGAATTTTGTTTCTAAAGTGTCCTATTAAATTATAGACTACATGGCTAAAAAAAAAAGCTAAGTAATACTGACAAGTTATAGAACAATCAAATCTCTGGTGAGAACTAAGAAATAACAACAAACCTGTTTGTGTGAGATTCCATTCACTCCTTCTAGCTTATCTGCATACACGACCAGCTTTTAAAACTAATTAACATCTAAGGGACTGCATTTGCAAATGCAGATTAAATAATTAAATTCATGAATATAAATAAGATATCTATTGCCTCCGACTCATTCTGCCAAGGGGAGCCCCAAGGGACTGAGCCTGGGTGAAGGTGCTCCTCGGGGTCCTCTCCACCCCAGCAGGCCCAAGACACCCTTCCCAGACAGCCAGGGCTCCCTCTTGCGGCTGGGGGCCAATGGCCTGCGAGCGATCAATGCGGAAGTCACTGATCAGGAAGTCTGACGGCGCAGGGAAAGCAAGTCAGGATCCTTCTTTCTTTCTTTTTTCCGTTGTCAGTGGACCTTTTATTTTATTTATCTGCATGCGGTGCTGAGTGTGGAACCCAGAGCCACGCCTGCCAGGCAAGCGCCTGCCGCTGAGCCCAGCCTAGCCCCGCGACAGCTCTTCCGCTGCCCGGGTCCACACCGCTCCTGCTCACGATGGACAGGTGAGGCCGCCGCCCGCAGGGAGCAGCCCCTCCTCGCCGGGCTCCCTGGCTCTGGCACACTCACCCTCCTCCCCCACACCACAGCAGGGACGGCTGCGGCTCCTCTGAGCGAGCCTCGCACACACCTGGGACACAGGGACTGCGCGAGCGGGCAGTTCAGGAGCACGTGAACAGGGCGAAGCGACCCGTGTGCATTCCCGCCTCACCTCTGCCCCGCCACGGCCTCGACTGAGGCTTTCACGCTTAAAAAGCAAAAGCACGCGCGAAGCCCACCTGCAGGGGGCGGGGGGCGGAGTGGACAGAGCCAGAGGGACCAGGGAGAAGAGAAAGGGCACAGCCCTGGGCTGGCCCAGGGAAAGGGCTAGGTCCTGGCTTCCTGCTGCACACACCAGCCACCTTCGCGTCCTTCCCGACAGGACCAGGCAGGACGCCTTCGGAGCTCTGCTTGCACACAGCCCTGGTCACAGGGTAACTGCTACTCCTCACTCTGGGTCTGTCACTTGGCTGACACTCTGGTGGGGAAACTCCAGGTGCAGTTCTGAGGCAGAAACCTCCTCGCGGCCCTGACACGACGCGCTCCCGGTCCTTCTGTTTAGCCTGGGCTCTCTGAACGCCATTGTCATGGTCTGACTTCAAACTTCGCGTGGAGAAGGTGGTGGCTTCTGGGAGATCCCTAGGGGCCCACGAGCCAAGCCAGGCTATGAAACACTAGCTCAGGGGCCTTGGAACGCTTGGCAGACGGCTGGGCCGGGGCACCGTTCCATTATCACGTGGGATTTCTAGCCAAAAATGTCTTTATTCAAGAAACTGTACTCCAGAATACCCTGGGTTGTAACCACCCAAAGAACCATTTCTTACGCATCAATTATGCACGGTACGAATGAATCCAGGCTACTGCCTTCGAAACTCCACACCAGGGGAATGAATACGCGCCTCTAAGTGTCAAAACCAAGCAAAACTGGCAGGTGGGGCTTGTCAATGGATGAAAACAGGTGAACGCCCGACACAGTGGCACAGCCTGTAATCCCCAGTAGGGAGGCTGAGGCAGGAGGATCAAGTTCAAGGCCAGCCTCAGCAACTTAGCAACAGGGCCCTAAGCAACTCAGTGAGATCCTGTTTCTAGATAAAATTTGAAGTGGGGCAGGCGTGGCTGGGATGTGGCTCTGTGGAAGCACCCCTGGGTTCAACACCTGGCACCCAGGTCCCAAGACCAGGGGAGGCAACAGCGGCACGCTGGTTCCCGTCACCTGCACTCACCTGGCCACTGCCCTCCCCAAGCTCATGAGAGGTTCGGTCTAGAAACGTGCTTAACACCGGGAGGTTTTCTGATTATGAAAGAAATATTTCTCTTCTTGCTTAAGCCAAGCCCTCGTGTTGAACGTCACCCTTAAGCCCCGCTGAGATTCTGGCTATGACAGATCTAGGCCCAGTCAGAAGCCTAAGCTGCTGCCTTGCCCATTGTCTGTGTGGGCGGTGCCACCTGTGTCCGTGTGCCAGGCACTGCTCCTCCCCTAGGTCACAGAGGAGGGTGGACGTGCACGACCTTCGGCCTCACGTCCACCGTGCTGCGCTGTGCCGAAGTGATGTGTTTCCCGGGGGCTCTCAGGCACTGGGCGGGGCAGTGAGACCCACCGGGCTTGTCCCTGGGGACGCAGGGATGCTGGAGGGCTCCTCGCCATCGTCACCCAACCCTGGTTCTGAGAGGAACAGCACAAACCTTCACTCCACCTTCAGAGGCTTTCTCCCAGTGTGCGGAGTCAAAAATAGTTCAAGGCCACTCTGGCCCCAACTATTTTTATCTGGAAAGTTAGGGGCTAGAAACAGTAGAGTAAGCACAGAAAGGACTTGCCCAAACAGGACAAAACCTCGGCCTTCAGAACCATCTCCTGCAGATGCAGAACTGGGAGGGGGCGCAGGGGACAGCGGAGGCAGGTCACTGCAGGTCACCGGAGGTGATGGAGCACAGCAGGACCTCCTGGCACAGAGCACACCCAGACCCAGAGGAAAGAGGTCACAGGCGGGCTGGGGGTGGGAGAGACCCAGAGGTGTGTGAGGTCTGAGTGGCGGCAGCCTGGGAGTGGACTGCGGGCAGGAGGAGGGGGTGCTGCGGGAGTGCCAGCGGGGCGTTGAGGAGGCACCCTCCACTGCCCAGCGAGCACTGGCCAGCAGCTTCCTCCACACGCCTCCCAGGCTCCTGAGCCGGGTCTGTGCAGTGCAGGAGCTCACGCAGAGGGATGTGGCCAGGGCGTGCGGAGGACAGAGGACAGGTCAAGGAAACAACTGTATTGGGCAACAACACTGACACAAAGTGACGAGCCTCCATCAGGGAGGCGGAGAGGCCCCCTGCAAGGGTTAAGGCCACTGGAGGAAGGAGCTCTCCTGGCTCCCCGTGGAGGCCGCCCCTGGGCAACAAGCCTTGCCTGGCCCTGAGGGTCACACCCACAGCAGGACAGCACCCCGTTCTGCTCAGAGGGATGGGCATGGAGCACAGCCAAGAGCCCCGCCCCACTTTCCACGCAGACAGAGCCGGGGGACCATGCGCAGGTCCTGCGGCCAGCTCGTGGCAGGACGCACAATGTTCTTTTGAAAAGGCAGCAAAGGACAGGATGGACCAGGAAGGGAAGACACAAAACTAGTGAGGTTTCTGTAACATCCAGGCAGAGAAGAGGACGGTTTCAGCAGGAAGTGTGAGTGGCAGCGAGGGACACAGGCAGACCGGGAGACGATGCAAGCTGTCCTGCTGACAGGGGGAGGACACGCCTGGAGCATCAGGCTTCTTCCAGACGCAGCGACTCCAAGGACGTCACCGGGGCTTCCAGTCCAGTCTCAATAACCGCCTCTTTCAGGACAGCCTTCCTGGCCCCCGGACCATCAGGCACCCAGAGGGCTGCCCCAGGACCCTGCCCCTCCCGTCAGCACCCAGCAGACCTAGACCACAGACCAGCGCTGCCTTCCCTGGACATGAGACCCCAGAGGGCAGAGGGCCATGCCACCTCAGTGCACAGCACACCGAGCACTCTGTGAACAACTGCTGAGTAATATGTGGTGTCCACAGATGGGATGGAGTCTAGCTCTCATCCCTCCAGACACAGGACGCCCACGGTCCACATCATGCTGGCTCTGCAAGACTCCCAGAAAGATGCAGGGGGTGTAGCTCAACGCTGCACAGGGTAAGACACACCAGCGCTCCAGTGGGAGGAGCCAGGCCTGAGTGCAGGCCCCTCCCTCCCAGGGCCTCTCCGCCCTCCCACACCTCAGGCTTGGGCACTACTCTGAACACCTGCGCTGACAGGTTCTGGAGAATCTGCCCTGCAAATGGGCAACTAACTCAGGAACCTGTGCCCGAGATTAGCTGGGAGAGAAAGCAGGCTGAGGCCAGAAGGACAGCGTCACCCAAGGGGCACAGACGCCAGAGAGAACCGCACTCGCCCTCCGGCTCCCTCCCTGAACCAGGAAGAGCGGGGGACAGGGGACGGGGCCAAAGCCCAGGGACAGGGCAAGGAGGGCACCTCACGGCTGGGGCAGGCACAGCAGTCCCCCACTGACTGGGCCTCTCCATACTGTGGAAGGAAACCGCCTCGCTAGCGGCCACGTGGCGAGGAATGGAAGGCAGCCTGGGGCCTGAACACTGCGAGGAACGGCCCCGGCCGGGAAGCAGCCCCCTCCACCCGGCCTCAGAGACCTCCGCCCAGGCACAGGGCTTGAGTGCAGGCTGTGGGGCTATGAGCAGAGCAGCCCGCACCCAGGGCCACCCCAGCGCCCGAGACACAGCACGTGGGTGCCACTTTGAGCCACTAAACCTCAGGGGATCCATCCGCAGCAATCTGCAGTTGATACGGGCTACCAAGAAGTCTGGAAATAGAGGGTTCACGTTCTCCCTCCTCTGGCTCCTGGCAGAGGGCAGAGCCAAGAACCGAGCCTTAGGAGAAAGCCACCGCTGGACGTGGAGGGAACAGCAAGTACCGACTAGCTGCAGGAGGAAAGGTGACTGAGGGCCGGGACCAGGGCGGCAGAGGAGCCCCAGCAAGGGTGGGTGCAAACAGGCTCGCAGGCAACGAGGCCGGGACAGAGGGGAGCCGGCTGCATTTTCCACCCAAAAAGCAACACAAGAGCCCTTTTCAGAGGAGTACTGCCAAGAAAGCCCAGAGGCAACCCGAAGGAGGTGAAGCGGCCAGAGAAAGGAGACAGGCTGGTGTAACGACAGGTGCTCAGGGCCTGGGGCTCGCGTGTCCCCGGAGAGAAAGGCAGACGGGCGGCCGGCGCTGGGCTCCTGCACGGTGTCCCTGTGACTTGCTGATAAGATGCTGCACGGCCTCTTTGGGTTTAATGATACAAAAACTAGCCGGAAATGGAAGATGGTTGAACTAAGGTGGGATTACAGGCTTCTGGGTTCCGGAGCTCATGTCTGAAAGGTCTCACTTGCAATGACCCAATGTGCGCTGTACTTCCGCGACCCAGCCTCCCTGGGCATCAAGAGTAAGCTTCCACATGCTTAAGACTCCCGGGTTCTCCGTTCTCACTTTATCAGCCTCTGGAAGCCGGCACTTTGTGGCTCCTGCACCAGGTTCTGGCTACATCCAGGGGATCGATGCCTCCACACTGCCCCTGTCCTCCAGGTCCTCAGTATGGGCCCTGGGTGACCCTCCCGTTCCTACCACAGGGTCACTTGTGGCCAGAATTCACTGGGACAGTTCTCCATATGTTGTGGTCATTCTACCCCTTCTGGAGTTTCTGTAGGGGTTTGATTTTTAATAGCACATTTAAATGAAGCGTTATATTTCTGACTTTATTTTGGCTTTGAATCTAAATCTATGCTTGCTGCACGCTGAACCAATCTCCTCCAGGGTTTCTACAGTTCTAGAATCTGGGCATTTCTTTTTACGTGAATTTCCAAGCCGTCTTGAGCCAGCTGTTCCTGAGAGAGCACAGATGTGCACACGGACCACACCAGGCGGCTGAAGAAGACAGCCAGGGTGGAGCTGGCAAGGGCATGTGTGGCCCTGGGGAGGAGAGGGCAGACTGGGGGTCAAGAGCAGCAGCCAGTGCAGCTGCCCGAGGGAGGGCCAGACGAGACCACAGAACTTTCTTCCTGTGGCTTTGGCTGGAAATAGGTGCCGGCAAGCGGCTCTAAATGGAAACTTGAAAACGGGGCAAGAGAAGACAGGCGAAGAGTTAGAGCAAGATAAAAAAGCAGCCATCTCTCTCCAGCACTGAAGCCAAAACTGGAGCCTCCCTGGCTCTTCCTTCCTCTCTCACCTGACTTCCAATTGGCCCGGCAAGTCTCGAGATCTCCTTGCAGAAGCACCGGGCTCAGCCTTCCTGCCACCCCACAGCGCCTGCTGGACACCCCTCGCCCAGGCCAGGGCCACAACAGGAGCGTCTCTCTCCTGCCCCTGCTCATCTCCTGCCCACGTCTGCCCTCACAGCAGCCCGAGAACTTTCCTTCTAAAGAGAGGGGTCTCGCTGTGCCACCCAGGCTGGCCTTGAACTCCTGGCTCAAGCCATCCTCCTGCCTCAGTCCCCCAAGTAGCTGGGGCAGCAGCACATGGCACATGCCCAACTCACAGACTCTGAGGGGTCCTGGTCACCCACGATAAACCTGGGTCCCAACCCTACACCAGCAGCCCTGGCTTCCTTCCCAGGGCTCCGCTGACCGCGGCTCCCGGCTCGCCAGAACCACAGCGCTCCTCGCCATTCCCACACGCCAGGCGCAGTCCACCTGGGGTGCCTCTGCTAACCAGTAGTAGCCCTTCCCCGTCCACGAGTCTGCACTGAGACCTTGTCCCCAGCTCTGTCCTCACCTTGCTCGTCTGTCTGAAGGTGTTCAACCCAGTACATCCTGTGTTCCTCACACCCTGTCCACTGCCGTCCAGCCCTGCCCTCGCCAGGGGAGTGTCGGCTCTGTGAGACCAAACACTGTTGAGGCTCTTCGGACCCCTGACTCCTCGGGCAGTGTCTCTGCACAGACAGCACCCGCTTACCACTTGTTGAATGAAAAGACTGTCAAAACAGAACAAGGAGCCTAGAGCACACACTCCGTAAAGACATGGGATCTGGGCCAGGCGCAGGGGCGCATGCCTATAATCCTAGAGACTCGGGAGGCCGAGGCAAGAGGACTGTGAGATTGAGGGCAGTCTCAGCAATTTAGTAAGGCCCTAAGCAACTTAGTGAGACCCTGTCTCAAAATAAAAATAAAAAGGGCTGGGGAAGTGGCTCAGTCATAAAGCACTCTTGGATTCAATCCCCAGCACCGAAAGACAAGAAAGGAAAGGGGATCTAAGACAGCAAATAAGGACCACGAGAATCCCAGATGCAGGAAATCTTTACGGTGACTTCGGCGAGCACAAGGAGCCTGCAGATGCTGTCCCAGCACCTCAGAATGAAACCTGCTGGGAGCTGGTCATGGGAAAAGGTGATGGTGACATAGGAGGTTGCTGCGAGGGTGGCAGAGGAGCCCAGGGTGACCAGGAAACGTGCCAGGGGCCGCCCTGCAGCCAGGGAGAGTGCTGGCTGAGCCTCAGGCAAAGTCTGCCTCGCAGGACAGAAGCGTCGTGCTGGAACTGGAGTCAGAAACAAGCTGTGGCGATGGCTCCGTACACGACAGCCACTGTGCAGCCACGACAGCACCCGGAGCGCGCGGAGCAGGCACTCGCGGGAAGGAGGTGGGATGCTCGCTGGGCAGAGAAACAGAAAAACAGCTACGGGACGGCCAGAACTTGTCGGAACAAAAGCGGGCCAGAGAGCTGGTGTCGCGCAAAGCCGTGGGGCAGAAAGTGAATAAAAACAACGAAGTGGTAACATCCGTCCAGAGGCGTACAGTAAGGCACCAGGAAACACAGCAGAACCAAGGCAGACTGCGAGCCCTTCGCTGCAAGGGGAGGAAGGAGCCGGGAGTGCACGCGCCAATCAGAAACTGCTGGAAGCAGCTCCTCCAAGGAAGGAAAGGGAGGCCGGCCTCAGAGACAACAGCAGAGGAAAGAGGCGGCAGGGACCATCCAGGAGGAATGCCCAGCGCAGAAGGGCCAGGTGGAGCAGGCAGGAAAGGGAGGCGAGGTCCACCTCGTCCTGGAGAACACAGACCCAGCCCGTCAGGTGGGTACACAGTTCCACGGGGGGCAGAGGGACAGAAGAGGGAGCGGATCCAAGGCCTGCCGGTGTTCCTGACCAGCTCCACGTCCTTAAACAACTCACCCAACCTCTCTGGGGCCTATTTCCTGTTTTAAAAAACTGTGCATGTGTGGGAAGTGGTCTGGTAAAAAATGGTTCTAAGCCTATTTTTTCCCTCCAGTTTCTGAGAGTGGGAGAGACAGGGAAAGCAGAGAACTCTTAAAAAGATCGGAGGCACAGAAAAAATCCAAGGGATGAGAGTAGCAGTTACCAGCAGCTGGCACAGCTTAGCAGGTGCTTTCCAAACTGGACTACGTGTCCTCCTCATAGCAATGCTGAGAGGACAGGTGTCATCAACCACCACTTCACAAATGGAAACACTCAGGCTCGGGGAGATTACGCAATGGGCCAAGGGCAGTCACAGCAGCAGAAGAGCACCCAGGCCACGTCTGACAAGGGCATCCTCCCTCCACATCCAGACGGTCCTCCGCCCGCCTCAGTGTCTCCAAAAGCACTCAGCTTATTAGCTAGTGGGTAAAAGTATAAATGTGCAAAAAGTCTTTTAATTTAAAATAAACTTCATTTAGAATCAAAGGTATTTGTTTACATGTAAACCAACTCATGAGACAAGTGCATCCCCCCAGGTGCATCTGGCTCCCCTGCCACCTAGCAAACCTCTGAGTCCATCTCCCCAGCAGCTGGACTCGACACCTGTGCAGAATTTCCAGCCTGTCTGCACCCTGGAGAAACGACTGTGATCTTGAACTCAGATGCAGCCAGTAACCGTCAACAAGCTGCTTCACTATGTACATCCAGGATTCCACGAGGACAGAGGAGGGGCAGACGCAGAGAGGGAAGCAAGTCTTGCTGGGCTCCACCTGGCACTTCCTGTTCGCCCAGGCTCAAGCATCAGGTCAGACCCCACAGTTCTGGAGGCTGGATGGAGGCCTGAGCCCAGGTGCCAGCAGGGCGGGATTCTGGGAGGGCTTTCTCCCCAGCCTGCGAGCATCTCCCGGGGGCGCTCAGGACCGGTTCGGTTTTTGACAGGAGAGGACTGTCACCACATCTCTGTGTAGTGAAAATAAAGCATCAGGACTTCCCTTACCCTATTCTCTGCTCTGAAAGCCATGATCTCCAGCGCTGTGCAGAACCAATGAAAACCTTAGTAGCACAGTCTGACACTCCACTCTCTCAGCATACCTCACTACTCCCTGTCCTCACTGAAGCTTTCACTGGAACTGCAAACGTGTTCTGAATACGATCCAGAAGTTTTATTTTAATGGGCAAACGTCTCCCTTCAGAGAAACACCACAGGAAGACCCAGGGCTCCTCTCCTCCCACGGCCTCTCAAGGACCCTGTGGCTTCTGACAGCTCACAGCACACTGCTCTGCACCCAGTGGCAGGCTGAGGGTCCTTCCTGGTGGAAGTCACTGCAAGACGTCCTGCTGGATGGAAGAATGTGAGAAGGGGTACAGGCAGCTCAGGGGAAAGGGAACCCCAAAGAAAAGACCGAGAAGGGGGAAAGCGGAGGTGTGACATCAGTGGCTTCTTTCTCTCCTGTACTACTTCCTCCTTCCCTGTGGTCCCGCAGTTCCAGTAGCTGGATAAACAGTGGCCAGAGAAGCCCTTGGGAGGCTGGGAAGCCGCCTGACTGCCAGGCCTGCCCCATGCACAAGTACGGGGCACAGATGGTGTCAGCAAAACAGAGCCCGAGACGCTCCACAGGAGGCCTGAACCAAGATCTGGAATTCTGCAGGATTCCAAACAGCTTCCTCACCTGGAGCAGGAAATGCAGAACAGCCCCTGCGGCTGGGAACCGGAAGTAGGAGGAGGACCTGCCACAACCTCACAACTTAAGAAGGGTGGTAAGATTCTGTATTGAAGACCCCCCCACCCACAACCACACCCGTGACCGTGTTCCTCTGCCTCGGAAGAGCGGTGCTTGAACAAGCACGATCCAGGCAGTCAACACACGCTGGCGTCGAAGCCACTGCGCGGAAGCAACACTGTCACCTGGGGACGTTTACAGAGCCCAACCATGGAATTTATTCACGCGCACAGCATCGGAGCTGTCTGCCACTGTCAAGGAAACGTCCACCACACTCGACCTCCAGGAATATGCCAAGCATGGACACCACGCGCACAGCATTGATGCCGTCTGCCACCGTCAAGGAAATGTCCACCACACTTGACCTCCAGGGATATGCCAAGCATGGACACCACGCGCACAGCATCGGAGCCGTCTGCCACCGTCAAGGAAACGTCCACCACACTCGACCTCCAGGGATATGCCAAGCATGGACACCACGCGCACAGCATTGATGCCGTCTGCCACCGTCAAGGAAATGTCCACCACACTTGACCTCCAGGGATATGCCAAGCATGGACACCACGCACACAGCATCAGAGCCGTCTGCCACCGTCAAGGAAACGTCCACCACACTTGACCTCCAGGGATATGCCAAGCATGGACACCACGCGCACAGCATCGGAGCCGTCTGCCACCGTCAAGGAAACGTCCACCACACTCGCCCTCCAGGGATATGCCAAGCATGGACACCACGCGCACAGCATCGGAGCCGTCTGCCACCGTCAAGGAAACGTCCACCACACTCACCCTCCAGGGATATGCCAAGCATGGACACCACGCGCACAGCATTGGTGCCGTCTGCCACCGTCAAGGAAACGTCCACCACACTCGCCCTCCAGGGATATGCCAAGCATGGACACCACGCGCACAGCATCGGAGCCGTCTGCCACCGTCAAGGAAACGTTCACCACACTCGACCTCCAGGGATATGCCAAGCATGGACACCACGCGCACAGCATCGGAGCCGTCTGCCACCGTCAAGGAAACGTCCACCACACTCGCCCTCCAGGGATATGCCAAGCATGGACACCATGGTCCTGAGGTCCCACCTGCCTCCAGAGGGGCAGGAAAAGCAGGGCTGCATGTCAGTCAGGTTTTCCTAAGTGCAAGGCCTTGGCCATGTCCCAGCCGAAACTTCCTCAAGTGTAGATCCTGAAGGCCACCCACGCGGCAGGATCAGGACTGCGGTGGCCGTTCTGGGTGGAGTCTTGTCTGGTGCCCAGCACACTTGGGTCACTCAGTGTCTGCTGGAGGTATTTTGACTGCCTTTGTACTCCCCGAAGCAGGCACCCTTGTGGGGTTCTTATTTTGTTGCTGCTGCTGTTGTTGTTTTAGGAATACTCAAATTACATGTTCAAACATGAGTACGGAACTCTTTCAGTCAGGCAGGATAATGAAAGGAATTCCTAAGATCATTCACAGATTCTGAAACTAATGAAAGCACAAGATCAGATCCAGGGACGGCCCAGTTCCCTCGTCCACCAGTCAGTCCCTCATCACACCTTCACAGGGTCAGTCAAGAGACTTGAACCAGTTTCCTTCAGTCCCCATGACCCCCGGGGAAGGAGGTGACTGTTTCCTAAGAGCTGTCCATCAGAAACAACTGCTCCAAAAGCCAGGCTATCTGCTGCCCCTTCCCTGAGAAGGGCAGTCCTGGAGAAGAGGTCTCAGCTTAGCTAGGAAAGCAGATGGCCTCGGAAAGCAGATCGAGGAAGACTTAGGACATCCCCTTCCCCTGACTCCACCGCCCAGTCCCAGGCCAGATCCTCTCCTGCTCCATGTTCAGATTTGACCCCAACAATGTATCGGTTCTCAGTATAAATGAAAATCTTGTGAAGAGCAAGGCCAAGGTTCAACCGGCCCCTTTCCCTCCCAGCTTCATCTTAAGCCACTGCTGTTCTTTTCTGAGTCTAACAGGACACGTGCCTTCCCCACATGAACCCACAGATGTGAATGAGCACTGCCCTGTGTTCCCCACAGAGCTCACATCTGGAAACTTCCCGATGCTGTGCCCAGCCTTTGGGCAGCTTCAGAGTGACACGTGATGACTGTCAAAACAGACAGTGACATACACACAGAAGAGCTCATGTGTACAAACACACCTGTGACAATTTCCCAGCACAATCCCAAAACACAACTGACAAGCTGACAGCAGGGTAGAGCAGGGTGGCCTAGCAGAGCTGGACGCAAAGAAGATTGGGTATGGACTACAGGGAAAGGAGCTGCAGGGGTCTGCTGCCCATCTCAGGAGGGGAGAGGGGTCCACCAGGAAGACGCCCAAGAACCTGCTGGCGACACTGCACAGCCAAGAGAAAACAAAAGGACCCCACGAAGGGAACCGGACAGTTCAGGGGCCTCCTGCTCCAACGCGGTGTTGCGGTTGTTGATGTTCCAGGAAGCTACAAAACTGCTCGTTTTCAACAGAGGGATCATATCAACAAAGCAAACAGAGGAAACCTATGCTGGGATGGGACCTGCCTGTGCCGACTGCCCGAAAACGGAAATACCTCTTTCCCCGCTCGCAGAGGGTTTGAACACAGCAGGGACGTAGCCGGGCCGCAGGGGGAGGGCGGCGGCGCAGCTCTTCCTGAACACTGGAGTCCTGCGACCACAGGCCTGAGCCGTGCCTTTCTCAGGTCCGCCGCCCAGCTCGCACTGGTGCGGTGGGTGGCGAGCCGTGCAGGGCCGGGCCTGCGGGAAAGGCTGCGGCGTGACAGCGGCGCACCGTGGGGCAGGGCGCCCTGCCCACTCGGTCGGCGCGGGCCGGGTCCAGGCCCTGCGCCCGCGCCGCGGCGCTCGCGGGCCGGACAGGCCGTCCCTCCCCGGCGCCCGCCCAGTCACTTACTTTCGTCCGGCCGTTGATCTTATAGTTGCCCAACTTGCCATTGCAGTGGCGGATCAGGTCGTCCATGCTGCTCATGAGCAACCCGATGGTCTCGCAGCCCGGCTCCTTGCCCTCGATCCAGGTGATCTTGTCGCCCCGGATGTCCTTAGACGAGTCGCTCTTCTGGCTGACGAGCTGCCCGTCCGTGAACTTGCCGGTGTCGTGCAGTGCGCGCACCTCGTCGCCGATCTGCTGCCCGGTCTCCCTGCCCAGAAAGTCGTCCACCACGCAGATGCCGTGCTTGTTCATGCACGGCACGATGTACTCCAGCGCCAGCTTCAGCGCGGGCAGCGGCTTGGTCTGCCCGTTGGGCCGCAGGCCGCCTCCGGGGCTCAGCGCCTCTCCGGGCGAGCTACCCGCCGGGCACAGGCTGGCCCGCTCGGGACACGGCGACCGCCGCGAGGGCGGCTCCTCCTGGCCGCGCTCGGCTGCGCCTCGGGGGCCCCGGGCCTGGGCCGCGTCCCCGGGGGCCGGCGCGCGCGCGACCTCGGCGCTGCCCCGGCGCTGCCCCGCCGCCTTCCCGGCCCGCGCCCCGGGGGTCCCGGAGGCGGCCCCGGCCCGGGGCGGAGGCGCGGCGGCGGGCGGCGCGGGGCCCGGCTGCGCGCGCGGGCCGGCGGCGGGGCCGGCGGGGTCGCCGCCCTGGCACACGAGCTTGTGCTTCTTCCAGTCCTGGCGCTGGTGTTCCTTGCAGCAGTAGAAGGAGCTGCGGCAGCGGCCGCAGCGCAGCAGGTTCTCCATCTTCCCGCATAGCTCGCAGTACTGCCGGTCTCGCTCGCTCGCGCTCGGCCCGCCGGGCCCGCCGCTGTCACTGGCCATGGCGGCGGGGTCGGCCCGGGGCCGGGCGCGGGGCGGCGGCGGGGCCGTCAGGGCGCCGAGCACCGCCGCCCACCGCGGAGCCGCGCGCAGCCCGCCTCAGCGCCGCATGGCGGCCGGGGCGGCGGGCGCGGCCTCGGGGCGCGGCCGGGGCGGCCGCGGGGAGCGGGCGGGCAGGGCGCGGGCCGCGGCGCCACTCGCTCCGCGCGCGCTGCACGTACACCACGGCCCGCGGCCCTGCGGGCGGGGCGGGCGCACACGCGGCGCGCTCGGCGGGCGGGCTCGCGCGCCCCCGCCCCCGCCGCCCCGCCCGGACGCGCCGGGCCTGCGCGCGGGCGGGCGGCGACACCTGCCGGGCGGGCGCGCGGCTCGGCGGGGCCGCGGGGCGCGCTCCGGGCGGGGCACGGAGGAAGCGGAAGCCGCGGCGGCGCGGCGCTCGCCCGGTCGCCGCCTCCGGAGCCGGGCCCGCCCGCCCCCTGCGCCCGCGGGACCCCGCGCGGCCTCGCCCAGCGCTGCCGGGCGCCAGGAACAAAGAGCGCGGGCCGGCGCGGGGGCCGCGGGGCGGTGGGGGCGCGGCTGCTCGCCTCTTGCCTTCCTTAACCCCTGTGACATCTGCGGGGTCGGAGCCCAGGAGGCTCCGTGGCCCCAGGCTTCTGAGCCCACGTTCGGGCGCTCGGGTCCGGCGCGGACTCGGCGAGGCGGGCTGGGGGCTGTGGGGCCTGTGGCATTGCCACTGTTCGCATTTCATGGAATACAGTTCTTTGTTTTGCACAAGGTAGAAACCTTCCCAGAAACGAACCCGGGCTTCTGCTTTCCACCTGCATCTGCCTTAAAAATAAAACGGCTGTCAATCGGATTTTTAGAGGCTGACTGAGCGCCCACCAGCGCGACCAGTGCGGGAAACCCCAGGCTAGGCTTGCAGGTGGTCCAAATGGGCTGCAAGTCACAACCGCAGCCCTTACAATACTGACTTACGAGAGCTGCAGTGTGCACCCCCACCCCAAGGCAGAAGAGGACGAGGAATCCTTATCAACCACTTTGCAGAACAAATTTCTAAAAGGGGAAAGAAAATCCAGCTTCGGTCCTGAAGTGTAGGAACTCTTCTTCAACTGCACATAACGTAAGGCTTATTAAAGTCTGCTATGTGCATGAGTGGCATCCTCAAGATCCAGTCTGGAAAAAGGTCGATAACTCCAATTTCCTGGTCCTTTGGGAAACTGAGGAAAGAATTAAATGCACAGCTTCAAGTTCCAGACCAAACTAAAAATCCAGCCTGCTCTGAAGACTCTTGAGACCTAGGTCTAGCTCAGATGTGTATCCACCTTCCCCAGAGCGTTAGGAGATTCAGTCAAGTGTCATTTAATGCATTACCAATCCCCCTCTCAGTAAGTGTATTGAGTGCCACATTCGGGAATCCATCTTGTCACACGTCACAGGGTCCAGTGCAGGGGACTGACATTCAAAAAATGGCATCCCCCCCAAAAAAATAAATAAGTAGTGATAACCCAGAGTTTAAACTGCCCCCTGAGAGGGACCATTAGGGTAGCTTAGAGACATAGAAAATTGTTAACTCTGCCCTTTACAGTTGACAGATTCCAAAAAACTAACTCAGAAATATCTAAAACTGTAAAGGCATTTGTTGTTGTTGTTGTTGTTTTTGTTTTTGTTTTATTGTAAACAAGTGGGATACATGTTGTTTCTATTTGTACATGGAGTAACAGCATACCATTTGCCTAATCATACATTTACATAGGTTAATGATGTTTGATTCATTCTGTTATTTTTTCCTTCCCCTCCAAGGCTCCCACCCCTCTTTTCCCTCTATACAGTCCCTCCTTCCTCCATTCTTGCCCCCCTCCCACCCCCCATTATGTGTCATCATCTGCTTATCAGTGAGATCATTCGTCTTTGGATATTTGAGATTGGCTTATCTCACTTAACATGATATTCTCCAATTTCATCCATTTGCCTGCAAATGCCATAATTTTATTATTCTTTATACCTGAGAAATATTCCATTATATATATATATGTGTGTATATATATATATATATATATATATATATATATACACACACCACAATTTCTTTATCCATTCATCAATTGAAGGGCATCTGGGCTGGTCCCACAGTCTGGCTATTGTGAATTGAGCAGCTTTAAACATTGATGTGGCTGTATCCCTGTAGTATGCTGATTTTAAGTCCTTTGGGTATAGGCTGAGGAGTGGAATAGCTGGGCCAAATGGTGGGTCTATTCCAAGTTTTCTAAGGAATCTCCACACTGCTTTCCAGAGTGGCTGCACTAATTTGCAGCCCCACCAGCAATGTATGAGTGTACCTTTTTCCCCACATCCTCTCCAACACCTGTTGTTGCTTGTATTCTTAATAATCGCCATTCTAATTGGAGTGAGATGGAATCTTAGGGTAGGTTTGATTTGCATGTCTCTTACTACTAAAGATGGTGAACATTTTTTCATATGTTTGTCGATTGCTTGTAGATCTTCTGTGAAGCGTCTGTTTATTTCCTTAGCCCATTTGTTAATTGGGTTATTTGTATTCTTGGTGTAGAGTTTTTTGAGTTCTTTATATATTCTGGAAATTAGTGCTCTATCTGAAGTATGAGTGGCAAAGATATTCTCCCACTCTGTAGGCTCTCTCTTCTCATTGCTGATAGTTTCCTTTGTTGAGAGAAAGCTATTTAGTTTGAATCTATCTCAGTTATTTATTCTTGCTTTTATTTCTTGTGCTATGGGAGTCCTGTTGAGGGAGTCTAATCCTAAACCGACATGTTGAAGATTTGGACCTACTTTTTCTTCTAAAAGATGCAGGGTCTCTGGTCCGATTCAGAGGTCCTTGATCCATTATGAGTTGAGTTTTGTGCAGGGTGAGAGATAGGGGTTTAGTTTCATTCTGTTGCATATGGATTTCCAGTTTTCCCAGCACCATTTGTTGAAGAGGCTATCTTTTCTCCATTGCATATTTTTGGCACCTTTGTCTAGTATTAGAAAATTGTATTTATTTGGGTTTGTATCCGTGTCCTCTATTCTGTACCATTGATCTACCTGTCTATTTCGGTGCCAATACCATGGTGTTTTTGTTACTATTGCTTTGTAGTATAGTTGAAGTTCTGGTATTGCAATACCCCCTGTTTCATTCTTCCTGCTAAAGATTGCCTTAGCAATTTTGGGTTTCTTATTCTTCCAGATGAATTTCATGATTGCTTGCTCTATTTCTATAAGGTACATCATTGGGATTTTAATTGGAATTGCATTGAATCTGTATAGCACTTTTGGTAGTATGGCCATTTTGACAATATTAATTCTGCCTATCCAAGAACATGGGAGATCTTTCCATCTTCTAAGGTCTTCCTCAATTTCTTTCTTCAATGTTTTGTAGTTTTCATTGTAGAGATCTTTTACCTCTTTGGTTAGATTGATTCCCAAGAATTTTATTTTTTTTGAGGCTATTGCAAATGGAGTTGTTTTCCTCATTTCCCGTTCAGCTTGTTTCATCGCTTGCGTATAAAAATGCTTTAGATTTATGCGTGTTGATTTTATAGCCTGCTATTTTGCTGATCATTGATGCAGTCTAGAAGTTTTCTGGAGGAGGTTTTTGGATCCTCTAAATATACAATCATGTCATCCACAAATAGTGACAGCTTAAGTTCCTCTTTTCCTATTCGTATCCCTTTAATTTCTTTGGTCTGCCTAATTGCTCAGCTAGAGTTTCGAGGACAATGTTGAATAGAAGTGGTGAAAGAGAACATCCCTGTCTTGTTCCCGTTTTTAAAAAGGGAATGGTTTCAGTTTTTCTCCATTAAGAATGATGTTGGCCATGGGCTTAGCATAAATAACCTTTACAATGTTCAGGTATGTTCCTACTATCCCTATTTTTTCTAGTGTTTGAGCATGAAGGGGTGTTGTATTTTGTCGAACACCATTTCTGCATCAATTGAAATAACCATATGATTCTTATCCTTAAGTCTATTGACATGATGGATTACGTTTATTGATGTTATAGATGTTAAACCATCCTTGCATTCCAGGGACGAACCCCACTTGATCATGGTGCACAATTTTCTTAATATGTTTTTGGATACAGTTTGCCAATATTTTGTTAAGGATCTTTGCATCTATATTCATCAAGGATATTGGTCTAAAATTTTCTTTCCTTGATGTGTCTTTGCCTGGTTTGGGAATGAGGGTGATAGTAGCTTCATAGAATGAGTTTGGTAGGGTACCCTCCTTTTCTACTTCCTGGAATACTTTGAGAAGTATTGGAATGAGTTCTTCTTTGAAGGTCTTGTAAAACTCGGCTGAGAATCCGTCTGGTCCTGGGCTTTTCTTGGATGGTAGGTTTTTAATGGTTTCTTCTATTTCATTGCTTGATATTGATCTGTTTAAATTGTGTATGTCCTTCTGGTTCAGTTTGGGAGGAGCATATGTCTCTAGAAATTTGTCAATGTCTTTGGTACTTTCTATTTTGTTGGAATACAGATTTTCATAGTACCTTCTCATTATGTTCTGTATCTCAGTGGTGTCTGTCATGATATTTCCTTTCTCATCACGAATTTTAGTAATTTGAGTTTTCTCTCTCCTCTTTGTTAGTGTGGCTAAGGGTTTGTCTATTTTGTTTACTTTCTCAAAGAACCAACTTTTTGTTTTGTCAATTTTTTGAATAGTTTCTTTTGTTTCAATTTCATTGATTTCAGCTCTGATTTTAATTAAATCCTGTCTTCTACTACTTTTGCTGTTATTCTGTTCTTTTTCTAGGGCTTTGAGCTGTAGTGTTAGGTCATTTAGCTGTTGACTTTTCATTCTTTTCTTGAATGCACTCCATGCAATGAATTTTCCTCTTAGTACCGCTTTCATAGTGTCCCAGAGATTTTGATATTTGTATCATTGTTCTCATTGACCTCTAAGAATTTTTTATCTCCTCCCTGATGTTTTTTGTTATCCATGTTTCATTCAATAGCATATTATTTAGTCTCCAGGTGCTGCAGTAATTTCTGTTTTTTATTTTGTCATTGATTTCTACTTTCAGTCCATTATAATCCAATAGAACACAAGGCAGTATCTCTATTTTTTTTTTTTTATTTCCTAAGGGCTGCTTTGTGGCATTCAGGGTTATTATTGAGATATGATTTGTATTCCCAGTCATTTAGCTTATTTTTGGTTTTTAACTTGGCTTGGTTTCTCCTTTGAGTGGTTTTTCTCTAAGGTAGTTCCTCCCTTTGCTGACCTCCATTGTTGCTTTTCATTTCCTCCTCATGGAATATTTTGTTGAGAACATTCTGTAGTGCAGGCTTTCTATTTGTAAATTCTTTTAACTTTTGTTTATCATGGAAGGATTTTATTTCATCTTCAAATCTGAAGGTTAGTTTTGCTGGGTATAGGATTCTTGGTTGGCAACCATGTTCTTTCAGAGCTTGAAAGATGTTGTTCCAGGCCCTTCTAGCTTTTAGAGTCTGGGTTGAGAAGTCGGCTGCTATCCGTATTGGTCTCCCCCTATATGTAATCTGATGCTTTTCTCTCATGGCCTTCAAAATCCTATCTTTATTTTGAATGTTAGGCATTTTCATTATAATGTGCCTTGGTGTGGATCTGTTGTGATTTTGTGCATTTGGTGTTCTGTAAGCCTGTTGTATTTGATTTTCCATTTCATTCTTCAGGTTTGGGAAATTTTCTGATATCATTTCATTGAATAGGTTGTTCATTCCTTTGGTTTGTGTCTCTGTGCCTTCCTCAATCCCAATAATTCTTAAATTTGGTCTTTTCATGGTGTCCCATAGTTCTTGGAGATTCTGTTCCTGATTTCTTATCATCTTCTCTGTTTGGGCAACTTTATTTTCAAGATTAAATATTTTGTCTTCATTGTCTGAGGTTCTGTCTTCCAAGTGGTCTACTCTGTTGGTGATGCTTTCCATTGAGTTTTTTATTTGGTTTATTGTTTCCTTCATTTCAAGGATTTCCGTATTTTTTTTCTTTTTTTGAGAATCTGTATCTCTTTGTTGAAATGATCTTTTGCTTCCTGCACTTGCTCTTTCAACTGCTTATTGGTATTATCATTCATTGCCTGCATTTGCTCTCTTATCTCATCCTTTGCTTCACAAATCATCTTAATCATGTATAATATGAAGTCCTTTTCTGACATTTCTTCTAACATACTGTCATTGGATTCTATTAATATAGAATCTAGATTTGTTTGGATTATTTTCTTCCCTTGCTTTTTCATGTCATTCATGTATCTTCCCTCTAGCAGTGCAGATCTGGGGTATTGCAGATTTCCCCCTATAGGCTTATAATGGCCCTATAGGTTTCCAAAACCCTTTCTTTAAGGGGAGATCAATATTAGCAGTGCCCAATTCAGACACTGTGCAATCCTAGACCAAATACCCCCTATGAGGACATTAACAATATTGTCATAATAAACAGAATGAGTTCAAATATTATCTTCAGTAAAACAAACAGATTTGCAATAAGGTCTGCAGTTTCTAATGGAGGACAAAGAGGATGCAGAGGCATGTAGGATGTAGCTACTAATGGGATAAGAAAGGAATATAAGACGTTCTAGATAATAGAAAGGGTGAGAGTATAATCAAAAGAAATTGGATGTTAGCATGCAAAAAGGGAGAAAGAGACTCTGAGGGAACAGGTAAACAAAAGGAAAAGAGAGCAAGAAAAGTAAAGAAATAAAAACTTAAAGTTCTTCAATAAGGAGAAGAAAGAAAATCTGCAGTATAACAGTCATATAGTAATGAAACCTCCCAGTGTTCAGTAGCCTGATGCAGGAAAGGTTCCTGACAGTGAGCTTCAAGTTTCCAGCAGGCGTCTCAGGATGGGATTTGCCCCACCTAAAGTTGGGATCTATGGCTTCCAGGATTATCCAAGATGGCCGCTCTGGCTTCCAAATGTGTTGGCAAATGGGGAGCTGCAGCTCAGGGTGTGGATGTGGTCAGCTGGAGGTCCTGGAAGCAGGGTGTGGTTGGTCAGGCAGGGGTCCTGGAGGTCCGGTGTGTTTGGTGTGGTTGCGGGATCCTGGAGGCCGGGTGCAATCAGTTAGTCTGGGGTCCCGGTGATAGGGCGCAGTCAATTGGTCTGGGGGTCCTGGCGGCAGGAAGCAGTCAGTCGATGTGAGGGCCCCGGAGGCAGCGAGTGATTGGTCGGGCTGAGGGATCCTGGAGACGGGGCTCAGTCAGTCAGGCCAGGGGTCCTATGGGGCCTAGCTGTTGTCTCAAAATGCAGCAGCCACGTGTAATCAAACCTGCAGGTACTATCACAGTGAACTTCCAGGCAGCAGCAGGCAGCTGGCTTTCCACTGGTAGTCGGCGATCAGTTTGCTGACAGCTGTTGGACAATCGGGAGGTGATCCTCATGCTGTGGGTGATGGATAGGTGTAAGGCAGGCGATGGACAGGCAAGAGGCAGGCAAATGGCGGATGATAGGCGCCGGGCAGTGAGCAATCTGCACTCAAAAAAACACGTCGATATGCTGGCAGATTGCAGGTGATCACAGCAGACAAATGGGGTAAACACCAGGGGATCAATAAACAGCAAAAACTGCCTCACGAAGAAACACATATCCTCTGCTTGAAACCGGAGTTATGGAGCGACAAGGAATGCAGCCTCCTTCTAGTCCGCCATCTTGGATCTCAAGGTGTTATTTTAAGAGCCCACAAAAAGCAAACTTTAAAACATTTTAGGTATGCACAAATTGTTTCACTAAAGTATAACCTAATTCTTTATAGGTCACCTTTTGTAAAAAGTATTTTTAGTTGTAAATGGACACAGTATCTTTGTTTTGTTTATTTAGCTTTTTTTGCATGGTGCTGGGGACCAAACCCAGTGCCCCCGAGGTCCTAGGCAAGCCTTCTACTACTAAGCCACAATCCCACCCCCTATTCCCTGCCTTTTTTAGCATAAGTATAAATGGTTCTTGACTATTCCTGAGCTGCTCTTAATAGGCACATTCATGACAGCGATACTTGATTTTCTAAATTTAGTCATTTGTATGCATTTAAAATAGTCCCAAAATTATTTTAAAATTATGTAGGCCTGTGGCATGCCAATTATTTACACACCTATATGCTCTTCTGTTTTCGTTGAAATCTGCTTAATAGATATCCATACAGAGACCTTTATTTGTGGCCTGTCACAGTGGCACACTCCTGTAACCCTAGCTACTTGGGAGTCTGGCACTGTAAGATCTAGAGTCCCAGGCCAGCCTGCACAACTTGGGGAGACCCCATTCCTCTTTCTCAAAAAAGAAAAAAAAAAATCTTTATTACCTTTTTTGTTGCAAATAAGTATAAAAAATCACATGCTGAACATGAATATCTTGAATGTACTTAGTCAGTCACATAAGATTCTTCTAAAGATTTTGTGACTAGAACACAAAAATATAAAATACTGATTTTAAGTATTTCCAAAGAGCCGTGGTTTCAGGATTTCCACTCACTCTGGCTTAATGATTTGTGAGCGAATTCCAGAGAAGCAAACTTCCCCACGCCATGTGCTGGCAGTACAGTAGCCATTGGTCAGTTCACCAAGATCCTGAACCTCCTTCAGCAGCTGAGTGGTTGCCAGTGCCCCCGGGGGTACGATGCAGATTCACTCTGCTGTGCAGGAATCTGTGGTCACTCACGTGGTATGTTATGTGCCACACTCTGTTCGATGCATGCTCCAAGTACTGACTTAACCCTTCCCAGAACTATGAGGTGGGTGCTGACCGAGTTTGTGTTACAGAAGCTGAAACTGATAGAGCGTGGCCGTGAGTGGCCCCAGTTCTGAAGATCATATCACTAGTAGCACTTGGTACCTGGCTCACCTGAACTTCTGGGGTAAGCAAAGCCTCGTGTCTCCCAAAACCAGAAAAGCCCCTGGTTTCGAGGGACTCTACCTGTCCCCACCTGACCAAGAGCATTGTCATGGAAACGGAAGGATGAGTGAAACCAGAGGTGCTGTCCTGTCTGTCATATCTACTGCAACCAAAGCAAACTGGCCCCTCTTTGGCTCCTCTGGGTTCTTGCAGGAGTGTTTCCTTAAACCACAAAGTGATGGCCACTGAGAACTGACCAGAGATGAACACAACGCTGAGAGTAAGCACAAGAGGGAATAAGGAAATGGATGCAGAAGTGACAGCCGACTCTCGGGGACAGCTGTGGACAGCTGTGGACAGCTGTGGACAGACTGTACCTTCAACAACCTGGCCTGTCTCTCCTTTAAAACATTAAAAATTCATGTCAACTATCTTTCCCACACAGGGAATCAAATATCTGACTGTAACTAATGGCCTCTTGTCTCCCCATCTGTGACAATCTTGTTTTAATGCATTCAGAGAACAGAAAAGTCACAGGTGTCGCAGGCAGGCCACCGAGATAAACAGCAAGGTGGTCCTTGGTTCTGGGAGAAGCAACTGAGAGTCTGAACCATTTTCTAACATCGTTTTGGGACACGTAAAGAAGGTGTGTCTTAGACGTGGAAGCAGCGCCTGCTGTCTGCACCAGCGTCCTGCCGGAGGCACACATGTCCCCAGGTGTGGGGGCAGCCCTGGCCTTGGTGCTGCCTGGCAAGGCCATCCGCCTGGAAAACGAAATCCTTAGATGAGACCTTCTGTGTGTCCGGGAAAATCGAAATAGCCAAACTGTATCAGCTAGGATCTTAAAATGACCCACAATCCAGTTAAAATTTTATTAAAGATTGTAAAATAAGAAGTTTAAAATTTATGGCCATCTCTCATTATAGTGAATTTTTAAAATGGCTCATAAACTTGGGATTCTATACATTATGTTAATGTGATTTTTTTCCCCTAGCAAACATTATCTTAACATCAAACTAACTTTTATCATGGTGCCAATTAATGACTTATACCAAACCAAGTTGGTAAAATAATGTTTTGGTGGCAAAATGTAAACATACACAAAAATAGAAAATAATGTGGTAAGCTCCATATATATCCACCCAAACAGGGATCAGCCTTCGCCTTCTTCTCTGCCTCACCCCCATTCCGCCCCTTTCTGTTCTCGGTGAGTGGAGGGGGACTGACGTACTACTACACATATACCAACTTCAGCACGCATGCCTGAGAAGGACTTTAAGAAAGAAACCACATTCACTCTGTCACTGCCACACAAAATTAAGAAAGATCTCACTGTTACCTATCATCCCGCAAGTATTAGATTTTTTTCTGGTTGCCTCAGGATTCTGTTTCTTGTGTTTCTTGAGCGGATTCTGCCTCCCGCTACGCCCCCATGGGTTTGCTGGAGGAGCGTGACCATGTATGCTATAGGGTGTTCCTTGTTCTGAATGGGCCGGCTGCTTCTGTGGTGACCCCTTTGTCCCTGTAGGTAGTGAGATGGCATCTCACAGGCCCTGCGTTCTGGGTGGCTGTGCCCTTCCCACCAGGCCACACCTGGAAACACGGGCCGGCTGGGAGTTCTGTGTTCTTGGTCACATGGTGGCAGCCTGCCTCCTCCCTCTGCTGAGTCCTTCTAGCTTCAGATGACACCTGTGACTCAATCCCACTTTCATGAAAGGCTGTAAAATAAGGGCTTTCTAATTTGATCATTCTTTCTGAATTTATTAGCTGCAGAAATTCTACCCTAGAGGGCCTTTCTCCGCCCACTCTTTGGTTACCCTGAAACACCAATTATTCATGACAGAGAGGGTCAGTCCCTGTTTCTTTTCATTTTTCAGTTTTCAGAAATGCTGAAAATGCTTCTGAAGAGTTTTGGAGAAGCTTAGTGTATTCATGGGTTTTCATGTTTGAAGTGGTTTTATTATTTTCTTTGATGCTCCAAATGTCTTACATGGGCCAGTGAGAAATTGCTCAGGTTGGTTCCTGCATGTCCTAGACCTGGTCATAGTAATCTGTGAGGAGTCCTTGCTCTCTGGCACGAGACGGCCCAGACTGCTCTTGCACACTCCTTGCCCCTGATGTGAACTAGGCATAGCTCCAGAGCCCTGGTTACTTTTAGTGGAAAATCGCAGTTTATACTGCTGTCCGGAGGACCCATGGCCTTCTGATAGAGCCAGGATGGGTGATCTTGTGGATGTATTGGGAGAACCATTGCTGGGTCTTATTCCTCAGGGTCCTTTATTGAACTTCTTCTCCCCCTTTGCTGCAGTGTCTCCCAGGGGCACCATGGCCTGGCTATTCATCTGCTTCTCTCAGAAGAAATGCTCTTCCGAGCTGCTGCCCCCAGTGCGGGCCACTTCCAAGCCTCCCAGACTGGTGTTTCAGAACCCAGCGAGGACAGCTTGCACGGTGACTTCCGTGCCCATCCTTCGCTCTCCTCTTGTTCAAGTGGAGCTACTTACACAACAGCCCCCCTCTCAGCACCACTGTCTTACAGAGGCACGCAGTCTAGAGGAATTTGGAGCTCATTTATCTACTCACAGGTAATCGGAAGTTCAAGTTGTTCCCTGTCTCCTGCTAGTGCTAAAGGCAGGTGTTGTTTGCACTTCAGGTTGATTTTATGGATTTGGGGGAAGCAGAATTGAGAGACAGTGATTTGACCTCTGACTTCACACTCTAGGCCTGAAAGCACCTGTATCATAATCATAGTGTGTTCGTGTGTGAGCGTGTGGGCTGGTGATGCTTCAGAGCAGTGACTGGCACTGTGAAGGAGACCAGGGTCAGCCAACTCTTCTGTGTAGGCCCAGATGATACACATCCTGGACTTCAGGGCCAGGCCCATAGGCCATGGGATGCCACCCTGCCATATACTGGCCCATAGAAATGACCTCAAAGCAGATCAATAATAAATGTCATGAGATGGTGGTATGGTTCAGCAGAAAACTCAGAGACCACCAGTAAAATAGTAATTTGCCTTTCTCAGAGTTTCTCATTAAATACAAAAATATCAGCTGGGCGCAGTGGTGCATGCCTGTAATCACATCAGCTCAGGAGGCTGAGGCAGGAGAATCTCTAGTTCAAAGCCAGCCACAGCAAAAGCGAGGCACCAAGCAACTCAATGAGACCCTGTCTCTAAATAAAATACAAAATAGGGCTGGAGATGTGGCTCAGTGGTTGAATGACCCTGAGTTCAATCCCAGATACCCACCCACGCCCCCAAAAAAGTTTGGCTCACAGTTTTCATTAAAGAGGCAAAAGGATGGAAGTTGTTTTAGATTTTTGCAATGTAGTATCACCAAGAAAAATAATTAATGGCGGGAATTGCTCACAATATGTTGTGACATAAGAGTACAATTCAGACATCCAATTAACACTTTAAACGCTACAGAATGGCCTCTGTAGTTTGGGGACCATATTCCACTGTGCTCTGGAAGAGACTGAAGTGAGGACAGCAGTGTCCTTGGGGAGTACTACTAGATGGTCTGATGGTGAACATTTTTGCTTTCTTCTAGTCTTTTCTTATTTCACAATTCCACAATAAATGTGTGTACAATTTGTTAAATATCATTCGTTTTGATCTAAAACAATCAAATAATAAGTTATCGACTTGTTTGTGATCGGATATAGTGTTAAAGAATGACCAAACGAGGACTTGAAAACAAAAGGTGCTTTTGTGGGTGGCCGCTTGCTGTTTGGCTCTAACAGTGTCCGCCTCAGAGCTTGTTTTGAGCGCAGCCTGATGCAGCAAGCTCTGGGGGGCTTCTAGGCAGTGAGGAGCACCGCGCCCTGTCCTGTGGATCGGTCTGCTCGACGGGTTCGTAGTGCGAAGGGACTACTGTGCTCTCAGTGCACAGGTGGGGAGAGGCTGGAGGGGTGGGCACTGGGGCATGCCCTGTGGCACTTTACCTTGTCCCCAACTCCTTGGCTGCTCTCTCGGGCTCTGTTTTCTGGCTGCTGTGAGCTGACCCCTTCTCTCTGCTGTGCCCTTCCACTGTGATGTCCTGCCTCCCTCGGGCCAAAGCCACGCACTCGGACCACCATGGACTGCCACCTCTGAAACCATGAGTCACAAATCAGCTTTCCTCCTCTGAGCTGTTCTTTCAGGCATTTTTGTTTTTATTTCTTGCTGGATCTTTATTTTATTTATTTACATGTGGTGCTGAGAATCGAACCCAGTACCTCACGCGTGCCAGCTCTACCACTGCGCTACAATCCCAGTCCTTATCAGGTTTTTGAGAACAGTGATAAAAAACTTACTAAAACAGTCGTAGAAAAAAAATTGACAGTATTTCCTTAGGCAATATGTTTCAATGTAAAGAGCATGAATTTTGGAATAAGAACTGAGTTCAGATTCAAATCCCTTAATATTTATGTGGTCTTTAAAAGTGAAATGTCCTCCTGGCCCTCAGTTTACCCACCTGTAAAGGGGAATAATATTACTGACCTCAGTATGTGGTAAGAGCTAACAGAAGTAAATTACATAATGAGGTAATTTATACATCTAATTTAAAGGACTCTATAAAGCACATTTCCTCTTCACTAGCTTTACAAACAAATTCCTTAGAACCCTTTTCAAAATTTTGTTGACTGAGTTTCTTAACCTATTTTGCCCTTTCTTTGTAAACAAGTAGAAAGTCTTTCTCTCTCTTTTACTCAGTTTATAAATGCCTGTATCCTATTCGCCGGGCTATACGACCCAAGAGCACAGGTGAAGTCACGGCTGACACGCTGGGGCTCTCCGGTGCAGCTGCTGCAGTACTGTGGCCCACTGATCTGAGCACAGTAGGAGGGTGCGCTCTGTGTGTTCAGGGTGTCGATCTGCATCTTGCTTTCTCACTGGGCCCCTGAGTAGCCCTCCTCTCTTTCTAATGACTCACATGGACCCTTTGGATCTTTGGATTCTTGTGTGGCAAGCACCACGATTTCTTTTCTCTTGGTCAAATTGTTTTGACACATGGTGCCAGAACATTTGGACATTTGTCCCCTGAAAAATTGATGTTGAAGGCTAATTGCCATCACAGCAGTAAGAAGAGATGATTAAGCTGAGGGCAGAGCTCTCATGGTGGATCAGAGCCCTTCTGAGAGAGCCCGAGGTCACAGTGGGAGGTTCCTCTCGCGTCTGCTCTGGCCCTTCTCCTTCAACCATGGGAGATGCAGCAAGAAGGCCAGCACCTGGGAAAACTGGAAATCCATATGCAACAGAATGAAACTAAACCCCTATCTCTCACCCTGCTCAAAACTCAACTCACAATGGATCAAGGACCTCGAAATCAGACCAGAGACCCTACATCTTATAAAAGAAAAAGTAGGTCCAAATCTTCACCTTGTTGGCTTAGGATCAGACTTCCTTAACAGGACTCCCATAGCACAAGAAATAAAAGCAAGAATAAATAACTGGGATAGATTCAAACTAAATAGCTTTCTCTCAGCAAAGGAAACTATCAGCAATGTGAAGAGAGAGCCTACAGAGTGGGAGAATATCTTTGCCACTCATACTTCAGATAGAGCACTAATTTCCAGAATATATAAAGAACTCAAAAAACTCTACACCAAGAATACAAATAACCCAATTAACAAATGGGCTAAGGAAATGAACAGACACTTCACAGAAGAAGATGTACAAGCAATCAACAGATATATGAAAAAATGTTCAACATCTTTAGTAATAAGAGACATGCAAATCAAACCTACCCTAAGATTCCATCTCACCCCAATTAGAATGGTGATTATCAAGAACACAAGCAACAATAGGTGTTGGAGAGGAAGTGGGGAAAAATGTACACTCATAAATTGCTGGCGGGGCTGCAAATTAGTGCAGCCACTCTGGAAAGCAGTGTGGAGATTCCTTAGAAAACTTGGAATGGACCTACCATTTGGCCCAGCTATCCCACTCCTCGGCCTATGCCCAAAGGACTTAAAATCAGCACACTATAGAGATGCAGCCACATCAATGTTCATAGCTGCTCAATTCACAATAGCCAGACTGTGGAACCAACCTAGATGTCCTTCAATTGATGAATGGATAAAGAAACTGTGGTATATATATATATATACAATGGAATATTACTCAGCTATAAAGAATAATAAAATTATGGCATTTGCAGGCAAATGGATGAAATTGGAGAATATCATGTTAAGTGAGATAAGCCAATCTCAAAAATCCAAAAGAAGAATGATTTCACTGATAAGCGGATGATGACACTTAATGGGGGGTGGGAGTGGGACAAGAATGGAGGAAGGAGGGACTGTATAGAGGGAAAAGAGAGGTGGGAGGAGTGGGGGGGAAGGAAAAAAATAATGGGATGAATCAAACATCATTACTCTATGTAAATTTATGAGTATGTAAATGGTATGCTGTTACTCCATGTACAAATAGAAGCAACATGTATCCCATTTGTTTACAATAAAAATGAATTAAAAAAAGAAGGCCAGCACCAGATGCCAGTGTCTTGTCCTGGACCCTCCAGACTCCAGAACTGTGAGCCAAAAAGATTTCTGTTCATTATAAATTACCCAACCTCAGAATTCCATTACAGGAGATCCAAGATGGCGGACTAGAGGGAGGCTGCGTTCCTTGTTGCTCCATAACTCCAGTTTCAAGCAGAGGATATCTGTTTCTTGGTGAGGCAGTTTTTGCTGCTTATCGATCCCCTGGTGTTTACCCCATTTGTCTGCTGTGATCACCTGCAGTCTGCCAGCATATCAACGTGTTTTTTGAGTGCAGATTGCTCACTGTCCAGCGCCTATCATCCGCCATTTGCCTGCCTCTCGCCTGTCCTTCGCCTGCCTTACACCTATCCATCACCCACGGCACGAGGTTCACCTCCCGATAATCTGACAACAGTCAGCAAACTGATGGCCGACTGCCAGTGGAGAGCCAGCTGCCTGCTGTTGCCTGGAAGTTCACTGTGATAGTACCTGACAGGTTTGATTACACGTGGCTGCCGCCATTTTGAGACAACAGCTAGGCCCCATAGGACCCCTGGCCTGACTGACTGAGCCCCGTCTCCAGGATCCCTCAGCCCGACCAATCACTCGCTGCCTCCGGGGCCCTCACATCGACTGACTGCTTCCTGCCGCCAGGACCCCCAGACCAATTGACTGTGCCCTATCACCAGGACCCCAGACTGACTGATTGCACCTGGCCTCCAGGATCCCGCAACCACACCAAACACACCCGACCTCCAGGACCCCTGCCTGACCAACCACACCCCGCCTCCAGGACCTCCAGCTGACCACGTCCATACCCCGAGCTGCAGAACCCCATTTGCAACACATTTGGTAGCCAGAGTGGCCATCTTGGATAACCCTGGAAGCCGTAGCTCCCATCTTTAGGTGGGGCAAATCCCATCCTGAGATGCCTGCTGGAGCTCATTGTCAGGTACCTCTCATGCATCAGGCTACTGAACACTGGGAGGTTTCATTACTATATGACTGTTATACTGTAGATTTTCTTCTTTTTTTCTCCTTACTGAACAATTTTAAGTTTTTATTTCTTTACTTTTCTTGCTCTCTTTTCCTTTTGTTTACCTGTTCCCTCAGAGTCTCTTTCTCCCTTTTTACATGCTAACATCCAATTTCTTTTGATTATACTCTCACCCTTTCTATTATCTAGAATGTCTGTATATTCCTTTCTTATCCCATTAATAGCTACATCCTACATGCCTCTGCATCCTCTTTGTCCTCCATTAGAAACTGCAGACCTTATTGCAAATCTGTTTGTTTTACTGAAGATAATATTTGAACTCATTCTGTTTATTATGACAATATTGTTAATGTCCTCATAGGGGGTATTGATTCTAGGATTGCATAGTGTCTGAATTGGGCACTGCTAATATTGATCTCCCCTTAAAGAAAGGGTTTTGAAAACCTATAGGGCCACTATAAGCCTATAGGGGGAAATCTGCAATACCCCAGATCTGCACTGCTAGAGGGGAAGATACATGAACAACATGAAAAATAAGCTAAATGACTGGGAATACAAATCATATCTCAATAATAACCCTGAATGCCACAAAGCAGTCCTTAGGAAATAAAAAAAAAAAATAGAGATACTGCCTTGTGTTCTATTGGATTATAATGGACTGAAAGTAGAAATCAATGACAAAATAAAAAACAGAAATTACTGCAGCACCTGGAGACTAAATAATATGCTATTGAATGAAACATGGATAACAAAAAACATCAGGGAGGAGATAAAAAATTCTTAGAGGTCAATGAGAACAATGATACAAATATCAAAATCTCTGGGACACTATGAAAGCGGTACTAAGAGGAAAATTCATTGCATGGAGTGCATTCAAGAAAAGAATGAAAAGTCAACAGCTAAATGACCTAACATTACAGCTCAAAGCCCTAGAAAAAGAAGAACAGAATAACAGCAAAACTAGTAGAAGACAGGATTTAATTAAAATCAGAGCTGAAATCAATGAAATTGAAACAAAAGAAACTATTCAAAAAATTGACAAAACAAAAAGTTGGTTCTTTGAGAAAGTAAACAAAATAGACAAACCCTTAGCCACACTAACAAAGAGGAGAGGGAAAACTCAAATTACTAAAATTCGTGATGAGAAAGGAAATATCATGACAGACACCACTGAGATACAGAACATAATGAGAAGGTACTATGAAAATCTGTATTCCAACAAAATAGAAAGTACCAAAGACATTGACAAATTTCTAGAGACATATGCTCCTCCCAAACTGAACCAGGAGGACATACACAATTTAAACAGATCAATATCAAGCAATGAAATAGAAGAAGCCATTAAAAACCTACCATCCAAGAAAAGCCCAGGACCAGACGGATTCTCAGCCGAGTTCTACAAGACCTTCAAAGAAGAACTCATTCCAATACTTCTCAAAGTGTTCTAGGAAGTAGAAAAGGAGGGTACCCTACCAAACTCATTCTATGAAGCTACTATCACCCTCATTCCCAAACCAGGCAAAGACACATCAAGGAAAGAAAATTTTAGACCAATATCCTTGATGAATATAGATGCAAAGATCCTTAACAAAATATTGGCAAACTGTATCCAAAAACATATTAAGAAAATTGTGCACCATGATCAAGTGGGGTTCGTCCCTGGAATGCAAGGATGGTTTAACATCTATAACATCAATAAACGTAATCCATCATGTCAATAGACTTAAGGATAAGAATCATATGGTTATTTCAATTGATGCAGAAATGGTGTTCGACAAAATACAACACCCCTTCATGCTCAAACACTAGAAAAAATAGGGATAGTAGGAACATACCTGAACATTGTAAAGGTTATTTATGCTAAGCCCATGGCCAACATCATTCTTAATGGAGAAAAACTGAACCCATTCCCTTTAAAAACAGGAACAAGACAGGGATGTTCTCTTTCACCACTTCTATTCAACATTGTCCTCGAAACTCTAGCCAGAGCAATTAGGCAGACCAAAGACATTAAAGGGATACAAATAGGAAAATAGGAACTTAAACTGTCACTATTTGCTGATGACATGATTCTATATTTAGAGGATCCAAAAACCTCCTCCAGAAAACTTCTAAACCTCATCAATGATCAGCAAAACAGCAGGCTATAAAATCATCACGCATAAATCTAAAGCATTTTTATACGCAAGTGACGAAACTGCTGAAAGGGAAATGAGGAAAACAACTCCATTTGCAATAGCCTCAAAAAAAAAAAAAATACTTGGGAATCAATCTAACCAAAGAGGTAAAAGATCTCTACAATGAAAACTACAAAACATTGAAGAAAGAAATTGAGGAAGACCTTAGAAGATGGAAAGATCTCCCATGTTCTTGGATAGGCAGAATTAATATTGTCAAAATGGCCATACTACCAAAAGTGCTATACAGATTCAATGCAATTCCAATTAAAATCCCAATGATGTGCCTGACAGAAATAGAGCAAGCAATCATGAAATTCATCTGGAAGAATAAGAAACCCAGAATAGCTAAAGCGATCCTTAGCAGGAAGAATGAAACAGGGGTATCGCAATCCCAGAACTTCAACTATACTACAAAGCAATAGTAACAAAAACACCATGGTATTGGCACCAAAAGAGACAGATAGATCAATGGAGCAGAATAGAGGACACGGACACAAACCCAAATAAATACAATTTTCTCATATTAGATGAAGGTGCCAAAAATATGCAATGGAGAAAAGATAGCCTCTTCAACAAATGGTGCTGGGAAAACTGGAAATCCATATGCAACAGAATGAAACTAAACCCCTATCTCTCACCCTGCACAAAACTCAATTCACAATGGATCAAGGACCTCTGAATCAGACCAGAGACCCTGCATGTTATAGAAGAAAAAGTAGGTCCAAATCTTCAACATGTCAGTTTAGGATCAGACTTCCTTAACAGGACTCCCATAGCAGAAGAAATAAAAGCAAGAATCAATAACGGGATAGATTCTCTCAGCAAAGGAAACTATCAGCAATGTGAAGAGAGAGCCTACAGAGTGGGAGAAAATCTTTGCCACTCATACTTCAGATAAAGTACTAATTTCCAGAATATAAAGAACTCAAAAAACTCTACACCAAGAATACAAATAACCCAGTTAACAAATGGGCTAAGGATATGAACAAACACTTCACAGAAGAAGATCTACAAGGAATCAACAAAAGTATGAAAAAATGTTCACCATCTTTAGTAATAAGAGAAATGCAAATCAAAACTACACTAAGATTCCATCTCACCCCAATTAGAATGGCGATTATCAAGAATACGAGCAACAAGATGTGTTGGCGAGGATGTGGGGGAAAAAGATACACTCATACATTTCTGGTGGGGCTGCAAATTAGTGCAGCCACTCTGGAAAGCAGTGTGGAGATTCCTCAGAAAGCTTGGAATGGACCCACCATATGACCCAGCTGTCCCACTCCTTGGCCTATACCCAAAGGATTTAAAATCAGCACACTACAGAGATACAGCCACATCAATGTTTAAAGCTGCTCAATTCACAGTAGCCAGATTGTGGAACCTACCTAGATGTCCTTCAATTGATGAATGGATAAAGAAACCGTGTTATATATATACACAATGGAATATTACTCAGCTATAAAGAATAATAAAATTATGGCATTTGCAGGCAAATGATGAAATTGGAGAATATTATGCTAAATGAGATAAGCTAATCTCAAAAAACTGAAGGAAGAATGATCTCACTGATAAGCAGATGATGACATATAATGGGGGGTGGGAGTGGGGGCAAGAATGGAGGAAAGGGGGACTGTATAGTGGGAAAAGAAGGGTGGAGGGGGAGGAAAAAATAACAGAATGAATTGAACACCATTTCCTTATGTAGATGTATGATTACACAAATGGTATGCCTCTACTTCATGTACAAACAGAAATAACATGTATCCCATTTGTTTACAATAAAAATAAATTAAAAAAAAAAAGAATTCCATTACAGCAGTAGAAATGGACTAAGATGCACGGCATTCCAAGAAGCCATAGAAGGCACCTTTTGCAGGTGATGGCCTCCAAACATATTTCCCAACTCGAGTCAATGATCTCATGTAAAGGGGGGTTTTCACAATAGCGATTAGAGTTCGTGTCATTAGTACTGTATTCCAGGAAAATCTCTGGCCATGAACTGGAAAGATTGTGAAAATGGTCAGTAACATGGAATGCATACTTCCTCAGGTGTCCAGCAGGTCCTTCTTTTGAAGGGCCTGAGCTCTGGATTATTTCTTTAATATTCTTGCATTTATATTACAGAGCCCCAACGAAAAGTAAATTGTTTTCTGTACTGAATGAATTCCCACCAGAATTCAAAATGAAGCCACAGAAAGAAGGAAGAGGCAAATGAGCAGCACAGAGCACAGTTAGTGGTGGAGATGGTGGATGTCATTGCAGGGGAAGAAACACTTCCTGAAGAAGGGTTTAAGTGAAAATTCTAAAAGAAGTCTCCTTGGCCACTTAGGTCGCATTCATCTTGGAAAATCAATCTTAAAACTTTCTAAACTCCAAATTAAGTTCACTTTAACTGATATATAAAAACATAAAATGTACACATTTTGGGGGTTGGAACTAGAAATCAATAAAAGAGAAATTTTGGAAAATTAACAAATATGTGCTGAACAGTATGCTGCTGGACAATGATTGGATCAAAGACAAATCTAAAAGGGAAACTGAACAATATGTTGACACAAAGAAAAATGGAAAGAGTGTACCAAAACTTATGGGATACAGCAAAAGCCGCCCTAAGAGGGAAAGTCATAGCAATAAGTGCCTGGAAAAAAGAACAGTTTCAAGTAAATGATCTAACGTTACACCTCAAGGAATTAAGTTAAGGAATTTTAATTAAGGAATTAAAAAGGACAAAGTAACCCAAAGTTAGAAGGGAGGGAATAAAGATCATAAATGAGTAAAGTAGAGATTATAAAATAAACAACAGAAACGATCAACAAAACTAAAAGCTGGTTTTTTAAAACCTAAACAAAATTGGCAATCCCTGGACTAATGGGGAAAAAGGACAAATTCAGAAGTGAAAGAGAAGGCATTACAACTGAAAACAGAAAGACAAAAGATGATAACCAACTACTATGAACATCTGTATACCAACAAATTAGACAACCTGGAAGAAATGGAAGAATTCCTAGAAACACGCAACCTACTAAGACCAAATGTTGAAGAGATCAGAAATCTGAAGACTAATAAATGACTAAGGAGATCAAATCAGTAATTAAAAATCTCCATCAAAAAAAGCCCAGGAACTGAAGATGTAGTGGTGCACATCATCTTGTAGTGTAATCCTGGTGGCTCAGGAGGCTGAGGCAAGATGATAGCAAGTTCAAGGTCAGCCTAGGCAATTTAACAAGACCTGTCTCAAAATAAAAAGTCAAAAGGGCTGGGGATGTGGCTCAGTGGTAAAGCTCCCCTGGGTTCAATCCCCAGCACTACCAAAGATAGGGTGGAAAGCACAGGACCAGATGGCTTCAAGTATAGTAAACATTTAAAGACAAACTAATACCAATTTTTCTTAAACTCTTCAAAAAAATTGAAGCATATGGAATACTTCCAAATTCATTTTCTAGGATCAGAATTACCTTGATATCAAAGTCAAAACAAAGGCACCATAAGAAATGAAAAATGTAGGCCAATGTCACTGATGAATATAGACACAAAAATCCTCAAAAACCAAAAAGAACAGAAAACCATATTCAACAGAACATTCGCTGTAATCAAGTGAAGTTTATCCCTGGGATACATTTGGTTCAACATACGCAAAACAATTAATACAAATCCCTCTAGTGAATGAATGAAGGACAAAAGCCGTGTGGTCATCTCAATTAATGCAGAAAAACACTTGAAAAAATTCATTATCCTTTTATGATGGAAATCTTCAAAAGCAGGTAGATAGACTGTTCCCCAACACAAGGAAGGCCACATGTGATCTGCCCGTGGTTGACATCACACTCAACAAAGTTACAATTTTTCCTCTCAGATCAGGAAAAAGACAAGGGCACTCACTCTCACTACTTCTGCTGACCAGAGTACAGGAAGTCCTAGCCATAACAATTGGGAAAGGGGAGAAATAAGAGGTATCCAAGTAGGAAAGGATGGAGCAAAATTGTCTTTGTTGATATGATCTTACATATAGAGCATACAAAAAAGTCTGCCAAAAATACTATTGGAACTGATAAACAAATCCTGTAAAGTTGCAAGACACAAAATCAGCTCACAAAAATCAGTAGCTTTTCAGTACTCTAAAAACAAACTATCTGAAAAAGAAAGTAATAAAACAATGCCATTGGTAAACAGCATAAAAAATAAAACAGGTGTAAATTTAACCAAGGATGTGAAAGATCTGTACACAGAAAACTCTAAAACAATGATGAACGAAACTGAAGATGACCCAAGTAAGTGGGAAAGCATCCCACGTTCATGGACTGGAAGAATAAACATTGTTACAGTGGCCATGTGATCCAAAGTGACCTACAGCGTTAGTGTAATCCCTATCAAATTCCCAATGTCATTCTTCACAGAAACAGAAATAGCAATCCTAAAACTCTCATGAAATCACAAAAGAGCCCAAAGAAGTCAAAGCAGTCTTGAGCAAGAAGTGCAAAGCTGGAGGCATCACACCAGCAGGTTTCAAAGTGAGAAATGAAGTGTAGTGCTTAGAACAGCATGAAGCTGTCCTAAAACAGACACAGCGACTCACGGAACAGGACGAAGGGCTCAGAAATAAACCCGGATGCATTTGCATCAGTTGATTTCTAATAAATTTGCCTAGAACACAAAACAGGGAAAGAACAGTCTCTTCAGTAAATGGCCTTAGGAAAACTGGATATCCAAATGCAGAAAGATGAAAATTGTCACTGATCATACCCCTCATCCTAGAGTAAACACGAAATGTATTGAACCCTAAGACCCGAAACCATATAGTGACTGGAAGGAAAGATGGGAGAGGAGCCCTGAGCCACCTGGGTGGTGACTTCCTGGACACGACCCTAGAGCTTGGCAGCGGAGCACAGTGTGGGGCGGCAGCAGACTAAAGGGCGTTTGCACAACCAAGGAAACTGCAGTGAGGGGCAGTGCCTGGAGGGGACAGAACACCTGCAATCACACGTGGGACCAGGAGCCATGCACCAGTTCCTCAAGAAAAGACACCTGGGGAGATCCCGGAAGATGGTCATGACCAAGGACTTGTGAGTGTGTTGGTGGGCGCGAAAAGTGTTTGGGACAGCGACAGTGGGAGATTCTTTGGCTGAGAAATGGCGGATATGCCTAAGAGGTACTGAGCTCCCGACCAGGTGCGATTGTCAGGTGAAGGCAACCCTGACACCCGGAGGTTGGCACCCTGAAGTTCACGTGGCAGCCAGTAGACCAGATAAGCCGTGCTCCGCTGGGCAGCTCAGTTGCATCACTGGAGAGCCTTCTCCCTGCTCACGAGTCTCACTCCCCAGAGGGCTTGGCTCTCGGGGCCCCACCTACTTCAGGAGGTGAAGAGTTTGAAGAATGAAATCCAAAGGAGGATGGCAAGTTCAAGTCCCGCCTCAACAATTTGGAGAAGCCCTAAGCAACTAAGCCAGACCCTGTCTCAAAATATTTACAGAGGGGTTGGAGATGTAGCACTGTGGTACAGTCAGCACTTAGTGTGAAATATAACCACGCTGGTCCGAGCAGCAGCTCCTCTCCGCTCCGCGTCCCCGCGGCCGTCGCCGCCGCCACTGCCCCCATCTACGCTGACTCTGTCTCAGGCCACTGGGCCTCTGCCACCGCTGCCAGCGCCGCCTGCAGCCCCCCACCTGCTGCTGCTGAGGCCTCTCCTGCAGCAGGGGCCGTCTTGTAGGTCGGCCTCTTCTTCCTCCTCCGCGTCTCCTGCCGCCCCGCCGCCCGTTGTCCTTGTCCCCTTCCTCTCCCCACTTGGATTTTATGGAGTGCTCTGGGGCTGCCATTTCTGGGTGACCTCCTGAGACCATGGTGGCTGCTCTGCCATGCCCCGTGCCCAGCTGTCACACACAGACAGTTTCGTCATCCTCCCACCCCACCCAGACAGCCACAACAGGTCCTTCCCATCTGGCAGATGAGAACACCAAGGTTCCAAGAGGCTCCCCGGCCAGGAGGATGGAAGCCAGAGCAAGGCCACTGCGATGCTGGACTTGGGTTTGTGGCCAGGTCCCAGCACACGGTCTGCCAACCTCTGGGCACCTCTGTGTCTCCATTTCCTCACCTGTCGGGGGGACGTCAGGGGCTGAGGTCAGCATGGGTGAACAGGAAGTGCTGGTACCTGCTGGGGAACCATCTGGGCACGGCATTCCAGAGCCAAGGCCTCCAGGCGCCCCATTCCATCCTCCCACCCACACTGCAGGCCAAGGGCAGGGGTTCCAGACCAGCTGGGGAAGACCAGGACCCTAGGTTACACGCCTCCCCAGCAGTCCCTGCTCCTCAGAAGCTGTCCCACCTCCTCGGGGCTGGGGACCACCAAAACCTTTCCCTTCTGGGGCAACATCAGGCTGGCACAGGTAAAGGAAAGTCTTCCAGGGAAAAGGGGCTTCTCAGTCTCCCCCAAACCCTCACTTCGGAGCCTAAGGAACAATCCTGCCCCAGTGCCCCTCGCCCATATTATAGCTCAGGAAGCGAAACACACCTGTCCATGAGGAAAGAAGACCCCTGAGATCTGGACCATCATCATGGTGTGGAAGTCCTCAGAAGCCACCTGGGGTCCCCAGCGTGGTCCATGTCCAAGATCCAGCCTTGCTTCCAAGGCCTTCAGGGATGGGGGCAGGGGACAGGCAGTTATCCCTATGGTAGGTGTATGAATAACCATAGAAGCGGAGGCTCAGTGGGGTTAAGTCACAAGTCTGAATTCACACAGCAAATGGCTGATACAGAATCTGACTCCAGAGGAACTTATCCAAAACCTCTGCCCTTGGCCTGCAGTGGGGGTGGGAGAAGGGAATGGGGTGCCTGGAAGCTTTGGCTCTGGAATGTGGTGCCCGGATGGGCAGCAAAGTTCACCCAAGCCTGAAGCTTCTTAGCCAGCCCCCGCTGGCACCAGGAGAGCATCGCTGACTGATACAGCTTCCCTGGCCTGCCTGTGAAATCCACCTGCCCCTGGCTCTCTTCCCACTCGACCCCTCCCTGCTTAGGCACATTTTCCCCCTGCCTTTATTCCCTTAGAAGACCTCAACAATCACCTGCTTCTGGGTCTTCCCAGCCCTCTGACTGGGTACATGGTAGGTGCTCACTAAACACTTGCTGAATGCATGAATCAATGGGCGGATGAACACACACAGCCTGAGAGAAGATTGCATTTCACATCCCGTCCTGAGAAGATGCCCACTGTACTTCCCACTCTTCCTTGGACAAATAGGGGAACTGAATTTTGAAGATCCTAGTAACCACCTCTACCTCCAAAGCTGCTCTCTGGATTTTCAAGACCCAACCTTATGTCTGAGCTCAAATCTTCCAAAAGAGGCCATTAAAAGCCCAAGTTGGAGCCAATAGCTGCAAGAGCACCCATGTATGGAACTCTTAGCAAATTCCTGGCACTGTGACAGGATCTTACAAACACTTCTATCTCAGACCTCAGGACTTATGAGGTCCAGAATGAAACCAGCTTTGAAAAAAAAATAAATAAATAAAATAAACCTGGTAAAAATAGGCAGAAGACGCGAAGGCACAAGTCTCAAAAGAAGACACATAAATGGCCACCAGGAGAGGAAAGGTGCCCAGTGCCCAGTGTCTCTCACCAAAGAGAAGGCGAACTAGATCATGGAGTGCCTCCTCAGTCTGTCCCAGGAGACGGAAGACGGCCGTGCCGGCGGGGCAAGCAGGGAGGGGAGGCTTATTTACCCTGGGGAATGTTGCACATCAGTGCAGCCCTGGTGGAAGACAGCATGGCCGTCGCCCCCGCGATCCCACTGCAGGTGTACACACAGAGGAAAGAAATCAGCGGCCGAAGAGGCACCCACGCGGCAGATTCATTGCTGCCCCAGTCACGATAGCCAAGCCCCGGACCCAGCCCGGGCGTTTGTCACCTAGGAGTGGGTCTTCAACAGCAGCATATGTACACCCGGGTGCTCTTAGCACACCAGCAAGTCTGCCTAACAACCCCATCAATCCAGAGAGCATCCGGTGGGTGAAATGCGCCAGCACAGAAGGACGGCAGACCCTGAGAAGCAGAGTGGAGTGCCGTTCCCGCAGGCTGGAGGGGTGTGACCAGGGAGAGGAAGGACTGGAGGCCACCAGGAACAGGTCAGTCACGCGGGAGGAGTGAGTCCTGGTGAGCTGTCGCACAGCTCAGCGACTATGGTGCGTGATGATGAATCGTCTATTTCAAAACAGCAGAAAGAGGGTTTTCAGTGTTCACACCACAAAGGAATAATGGATATTTGAGGTGATGAATATACTAATTACTCTGATGATTCCACAATGTGTACATGTATCAAAATGTTATGTCAGTCCACACATTTACACAGCTGTCAATTAAAAATAAAATGTAATGGGTGTGGTGGCCCACAGAGGTCTCCCCAGCTACTCAGCAGCCGAGACTTGAGGATCATTTGAACCCAGGAATTCAAGAGCAGCCCGGGCAACATCGACATGTCTTGAAAAAGCAAGCTAACTAACTAAGTAAAACTGTGGACAGGAGAGAATGGATGTAGGATTTTACTCTAGGGGAGACAGACCAGGCCAGCATCTGGGGAGGGCAGCGGGGATCAAGCCAGGGATTTCTTGAAAGGGGAAAAAGCCATGTTGTCTGCAAAAAGGGAATGAATCCTCAGAAGGGGATTGTGGCTGTGGCGTCCCTAGGTGGGGGGTCAGGGCAGGCAGGGGAGGAGAGGAAGGCCATCCCTGCTGAGGCAGCCCTTGCACTGCAGAGGAGCTGTGGCCCTGGCCGGGTGGCCCTGGCCTTTTGCTGGCCTCCCAGCACACCACGTGAGGGGCTATCTCCAGTCGCTGCTCCTGCACCAAGGCGAACACAGGTGCTGGCACTGTCTGCAAGGGGCTGTGCCACACTGCCATCTGGTGCACGTGTGCACGTGTGTGCGTAAGCATTCTGTGTGTGCAGTGTGCAGAGTGAGCACAGTTACATGGTGTATGCACATCCTTGTGCTGCGTCAGCCGCGGTGGTGACCGTGCATCGGGGACGTACGTCCCACGTTGCTACTAGGATCCGCCTTGAGCTTGCCACACCTCACCACGGGTTGCTTGTTCAGTCAGCACTCTGGAAAGTACATCACGCTTGGGAAAGCAAGAGAGATGGAGCCATGGAGCAGGCAAGGACAAGGTGTCCTGTGGGCAACACAGTCACCAGGAGTGGGACTGGGCTTCCAAACACAGTGAGCACGGGGCCTTGGGCTTGCAGAGGAGGCCCACTGGCTGCCCACCTGACCACGGGCAGGGAGGGCGCCTGGAGGAGGGACTCCAGCAGATGGCCTGGTGTGCTGCTCTCCAGAATGATCCTTCCTCTGTTCATTTAAGTTCTCTTTCCGTCTGGGCCGATAATTCCATCTTCTTACTCACGTTCTTTGTTGGCTTTGAACATGAACTTTAAAGGGTCCAGGTTGGCCTTGACACAAATCTTCATGTTGTCACAGAGCCACGTGTAAATTAGGTCAGTGCACACGTAAAAACAAAATGAACAGTCAGAACCACTTCATTTGGGTAGCACTGCACACGAACAGTTCAATATCATGCTGACAGCATTTACGACTTAAGACAAACAAGAGCAGGTGAGCTCAGTGGTGAGCGTTTGCCTGGCGTGAGCGAGGTCCTAGATTCCATCTCCAGCACCAGGGCTTGGGCGGGGGCGGGAGTCCATCTGGAAAGAGCGCCACCTGCCCATACAAGACGTTTGTCTACTGTCTGAAACAGACTTGCAGCCATGTCATCATTGAGATCAGTTAATTCCTTCAACTACTCCTTCAGGTCAGCACAGCAGGTACCACAATGACTCGCATTAAGGGCAGATGGAGGTAACTTAGCAATGGAGCAAGGCGGTCTGCAGGTCAGAGGGAACGAGGCTGCAGGCTGGCAGAGACCCGTGCCTCGCTGTCTTGTGGGCACTTCTAACCCAAGGCTCAAAGTAGCCACCATGTGCTGGCCATACAGCTATCTGACTCAGTGCCGCCACCATCCCTGGCTTCCTCCTGCTTACCTGCTCCACCACCCCCACCTCCTGTCAGTTCTCAGATAAACCTGACTGTCCTTGTAATGCAAGGGCTCTCAAGCCAGCCTCGTCCTGAGGTCCGTCTGTCACTCCATACCTGGTGTTTGCTGTCAGCTCCGGTTGATCCACAAGGGACGCGCGAATGTCACTATGATTTAAAAAGCAAGTTCAGGTGGCAGCAGAAGCTGTGACCAGGGATCCGAGGGGTCCTGGGTCAGTGAGGAGAGTCTCAAAGATCTGACCTGCTGAGAACAGAGCCTGGAAGAACAGTCGGCCGTGGTCAGGCAGCCCAGAACTCACTCCATGCCCACTCTTTCCAGCACCAGCCCTCTGGTCGCTGACACCCTTTTGTTTTATTTTTATGTTGGAACAAAAGTACATTTAGAATCAGCCAGATGGACTCTGTTTAGATGATCCCAGTTTTATTGGTGATGTCCAGAGCATCAGTCAACAGCCAGTGGAACGTGTGCCTTCTGTCCATCACCTGAGCAAGGTGTGGCCTGTGGCCACGTGGACCTCAGAGAGCTTCTGAACAGCCTGTGTGATCTGATGTTTGCTGGCCTTGGCGTGCACAGTGAGCAAGTGAACACAAGTGTGCTGTCTTCAGTCTCCTTCAGTCTCCTTCAGTGCCAGCTCAGACCTTGTGACGGCAGGGCAGTAACACTGATCTATCTGGGGTGCTCTTCCGAGGATATGTGGGCTGCCTCAGGAGCCACACTGTCTCAGGCGGCTGGAAGGTGAGCGATGTGTGGATCTTTTTCTTTTTGTGGCTGTGAACACCTTTCAACACTGCCTTCTTGACCTTCAAAGCTTTGGCTTTGGCTTTGGAGGGACAGAAGCTTCCTTCTTAGCTTTCAGCACCATCTTGGTGGAAAGACTGGTCACTGACACATTTAAGTGATCACCACTTGGGTGTAGACCATAGAGGCTTCTTAGTCTGAGACACAACTGACCCTCCCCCTCTGTCCCTAGACTCTGGTAGCTATCTCCCTGCCTCTGAAATCTACTTCCCACCTTCAATACTACTTCTCAGAACTATCGTTCTCATTACAGAAATTACATACCACTCCTGCACTTCATAATAATGAGCTTATGGTCTGCGGGTGTAGTTCCGTCGCAGAGTGCTTGCCCAGCATGCCTGAGACCCTGAGTTCCATCCCCAGCACCACAAAAATAATTCATTAATCATGGACATGGTTGGTCCCCACTCATCACGCAGGAGGAAGCTAGTCCCCGCGCCACACTCTCCACCCACCCACTCTGCTCTGCCGGCCCAGCCCCAGCAGCTGCCACCTCTCCCTCAGTGTCCACTCAGTCCTTCACAGATGACTGTGGTTCTCTTTTGCCTGCATTGCTGGGGACCGTCTTTCTTCCATCTAGATCTCCCTCTGTTTTGTTTTTTGGTTTTTTTTTCTGCCTAAGAAATAAAAAGAGAAAGAGAAAGGAGGAAGAAGAGGAAAAGAGAGTTTGTGTAAGTAAAAGTCTCCAACGAGTAAAAAGATGAGGACTCCATTGAAAACCAAGGAATCTTCACACTCATGGAGGACCGACCAGAGAGCTCTGCTGAGCTTGTTGTGTGCCCTGGAGGAAATGTGTGGAGGGACAATCAGCGCCTCCAAGGACCTGCGGCGTCTCTGGCTATGGTGCCCCAAGTGGCCCTACGGAGCCACGGCTGGTGGTGAAGGGACCTCATGTGTATGAACAGACTGCAGGACGTTCAAGAAGGGCGACCGAGCACGGTGCAGAGCGGCAGCAGGCAGTGACTGAGCCCCACGCAGAGCCCCGGCAGGCAGGGTGACCAACCTGGCGTAGAGTGGTGGCAGGCAGGGTGACCGAGTCTGGCACAGAGGGGCAACAGGCGGGTGACCGAGCCCAGAGCAGAGCTGCGGCAGGCAGGATGACCGAGCCCGGCACATTTGGCAACAGACAGGGTGACCGACCTGGCGCAGAGCCGCGGCAGGCAGGTTGGCACAGTCCAGTGCAGAGCCATGGCAGGCAGGGTGACCAAGCCTGGCGCAGAGTAGCAGCTCCCAGGGAGACAGAGCCCCGCGCCCCAGCCACACCTGAGCACTACAGTAAGAGGGTGTGTGGGGGATTTGGTTGCATGAGTAGATTTTGGCTGCTTTTGTCAAGAAAAGGTAAGCAGGTGAGATGATAGACGTGTTCATCTGCTCCACCACCCTCATCGTTTACAATCTGCGTGCTTCCTGTGATGTCGCAATATAAACCTCAAGTGTCCACAATACAGTTTATGAAAAAGAAAAGGTCAGCTAGCCTGAAGAGGAGCTCGGAGGAAGAAGCAGCCGCCTGCATTAGGAAATGAGCCCAATTAGTTCAACAGCAGAAGCGGCATTAACACCAGTTGGGGACGTTAGAGACCACCTTAGTCGGGGGTGGGGTAAGAGCGAGACATGAGCAGGAGAAATCCAAAAAGCACGTGCTTGACTCGCAGTAACCACAACGGGCAAAGCACAGCAGCAGAGGAGGCCAGAGTGCCTGGCAGGAACAGAGGCCCTTGTAGCCCAAGCAGGTGCATCCCTCAGCATGGATCCATTCGGGGGAACGTGGTCAGCAGAAGAGAAACAACATGTACTGCCAACAACTCAAGAAACAGAGGCTAGATTTCAGAGAAAGGCCAGTGTCTGTGAATAGCACTTGTGGCTCTTTAGTGCCTGGGCTGGGCGGCCCTGGCTGTGCTACTGAAAGCCACCTTACTGGAGGGAAGAGAGACGTGATCGGTGTGAGAGGCTAAAAAGAGCTTGGCTTCAAAAAGCTGAACCCAACTGTCCAATGAGGGGCCTTCCCAGAGGCCCCTATGCCTGAGGGACTCTTGAGCTGACTGACTGGCTCCTCTGCTTGTAAACAGATGGGTTAGAAAGCCGTCTGGAGCCTATGGATGGGATTCCGCGTGGACAGAGCCCTGGGAAACATCCGCCCCAGGCCCTGAACCAGGAGGCCAGCGTGCCACCAGGAGGACACCAGTCACAGCCAGGTCAGAGGCACAGACCCAATTCCAAGGCACCCTGGTCTCCAAGGGACCCTTTCCCGGTGGCCACAGGGCCACAGCAAGCCACACCTTCCCCTGGCTGGAGAGACGTGAGGGAAGGGTAGAGAGGAAACCTGAGAGAGACTGTTATTTTTATATAGATGGAGATTTATGAAAAAGCTCTCTTTAGGTTACTGTGTCCAGTGAAGAGGAGCCCGTTCCATAAAAATGCAGCATTGGTTTCAGACTTCCCAGACAGATGTACGGGCTGGTGAGGACCGCCCAGTTAGAGAAGAATCAGCGTTTCTCTGTCCACGTGAGTGGCAGTGTGCTTGAAATCTACACACGTACAATAACACTTTTCAATTCCATAGTATACTTGTCTTCTAAGCAAATAGGTAAACTCTGAAAAACACATCATACTCATTTTTGGCATGGCTTACAGAACACAGGGCTCACCAGCCCCAAGGCAGCATGTAATGATCATGGAGGTGCTAAGATTGCATGCGCTAAGGACTTTACTCTGGCCATTATGAAGGTGCCAACAAACTTCTACCCTCAAGCAAGTGTGTTCACTCTGGGAAAAGCAGGTATCGGTTCTTTCCATAGACGTCACAAATGGCCTTCCAGGAACCGTCAAAATAAGATGTGACATTCCTTTATTTGGGAAACTCCAACCACTTCATGAAGTTCTTAATGGGTTCATAGACATCCATGGATAGGTTGGGATGAAACAGGACCAGTGTCCATTTCACATTAAGTCAATAACTATTAAGAATTTGCTGCATGTAAAGGTACCACCAGAGGTGCCGTGCAGGATCCAGTGAGACTCACAGCAAAACTGAGGTGAGCAGCCAGGTGCAGTGGTGCCTCCTGTAACCCAGCTATTCAGGAGATTGAGGCAGGAGGATCGTGAGTTTGAGGACAGACTGATGAATTAGAAAGACCCTGGAAAAATAAATGATGCTCCCAAGCAGGAGGCGATTATCATGAAAGGAATGTTATGGACCAAAGAGGTGACAAGACTCCAGGGAGGGGAGGCCCCAGCAGTCCAGTCCCTCGCACTCAGTAACCACTGACAAGCATGTCTTGCCAGCAACCAGCCTCTCCTATGGGGTCCGGACCAGATACGCATGAGGCTGAATTTGAACAGGATTTGGGAAGACAGACAGGATTTGGAAAATGAGCGGGAGGCCGTGTGTGAGCGGAGGGGTCTGTTTAATGGGGTAGAAGCACAGGGCACGTTTGATGAGCAGGGAGACAAGTGTAGATGGAATGAATGGGCCTCGCCTGCCGGGCGGCTCACACCAGGAGCTGAGTCCAGCAGGACTTCCCTGGGCCGGCTGACTGATCACCTGCCTGTGGAGCTCGGAGCTCCTGTGTCCAAGGCGGGAGCACCAGGGACGGCGGGTAGACCATGGGCCAGGGCTGTTTCAGGAAGGAAGCGGCACAGCGAGGGTCGGAGTGGGAAGAGACAGGCGTGGAGCCAGCACAGGGCGCTGCTGGGGCATGCTGAGTCCTCTCGTGGGCCCTCAGCCCCCGAGGAGAGGAGCCCGTCTGTCTTTCCACTCTCCTGGACACGTGGCAGGTAGTGCACACGTGTTCACTCGTTCCTGAGCTCGGTTGCTGGTCGTGGGAGCGAAAGAAAGGAGTCACTGGTTCACTGCACATCTGTGACTCACTTCCAGCAACGGGCTGAAGAGACATTACCAAAGCTGACCGCAGCCCCGAGGATGTCGGGGAGGGTCTCAGGTTCTCACGCATGGGATGGCACCTCTGCCCCCTGGTAAGTGACCACACAGCCCCTCAGTTGCTGCAAGCCTTGGCATCTGTCTAAAGCACCAGTCCCAGAGAAGCGGGCAGTTGAGGCAACCACAGCGCCTGCTTCACATGCTGTGTCCTCAGGCCCCAGAGGCCCAGGGCCCAGGGCTGGCCCAAGTGACCGGCAGGTTCTCACAGGCTCCTTTGGGTGTTGCTGCTTCTGCCCTGGGGAGCCTTACCTTGGACTGCCCCCATGCGGCCCCGACACTCCTCCCAAGACCCTGTGGCTTCCCGCTTCACCTGGATGGGGATGACCTTCCTAGACTCTAAAAAGCACTGCCACATCCTTGCATTTGTTGTGACTTCTCTGGGCTTCATGGACGGGTATTGAAGGGGCGAGGCGAGTCCTGCCCTGGGGCATCCCTGCTTCAGTCACCCACCTGCCCTGGTGCGGCCCGTTCTCTGAGTGAGGTTTCTTCTCTCCAGACGCTGCACTTGCTGGCTTCCTGTTCCCTGCAGATTGGCCATGGCGTACCAGGTTAGTGTACGTCGGGCCCTTTGAACTCCAGCCTGACGAGCTGCTCGAACACGCGTTCCTGGACGTGGGGACTCTGCTGGGAAGCAAGCTGCCACCTTCCCTCTGCTCCCACCAGCAGCCCAGAGCAGCAGGAAGGCTGTTCCGCAGCGAACGTGCTGGGGTCCTCTGATCCCACCCAGCCCTGGCCTCATAGACCTGCAGATAGCATCTGGTTCCCAGGTCAAGGGCTTCGTCCCCAACTGGTCCCCCATTGAGATGCAGACCTGGACGCCAGGTGGCTCTCTGAGCTTCCAACCCACTGGCTATAAATCAGGGTCCCCATAACCACCTCCTCGGTTTGATTAATTTGCTTAGGTGACTCGTGGGATGCAGGGGAGCACTTACACACCCACTTATTTTGGGGGACATTTTGGGGACAGGCTATAGATGAAGAGATGCATAGGTGACGTTGGTGGGAAGGGGCACAGAGCTTCCATGCCCCCTGGACACACCCCTCTCCAGGATCCTCCAAGTGCCCAGCTGTCCAGAAGCTCCTGAATCCTGCCCTCTGGTTTCTATGGACACTTCAGTCCTTCTGCAGTGCTAAGGACCCAAAAAGGCCTGTCCGTCAGCATTCCTCCCTGCAGGGCATGCGGCAGGACCCCTCCTGACATGGCGTTGCTTTGACCACAAACCAAGCAGGTCTGGGCCTTTCCACAGTGTTGGAGTTTATTGAAGAACAATGAATTCACAGGCCATACCACCTTCAGTGGTGTCAGATCACCGAACACCTGTGGGCCACCGGTCATCATGAGCCAGGCAGTCACAGCTTCTTTTATTCCAGTCTTTATTTCTAGTATCCATGACACTCAAGTCACAAGTCACACTTTAGCCAGATATACATATGCAGGTTACAGAGAGGTTAGGAAAGGGTTAAGGCGGCCCGGGGTTCAGAAGCCTGCCCTGGGAGGAAAGGCAGAGAGCAGATAGGAATGTAAGAGTCACCAGGTGGTCAGATAAGATTAGGACCAAGGGAAGAACTTGTTCAGCACTTGTTCAGGGTGCAGAGCTACCAAACCACAGAAACTCATTCCAGGCCAAGGTCCAGATGGACACAGCTTCGCAGGCCGGGTTGAAGTGTCAGCTTGAGAAGTCAGCTTGGAGTGGGAGGAGCAAAGCCCGCATGAGCAGTGGAAGCTATGCTCTGCTTAAACTGGAAAACCGGGTTCAGAGGTTCATTCCTGTGACCATTGCCACATGAGGGTAAGCCTCATGATGAGTGACCGGTGACCAGATGCCGCTGAGTCCAGTCTCAGTCTACTTCTATGACCCTCCAGTGAGGAAGTTGTTTCATTTGGTGGTCTTGTGTGTGCCATAGTTCATGAGCGTTGTCTTCTCAATATGCATTTGACACGATGCTTTCATGTGCTTCTGATGAATTTGGTAAGTTCACAGGTAGTCATTTTTATTGGCCTGATTACTTTATCAGTTTGTGCCTTACAGTGGTGCCAGCAGATCATGGTTGTTTCCTTGTACAATCAAGGTGTAAGTCATTCCATCTTAGCACTCAGACTCAAAATGGGGAGTTCATGGAAAACCAGTGCTTTGCAAGATGGAATAACTCAAGTTTAGACACAGCCTGGAACCACTGTTCTTATATCATGGAGTCACTCAGAACAGGCATAGTCCGAGAGCTGCTGTTATACACCATGGAGTCACTCAGGGCAGCACAGCCTGAAAACTGCTGTTCTGCACACAATGGAGTCACTAGGGCAGGCACAGCTTGAGAAATGCTGTTCTGCACACCACAGAGTCACTAAGGGCAGGCACAGCCTGAGAACTTCTGTTCTACACACCATGGAGTCACTCAGGGCAGGCACAGCCTGAGAGCTGCTGTCTAAACACCATGGAGTCACTCAGGGCAGGCATAGCCTGAGAGCTGCTGTTCTGCACCCATGGAGTCACCAGGGCAGGCACAGCCTGAGAGCTGCTATTCTACACCATGGAGTCACTCAGGGCAGGCACAGCCAGAGAGCTGCTGTCCTACACACCATGGAGTCACCAGGCAGGCACAGCCTGAGAGCTGCTGTTCTACACACCATGAAGTCACTCAGGGCAGGCATTGCCTGAGAGCTGCTATTCTACACCATGGAGTCACTCAGGGCAGGAACAGCCTGAGAGCTGCTGTTCTACACACCATGAAGTCACTCAGGGCAGGCACTGCCTGAGAGCTGCTGTTCTACACCATGGAGTCACTCAGGGCAGGCTCAGCCTGAGAACTGCTGTTCTGCACACCATGAAGTCACTCAGGGCAGGCACAGCCTGAGAGCTGCTATTCTACACCATGGAGTCACTCAGGGCAGGCTCAGCCTGAGAACTGCTATTCTGCACACCATGAAGTCACTCAGGGCAGGCACAGCCTGAGAGCTGCTATTCTACACCATGGAGTCAGTGAGGGCAGGCTCAGCCTGAGAACTGCTGTTCTGCACACCATGAAGTCACTCAGGGCAGGCACAGCCTGAGAGCTGCTATTCTACACCATGGAGTCACTCAGGGCAGGCACAGCCTGAGAGCTGCTGTCCTACACACCATGGAGTCACCAGGGCAGGCACAGCCTGAGGACTGCTGTTCTGCACCCATGGAGTCACCAGGGCAGGCACAGCCTGAGAGCTGCTGTTCTACACACCATGGAGTCACTCAGGGCAGGCACAGCCTGCTCTCCATGATATCTCAGGATTTACTACGGGAAAAAGGAAAGTCAAAGCATTTCTTTATGGCAAGGTATCTGGGACTGACCTGGGGAGATGTTCCTGTTTCTGTGACTTGCCTTGGGGAGGAGTCATGAGCCAGGAACCATGAATGAAAGGCCAAAATATGTATATCTTGATATCAGAAATTTGCTGGTTTTGACCCCTGCAGAAAGGCCTACGCTGCTCAGGTGAGTGGGCTGATGGGACGATGCGCGTGTTTTACATGCAAACTCCACACACCCTTTCATCCCAAGGACATGGACTACGGCGGCTCCAGGGTGCTGGCGCCAGCTCCTCTGGGGACACCTGGGGAACTTACCTTTGCCTGCACTGAACAAAGCTGCTGGGACAGGTGGGGTACAGAGGTCTGTCTGGTACCCTCCTTCACCTCTTTTGGGTGTGAACTCCGACTGAGATGGTTTGATCCATCTTAGTCCTGAGGACAATCCACAGTGTCTCCGGCACTGCTGGATGTCTCCGCCCCAGCACATGGGGTGCAGCTCTTCCACGCCTGGCCGCAGGCTCCTGCCTCCCCCTCTGGGGATGGCAGCTCTTTCTGGGTGTGAGATGGTAGTGCTGTGGTTCTGATTTGTTGGCAGAGTCGCTCTGCCGTCCACAGCGAGGACATCGCGCTGCTTTGGTGGGCACATCCACCCCCAGCCCACCAAACCTGGGGGTGTGCTGATGTCCACAATGTCAGGTACCCCATTAGAAGTAGTCCTACACAGGAACGTTTCCAGGACAGATTCCACTGTGCGTCAGATCTTAACATACGCAGGAAAGTAGATACCCCTGTTTTCTCTGCTTATGGAAGTGGTGAGACGCGTCACCCCAGAATCCCAACTACGTCAGTGCAGCTATGCTGTGCCAGAGTGGTGAAGTATGCTGAGGCGCGAGAGCGCCGTCTCTGTTGCAGGGTCAGAGAAGTTTCCAGAACCCACATTTTGTTAATAAAGTATAAACAGATATTTTCCCTGAGGAAAATTCCACTGAAATGATAACTTAAACACCTAAGATAATCAACTTACAAAGAAAGAAATTTCTTTCAGCTCACAGTTCTGGAAGTTACAGTCCATAATCATTGGCCCTGTTGTTTTGGACGTGTGGCGAGGTAGCACATCGTGGTGGGAGATGTGTCAGAGTAAACTGCTCCCGTCATCAGCCTGGAAGCCGAGGGGAGGCGGAGGGGGGCTAGGGTCCCACACACCCCGGGGAACTGAAGACCTCCTGCTAGGCCCGACTCGCCAAAGGTTGCACAGTGTCACCTGGAGACCGAACCATAGACACGCAACCCTTTGGGACATTCAGGATTCAAAGAGAAGTGAGAGAATATGTTTAGGAGGTGGTGGGGCAGAAGAAGGTCACAGGTGCTGAGAGGTGGAGCTCGAATCTTGCCTTGGAGCTCATTAGTCATGTGACTTCATGGGACTTACAGAAACTCTAACCCGGTTCCCTTGTGGGTAAAGCGAGAACTCGCTTTGGTGTTGGGGATGCTTACCGGGAACAAGAGGGCCCCAGCCGATCCCCTTCTTTCCTCAGGGTCGAGAGCCCGGAGACACAGCACAGCAACATGCATTGTGTCGACTCTGGTGATTCGAGTCTTCCTGGGAGAACAGAGCTGGGGTGAGGGGACACCTGTCGCCACATAGCCTTTCTGCCCAAATGACTCAGAATATTTTTTCTGTAACTTTTTACTTTTTAGTGGGTTTTTAGTATGGGAAAGAGCTTGGAGCCTCTGGCGCAGCGTCGGTGGCGGGGCAGGGTGTTAGAGGAGTGTGAGCATCTGACTTTCAGTGGCTTGGTACAGTAGTCCCTCCCCCGTGCAGGAGTACACGCCAAACCCTTGTATTGCTGGAGCTTCCTCTATTTGTGCTCACCTATGAGAAAGTCTAATTTATAAATTAGCACTGAGAGAGATTAACGATGATATTAGAACAATCCTTACAGTACACTATAGCAAAAGTTGTATGAACGTGGTCACTCTCTCAAAATACCTCATTGTATGTTCACTTTTAGTTGAATAAAAGCACTTTCTGACTCCCCTCGGCATCTCTGGACAGCCAGCACCCTCACTAGTGTGCTCCGGGGCTATTTTTAAGTAAAATAACACCAGGGTGGTGGTACTGTGGCAGTTGACCTGATAACCGAGAGGGTACTAAGTGACTGGCCAGTGGCTGTTCATACAGCAGGGACTTGCCGGACAGAGGGCACACTGGATGGCACGAGGTTTCACCATGCTGCCCGGGAGGCATGCAGCTTAAAATTTATGAATTGTTCACTTCCGGAATTTTCCATCTTTTAATTCAGACTGTGGTTGACCTCAGGAAACTAAAGCCTCAGAAGGCAAAACTGCAGCAAGGGAGACTTCTGTGAACGTAAGCTCCAGCTCAGGTGTTGGCCCAGGCACAGCAGCAAGCAAGTCACGCCTCGTCCCTGTCTCCAGGGCAATAGCAGCAGCCATCACAGGGCTCCACGTGAAAATGAAAATAGTGGCAGAAACTGTTACTGGTTATTGAAAGTTCTCCACATGCCATGTGTAAGCATTTTCAGAAAACAGTTCAGAAATTGTTTATTTAGTCAGTTTTTCTGATCTGTCACGTGTGGTGAGCAGCAGTAGGCATGGCAAGCAAAGATTCTTATCTGGGTGCCTGCCCCAGGCTTTCCGGCTCACCAGGATCTCTGCTGGCCCTTGCACAACCTTCTATTAAAGACAGCTTGCTTCCACGTTCTCCTTACAGATGAGGCACTTGCAGCTTCAGTGATTTGCCCACGGCCACACCACTGTTTAAAGCAGAAGCAAGATGGGTGGCAGCAGTGTGGCCCCTGCTGAGCCCTTCTCCTATGCTCTCCGCAGCTTCCACTTGAAGGGTCAGAGTTAGTAGAACTCCACAAACAAAGGAATCCTGGAGAAGCTGACTTGCTGAACTTCATTATCAAGACTGGGTTTTACTTTCAACCTGGCACCTGGGACCAAGCCTGAGAGGTTGTAGCTTTTAGTAAAAAGGAAAACCTCTTAACTGTAATTTACTGAGCCAGATTCATGGAATAAGCTTATTTTTGTACTGGAAGGTCCCTGTGATGGTGTCAGAAAGGGCAGGTTCAGGAGTCTGGCTCAAGAAACGTGACTCCACAGGAGTGGTCAGCCGATCATTATCCAGGTGGCTGTGGGCAGGGCCCCAGTGACCTGGCAGGGGAGCTGGAGAGTCTCAGAGCATCCTGCCAGAGGGAACCCACCTGTCACGTCTGGGGCAGATGGTGTGAAATGCATCTAGGAACGAGGCTAGACCAGGGGACTCCTGGACCTGCCTGGGCAGTTCCGGCTCCTGGATGTGCAGAAGGGCGGACGTGCACCGTGTGGCCAGGCACACTCAGGCTCCCAGGACAGTAGTAGTGACCTGGGACGCCTGTTGCTCTCCCGTTGTTCTGTCCCAGGGAAGCCACAGATGGGTTTGCTGTCTGTGCAGGCTGTGCCGACAGCAGGACCAGGGGCCGCGTGACAGCCTCAAGGATCAGCGGTTCATGAGGTGCCCTCAGTCACACCTGTAGGTGACTCGTTTCCAGGGTCTGCCCCGCAACCCTGCTAGTTTCTCCTCACCCCAGTCCAACGCCATGGCCATGGTGCTCTGGCTTGTCCCCCAAGTTTTGGGGGCTGGAAGCTTGGTCCTGGGGAGGTGGTGCTGGCAGCTGGAACCCTGAAGGGGGAAGTGGGGCCTGGCGGGAGGTCCTCCGGGACATGCCTTGGAAGGGAGTAGTGTTTCTCAAGGCCCTGGTTAGTCGTGGCGAGAGGGTGTGGTGAAGGCCTGTCCCTCCTGCTCAGGAGGGGTACCTGGTCTCCTGCTCCCGCACTTGCTGCCCCAGGGCCCAGCAGTCAAGGGGCCCCTGGATCTGGGGCCCGCTGCTTGGACTCGCAGCCTCCCACAGTGGGAGACACGTGAAGTCTGTGGTCGATGACGCCAGCCGCCTCCGGCTTTGCATCCTGGTAATGGAGGGGGACGGGTGGGTGGCTTTCCAGGTCCTCCTGCACTGTGCCCCCTCCTCTGGCCCTTGGTGTCTTCCCTATTCAGCAGGTGTGGCAAGGGAGGGAGTGGCGGGAGCAGGGAAGGTGTCCGGTGGGCTAGCTCTGGCAGAGGGGGACCTGGCCTCCCACACTCCACGGCCCGGGCGTCTCTGGAGAGGCGGCTACCTCTCAGCAATGGCGGCACTGCGGAAGGCAGCCTGCATGTCTTGGTCCTTTTCCTGCTACTGTGACAGAATCACACACGCTGAGTGATTCACAAAAACAGGTGTGTTGTGGCTCATGGGTCCAGAGCTGGGATCCAAGGCCATGGCCCATGTCTGGCAGGGGCCGCGTGCTGCCTCATCCTGGGTGGAAAGTGGAAGGAAAGTGACAGCCAGCCACAGAGAACAAGCCCAAGGGGCAGACTGGCCTGGTCACAGGCACTGTCACACAGCCTCATCGCCTGGCGGGCAGCCTCTGCCTCTCCCTGGGCTGGAGCCCGAGACTGGTGCCCCAGTTCTACCCTGGACCTCCCCAGTGGCCTGGCAGCCTGGCTGCACCCGCGCCAGCCCCATCCCCTCAACTGTGAGGCCCCAGAGCTCCTTTTCCCCAGTGTCACTGTGTCTTGCAGAATTCCCTATACTTTTTAATGTTGTGACTGTTTTTCTATTTGGTATTTGAAGAACAGCTTGACCAAAATAAGACTTTTGATTGACACTCTCTCTGAGTGATTATCTTGAGATGCCCTGCAAGCCAGGCGCGGCTATTCCAGAGGCTGAGTTAGGAGCCCATTGCATTAAATACCTTTTTCATAAAGTGGAAAAACATAAATAATGAGTTAAATTTGCAGTTCAAATGCCTAGAAAAAGAAGAGTTAAAAGACACAGAAGGAATTAGTAAAGATAAAAGTAGAAATCATTGAATGGAATTCGGCACAGATCCTCCCTTCTCATTCGCCTTCGTGATCCTAATGAGGTGGCAGAGAACAAGCCAGCTGCTTCAGGAAGCATCCCAGCTTCACATTTTGTGCAAGATGATGCCCTACATTTACTATACTATTTATTTTTTTAAATAGTTTTAGCTGTAGATGGACACAATATCTTTATTTTATTTTTTTATGTGGCGCTGAGAATGGAACCCAGTGCCTCACATGTGCTAGGGAAGCGCTCTGCCACTGAGCCACAGCCCGGCCCTATTTCTTTATTTCTTTATTTCTAGGAATTAAAGATATCTTTAACACTGTGATGGTATTTTATTATAATTTTTATTTAAATACAAGTGCTAGTGCTCTGATTTGTAAAATTGCATTGGTGTTGTTTCCCATTTGAATTCCATTTTCCCTCTTAGTCTGTTATTATGGTTGTTGTTATTATTTTCATTATTTGGTCCTGGGGACTGAACCCAGGGGTGCTTTACCACTGAGCTACATCCCCAGCCATTTTAGTTTTTATTTGAGGCAGGGTCTCACTGAATTGTCAAGGCTGGCCTTGAACTTCTGTGATCTTCCTGCCTCGGCCTTCCAAGTTGCTGGGATTATAGGCAGTCTATTATTATATGCAATTTTGCAGAAAGTAATTTTTTTTTTTCTGTAAAAAGGATCAAAGAAAAAGTAGGAAGCTCAAACTTTAAGACAGGCAAAAAAGTAATGATACTTGTATTACCAGAGTCCCTGAGGAAGCAAACAAAATCATGGAACACAGCTGGGATTGAAAACTACATTCCAAGATTTTCCAGCAGTAGAAAAAGAGTTGAATCTATGCATTGAAGGTCTCACTAGGTACCTGATAAAATCAATCTAGAAACAGATCCAAGTAACAGTAAAACTATCAAATCTAAAGATAACGATAAAATCCTCAAAAAGTCGCTAGGTTTCAAGGTCAAATATGTAAAGGGAAAAGAACTAGAAACATCAGACTTCAAAAACAAAAGCAACTTTTTTTTTTTTTTTTTGGTGCTGAGCATTGAATCCAGGGCCTTGTGCATGCAAGGCAAGCACTCTAACAACTGAGTTATCTCCCCAGTCCCCAAAACAACATTTTTTAATTAAGCAAAACAATAGAAAAACATTTTTTAGATGGGGTCTCACCATGTGGTCCAGGCTGACCCCGAACTCTAGGGCTCCTAACTCAGCCTCTGGAATAGCCACGCCTGGCTTGCAGAACATCTCAAGATAATCACTCAGAGAGAGAGTGTCAATCAAAAGTCTTATTTCCGTCCAGCTGTTCTTCAAATACCAAATAGAAAAACAGTCACAACATTTAAAATTATAGGGAATTCTGCCTTAATAAACCCTTTCTGATGAATTTACCAGTAAATAAACTCCATCCAACCAAATGAGGATGGGGGAGCTTGACTGAGGACCAATAGAGAACACTTAACAATCCAAAAAGCAAAGCCAGGGTTGTGGGGCAGGACTAGTGTCTAAATATTGCCACCAGGAATAACATCTGCAGAGGGGGACAAGGAAGAAGGCCAAGGGAGGACAGACCAAGCTCACTGGCAGGTCGTCTGCGGGCGTGGACAGACAAAAAAATCCCCTGATAAACCAAACACAAGGTCAACAAAACAGCAGACCAAGGAGACTGAAGAAGGTATTGTGCACACAACTTTAGGACTACTCATAAACTGTGGTGGCCACACCTACCATCCCAGCAGTCAGCAATGCTGAGGCAGGAGGGTCACAAGTTCAAGGCCAATTTAGGTAACTTGAGACCCTATCTCAAGATAAAAAGAAATAAAGGACTGGGGGTGTAGCTTAAGGTACAGCACCCTGGGAAAATTCACAGTGTCCATCTCTCTCCCACCTCCCCACCAACACACCCTATAAATAGAAGAGTAAAGATGCATCTCATAAAGAAACAGAAGACATACAAACAGCAATGAAGTCTTATGGTAGAATTAGTATAAAACATGTCAGTCATAGCAATAAATGTAAAGGGGCAGAATTCACCTGGTAAAACACAGAGATTTTCAATCTGACTCAAAAAAACTAAGCCCAGCTTTTGTTGTACACAGGAGGCAGGTTTGAAACAAAGTTATTCAGAAGGGGTCCATGCCTGCGCAGGGTGGGGTGGAGGGGCACAGGGCGAGGGTGCACCAAGCAAATGGAAGCAAAGCAGCAGTGGTAGCAATCTTGACATCAGACAGAGCTGACCTGGAAAGGTAAACAAAACACACCAAACCCAACCAACACAAAATACCACTGAAACGACTCTTGGCTGAAAGAAGAAATATAAGCTCAAAGCACAGGATTTTAAACACATAATAAACGATGAAAACACCATGCATCAGAATCTCTGAGATACATTTGAAACGCTGATTAGAGAAAAATTCATTGCATTAAATACCTTTTTCATAAAGTGGAAAAACATAAATAATGAGTTAAATTTGCAGTTCAAATGCCTAGAAAAAGAAGAGTTAGAAGGAATTAGTAAAGATTAAAGTAGAAATCATTGAAGTATAATTCATTGTGTGACTTTGGATTTTTTTTTTTGTCAAAGAGAAATGTTTCAGTAATGTCAAATATATTAATTGTAGTTGATAATCCCATCTTTTCCCTGACAATCTAAAATGTGATTATTAGACACATTTTTACAAATGCTTTATTTGTTCTAATTTATTTGTTCTATACATGACAGTAAAGTACATTTATGCATTTTGATAAACCATACATAAATGTAGTATAATTTCTCATCCTTCTAATTGTACATATTGTAGGATCACTTCAGTCATGCCACCATATATGTACATGAGGTAATAATGTCTTGTTTCACTCTACTGTCCTTCCTATCCCCATACCCCTTCCCCTCCCTTCACTCCCCTCTACCTAATCTAAAGTAACTCTATTCTTCCCTAGCTGCCCCACATTGTGAATTAGCATCCACATATCAGAGAAAACATTTGGCCTTTGGTTTTTTGGGATTGGCTTATTTTGCTTATCATGATATTCTACAGACCTCAAACTATACTACAGAGCTATGGAAACAAAAACAGCTTGGTATTGGCACCAAAATAGACACATAGACCAATGGTACAGAATAGAAGACACAGAGACAAACCCACACAAATACAGGTATTTCATACTAGACAAAGGCACCAAAAGCATTCACTGGAGAAAAGATAGCCTAGTCAACAAATGGTGCTGGGAAAAATGGAAAGCCACATGAAACAAAATGAAATTAAACTTGTATCTCTTACCTGCCCTAAACTCAACTCAAAGTGGATCAAAGACTTAGGCACTAGAACAGAGACCCTGCGACTACTAGAAGAAAAAGTAGGCCAAATTTCACCATGTCAGTCTAGGACCTGACTTCCTAAACAAGACGCCAAAGTGCAAGAAGTAAAATCAAGAATCAATAAATGGGATGGGTTCAAACTAAAAAGATGCTTCTCAGAAAAATAAACAATCAATAATGTGAAAAGAGAGCCTACAAATTAGGAGGAAATCTTTACCACACGCACCTCAGATAAAGCATTAATCTCTAGAATATACAAAGAACTCAAAACACTTAGCACCAAAAAAACAAATAACCCAATCAATAAATGAACTAAGGAAGTGAACAGACACTTCGCAGAAGAAGAAATACAATCCATCAACAAACATATGAAAAAATGTTCATCATCTCTAGCAATTTAGAAATGCAAATCAAAAACTACTCTTAAGATTTTATCTCACTTCAGTCAGAATGGCAATTATCAAGAATACAAGCAATAATTAGTGTTGGCGAGGATGTGGGGGAAAGGCACACTCACACATTGCTGGTGGGCACGCAAACTGGTGCAACCACTCTGGACAGCAGTGTGGAGATTCCTCAGAAAACTTGGAATGGCACCACCATTTGACCCAGCTATCCCACTCCTCGGTTTATACCCAAAGGACTTAAAATCAGCATACTACAGTGATGCAGCCACATCAATGTTTATAGCTGCTCAATTCACAATAGCCAAACTATGGAACCAACATAGGGATCCTTTAACAGATGAATGGACAAAGAAATTTTGGTATATATACACAATGAGTATTACTCAGCCCTAAAGAAAAATGAAATTATGGCATTTGCTGGTAAATGGATGGAGTTAGACACACATTTTTAAAAATATTTTTTTAGTTGTTGATGGACATTTTATTTTATTTACTTGTATGCGGTGCTGAAAATTGAACCCAGTGCCTCACAAATGCTAGGAAAGCACTCCACCATTGAGCCACAACCCCAGTCTGACACACATTTTTAACCCTCTGAAATCAGAACATGTCTTAAAATCAATAACACATTTCCACTGTGGTTGGTCAGGAGAGGTAGTTACCATTACTAGTACATGCCCAAACTTGTTCATGGTTAACATTCCTATTGCTTCACCTGGATTATTCTGCAATTAAGGGATGGAAATTCAGGGGAACTTGGTTCAGTCCAGCCCACTTGCCACTATAGAGCCACCGGGAGAATGCAGCATTTGTGCATGCCAATATGGCGGGTGACTTTTATAGAAGTGTGTTGTTGTTGTTGTTGTTTTGTTTGTTTTTGTTTTTTGGGTTTTTTTTTTTTTTTTTGTACCAGGGATTGAACCCAGGAATGCTCAACCATTGAGTCACATCCCCAGCCCTTTGTTATTTTTTTATTTTGAGACAGGGTCTCACTGAGTTGCTCAGGGCCACATTAAGTTGCCGAGGGTGGTTTTGAACTCAAGATCCTCCTGGCTCAGCTTCCCAAGCAGCTGGGATTGCAGGTGTGTGCCACTGTGTCTGGGCTTTTATAGAGTTCTTAATATGCTCCATTCTTGGGTTTCTGTAACAAACTCCATCTGGCATTTATGAATTGTTTGATGGATGTAGTTCTGGGTTTCATTAAGTATCATTTTATTTATAGCTTTTGCAGTGACATTTATCATGAGGCTGGGTTGGAAGGTCTTTTTCCTTTTTGGAGCTATCTTTATCAAGTTTGGACAGGATATAGCAGGACGATCCTCACCATATGGAAACACTGGTCGTGCTCTTCCATGTGAGCATTTTAAACAAAGGTCTAAAATCACTGAGACGTCTGTCTCTGAAGCTCCTTTCATAGTGCGGAAGCCAAGGGTGTGGTGGAGTGGTGGCGTTGGTGCTGCAGACTCCCCTGCAGTCCCACAGGAGCGAATGTGGCAGGCCAGGACGACGTGGCTGTGGGGTCACTCACATCCAGCTGATGGCATGGCCGCAGATCCTGCGGAAGGAAGCATGACACCCTCCCTCTGCTCAGGTTCCCAAGTGTCGGTTTCTTGGGTGGCAGGTGATGTGCTTATACACACACATGAGTCTTATGCACATATGTGACTAAATCTTCCATGTCTTAACCTGTCCAAGAATTAATAATCATACTAATAAATAAGCACTTATTCATTAAAACTGTTGCTTAGACATCTTTGTTTCACTCTCCATACATCATCTCAGTTAATGAGGACAGTGAAGCCCAGGGAGACAAAGGGACACACCCCAGGGCCCAAGCTTTAACCCCAACCTGGAGCCAGTGGTAAACACTGGCCATCTGGGTGGGTTTGGCTCAGTGGTGGGCACTTGCCTGGCGTGTGCAAGGCCCTGGGCTCCATCCCCAGCACCGCAAAGCCAAGGCCAGCCCTCTGGCTCCGGGACTGTGATTTCAGGCCCCAGCGGCCTCTGAGTAAAGGCCCTGCTCCAGTGCATGTGCAGGCCTGGCTCCGGGGGTCCCTCCAAACGTCTCCTCTGAGTCTAGAATTCCTGAGGCTGCGTGTGAACCGCCAGGAGCCCCAGATATTCTGGTGATGGTGGGACAGGCACCTGTTGGATCAGAATGAAATGCCAGAGGAGAGAAAGGACATTTCCGGAAGACGGAAGCAGCACAAAGTGACAGAAGCTCTGACTTCAGGCCTCTGCTGAAACAGGAAAGGTGCCCGTCTCTGATCTGTCCCCAGTAGGGGAGCGTTTCTGAGTCCCACCTCAGAGCTCTTGACGGCCTCACCAAACCAGAGGTGGACCTGAGATTTAGATCGGAAATTCTGCAGGTCACTTTATCGGGCCATCACTTGGCTTTAAGTTGGCCAACAGCGTGGCCTCCTGGACGTGTGTCAGCTCCCATGTGCTCGGAGGCAGACACACCCCCTCTGTTCCCAGCAGGAGTGGGCGGAACCTTGGACATTCAACATCTCGTATTCATAGAAAAGTTGCCGGGGAAGTTGCTACCCGGCTCACATAACAATAGAGCCGCCTGTGTTGCCCAAACAAGTTGATTTATTTAGGGATTTACTGACTTACCCAAACACGTCGATCGAACCTGATCCGAGCCCAGCAGAAGTGGGCCATGCAGGTTACCAGTAACAGAGACAAAATGAAACTGCGTGCAGTCAGGTGGCTTGACTAGTCACAGGAAGAACGTGCCCGCACTCACATACACCTTTGTCACGCTTTTCGCTTAGCTCTTGCACAATCTCAAACTAAGAAAAGAATGGTGGAGATTTCCATCACAGAGGGCTCTATCGGCTCCTTGGAAGATATCTCACCAGAGTCAAATGCAGAGCCAGCCAAGTCCGTGTGTATTCATCAAGTGCTTATTTTGTGCAAGGCACTGTGCCAAGAACCATCCAACACAGAAAGGAGACCAAGGCCCTCTGGGCTGGGCGGGCATCTGGCCTGGCCCTGGCATGCGGCTCCCAAAGACCCTCGCCTGTGGTCCCTTCTAAGAGTGTGCAAAGCCAGCCTGGGTTCACAGGCCTGGGTCTTTCAAAGTGCCTTTCATCCAAAACGCACAGTGCTTGACCATCAAGTTCATGGTAGAAACCGAAGAGAAAAGACCTGGAACACGCCCGGCAAGCAGGGGGCCAGCTTGGGCTGCAGGAACCACCTCCCCAAATCAGGACCCAGCAGAACGACTGCGAGAAGCCTGGGAGGGAGGAAGTGGTCCTGACCTGGAGAAGCGGCCCTGTGGCTGGGGCCTGGGCCTGGGCCTGGGCCGGAGCCTGGAGCGGAGCGGCCAGGGCAAGGGGCCAGAACTGTGCGGGCCAGAGCTGTGCGGGCCAGAGCTGTCAGCCGCCTCCCTGGAGCTACCCTGGGCATCTGTAGCCGCTGCGCCCAGGGTCACCTTGGGGCAGCCCTGAGCCTGCGGAGGAGTTTCCTACAGTGGCAGTAAGCAGGGCTTGGGCCAGTTCCTTCATCCCAACTCTGGGACCTGTGCATCAGCGAGAGGAAGCTGGGTGGGCGCTGGGTTTCTCCTGCCTCTCCCACAGCTAGTCAGGAACTGAAAGCCAAGTATGAGGCCCGGACCAACGCAGAGTTGTTAGTGCGCCTGAGCTTCAAAGGCGAAGTGAAGGCACCGCATGGGGGAGCCTGTGGACCCCAAGACAGGGAGGGAGAGTGTGCCCAGGAAGCAGCAGCCCCTGGAACTGTGTTCAGCCGGACTGCGCTTCACGTGTCCGCGCTGACGGCATTGGGTACTCGCGATTCAATCTTCAGGCTTTTCACACAAAACTGGTCTAAGGAATGTACTAGAAAAGCATTCGAAGCATTCAGTTCTGTATTTATTGCGGGGGGGGGGGTTGTGCTACAATGAATGTAGAAAATATGGTGAAAATTTTAGAAAGAAGGGGCATTATTTTGAAAGAAAAAAGTTTAAAACTCATGGAATGCATTTGTATGTCAATGTGGGTTGGCAAAAGGGTCACTAAGGACATGAGAGAGGGGAGACACAAATACGGACACGTCAAACAGTTCCAGCTTGGTTCTTAAGAGGCCAGTCGCGAGTGAACAACACATAACAACCACAAACCAGAATGAAAAAGTTGAAACAACCCAAGAAAATTTGGCCCTACTAAAATAAACCTTTCCTTCATTTCAAGATGTTTATCTCAGATATTCTGTCACAGTGACAGAAAGCTGACTAACTCATAGGCACATAAATGGGGACTATTTCCTAGCAGAAGCTGTAGAAAAGAAAAAAGAAGCTTCCAGAGAAGGAAGTAGTAGCTTCGGAATGAAAATCCTTGAAGAAGATAGGGATATGCTCAAAGATGTAGGCTCTTTGTCTCAGAAGACAGCCTTTCCATCCTAGAGGTAGCCAAGGCCTGACTGAAAAGCTTCCCACAGAGGCACTGCCTGTCCTAGAATACTCTTTGAAAGGAGCAGACTTGGATGTCTGACAAATAAATGACAAGCCCCTAGTGGACGGCAAGCCAAAAAGACTTAAGTGTCACGAGAGCGCTGCACCAAGGAGGTAAGACACCATCTGGACCAGAACTGGAAACAAGCCAAAAAGAAGAGTATATAAACGCACCCCTCAGATCCTGAGCTCCTCGGCTCAGCCCAGATCTCCTGACCAATCCACATCAGCCAGGTTCGCGAGCCCCATCCACCATCCGTCCGTCAAGACTGCCGAGACTCGGCTGCTCTGAGGCTTCACGGCCAGCGGGCCTGCCCGTCCTCGATCCCCAGACCACCGGCCGGAGAGAGTTCCGAGACCAGCCGTCATCTGCTCTCCGACTAAGAAAACGTCACATTCCGGGGCGTGGGAACAAGGCAGAGAGGACTTTGTACTATTTGATCGAGGTGTGTTTATTTGCCATTCGATTTGATTGATGTGTGATATCAGAAAGGTTGTTTGTTATCCCGAGTGTATCAAATAAAGACAATTTGTTTGGAACCAAATTCTAGTCACTCGCCTCTGCCGCTCGTGACACTCCTGTGGGTGAGGAAGCCAAGATGGAGAAGTGGTGGAGCCACCCCTCCCAGCCGGGAAGGGCTGCTCTTAGAACTGGGGGCTCCGGGTAAATTCACTAAGTGCTGATTAGGCATGGAGGCTGGGAGGCCGGAGGCCGTAGCTGGCTTTCCAAGAGATGCTGAGATCGTCACAGCCGTCCTTAGAACTGGTTCCTTTCCCATTCTCTTCTGGAGGATGTGCCTTTTACAAAGAATAGCTAACACTGGGGACTAAACAATGTTTTACACAGTTTAAAAATAACTTGGAAGAAAAAAGAAAAATCAGATAACATCGGATCGCAGCTGACTAGATAAATAATGGTAAGACCTGTTCTTTCCTACAAATTCATGATACTAAAATTCAATTATTACCAACTAGAACAAATAAAAAATCTAAATAAATAGAATGTTAAAAATCAATTCTTTTCTTTATGCTTATTAGCAGGAACAATGCTCTAAAAATAACTTCCTCTCATCTACTATTTGGTTACTTAGTTGCAGAGTACATATCAGAAAAGTAAAAAAATCACTTCTTTCCCTCTTTTTACTGGTTTTGAATGAGGAGCTGGTTTCAGTGTCCCCACGGTGACGGAGGGAAAGGTCTTTGTTTCTGCACGACAGGGTGTGACCCTGAGTGCGCAGGCCTGGGTGCAGGGATGGCTCCCCCTCCGGGCTGCGTACCCTCGGCTGACGGCTCCGTCTGGCTCCACCATTGAAGCTGCTCACGCTGAGCTCTCAAGTCCACTGGCATTTAGTGAGTCTCTTCAAGTCTTCTGAATGTGCTTTTCAGCCAAATTTTCTCAGACACATTTCATACTATGTCTTGACTTCCTGAAAGAAAAATTTCCCTGAGGATTTCCTTGAGCTTCGAAATAATTCAGAGATCCATCTCAAAGAAGCTACTCAAATGGGAATGAAATCAACAAAATCCAGACTCTGGAACCTCCATAATGCAACCTAGTTTTTTCAAGATATGAATAATCCCACAGTTATGCAGTTAAAAATAATAATAGAACTTTATAAATAAAGAAAATCTTTATAAAGATTTATAAATCTTTATAAATAAAGAAAATAGCTCTTGAAGAGATAGTTCTGCTTGACTATTTATTGTATATAATTTGAAAATGATTTCAAATACTTATGCATAATACATTTAATTATGTGATACATTAAAAAATTATGTGATACGTTTAAAAAATGTGTTTTCTCTGCCTCCTTTTCCCCAAAGCCTGTTATTAGTATAGAACAATGGCTTACAGAAGGGCTGGAGACCGAGCACACTTATTCCATTTTTAAATCATCTGCTCCAAACGATCAGAGCAGAATTATAAATTATGTGTTAATAAAGATAATAAAGAGCCACAATTAATTGACTGGCAAACAGATGAAAGCAGCAGAAGCCAGCGTAAACAGGGTTGTTGTTTTTGTTTTGTTTTTAATCAGAAACACATTTATGTACTAACAAAGGGATAACCCGAGTTAAACCGACACTCTGAAATAGTTATGGGGGGAAGAAAGAAGCGGGGCCAGGGTGCAGCTTAGTGGTCGAGGGCTTGCCGGGCATGCAGGAGGCCCTGGCTCCATCCCACCATGAAAAGAAGTCAAAATTAATTAGAAAAACAAGGAGATTTGCTCGCTGAGCTGAGCTTGTCCATTCTTGCACCTAATTCCTGTCCAAAGCGATGATGGCGTTTTCTTGTTTGTTTTGTTTTGCTTTTGAACAGGGTCTGGCCGAGTTGCCCAGGCTGGCCTGGACCTTGTGATCCTCCTGCCTCCAGCTCCTGAGGAGCTGGGATGACAGGTGTGGCTGCTCCACCTGGCTCCATGAGGGAGTTTCCATTCTGCTTTTTCAAAGACCTGAGTCCAGGGGACTTGTTCACCAACTTTGTGTCTGCTCGCTGTTCTCTCCTTCCCTTCCCACCGTGGGTGGTGGACCAGCCTGCTGCCTGTGACCCCTCAGACAGCTTGAGCTTTTCTGCCTTCAGCTGTGAGCTCAGAGAAGGTTCTCCACACTTCCCTCCAGGCTCAAGGAGACTGTTCTCATATGCCTCACATCTGGTGGCACAAGCTGGTCTTTTTGCAAATCTAGTCCACTCCTATGTCCTTCAAGTGGTCCTCGAAGTCTTTGCTGCCCACCAGGAGCTACCATCCTCCCAGCCTCTGACCACTGGGTGGTGGGCGTTGGCAGGAGGGCACAGGGAAGCCTGCTGTGGAGTGAAGTCTTTAAACAGCAAAAGAAAAACAGCAAAAGAAAATAACCATCTTAGGATTCTGTGCTCAGAGAAAGTATCCTTCACAAGAGATAAACAAAACTGAACAAAAACAAATAAAACACCACATTTTTTCCAAACAAAAACTAAGGGAATTGATCATGAGCAGTCCTGCATGCCAGGAAATGCCAAATAGTGTGATTCAAGAGAGAAAATATAATTCTAGAGGGAAGAACAGAAATACAAGAAGCAGTAGCCCTGGAGAGTCTTGAGTGAAATAAGCAGGCACAGAAAGACAAATACGGTTAACCTCACTTGTGGGTGGAATCTGGAACCCTTGACCCAGAGGCAGAGAGCAGAATGTGGTTGCAGGGAGTGGGGAAGGGGTCGGACGCAGGGGAGGACTTGGGGAGTTGCTGGTCAAAGGTGCAAGATCCAGAGAATTCAAGAGATCCACTGCACAGCAGGTGACTAGTCACCACATTTCAAGTCACACTTGAAAATGGCTGAGATGGGAGATGTTAAGTGTTCTCACCACAAAAACCTGGCAAATACTTGAGGTAATAGATCACCTTAATTTAGCCATTCCATGATGTATACTTGTATCGAAGCATCATAAATATGAACAATGTTTATTTCTCAATGAACAAATAAAACAGAAGGAAACGAAGACTAAGACAGTAAGAACGTGAGGCAGTCCAATCAATCTTCGTCACCTAAGCTGATAACAATTCCTCAGAGTTCAAAATATGCAGAAAAACTTAAAACATGAAACAAAATATAAATTAAAGGTAGGAAAATAGAATTAAAAATGTTCTCAGTTACTTGTAGTTGTTCAGGAGGAAGGTAAGAGTAGCCAAGAACATCAGACCTTGGTGAGTCTAGGATACACATTATCATCTCAGAGCAACCACTAATGAAACGGAGAAAGAGAGTGTAACTATAATACCGAGAAGTGGAGGAGAAGAGTTTCCTAAAGCCTCAGCCCAAAAGAGGTCAAGCAAGAGCAGGAGGTTCACAGAGCAGGTGAAACAAGGAGCCGCCACTGAGTGGTAGATCTAAGCTGAATCCACCAGTAACCATATTACGTATACATGGACTAACAAGTCCAACTAAAGTACAAGGACATACATGCTGAGTAAAAGAAGAAGACCCAGGTTTTTTAAAAAATACATGTGTATGTTTTTGTTTATTTAGACAAGGAGACAGAGTCTCACTATGTGGCCCATGCTGGCCTTGAACTCCTGGGCTCAAGTGATCCTCCTGCCTCAGCTTCGAGTAGCTGGGACAAGAGGTGTACATTATTGTGTCCAGTAGGCTATATACTTTTTATAAGTAATATATCTAAACTATAAGGATGCAGGAAAGTGAAATGATGTAAAAGATACACTGTGCAAACCCTAACCCAAAGAAAGCTGGCTGCTGCTGTAACAGTATTAGTAGATTGCATGTGTACTCGTGTGTGGTATGTCTTTAAAATGAACATGGCCACTAAAGGTAAAGAAGTTCATGTCTTAATGAAAAGTAGTTGGATTTAACAGTAACACACACACACACACACACAAAGTGTGTATAATCTGCAATATATATATATATATATGCATATATATATAATTTGTTTTAGTCTGAATTCATAGCTTCTCTGCTGACAATAGTTAGGCTATGTTATAGGATGAAAGGTAAGATGCCTGGGCTGAGGTTAGACGGCAGGCGTCACATGGGGAAGACCAGTGCATGACTTGAGGTTGCTAAGGACAGACAATATAGAGAAGACAACATAGGCAGAGAGGAGAAAGCGTGTGCTAGATCCAGCCCCCTGCAATGCACTGGACCCCATGGCCATGGATCTGTTCTGCAGGTGACAGGTGACGGTGTGCAGCAAGCTTCATACTGCAGCAGAAGGACCCCAAGCCCACCCACGCCCCAGGGGAGACAAACAGAAAGCGGGGGATGTGCCTGAAGGCAGGACAGGACGCACATCAAGACTGCACTGGGGGTGCGTTCCCTCACAGGGCAAACAGTCCAGCTCGGGTTCCGCGGTCTCCTTTTTATAAGCGATGTTCCGGTCCAAGGTCCATCCTTACACAGCTAAGCAGGGCTGACAGACTGCAGGACTGCCTTTCTAGATAGACAGACACACACACACACACGCAGTGCAAAATCTGACAGAATTACAAGAAGTGGACAAATCTGTAACACTAGATTTTCATACATTTCCTGTAGTAACTGATAAAATAAGTGGACAAAAGTACATGTCCTCTGTCATCGTACAAACAGGAGACCAGAGGAGCAGTGAGCACACCAGCCCACCACTCTGCGCTTGAGCCCTGGCTTCTTCTGGCGCCCCCAGGAGTTGCTCTCCTCCTTCCTTCAGGGACCATGGACTTGCTCAGGACGGGAGCTGGGTGAGGGGCGGTGATGTCGTCAGGCCTTGACTCACTAGAGTTAGTGGGGTTTTCTTAGTTCACTTCTGTCCTTGTTCTTGGTGGAGACCTTCTCTATAAACATGGTCACAGAGTACATGCATGCACAATCACCATCACACTACAGATACGACTTCAACGGTAAAGGAAAGGAAAAGCTATGGTGTAAGAATGGCAGCCCTGGAGGCAGAGGTGGACCCCTGTGGCAGGCTGCAAGAGTCTGCTGAAACTTTTGGCCACTGCCTCAATTTCCCTTTGTAGCCAAGGTGAGTTAACTGGTGTCCCCTGGTCTCCTGGCCCCCTGCCTCCTCATGCCCCTGCACCTGGTAATTCCTTACCTCCCACACTACTGACACTTGGGGTGGAACACCCTGGGCATTGTAGGACTTTTAGCTGTACCCTGGGATACAGATGCTTGTGTGACTTGAGGTCTCTACACATTGCCAGATGTCCCAAGAGGAAATCACCTTTTGTTGAGAACCACAGGCTTAGTTCTTTAACCATGTGAAGTACACTTTAAAATATCTGTGTAGAATATGTAAATCACTTCATCCTTGTGTTTATGGCAGCATCATCGGGTGGGTAACTTACATCTAAACCCCATTCTTATACATTGTTTCCAAATTTTGCTAGTCTGTTATGTTGAATTTGTACCTAAAAGGGGGGAATATAGCTTAGTAGTAGAGTACTACACAATAAGGGAGAAACTGAAACATTATCTCTTGAGGGCCTCATTTATTCTTTCTTGATTATGTGATTTCCCTCCAATGTCCAAAGCCAATCCTGACATATGATATCGTCCTGTAAAGGCAACTACAGTGAGGATTTATATACTGGATAACAACAAGTGCATTGAAAATGTTAACACCTTATTCAGGATCAAATATGGGCAATCAGAACATCATTCCAGAGATGAGGTCTTGGGAGAATCCTCACCTTGCTCTCCCTGATGGGGTGGTAGTTTTCCTTTAAAAACAAACTGGTCACGTGCCAATTCTGTGTTTGTACCTGAAGCAATGATACGAGGAAACAGGAGGGATTCAGCTTACAGTTTGCCAGAGGTTGCAAGATGTTTCCTGACAAAAGGTGTAGCTACATTTGGGACATTTGGGACACTTGCCATATGCAAATAAGTGCTGGGAAAGCACCCTGGGGATTCACCGCCACCAAGTGCTTTGAGAAGTCATTACAGGTTACGAAACTGGTGTTCTAATCATGACATCTATGGGAAGCAGTGAAAACAGTTCAGGTGACAAAGCTGTGGCTGAACAGGCCAGGGCAGTAGTGGCTGCAGAAAAGAAGGAAACAGGAATGATCCAGGTTTTGCCAAGTTGAGGTCCTGAGAGCTGCTATTAGGTGCTAGGAAAAATGCCCTTATCCCATGGGGAATGATATGGCTCAAATTACATTGTTACACTGTGTGCATGTACCAATATGTAACAAATCCCACCATTATGTACAACTAGAATGAACCAATACAAGATATGGGGAAAAAATTCTTATCCTAGACTGTTTTTTTTTTTTTTTTTTTTTAAAAGCACTGACTCTAAAAATGTTCTAACTACTGGATTCCCTGAGGCTGGAGGAAGTCACATTAAAACTACTACCTTTCTATCAATGTCTCTTTTTTTCCATAGCCATGTCACCTCTAATCAAAGAGTAGTGGAATACTGGTGGGTGTCAACAGGGTCGGAAGTCACATACTCAGTATTGTATGCCTAACATCCACATGCAAGGTCCCCAGGGTCAAGGGATCTGGCTAGTCAAGCAGGACCTCGCAGAGCTGCAAAGGTATGCGTGGCTCCGGCTCAGTCAGCAGGCTGCCGCCGGGCCATGGAAGCGGCTCGTGCAGGCGACCGGCCAGGTGCGGCGGCGCTGCCCACAGCAGGCCCCGACCCCGCGGTGCCGCCGCCCGCCCTCGAGGGGGCGCCGTGCGGAAGTCTGAGGCTCGTCCCCGGAGCCGCGATCGGAACCCCCTGGGCCTCAAGTCCTTGCAGAGGCCCGTTCCCCGAGGGCGGCCGTGCCCACAGCCACAACCTCGCGGAGGCCGAGGGACTCCGCCGGCGCCCGCCCAGCTCCCGAGGCCCAGGCGCGACCTGCGCGTCCAGGCGCCAGCACCGCGCGGAGGACTGGCGCGCCGGAAGTGTGCGCTGTCCAGGTGCTCGGGCAGCTGGGCCGGAAGTGTGAGCGGCCCGGAGGGAGCCGGCGAAGACTCGGAACGCGCGCCGGAAGTGTGCACGGCCGAGGGAACTCCGGCGACGAAGCCGGAAGTGTGCGCGGCCGGGAGCGCCGCGAGCGCGCTTCCGGCTCACGCGTCGCGCGGTCGCCCCGCAGGCCCTTGTCAGGTCTCGTCGGCCGCTACGCTGGCGCAGTGCTGCGTCCCGCGGCCTACGGTCTCCGCGCGTCCCAGCGAAGGCTTTCCGATATGAGCGGCAAAGAAGGTGGCGTCCGCGGAGTGCTCGGGCGCGCTGACCCTCGGGTCTCGGGCTGCGCTGTGGTTTCCGCGGGGAGCCCGGGGAGCCCGGGGCGCCCGGGGCGCGGGAGGCCGGGGCGGGAGGGCGCGGCGGCGCGGGTCCACCCAGCGTCCCCTCTCTTCCGCAGCAGGCCCGGGAGGCTTCAGGAAGAGGAAGCACGACACCTTCCCGCACGGCCAGCGGAGAGAGGGCAAGGACGTGAGCTCGTCTTCGCCCGTGATGGTGGCCTTCAAGGGTAAGTGCGCCGCCCCGGAAGCCCGGAGCCGGGGCGCCCGGTGACCACCGCCGCGCTGGCCGCAGTGAGGTCCGGGGCGCGAAACGCGCGAACCTGAGAGTCGCCGCCCGAGGCGTTCGCGGTGCCTCCGCGCGGCGCCTGCCCGTGACTGACCGCGCTGGACGCGGACGTGACCCCGCACAGAACCGGAACGTCGTGAGTGGCTCGCACACACGTGTGTGTTCGTGGCCCGTCACCTCGGTCCAGTTTCCCCGTGTCGAAACCACAAAGCAGAGTCCTTGTCGCCCCTCCTGTCTGCTGGCCCGTACGGCCTCGCTTCTGTGGATCGGTAGCAAGGAAGGTGCTCACTGGCCAGTCGTGGCTGGCAGTGGGCGGAAGCGCGGCCGGGCTGAGGAACGGGCGGTTCACGGGTAAGCCTGACGTCGGAGCCGGCTCCGCGCCTGCCCGCAGAGCGCAGGCGCGCCCCGGGCATGCGGAGACCACAGGCCCTTACCTGCGGACCGCACACGGCACGCACCGTCACTTTTTTACCAGTGATTCGCTAGAGGCAAGGCAGCTTTAAAACTGCCTCATGTTTAAGGGGAAGAGAATTAGGTTTTACTTTTTAAGGGGAGAGTCTCAGTTGTTTTTATGCCAGCACAGTACCTACCGTGATCTTCATTGGTTTAAGAAGATTAGGTGTGATTGAAAAGAGCATATTGATATGGCTATGAACTGGGTGGAGAAACTGTAGTCAGTCAAGTACTCTCCACTTCACAGGCCCACGCAGACCTGATTACTTCCAGCATAGTTGACACTTCTGTCTGCTTTGGGGCACATAGTTCTTTCAGCTTGAAGTTGGCTACCTATGTGCCTTCATTACCTACTTGGTGAATCATGATTTTCTTCAAGATCTGGTTCAAGTAGCTTGTTGGTGATAAACATATTAATTATCCATCCACCCAGTCATGAGATAGTTATTAAGTATCTCTAAGCTAAACCTTATATGAATATTTGTTATAGCAAAATGACATTTTATTATTTCTCTTTTGTACTGGATAAGTTCCGTGAGGATAGGAACTGTAGCTTACCTAATTTTGTATTTATAGCATCCAGCTCACAGTGATCGTTAAAGTATTCATAATACAATGTATGATAAATAATAAGTGTCTGTTGCCTCTAAATATTGGATGAAATTTCATCTTAGTAGTAGAAGACTGCTTATAAAAATTATAATTGAGGTCCTGGCCAGCTGCTCACTTGGCTAGTAGTTTATTTAATTTCTTGCTTTTTAATTCATGACAGAACACATCTGTCAGTTCCCTATAAGCCAGGCGACTTCCTGGGTCTTTGGAGTGAAAACAATTCTAAAATAGAGTCATTAATGAACGAGTTAAGTGGTTTATGGGCATTTGAATAACGAGGCTTGAAGATTTGGAAAGCTTATACTTGAAATTTGCTGAGTAGATCATAAATACTCCCAGCCACACAAAAATAGCACTTTGTGAGGTGATGGGTATGCTAACCAGCAGTGCAGTGGTGATGCTGTCCCAGTGTACATGTGTGTGAACATTACTTTATGCACTTACGTATTCACGATTATTTTATGGTGCTAGGGATTGAACCCACGGCCTTGTTCATGCAAGAAAAGTGCTCTGCCACTGAGCTAAATCCCCAGCCTTTGTACACAATTTTTATTTGTCAGTTATGTCTCGGTGAAGCCAATGATGACAGGAAGATAAGCAAAGAACAAGGAAAAAGTTATAAATGTAAAAAAAAAGTCCTTTCCTTTCTGGAGATATACATATCGTATGTGGTAAGCTCATTTATCTTACGAATGGCAACTTGAGGTGATTTTTGTCAGCGGTTTGTGTCGTTTTGTGATTATAGCCTCCTGTTCACTAGAGCAGGTATGTTTTTTACATTATGCACAAAGTACTCGTTGTGTGAGGCTTGTGTGTGGGAGAACTAAGTTAAGGCATACCTCCAATTAAAGAATCTTTTGGTTATTAGTAGAGCCTTTGATTTCTATGTACTTTAGAAATAAGATGATTCTGTCCTCTACATTTTTATAAATCATTGCTTTGTGCATATTAACAATATTTTTAAGTGCACATTTTGTATTAAGTAAATTAAAATATTCTACAAGATTTTCCAAGTGTCCTTGTGAAGTTTACTGGTCTGTGGGAGGGGGTTTCAGAAGAGAGGAAGAGGTTGCCTGGGAGTTCTTTAACGAGAACACTAGTTTACAGAGAAAATGTGATAAGATGATGTGTTTGTTAAGCTTAACTGAGGTGCTTCAGGAAGTACTTTGCTATCAGAGGTACACAACTTTATTTCACTAAAAGGAAGCATGAGATGAATATTTTACTACCATTGATGCATTAGAGTAAAGAAACTTAATATCTTATTTTGCAATATCTATTTTTAAAGTCTTAATACAGAGTAACATCTACATAATATTAAATAGACATGTTTTTAAAATTTTGCCACGTGGCTTTATTGTTCTCTGTATGTAGGTGCATGGCTGTTTTCTGAGTCAGTTGAGAGTAAGTTGCTAGTGAAGGCCAGATACTGGGAAGTAATGGGCCAGTGAAGCCTGATCAGGGCCTGGAGAGTAAGCGAGGAGGGACAGGTGCCATTCACGCATCCTTGAGCCTCGAGTGACAAAGGGTGCACCATGAGGTGGTCAGTGGGCATGGTGTTGCAGAGAGGCAGCAGTGTGACTCAGGAGCAGCAGGAAGGCAGTATGCAGGACAGGAGAGGCTGACGTTTTAGAGGCGTGTTTTCACCATTTGAACATCTTGGATTCTGCAGATTATTTTTCCTGCAGATGATCTTAGTATGTCCAGAGACTACCGTTGTTGAACTGTTTTATTTAATGCTAGTTACATATGTGTATGTGTGTATAGTTTAATAAAATGAACTTTGTATTCTAGAAAAGGTAAAACATTTTCTTTCAATAAAAATTGCACCTTTTTCTCCATTATGAGTATACCCAGGGCTACAGATGGAGTCTTTTAAAAAGTAATAAAATAATTTTGTTACTTGTTACAAATTTTAGTAAGGAAAACATTTTGAGACTGAAATAATTTATGGTGAAGAGTTTTGATTGTTTTAAAAAAACTTTAAAAACTTGGTATTTAATAGTATTAAGTTAGACTTTTTGTAAATAAAGATAATTAGAATAATAATCTTTCCTAATATTTCACAAAAGCAATTTGAGCAGAAGAGATGAAAATTTATGTTTAAAAGGTAAACAGATTGGCAATTATATTTCACTGGTATAAACAGAAATTCCATTTAGTAGTTCCTTGAGCAGTAATTGCTGATACAGGGTCAGAAGAAAACAGTAACGATTAGGAGTCAGAGTGGTAACATTTAAGCAAAAGAATGTTTGGGGTAAGACATGTTCTGTGATCAGGAAGGGAAGGAGCATTGAAAGCAGGGAAGAGCCTGGTGTGGCTACACAGTGTTGTGGGGACTCTGGTCTGTGCACAGCTGGACAGGGTGACCATCAGGCTGTAAATTAACTGGCTACCACAGTTGTTTTCCGTCTTCCCTTGTTCTTGGGAACTCTTACTTCCTAGGTTTATCCTTGGTTCTCCTCTTCCTAAACTGATTGATCGATTCTCTCCTTCCTTCCTTTTTTGTGGTGCTGGGGATTGAACACAGGCCCTTGCACGTGCTAGACAAACACTCCACCAGTGAGCTGTGTCCCAGCCCCCTCTTTCTAGATTTCTGACATCCTGTGTTCTCTGACTCAATTCTCACCTGGTCTTTTTTTGGCCTTATTAAAGTTTCAATGTTTCTGACTGCATTTTCAGACTGACTCTTGCACGACTTTCTCTGGTTTGCCGAATACTTTATGATGCCCCGTAGTTCAAAACAACTCATATAATGGTTGTGAATTTTCAATCTTTATTTCTTGAAAATAGTATTTCTTCAAGTATATTAAGTTTGTATGCAGTATAGTTGCCTGGTGAAATAATGTACATCTTAGGGTTACATACTAAAATGAATCGACTAGATTGTTACTAAAAGCATGATAGTCCTATTTTTAGGTTTTAAAGAATCGAGGCATAGTTCACAAAGTTCGTTTCATCTTCATTTAGTCCACTGGTGCTGCTTTAATACAGTTTATCAGTTTTCTGAGCCTCTGGGACTCGGGAGCTATGGGTTTCTGTGCCTTCTGGGTGTGTACCGAAGAGTGTTTGGAGACAGTGTTCTGCGTCTTCTGTTCCTGTTGCTCCTCACAGGAGGGCAGGAGGCCACAAGTGCGTCTGCATTCTCTTGGTGGCCTGTGCTCTCTAAGTCAGGGCTTGAGGAACATGCCCTACTCACTGTCTCTGTGTTCTCAGCATTTCAGCAGGAGCTGGACGCTCGGCATGACAAGTATGAGAGGCTGGTGAAGCTCAGCCGCGACATAACCGTGGAGAGTAAGAGGACCATCTTCCTCCTGCACAGAATCACGAGGTGAGTGCGCAGCGTTGCAGTGGGATACAGTTAAGTGTGTTTTCATACCTCAGTGACAGTCACCACTGTCAGAATATGTTGTGTCTCTGGACATACAGGGATCAGAGACTATTAGCAGTAAGCACATTTTAAAACTAAATATCTTGTTAAAAATAGGAGGGGAAAATTCTTCATTTTGAAGCAGCCAGGGATTTTTCTCTTATTAAGATCAATCTTTAAGATACAGCTATTTGAGAAAATAAATTTTGGATTATTTATAGAGCCTATTACATTCAAGTTTTACTTTGGTAAGAGGTATCAAAATTTAATATTAAATGAGTGTTAAGATATGGTTATCCCATTTATTTATCAACTCTTTGTGCTCTTTCTGCCTTACAGTTGTTAAGGTTGTTCCTGTTACCTTTGTATTGTTAAACGTAGTACACACTCTGCTGTTTTGTTTTATATTTCTGTAGCACATGATACTGTAGACTACCTGTCTTCCTTGAAAGTTCTTTCCGAGACTTCTTTTCTGTGTTATTGTCTTCCTTTAGGACTTTACTTTGTTCCTTTTTGTTTTTTAATTGGTACCAGGGATTGAACCCAGGGGTGCTTAACCACTGAGCCACATCCTTAGCCCTTTTTCCTTTTTTTATTTTGAGACAGGGTCTTGCTAAGTTGCTGAGGCTGGCCTGGAACTTGCAATCCCTTCTCCTCAGCCTCCCGAGCCTCTGGGATTACAGATGTGCACCACTGCGCCCAGCTTACTGTGTTTTTTTTCCTAGGCAGACGGTCTATATTTGATGTCTTGACTGAAAGTAAAGAAAACACCTTAGAGTAGCCTAAGCAGAGCAGGGAAGCGCGTGGTAGTGATTATGCAGATTCAGCTGCGTGTCTCCCAGTTTTCTTTATTGCCTCTACCTTTGCTTCATGCTTTGTTTGGCCAGTTTCCTTTGCCTCTCTGTTCCACATGGGGTAAAAGATACCTACCTGTAGCCCCCAGCTCATATATCTGGGTCCTGTTCCAAAAGAGGTCTGGTCGCAAGTTCCAGATGCCTCTCTAGAGGGGTAGCTGTGATTGACTTTCCACTACGTATCTTATCAAGTATTTAGGTAAGGCCAGGTGTGATAGCGTTCTGTTATTATTAATAAAGTATTATGAAGTATTTCTTCACTGAGCCCTTTTTTGTGTGGTTCTGGGAGTCAAACCTAAGGCCTTGAAGGTGCACAGCAAGTGCTCCACCACTGAGCACATCCCCAGCCCTAACTTAAGACTTTTGGGGGTTGAATCCAGGGGTTACTCTACTACTGAACTATACCCCCAGCCATTTTTATTTATTTTCTTTAGACAGAGGGTCCCTAAGTTGTTGAGGCTGGTTTGATCTTGCAGTCGTCCTGCCTGAGCCTCCTGAGTAGGGATTATAGGCATGCACCACCACTTACAACTTTTAAGATAGGTCTCTAATGCTCTTATTTTTATTCCATTAAGTGGAAGTAGATATGCTATACATAAATTCATTGAAATGTGGCAGTTAGTCTTTTCTTTTTCTTACCTGTCTAAAATCAGTTTTTGTATTTAATAGTATATTACAATATTTTCCATACTATTAATAAAATGTAATTGTAGATAGGGGTTAGAAGTATCCAGGTACATAGATATTTAGTCCTGTGTTAATTGATATTTGGATTATTTTGGTTTTTCATTATTAAAGCATCTGGCTGATGTTCTAAAAGTTCCCAATATCTTGATTATAGTGCTCCTGATATGGAAGAAATACTGACTGAATCAGAAGTTAAATTGGATAGTGTCAGACAAAAAATATTGCAGGTAGCTCAGGAGCTGTCAGGAGAAGACATGCATCAGTTCCATCGAGCCATCACCACAGGTGAGTCTGGGTTCACCTCAGTGGCAGCTGTGCTTTAGAAAATAGTGCTATATGATTTATGTCTGAGTTGCATGAATTTTAATTGATATCTGGTAAAATCATAGTGACTGTAAAAAATTGGGTCTTTTGAGTAGTGTGAAGACAGTCTGAAAGTATTTGGTTGGTTTCATTTTTCTAACTATGAAACAGTAGTTACTGATTGATTTAATAAAGTCATTGAAAACATAAAGGTACTAGAATGAACTTCCTTGGTTTTATTCAGTAGGCAGGGCACATCTCATTTCTCCCAAAAGGCAAGTCTCAGGGGTGATTCTCAGTTTGCCCTTTGGTAGTTCATGGAAGAGTGTGTATCCCTCTTCCAGATGACCCCAAATGTCTCATACTGTGACTCCATCTGGGAACGTGGCAATAGTGTTGGGTTTTATATGCTTATTTTAAAGGATCTTGGTGGTCACCACTGTCAGATGAGCTGAATGAATGAGCAGAGTTCTCAGTCCTTCCCTCTGTCCTGTTCTGAGCCCGAGTTCATTGCCAGGAGAGGTGCTGTGCCACTCCACGTACCCTAGGACTTGCAGCCGGGGTGGGGCGTGAGTTCACTTGCCATCTGCGCAGTGTCCGGGTTCAGCACTTGTTTGGCAGAAATGACAAAACATCTTTCAGCATTGGTGGTAGAAGGTAGCTGTGTGTGCAGTGAAATCTTGGAGGTTCACTGTTGGAGGCTGAAATGATAGCTCAGAGAGCCATTCCCAAAGGCGTCACGCATCCAGCTTCGTCATTTGTTATTTAGTATCAGGGGTTATTTGGTTTTTAATAGTAGCACACAGTATTGAGCATGGCTTAATGAATTCAGTGTGTGTTGTCAAATGGCACTACCTCAGATATGAGGAATTTGACCAAGGTGAGAAGACCAGAGGTGTTGGTGGGCAGAAGGTGAGGGGAAAGCTAAGTCCAGCTTCTAGCAGAAAATATCTGGGATATCTTCATGACCTGGTGTAGGAAAGAGTTTGGAATGATAGAAAACAGTACCTGTTGAAAGGAACAGTGAATCAACTGAATATCATTAAAAATAAGTTCTGTTTCAGAAAAGATAAAAAGGAAGTGGGAAAGTAAGCTGAAACCTGAAAGAAGACTTGTAAAATACATGATTGAATAAGGGATTCTTACAAATCAAATAAGAAAAATATTGTAAAAAACGAGGAAAAACCTGAACAGAGGCCTCAAACAACAACAGCAACAAAGGACCCACGTGGCTGGTGTACCTATGAGAAGGTGCTGCGAGTCAGGATTCACTGCATGAGACAGAAGTAGTGCCACAGTGAGAGCCCGTTACCCTCCAGCCCGGCTCAGCTCTGGAGGCCAACACACCTTGGCAGTGCCTACCTGCATGCCTGCCCTGCACACCAGTGACAGACATGAAGAGGCCCCTAGCAGCTCTTGTCATACACCTGAGCTGAAGAGGACCACAGTGTTCCTCAGCAGGAGGGTGGGCTCCTGAGTGGTGCAGCTGTGCGACATGATGCTGCAAGCTGTAAAAATGGAGCTGCGACTCTCACGGTCCCTGGGCGAGATAAGCAGGCCCAGAAGAGCACCTGCTGTGTGTTTCTTCTTAGGTGATGTCTGCGTGCAGGCAGGGCTGATCCAGGAAACAGAGGCAGGACAGGGGTTTCCAGGAAATGGAGTGGTGGGCAGGGTTATTGACCAGGGGCACGAGGGAACCTGCTGAGGTGATAGGAATGGTTTACATTTTGGTCTGTTGGGTTGCACAGGTAAACACGTGTAAACATTCATCTCCTGACTTACGTGCTATGCTGCGTGTAAATTGCAACTCATTTTTTCTTAAAACCAAGAAAAGTTGGTGTTGACTAATGAATTCTCTGCTCTCTGTACCAAGATGGCTCTGTATTGGGAGACTCCGTCGGCAGTACCTCTTTCTGGCAGTGCTGTGGTGCAGGTGTGATGTGCTCAGTGGAAGGGCCACCCCATTCTTAGGGATGATGCTCTGTCACACCATTTGGTGGCTTCCCTTGGCTGTCAGTCCTGGCTGGTGGCAGGCCAGACAGTGTTGGTGGCCACCTCTACCTCACACTCTTTATCCTCCACCGTTGCTCTTCCTAGTGGAGATACAGTGAGGAGAAGGTAAGCTATAACTCTGTCCTCAGGGTGGGTCAGGTCCAGAAGTGCCCTTTAGGCCACAGTTGGATGTGGACCTTGTCGGGAGGAGATCAGGAGCCGTGTGCTCTCATAAGGAGACCTGGTGAATGACCAGTCACCTGGCCTCCCCAGCTGAAGTAGTAGCCGAGCAGGGTAAAGGGGGCCAGGATAGCAGTAGCAGCTGTGTTGGGTGTGCCCTGAGGAACACTGGGTGGTGGGGCTGGTGTTTGGGGAACAGGTGGGTCTCAGTTTCCAGAAAGACCTTGCCGAAGCAGCCACATGGTCTGTCTTACTGCAGCCCAGTGCACAGAGGTCCCACTGCAGCGTCCTTGGAGCTTCCTGTGATGGGGATGACCCAAGGCGAGTGTTGGAAGAGCCTCTGTGCTCCTGCCATTTCCTTCAATCACGCAGGAAGCCCTTGTCAAAAGTTCATGGCAACATAGTAAAAGCTGACCACAGTTGTCCTCACTTGTCACTTTGATGTGTCTTTAAACTTGGATCTTTGCCTGGTATGGTGGTGCGTGCCTATAATCCTAGGCACTGGGAGGGTCACAAGCCAGCCTCAGCAATTTTCCGAGGCTCCATGCAACTTAGCCGGGACCGTGTCTCAAAATAAAACCTAAGAAGGCTGGGGATGTGGCTCAGTGGTTTAGCGCCCCAGTTCAGTCCTGGGTACCAGATACACATGTGCACACACACACCTTTGTATCTTTATGAAAGCTTTCGTATTTATTTTCCTCACGGTTTTGGTGCTGCAGGTGTGAAGATGTGTCATCTTTCACCTGTGGCTGGAACTTCCCAGTTCCTTACCAGCTCGTGGTTAAGCTCTGTTCTGCACTGTGCCCCCAAGTGCTGGGTGCGGCACCTGAGATTTGGCCAGGGGCTCTACTTGGTATGTCCTTCGCTTATCAGCTCACAAGTAAAGTGCAAGGAAAAAGTGCCTGCTGCCAGTGCCATGCACATGACCACACCCAAAGACACCTTGAAGGCAGCAGTGCGCTGTGGGCTGTGGGCTGCGGGCTGCGGGCTGCGGGCTGTGGGCTGCGGGCTGTGAGCTGTGGCGGTGCTTCTCAGGCAGGAGAGACTGGGCACAGTTGCCCAGACTTCCTGCCTCACTGTGTCACTGAGGACAATCATGCACACCCTCTTTTGTTTCAGACCTTTGCTCAGCTTGTGAGTTTTCTTTGAGGAAAACCTACTCATAGATTTTAAAAAGTAGGAATTTGATTTCTTAGAGCCCATTTTTCTAAGAAAGTCCTTAAAGTTATTTCAATTGAAGCAATAAAGATGTTTTAGAGTTAAGGAATAAAGCAGTCAAAGAGTGTCTAGGACTTAAAAATTTGCTGACATACTTATTTAATAAAATAGGCTTTTTACAATTAAGAGTAGTGTTAACAGTGTGGTGCTGATGAATTGCCTGTGCTCATTGTTGTTAAGTGCTTGTTTTGTGTTACTCCGGGTAGTCGGTCTTTGGATGTGGAGATAAAACATTCTGGCATTGCACTGAAGATTTCTGTGCTTACTAAGTGGCGCTGACCACAGGCAGAGCATTTCCCTGCGGGGTGCTTTGGCTCCAGACCTGAGCAGCCTGTGGTGGACAGCAAAGCCTGAGGTCTGCTTCCTACACCTGCCTTTCTTCCTTTGTGTTGGTTGGTGTACTGGGTACTGAACCCACTCTACCATTCTACCACTCTACCACTGAGCTATACCCGCACACCACCATCTTTTTAAATTTTTTTTGCTACAAGGCCTCACTAAGTTGCCCAGGCTGGTCTGAAACTTGCAGTCCTCCTGCCTCAGCGATCCCAAGTAGTTGGGAGAACAGGCATGTGCCACCACACCGAACTCGTTGGAGATATTTTTTTTAGCCACTGTTCTTATACTCATGATTTCTTTCAATTCTTGCAGTATCCCTGAATTATTTTTACTGCTTTACAAGTTAAGAAACAGTCTCACGGGAGGTATGCCCAAGGTGATAAGCTACCAAAGGGTAGCATTGATTTCTTTGAATGGATTCAGTTTACCTATTGACTTTAGAGTCTAACCCTAGTAAAGGCTTCTGTCTTACCCCATATGTTAAGATTTTCTTTATAAACCAGCATATGTTATTTTTTTTTCATACTACTTAAAAACTTATGCTGTGTAATCATATTTCTTCATTGTCTCCTCTTATTGGAGTGTAGACTCAAAAGTCTCTACAAAGGTTTTATTTTTGTATGTACTTGATAAATGTTGAGAGAATGAAGAACATTTTTAAAAGACTTTTTTTTTTTCTTTCTCCAACTTTATCCTTTAATGGTTTGCTTTTGCAAGTTTTTAATTTCACTGTTTTTTCCAAAAGATAATGTTTCCAGGAGCTATTTCTTAAACACAGTAGGTAGAGTAGGATCAATATTAGTGTATCACACTTAATCCAATAAGAAAGTTCTGAAGTTCATTATAATAATACAGAGAAATTTGGTAAAGGTTCCGCATATCAGCAAGACTGGGAAGGCACACTAGAAAATGAAGTAGGGTATGAGTATCGTTTAAGAATGAGATTAAGAGAAGTGCCAGAGATGTTGGTTAGTTAAGGTAAAAACCAGGTGCGGGCACAAATTGCTGCCCCATGGCATCATGGCTTGCCAAGGTGGAAGTGATTTCCTTCTCGTCTAAATGCAGCTGGGCAGCAGTGGTGTGGAGTGTGCTCCGCCCTCCTGCTTGTTCAGGGACCCTGCTCTCTGGCCTCTGCTGTCGTCAGTGTGGGAACCACTGGGCATGGACGCAGGACTGAGGCTGCGGAAGGAGAGCAGACAGGTGCTGAGGGACCTGGAGCAGCCGTGAAGCGCTCCCGGGACCTCTGCCTACTTCCCGTGGACCAGTGTCACAGCACACTGACAGCTGGGGAGGGCGGGAAGTGAGGCCTCTGGTGTACCGGGAGAACCAGAGACGCTGGATTAATAGTTGTTTCTTCTCTGCCCAGTGTGGTAATTTTGTGTCCTTTTGATTTGGTGGAAGATGTGGGTTATGTCTATTCTTAGATTTTAAGCTTTTTGTGGAGCTTTTCATTCTGTTTGAAAGTATCCAGCTGTCTAATTTGTAAGACATTTCATAACTAAAAGGGTGGATGGAGGACATCAAGTCCCTCCACGAAGGTGCTTTAGTCTAGTTTCTTTTTACATCTCTGAATATTGCTTTTGCTTTCCTGGATGTTGCTTTTTGGAGCCAAGATCTCATTTGGTAAGGATGGGTTTTCTCACCATTTTGGGACTAACACGCCAAGTCAGAGGTCCGTCCTTCCTCCTCCGGTGGCGTGAACAACAGTGCGCCGTCCCCATCATTAGCCTTCGCCCCACGCCCTAGCAACTACTCATTCACTTTCTGTCTCTAGAGGGTCTCTTCTGGCACCTCATATAAATAGTTCTACAACACGCAGCCTTGTGGCTGGCTTCTTCCAGGCAGCACTGTTTCCAGGCTGTCTATATCTCGGCGTGTGTCAGGATACGCTGTGTTTTCCCAGTAGGTGGTTCATTCCTGTGCACAGGTGCACCATGTGCCCTCACCGCTCCCAGTTCCCCTTGGCGCTGCACGTGGCACTGCCACACATCCTACCTTGGTGTGCACCCCTGCTCTCCTCCTCTGGTGCAGCCGGGGCAGGATTGCTGATCCTGTGGAAGCAGTGTTCTAGAAAGCATCAGAAGCCTGTGATGAAGTTAAGAGTGAGGGTGCAGTTTATAATAGCACTGGTCTCGCCTGTGTACCTTTCTGTGCTGTGCTTTGTTTTGCTGGCACTGGGGTTGGAACCCAGGGCCTCCCATATGCTAGGCAGGCTCTCTACCACTGAGCTGCTTCCCTGGCCCTTACGTGTGGCTTCTGATGGAGAACTGGGCTGGGTGTGTATTGCTTACCTATTATGTAAGAATGAGCAAAAATACTTAGAAGCCTTTCATGAGTTTCCCTGTATGTGTTCCAGTGGGAAACAAGGAGAAAAATAAATTACATAAAAGCAGCTCTAAATGTCCCTTTTACTGGAAGCTGATTCTGTAAATAATTCGGATTGGATTTCATCCAAGGCAAAAGCAGAGGGGAAGGCATTGTTTGATGACATGTGGCAGTAGGTTGAGAATTTTCACCTTGGGGATTATATGCTGAACATAACGGATGTCCTTTTCATCAAGTTGAAGCACAGCTTGTCTAAACATCCTTTGTACCTACTTGTGACCAAAATGCTGTTCAGGGATTTGGGCCAATTGTCCTTGAACTTTCTCAGTGATATAACGTGGGACCTAATTTCTGTGGAAAAGAATTGGCTCCTTACCTCTGAAATAACTTTTATCAAGCATATTCCAAATGTCCCAATGACAATTTACATGACTTCAGGTACACTTGAAATTTAACCTGATAGCCACCATATTTAATAGAGGAACACCACAGATATATTCTGAGGCCTTTCAAATAAATTAGGACTTCTAATTCTGAATTTTATCACCTTGAATTTTGATCTTCTCTGTAACAGTATTTCTTTCTTAATGGACTCAAATCCAAGATAACTATAAGGTGAATACAGCTGTCTAGATAGTTCCAAGTATTTGTGGTTCCTGGGATAGAACCCAAGGCCTCACGTGAGACATGCTAGATAAATACTCTGCCACTGAGTTCCAACCCCGCCCTTAATTTTTTTTTTTTTTTTTAAATTTTGAGATAGGGTCTTGCTAGGGCTGGCCTTGAACCTGAGATCCTCCTGCCTCAGATCTGAGAAGCTGGTCATTACAAGCTGTACCACCACAGCTGGCTGGTAGTTCAGAATGATTGAATAGCAAAATTTAAAATGTTTTTGTCAGAACATTTCAAAGTTCCATAATACCAGTGACAGGAGCAGAGCGAGGCACGTGAAGCAGGTCTCTTCCACATAGGTGCTGTCTTGGGGAAAGGTCCAGGAGCCCAGTTGTCCAGGCGATAAAACTGTCATTCAGACAGCCGAGGGCTTTATCTTTCTCTGAAGCACAAGTTTTGTGTGGTGGGAGTGTTTTGTGTAAGTGCTGCCTTGATTGGGATGTGTCAAACGTTTGTAGAAAAAGATCTGAGAGGGAATCACCGAATTGTGAAATTCAGTTGTGAATTTAGGATCGTGAAAGTATGCATGAAGAGATCAGAGATGATGTTGAAGCATAGAGGAAAGTTGTACTGGGAATTCAGTGGGAAAAGTGAGGACAGTGGGTGTGTTTATGTGGGGCAGATGAGACGGAGGGAAGGGGTGAGCTTTTGAATTACAGAGCCCTTTTCACCTGGCTTCTGAGCCTGAGCTCATCTGGCCATTGAGTAAGGACAGTGGGCGATGCAGCCAGGCAAGGTTATGATGGGCGCTGAAGACCAGCACAGTCTGCGTGTGACAGACGTTCAGGACTTGTTTATATTTTATTTTTAGTTTTAGAAGTTTAATCTGGGGCTTCTGGGTGTACACCCATGAGAATTGAAAGCAGGACTTAAGCAGGTGTGATGCCCATGTCCATAGCAGCATTATTCCAAGAGCTGGAAGTGACCCGGAATCCACCTGCATGAGGATGGACGGAGAGGCCAAACACGTCTGTACATACAGTTGAATGTTTTTCCACCTCACGGAAGAAGGCACTTCCGACTCATGCTGCACCTGTATAAACCTGAGGACATTATGCTGAGTGAATAGCACCACAGAAGGACAGATAACTGTGGTTCCCCTTAAGTGAGGCCTGTCCTCAAAATCAGGGACAGAAAGAGTGGTGGTCGCCAGCATCCAAGGAGACGCTGTCTAAAAGGAAGTACAGAATTTCAGTTCTGGAAGACGAAAGGGGTTCTGGAGGAGCCTGCAACATGGCACAGTGAGAAGGTGCTTCCTAGCACGCACAGGCCCTGGGTCCAATTCCCCACCCACACAGAAAGTCGCGATGGATGACCGTGGTGCACAGTCAGTAGTGCGCAGTTAAAAACCATTACGATGGCAATTACTGGGGTGCTTTAACTCTGAGCCACACTCCCAGCCCTTTTTATCTTTTGAGACTGGGTTTCTTCAGGTTGCAGAGGCTGGCCTTAAACTTACGATCCTCCTCCTGCCTTAGCCTCCCAGGTTGCTGGGATTACAGGTGTGTGCTACCATGCCTGACAATAATGAAACTAATTCTAAAAAAATCAAAAGGATTCGAATCACCTTTGTTCTCTAAGCAAGGTGGCATGATTCATTTTATGGGGAACAAACATTGCTTGCTAAATTGCTCTGTTTTGCTTATAGAGACCAGTAGGGAGAAAGCATGTCTAAGCCAGATCCTGCTCAGTGAAAGACTGAAATTCTGTTTTCCTAGGTCCTCTGTGATTCATAAGGATAGTACCCTTGGGTATATGTCCCTTGGTTAAATAGAGCCTTTTAAGGAGTTTGCAGACATGCAGGATTAGAAACGGAACTGAGCTGAGGTTAGGGACCGTGGACTTGAAGTGCCTTGTGTAGTTAAGGAGGAGTCATTTTAAATGTCAGAGTTCAGTGATGGGTGGAGATGGGTTAGTCAGCCTTTGTCACTGTGACCCAGATGCCTGGCACGACAGCTCAGAGTTTATTTTGGCTCACAGTTTCAGACGTCTCAGGCTCTTTGATCAAGGACTCTGCTGCCTTGGTCCAAGGAAAGGCAGAACACACGGCGGAGGGCAAGGGAGAGGACAGCTGCTGGGCTTCCAGCAACCAGCCAGTAGTGTTCCTGAGGGCAGGCTCCAGTGTCCTTGTCTCCCAATCATGCCCTGCCTGCCTGCCTGCAGTTGCCACCCAGTGAGTCCACATCACTAATCCATCAAGTGGATTAATCCACTGACGAGGTTACAGCTCTTACAGTCCAGTCTTTCCACCTGTGAACTCCGCTGCATATCCTAACACATGAGCTTTTGGGGAACATTCCTAGATCCAGATCATAAAGAATAAGCAAATAACTAGACAGTCAAAAAGCAAACTAGTAGCCAGGCATGGTGGCACACGCCTGTAATCCCAGCAGGAGGCAGGAGGATCACAAGTTCAGTGCCAGCCTCAGCAACTTAGTGAGACTCTGTCTCTAATAAAATATAAGAAGTGCTGGGGATGTGACTCAGTGGTTAAGTGCCCCTGGGTTTAATCCCTAGTACCAAACAAAAAACAAAACAAACAAAAAGAAACTAGTATTTTTGAAACCACTCATGATTTCTGAAAGGTTGTTATTTAACAACAGTGATAATCATGAGTGAACACTTAGTAAAATATCATTCCTTTGTCATTGTAAAATATTTGTCTAGATTCATTAGTTTTTGTAAAAAAACTTTTGTCCGCTAGTAAATATGAAAGCATGGAAAATGGTTTTAATGGATATCTTTTAAATATCAATTTGTATGGTGGCGCATGCCTGTAATCCCAGGGGCTCAGGATGTTGAGGTGGGAGGATTTTGAGTTTCAAGCCAGTCTCAGCAACTTAGCAAGGCACTTAGCAACTCAGTAAGACCCTGTCTCTAAAAAAATATTTAAAAAATTGAGGGATGTGACTCAGTGGTTAAGTACTCCTGGGTCCAATCCCTAGTACCAAAAAAAAAAAAAAAAAAAAAAAATTTGTAGGTATAAAATTGACTGTTGTAATCAGCCTCCAGGCCTGGAGCTCAGTGTGAGGACAGTGAAGACACCATAGTCTCTTCTCTGGCACCCTGGAGTGTTAGGAGTTGCTCTTCCCACTGAAATGCTTGTTTTAAAGTCCATCTTAATAAAGCTATGTTATGTGGCAATCCAACAAGAATTCTATTTGCTTCTGCACATGCAGTGATGCCGAATGATATTAAAAAAAAGTAGTATTGTGTGGCTAAAAATGTTGGTAGCCTTAGAAATAGCTAGATGTGAATGTCAAATTCAACAGGGTAAACAACATGGGGAGGGGTCCAGCGTTTTTCCTACCAAATGTGGCTCTGAAGTTAATACTACATAAAACATTTATGCCACTTCAAGAAAACTGGACCAAGGAAACTTGACCTCATAAAGTTGGTATATTCAGCAGTGGTTGATGTGACCAGATCAGTACCAATATTTGGTGATATTCTTTGGATAATTGCTTTTTGAACATCAACTATAGCATATCAGATGTATGGGCCACAATTAAAGCAGTGCTAACAGGACTCTGAGAAGAACATAGGAGGCACGGTGCCCTTGACGTGAGAGCTGTGCGCCGCCGTGAGCTCTCTCGGCGGCCTCCAGAACCTCACCTCCTCAGATCTGGCGCATGTGTGTGCCTCCTGCTTTGTATGTTTCTCAACAGGTGTGTTCCTGTCTATTGTTCTTTGGTAACATGATTTTTAATTACTATATGGTTTTATAAAAATGGATGCCTTCATTTAGTCGAGTTTCCACGTGCTCTGTGCAAGGCATGTACTAGGCCCTGGGGCGCAGCAGGGGCAGCATGCTCATGAGTGTGCGCTTGGCTCTGAGCGTCTCACCCCTGGAGCTGGGCCAGTCCATACCACTGAGGCTCAGTACGAGGGCCCAGGAGAAGGTGTGCACTGCCTCAGCCAGCGCAGGCTTGGTGGACACCCCTTGAGAGGTGATGACCAAGGGAAGGGTTTCTTAGAGTTCCATAAATTTGGTCTTTCCTTAGTGATTGTTTCTGTTTGTTTTTCAGGACTGCAGGAATACGTGGAAGCTGTCTCTTTTCAACACTTCATCAAAACACGGTCCCTAATCAGTATGGATGAAATTAATAAACAGTTGGTATTCACAACAGAAGACAGTGGGAAAGAAAACAAGACTGTGAGGATTAAGACGTTTCCCATTTGCGTAGTGCATGCATTAGCATAGTGCTTGTAGGAGGTGGCCTGGCTTATAGAACGGAAGATGGAGGTGGGCATGTCAGTGTGGTTTCAGCTCAGCCAAGGAATTGTGTCTTTAAATGTTTCAGTTAGGGACAGAAGAGGAACTACTCGGGTTATGCTGGGGAAAGAAGTGCTTTCGTACTAAAGCAAGCACTGGCTGTGCTTTCTTTAACCTCATGAGAGAAGAATTATCACCCCATTTTACAGAGAAGGAAACAGGCTTTTAGAGAATAGCTAAGAAGAAGCCCCATAATAAGCCTGGCGTGCCGGCAGGCGCCTGGGAACCCAGGGGCTCAAGAGGCTGAGGCAGGAGCATCGCAAGTTGAAAGCCAGCCTTAGCAACTTAGTGGGGCCCTAAGCAACTTACGAGAGACCCTGTTCAAAATTGAAAAATAAAATAGGTGGGGATGTAGCTCAGTGATTATGTACCCCTGGGTTCAATCCCCAGTACCCAGAAAAATAAAAAACTAAAGCCGCACAGCCAAGTGGCAGCACTGAGATTTGAAGCTTCCGCCCATGTCTCTTGTCAGTGCTTCTCAAAGTGTGCCGCAGTGACTCCTGTTAGGTGCCTGCCTTAAAACGTTGTTGGAAAGGACTTGACTGGAAGCGACATATACCCTCAACACCTGAGGGAGCCACGGTTTGTTGTTACATAAAGTGATTGTTGCATAGGGAGAGCGCTTAGTCACTTACAGATCATGAGGCTTGTGTCTCAGTTGTGTGGCTTGTGAATTGAGAGAGAGACTTTTGCAGGTAGACTTTTAAACAGCACTCTGGATTTTAAGATAGAGCACCTGGGCAGCAGGGTGGGCCTCGGTTTCTTTTCTTTTCTTTTTTTTTTCTTTTGGTTCTTTTTAGTTAACACATGGCAGAATATATTTTGAAATATTATATGTACATAGAGTACGACTTCCTATGCTTCTGGTTGTATGTGACATGGAATCACATTGGCTGTGTGTTCATACATGCACATAGGAAATGATGTCCATTTAATTCTACTGTCTTTCCTATCCCATTCCCCCTCCCCTCCCTTCATTCCCTTTGTCTTATCCAAAGCACTTCTGTTCTGTGAGTCAGCATCCACCTATCAGAGAGAACATCAGCCTTTGGTTTTGGGGATTGGCTTATTTCACTTAGCATGATAGTCTCCAGATCCATTCATTTACCAGCAAATGCCGTGATTTCATTTCTCTTTACGCTTGAGTAATATTCTACTGTGTATATATAACATGTTTTTTTAGCCATTCATCTGTTGAAGGGCACCAGGTTGGTTCCATAATTGAGCTATTGTGAAATGAGCTGCTATAAACATTGATGTGACTGTGTCACTGTTAGTATGCTGATTTTAAGTCCTTTGGTTATAAACCAAGGAATGGGATAGCTGGGTCACATGGTGGTTCCATTCCACGCTTTCTGAGGAATCTTCATACTGCTTTCCAGAGTAGCTGCACCAATTTGCAGTCCCACAGGGAGGGCCATTTCGAATGATGCCTTTTGACATAAAATTCAGATGAAATGTTTTTCCTGTTTTTTTGTCTTTTTTCCCCACCTATTCTTACTTTTAGCATCAGAATTGGGATAGGCAGGCAGGAGGTGGAAGGAGCTGTAGAACAGCCTTCTTGCTGTCACCTAAGATGCGGGTGTGACGTGTGGGCACATGTGGCAGGACAGGTGGCCTTGAGGACGCCACACGCCTTCTCTGCTGAGCCGTGTGGTGCGCACTGAGGAGCTCCGGGGAGCTCCGTTCTCGGCAGGGCTCCCACCTCCTTTTGATTGCTCCGGTGGAGGTTGAGCCGCGCGAGAAGGGACCTCCTGACCCTGCTTCCTGTTACCTCCGGGTTGCCACACCCTTCTTCCAGCCCCCTCATCAGATGCATGTCCAGGGAAAAGCAGCAGACGAGAGCAAAGTGCTGTTCCAGGACTGAGCGTGAAGCTGTTTCAGGGTCGTGGGGCTGTGTGTTCACGCCCCTGCAGGTTGCTAAGCCACGTTCCTGTGTTACGTTTCCTTTTAGCGCTAGGGTGTTTGGTGCTGGGGTTGATAGGGCAGGTGCTCTGGATTGCCTTCTAAGGGTCTTGTCAGACTGACTTAATTTAGAAATTACGAGAAGTCTCAGACATACAGAACAATAGAGAGTAGAAACACAGCAGGACCTCCGTGCCCACAAGCTGGACTCAGTCATTGTTAGTTAGCATTTTGGCATATTTGCTTTTTCTAAATATTTTTGGTTAAATCATTGTAAAGCAAATTAGCAACATCATATATCACCCTACATACTACAGTATCCATCGTGAAAAACTGTACTTTAAATTGCTTTTCTTTACTGATGATTATCAGGAAGATATTTCTCCCAATTTGTTAGTTGAAATTTGTTAATTTTTCAGTCATGCTTCTTTCTCTAAAATCAACTTGTTTATAACCATGGAATTCCATCCATATAATGGTAGAAACAAAGAACATTAACATTTTCTTGAAGTTTATTTTTATGATGGGCTTATGACATAAATGCACTCCTCCCCACCCTGCCCCCAACCACACTCTAATTTTGTAAAAGATGCCAGATCTCCGATAGTTCGTAGATAGAAAACATGGCAGGTCCTTTTATGATGTAATTCTGAAGGCATCGGATGATGGGGAAGCAGGCTTTGGACACATACCCAGCCCTCCTGCCTGTGCTCTTTCTTGGACTGCTCTCCTTATGCTCTGTGATGTGGGATGCGCACAGGTGGTCTCTGAAGAGCAGTTCTAGGATTCTCGCCTCGGAGGCACGGTCACCACAGCGATCGGAGCGGAACCATCCTGGGCTCTGCCATGTCCTTAGTTACTTCTTGGGGATGCTCACATGAGTGAAGGTCGGGTTCCTTGATGTGACCGGTACCCTCTTGTGTCCCTGGTCTCAGCCTGAGCTCCTCTTTACCTTAAGCTCTCCTTAAAGGAAGCACAGCACTGGCTCATCAGACAAGCAGTTCCCACCTGCCTGCCTGTGCAAGGCCCACCCTGCGGCCTCTGCTGTAGCTGCGCCTTCACCCATCCAGGCTCACAGCTTAGTGCTTGTGACGTCACTGCCACAGGAGCAGCCCCGTAGAGAGAGGACGTGGTGTGGAGAGGGCTCACGTGGTGGTCGCGGCCAGCACTGAGCGTCTGCCTGGATCCTGCTGAGGGAGGGGGTGGTCGGTGCCGTCTCCAGTTACAGATGAGGAGGCTGAGAATCTAGACGAGGTCATTTGCCAAAGCGCATACACTGAGTGAAGCAAGGCCTGGGAGTGGGAGGGGAGATGCAGTGAGATCATTGGAAGCTCTGACCTCAAAGCAGGGGGAGGGACCGCTGGCTTGCAGGAGGGAGGGTGAGGCAGCTGGGGGTGCAGGGAGGCTCTTTGGCAGGAGAGGGGGTGCCAGGTGACATGCCAGTGCCTGGGCCTGGGGAGCAGGCGAGGTGTGCTGACGCTCAAGGGGTTTGGGGTTGAGTGGGGTGCTTGGGGGGTGAAGGCCGGGGGAGTGTTTTAGGAGGCTGGAGGGAACCACCAAGGAGCCGCTGGAAGAACTGGTGAGCCGACTGCCGTGGTGTGAGGCAGACTCCAGGTAGCGGTGGGTGCTGCTTCCCAATCCGCCATGCTGAGCCTCCTGCATAAAGGGTTGACAGGTAGACTTTAGGATCGATTCTGGGTTCTGTTTTCATAGGGCGGGTGTAGGAAAGGTCCGGGGTGTGAGGGAGCTGAGGTGCTGCAGCGAGAGGTCGCCAGTGTGGTGGTCAGTGCTGAGCGGAGAGGCAGAGGCTGGGAGGGACCGGCTGGCTCGGGCGGGCGTGAATCACAACTGGATGGTGACTTTCATACTACCAGGTCCTTAGGCCTTGTTGAAGAACACATTTTCTCTGTCAGGTGAAGCTGGAAGCAGTTGGTTTTCCTGTGGCAGGAATAGGGCTCAGAAGGCACCTGGCCACCTGGTCGTGCTCCGCCCCAGGGTGGGGTGGGTTCCTCTTCCCGCGGCTCGGATGCTCCGTCCCACCCTGCCCGAGTGGACTGCCGTGTCAGGGTTGACCAGCAGCAGGTGCCCTGCCACACTTGCTTTGCGGTGTGCTTTCTTTGTGTGTATTGCTTTTTGTTTTGTTTTGTTTTCTAGCCCTCCTCTGATGCACAAGATAAGCAGCTTGTCACCTGGAAACTGAAAGTCACACCTGTGGATTACCTTCTGGGAGTGGCCGATTTAACTGGAGAATTGATGCGAATGTGCATTAACAGTGTGGGGAATGGGGACATCGACACCCCCTTTGAAGTGAGCCAGTTTTTGCGCCAGGTTTACGACGGGTTCTCCTTCATTGGCAACACCGGGCCTTACGAGGTCTCCAAGAAGCTGTACACCCTGAAACAGAGTCTGGCCAAAGTGGAGAATGCTTGTTATGCCCTGAAAGTCCGGGGCTCCGAGATCCCAAAGCACATGCTGGCAGATGTGTTCTCGGTTAAGACAGAAATGCCTGATCAGGAAGAGGGCATTTCCTAGAGCAGCATCCGTGGCTGTCATCGGGGAGAGACCAGTTTGTGACTGTCACATGGCATTTCACTTGACTTTGTTGTGGTGTTTATGTAGAAGCGTTGTCAGTTGTACGACTTCTAAGTTGTATGCAAACTGTACATACAGTTATCAGACGAGTCACTCTTTTTATTTGCCGAAGTGCGCGTACGTGTGCACAGTGCATGTGTGCCTGTTTGAGGTCTCTGCTGGTTGACCTTTACCCCTCATCTGTGCTATGTGAACATGTTTTGTATTGCTTTTTATGCTGTACCTCTTTTAATTTGCTTGGTGTGAATTTTGCAGTGATGATTTTTAGTGAAAGCAATTTAAGTTGGTGGTTTGGTTTAGATAGAAGAGATTTCTTAGTTTCACTTCTGGACCTGAAGTTCCGTGTCAGTTGCTTGGCAGTCTTGTGCCACACCTCCAAAATTGGCTTCATTCATGGAACAAGAATTAAAAATTAATAAGCTTTCAACATTTTTAAATTACAAGTTTTGTGTTATTGAGAATTCATATAAAGCTCTGACTAATTTTAGGCCATTTTGAGCTTATAGACTTCCAGAAAAATGACAAATGCCCAGATATTAGTTTCTTCATGTTTTTGTTTTGTTTTGTCTTCTTTAGCGCTGGGGATGGAACCCAGGCCTCGTGCATGACAGGCAAGCCTCCATCACTGAGCTGCATCCCCAGCTCCTTGTCACTTTTTTTTTTTTTTTTTTTTTTTTTCTTTTATCGTAGAAGTTCTGTTGGGGAGTTGCAGCTAACATTGTAACGTTTTCAGTGGTTAAGCTGAATTAGGTATGTGTACATAACTGAATAGCTCTCAGTGATTATTTAGCAGGATTTTCCCCCTTGCCATTATATTAGGCATGCTTGAAGGCTTTTCTTTTCTAGCATCTATTAGAAATTACATTTAAGTAATTGCAATGAAATATTGAAATACTGAGTTAATCCAAACCTTTATAGTTCTCCTGTAGCACTTCTAAAGTTGCCAAAGAAGGTGCACTGTGTGAGTTGGGCGTCAGACAGCCGTGGGTGCAGTTGGGGTCAGCGCTGAGGTCTCTGGGCATCAGACAGCCGTGGGTGCAGTTGGGGTCAGCGCTTAAGTCTCTGGGCGTCAGACAGCCGTGGGTGCAGTTGGGGTCAGCGCTGAGGTCTCTGGGCGTCAGACAGCTGTGGGTGCAGTTGGGATCAGCCCTGAGGTCTCCGGCGCTCCTTGAGTTGGAACTTCTCCGAGGGTGAAGTGATGGAGCACAGAGCCAGCCTTCCCAGGCCCCTCGGCTCGGGATCCAGATTCTGGATTTGGTTTTTGGAAAGGTTATCTCTGCTGGTGAGAGCTGATCCTTTACAGTGTGACCTTTCAAACAGTATTACCTAAGAGAAGTGAACACGGCGGGTCAGAGGGTGGGTGTGTGCGTTGGGGGTCCCTGCACTGAGGCTCTGCTGGATTGGAATCAGCCCCGCTACACACTGTTCGTTACTTCTACCACTTGAATTTGAATAAAAGTAAAATAGTCATGGATTGATGAATGTTTTACAGATGTTTGAAACAAGTCTTTTGAATAAAATAAAGAAGTTAAGCTCATTGTTTTGATCCTATTGAGAAATCCTTCAAGTGTAGGGTTTTTGGTTGAAACAGGAGGCCTGATCAGACGAGCTTAATATGGCGGTTGATTATTTCTAAAGTCAGTCCAGGGATGGGAGGTTTCCAGGTGGTTAACTAGGGAGCTCAGCAACACTCTCCTCAGGTTGTCCCCCTTGATGGTAGCAGAGACACACCACGAGGACACCTGAGCAGAGGGCAGACTGCCACAGCTCTCAGGAAGGCCACCCCTGTCCATCACTGACCCACGCCAGCTCATGTTCCCACCCCTGGGAAGGGGAATGAAATGACCGCAAAGGTGAGGAACTGCACCAGGCTGTCAGAGAAGGGGCGTGGCTTCTGGGTGGCTCCTGCCGGCAGGCCAGTGCCCTGCTCTGCTGTGTTCCTGGGGGTCACCGGTGCAAAAGGTGTATGGGGGGCAGGGGGCCGTGGCCTTCATGTCCCCAACTGCTCACGGCAATGCCATCTTCTGTTTTGTTTTTCATATTTATGATCTTTTAAGAAGGTTCTAGGTCACATGGCAGATTGATGACAAAATTCTGAAATAAAATTGCCCAGGCATGGTGGTGCTCACATGGAATTCCAGCTGCTTGCGAGGCCAGCGCAGGAGGGTTGTGAGTTCAAGACCAGTCTGGGCGACTTAGTGAGACCCTGTGAAATTAAAAAAAAAAGGGTAGGGGTGTAGCCCAGTGGTTGATGGCCCCTAAGTTCAGTCCATAGTATTGTCACCCCCCAAAAAACTAAGGTAAAATTGGGTTGTTTCTTTCGTAGGCAGTATACCTCCTGTGTTAAGCTAAACGAGCCCTAGGGCTTTTAAAAAATGTACCTCAAAGAAAGCTACAATTTAAACGAGAGTTTGACAGAATGGATTTTAAAAATTTTACCCAAACTCTACTGTTTACGAAAGGCTCTAGATTCAAAGACAGAGATAGACTGAAGTAAAAGGATGGGAGAAATAACTCCATGCAGACAACCAGAAGAGAGCTTTGGTGGCTGTATTTGTATTTGGCTTTGTCAGCATTTTGTCACTGACCAAAATACCACGCAAGAGCAACTTGGAGAAGGGAGATGTATTCGGAGCATGTGATTTCAGAGGTCTGGTCCATAGTTGGCCCACTTCATTGCAGAGCCCGAGGTGAAGCAGCACGTTATGGTCATGGGGGCGGCTGTGGAGGAGGACGGCTGCTCAAGTCTGGGCAGCCAGGGATAGAGTGCATGCCCTCCCCAGGGACATGCCCACCGTCAACACTTGAGATCCAGACCACCTTAGCACCTTACTAATATCAAAGTAGACTGATCTGCTAACAATTTACATAACCCAGATGAACAACACGTTCCTAGAAACTTATGAACTAAACTGACTCAGGAAGTTGAACATATGAACAGAACAATTACAGATATTGTGTTATTAATCAAAAACCCCCAACCAAGGAAAACCCACTATGAGCTGACGTCAATGTTAAATTCTCTCACGCATTTGAAGAAGAATTAACATCAATCCTAAGCTCTTTGAAAAAATAGGAGGGAACACTTCCCAACTTGTTCTGTAAGGCTGGTATCATACTCTAACGCCAGGCTAGTATCTCTTATGGATACGGATGCAGTAATCCTCAAATCCAGCTACATGCCCTTGACCAAGAGGATTTCAGGAATATGAAAGGTTAGTCAACATGAAATCGTCTGTTATACATCTATATGTAACATACAGTAATAAATATATATAACATACCGTATTAATAGCCTGAAGAGGAAATAGCCTGGTAATCTCATTAGACACAGGTAAATAATTTGGCAGTTCAATACCTTTCATGATGTAAACAGAATAGTCAGGAGTTCCTCAGCAACCCACAGCCTGGGCAAGCACATGAGTCATGTGGTGGCACGTGCCTGTAATCCCTGCAACTGGAGGCTGAGGCTGGAGGATTAGAAGTCAGAGGCAAGCCTCAGCAACTTGGTGAGACTGTCTCAAAAACAGGTGTGGATGTAGCTTGGTTAAGTGCCTCCGAACCCAAAAAGAAAGAAAAAACAAAACAAAACTGAAAGCTCCCCTCTAAGATCAGGAATGAGGTTGAGGATGGCCATTTCTGTTCGACATTGTAATGGAGCTTTGGCTAGGGCAGTTGGGCAAGAAAAGGCTCGTTGGAAAGGAAGAGGCAAAACTGGGGCAGTGTGATCCTTAGATACAGGGTGCCCAAAGATCCTTTTTAAAAATAGGAACAGTTCAGCAAGGTTTAGAATCTAGGATCACAATACGAGACTGAGTGCCTTCTCCAATGCCAGCTGTGGACAACTGGGAAAGGAAATTGAGCAATCTCACTGACAATTGCATGGAGAAGAATAAAATATGGGAGAGTAAATTTACCCCACAGAGTGCAAACGAGCACACTGAAGGCTACCAAACACTGAGAGAAGGGAGTCATGAGTAAATGAGGAGCCATCCTGTATGCAAAGATCTTAGGATGTGACGCTGTGAAGAGGGCAGAACGCCCACGTACTATCCCGTGGAAACCGGCTTTGTTTCTCCAGAAACAAGTAATCTGATCCAAAACTCGTTTGGAAACTCGGAGGACACAACTGTCAATATGACCTTTGACAGGAGGAACGGGGTTGGAGGGGCTCGCTGCCTGATTTCACAGCTTGGCACCAAGCTGTGGTACGCGGGCCCGAGCGCACTGAGCTATGCACAGTGAGCCACTGTGGCGCCAAGAGCTTGCAGCGGGGGAAGTAATACTCTTGAATGAAGGCCACAGAGATGACCCACGGAGATGACCTCCATGGAAAGGAGTGGGGGCGAGCCGTTACTTCAGCTCACGGCCAAGATTCACCCAGAAAGGATCAAAGACTTAAATATAAGAGCCAAATTGTGCAGTTTTAGAAGGAACAGGTGCACGTTTTCTAGTCTCTTGATTGGGTAGCAGTTTCTTAGTATACCAAAGACACAAATATGCATCCAGGTAGAAAAATAAGTAGAGACTGCCACCAGAGTTAAGTACTTGTGACCAAAGGACACTCTTGAGAAAGTACAAAGACTTCCCTAATGGGAGGACACACCTGCAGATCAGGTATCTGATCAGGGCCTCAAATCCGAGGTCCTACAATCCAGTGATGGAAAGACAAAGACCACCAGTTAAGAACCGACAAAGGATTTGAATAGACAGCACGAAAGGATGACAAACAGCCAAAGGCCATGAAAATAGGTTCAGCCCCTCAGTCCACAGGGAACAGGTGGAACTGAGATGCCACCTCACGTTCTCAAAGACAGCTATAGAAAGGGGAGAAAGTGGAGCTCCCTGGAGCTGGCAGGCATGTAAGCAGAAAGCTGCTTAGCTTTCTGAGGAAGCGAGGCAGTTCTCAGGGTGCTAAGCAGATCCCGTGTGACCCGCAAATTCCACTCCTAGTAGAACTGACTCTCAGGAGAATTTACAAATTCTCCTCCACAAGAGGCAGGAACTCTAATGCAGTGAGCATTGCAGGGAGTGTGAAGTAGTACAGCTACGGTGGAAATCAGCATGGAGGTCCCTGCATTTGCTTGGTTATTGCAACACTGGCCAAGATATGTCCAGTGACAGAAGAATGGATAAGAAAATGTGCTCTAGGTACATGGTGGGATATTATTTAGCCATAAAAAAGAAATCCTGTCATTGGCAGCAACCTGGATGGAACTGGAGGAGAGTATATTAAGTGAAATAGTCCTGAGCGGAGAGAGACAGACCACACGATCTCACTTAGATGTGGAAGCGAAACAGTTGAATTCAAAGAGCTGGAGACTAGAATAGTGGTCCCCAGAACCTGGGAGGGTCGGGAGGGAGGCTGGTTCGTACGTGCAGGGTGCAGTTGGGTACGGTCTTCTCACACTCTTCAGCACAGTGGAATAGCAGTGAGTTGGGTCATCAATCAGCCATTAACCTCAGAATAATCCTTCATGCCTGAGGGGCTAGTGGTGGCAGCTCCTCTGATCCTTCACACTAGCACAGTGATGTATCACACCATACCCCGTAAGAGTGTGTCATTGCCGAGTATCAGCCAAGACTGCGATTGCTGAAAAGACACGTCCACACAAAGCCTCGCACCCGAGTGTGCAGCAGCACCATCCGGGTCAGGGTGGGGACGGGGCAAGTGTGTTAATGGATGCAGTGACACCAAGGTGTGCTTCTACCGCAGCGCGTCCCAGCGCAGAGCGAACACAGCGCCGAGGGGCCTGGCGCCACAGGCCTGGGGATCCTGAGGACGGGAGGGAGGACCGGAGGCACATGCTGTGGCAGGCACACTCGGGAGGTGCCCTGGGCAGCCAGCACTGGGTTCATTGCCGGGGCCGTGGAAGCGCTGGGGCCTCGGAGAGGCCGCAGCCTGTGCTGCATGGAATCCACGGAGCTGCTTGCTTTCCACGAGTGAAGCTGATGAGTTTATCGCAAAACGTGTCTTTTTGCAGAGGTTGGTTGACTCTTGAAATTCTGCAAGGAATCCATGAAACCCTTTGGACCCAGCGTCTTGCTCTTGAGAAAGCAGCGTCCTTCCCTCCCTGAACCCGTGCCTCCGGCCCCTCATTGTGTGGGACTGACTGCAAGCGCCCCACACGGAGCCCCAGCCCAGCCCCGTCAGGTTTGGGAGATGCTTCTCCTTTATTCTGGTCTTTTCAAAGAACTAACTTTTGCCGTATTTGTTTTTTGATAGTTTCCCAGTTTGTTCTCATTGTTCTTATTGTTCTCTCTCGTTCTTATTGTTATCTCCTTCCACTTTCTTTGGGTTTATTTTCTATTTTAAAAATAGTTCTTACATTTGTATTTAGTCCTTTTCAGACTTTCTCACTGGGTTTTTTTTTTTTTTTTTTTTTTCAGTACTGTTATATCTTAGGTGTCGCCAGAAGCTCACGTGTGAGACAGTGCATGAAAATTTCAAGTGAAATGATCGGGTTATGAGAGCCGTAACCCCGTCAGTACATTGATCCCGTTAGGGATTGACTGAGTGCAAACTTAAGGCTGTGGGCTGTGGCTGGAGGAGGTGGGTCCCTGGGCGTGTGCCTCTGTAGTTTAAATGATGTCCTTGTTGAGCAGAGCTCTCTCTGCTTTCTGGTAATGTCCTGAGCTGCTTTCCTTCACCACACTCTTCCACCATGAGGTTCTGCATCATCTCGGGCTCCGAGAAATGGAGCTGGCTGTCTATGGACTGAGGCCTCTGAAACTGAGTCCCCAAATAAACTTTCTTCCTTTAACTATTGTCAGGTCTTTTAGTCACAGGGTCAAAAAAGCTGACTAAAGTAGTAACCATGCAGGGGATGTGTTCCACCACTGAGCTGCACCCCCAGCCCTTTTTCTTATTTTAAGAATTGTAAAGACAGGGTCTTGCTAAGTTTCCGAGGCCGGCCCTGAAACGTGTGGCCTTGCTGCCTCAGCCTCCTGAGTCGAGGCACCATGGTCTTGAGCTTGGTTTCGGGATGGATTTGGTTAGGGCTTTCGGAGCGCTCGTGAGTAAGACGCCGTCTCAAGCAGTCTGCGTCCTCTGTGGGCTGGACCCATCTACCTTGAGGCCTTATTTTTAGAAAACTAAGGAATTTGTTGGTTTTGCTCCAGGATTAGGTGCTTGATTGGCCTTACGGGCTGACGTGGTTTTCCTGCCTGATCCAGCTATGAACTTTGTTTTCTTCTGGTATTGTCTTTGTCTCTTGATAGTCTTTCCAAAACTCTGTTCAGAAAGATACCATTGAATTCGTGTAGAAGTATGTGATCTTGAGCAAACACTTTGATTCCTTTATTGAGTGCCAGGTTTGTTGCACCCAGAATCAAGGAGTGTTTGGCCACCTTTGCAGCTCGGAGTAACAGATAACTTGTCACCGCAAGAGCCGTGCCACACCGAGAAGCTCGGAAGCAAGCAGGAAGCAGGACTTCTCCCACGCCGAGACCTTATACCGTCCCCTGTGATCTGTGCCACTATGAATGAAGCAAGCGTGGCTGCTTCTGTGTTAGAGCCAGACTCTTCTGTTTGGCTCAACTGGTCATGCCCTGCTTTAAAAATATTCTTGACTTTTTGTCTTATTTTCTGATATATTACTTTCATAGCTTTTATTTTGCAGCCAGCCCATCCCTCTGACGGGTACCCATTTCCTTGCCCACAGGGGACGTGAGTGAGTCAGTTCCTGGTCTGCAGTGGCTCCTAAACAGGGGATGAGGTCTGGTCTCCACTTGGTTGATGAGGTCCAGGGTTGGTCAGCACACTCTTATGGGGACTCTTTGGGTCCCAGTGGGATTATAGACAGGACCTATTATACTGAGACCCAGAAGTCTACCAAGCTCCTTGCAGATCCACGTGATAGATCTCACATCTGCGGCCCATAATCTTTTTTCTTCTCTTTTAACTGTATGACTTGAAAAGTTTCCCCATGATTTGTATATTACATTCCAACCCACAGGTTCACAATAACATTACCTTTGCCTAAATTCACTCGATTCTCACGACCCTGAGGAAGGCAGGGTCTGGTAACATCCCTCTTGTATACACAGCTTTTAATACATAACATAGCTACGACCTGGGGAGGGTAAGCACCTTGCCACTGTTGTCTACCACGTGTCAGACATGGACTTGGGGTTGGGAGCCGCGAGGCCGCTCTGGACAGCACAGTCCTGGCTGTGCTGACCTCGGGCAGGCACAGCCTTAATCAGGGCTTAGTCTTTCTGAGCCTTGGTTTTCTCATGTGTCGGGTAACATTTGCCCTTCCCAAGTGTTTTCATGACCTGACTGCCTCACCTACATGACGTGCATTACGGGGCACGAGGAACCCAGGAGCAGAACTCGTTGGGTAGACTATGGCTGTGGTTACCTACCCTCTATAACTACATGCTGCTGTATTTTGCCCATGAGTCAAGGAGATTCATTGACTCTCTGAAATCTGTCTATGGATGTTCCAAAACCAAGTCCCTGAAACCTATATTTTTAAAAACAATATTGTTATTAGTTGTTGATGAGCCTTTTTAAAAAATTTGTTTATATGCGGTGCTGAGACTTGAACCTAGTGCCTCACACGTGTGGCAGGCACTCCACCACTGAGCCACACCCAGCCCCACTGAGACCTATATTAAGAGTGCTTGTTAATAAGGAGGGTCAAAATATCTTCATGTGGTACCCTTGTATGAGTATGTCGCTTCCATGGTGATGTTTTGAAAGAGGCAGAACTCAGCCCTGCTGTACACACTGTGGGACTGAAATTCTGTGTTTCATGAGTGTGTGTCTGTAGAGAGAATTGTCTGGAATCTAGACAAGTGAAGACATGCTGGCCTGCATGTTGTCTTCAGCATCTCTCACCATCAGAGGCTTGCTGCAGCTTTCAGGACCCTCACTCTTTACAAGACCCTTCTTAGGAGCTGTGTAGCACTGGGGTTGTTTCACATTTGTTCCAAGGACATCAGATAAAACCCTGTTGGTCAACTGTTCACAATTGCAAGCCCCTGTTTTAGGCAGCTTTTCATTGCTGTGACCAAAAAAAACCTGACAAGAATAATGTAGAGAAGTCCATTTTGGCTCAGGTTCAGTCCATGGTCATCCAGCTCCACAGCTATGGGCCCAAGATGAGGCAGAACATCATGGCGGAAGGGTGTGGAGGAGGACAGTGGTTCAGGACATGGCACCAGGAAGCAGAGAGAGTTCTGCTCACCAGGGGCAAAATATAAACCACAAAGGCACATCCCCAGGACCCCCCTCCTCCAGCCACAGCCCCCCTGCCTACAGTCACCACCCAGTTAATCCATGATTAATCCAGTGGATTAATCCATGGGTAGGCTGCAGCTCACAATCTAGTCTTTTCACCTGTGATCGTCCTTGGGTTGCCTCACAGTGAGCTTCTAGGGACACCGCATATCCAAGCACAATGTGTCCCTTGCCCCTACAATTCTATGTAGAATCACACTGATTTTAATCAGGATCACCTGTTGTGGTGGTTCCCTGTATGTATGTATGACTCTTGTCTCAGGAGAAATGTTTTTTGCCTTTGTAGAAGAATATGTGCAGTTAATTTTGGTCACGATCATGCTGCCTTGGTCTTGGTCAGTGAAGGCCCATGGGCAGCGTGCTGCCTGAGGTTATGTCACTGGGCCACGTAGCAGCAAGATTGTGTGGGCGTGCCTGTGATGTTCCCACATACCCCACAGTGACACCACTCAATGTCCTTGGCCAGAGACATACAGCTGTGTATCATCTTCATATTTTAGGGTAAAAGTATTTTTTCTAACTGATCTACTTTTTCCTGGAAAACCTCATTTGTGACCCTTTTTGGTCTGAAAGGCGGTTATGTTCTCCATGTCACACGTGTTGCTATAAATAGCACAGCACAGCTAGATCCAGGTGACAAAACCACAGGACTCAGAGTAGATATTCTCTATATCTGCTGAGCAAATACACAGCTGCCTGTGTAGCACCCCACCCATGCGTGTGCGCAGACACACACACACACACACACACACACACACACACACACACACACACGAGCTGCTCTTAGCCCTTCCCGTGTGGAGAGCGAGTGATAGAGGGAAAGCAGCTCCCTGCAGGCGTGAGGCCGGTCACCGCCCAGAAGCACCTGGCTGATGCATTGGTGACTGCAGGGAACATGTGGGAGGGTGGGGTAGCTGCAGTACCAGCTGTGGCCTCGGGAGCTCTGCCAAAAACGGGGACTTGAGCACGGTGCATTTCCTTTCTGGGTAATGTGTGTATTTTATGTGCACCTGCGGTCTCCTCTTCCTCCCCCTGCCTGGTTTCGTGCAGGCTGCGTTGGTGGTGGCTGGCCTTCTGTTGCAGGCTTCAGGTCATCGGCACATCTAGGGAGTGAGCCTCAGACGGAGGTAGGACAGCTGCGTGGTGTTTGCAGGTTTAAACCAGCTGGCAGAGTGGGTCAGCCTGGAGTCACTGTGCCAGACTGGGCCTGGCACTCCTGGGGACAGCTGGACACCTGGCACCCTCCCCTCTGGACTCTCGCCCACAGGGTCTCCCTGTGTTTGACTAGCGAGGCACAGGTCCTGCGTGGTAGGCAGAAGAGGAGCTGTCCTCCTCAGCCCTGGGGCAGGGGCCTGGCTTGGGAGGCAGCCTACGTGAAGTTCCGCAGGAGCATCTGTGTCTTGCTCACCTGCTTCAGCGGAGGCCATCAGCTGTGGCTTCCTGCAGCTCCGAGATGCCTTGCCTCCTTGCTCGCTGGCAGCGCTCCCAGCCCTCCGCCCTCTGGAAGCACCTGTGTGCAGTCCCTTCCTGAGCGGAAACCTGAGGTGCTCTCTGTTTTCCTGGCTGAGTGCTGACGGCTTTCAGACGTGAGTACAGAGGGCCTTCAGGCACAGGAGAGGTGCCAGCTCCCAGCAAGAGGAACGCAAGTCGCAGGCTTCCACTTCTCACCCTCCTGAGGCTGAGGCGGCACGTTCAGGAACTCTGCTGGTGGGGGAGGCAGGCTCTCCGTGCTGCTGAGCCAGCCCCTCTACTGCCGCCCTCTCTGTCCCTCCTGTCACCAGGCTGCTTTCCTGAGGACACCTCTTGCTGTTCAGTGCCACCTTTGTCCTCATCTTATGTCAGCTGCAGTTGACACGGGTGGCTACACTTTCCTCCTCGCTGAACTTTACCCCTGCCTGCAGACCACCCATTCTGGTGGCTCTCCTGTCCTGAGGGCATCTCCTCAGTCCCCTCCTGCCTGCCCCTTCTGATGCTGAAGCCCATGGCCCAGGCTCACGCCTCCTCTTTGCTGCATTTGACCCCTCGTGGTCCCGCACCGTCTCGGGGGTTAGACACTGTCCCTCTGCCGACACTTCCAGCCCAGGCTCTGCTGAACCCCAGGAGCATTGCATCCAGCTCCGCCCTGACCGTGCACTTGAATGTCACACATCCTGGCTTGGAGCACGCATCCAGGTCCAGCTGGCCTCTGGCCCCCTCTCCTGCTGCACGAGCTGCCCTCTCCCCAGCCACGGCCCTTCCTCCCATCCAGTTGGTCGGGGACATGCCCATCATCCTCGCCTCTGACTCCCGCTCCACGTTCGGTCTGTCAGGAATTCTGTACGCTCTGTATTTAAAATATTCCAGCTGGCACAGTGGCACATGCCCCTCGTCCCAGCTGCTCGCGAGGCTGAGACTGGGATCCAAGTTCGAGGCCTGCCTGGGCAACCTAGTGAGCCCTGGTCTCGAAATGAAGACTATGACAGGCTGGGGGTGGCCCAGGGGTAGAGTGCCTGGTCAGTCCAGAGTCCACCGTCCCTCCTCAGCCTGGCCAGGCTGTCACCATCCCCTTGGACCCCTGCAGCCACTTCATCTCGCTTCTCACACGGCAGCAACCATGCTGCGACGGGCGGTTGGTGGCTCTGCCGTCTTCAGACTGAAGTGCCCAGGCCTCGCGCTGTCCCACACCTGCTCGCCCACCCCTGTGGTTCGAACCCAGTGCCCCCGTTGCTGGCCTCGTCCTTGTCTGCCTGGCCTCTGTCCTTCTGGTCTTGGGTCTGTCCCCTCTGTCTGGTTTGCTCCTTGCTCCAGGTGTCTGCATGGGCGCTGTCTCATGGCTGACACGTATGCCAACCTGTTGCCTTCTTAATGAGGCGGCTGGATCTCCTAGTTCAGGTGGCCACTCGCCGCCCTGCCCTGATGCTGCCCTGCACCTCACCCAGGATGCAGCTGGAGTGGTGTCCCTGAGGCAGTGGTAGGCAGCCTTGCCTGGTTAAGTAAGCAGCGTGTGGCCGGCCCACACCTGTGCTCATGGCCTGTCGCCGTGGCGGTGTGTGAGCCACCCAGGGGCAGAGTGCTTGTCTTTGTCACCGAACGTAGTACACGGCCCTGGCATGTGACCACCGCACAGGACTTGTGGGAGGAGCAGACACTTGGGTCATTTCCATGTTGTTGCTGTTACACGCCGTGGTGGTCTGTCAACCTGACTAGGCTGGGTGCCTGCTGTCGTTCTGGGTGCCCTGTGACGGTGTTTCTGGATGAGACGGACAGATTGCGTTTCCAGTGTGGGTGTGTCCAGTGGGTGGACCTGAGCCGCACAGAGGGCTGGCATCAGGGTCCCCTGCCTGGCTGTGGAGACTGCTGGCCGTCAGCCCTGCTCCAAGACATGGCCCCACCTAGGTCTCCAGCCCATTGTCTTTCAGGCTGGAACTGACCAGGGCTTTCGGCTGTCCTGGTCCACAGGCCTTCAGGCTGGGCCTGGACCTGCACATGGGTCCTCCTGGGTCTCCTGGACAGCTGTGGGCCTTGGGACTTCTCCACCTCCACAGCCCCATGAGCCAGGTCCTCGTGATCAACACACGAGCGCACGCGCCAGTTGGCCTTCCTTCTCTGGAGGACCCTGATGGTGCAGTACCCTCAGCCGACCTCCTGAGCATGTGCAGGGTTTCTTTAGGACGTCTGCAGGGGTGAAGTGTGGGGTTTCTCTAGGACGTCTGCAGGGGTGAAGTTGCTTGGTCTCACAGCATGTGTAGTTGTGGCCCAAAGGCTTCCACCCATCTCAGCTCCCACGATTGAGAGCGTGTGGCTCGGCGTGACGGACCCCGGTGCTCTTTGGTGGTGTCTCTGAATTCTCCCTTGTTGCCACTTGTGTTACCTGCGTGAGCCGGTGTCTTTGTGAGCCCACACCGTTGAATGTTGGTGAGTTTTAATCTAATCACCAATATCTTTACAATTGAATTTTTTCACTTGGATCTTTTATGAATACTGCTCTCATATCCTTAACAGTTTTGTTAGATTGTCCTTTGCCTGAGCCCAGGCAGTCACCTATGTACTTTCTGTCTCTTTCTACATATTCTGTACATTTTTAAACATTCCTTTAACTGCCATAATATAGCATTTAACCAACAACTCTCCTGTGAAAGAAAAAATATATTTTACATGTCTTATATGCACATTGTAGAAAAATATACAGCAATAACTGATGTTGGCAGCACGTAAACCTGGAGTGGCGTCTTTCTAATCTGTGTGTGTGTGTGTCTACACGTGTACGCAGGTGTTCACACACGTGTAATCGTAGCTCAGCTGAAGGTGAGTCCTGCTTTCCATGCTGTGTAAATGACTTTCTCACGGTACCATCAGAGCCTTTCTGTGTGGCTCCGTGTGTTCCTACTGGGTGGTTTTCATTGGCCTCAGCAGACCCTGGACCTGTGACTGGGAGGGCGAAACCAGCATGTTTGTCATAGCAGCACTGACGCACGCCCCTGTGGGCGGGGCCGTGCCTGCATCTGTGTGTTTCCCTGGTGCGTCTCGGATGGGGAAGCAGAGCAGCTGGGCGATAGGAACGTCTGTGTTGTTGACTGACAAGCGGGTCCATTTCTTCTGGAGCCATTATGAACCAGTCTCCCTTTGTTGCGTCTTTGTTCCCACAGGCGGCCTCGCCGGCATGTCCAGGCATCAAGCGTCTCCCGGAGCTGCAGGCGCTGTGCTGTGGTTGCTCCTCGTCCCCAGGAGCCCTGGCCGCTGCCCGCCTCCACCCTGCAGTTGGCAGATCCCAGGAACCTCTTTGCGTGCAGCAGAGGAGGAAGGCTCTGTGCGCGTCTCTACGTGCACAGTGAGGCCTCTCCCTCCTTTATGGCCGCGTCTCCAGCCCCTCCCACCCGGCTCGGTGCCCTGGATGCAGGTAGCAGGTGTGATTTCTTGAATGATCATCAGCGTACCGTGGTGCAGTTGTGCTCTGGGGCTGCAGAGTGGGGTGCAGCACCCGATGGCATGGGCCAAGGTTGGACAGCATGTCCAGGCCTCCGGCCTCCAGCACAGTCCACCTCGCTCCTCTGCAGTGCCATGCCAGAAGCTGCCACACAGATCCGAGCATCATCCCAATATCCTTCTTGTTAAATCGCAAGTTACGTTGATCGTTTCCATTGTTCTTCCAGGAACACGTTGGAAGGAGACACGATGAGATTCCAGGAGGCCGTGGTCAGGATGGTCCAGGGTGGCGTTGTGCACATGGGACGTGGACGCGTTTTCAGATGCATGTGCTGAAGCATGAGGGGCGAGCGCAGAGAAGAGGGAGGAGAGAGGACAATGCCTGCAGCTGGTGCGGCAGAGCACGGATGTCCCTGTGGCCCCTGCTGGCTCCTTGTGCCTCTGTCACTGGTGAATGTGTGGCGTTCTTTATGATTTAGTGAGAGGTGGATTCTCCAAATCGGGGAGAGGTGGTGGGAGACAGAGGGACCATCACTGTCACAATGGCAGGGGACATACTGTGTTAATGGCTGAGCGGGCAGCTTGCTATCGGAGAATGAGGAAGAGATACAGAGGAATTGGTTGGCTTCAGGGTACAGAAGCTCCTCAGTGGTCCTGAAGGGAGAGTAACCCAGACATGAGACCGAGCACCATTGTCTGGAGACGGGCCGGGGCTGAAGTATCTGCTCGAGGCCTGTGCCCGGGCCCAGGGTCGGGACACAAGTGCAGAGCATGGGAGCAAGACCGCCTTGGTGAGGAGCCTGCCTACATGCTGCCCGGGAGCCACATGGCATAAATCCAGACCATCCAGGCCCACCAGGGGTCACAGGCCTGCCCCACGGGACTCTGGATGTATCTACAGATCTGCTTTCTGTGGGGTCTGCACATTGCGCTTCTTACGGGGACCAGTAGGCACCCTGGCAAACCTGGACCCTGGCCGCAGACCTGTTGAAGAACTGGGTTCCATCAGTCACTACGCCTCAAAGTGGCATGTGTGACTTGTCTAAGACACAGAGCGTTTTCTCGGGAGTAAGGTGTCTCTGGAAGGGTAGTGGTCACTGTAACACACAGGTCTCTTCACCCTGCCTGGTCTTCTTACCTTGCCTGGAAACCAGGTCACACAGCCTCTGGATGCCTGAGTTCTCCTCACTTGCTTCTGGTATGTATGAAGGTGTTTTAGATTGTCTTCTTCTTTTTGGTACTGGGGATCTAACTTGGGGCACTTGACCACTAAGCTGCATCTCCGACTTTCACTTTGAGACAGGATCTCGCCACGTGGCTAAGGTTGGTCTAGACTTGCGATCCTCAGCTCCAGAGTCTCTGGGAGCCTCTCACGTCTTTGGAAGCCTGGTGGAAGGGCATGTGTTAGCTTTGTGTGTGTGGCTGCTGGGTGTGGAGCCACCTAGCCCCTGCCCTGCAGCCACTCAGATGGCCCTGCAGCAGACACTGCCTGCGGGCCCTCAGGAGGCCGTTGTTTCAGCTGCTACGTCCCAAGAGTGGGGCTCAAGCAAGTCTCCACGGATAGCTGAAAGACCGAAAGGGGCTGCAGAGACTGCCGTGGGGGCAGGGGAGGAGCCCGGGAGAGCCCTGGAGATGCCCGGCATCCCTGCCGAGGCTGGGGACACTGGGAGGACTTGCAGGGGTGGCCGTGCAGCTGCAGAGGGGTGGCTTCCTCCTTGGTGCCCCAGTTTTCCTCCTTGGACACACCTTCTGTCCTGAGCAGACTGGCTCCCTGGTCAAGAGGGCCGGCGTCCTGCACGGGAACCATGCTGCTCCAAGGGACGTGGCCATGGAGGACAGGTCAGGCGAGGCCTGGACACACCGTGCAGATCAGTCTATGGAAGACAGCGTAGCCCACATTGGCCCCAGAGGCCTTCTCCTGTCCTGAGGCAGGCAACGGCAGCTTGGTGACTTGGCTTAGACCCTGAGCCACTGTGGCACCGGCTGACCATGCTTCCTTCCTCCCACAATTAAAAATAAAACAGCCACCAAGTGCCATATTACGACTGTATTCGGGTTCTCTGGAGGAGCAGAATCAACAGGAAGTATGATTATAAAGAGGGGATTTATTAGATTGGCTTACATGACCAGAAGCTGGTTAGTCCACAGTGGCCGTCTGCAGCTGGAGAGCTGGAAGAACCAGCAGCTGTTCAGTCCAAGAGGCGGACGCCCCAGAACAAGAAGGATCAACTGTGCTACCCTAGGACGAGACCAAGGCTTCTGGAAACTCCCTGGAGAATCACTGGCAGAGTCTGCTCTGGAAGAGTGAAGAAGCGAGAGTCTGGTATCCTCAGACGATGGAGGCAGCCATCAAGAACCTGTTCTGGAAGAGCCGAGCTGCGTCTGCACCTGCTTCCTTGTTCTTCCAGCTTTTGTTCCATCCTACTGGGTGGTGCTGCCCACGCTTAGGGAGGGGCTCCACCTCAGTTCCTGTCCCACATGCCAGTCATTCCTGGACACGCCCCCACGGACACACCCAGAGCCTCTTAACTGTGGTGTCTGTCAATCCAATCAGGCTGACAGTTCACATGGACCGTCACAACGACACACGGTTTTATGGAGCCCTCACATTTGTGGTCAGAAGCTGGCACAGGACTTCTGCTGGCTGTACTGGAGACCTGTTCCAGTCTTGGTGGACACTGGCCTTCTCATCGTGCGTCACTCTCATGGGTAAAGAAGAACCCGCCATCCTTCAAGGTTTCCTGACCATGCTGCTCGCACCCCAGCTCTGACCCAGGCTGTCAAGGGGCCACCTGGCGTTTCCTTGTGTGCACTCTGAGCCACGGCTGAGTCACGCTGCCCGCCTCTCCTGGCTCCCTGCCAACCTCTGCCTGTTTCCTCCCCTTCCTGCTGAGCGCATGGGGTCCACTCTGAACATCTCCGTGGGCAGTATGTCATTCCCAAGGGCTGCCCCATGCTGCACTCTGGCTCACTCGTCCTATGAGTCAAAGCCCCCCATACCCCACCCCAGCCGCTGCGGCCCCTCTGCCCTGGGATTCTGTGCTGTGCAGGAAGGTGGGTGAGGCCTCCGCCCTGCAGAGGCATCTCCCTGGGTCTGGCCCCCTCCCTCAACAGGTTCTCCGGCTCCTGCTGGTGTGAGGGTGAGGGGCTGACCCTACAGGTCTCCAGGGGCTTCTCCACTGGACCAGCCAGAGAACGGGGTCACCCCTGCTGCTTCTTGCTCCCCAGCCAATGTGTGATTATTGGTCCAGTGTAAGGAAATGACACTCAGCAAATGAAGCCGGGAGCAGACGCAGCAAGGCTGATGGGGGAGACTCGCCTACCTGAACAGAAGGTGCTTACACCTGCTTCCTCCACGAACCTGCAGCTCCTTCCCTGCCTGCTCCCGTGACCGTGCCAGGGGAGGGGCGTGCCAGCCCTGGCTTCCAGTGCCTGGTCACATCCTGTGCCTCCTCGTGCTCTCTGCTGCTCTCAGGTAGAACCTGTTGGCTCTGCCCCAGGGAAGCAGATCTGCATGTGCTCTGTGTTCTCCAGGAGGGGTTGTACCTTCACAGAGGTGGATCCGAGCTTCAGAAAACTCCCACGGGCTCCAGCTGCAGCATGGAGCTGCGGGACTGGAGTCTCGGCACAGCTGGCGTGGCCTCAGGCCTGCAGTGGCTGTCGGGTCCGAGCACGAAGAACCAGGATGCTATCACCTGGGGCCGAGGGCTGGCCTGGGTGCTGCTGGTGGCTGCTGCGTGGCCCTGCTGGGTGACCCCACTGCCCGTGTGGCCTCAGCATCCCCTGGCACCTGGTGTCCTCTGACCCCAACTGCCCCTCTGCAGAGCAGGTTGAGTGGAAAATAATAACCTGCTCTAGTAACAAACCTATGTTATTTTTTAAGAATGGGTAAGTAAAAAATGAAAAACCAAAAACTTTTCATGCTCTCACCTCCCACGGAACTCTCCGGACACTGAACACCTTGTGATGGGCTGACAGATCTGACTCCATGAGAATGTTCTAGGCCAGACTCTAAGGGAAATGACTAAACAGACTCCATTTTGCTCTGAAACTCCATGTTATGAAAAAAAATAAGCTTCTCCCATGGGAACGCCCTGCCTCTGTGCCCATCATCAGTTACTTAGTGTGACATGTTTAATAATATACAATGGCAACTCCTATGTAGTAAAAATTACTCTCCTTTGATCTCTATTGCTCCTAAACAATGTACCATGTGAACAGTGATTGTGTGGATGTTAGTAACCATTCTTTAGTTTGTACCTAGGTGAGGGTCAGTTTGACCCACTTCCCCCTCTGTCCATGATCTCATGATGTTAGTTTGAATCATAGCAACAGACACTTATGATTGATGTGATTTTTGGTATAAGAACCCCTACAACCCTGTGGTCAGGGCTGTTCTCCCAATAACCATTTTTTGGGGTATTGTGTGAGACAGTCAGCGGCTGGCTTAATAAAGACTCTCAGATTTGGACTTCTCAGTGGTGATCGGTCTGTTCTTAAGTTGCGCCCATAACAGCCTGTGGAAGAGCCCGGGCCCAGCCCTGCAGCGTGAGCGCAGCACAGCAGGGCTCTCCTGCCACAAGCCGCCGTTCTCCACGCCGCGCCGCTTCCCAGGGCCGGGTCCTGTCTCTGGAGAGGGTGAACGTGTCCACATGTGCCTGTGTCCTCCCCTGGATGCCTGTCAGGGTGAGCTTAGGTCCAGTGTCCTCCACTCGTGGTGCTGTCATCCGCAGGCCGGGCCCTGCTGGCCACTGCACAGGAAGCGCATGCACTGTGCTCGTCCTGGGCCAGTCTCGCTGGTGTCCTCTGCAGGGTCAGCTGGCGAGAGTGGGGGTGTAGGAAGGCATTGCCGGCTTTTGCCAAGCTGCTCTTCTGAGGAAAGATGAGGCCCGTTTGTGGCCCGGCGGCGGTATGAGGGGGCCAGGACCCTTCCCAGGAAACAGCAGCTGCATTTCTGTGAGTGTGCGTGTCTGCTTCTCCTTGGCGTGTGTTCCCCGGTGCAGTGCTCGCCGCTCCTGCTGGGTGTCCTAAGTGAGGGAAAGCAGCCTTCCTCCTCGCTGCTTGGTGGGCGTCTCAGGTTCATCCTCCACGTTTCGGTACTGCCTTGCTGGTTCTGCGATGGGCCTCTTGACTCTGCGCGGAGCGTTGGCAGAGCACCTTAGGCCCACAGCTCCTCTGTCTCTCTGAGAGGCCTTCCCACCACAAGATTGTGCAGCAGGTCACCCATCTTCTCATTAAAAACAAGACCAAAGCCAGTCCACCCTGGTGGGAAAGTCACAGGTCTGACACAAAGTGTGTGAGATGCATTTAAGCAAGGGAAAAAAAAAAAAAAGAAGTCCTGCAGTCTCCATGCAGAGGGTCACCAGGAACTCCAGCCCTCAGTACTGCACGGTAATCAAGATGCTGAGCCAGGGCCTGTGCGTGCTAGCTGAGCCCTCCGCCACGGAGCCACTTGCCCAGCCCGACTGTATTTTGGTATTCCATTGTGTTGTGAAACGAGTTGTTGAATATTTGAATCATTTTAAAATAGCTTTATTGAGGTATGATTCACCCACGTAGAATTCCTTCAGTGACCTCTAGTAGACCACTGAGTTGTGCATCACCTCTGCCATCTGACCAGGGTCTCCATCACCTGGGTGGCAGCCCGGGTTCGCTGGCAGCTGGTCTGCTCCCGCCCCATCTGCTGCACATCTGCTGGCCCTCTGGGTTCTCCCTGCTGGAGTGTCTCACAGGAATGGCATCATACAGCGTCAGTGCCTCTGTGCCTGGCTTGCTTCAGGTCCTCCCATGTTGTCACAGGTGCCAGCCCTTTGCTGTCCACTGCTGAGTAGTGTCCCCTGGACAGACATTCCCCTTCGTAGGCTGAGGGGCGCTTGGATTGTGTCCGCTGCTCATGTGCTTCCGGGATCTCCCGAGGGTGTGTATTTCCATCCCTCCTGGGCGCCTGGTGGGGCCCTGTTCATGTTTGGTTGTGGTTTGGTCTTTCATGGTGCTGGTTCGGAGCTCAGGGCCTTGTGCATGCTAGGCGAGCACTCGTACTGAGCCACACCGCAGCCTGGGTGGCACCTCCCAGGAGCTGACTGGGACCGAATCAATCTAGAAAGCGGCATCAGGAGCCTGCAGGGGAGCCCTCCCGAGGGGCGAGACCACCTGGTACAACACTCATGGCGGCAGGGCTTGCGATGGTGCCTGGGGCACCATGGAGGCCCACCCTGGCAGGGAGGAGAGGGGTTCCCCGCCGTCGAGTTTCGGCAGAGGCACTGAGGTCGTGGACATCAAGTGCAGAACGTGAGCATGAGACTGAGCCCCACCTGGGCAGGATTCAGAGCAGACCAAGGCTGTGGAGGTCAGCGCAGATGCTTGTCGCCACGCCCAGGGAGGGCAGTGTTCTGACGGGCATCTCCAGCGTGCGAGCCAGCTTCTGTCAGCTTCTGTCATCTGTCGCAGGGTGGCCTGCGGAGGCGACAGCTTTCATGGAGGAAAGGCTTATCTTGGCTCACGGTTTTGGGGTTTCTGTCTAGGTCTGCTGACCTTGTGGCCTTGGGCCTCTGGCCAGGCAGCACCTCATGGCAGAGCTGGTTGGGATGGTGTGGACGGGGGGGTGTGCTGAGAGGGGCAGGGGCAGGGGCCGGGGAGGGCTCTGCCCGAGGGCTCGTTGGTCCCCTGGATGAGTGCGTGGCACCTGCCAAGCCAGTGTTGACCATGGCTGAAGGCGACCCTCTGCCGTCTGTGAGTGCACTGAGAAGCCCTGGCGTCTGCCTAATGCCCCCGGACGGGAGTCACCTCCACCAGCACGTCGTGAAGGCACCACGAGAGCCAAATAAGTAAGTGGACAAATACATAAAATGAAGACATGTATTGATGTTTGCTACAAAACCCGTTTGGCCAACACACAGATGGACCTGTCGCTTTTTAATGTATCTTGATCACTTTCCACGGTGTTTATTCTGGTGTTTCTGTGAAACTGTGCTGTAGCTGTTCATGTGTGTTAACTTGGAGGAAATAATCTGGGCCCAGAGTCGGAAACCAGGGGGCAGGAATGGCAATCCACTTCTCGACAAGCCACAGGTCACTGCAGGCATCCTCTGCAAGGCCGGGGCTGTCTCTGGGTGCAGGGAACGTCGCTGTGCTCAGACCTTTCCCTTGAGCGGCACTCTTCTGTTCTGCCCGTTGAATCTCCTCTGCTCCCTTCCTTTGCCCTGGGCACGGAGAGTCCCAACTCACGAACCACTCAGCATGGTGCCCTTCCTGAGATCTCACACGGCAGAGCCCCGTGGGGTTTGGCTTTGGACGAGCTGGGAGGACGGCTGGACTCATAGGGGCCGTGACCCAGGGAGCAGGGGCCTTGGGACCCCAGGCCTCCCCTGCACATCCTAGACGACAGTCCCTTAGTTCCGTCCACCCAGAGATCACAGCTCCATGTCCCCAAGGGAATGGCGGGTGAGGGAGGGAGTTCTTCACTGCCAGGAGCTCAGCCCATGGGCGGCTGGGGACGGAGCCCAGGAGAGGAGGCTCTGCTCACCAGACTGACTCAAAGGAAGGCCTGCAGAGGGGCCGTGGCCACAGGGCTCCCGGGGGAACATTCCTGCCTGCCGCCCAAACCCACCAGCCCCTCAAGGTGATCTGTGCGAGCAAACTTCAGTAACAGGGAAAAATCCATCCAAATGAAAGATCTTCCCATGTCTCTTCCTGAGTCAGAACAGGAGCTAGAGCTGGCATCAGGAGAGCTGGTCCTCAGCCCGAGCATGCTCAAGAACATCTTGGTGTGCTCCGCACGCTTTGGGGGCCCAGAAGGGGATGGTGAGATCTTCGCCCTGAAGCCCATCCGGGGAAGAGATGCAGGGAAACCAGACCAGATTCAGTGTTTTCAGACTTGGTAAGTTGAAGCTCTAGGGGATCCTACGAGGAAATAGAGACCGAGACCAAAGAAGTCCTGGATGAGCCAGCATAGGCAAGTCCTGCACGCTGCTGTGCCCATCTGTCCTTGGAAGCTTCCAGGCGTTGGGGGAGAGCCGTTGGCACCAACTTGTAATGAGCAGTTACTCAGATGTAGATCCATTTGCTCAAACACGTTTCACCGAGAAACGCCACGCACTCCAGTGCCGAGCCACGGCCCAGCCCGCACAGAGGTTTTCTCTTGAAACGCACTTGCTGACTGTGGTGTGGCGCAGGCTTTGTCAGATAGCCACCAAGGGTGAACACCAGCTCAAGACCCCAGTGAGGGGCGGGGCTGTGGCCCAGTGGCAGAGCACTCCCCTAGCATGTGCGAGGCCCTGGGGTCGCTCCTCGGCACCACAAAAAAATAAGATGAAGCTATTGTGCCCGCCTACAACTAAAATAAATACATGTTTAAAAAATCCTCAGGGAACGAGACAGGTCCTTGAAGAACTTGGGCGGAGCCCGCCTCTCTCCATGTTTCTGCCTCTGCTGGGTTTCTCCAGCATCACGGGGGAAGCAGTTATGTTTTCCTCTCGTGTCCCCAGCCCTCGGTGGGACAGAGGGGACAGCGTGACAGTGTGGTGGCCCCGTCACCAGTGCGGAGGCCTGGTGCTTTCTGGAGATCTTTACAGAACTGCTTCCTCAAGTACCGCGAGAGCAGCCCAGAGCCATGGTGAGGAGGGGATCTCCGAGGGCTGTCACCCAGCAGTCGAGCTGTGCCCACCCCACGGGTCGCGGCCTGCAGGCTCAGTCGCCGGCCGAGCCCGGCGTGCGTGCGGGCTGCCCCGCGGGGCACAGCTGCACAGAGCACGTGAGCGGATGCCCCGTGACCCTCACGTCTGGTTTTCATCTTAAGCGTGTTTCTTTGTCTTGTCACTGGGGAAAAAATCCCGGAAAAGTCTTGAAAGCTAATTAGCTCCCGGTTTCCTTGAGGAAAGAAGCCCGAGAGTTCTGGACACGTGCTTCTCTGTCCCAGCTGCCAAGCTGCCCTCACCCTCGCCGTGCAGTGGGCTCCTTGCTTGTCCGTGCCTGGCTCTGTGCTCTTCGGTACTGAGCCTCCTTCCTGGAACGGGCACCTGCCACTGGGCCCGCTGGCGGGGAGTCGCCGTCTCAGAGCAGTGAGCGCGGTGTGGCCGGAATCCACGCGCACGTCCCTCATTAAACCCTTGGCTTGGCTTTTTGTTTCAGAAGGAAGTGTGGCATAATGATGATAGGTGTGGTTTTTGAGCTTGTTTTCCTCTGAATTAATACATTTTCTTTAAAAACTCCGATTTCCTGCCTAGTTACGTATTCTTGACTTACACTGTACTCTGGTCTTCTTCATTTTATTTAACAATATGTTGTTTTAGTATAGGTGGGAATGAAAAATTATTAATTTAAGATCACCTGCAATTGCCCATGGTCTTGGGGGACCAAAATTTGACTCAATTCTACTTCATTCTGTCCTAATCACAAAACTCCTCCTGGGCAATCTAGCTCTTTGAGAGTAGTCAATATACTATACACCTACATACCAGCACACGAACACACACAGAGCGCACAGTGCGTGTGTGTGCATGTGTGCTTCATGCGTGTAGGTGTACACACGGACATGCAGATGTGCCTATTCTAGAATAAAAGGCTTTCAGGGGCGTGGACTTAAGGGTTCGGGATTTCAGGGCCCCACAGTTCCTGACCCAGCCATGCTCCACGTCAGTCCTCCAGCCTGGTGGGAAGCGGTGCGGGACACCTTTGGGCCGCAGACCATTTCCCTCCCAGACCTGGAGCTTGCTGCTCCCCCTGCCGTGTGCCTGTGGGCCTGGAAGCAGATCCTCTGCTGGGTCTCATCCACTCGGCACTGCTGGTCTTCTCAGAGACACTGTGGTGTGAGGAAGTTAAGGGTCCTTGCCACCCTCGTGCAAGCAGGGAAGGTCACTTTCCTCTTTTTAAGAAAGTGTTGGTGCGTCACTCACTGTCCCTGTGGACGCTGGTGCAGTGTCTTAGCTTGGGGGCCCGCTCTGCCCTGGCTGCCAGGCTCACACAGCTTCCTCATCTTGCTCAAGGACACTATGTGTTCACAGACATTTCATTATAAACGCAAAATCTGGAGCCAACGCTAAGTGTCTTGGTAGCTTGGCTGGGAAGGTCTGCATCGCCACAGTTTCAAAACAAACAAGCACGCTCCAATCAGTAAAAGGAACTCGAACGATTCCCCTGGAGCTGTGCCTCTTACTGCATGGCAGCGTGGACGCAGAGGTAGCAGCGTGAGGCCCTGCGTGGCGCGGGCCAGTCCCCAGGGAGGCCTGAGCGGGATGAAGTCCCTAGGTGGGAAGCTCCACGCCTGGCGGGTTCTGGACTGCTCCTGGGTGGTGAAGGACACACACGTGGCCGGTGCTCGCCTCTCAGCCTGACGACGCTCTGTCCAAGCCAGCCACAAGCGGCGGCTCAGCTTCCTCCTTGTCTCGTGGGCATTGCAGTGATTTTCAGTGTACAACGATCAAGTAAATTAAAATATTATAACTCAGTATTACTTAGTTATTGGCTGTTTAGGTTTACGTTAGGTTTACATTTCCTCTTTTGTAGGTTTTTTTTTTTTTTTTTTTTTTTTTTTTCTGGCATTGGAGATTGAACCCAGAGGCACTTAACCACTGACCCACATCCCTAGGCCTTTAAATTTTTCATTTTGAGACAGGACCTCACCACATTGCTGAGGCTGGCTTTGAACTTGCAATCCTCTTGCCTCAGCCTACAAAGTTGCTGGGATTACAGGCGTGTGACCACCACACCTGGATCCACTTTTGGTGTCTTAAAATATTTTCTTAGGCTAAATTTCTACGAATAAAATCCTTGGGATAAAGAGCTTTGGGTGTTTGTTTTTCTTATTTAAATATTCTTCCTCTTACTTGCTTGTTTTGTTCTCAGTGTTTAGTCTCAGAACATTTTGGTCAAAAAGAAACGTGTGGGGAGGGTACATGTTTGGCCTGTCTGGAACCTTCCCCTGTTGCTCAGGCCTGGCTCTGGACGTGGCAGGTAGCGGCTCTGAACCACAGCAAATCAATAGGTCTTTGCTGAGCACCTACTGTGTGCAGCAGCACAGAGCCACGTGTGGAAGCGTCCAGGAAGCAAGACGAGATGAGCCAGTTCACTCTTCCCAAGCACTGGGTGGCCAGTCATCTTTCCTGGGCCAGCGCTGGGCTGCAGCTGCCTTTCTGCTCTCTCCCTCAATTGGTGGCCCGACCGTGCTCCTTCTCCTTGTTCACTGTTGACCATCTGCCTTAGGAGCCCATCCAGCTCTCGGGAGAGGGTGATATGTCACCCCTTGTCGTGCACGTCTGAAGTGGCCACCCTGCAGTCCAAGGGGAAGGAGGCCTGGAGGGGACCCAGGAATCCTGTCTTGGAGGAACCAAAGGAAAAAGATTTCAGGGAGCAACCCAGAGGGCTGTGCTGGATATGGCATTTTCAGCCAATTTCTGCCACCTAGTGGCCATTCTGAGAAGCTCTTTTCATTTTCAAAATAAATGAAAAAGTATTTTGATATTTGCAAAGACATTGTGTCTGTCAATCCACATTTTCTTTAACCAAGGTTAAGAGCAGAACCGCAGGGCATCATGAGGAAATGGGGGCCAGGAGAACCCACCGCCAGAGGCCTGGAGGGTGGTCCTCGAGTAGACCCTGGCCCTCCGTCGCCTTCAGTCCTGCTTAACGTCTTCCTGCCACGTGGATTTTACTGCCGTGTTTATGATACTCATGCATACTTTAAGTTTTAAAAATTGCTATAAGCAGGGGTCTTAAATGGGGCTCACTTCTGGCAACCAGGGCAAAGAGTATGAAATATGAATGTGCAAAAAGTTTGAAGGGAAACGGTCAGAGGTGACTGGTTTTTAGAGAACCTCGTATATAACGTGGAAAATGACCGTGACTTTACATTTACTTCCCTTCTGCCACTTCAGGAAGCCAGACTGCTTGCAGTTCCTAGGTTGTCCTCATTACTGTGTCAACACGCAGGCACGGTTTTACAGTGATTCACCCAGCCACTGTCCAGAGAAACCTGCCGCTCGGCACCATGGGGCCATCACCACCTGCGTGGGGAACGTGGTGGAGCTGAGCCAAGCCCTTGTGCCAGAGCTGTGGAGAGGGGGCCAGGTGGACCGCAGTGTGGGTGGGGAGCATGGTCCCATGGGGACACCCGCCTGCCACAGTGCCCTGGCAGGAACCCTGAGCAGCCATAATCCCATAACCCCAACCTCCCACTTCCTGACCAACCCTGAGAAGAGGGACATGGTCAGACCTGAGGAAACAGGCTCCAGGGCTGACCAGTGGCTCTACTACCTTTCCAAACCCTGATTAGCATAAACCTGAACCCATGGTGTTGACCACATGCTACTTAAGCCCCCCGAGCAGCAGGCGGTGACAGCTGTCCGTTCTCTTTATTCCTGTGAGAGTGCTTTCTGTTCCTCATGCTGGAATAAACCTGCTCCTTTCCCTCTGGACTTCTGTCCCATGAATCTCATTCCTCGGATTTGTGAGGAGACAAGAACCCGGACAGAAGCTGCTAGTGAACTGGGGTCCATTGCCACACTGTGGCTGTCTACCTGGATCTGCACCCTGAGAGCTGCAACATGCCGCTCGAGGGCAGCAGATCAGCACCTGGAAGAAGACTCCGGCTTTCCTGGCTTGCGCAGACTCCCCTGCCAGCAGAAGCGGGGATTCAAATTTCATCTCGAGCTCCCATTTCAAAGCCAGCAGTCTCCTTACTCAAAGCATGCCACGTGCAAATGGGCGTCTTCACTGAGGGGAAGACTGGCCCTCCCTCGGGGATGCAGAGGTCCTGGGTGGGGCTCTGGAGTCAGGCCCCTGTGTCTTGTGTCTGTGTGAGGCGAGAAGCAGGCTGTGCAGACTCCGTTCAGCAGGGCTCCTGAATTCAGGAGTCCGCAGGCCCTGCGGCTTGAGGAGCAGACTTCCTTTGCCCCAGTTCTGGAGGCAGAAGTCGGAGATCACGCGTGGGCTGTGTGGGCTTCCTCCTTCCGTGTCCTCCCGTGGTCGTCCCTCTGTGTGTGCCTGACTCCTGACCTGTCTTTGAGGCCCGTCGCACTGGATTAGGGTCCACCCGAACAACCTCATTCCATCTTAAAGACCCCATCTCTGAGGTGCCAGGGCTTCCGTATGCGAACACAGCTCAGCCTGCGGGGCCTTGTTGGGCGTGGAAGGGCTAGCGACCTCTGACCTGCAGAAGTACGGTTTCCAGGCCTGGTTTAGGAAGCCCTGGTGTGATGCTGGGCATACAGTAGACACTCAGTGAGCAAGTTGTTATTCCTACCTTAGTTTGGATTTTAAACATCAGATTTTCCTAAAGCCACGGGTTCCTATAACAGAATCTAGGGATTTTCTAAGTTGGCTCAAAATGCCATAAAGCCAGCACTTACCTGGACCTCGGGGGTTCACGTGGCGTCTGCCCTGGCCTCTGCTGCACCGAAGCTCCGTGTTGGCAGCTGCTGAGTGCTCCACCTGCGCCAGTCACTGCTGCTCACCTGGGAGGCCGAGCAGGAAGGCTTTCTGCCCTGGAGGCCGCAGCTGTGCAGCTCCAGTGCTGACATCTCACACAGTCCCCCTGAGGGCCCGTTTCCCCACTGCCACATGGAAATAATGTCAGCTGCCTCAGTCTGTGGTTGCCGGACGTGGGAGTGAAGCCCCAGTGTGGGGCCGAAGACACAGTGGGCTCCAGGGTTTCAGTGTTTATCATGCTTTTAATTTGCTTCCCACGACTGGCCGCCCCACGTGTTCATGTAGTTAAGAGAAATGTACTTTCAGTGCCCGTCCATCTAGTTGCCCTCGGCGGGGCTGCTGGGCAGCTATTCTCTCCCGCCCTTGAAGGAGGAGTCTGTCAGGCCCACCAGTGCCCCACTCCCAGGTGCCTCGGGCTGTGGTCCCTCCTCACATGCAAGCCTTCCTCCACATGCCTTCCCCAGCGACTGCTGCCTCCTTCCTGTTCCTCTCACCTAGATGGGACCATGGTTACCATGTTCTAGGAGAGCCTTCTTCCCCTGCTTCCTTGAAACGGTCCCTCCCAGGTAGTGATGCACTGAGGGTTCCTGTGCTCTGTTTGGATAGAAATCACAAATAGAGGAAGTGCAGCTCTCCCTGTGTTAGCAGCTCTGGGTTCTGGACACCAGCAGCTCTCAGCTCTTAGTGGTAGCAACTCTCCTTGCTGCTCCCTCGGCAGCCAGAGCCAAGAGCTCTGAACAGCTCTCTGACTCCATTCCTCCCCAGCATTCTCTGGCAGCTGGTTGCCCTCAGTGTCACCAGCCTCAGATGGTGGCTGCTTTCAGGGCTACAGCCTCATTATTGCCAGCTCTTTGTGCAACAGCTGAGCCTGCTCTTCTGGAGATGGAAATCAGACGTATGAAATACAATCACTCAAAGGAGGACTCGTTAGGACTCATTCTGCAGCATAAGAGAAACCAGAGTACCACAGACTGCTCTGAGAAGGGAGAGAAGAGGCTGATTACATATGAAAAGTATGGGCTCTTGTGCTCAGTGTCCCGCAGCTGACCAAAGACTCTGCTTAGTCACAGGATGGGAGGGGCTCCCTGCAGACAGGATTGGGGACAGTTGAGGGGCTTCAGTGGGCAGGGTCATCCAGAGAGGCTGCAGGTGTGGTCCTGGGAATGGACCTGGACAGAAGCTGCCACAATTGAAGCTCAGTCTCCGAGCAGCTGTGGGGCATCTGATGTAACTGCCAAGAGATGTGGGTGACCACAGCTGCCAAAGGAAGAACAAAGTGGGAGGGGGCCCAAAAATACAATGTGGGGATCTCTGGGTTCTTCTTCTCCATCTCATCTCTGCAAAACCTTGGAGTAGGCTGCATGCTGGACCTTTGTTGGGTGCAGTGCACACCCTCCTGAGCACCTTAACGTTTTTGATCCACTGGAGTCCCGTAAGAAATGGCCCCCGTCAAGCCATTCTCCTTTGTCTCCGTGCTTGTTATTGTGTGCAGGTTTCTTCTTGCTCCCTCCTCTTTTTGGAAGTATTTTTGTCAGATTTCATTCCTTTGCTCTGGATGGTCACAGGTCTGTGCGCTCTGGCAGCTTTCCCAGCTGTCTCTGACTTGTGCTTCACTCTTGGGTGCAGAGGTCCAGAACATGCCCCCAGCTGGACATGGGGCAGGAGCGGGCTGAGGATTGCAGCCAGGAGCCTGGTGGGGAGGCCTCCTGGGGGCACGCCTTCCCTGCTCTGTTCTGCTTCCCCTTCATCCCTCACGTCTTTCCTTGCTCTGATCCCTGCCCCACCCCGTGAAGGCTGTAGAGCACTAGTCCAATGTTTTGTTCTCATTCCACCTTCTCTTTCTCCCAAGGCCGCAGCCCTCATGTCTGCACAGATAACTCCCGCCCTCCTCCTGAGCATCAGCCATCATCTGTGTCTGACCAGACATTCCCACCACACCCGCCTTTGACTCAGACTTAACTTCTGGGGTGCCCTTACTTCTGCTTTGCACACGGTCCTCTCCCTTGGACTGCTCCTCCCGCCCGCCTCCTGCCTGTGCTCCCTCCTCTGTTGCCTTTCTTTTCCCTCTGGGCCACTCTTCCCTAAACTGCTCTATACGAGAGCACCTCCGCTCCCTGTGGACAGGAGGACTTGCCAGTCTTCGGCCCGCGTTGGAGGCCCTTCACAGCCTGCCCTGCCCATTCCAGAGGCTGCCTGCTCCTCATGCAGTGAGCTCCTGTGCAGGTGTGTGCTTCTGTCAACCAGCGGCTTGGCTTCGTTCTCACAGCCCCTTTCGTGGGAAGCCCTCCCTCCCTTCTTCTCTCTTTTAGGGACTTTTCTGTAGCCACCGGAGTCCACCAAGGATTTCTGCCTCCCCTGAGCTTCCCAATCACTTTTCTACATCTCTGTGTAGTCTCCAGGGAGCTAGGATGCCTGCAGGCAGACGCGCAGCATCGCAGGGTACAGAAAGTGTGCCGAGTGCTCCTGCACCGTGGGATGCAATGCCGCATCCTGCCCCTGGCTGCAGCGACGGACTGCTCTGCATCTGGTCTCTTTGGTTGTAAAATTGAAGGGATTCCTTCCTACTCTCAAATGTTGATTGTAGTAATCAAAAGAGCTCAAGTATAAGAGGATGCTTTGAAATCCTAAGGATATACAAGTGTTGGCCAATGTTGATGATCAGTCAATCCACTCCTTGTCCATCCATGTCTCTCTTCTGAACCAGACCAGCAGGTCTAGTCCAGACTTCTCAGATGTTAGCCTCGCTTGGAAAGGACACTTGCAAAACGTATCACCCAATAAGCTCAGGGACGGAAGACACCAGCTGGGCGTGGTAAGCTTGCTGCTTCTGTCTGGCTGCTGGGTTGATGGTACCCAGAGGAGCAGATCCTTGCTGTCTGTCAAGGTGTCCAGCTCCTGTGCAAGGACGCAGCCCTGCTTCTCTGTTCAGAGCATGTGTCTGACCTGTGCATGGCACATGGCTTCCCTGACTCCGTGATAGCAACTTGGCCACGCCTTTTCTGTCAGTGTCAGCCCCTGGAGGAAAGTGATGTTCAGCCTCTGCTCACTCTGGTGGCCACCGCCACCAATGGTGATGTTGGGGAGGGCTTTCGCCACCTGGCAGGAATGCCCTTATCACTTATGGTGTGCCGTTTCCACCCAGTGTCCTCAAGTTGGAGTTAGAGACAGCCTGCTGACTCGTTTATAGCTTCCTCTAGATGCAGTGCTTAATGGCTCTGGGGACAACTCGCTGGCTTGTGCATAGTTTGCCCTCACTGCTGTGAAGTCCACAGCCTGAGAATTAAAAATGTGAGGGATTACGAGGTGGCTGACCAGGGCTCCTGAGCCATGTCACTGTGGCATACTCACCCAGTGGCTCCCCGTGTGTCCTCTTCCACGTGGGCACCCTCGTCCGTCCCCGCAGCCTGCTGACTGGTGCTTTTTAATTAGCAGGCTGTATATTTTTATAGTGGTTTTGGAGAGTATGGTGCTCCCCATGCACTCCCTTCCTGGCCGCCAGCCTCCTATTGCTAGCATTTGGCATTGTGTAGCATTTTGTTATGAGTGATGAGCTAATAGCCATACATCATTATCCACTGAGGCCCGTAGTTTGTGTTTGTTGCACATCCTTAGTTCTGGAGAGGTCTATACTGGTGGTTTCCACCATTACTACGCTACGGGACATACAGACCTGTTCACCCATTCCCTCTCCTCCCCTGCCAGTCTGTGAATTTCTGTATCTACCACAACACCTGGCACTAGGTTGTGCCCCAGAGGGTGGTAATAATATGCATGCTGGTTGTCGGATGGGTTGGTTGATGGCCACAGCACCCGAGATGGAGCCACCAACTTAGGGCCCATCAGCACACAGCCCTGGCACACTGGGTCAGGCCCATTGGCACACAGCCCTGGCGCACTGGGTCAGGCCCATCAGCACACAGCCCTGGTGTGCTCAGGTGCGGATCGGCAAGCAGATCAGGATGTTCTGGGTTCTTTGCACGAGCAGGAAGGTGAACTTCCATCAGTGACCAAGGGAGGGTTGTGGTCCCAGTGTGGTCACTGCTTTGCTGCTTCAAGAACTCTGGGAGGGAAGAGTTTCTGGTGCTCCTGGCATGGCCGTGGGCAGGAGGTGCAACTGGGACCTCTGTGAGCGTGGCTGTGCTAGGCATGAGGGTCTGCTAGTGGCAGGCTGGGCTGGGTGGCTCTAGGCAGGTGCCAAGAGGAGCAAAGCCTCCTTCCAAGCTGGTCTCTTGGGGTCACTTCAGAAGGCTGTGGAGGAAAGTGTTAGAAAGACTTCCTTTGAAGAATGGATGGAAATGAGGCAGATGAGAAGGGCCAGATGTTCCCTAAGGGGTAATTTTACTCTTCCATCTTTGATGTCTTGGCTTCCCCAAACACCTCACTGTAGGTGGAAGCTACAACAGATGTCTGGCGGCCTCCTGAGATACTAGCTTCAGTAACCCTGTCCCTCAGCTGTCCCCTCCCTCCCCGTGACTAAGCAACAGGTCTGCGATTAGCCTGTTCATGTGTGAGCCGCCTGACTTTTTCTGTGCAGTCTCCCCTTCCTTTTATGTGGGCAGTCTGCGCGCTGGTTTCCTTTATTCCGCAGTGTAGGTTGTAAGGAGCCCTCCTCTGAATGGTTGCCTTTCGCCTGTCTGTGATCTCCATCTGAAGCAGAGCAGGCCTAGCTGGCAACACTGAGGGTGGCCAGCAGCTGGAGAATAGCAAGGAACTGTGGAGAGCGCAGGGACTGAGAACCCTAGGGGCTGGAGCTTCAGAGGCCTGAGGGAGCTGCTGGCTGCCAGGCTGGCCATGAGGAGGGCTGCCAACCCTGAGAGCTGAGAGCCACTGGTGTTAAGAAACCAGAGGGAGCAGCCTTTTGTCCACTTGGGGTCTCTCCCTTGAGTGGAGCAGGCTGAACTGCTGCACTACAAGCTGGTAATGCTGGTGATGCTGAAAGTGGCTATGCAGGGTGGCTGCCAGCCAGAGGCAGCAACAGTGAGGGTGGCCGGCCTCTGGGAGCTGCTGGGTGTGGCTGGCTCTGGCTGCCAGGCAGCTGTGAGGGCTGAGAGCTGAGAGCTGAGAGCTGAGAGCTGAGAGCTGAGAGCTGCCGGTGCGCACAGCTCGGAGCTGCTAACACGCAGGGAGCTGCACTCTACCTAGTGGTCACTTCCACCTGAGTCCAGCAAAGAGCCCAGCACTGATGATGCTCCCACCACAGAACAGGAAAGGTGTGAGTGAAGCCATAGTTTCTAAAGCTGCCACCCAGCTGTGACATGCCACTTGAGCCCACATGTCTTTGCCAGAGCAAGTCTGTGGCCTGTCCTGGTTGTACAGGGGCTGGAGTTTGTCTCAGTGTGTACCTGCACAGGAAGTGGGAGGGACGCGAACACCACTACAACCACTGCAGGTCAGTACTGTTCCCAACTGGGTTCCAGTTTCAGCCTCTCCAAGTCTGAACCTGAATCCGTCAACCAGGTGTGCAGGCTTTTAAACAGCGCTCTCATGTGAAGCCTGATAACCAGGCTCTGTCACCTTTGTGTTGTGAGTAGGAGAGGCCTCTGGGGCCTGGGCGGCAGTGCCTTGCTAGCCAGCACTAAGAGTCCCCGGGAGGTTGGTCCTGGTCACCAGGAAAACCTCCCAGGGCCAAGGCCCAACAAGAAAGAAAGACCAAACAAAACCCAAATATGACAAAGTAATGGGTTTCTGAAAAAGCAAGATTTACTCCATTTAGGGCCATGTCCTTTAATCTGTTAGCACATCTTCATTGCTTACTGAGGTTAAAAAAGTCTTTTCTTTATGAAATGATGGTGGTGGTAGTTGGTAGAATTTTTTTTTAAACTTGGTATTGAACCCAGGGGCACTCTGCCACTGAATTACATTCCAGCACTTTTTATGTTTTTATTTTGAGTTTTAATTTATTTTATTTTGAGATTTATTTGTTTTTATTTTTATGTTTTTATTTTATTTTTATTTTTTATGTTTATATTTTGTTTTTATTTTTTAGGTTGCTAAGCCAGCCTAGCACTTGTGATCCTCTTGTCTCAGACCCCCAAATCACTGGGTTACAGGTGTGTGCCACTGTGTCTGGCTTTGGTGAAATTAAAGAAAAATAAACTAATTGGCAAAATAAAAATGTTGATGATATCATATATCTGACCTTATTTTTTCTTAAAATTGCATCAAGCAGTCATGAAGTCTAGCAGTCTAAAAACCACCCATCTGGTTTCCCCTTTGTTTTCAAAGAGGAAACTAGGGTGAGAAAAGATGCACCCCGGATGTGCACATTTAGTTGGAGAAGGGTTCCCTAGCTGGTTCTGGATGAAATCTCAAGTAGGCCTCGTGGCATGGGTCTGTCCCCAGGATCGCCTTAGGGAGACCTCCCAGTGACAGCCCTTGCCGGAGCACAGACATGGAACTTTGCTCCCTGCAAGGGACAGGGAGCGGGCCCTGGGACGCTGTGTGTGGCTGCGCTTCAGGCATCTGTGACCATCTGATGCAGGACCTGGGGCCGCGATCCTTCAAGATCCCTCTCTGGGGCCGTCAGCACCGCTTGCTGAGCGTTAGCAGCCCGCGTTCTCTACAGACAGGCCTTGTGGAATGGGGACACTTACCGCCTCCCTCCTGAGAGTGGCAGTGTGCATTGTGTTGAGAGGAGGGCCCCCTCCTCCTAGGAGCAAAGGTGGCCAGGAACCCAGAAGCCAGCGGACAGAGGCTTGCCGAAAAGTCGGGAACCAGAAGAGGAAGTGGGGGCCAGCCTTCCGGCTACAGGGCTGCCACACAGCGCGTGGTGGTCTGTGCTTCTCCTGTGCGCAAGAGACAGGGAACGGCCTGGCGAGGTGGCAGGACAGCTCCGCCGGAAGGGCGACGAGCCGAGCGGGGCTGGCTGAGTGCTGGGGTGGAGACACAGCGGAGGGCGCGCAGGGGGAACGTGGAGTCGGGGGGAGCCTCCACACTGACCTCTGACCAGAGCAGAGCCTGCTCCTTCGAGCAGAGGGCTCTGACCAGGGAGATGCTCAGAGGGACTGGCTGCCCTCCCTGCGTGTGAAGCCACCCCTGAGTCTTGGGTCTCTGCAGAATAAAACTTGGTGCCTTCTTGTGTGGCCTTAGCCATCTTGACCAGAGAGACCCGTTTTGAAGGCCACGTCTCTGGCAGAGCCGGGAGGTCAGACGTGCCCTCGCTGGGGCGCCTGCCGCCTGTGCCAGCACCTGCTGTGTCCCCGCTGCGACCCCCAAGGCGACCTGCCTGTGAGGGGAAGGCCGCTTACCTGCAGCCTGGGCTCTGCCGTGGCCTGCTCTTATCCACCTGCGCTCGGAACTGGGCCGCTTCCTGTTTCCCGGCATCAGCAGATGAGGCTCTTCATGTTTCCAGGTTACTCCTGATTCAAGGCAGATTTCTTTTCTCTGGCTCACCGGGTTTGTGTTTTGAAGAAAAGATCTCCTGTGGACAACTGATTTCCCAGAATTGTTCCAGCTTGCAACTGTTCTTGGGAGTCGAGCCTGTTGAGCTGGCCCTGGACCTGACGGGACCACTCCTGAGTGCCCGTCAGCTGCACAGGGCCCGCGGGACACTGGACCAGCAATCCCAGGCTAGCACACTCTTTCCCTCAGTCTCTGGCCCCAGGGGCATGATGGGAAAGGACGTTTGCCCTCAACGAGGTGACAGTTCACACAGGACGCACACGTGCCTGGCCACGTACGGGTGTGACTCTCACACTCACCTTCTCTTTCCCACCCGTTGCGGGGACCAAACTAGGGGAAGAGTGTGTGTGTGTGTGGGTGTGAGCGTGGTGTGTGGTGTAAAGTGTATTGTGTGTGTGTGTGGTGACGTGTGTGGTGTGTGTGTGTGTGGGTGTGAGCATGTGGTGTGTGTGTATATGTGTGTGTGTGATGTTTGTGGTGGGTGTGAGCAGGTATGTAGTGTGTGTATGAGCATGTCGTGTGTGGTGTATATATGGTGCATGTGTATATGCATGGTATGTGTGTGGTGTGTGTGTGGTGTGCATGTTGTGATGTGTGTGGTACGAGTGGGGTGTGTGTGTGATGTGGTGTATATGTGATGTGTGGGGGGTGTGCATGTGATGTGTGTGGTGTGAGTGTGTGAATGGTGTGTGTGTATGGTTGAGTGTGGTCTGCGTGTGGTATGGTGTATATGGTGTGTGTGATGTGTTTGTGTGTGTGTGTATGCATGGTGTGTGGTGTGCTGCTTGTCTGTGTGTGTGCGTGTGCACGCGCGGTGTGTGGTGTGCTGCTTGTCTGTGTGTGTGCGTGTGCGCGCATGGTATATGGTGTGCTGCTTGTGTGTGTGTGCGTGCACACGCAGTGTGTGGTGTGCTGCTTGTGTGTGTGTGTGCGTGTGCGCGTGTGGCATGTGGTGTGCTGCTTGTGTGTGTGGGGGGTGCAGGAGCTGCAGCAGCCCGAGGGGCTAGTTGCCGCTGTGTGTCCTGCTGTGTGAAGGCGTGTGGACTGTGCCGCTGTCGGCTGCTGGTCGCCTAGTGACACAGGGTATCACGGTGGCTGGGACAGGTCCGCTGGGTTCCAGTCCCTGCCGTGCCCCTCACCGTGTTGAAGAGAAAGTTCTGGTCCTGCGGGCCTCGGTTGTCTGTCCGCAGGGGGTAAAGGCAGGCTGCTGTGAGGACTGAGGGGCCTAGTGGAGTAGGGCAGGGTCCGACCCAGGAGGTGCTGGGCAGATGCCAGTTTTCACAGGTAAACTGAACAGTGAAAGAACTCCACATTTTATTTCCTCTGCGCTCCTGGCTTCTTGCTGCAGATCCACACCTCTGGTGTGCACTGTCCTTGTAGACGGAACCTGCAGGTAGTGGCGTTTCAGCACAGGAGGCCACCGAGGACTCTGCTGGCCAAGCAGAGGCTCGGGCTGTGACCTGAGGCATACTGACATCCGTGGCGCCACCCCTTCTGCCCTCAGGAAGACAAGGAAGAGTCTCCCAATTTGTTAGGTCGGCTTTTCACTGCTGTGACCGACGCCTGACGAGAACAACTTAGAAGAGGAAGTTCATTTTGAGGTCAGAGCTTCCGAGGTCTCGGTCCACAGACGTCCGACTCCGTAGCTCGGGCTCGGTGAGGAGAGCATCGTGGCTGAGGGCGTGGTGGAGGAAGATGCTCAGCTCAGGGAGGCCAGGCAGCAGAGAGAGGAAAGCCAGGGGACAAGGATGGTCCCCAGGGCGCCCCACCCTGTGACTGCCTGCGTGACCACTGGTAGTAGTCCTCTCAGATCAATAATCCACCAAGTGGATTAATGCACTGATGATCTCACAGCTCTCAGAACCTGACGGTCTCATCTCTGAACCTCCAGCATTGACACGGGAGCTCCGGGGACGCCTCACAGCCACGCCGGGACCTCCCGCACTGACACGGGAGCTCCGGGGACGCCTCACAGCCACGCCGGGACCTCCTGCACTGACACGGGAGCTCCGGGGACGCCTCACAGCCACGCTGGGACCTCCAGCATTGACACGGGAGCTCTGGGGACGCCTCATAACACCACTTGTTAATTAAAGAATGTTGCCTAGTTTCCCTTCGTATCTTGCCCTCGGCCATCCTGTGGTGGGTAGGTTCCCTTTGCATGGCTCAACCTCCAGAATTCAAATCACATTTTGGGATGGACATCCAGCTCATGGTGGTTCCTGCCCTGTGTTCGGGGGGGTTTCCTGATGACTGGTTTTCCTATGTCCCTGTGGCCAAACCCATTACCCCTGATGGTATAAGAGGCGGGCTTCTGACCTCATCTGGACCAGACAGGATCTTGTTCCTGGGGATCTGGAATCAGCTCCAAGCGGCTCTGCAGTGACTGGGTGGCATCTTTACTTCAGCTCAGTGGGCTCATCATGTGTCCCAGTGGAAGACAGACCGGGAGCACCAGGTCCTGGAGAGAGGAGGCCGGCATTTTGCCGGCGGGTCACCAGGGAGTCATTCGAGCCCATCCAGTCGACCCCTCACTCCGGCCCCGAGAATCCTGCTGTGGGAGAAGGAGCAGCATGTTGGATGCTGAGGCCGAGCACGCCCAGCTTCCGGGAGCTCCTGGGCCCTGCGGATGCTGCGAGGGAGGCCTCGCGAATGCACTCTACCTTACGTTAACTTCCGGGTGATGGGGACTTCCATGGGTGTGGCCCTGTCATGCTGCCTGCCGTGAGGCAGGCTCCTCTGTTGGCAGCAGTGCTGGGTGGAGTACTGTGGTGGACACGGCCTTCTGCGCGTCCTTGTCTTTTCACAGGGACAGCACACGAGGGAAGACAGATCTAGTGTTCTAGGATGTGTTCATTCTAGCAAGCGCACGGTGCTGCCCTTCTGTGATGGACGCAGTTCAGTACGATCAGCCTGCCACCAGGAAGCTGACTGACCACCGTGGGGCATGGTGCCATACTGGAGACTCAGTGTTGGTCTCCACTGTTGGCACTTGGGCACTCAGTGGTGACCGTAGCCAGGCTGGCCTTGGTGAGTGGAAGTCGGCTGCTCAGCCCATGAACAGACTCCGTTCTTGCTACCATGGCCACTTTGTTCATGAGCCCATGGGGTGGCGACGGGGTTGACTGGGGAGAAAGACTGGCTGGCGTCCACACCACGTGGCATCCTATCACTTGATTGTGCACTGCTCTACTGAAGTCTGGGAGAGAGGGCCGTGCATCACGGGTGGACATGGCTTCTGGGCCACTTCTGCACGGGCATGATTGTGCCTCCAGGCCCTGCTCAGGCCCTGCCTCGCCTGACCCTTCCACTTCCTGGCAGCGTGTGCTGGGCACACCCAGCTTTATGGCTTGGTGGGTCCCATCACTGTTTGTGAGGGTGCCTCAGGGTGCACGGTCAGCTTCATGGTTAACAGCTCACCCTTCACCTTGGAAGGGGAATCTCAACAGGCCCGTACCGCTGGACCCCTAGAAAACCCACTGAGCTGGAGAGGCTCTACTGACCTACATCCCCACCCCTTTTTATTTTCTTTTAAAATATTTTTGAGATGGGATCTTGCTGAGTTGTCTGGGCTGGCCTCAAACTTGTGATTCTTCTGCCTCGGCCTCATGAGTCACCGAGGTTATAGGCACGTGGCTCAGGGCCTGATAACTTTTTCTTTTTCTTTTTTCCTTTTTTTCCCCAAGGGCCAAATAGATGAGTCGAACAGGAGCTTGGTGGGCACCACCATCCCTGCATTCTTTTTTTAAAAAATATTTTTTAGTCGTTGATGTTTATTTATTTATTTACCTGCGGTGCTGAGAATGGAGCCCAGTGCCTCACAGGCTAGGGAAGTGCTCTGCCACTGAGTCACGACCCAGCCCCATCCCTGCATTCTTTAAGCTTCTGGTGGGGCTTTAATCCCCTCAGCCTCGTGGAATATGGCATCATTTTTGGCTATTATTCTAGCTGGAGACACTTGTAGTTGGTCTTTCCAACCACGATGACCCTTTGTCCACAGGTGTGGGAAGCCACGGGAGGATCCATTAGCCCCTAGGTATATCTGTTTCAGATCTGGAAGTAGGGTGCCAACCGCAGGGTGTGCACAGTGATCCACTGGATCCATCGTGAAATGGACGAGAGGGGACCTGGCCTCCTTGAGCCCCTACTCTGACTGGTTGTCCACGTGACATTTTGGTCTCCTGGAATTGGTGTGCAGGAATTTTTGGAAAGGCCGATTCTTCCCCAGTATGGAGACACCCTGGTAAATGGTCACACCTTGCCCTGGGGAAGGCTGGGGGAGAGTAGTAGTACACAGACGCCTACAGCCTGATTGTAAGATCGACGGGAAGCAGTGACCTTCCTCAAGGACACCAACCTCCCTTTATTCAGGAGGTTCTGGACCAGGGAACTGACTCGAGTCGGGGCCCTGACCAAAGACCATGCTTCTCCGGTTTGGCGATTAAAGTTAGAATTTCGTCCGCTTTACCTAGGACTCTTCTGTTTGTATGGATCAAGTGAGAATCTAGTAGGCTGTCCATCCAGTTCATCCTCACACGTGATCGAGCCGCAAAGGTCTGCAAAGCATTGCTTAGACGGCTGCTGTCCACTAAGGTGGCCGTGCCTCCCAGCTCTGGGGAGTCATTGACACCCCTTGGCCCTGTTGCCCTGGGATCCAATGACCCGGCTACATTCAAGGATCCCCACTCCGTGGCAGCAGAGCTGTCAAGGATGCCGGGTCACATGTTTATTTCTCACAGTGTGAAAGGCATGTGCTGCAGGTTCATCCCGGGCAGGTGAGCAGGTCTTACATGATACATCCACCCTCAGGTTTCAGTCTCTGGAAACCTTTGGCTCCTTGCTCTAGAGTGGACTGCAGCAGATGTGGCATTTCAGCTTCATCTAGTGTGGGCCTCTCTTGGTCTCCCTTTCAATCAACCAGCCAAAGCCAGAGCCCTTTCCAACCCTGCAGGCTGCCAGCTGAGCTCAGAATCTCCCCCTAGTGGGTCAGTACCTGCAAATTCATCCTGCTCCTACCCGGCCCCACACCCCTGTAACCACGCCCAGGGCTTGCTGCTTTTCTCGCCAGGCACCTATGCGTTCACTCCTGGGGCCCTTATCTCATTCTAACACCCCCAAGTCTCATTCTCCTAGAGGTCTTCCTGACCTCAGAGTACCCCCTGCTGTCCCTGAGTGCCTGCAGCAGCAGGGTGTGTGCGCTGCCTCCAGCCCCTGGCTAACCTGAAGGCTTGCTATTCAGTTTTGTGCACCTGCCCAGCGCTGAGCTCCTCAGGGCAGGGACCTGTCTGGCACTTCCTGTACCCACTCCCATAACAGGTGCGTTCTGGAACATGCCAAAGGGAAGGGGCGAAGGCGCTAACCAGTGCTCGGAGCTTGGCATGGATCATCGCCCAGTGCCGCCAGAGATTCTGAAAGTTGGAGTCACATTACACTTCAGAATAGCTGCTCTCCCTTCCCCTCCACTGCCATCTGTCACCTTCCCTGCAGCAGCCCTGGCCACTCACAAATTAGGCTTCCGGAGGCGCTCCCCATCTCTCCTTCCTGGGGCACCCGTCCCTCCACCGCACTTCCCCTCTGGTTTTCACCCAGAAACAAGCGAGACTGAAGAGCAAACTTCCCGAAGTCCCACCGCGCAGCCCCGTGCCCGGGTGTGCGCGTGTGTGCGTGCGCGTCTGCGGGCCGCACTTTCCTGGAAAGGAAGCCTCCGCGGGCCCCGCGGAGGCGGAGGAAGGAGCCTCCCCCGCGGCGTCAGCCCCCTGCCCACTTCCCGCCCTACGCCTCCTTCCCGAGGGCGCGGGCTGCAGCGACCCGAGCGGCTGGAGCGGCAGGGGCCTTGGCATGTCGGGCGCGGGTCTCCAGGGCGCTCCGTCTGGCGGCTGTAGGAGCCACCGCGCAGGTAGGGATCTGGGAACCGGGCGTGGGGCGCGCTCTGCCCTCGAATTTCTGCAAATCTGGGCGTGAGTCCCGTCACAACTCGGGCGCAGCGAGCGCCTTTCCAGGGGAGGGAAACCGAGGCAGGGCGCATGGCGTGCGTGGCGAGGTAGGGCGGGCCTCCGGCTGCCCACCCATCGCGGAGCCCTGCCGGGTCTCTGACCCGGACTGCAGGCGACTGGGGACCGATAGTCTGCGAAGACGGGGTGTCACCCCTTCTCTGCGTGTCCGAGGGACGGAGAGGGCAGAGGCTGTGGCTGGGGAGACCAGCATGGCCAAGCCTCCGGTGGCAGCGTGTCCCGCCCGCACCTCGAGATCCCCCGGGGCGCAGGCAGCTGGTGCGGAGTTGGGGGAAGAGCTGGAGCCTGCAGTGGCCGCTGGCGCCCGGTTTCCACCGCCCACTTCCGACTTGGGACAGTGACGCACCCGCTGCTAGGCGAGGCGAGACTGCTCCATTTCCATTGCCTAGGAGCGGGCCACCTGCCAACCCCCAGTGAGGTCATGGAGGCATAAGTGGATGGCTGCTTTCAACAATGATAGGACTTCCACTAGCTCACCCTTAAGTACAGGGCCGGAAGCTGGAGCTTTGCTTAGAGAGCCAGGCGCCTTGCTGGGCCAGGAGAGGCCTGCGACCAGACTTAGGGAGCTGGCTTCCTGGAACATCGCCTCAGCTCTGCTGTGTGAAAGCTCTTGGCTCGTGTGTGGCGGGGGACAGACGTGAATTGGGGAGTACCAGGGGTCAGCGCTGGAGGAGAGCTTCTGCTCAGAAACCTGCTCCAGCTGGTCTTGGGAGCCCATGAAGACGCCCACTGCAGCATCAGACTTTAACCCGATTCCTCGCTGATTTCGGCACCCACCCAGGAGGCCGTTGCAGTTTAGATGTGGTGGAGGCGAAGCTTCTGGCCCAAAGCTCAAGCGGGCAGGAAGTGTCAGCTTGGTTGCGTTTTCACTGAGCGGACCTGATTAATTTGGAGCAACGTGGGAACACCAGTTTGATTTGATTAAAGCACTACTAGCAGGGCATCTTAAGAGACTTCAATTGTACTGGGTTGAGGTGTGGCACATGGGCCCTCTGAGGTTAGGTTGAGACTGATTTCTGGGCTCTGTGACCTTGAACCTCAGTTTTCTCATGTTCGCCAAAAAAAAAGAAGAAACAAAGAAGGAAAATCAGGGTTTGTGATTACTGCCTTTCGCACTGATAGCGTTGCCTGCGGATCAAACGGGGCAAAACATGGAAACCCCTTGTGGATGGAGTCCGAGTCAGTGTGCACATTCAGCACCATGTTCTGTGGAAGGAATCAGCATTGCAGGCCCCCCGCTTGTCAGAGTGTGCTTATGTCCCTTTAAGCTTCCGCAGGGCTGGCTGCTGCTGCAGTCCTTGGGTTCCCACTGGTCTGCTGGGCTCCAGAGCCGCCCGCTTCTGGCTCTAGCTCGCATAGGCTAGAGCCTCCGTGGACGCCCAGGGTTAGAACCCAGGTGTGGGTCCCTCTCACATCTGTGATCCCAGCCACGCGTGGGTTGAGAGTTGCTAAGTGGGGCTGAGGTTCAGAGCAGACCTGTCGTAGGTTACAGGCAGTGCACCCTGCACATCTATAAAGCCTGAAGTGTAAGAGTGCATCGTTAGCCTTGGCAGAAGAAACTCTGAAATAATCTTAATTTCTTTTATCCCTATTTTGTGAAATCCCATGTATAAGTACCTTTTTTAAAAATAAGCTTTGAAAGAATACATCTTAAAATCTTTTCACAAATATCTGACAGTGAAAACTGGATCAAGCTTTGAACACTTCAATTTGCTGGAACTCTTAGGAGGCTCCTGAAGTAAAGCAAGGTGGGGAATTTTTGTGTGGTGGTCCTGATGCAGGGTGGAGCCCCAGGACACTCTCCCAGGACCTTACTGCTTACCTGAGATGCCCCGGGGAAGAACCTTGAGAGAGGAGAGAGATAGCTGGGCTTCTGCTGCAGAAACAATTCCTTCTTCATTTGTTTCTGAAATAAAGTTTTTCTTATTGATTTTACTTCCCCCAGTGCAATGCATACTCATTACAGGAAGCACAGAAAACTAGGAATGAGCAAAAACTACCTTACATTTAAAACACTGTCATCTCTCTGGGTGCCGTGGTGTACAGCTGTAATCCCAGTGACTTGGAAGGCTGGGGCCAGAGGATCACCAGTTCAAGTCCAGCTTCAGCAACTTAACAAATCCTGAGGACTTAGAGAGACCCTGTTTTAGAATGAAAATAAAAAGGGCTGGGGACATAACTTGGATAGGCACCCGTGGGTTCATTCCTCGCAAAACAAAAACGCCCAGCAACACTGTAGTCTCACAAGCAGCTTGGCATCTGTTCTTATAGTCTGTTTCTGTGACGTGATCATCGATTTGTAGCAGTTCCAAACATGGGATCCAAGCTATTGTTGTTTTGTTCAGTGACACAAGCGATACTCTCTCATTGCTCAAAACAAAGTCATCAAGTTGCAAAAGGGAACCAATTTATTATGCTTATTAAAACTTTTCCTTTCTAAAAAATATCTTAAAATTGTAGGGGGCTCGGTGTAACTCAGTGGGAGAGTGAGGCGTGGAGGTTCCATATCCAGCATGAAATAAAATCTTAACATTTTGATTGGAGAACTATTAGAAGTCCAGCTACGGGTGCTTGAATTTTATTGTGGTTCTGGTTAAAGTCTGATGCTGCAGTGGGCGTCTTCATGGGCTCCCAAGACCAGCTAGAGCAGGTTTCTGAGTCTGAGTGTAGGTAGCACTTTGGATGAGGGTCAGTAGGCCAGCGCTGCAGCCATCCTTGAATGCCCCTGGTAACTGGGTGTGTGAGATGCTGCAGGCACCCCACTGCTCCCAGACATGCCTTTGGCAGCCCCCTGGGGATGGGTGGGTCCCTGGCACAGTGGAGGTCACCTGTGGGCAGCCGGTGTTTGGGGGCACAAACTTGGGCATCTGGTGGTGTTTGTTCTTGACTGTGGTAGACAGGCCTTGGCAGATGACTTGGGTGAAAGTATTGTGCATTTAAAAATATCAGCTGCTTCAGGCTTTCCAGACCCATCTCCCCGTTCACAATCAGAGCTCACCGGTGCTTCTTTGAGTGCAGACTTTGGGGTCAGCTCCAGTTCCTAGTAGAGGGAGGAAAGGACTGTGGCTGGCCAGTGAATGAAGCATTTGGATGTGGCTTTGGGAGGTAGCCAGGCTCACGTGGTGGGCTCTGCTGCTCAGGTGACCACTGGTCCTGTGTCCTGTGTCCTTTCCCTCTGCTCGTCCTTTGGCCACTTGCCTGTTGTGATGGCTCAGAAATGGGTCGTAACTCAGTGTTGCTTCCTCAGTCTCTCCCGGCCACTTCCTCAGGGTCACTGGCCACTCATGGTAATAAGCAGAATTGCAGAGCTTATTGCTGGACGAAGCTTCTGGAGACCAACTGGCCGAGCCCCTCTGCTGGGCAGGTGAGGCCCTGCGGCCGTGCTTTAGGGCATTCAGTGAGCGAATTGGGTCCAGTTGTGAAATCGGAGTTGAAGTCTTATTTTGTGACACACGTGCCTGGACTCCCTGCCACTCGGGTGGCCCGACTTGGGAGCGATGAGACCTGGCGCCATTACTGGCTGTGTTTGTGACCTAGGAAAAGGCGGCGTTCTGCCTTTATAGACTCAAGTGCTGCTAGGAAAAGGAGGGTCACCTTACAGGGGTCAAATCAAAGTTAAAAACACTAAGTACCAAGAGAAGCTCGGCTTCTCAAGTGTCCAGTTCGCTGGAGACAGACTCCTCAGAACTGTGAAAGTGGTTTAGTGATCACAGACCCTCTGATGAGAAAATCTGCATATTTTGGTATGACTCTTAATGATTCTGCAGGGCTCTGTGTCGGAGCCGCAGGCCAGCCAGAGTGAAGTGTGAGCCGGCCACCCTTGGGGACGGCGGTCTCCATTGCTTGAATGGTGGGTTTAGGGCTTTCGAGTTGCCTTGACCCCTTGATCTTTCTCTGTGTTCGGCACCCACCATCCCTACACCCATTTGGGCCCTGCAGGGTATTCAGAGCTGTGGTTGCTTGTCCTCAAGGACTGTCCTGTCTGGGGGAAGATCTGAGGAAGACCTTTCCCAGGGGTCTCAGGTGTGCCCCCACGCTGACCCCTGTATACCTGTCACCGATACCCTGGCCTTATTGCATGCCTTCCTGGCCTGCCAAGAACGTCTCTTCAGAATGGGACCCTGGCCAGTGAGACTTCCCAGCCCTGGTTCTCTGTGGGCGTGGTCTGCCGGGGCTGGACCCTGCTTTCCCCTCTCCGTGGGTGCCCCCAGGAAGCTGCGTAGCATACCCAGAGTTCGCTGTGTTCTCACCAAAGTGCACGAAGCTCTTCCTTGGAGGGCAGGGTGACCAAGCCTACTGCTTTTATATCTTTTGAAACCAAGAGTCCAGAAGTTCCTTTTGCTTCAGATGTTTATCGAGGCGCATGAGCCACGTGGTTGGATGCCGTGGCAGCACTTGAGCAAAAGTGCCGTCCGTGCCCTTGCGAGACCTGTCGTCCAGTGGAGGACAGAGAATCCACTCTCACCAAGTTGCCTCGTCAGAATGCCTGGGTCTCTGGTGCACACGCAGATGGGCACAAGCGCCTGGCGTCCGGGAGAGAGCCAGTGGGCGTTCCACGAGAGGCTGGTGGGCCGGAGGAGGGGGGAGTTCTGTGAGGACAAAGGCGGTGGAGGCGCCCCCTGCCCTGTGCCCCGTGTCGTGGACATGCTGCGCCTGGCCTGGGAGACACACTCAGTTTGCAGAAAGCTTTCCCAGACGTGCTGTGGGTGTCGGGGTGCTGGGGGACCCTGCAGCTGTCTCGGGCCTGGAAAAGGGGGTGTCTTGCTCACCAAGCCCCACAGTCCCCTCCCACACTTAGTGACTGGTGGTCTTGGGGACCCTGGGATGGCCTCTGCAGCTTTCCCACTCTGGCGGCTTGTGTGTCTTGACTTAGGTGGTGACTTGAATGGAAAAGTGGACCAAGTCCATACCTTTAATCCAGCTGTTTTCCTGACTTCCTGCCTTGGGATGGCCCAAGCACATTCGCCCAAGTAGTCATCGCACGTGGACATGTTTTGAAAGGCGTCAGGAGACAGAGAGCAAAGGCAGCCTGAGGCTACAGGACGCCTCCTGTGCTGTGCTGCGCTCTCGAGGGCCTGCTGGTCTGGGAGTGGTGGTCCCTCTGTCCTGTAGGGGCCTGTGTTGGTTCTGAGTGTCTCCAGTGCTGCTGGGGAGTTGCAGCCCGGGATGGCTTTGCTTCCGGTAAGGACGGTGAAGGCCGCAGAAGAGCGACTGGCTGGCCCTGCTAAAGGAGGCCTGGTGCTGGCCCAGGAGCTCTGTGCCTTTCCTGGGTGACTGAATTTTGTTTGGCCTTTAGAAAATCTTCTTCCGGGGAGAGGTAGGCTCTGCAAAACCCACCTGGGATCTCGCTTCCTCTGAGTCCCTCGAGGGCCTGCTTCTTCTGCCGAAAACCCACGCGGGCGGTGCGGTGCGGCTTCACACCCGCAGAGGGCGTCCGACTCAGGAGCAGCTCCCCCGCCTGCTCCGCCCTGTTGGATGCAGGTGTTCTGGCTCTGGACGAACCGGCCACCGTTCAGGTGCGTGTAGCAAGATGACTACGCACAACGTGGCCACCTGCCCTGGGAGGAGCAGGACTCACTCTCTTCCTCCCGCTCAACCTCGCTGGCTCCCCGGGAACTTTGGGGCTGTTTGTCACTTGGGACAACTTCTGCGATGCTGGGGATGTGGCAGAGCAGGCGGCAGCCCTGTGGGTATCTCAGCATCGCCCGCCCCGGCCGTGGGAGTCAAAGGCCCCTCCGTGCAGAGATAATGCCAGCTTGTTCCCTGGAGCTGGAGCCAAAGGGCTCCTTGTTCAGCCTCAGAAAAGCCCACAGGAAGTCCAGCTTCCGCCACTGCTGCCCAGGCCCTTTGTCCCTTCAGATCTGACTGCTCTGGCTGGGTCCCCTTGGAGTGAGGCAGCTGCCGTGCAAAGAATAAGTTCAGCCAGAGGACTTGAGCTGGGCTGGTCCTGGGCTCCAGGCGCAGGCTGGGGTCTTCCGGCGAGCCTGGGGCCGAGCAGTTGACCGCTGGCTGGTGAGTACCAGACCCCGGCTCCCCAGCCTTTCGGGAGGGCCGACTGCGGCCCTGCGTGTGAAGTCGAGTGAGGTGTCGGCCTGTGGCCTGCTGGCTGCTAGGATTGAGGAGCTGTCCTGGGGCTGGGAACCCGCTTTCCTGTGGTTTCCTGGCTGGGAGGGAACCAGCCATTGCCCTTGTCTGTCCCTGGGGCGATGACGGTGCCTGTTTCTGGGGACTGCTGCAGGATGATGTGAGATGACACGTGAGGGACAGGAAGCAGCTGCAGCCTCCCACCCTGCGGGGTGTCCCACACACTGCTGCATGGACACCCTCTGCTGGTCCACCTCCTCGGGGACATCTGATGATGGTCCACCCCAGGCACAAGGGCACCCTCTGCACTGGCAGGGGTTCCGTGGATGGGGGCATTGTTGGCATGGCGGGCAGAGCCTGGCATGTGCCGTCTGTGCTGGCCTGGGCTGTTCCCTTGGCCTGAGGCTGTGGTCACCGTCCTTGGCAGGCTGGGCCGCCGTGGCCTCCTGGGGCCCTGGGCTTGTTTAAGACCCAGACAGAAAGCCTTCTTTTCCTCTTCCCAGGCTCATGGCTTCTCTGCCTGCATATTGCTACTAAAATTTCCATAGGGTTCTGTTCTTTTAAAAAAATTGGGATTTATGTTTGGCGAGTAATAATCGTGTCTGTTGATGGGACTCCTGTCCGGCCCTGACACCTGCTTTCCGCGGGGCATCGACGGCATTTCCACTGCGCATACGCTGACTTTCTGGCGTGGTGTGAAATGCTCTGGGCAGTTCTGAAATACACGTTGCCTTAGGAGCGACTCCGGCCTCGAAACTGTGCAGTAGACCTGGAGCCGGCCGAGGGGAGCCCCTTCCTCTCCCGCCCGCAGGTGAGACCAGGCTGCTCCTCTGCCTGCCCTTCGGCTCTGGCCGTGTTCTCCAGGTGAGCTCTCCTTGCCGGTGGCTGGTCCCGAAGCTCTTCGTGTCTTACTGTCACACGTGGTCTGCTGCACCAGGCCCTCATCTCTCCATGCTGTGATGGCCGCTGGAGGGGGACGGGGCCATAGGCTAGGTCTTCACTCGGAGCTTTCCAGTCTCACGTTTTGGAAGCCGCTTTCCCACCAGTGGGCACGCACGTTCCTGGAACCCCTGGCTTTCCATTTATGCTCGAAGCCAGCAAGTCCTCGCTGAGCCTCTCCTGTGCTGTGACTCCAACATTATCCTCACTATTTTTCATTCTGTTGCTAATTTTCTACTTTCCCTGTGTCCCCCTGGAGCTGCAGGCCAGGGAGGCAGCAGTCTCTCTTCCCAGTCCTCATAGGGGATGGCTTTGGCAAACACTTGGCCCCTGCACCTCCTGCTGCCCATATTCCCAGGCTTGGACCTGTGATCCCTGGAGCCTGAGCAGGGCTTGTCCCAGGTGGCTCCCACTCCAGGTGAGGGTGTCCTGTGATCCCTGGAGCCTGAGCAGGGCTTGTCCCAGGTGGCTCCCACTCCAGGTGAGGGTGTCCTGTGATCCCTGGAGCCTGAGCAGGGCTTGTCCCAGGTGGCTCCCACTCCAGGTGAGGGTGTCCTGTGATCCCTGGAGCCCGGGCAGGGCTCTGGTCCCAGGTGGCTCCCACTCCAGGTGTGGGTGTCCTGGGATCCCTGGAGCCCGGGCAGGGCTTGTCCCAGGTGGCTCCCACTCCAGGTGAGGGTGTCCTGTGATCCCTGGAGCCCGGGCAGGGCTTGTCCCAGGTGGCTCCCACTCCAGGTGAGGGTGTCCTGTGATCCCTGGAGCCGGGGCAAGGCTTGTCCCAGGTGGCTCCCACTCCAGGTGAGGGTGTCCTGTGATCCCTGGAGTCGGGGCAGGGCTCTGGTCCTTGCACTTGACACCTGCTGACGTGACATGGAATCCCAGGTGCCTGTGGCCCCTCAGGTCCAGGCTTGCTCCTCGCCTATGGGAGTCAGGTTTTGGGGCCCTGCTGGGGGTCTCCCTGTTGGTTGTTCAGGGATTCAGGCAACCTGTGTCTTCTGGAGCCTCCCAAGCGTCCACACCCCCCGGAAGACGGAGGAATTGGGATAGCAGGCCACTGCAGAGGTCTTCACTGGCCACGCTCACACGGGGGACGTCACTTCTGTCCACAGCTTCATTGACCAGGATGCAGTCACCAGGCAGCATGAAGCCAAGGGAGGCCAGGAAATACTGCCAAATGTGTGTCTGGGAGAAGGGATCCAGCTGAGGGACAGCTGTCACTCTGCATGGTGTCTGTGGAGCAGGGACTCTCCGAAGGGCTATTGTTTATTAACTCCTTAAATCTGTAGGTGGGCAGTGCTGTTATTCCCATTTTATAGGTGGGATGTTGGGGCACAGGGAGGTTAGGTAGCTCGTCTAAGGCCACACAGCCAGTGGGGGGTGGTTGCTTGAATTTGGGCTACCTGGCCTTGGGGCTGGCAGCATTCCCCACTACCGTAGACCGAGAATGTAGAACACAGGTAAAACCTAAAGGTGAAGTATAAAAGGTGGCATGGGTGAAATTCAGGTTGAAGGTGAAAGGGCTGGTGTGTCGCTCCTTCTCCTTGCATCGGGAGGCCTGGTTCCATGTCCGGAGGTGCCGCAGCAACAACCAGAGTTTCCTCAAATTTAAAGATTAAAAAGTAAGAATTAGATGCAATGAGTTAAAGACTCCTACAGCTGCTATAACAAGTTATCACAGACTTGAGGCCTGAAGCAACACAAATGGGCTGTTCTATGACTCTGGAGGTCAAGACCACAGTCGGCCCTAATGTACTAATGGGTTCGAATTTCAATGGGCCTCAGCTCCTGACCTGAAAAATGGGGAAAAGACAGTGCCATTCCCCTTGGGCTCCTGTGAAGGTCAAGGATGAATCTCCCCTGGGCTCCTGTGAAGGTCAAGGATGAACCTCCCCCTGGGCTCCTGTAAAGGTCAAGGATGAACCTCCCCTGGGCTCCTGTGAAGGTCAAGGATGAACCTCCCCTTGGGCTCCTGTGAAGGTCAAGGATGAACCTCCCCTGGGCTCCTGTGAAGGTCAAGGATGAACCTCCCCTGGGCTCCTGTGGAGGTCAAGGATGAACCTCCCCTTGGGCTCCTGTGAAGGTCAAGGATGAACCTCCCCTTGGGCTCCTGTGAAGGTCAAGGAGGATGAACCTCCCCTTGGGCTCCTGTGAAGGTCAAGGAGGATGAACCTCGCCTTGGGCTCCTGTGAAGGTCAAGGAGGATGAACCTCCCCTTGGGCTCCTGTGAAGGTCAAGGAGGATGAACCTCCCCTTGGGCTCCTGTGCAGGTCAAGGATGAAGTGAGCACATGGCCTAGGCATAGGGTGAAGACTTGAGTCGTTCCCCAGCCTACGGTCAGGAAACCAAGCCCTGGAGGAAGTGGCCGCCCTGCTGTGCAGCTGCATTCCTGGGCTGCCACAGTGCAGGGAGCATGTCAGCCGTGGCGCCTCGGAGCCTCATGTAGGGAGACGCAGGCAAACCCCCTGAAGAGGCTCCACCCAGGTTTCACTGCCGGACGTCAGGGTCCAGGGAAGTTGCCCTTGGGACCGAGGTTGTGGTGGGGAAGATCTGAGAAAGGCACAACCTGAGAGGAGGTGTGTCCCGTGGAAAGCGTCGCGCTGGGGGAACCACTGTGGGCACTGGGGCGGGTCAGGGAGGAGAATGAGAGGAGCGTCCTGACTCCGCACCCTCCAGAGGATGTGCGGTTCTCTCAGGGCCCCCCTTCCCTCTGCTGCCCTTCCGGTCATATCCCAGGGCTCCCTGGGCAGCCGCTCCCTGGCCTTCCATCTGGACAGGTTCTGGTTCCACTGCAGGCCATGCCACACCTGGCCTCTGGGCTGCTTCCTCTGGACGGGGGTCCTTAGAAAGGAGGACTCCTCCACCTGTGGTCTCCGTCGCCCCTGCCTCGCCCCAGTGCCAGGTCTTCAGAGCAGACCCAGACGATGCTCAGGCGCTCTTGCCACTGATCCGATTGCTCTGGCTGAGGTCACTGTCACCCACAATCCGGGCTTTTCATGTCCTCTTACGGCAAGACACGCTGTCCTCCTTGTGTCAGGAAGAACGTCTGTCATCCTGTGGCACGCCGCTTTTCCTTGGGGAGGGAAACAGTGCACGTGGTCCCTCCCTCCAGGGAAGGTATGCGACCAGGCTAACCAGGAGAGATGAATGGCATTCTCAGAGGACGGGCGGAGGCCAGGGCTAATCGGGTACAGGGCCGTGGTGCACAAGTAAAATCGGACAAGCAGGGTCACTGTAGAAACCCTGGCCTCATTATTTTCTGAGAATTTCATAGAAACGTCATCTTTTAACAGACAGCAGCTTGTGTGGAGGGAGCCCGGGGAGCTGAGAGGCAGGGGCAGCTTGTGTCCGGGGCCTGCTGGGCACCCTTCCGATGGCACGGGCCTCCACCCACTTCAGCCCCTCACGCTTGGGTGGCCTCCCCTGATGGAGGACCAGAGGACAGGCTCCTAGGGAAGGAGAAGGGTTGCCACGGTGCCATGGAGGACTGGGGACTGGAGAGGCTGGAGAGGAGGGCGGCACTAGTCAGAGAGGGAAGCCGCCACAGCCTGGAGAGTTCTTGAAGGAGCACGATGCTTTCTCCTCAAGTTCCACATGGCTGTGCTCCTGCCCGTGTCACCAGCCGTGAGTAAGAGGAATAGAGTTTGGTTCCGACAAGTGGATTTTATTAATGCAGTGCACACTCAACCTAACATTCCTAATGATAGCAAGTCACAAATACATTGAAGATTCACCCCCTTGTTCACCTAGAGTCCATCCCCATGGACTTACTCAATGCAACGTCTCTGAGCCAAGAAGTCAGTCAGCAAGACCGAGGGGATTCTTCTCAGCCATGGCCTCTCTCAGCTCCTTGGATGCCTTGGCTGGCCTTGGGTGTCTAATAAACCGGGAGCTGGGTGGCAGTTGTTGTCATCGGGGGAGAGGTGGTCAGTCATCTGGCCTCAGTGACAATGGTCAATCAGCAATCAGCGATAGAGTGGACAGCAGCCGGGGCAGTCGAGATAGAGCGACGTGGAGTCCTCTGGTCACGGTGCTGCTGACAGCTTGCTCCAAAAGTCCAGGGGTTTAAGTCGTGATCTTCAGCCCAGTCATGCTCTGGTCTTCATTGATAAAGACCAGCATGTGACTAGACTAGGAGCCCCCACCAAATCATAGATCAAGGTTCATGTCGGCATTGTTCAGGAGTGTCATCCTGCCACACAGCAAGCTTGTCACCAGGTGCCTTTTTGATTTTAGTTTTACAAGTCCAAGCAAATACCAAATGCAGCTTATTATTACCACATAACACACAGCTGTAGCAATTCCTATTATTTCCTTGTCTCATCACACCCCAGGCTTCTGGAGCTAGTATTTAAATGTTGATGTAGTCCCAGGTGAGTATTTCAAGCACTGAGACCAAGACCCAGTACCTCGACACAAGCCACGGGCTCCTCTGTCTGAGCGCACAGTTGTACACTGGCCTTGGGAGCTGGGAACCCATATCCTGGGACGTCCTTGCAGAACGAAGTGGAAAAGGGCTAAAAGGAGGAGCTGGTGAGGTCACTTCCACCAACTCGAAGGTACCACGCGTCTCATTCTCCTGGGTTGGGATACATCCAGGGCCGTCCGAGCTGCCCAGGGAGGTGGGAAGAACACTGGGATGTGCTCCCTGAGCTGCTCAGCCTGCCACGCACCTCTGGCACATCCCTCTTCCCAAATGGCTGACTCAATGGCCCAAATGGCCCTCCTGCCCCTGGAGGCTGGCCTCCTCTCCAGATGAGCTGTGGGCAGCGATTCTGCTCAGGGGCAGTTACGTCCGCGAACGCAGGGAGCGCCACCTAGCTTCCGGATGCGCCGTCTTCCTGGAGTCAAGATCAGGTTGCTTTCACTTTCGGTAGATCAATTCAGGCTTCTTACTGACCGTGGGTCAGTTTCCAAGTCCCCTTTCCTTTAGAATCGGTGATTCAAAGGCGAGGTGGTGGAGCCTGCTGGTGTGGGAGGGGACTTAGCCATCCTCAGTCCTGGGGATGCTGCCGTTGAACAGCTGGGACAGAGCCTGCGTGAATGGGCCAGGTGTGACGGGGTGACTCCAAGTGCACCGTGAACTCAGGGCCTTTAAAGAAGGTTGAGTGTTGTCCACATTCGTAAAGAGGCTCTTTCCACTGTGGCCAACTCTGCTTATGTCTTTACACCACTTTGTCGGGGCGTGACTGATGCACAAACTCTGTCCGTGTGCAGTGCACGGCTCTGAGGAGCGTGGTTGAGCACATACTGGGGAGCCATCCCCTCCGTCAGGGCTGCTGGTGCCCGTCCTGTCCCTGTGGCCCCCGCCCCTTCATTGGTATGATTATGATTAATGTTTTTGGGAAAAGTCCTTACTGTGAATATGCTCGCTTAGCAAGTGTGCGTGTTCAACACGCTTTGGTCAGCGGCGGGCGCTGTGTGGTGACACGGGACAGCTCAGCTGCCTTTCGCCCTGCCTTCTGCCTGGCTTCCAGGAACATAGGTCAGGATGACTTTATAGGTCATCCGGCAGTTTCTCAGCTCAGTCACTCCTGGGTGGTGTGGGATGTGCCCCCGTGGTACAAGAGGTGGCCTCCAGCGTCACGAGGACATGGCAGGGGACGCCGGCACTCGCCGTCCACACTCCTGCCAGGCAGAAAGTCCCATTTGCTGCAGTGGGTCCTTGTCCTTCTCTAACACCAGTGAAGTCTAACAGAGAGACAGAGCAGTGAGCCGCTGTCCTGGGCCTTGGGCTGGTGACGGGAGAGAAGCTGTTTTGTGGCATTGCCTTCGTCTGCATGGCCATCCCAGCCATGGTGGACGGTGGTCATCTCCCACGGATGGCCGGCAGACCTACGCCTCCTTCAGCTGCCTGTGTGGGCAGCATCATAGGTGGCGTCGGGCTGCAGTGAGCCTGCGAGGTGACGAGGGCATGAGGGCCGACTCGGCCGGGGCAGCTGGCGCGTTCTGTCTGCTGCGCACACGTTCACTCGGCTCTCAGCCTTGGGCTCCGGCGGAGGCCCAGGCGCCCTGAGCACGAGAGGCTGCCTTCCCCCTTCTTGGTGACGGGATTCTTCGCCGGTGTCAGATCTACCATCCAGGGGTCCTGTCAGGAAGGCCGTGTCCCGTGTCCCGTGTCTGATGGCTGACCGGGCACAGAGTGCCTGCATGGCCCGACTCTGCCCTGACCTGCCGAGTGTCTCTCAGCACTGACCGTTGCTTCTTCTGAGGATGTAGGCGGGAAGCTGCTCAGGGTCCCCCACTGTGCTCTCGCAACCCCGACCCCTCTGCCACCCCTGGCAGGCGGTCAGTGCCAGGTGGACCCTGGCTGCTCTGTTCCGACCCTCCCCTGGAGGCGCTGTCAGACTCGCAGGTCGGGAGCTCCGTTCCCAAGGACCCCCCACCTCGGTGCCGACCCCAAGCCCCAGGTCGCTTTACCCGAGCTTCTGACCCGCCCCCTGTAAATCGGGGTCCCACCTGGGTTTGATGAATTTGCTCCAGGGCGCACGGATTCAGGCAGACACCCACTCTGTGTTCACGGTTTAGTACAAAGGTCACTCCAAAGGCCGCAGATGAAGGGGTGTCCAGGGAGGGCTGGGAAGAGGCGGGGCTTCTGTGGCCTCCCCAGGCGCTCCCTCCAGGACCTCCCCGTGTTCAGCGTGCTTGGGGTGTTTGTGGATGGCGTGGAGCATGTGAGTGGGCAGAGCGTCTGCTGTGAGGCTGACTGGCTGGGCGGGGAGCCCAGCAGGGCTGTGTGCAGACAGTGGGGTTCTCCTCCCTGCCAGGGTGGGGCCCTTCCCAAATGGGTCCACTCTGGGGCAGGCGGGTCAGAGGCTTCTCGGTGGCCAGCCCAAGGCAGGGAGTGTTGAGGGGCCGCTGGGGGAGGGCCGGAGCTGGTGACGGAGGGCAGGCAGGACAGCAGCCTGAGGTCAGAGGCTGCCTTTCGCTTCTCTCACTTGGAGCTGTTCCGAGGCCGCTTCAGGAGCCAAGGACAAAAGGCCAAAGCTTGATGCAGCCTCGTGTCCTGCTCACTCGGGTACTAGAAGGGCAGTGGGGTTGGGAACCAGGAGCCAGGAGCGTTGGACCCCCACCTGGGCACGGGGACCTTTGCCCTCTGCGGGGCGCAAGTGTGCTCAGAGCGTCTGGGTTTCGCTCCTCTGCGAGCTGGGGCTTTCCCGGCCTCCCTGTCACTGGCCGCGCGCTCGGCCTTGCTCCTGGGCACCGCGGGGACTTTCAGGTGCCGTGTTCCCTTTCTTTCCTGAGGCGCCTATGCCCATGCTCGTCTTTGCCCCGTGGGGAGCGGCCCGTTCCAGCCTTTCTTGGACTTCTTGCTGCATTTGCGGTTTTCTCAGGCTACTCTTCCTGTCTGACCGTCTCCAGAGCACTGTTCCTCCTGCTGTTCAGAGGTGGCTTCGTGCTGTGACCTGGGCAGTGCTCTGAGGGGACACAGGGTGGCCTAGGGTAGATTGTCCTGGTTGTCAGGCGTCAGTGGACGACTGCTGGCCAGCAAGCTGCTCCCTCCACCCGGCTCTGCTGGAACTCCTGCTCCAGAGCGAAGGACCCGGACATCCCTCCCTCGTCCCCCCGGGCAGCAGAGGGCTGCGTGGGTTCTGATGTCCACTGCTGACACCATCCTTCTGCACAGCATCTGTCGATGTCCCTCATGGCTTGGAGAGCAGCAGGGAGTGAAGGCCGTGGCTCTGGAGCCGCCTGCCCGGGCTCCGACAGCCTTGCCGTAACCCCGACTCCTCGGTTCTCCCTGGTGTAGGCCGGCCTTCGTGGCACGGAGGCCGTGCTTTTGGGAAGGCCCCGTATCACGCACTGCCAGCGAGCTTGTCTCCCCAGTTGCTCACTCTCCCTGCGCTTCTCTGTGGGCTCAGGGACGTGCTCGTAGCTCGTCCGACTCCCTTGTCTTGCCCCAGAGGTTGCTGGATTTGTTTTGCTCACAATGAAGCAGAGACTCTTTAAAATCAAAAGCAACTTCCTGATAACTGCTTTTCTGCGTCCACAACTTCCTCATGCTGAGAATGAGAACTGAAAAGCTGCCCCATGGGGAGGCCCAGGAAGCCGACCTGCTCTCTGGCCAGCTCAGCTCCCCGGAGCCACCTCCCCGGCAGTCCTAGCTGCTTCTGTGGGGCCCTGGAGAACTGTGTGGCTGCAGAGCATAAAGTCCCTTTCCTTTTTACATCGTCTGCCTATTTCTTAGGCGGGTGCAGCCGAGTGCCCAGCCGGCATCCAAGCAAAGTCCCTGGCTGGGCCACTGATAGCAGTACGTAGTGCCAAGAGGGCCGGTGCATTCTTTTTCTCTCATATTTAAAGACAGAGATCCACAGACTCAGGGGTGAGAGCAAAGTGGCAGATTCGTTAAAGTAATAGAAAGGAAATCTCGGCCACCTTGGCTGGTTCTGTGGGTCCTTCCAGAGCCTTAGCCGACACCACGAGCAGGGCGGCTCTGAAGGGCCTTGGGGCTGTGCTGCTGTGACTGAGCCACCCGTGCTGGTGCTAGGCCGAGGCCGGCCTGATGCTTGGGGGTGGAGCCGTTTGAGGTGGTTGGGCGTTTGCTTTCCATCTCTGCCTCTCTTGGGCTTCAGGTCCTCCTGAGCAATGTCCCCCATCCCTTTCCGTCTGAAGATCCCTTCCTTTAATGGAGTGAAGGCGGAGGGCTGGAGCTGTGAGATTCTGCCGTCTTCCCTCTTGTCCAATCCCTCTGTGCCCTAGGCAGTGGGTCATTCCTGCGGGGTCTTTCCTGCCTGTCCATCTGCTTTAAGCACCCCTTGCTGCCGCGAGCGTGGTAACTGGAGGTGGTGCTCATTCCAGCCTTTAGTCATCTCCACGTGTTTCACGTGACTTGACCCTTCTGCTCCCGCTGGGTGGCTTCCCTGAGTGTGTGGCATGAACCCAGTGGGCACCTCAGCCTTCCCCACGGCTGCTCTGGCCGGCTCGGCAGGATTTGCAAAGCCGGGCCCTCCTTGTCTGCCTGGGCATTATTGTGCTGATTAAAGCCTCGGGCTCTTCGGAAAAAAGCACACAGATCACTGGCTTCGTGCCCTCTTGGGTGCTGGTCGGGAGAGCCGGGAAGAGGCCCAGCAACCTGCATTTCCCAGGCTTCCCAGGAGATTTGGGATGCAGGGGGTCCCAGACCACATTCAAGTTCAGCTGGCTTGAAGCAGAAGCTTTGGCCTTTTTCCTAGTTGGTGAGTGACCTCTGCTGAGTGCCAGGGACCCCGGAGCTTATTGCTGGTAGATGCGGTGTTCTTGGCTCACAGTCAGACTGAAATCTGCTCCTTCCTTCCCCGCTCAGAGATAATGGAGTCGTACTGAGGGAGGTCCTGCCGCCGTAGCATGAACTGGAATCTGTCCTGTGGCGGCAGGTCCAGTGGCTCACAGTTGTAGTGTGTCGTTGCTACCCCAGCGACTTCCCAGCTCATCACGGCTGTGCTGTGCCAGGCGGTGGGAAACAAACCTGTGCAGCAGTCCCTGGCCATTCCTACCTCCAACTGGACCTGGTCACCTTTTCCAGAAGTTCCCCTTCTTCCATCTGACCCCCGCCTCCTGGAGGGCTGTCAGAGTAACGCTGGGACGATCGGCAGGGAGGATCATTCCCAGGAGCTCAGCTTGGAACCAGGTGACCTCTGCACATCTTCGGCGTGGGACCCTCTGTGTGAGGTCGCACGTCCAGCCAGGCGGCCACGTTTGGACACTGCTGTTTCTCTCAGAGCTCTTCCCAGTCGCCTACCCCACAGGCTGGCGAGTTCTGTAGCTGCTTAGCCACTGTGGATGAGCACGCGTGCCTTTGGGGACCACACCTGAGCCCTGGACACATGGAGCCCTTAGGGTCCAGTCACAGCTCTGAGTGGGGTGGTGACAGGCCGGGACCCGTCTCGTGCAGGAGAGGAGCGAGCAGGGCCGGTCTTCCTTCCCGGGCTGCCGAAGTCCTGCTCCTGCCCTGAGCAGTCCCTTATCTCAGGCCTCAGCTTCTACCTTAGGGACAGGCGAGGGCAGCCCTGCCCCCCCACGGGGGCGTGGTGGGAAGTGGGCACGACCGCGGAGGTGAGCGAGTGGTGCTAAGAGGACCTTCGAGGACGTCACCTTCCTCAGGCCCCAGCGCACGTCCCGAGTCGCTTCCCAGGTCACATCTGTCTGTGTCACACAGCCTGTGACTTTGGGGGACAGGTGGCAGTGGGTGATGTCTGGGCTGCTGCTATACCAGTTTTGGCGTCTGCAGATGGGCCATCAGCCGTTGTCCTGGGGCAGCACACTCGGCACCTCTATGGCATTGCCCGTGCCCCCGCATTTCAACACACAGAGAAACCGAGGTGTGAAGACGCTGCTGCCGGGCTTTCCCCGGGCTGGCCGTGGCCCACACGCGAGCTCTGGTCCACGATTGCGTCACGCCGTCTCTGGGCTGAGTGACGTGCGTGGCACACAGAGTCCCAGCCTGCATTGAGCTTGCAGGCGCTCGGGGGAAGCAGCTTTGTCCCTCCATGTGCCTGTGCAGGCTGCCGAGGGACCTGGTTAAAGGAACTTGTGGCCCAGATGGTGACAGAGGCCAATGAGGGAGATCCAATGCAGCTCCCTGGCCGACCTGGGGCCGTGTGAGGTCCCTGAGGTCCCGCTGCTGCCCCCACCCATAGCCTCACCTGGATGTCCCATGGATGTCACTGGGGGCTCTTTTGGAGGCTGGAGCATTTTATTATTGTTACTATTTTTAAAAATTCTTTTAGTTGTTGATGGACCTTTATTTAATTTATTTATTTCTATGTGGCTGAGAATCGAACACAGCGGCTCACGGGTGCTAGGCAAGCGCTCCACCACCGAGCCACAGCCCAGCCCAGGGGCATTTGAATGCTGTGTGGCCCTCTCTCAAGATGAGCCGTATAATTGAAAATGTGCCCGTGAGCATAATCTCCGAATTGGTGGATTTGAAATGAAGCCGATTAGAGACTTCGGACTGTAAGCCCGTGTGGAGAAAATCTCTCTGAAAGATGCTGTGGGTGAGGAGAAGCCGAGAGCTTCCATGTGCCACGCACAGCTGGCCCGGCTCTGTGCAGAGGGGCGTCTGGGGTCGGCCTTGGCCCCCTCAGCAAGAGTCAACTCAAGTTTTAAAGCCATCCTGGAGAAAACAGGCTCCTCCGGTTAACTTTGGCCATGATGAAAGACCTTTTTAGAAAAGAAATAGGCCTTTGGGTATGGCCAGAAGTGAGGAAAATAGCCCAAAGGCTGAAAAGCCGGGTGAAGGGACACTGACCCTGGGGGCTCGGGTGTGAGTGCCGCTTTGTCCTCAGAGCTCCCAGGGGAACCCAGGGTCTGCGGCAGCGTGGGCGAGGCCCGTGCCAGCAGAGGAAGGCGGACCTGGGGAACGCGGCTGCCCAGAGTCCTCGGAAGCCAGGTGGGCTCTCCAGGGGCTCCCGAGAGCTGGTCGGTGCCGCTGACGTCGGCGCTCACGTGCGTCCGTTTAGTCTCTTGCTGCAATTGACCCTCTTAGGAAGACAACTGCAAAACTAACCGAACCAAGGCCCCAGAAGGAGGGCCTGAAGCAGCGACTCCCCTCCAAGCAGGGAAAGGGGCCGAGCGGCCCTGCCTCGTTCAGTGCCCAGAAATCTCCCGTCTCAGCGCAGGGAGGCCTCGGGCACCCGGAAGCTCCCAGAAGCACCTGGGAAAGAACCGAACTCATCTCTTGGTCCAGGCTCTGGTTCTCGAGTGCACGTTGGTGGCTCTGCTGTGTTCTGCTGCGCTCGCCCCCTCGTGGGCAGGGGGGCGTGCCAGGCCAGGCCCAGAGCCAGCGCCCACCCCTCTGGCTTTCCAGGGCCTCTCTGGCAGGTGCGCCAGTGCCCGGCAGTGGGACTGGTGGTCCCAGGAGTGTTCAGGGCTTGTCTGCAGGCACCCTGCGCTCCAGGTGACGGCGAGAGCCAGGAAGGCCGCACCCGAACGAGGCCAGCACAGATCGGGAACCGGCACCACGCGGGGTCCTGGCCTGGCACAGGAGGTGGGAGAGGACGCGAGTGCCGGCCGGGGTGAGAGGCAGGGCGCGGCAGGCAGGTGGGCCACTCCAGGTGGTGGAGACACTTGTGATGCCCGTGTGGCCAAAATCGTCCCACCCCGAGGAGGGTGGTGTGGACAAATGGCTCTCTGAGGAACCAGGGCTCGCGATCACCCATCTTTACCCTCAGCTTGCAGAGAAGCTGGTTGAATCAGCTTTCCCCAGATGAGAAAACCGAGAGTCCGGGAGAAGCTCTGGCAGCCAAGGACCACCGTGGGTCCGGCTCATCTAGCTGAGCACCCCTAGAGGACCGTGTCTGGGTCCTGCAGGGTCGTCACCCAGGGGCGCCGGGCTTCCTTCTCTGGAGGAGCGCTGATGATGGAGACCTCTGTTATCTATGAGTGGGGCAGAGTCGCGCCTGCGGGGGGCTCGCCCTCGCTGATGCCCTGGCTCTCCCAGAGGCACTCTCGCTGCTCGGGGTGCTGAGCGTGGTTTCCCTTGGTTGGTTTCTGACTGGCCAGCCGGCCCTGTGGCCTGCTCCAGGTCTGTGCCTGGCTGTGACATCCAGGAGCTTCTGACATCCAGCCCGGGGGCGCGGTAACCCACACCTGTGGCCCCTGGCCTGCTGTGACAGGTGGCCCTGGTCACAGCGTGTCTGTGACGCTGGCATCTCATTTTAACAGTTTAATGATCATAAGGCACATGTACCCTGAGCACAGAGGCTCCCCGAGCAACCAGGTGCTCTGGGACCTGGAAGCCGTGAGGTGACCAAAGCCCGCTGGAGATGATGGCAGCGAAGCACCCCTGGAGACCTGCTCTTTTCATTTTTTTTGTTTTTGGCGGTCCTGGGGGTTGAACCCAGGCTGGTGTCCACTGAGCCACACCTGAGGCCCCCAGAGAGTTTCTCCAATGCTCACATTCTGCTTTGTCCAAGGCGATTCCATGGTGAAGGGGGAAACGGCAAGAGAAGGTTCTTCGGTGCAGACAGCAGGCATGTCGGGACGCACAGGAGAGCCTGGGACGGTCTGCCTTCTAGGCCTCCTGGTGCCCCTCCGTAGCCTTCCCTGGAGAATCCCTCTGTGTAGACAAACTCTGGCTTGGTAGGCAGCACCGGGTCAGCCTCGGTCCAGTGCCTGCCTGGGAATCAGCAGCTCCTGCAGCCCATGCTGTTTGAGCCACCCAGCCCTGAGCCGTGCTGTGGTCTTGGCTCAGTGTGAAGCGAGCCTGCAGCAGTCCATACGCGAGGGGTCACCCAGGGGAGCCAAGGCCGTTGTCTTTATCATGAATGTTGCCTTGTGCCTCAGACCCAGGTCTGTTCTAGACCAACCGGGTGCCCACACGGTGCAGGTGGCAGGTGGTCTTGATGCAGGGTTGCATGTGAAGCAGGCTCACTCCTGGCTCAGCCTCGTGGGGGCCCTGGACCCCTTCCTGAGGCACACCTTCCTGGTAAGCACTGCTTGGAGGACCCGCACCCTGCACACCACGGCAGGCTTGTCCTCCCACGGGCTGTGCAAGGACTGACCATCACAGCCTGGAGCCATGGCTTGGTGGTCCCTTCTCGGGCCCCAGGGTCCAGGACTGGACTGTGGGAGCGCATACTGTCTTTCCCTTGCTTTCTAGTGGGACCAGGCAGCAGGACCTTCGCAAAACTGTAATTGCATCACCTCTCAGGTCAGGCATCAAGAGTGGCACCAGCCTTTGATGTGGGCTTAAATTCTGAGTCTCATGAAAATTTAGTACCAAGTAGGGACTAGGCTTGGAAGACGCTCCAGCCTGCGGGGAGCTACTTAGGTGTGAAGTGCTGACGATTTGGGATCCTTTCTAAATAAACACATCCCCGAGTGGGCATGCAAAGTAGGGCATTTAGAAAGCATGAAAATGAGCCCATGCAGAAAGTCTGGCATTAAAAAGGTAACCGTGAACTTGCAGATGGACTCGTGAAAAAGCCACCCTTTGCTGGGGTGGATGCAGGGCTCACAGCTCTTTGCTGAACAAAAGGGGGAAAAAAAAAAAAAAAAAGCAAAGGCCTAAGTTGTTGAGTTGTTTTGAAATAACAGCTGCAGAGAGGGCTTCTGGTCCATCCATATTTCATTAGGGCAGCCGTTAAAAAATTCATCAGAGACACCCATCTGTAGCCAGCAGCACCCTTGAAGGGGTCAGATGGCGATCAGATTTGGAGATACTTCACAGGAGCAGAAGACGACAGTCATTCACAGCTCATTGCGCAGGAGGGCTGCAGGGTGCACCAGACGCCCTTGCAGGTCGGAGCTCTGGCTGCTGGTTCTCAGCCTCCTCTCAGCTGGGCTCCAGGCATGGAAAGGAGGGAAAGCAGGACACAGAGCAGAGTTGGGGATGTGCTGGCCCATGGAGAGCATGGGCTGAGGGTCCGCGTGGCCTCCTGTGGGCACGCTGCCTGTGCAATGGTGGTGGACCCAGAGCTGGTCTCTTCCGGGGTAGCTCTGCCTCTGCCGCCCCCGCATAGGCGGTCGGGTCTAGGAGCTGTGTGGACAGGACACCAGTTACTGAATGGCGATGCAGTAGTAAGGACTGTCCCCCCCTGCTGCTCCAGGATCTATGGCTGGGTGTGTGGATGCCCACAGGCCAGCTGGCCCCACAGGCACACATGCTGGCCGGCCTTCATGTCCTGGCATGGGGCCCCGCAGGGGATGTAAGCGAATGCCCCGCAGTGGTGGAGCCTGAGAGTGCGTTCACCTCTTCATGGGGGGGTGGGCTTCAGCCCCTTGGGAGACAGCAGGTGGCTTTCAGGGCAGGCTCTTGCAGAACAGATGGGAACTGGACAGTCTGTGAGGGTTCGTCTCAGCAAGGCGTCCATTTCTGGTTGATTTCCCGGTTGCATCTGGGGAGTGGAGCCCTCCGGGAGCCTCTGTCTGTGGCTCCAATGCCAAAAGGGCATCTGGGGCTCTACTTTGGTTTCCTCCAGCTGCCCTGTGGCCAGGGTGTACGGCAGTTAGCCATGACCTCTCTGTCTTCCCAGCAGTTCTGCGCGGTGGAGTCCCCTCGTCCAGAGGAGGGTGGGGGCGGGAGGGGTGAGGCGCGGGCTGGTTCTCGGAGGCAGCAGAGCTGGATTCCCGGTGGCCATCTCTCTGGAGCTCACTCCTTCTGCAGCAGGGGACGGGCCACCCACGTGTGCTCGGGTTTGCAGCTGCTCTTTGTTCGGAGTGGCTGTAGGTGCACAGAGAAGCTGCAAGGTCAGCGCAGGGCTCTCCACCAGCTTCTTCCAATGCTAACAGCTTGTCACGGAAGGTGGCACAGCTGTTTCCTGATGGCGCCCAAGGCTGCCCTTCCTGCACTCCGGGCTCTGCCCTGCCCGCGCTGCTCTCCTGCCCAGCCAAGGTCCTTCTGGAGCTGCCTGCACCTCACAGGAAGGAGGCTCTGCCTCCTGCGACTGAGGGCGTCGCCCCTGCCCCAGCTCAGGGCTTGGATGAAGAAGAGCGGAGCTGAGGTTTCAGGCAGGATGTGCGAGTGACAGTTGATTTCTGGTTGCAGCAGACAGCACGAGCTCCTCAGGGATGAAAAGGAAAGAGAAAGGAGTGGGCGAGGGGCCTTTGGCTCTGAGGACCCAGGATCCCAGAGACCTCAGGCCTGCCCCATGCGCTCTCCTGGCAGGAATCTCCAGACGGCTCTCCTGCACCTCTGTCCCAGCCCCTGCCTCTGAGGGTTGGGGGGCACCTGGACGGCCTTGGCTTCCCAGGGACCGCTCACATGAGCAGCAGGTGGTGCGGGAGCAGGTCCCCTTGAGTGAGGGCTCTGTGGCAGGCGCCGTGCCTCTGCACATTCCCGAGTCCCAGCAGGAGCAGCGCTCCCACCAGGGAGCTCACCGTGCAGGAGATGGACCCCGGCTCCCGCTTAGGACCCCTGGGCGGGTGGTTTCAGAAAAGGCTGTGCTGGGTGAGAAAGAGTGAAGTTTGAGCCGATTATCTCCCACTTGGCATTATCTTTTAACACCTGAGCGTTATTCAGGTGAGTGGCACTTTGATTAATGAAACAGCTAAAAGACAATGTTGAGTTCACCAGACCCATTTTTCAAGATGACACGTCGTGGAATTGTTCTCCTTTGGTAACTGAAGCCAGAATTCGGTGTTCTCTCTTTGTTCTGGATTCCTCGTTCCTTAGACTGTCTTGCTGGTCTAACCTGGTGGCAGTGTGGCACTTCTGAGCCTCCCTCCACTCCCGTCCCCTCCCTGTCCCCTCCTGGTGCTCCCCTGCTGCCAGGGTCGTCCTGGGAGGAAGACCTGCTGTAGGAAAAGGTGGGGTCCCAGCCCCTCCAGCAGAGGATGGCGCCAGACTGGCCCGTACGCTTTCCTTTCCTGCTGGTTCCAACTTTGTGAGGCCTCCGTCCTGGGAAAAGCAGGCTCGAATCCTGCTGCCTTCCTATCCTTCAAGCTGCCACCCTCGCTGGTGCAGCTGGAGGCTAAGGGAAGGAAGAACATGCTCTGAATCAGACAGGCCTCTGTTCTGGCCTGGGTTTGGTAAGTCTGCTCTGGGAGTTCACGGACAAAGCCAAGGGTTAGCTCTAGGGTGGTGGGGTGTGGGGTTCCAGGCTCCTCCCTTCCAATACCGCTTGCCCCCCAACCCTTCTTTGTCCTGTGTCTGGTCCCCCACTTTCTGCAAGCTTCCAGAATTCTACCTGCATGGGGCGGCATCAACCCTCCTGGGGTCCTGCAGCTGGTGAGAGCACGTCTTGGCCTCTGTTGACCCTACTGCATAGTCAGGGGACAGGCAGCCATGAGCCTTGTGCTCATGTCCCCAGCATTATCAGTGCCCCTCGCCACCTGGGATTGGTGTGTGCCATGGTGGTAGCTCCATGGGCTCCCTGGTGACCCCTACTCAACAGGTCAAAGATCCCATGTGTCTGTTCTGGGAGGAGGAGCAGAACGTCTGGACCTGGGGCGAAGGCTTGTCCTGCTTCCCCCCCATAGGCCACTGAGGCTGGGTGTCTAGAGCTGCCCTTGACTCATGCTGCCTGTGAACCTGGCTTGCGAGCGCACCTGTGGCTGGTAAAGCCAGAGGCTCAAGTCAGCTGTCTGGCCGCGTGCACGTGACCTGATGAGTCTCCGTTGCCTTTGTGATAGAGGGGGAGTTGTGATTCCCTCTTGTGGTTGGCCCACAAGGTAGGGAGATGAGATTCACGTGGAGGAAAGCGCGTCAGCACAGACGTGCCACGCGAGGATGGTAACCGCCCGCACACTGTGCACGTCTGTGCGGCCCAGGCCCTGTGCGTGGAGGAGCCCTGGACTTGATGCTCTTGGCAGCCCTGTGGGAGATGTGTTCCACGCCTGCTCAGTTTTACTGGAAGGGACCCGAGGCACACAGAGGTTAAATAAGGTCACCCAGCCAGCAAACATGCAGCCAGGGCCTGAGCTGGGCAGTGAGGCCTGGCCTCAGCTGCTGTTCCATCACTGCTGCAGAGCCGGGTGCGGAACTGGGCCTGGTTGGAAAGACTGCAGCCCTCGTGAGGGTGCAACAGGGGCATCCGTTGCCACGGCCAGTCAGCCCAGGGCAGTGGACAGGGCCTGGGGGATGTGGGCTGCTCAGGTAATGAAGCGTGTTGTCCAGCGTGCAGCCAGAACAGACGACCGGATCTCGTTCTGAAGTGCTGCCCGTCAGTTCTGGATCATTTGCTCTCCACGCCCAGGACGAAGGTGCTGACCTGCCAGGGGAGACCCAGGGAGGAGCTGGGGGCTTGAGCGGGGTGCATGCTGACGTGCTGGCCTAGCTTGCTGTGGGGCTGCTGCTCCGTGCCAGAGGGCTGAGAGGCGGGGCTGGTTTCTGCACGTTCAAGGCAAACATTTCCTGAGGATCATCCGCGTTTTCCTTCTGGCCTGTCCCTGGTCTCTGAGCTGGCCTGTGTCTTTGGCAGATGCACCGTGGATGACCACTAGCCCCGGGCACATTCTCCAAATGTGGTTCCGGTGAGCGGGCTCAGGTGCTCCTCTCTCTTCTTCCCAGGCAGCCGGGACGGCTCCCCACCTGCAGCATCCCCTCGGCGGCGGCTGGCACGGAGGCCAGGCTACATGAGAAGCGCAGCTGGGCCCGGGACCAGGGTCCTCTCCCCAGCAGTGAGCACGCCACCCCAGGACCTGGGAGGAGCAAGCCGTGAGGAGCTCTGCCACTCGGAGCCCAGGGCTGGACAATGCAGCCTTGACCAGAGTGGCCAGTGGCCAGGCCCCTTGGGGAGCTCTGTCCCCAAGAGCTCAAGAGCCCCTGCTGTGTCCCCTGCGGGCCACCTGAGTCTGGCCTTGACCTCTGCAGGGGGAACCCCAGTGTGCTTTGGGATTCAGCCCAGACCTGGCAGCAGATTCCCTGAGAGGCCAGCCCGGCTGAGTGGCCCTGCGGATGCTGGGGGCCAGCAAGAAGCTTTCTCCATGGACGGGTCTGCAGCCCCGGGCGCTGGCCAGGACGCAAGCCTGAGTGCAGGAGCCGGGGGTGCCGGGGCCCCTGGCCGGCTGGCCACTGTGGCGGGGAGTGGTGGCAGCCGCGGTCTGGGCCGTGGCCTTGCAGGCGCCCAAGCCTCGCCCGGCTCCCACGAGACCTTCACCTCCAGCTTCAGCTTCATCCGTCTCTCTCTCGGCTCTGCCGGGGAGCGTGGAGAAGCAGAAGGCTGTCTGCCATCCAGAGAGGCAGAGACCTCTCCTCAGAGCCCCCAGGAGGTAGGAGCCAGAGCCCCCAACCCCGACGGGCCCCACGAAGACCCTCAGGGTCTCTCCCAGCCCTTCTGCCTCCCGGCCGCCTGGGGCATGGCAGACTCAGCCCAGGGCGCAGGGAGGAGCTCCAGGCCGGAGCGTGGCGTGCTTCCTTCCTCGGACGAGGACGCCGGCTGCTGCTCGTCCCTGGATCCCTCGTTGACTGGCCGTGGCGGCAATGAGGGCAGTGGCTCAGGGGACGCCCCCGGCTGGGACGCCCTGCTCCAGAGATGGGAGCCTGTGCTGCAGGACCGTCTGCTGAGCACCCGGAGGCAGCTGGAGGTCAGTGTCTGTGCTGGTCACCCCATGGTGGTCAGTAGGCAGAGGGCAAAGCGTGGGGCATGTGGGCGGATGGCTTCCCTGGGAGCAGCAGCGCCCCTGGAGGCTGGGCGCCCGGTGTTGCTCTGGGGCTGTCTCTCCTTGACCACGTGCTCTTCTTCCGCTTCCCTGTGGTCCAGGTGTGCAGACTTGCTCTGCCCATAGCCGCCTCCACAGCCCTTGACTGGGGTCACGTGTGATTTGCTCAGCATAGGAACAGGATGCTGGGGGCGGGGCAGATTGAACCAACTGAGGTTTGGGGTGCGAGATATGGAAGTGAGTGCCCTGTGTAGGGCCAGCCCAGTCAATGGTCATCTGCTCTTGCCCTGCTCATCCCATTCCATCCTGCTGCTGAGGGAGCTACTCCCGTCCTTGTCCCCAAATCAGGACTCTTGGTTTCTGGTCAGTCCATGTCTCTGGCTCTCGGTTTCTCTATTCAGAGGTGAAACACTCACAGAACCATTCTGAGGCTTGAGAATGCAGGTACTTTGGAGTTAAGACTGGCTGGGAGGTGTGAGCCCTGCGTGGGGCTGTCCATCATCTGAGAGGAGGGAGCAGCAGAGAGGGCAGGCTGCTCTGGCATGGGGACCAGGTGGGCCAGCCCAGGCTAGACTGCTGGGCCGCATGGCTGTGTGGGAAGGCCGTTAATCATGTTGTGTGTGCAGGAGTGCGTCAGAGTGCCTGAGCCTGGGTGTGCAGGGGTGGGTGCAGAGCGCCTGAGCGTGGGTGTGCAGAGGTGTGTGTGCAGGGGTGGGTGCAGAGCGCCTGAGCCTGGGCATCCAGAGGTGTGTGTGCAGGGGTGGGTGCAGAGTGCCTGAGCTTGGGTGTGCAGAGGTGTGTGTGCAGGAGTGGGTGCAGAGTGCCTGAATGTGGGCATGCAGAGGTGGGTGCAGAGTGCCCAAGTCTGGGTATGCAGAGGTGTGTGTGCAGGAGAGTGTGCAGAGTGCCTGAGCGTGGGTGTGCAGAGGTGTGTGTGCAGGGTGGGTGCAGAGCGCCTGAGCCTGGGCGTCCAGAGGTGTGTGTGCAGGGTGGGTGCAGAGTGCCTGAGTGTGGGCGTGCAGAGGTGGGTGCAGAGTGCCCGAGTCTGGGCATGTAGAGGTGTGTGTGCAGGAGAGTGTGAAGAGTGCCTGAGTGTGGGTGTGCAGAGGTGGGTGCAGAGTGCCTGACCCTGGGCGCGCAGAGGTGTGTGTGTGCAGATGTGGGTACAGAGTGCCTGACCCTGGGCACGCAGAGGTGTGTGTATGTGCAGAGGTGGGTGCAGAGTGCCTGACCCTGGGCACGCAGAGGTGTGTGTGCAGAGGTGGGTGCAGAGCGCCTGAGCCTGAGCGTGCAGAGGGGTGTGTGCAGAGGTGGGTGCAGTGTGCCTGAGCCTGGGTGTGCAGAGGCATGTGCAGGAGTGGATGCAGAGTGCCTGAGTGTGTGTGTGCAGAGGTGTGTGTGCAGGGTGGGTGCTCAGCTTCCTGAAGTGCGGGAGGTGTGCCAGTGCCTAGTTTGCGGCTCCTTTGGCTCTTGCTGCTGGCAGCTCAGCATTCTGTGTCCTTCTGACAGTCGAGAGGGTCCCTGTCTGCTTCCACCACCCCAGCCCCTTCCTGTGCCTCAGCTGCCCGCCTGGAGCTGGAACAGCAGAAGAGCTAGGCCTCCGCCTTTGTCTCCCCTGCCTGGAGGGGCCCTTCCTTTCTCTCTGGACCCAGCCAATGGTTCCGCTCCTGCGACTCTTGGACAGCGCTCACCTGCCCTCAGAGCTTGCTTGTGTCCCCCTCCCCGGCAGCGGGAGCCCTGGGGGCCTGGTGCTCAGTGTGTCCCCACCCTTGGCAGGTGCTTCATTGACTTTTAAAAGTGAAATCATTAACCTGGTCTAGATGGGCCACAGGTACCTCCCTGACAGGGTTCTTGAGCTGAAGTCCCAGGCAGGGGAAGGGAATCTGAGAGGCAGACGCAGAGGCCCAGGAGCTGGATGAGGCGGGCACTGGCTCTGTCAGAGACCTTTTTAAAAACCTACAGCATGTCTGCCATTCTCTGCCTCAGAGTTCCAGGTGGCTCAGGAGGCAGCTGCTAGGAACCTGTTGTATGGGCCAACTTCATTCCCTCCAGACTAGTAAAATATGGCAGCTCGCCCCGGCCAGGGTTCTGCTGCCGTCTGCCAGCTTCCACCCAGAGACCGACAGACAGCTTCTCCTTCCTTTTTTTTTTTTTTTTTTTTTTGGCCCTTGACCTCTGAGCCACATCCTCCGCCCTATTTCGTATTTTATTTAGAGACAGGGTCTTGCTGAGTTGCTTAGCACCTCACTTTTGCTGAGGCTGGCTTTGAACTTGAGATCCTCCTGTCTCAGCCTCCTGAACCGCTGGGATTATAGGTGTGCACCACCACATCCAGCTCTCTTTCCTTTTGACCCTTTTATCTGCTTATAGGTCTTGTCCTGAGGACCTGGAGCTCTGGCACCTGGGATTTAGAGGCCCTGAGCCACGTGGTTCTCGGGTCCAGCTGTGCCTGGGTTCACCATGCCAACTCTCTGAGCCACCAGATCCCTGGGGATCGAACACAGGGTGCTCTATTACTGAGCTACATCACCAGCCTTTTTTATTTTTTATTTTGAGACAGGGTCTGGTTAAGTTGCTGAGGCTGGCCTAGAACTTGCGCTCCTCCTGCCTCAGCTCTTGAGTTGCTAGGGTGACAGGAGTCCACCAGTGCACCTGGCAAGAGGTCTGCTCTGAGGTAGTTGATGTTCTTAGCTTTCACGAAGTAAACTTGCTTGACTGCTGTTGAATCTGGTTTCCATTTCCCCCCTCCAAACCACACAGGTAGCCTCCTTAAGATCAAAACTTCAGGAACTTCAAGAAGCAGCGGTCGAGGAGGAAGACTATGACAAAGGTGAGCTTCAGGTGTTCGCGGCTCTCACCTCCCCGCAAGGCCACCTGCTTTCCCCCTTCCCCACACTCCCTGACTCCATGCTCCCCGGACCTGAGACAGAAAGGGGGAAAGTCAGACATGCAGGCTGTGCTGAGGGTGGGAGGCCTTACATCTCCACCTGCATGGCTGGAATACCCAGGGGGACGCACAATTACAGCCTGAGGTGGAAGGTCGAGGATCCGTGAGGCCAGAAAAACCAACCCAGGGAGGCCCCGAGGCAGCAGTGGGCGAGACAGATGGGGTGATGGGCCCACGGGGCTGGGCGGCTCGTACTTATGGGCCTGGGAGAACCTTAAGGGCCATAGCTGCCGAGTCGCAGGGTGGTGTGCCCATTTCCGCTGGGTGTGGGGAGGAGAGAGGGCAGAGTGACTGCCAGGTCTCCAGACAGCTCCGGACTTGGTAGATGCTCCTGGGATGCCAGTGTAGGTAGTGTCGGCCTGGAAACAGGAGTAGATTCAGGGATTCCCCTGGAAGCTGGACAGGCTTCCGGCTCAGGGCTTCAACCTTCCGGCCGCATTCTGGTATTCCTGCTGAACATGCTGTAAACTCTTGGAATTGGCCGCGGTAGGAGTGAGGTGTGCGATTTCCAGGAGGTTGAAAATCCCACTCTAAGAGATTCCCAGGGCCCTAGGGACCCAGTGCGCTCGCCATGTCCACTGTGGAGGCGGGTTTGCAGGGTGGAGGTGGGCGGGCAGGGGAGGGGTCTGTGGCAAAGGACTGCATTCTCCCACAGGCTTCTGCAGGCTGCTCATGGCAACACCCGGTGGAGGCAGGTTGGCTGAGGGAGGTGGCGAGTCAGGCAGGGCATGCACCCCAGCCTGGCAGCCTGGCGGGGCAGTCCCCGGTGTTGGCCAGTCCAGCCCTGGGCATGGCCGTGGACAGAGAGCATTTGCCATCCCTGGGCCGGGCTCACCCACTGACGTGTGTCTGGAAGGAGAGCTGTGCCTTGTCCATGCCTCCCACCGTCCCACAGGCGGCTCTCTCTCTGTGGGCCTGACCTCTCCCTCCACCTTCAGGGACATGGGTTTCTCTGTGACACAGATGACGGAGTGGAAGACCAGGCCTGGGCGTCGTCTTTATCCTCAAGCTGGGGAGCTTCCTGGACTTGGCCCTCCCGAGGGGCTTCACTGAAGGAGGCCTCACTCTTCGGCCTTCCCTCTGAGCGCCTGTGCCTCACCCAGGGGAACGAGGACACAGGTGCACCCCACAAGGGGAACCAAGAGGTCGCGGGCCCCTGTATTTATGTTCCTGCCTGGTTTCATCTCACATGTTGGCCACTGGCCACCGAATCAGTCCTTTTGGGGTACACGGGCCACCTTTCCCCTAGCCTTCCATGGGACTGGGCACACTGAAGTGTGAGAAAACCCTGGTGCGGAGTGTCACCGCATGGCGGGGCAGTGTGGGGCGGTGGTCTGTGGAGTCTCGAGGTGAGGACCCCTGGAGCCTGTGCCCCTCCTGACTCATGGGACGCCTGGAGTGGACAAGACCGCAGCTGGGCACACGAAGTCAAAGGCCACCCTCCCGTTCCTTGACCTCCCTGGATCTGCGACCCTGGTCCGGTGTGTTCAGAGTCCCTGGATCTGTGACCCTGGTCCGGTGTGTTCAGAGTCCCTGGATCTGCGACCCTGGTCCGGTGTGTTCAGAGTCCCTGGATCTGCGACCCTGGTCCGGTCTGTTCAGAGTCCTGGTGCAGTCTCGAGGGGCCGGGCCCACCGGCTAGGAGCGAGGAGAGATGAGCGCCGGCCTGCGTGCCGAGGTGGCCTGCGCGGGTGAGCAGGGGACAGTGCTCCTGTGTGTCACCCTGCCTGTGCCCAGCTCTGCAGGCCAGGAAGGGCCGGCGAGGGCATGGCGAGGGTGGGAGCGGGCTCACGCGAATCCCGCCCGGGCACCCACTGCAGGGACGGTGCCTCTCAGGAGAGCGTGCCCACGCGCATGGCCTGGTGGGCCCTGTTAGCGTCAGACCTGGGTGGGTAGCTCTGGGCTGTGGCAGGGAGGGCCCTTCCAGTACGCTCCCGGTGAAGCTCACGCTGCTGGCCTGCGAGCCACACTTGGGTACTGATGTCACAGGAAGCAAAGGACACCCATTAAAGACACACCAGATGTCCTCCAGGTCCCCGTCCCGGGGCTGGACGGTCCAGGAGTGCATACAGCAGGGCACACAGCTATGGTAGCACGGTGAACCACAGGTCCCTCTTAGAGAGACCAGGGGCCTGGGGAGGGTAGGGGGAGAGCCCTGGTGGCCCTGGTGGCCCCGCAGAGGGAACAGCTTCCACCCAGAGTCTGAAATGAACCTCCACACTGGCCCTTGTCTGACCCCAGCAGGGACCAGGGCCTGGCCTGGCCCATGGCAGGTGACCAGGTGTTCTCACAGTTGAACCCCTGGGTCACTGGGAAGGTCCACACAGGTTAGGGAGATTTGTTGACGTGGAGTGTGAGGGTGACGTCCCTCCTCCTGGCTCAGCCTGGTGACTAATGACCTTGCGAGACAGCTGGGAGTGGTCTGTATGCCCAGTGACCCTGCCTTGTGTCCACCAAGGGAGATTCCACCCTGCCATGCTTGTGTGGGAAGGGCTGTGGACCTGGGTTGGCAGGAGTGGTTCAGGTGACCCGTTGGTATGGGAAGGGCTGTGGACCTGGGTTACCAGGAGTAATGGAGGTGACCTCTTGGTATGGGAAGGGCTGTGGACCTGGGTTACCAGGAGTAATGGAGGTGACCTCTTGGTATGGGAAGGGCTGTGGACCTGGGTTATCAGGAGTAATGGAGGTGACCTCTTGGTATGGGAAGGGCTGTGGACCTGGGTTACCAGGAGTAATGGAGGTGACCTCTTGGTATGGGAAGGGCTGTGGACCTGGGTTACCAGGAGTAATGGAGGTGACCTCTTGGTACGGGAAGGGCTGTGGACCTGGGTTATCAGGAGTAATGGAGGTGACCTCTTGGTATGGGAAGGGCTGTGGACCTGGGTTATCAGGAGTAATGGAGGTGACCTCTTGGTATGGGAAGGGCTGTGGACCTGGGTTACCAGGAGTAATGGAGGTGACCTCTTGGTATGGGAAGGGCTGTGGACCTGGGTTATCAGGAGTAATGGAGGTGACCTCTTGGTATGGGAAGGGCTGTGGACCTGGGTTACCAGGAGTAATGGAGGTGACCTCTTGGTATGGGAAGGGCTGTGGACCTGGGTTATCAGGAGTAATGGAGGTGACCTCTTGGTATGGGAAGGGCTGTGGACCTGGGTTATCAGGAGTAATGGAGGTGACCTCTTGGTATGGGAAGGGCTTGGAACATAGGGTTGGCAGGAGTAGTGGAGGTGACCTGCCTTCCCTTTGTCTCTGTTGCTTTTTTCCTTTGTCTGATTTCACTCATAAAATGACTCAAGATCCAGGAAATGGACAATTGACACAGAGTGGGAAGTTCCTCGTTCTCATCCAGGTGCCGCAGATCGCCTGCCAGTTCCCGGGAGGCCCCTCCCAGGCTCCCCCATCTCTTCCTCAGGGGAAGGAAAGGCTACACGTCCTTCTCTGTGGCCTGGGTCTGGAGGGCTTGTGAGCAGGGATTGTGTTTGGTGTTCACCTGGGCTCTTTCTCTGAGGCCTCATCAGCTCTGTCCCCCTAGTGTGCGTCCCTGTCCTGTGTCTTCTGCGGGGCAGGTGTGAGATCCCGGCCTCCCACAGGAGGGACTGCAGCCCAGACATAGGGTGCCGAGTCCAGCCCCAGGAGGTGGCTGGGAGGGAGAAGAGGAGCGTGGCAGCGTGGCAGCCCATGTCCCTCTGGCCCCTGTCCTAGCAGTTCCTCACTGGTCTGCCCCAGTTCCTCTCCTGCCCAGGTCCCAGGCTGCCAGAGACCACGCCTTGACTTCCCAGATGAGAAAGACGGGACGGGCAGGAACGAGACTGGAATCGGCTCCTCTCCCCTGTGGTCAGGTGGACCCCGGCTGGGCCTGCCTGTTCAGGGTTCCCTCTTGGAAAGGAGCCGGGAGCCCTGTATTAGTTCCTGTCTCCACCAGCATCCATGATGACGAAGGTCAGGCATATGGATATTGGACGCATTGACAGGAATGATCTCAGCAGGGCTGAGGGAGGGACCAGCTCCCTTCCTCATGTCTGGAGCCTGGTTCCTGGTTCAGCCTTGACCAGACTCTACCTGAAGCTGCTCCCCACCAGGGTGTGCCTGTTTCCCAGCCCAGCGAGCCTTGCCTTGATGGGGAGCCTGCCCCATGCCCCCCTCAGCCCCAGCTCTAGCCGTGGGCTCTAGGCCCACGGTCAGGCCCAGGGTCCCTGCCTTCTCCTCAGAGAACTGTGCAGGTGAGAGCAGAGAGAAACGAGGCTCCTCTTTACTGCATTCCATTCCAGACAGGGGGAGGGGTGTGGCCATCCCAGGGAGAGTGACAGGAGGGCGAGGAGTGGGTGTGGTCATCCCAGGGGGAGTGACAGGAGGGTGAGGAGTGGGGTGTGGCCATCTCAGGGTGAGTGACAGGAGGGTGAGGAGTGGGGTGTGGCCATCTCAGGGTGAGTGACAGGAGGGTGAGGAGTGGGTTTTGGTCATCCCTGGGTGAGTGACAGGAGGGTCAGGAGTGGGGTCTGGTCATCCCAGAGAGAGTGAGGGGAGGGCTGCTGTTTTTAGAGGAAGCTGTGGTCAGCACTCGTTTTTTAAAATGGTGCTCAGATGGAACCCACGGTCGGGCACATGGTAGCCAATTGTCCTGCCACTGAGCTGGTCCCAACCTGGCTGGCTTTCCTGTGAGATGGCCGTCCTTCTGTGTGTTTGCCAGGAAGTCTGGTCTCTGATTGTGGTGGTGTCGGGGGCTTCTTGTGTCGGGCTGGAATTGGGTCTGTCGTTGGCTGTCACGTGTGTACCAAGGGCAACTGGACCAGTCCTGTTGCCGGATTGCCTGGCAGATGGGTTCAGTGGGCAGGACTGACTCTTTCATTTCTGCATAAAGTGACTTAGAAATGATTTTCTCATTCAACCTGAGAGAGTTAAAAATACCTTCTTGAACTATGAAAAGTGTAACAAGCTTATTTTTTATACTTAGTTTATATTTTGTGCACCTTTTTAGTTGAGGAATGATTTGCTCGCTGTGAACCGTGACATATTTAATAACCGTCTTGTCCCCTGTGGGTGAGGGTCCTGATGGGCAAGGAGACAGCCAGCTCCTGTCCTGCCCCCGGCCTCGAGCACCTGTTGGCTCCTGGACAGGGTGGGATGATGATTCCTGTCCTGACGCCTGGGTGGTAACGCACATGGGGTCTGCAGCGTGGCTGTGAACTCTTGCTGCCTCTCCTTCTGTGCCCCGCCACAGCCCTGGGTACTCTGGAACACACCGTGAAGCTTGGGTGCTCTGAAACACGCCCGCTGGCCGTGCACGGGCGGCGTGCAGGAAACAAGACGGGATGGTCTGCTTCCTCTTCTCCTTGGCAATAAGTAGCTTATTGGCACGTAGCCTGCTTCCTTTCAAGCTGCACAAAACCTGGAAAGGAGGTAAAGCGATGTGTATCAAAACACGTGGGCCACAGTGAAGCTCTGGGTCTGGAAAGCGCCCGCCCTCGGGTGGATGGCTTCCCTCTCCGCCTGGAGTCACACCCTCTCTTCTCTCGTCCTCCCATCCCCTGCCTGGTGCTGTGTCATGTGGCCTCAGATGACATCGGGCCCTGGCTTTGCAGAAGGCCCCAAACTGGAGGCGAGGGCGGGCGGAAGGGGGTCTTGCCTCTGTTCTGGCACTTCCGTTTCTCTGTGGGCCGTGGTTTTTGTGCTCTTTGGTCTCGTGGGCAGAGAGGGTTGAACAGCAGTTCTTAGCTGCAAGGGAAGATTTCCATTTAACATGGTCACTTACAATCAAGGTGGCCATTTCCTCCGCAGAATGGCAGTGACCTGGTGGCCCTGCTCCTGCGTGGGGTTCCCTGTGTGACACATCGCTGGACAGCCAGTTTGTTTATAAACTGTTCAGGCACCTAATTAAATCTCGCAGCATCTAGGCAAACATCGACCACAAACACTTCTACAGGCTCTCTGGACGGCAGAGCCACAGCAGGTCTGCGGGTCTACGGTGTCTTGGGTGGCGAGGGGTCAGACCCTCAGCAGCACGAGGACCTCTCACACGACACAGGCAGTGCTGGCAGCTGGGGTCTCCAGCTGAGTACGTGACCTGGAGCCCCGCTGCACTTGGGGGTCTTGCTCCCCCGCCCCTCTGCCACACTGAGCTGTCCTCTGGGGTCCTCGATGGCTGTGTCAGTCTCACTGGCAGTGAGGAAAGGTAGACCAACTGGTCAAGGCAGCAAGGCCCAGCCCCAGAGCCAGGACGGAATGTGTGGTCCAGTAAGAGCTGGGAGGAGGAGAGACCACCAGCAGTCTTCTGGCTGCAGGGTCTCCCCCCACCCCCTGGGTGCTGCGCCTTCTGTGGAGACAGCCAGCAGGGTCCCTGACCTTGCCCGCCTTGCTCACCCAGCGGGGTCTCTCTCTGCCCGCCGGCCCTGCCTCTCCTTTACGAGGAGCAATCGTGACAGGTGGCGTCCCTCGGCTCCTAGTACTGGGTGGGGACCGACCTGCCTCAGCTCCCTCGGTAGCTCCTCTGCTCTCCTTCCTGCTGCTGTGCACGCAGCTCAAGCAAGAACCCAGGACCCGGCTCCCCTGTGCTGGACCTGGGGCTGCGTGTCTTTTGGACTCAGCCCCCCGAGTTTCCCTGGGTGGACACCCATCCCTTCGTGGCCTGATTCCCATCCTTGCTGCCCTGCCTCCAGCTCATCCTGCGCGTTGCAGTGGCTGGAAGTGCGTCTGGCGTGGCTTCCCATGCTGCTCCTGGCCATGACTCGCTGTTTTCAGGACAGGTGTTGTTCGGGCCTGCAGCACAGCCTCCCGCTGGCCCTCGCCCAGCTTCCTGACCTCACTGCTGCCCTCCCTCCCCATCCCAGTGGCTTTCTCCTGTCCCTGAGGCTCCTAAGTGTGTGCGTGTCACCGCTGTTTTGTGCCTCTGCCTGACTTACGTGCCCTTCTCCTTCCACGTCCCTTTCCAGTGGCCTGCGCTCCAACAGGGCTGTTGGCTGCACCTTGGCCACATTGCAAGCTCCCTGGGGAGAGAGTCTCTGTCCAATTTTATTTGCTACATCTAAGAGAAAATAATTTAATAAATGCAAATCTGGTAAACTGGAGATAGCTAGTTTTCAAAAAAATTAACAGCCCTTTAATTTTAACTCTTTCCTTAGCACCTAGAGAAATGGCTGTTGGATGAGCTCATGAATATTCAGATATTTCTTATCTACAAGTGATGGTTATGCCACCGTTATGATGTTCGTATAGTCGATGGTTCTGTGAACAGGAGAGTCAAGTTTTTTAGCCCTTTCAGTGGACCTACTTAACAGTCTGTCCACCAGCAGCCCACCTCTCTGGCTGTGTGAGCTTGGACAGGCTCCTCGCTTCCCACAGTGGATTCTGCCCCCTGGAAGTGGGGGGCAGTGTTGGTGGAGAATTGACTGAGGTGCCTGCTGGGCGCTGGGTCACGTGTCGTGCCGAGTGAGTGCTGGGTGCTGTGACCGTGCACACTGGGGAGATATTCAGGGGTTGCTTGTCTGTGCACACGGGCTCTTTACCTCCTGTCTGCTTCTCTCTTCCAGTGTGTTTGCGGACAGGCTATTTCTGGGATAGCCCAGAGTGCCTAGTGTTCTGCCTTCTGAGAGCGAAGCGCAGTCAGCAGGGGGCTTTTTACTATTCCACAGTAGGCAGACGGAGTTATTTTCCATCACGGGGCTGCTTGGGGGAATGACCTTTAGCAGCAGTGACAGTGATGTGACAGAAGGGACAGTTTCCGCTTGACCTTTATGCCATGTGCCAGCTTGATTGTAACTCAAAGAATATCTCAAAGAATATCGCCATGGACAGGCTGCAGGGAACACGGCGACCGGAGCCTGTTGTTGGCGGGGAGGGAGGCGGGAGGCCACTCCCTTGGCTGTGGCTCCTGGGGCCTTCCACGCCCCTGGTGGCTCAGCAGTGGCTCCTCACTCAGGCCGGACGGTGGCGGGTGAGCTCCTCTGGGAGAGCTGTTCTTGGTGAGGCTTGTGGGCAGTGGTTTCTCCTGCCGGGGCCGGGGCCGCTCCTTTCCACTTTCTGTTCTCCTCTCGGCCACCGGCTGAGGTTCCCTCCTCTCTTCTGTGGCTCGACTTTTGACTTTCTCTAACTTCACTGCCCTCCTGGAGTGTTCTGCCATCAGGTGTCCCAGGGCCCTTGCAGGTCTGCTCCCGTCCCGGGGCACAGGCGGGGGGCTGCCATGCAGCCTGCAGGTGCGGGGGGTGCTGCAGACCGACCCCCGGGCTCATCCCTGGTCCTGGTGCAGCAGTGTGGACGGCCATGGGGGTTCACCTCAGCTCTTCAGCACCCAGAGGGGGAAGGGGGCGGCTGGAGACTGCACCCCCAACGGAAGGTGGAGGCAGGTGTGTCGTCCTGCCGCTGTCCCCGACGGCCCTCTGAGCCAGGTGTGCAGTGCCGTGGGGAATCACGTCCCCACCTGTTGAATGGGCCCAGTGGCATCTGCCTGCCTGCCTGCTGGGCCAGGGAGACCAAGGAGGGCCTCGAGCGGGAGCAGTGCCGGCGGAGGGCCGTTGCCACACTGGGCAGGGTGCTCTCTGATTGGGGAGAAAGATGAACGCTTCTGCTTTTCAATTTTTTTTTTTTCCCCACAACTGATAAAAAAGAAAAAAAAATTTAAGAGAGGAAAAATGAGAAGGAAATACGCAAGGACACGCGTGGGAAGCCAGGCGGCCCGGAGGGGAAGCCTCGCACCGCTGGGTTTCACGCGCCAGGAAAATAGCCGGCCAGGTGATGCTTGGTGCCTGGCCACAGGCAGACGTCCACTGGCGCCAGGAAGAGGGTCTGTTGCACCACGCCACGCCGCAGGCAGCGGGTCGAGAGGTCAAGCTCTCCTTCTCCTTGAAGCCCAGTGGAAGCCCCCGGTGTCCTGCGGATGTGGGGCGGCAGGGCTGGCGGCAGCAGTGTCAGTGTGAGCCCAGGTTCTTCAGATGCCACAGGAGAGCGTGGCCCTGGGATCGTGGCCAGTCACAGGGGTGCCCAGGGAGGCGGAGGAGGCCTGACCGGGAGCAGCGTGCCTCGGCCTGGGTCGGTGGCTCGAGGTCCACAAAGGCTGGTCAGAAAGCTGCTGCTGCAGACAGACAGACAGACGCAAGAGACCCGGCGGTCACCGGAAACGGTGAGAAAGCACTGCCGTGGGCGTTTGGAAGGGCGCCCTGGAGGCCCTCCAGAAGATGACGCCCCTCCCCGCCCGGGTCTTCTTCATACTTAACAGAAGCTTGGCTCTGGAGGGTCCAAAACGGCTTGCTGGAGCCGCTCGGCCGAGAAGGACCCGAGCCCGTGGAGGTGTGCCCGGCCAGCCTGCCCAGGATCGCGTCCTTCCTGTCCCTGACTGGCACGTCCAGTTAGCGCGTGCGAGTGGATGTGCAGCGTGAGCAGAGGAGTGCTGCGAACGTCTAGTGCCGGCCAGGGGTTCTGCGTCCATCCCACTTGGAGGCGTTCATTTTCCTGCTGGTAGCTGGAACCAATTGTGCCGATCCGCCCTGGCAGCCTCCACTCCCGGCCTCAAACACAGCAGTGGATCCACACGGCACAGTGACGAGAGCGGCTGCGGGTGGAGGCTGGTGGCTTCCTGCCCCGCTCTCCTCTTTTGGATGACAGCCACGTGGGTGCTGACCGTGGGCCTGAGAAAGTCACGCCGGCACTTCCACCCGCCCTGCGTTTCCCAGGCCTCTGCCAGGGCATGAAAACCACCATTGCTTTGTGTTTGGACAATTAAATTTTTGTAGGGAAGAAAAACAACCTACCCAAAAGTGAGTGGGAAACCAGACTCTGGTCATGCTGGTCACGGGGTTAAACGTGGGGCCTCTGGACCACAATCAGGATGCCCCTTTGGGGGCAGCCTTGCCCTCCGGAGGCACGGCACCTGGGCAGGCGGTGGCATGGGGCCAGTCTTCCCCTTCCCTGCAGCTCTGTGGCGGTGAGGCCAGAGGTGCTTTCCGAGGGCTTCCTGTTCTTGTGGAGCCACAATGAGGGCCACTCCGCATCACATCCAAGCTTGGATTTCTCATGGAACGTCTGCTGGCATCTGACATCTTGGTAATGCGCTCAGAGCTGTTGTTCCCATTCTGTGCATAGTGGGGTCTGTCTGGGACTCCCCCTCCTGGGGGTCATTGTGCTCCCTACCCCCCCCACTCCCAAGCCTGGAGTCCTCTTCCTCTCTCCCTCCTTCCGGGAGGTGACTTCTGCAGCTCCAGCCCTGTGGGTGTGCAGGGAGGAGCTGCTGTCCCGTCCTCCTCCGGGTGGTTATGGGGTGGGCGACCTCTGCTTACACAGTGACCTCGGCGTTTATGTCTGGACAATGAATCCCCTAGGCCACTGATGTTCACAGTTTGTGACAGTGACCCCCAGGGAGAAGTAGGCCGTGACCCCGCCTGTACAGGGACAAAGACGCAGCCTGCTCCGTGGCGCACTGACTCTTCTAGGCCATTAGAACGAGTATGCTCACCCCTGGTTCACAGGTTGGACCAGCAGAGACACTGCTCTGGGGCCTCAGCTGGTGTGCCCCGCCTGGCCATGGCAGAGCTGCCTGATTGTCTCCTGGGCACTGCCAGGTCCTGCCTGCTTGCCTAGGTCCTTGGGAACCTGGAAGTCCCTAGTTCTTCAGGAACAGCAGGCTAGGAGAGACGTATGCCTCTCCCAACTCCTCCACACCACCTGCTTCCCCAGGACTTGTGGCCCTGTTTGAAGGAGGCAGCAGAGTGGCCTGTGGGTTCTAGAACTCTCCAACACTTAGCCCCAATGACACCCCATTTTGCCTTCTTGCAGGCATCCCCAAACTTCAAGGTGATTTTCTTGAAGCCCTTGCCTAGGGGAGAGAACCATGTCCTATGAGCCCGCCTGCAGGACCTGCAGGTGAGAGCCCTCCAGTGTCTGGGCCCCGCCCTTCCCAGTGTGGGCAGCCTTTCCAGGAGTCCAGGCTTGAGTCTGGTGGGAGAGCCGACTCCAGGGCGGGGCTCAGGATGAGGGCCCTGGCGTCTCGACTGGCATCTCTGCACTTGGCCAGAGGGACAGGCCCTGCTGGCTCTCCCCCTCACTCACTCTCTGTTGGTTAGTGTCTGGCATAACCTTGTTCTTGCAAACAAAGGCCCACTCATATCTAGCTGGCTTTCTGTACAGAATTTGTCCCCATGCTTGGTGTCCACTGCTCTGCAGGAGAGGTGACTCTCCCTGGGGCACTGTCTGTTTCTAGGGTGGCAAGTCAGGGCCCTCCTGGCCAGTGTTGGCTCGGGGTTCTCTGCCTAGCTGCCACCCGCTGTGCAACAGTGGACAGGGCTACAGGGAGCAGGACTGGGGAGGGGGTGGCCCCACTCAGCACTATCAGTGACACCCCCTGGCGAGGCTCCGTGGAGAGGCCATGGTCTTGGGGAACCAGGGTCCTTCTTGGTGTGGGACTCTCAGTCTTCACCTAGAGGATGTGGCTGGAGTATGTGGCACTTGCCTGGCTTGCTGGGAGGAAGTGAGCTGGTACTTCCTGATCTGGCCAAGGGTCCATGGGGCAGGACCAACCCCCAGAGGGCGTTGCTGGCTGCCTGGGGTGGTCTCTGAGCAGATGAGGCTGGTGCTGTGCACTCTGAGGATGGCACACACTGGAGTCCCCTGCGGCTCCTGAACGCAGGGCTGGGGCGTGCCAGCCAGGCGGAGCGGGGCCAGGGTACAAGGTGCCCTCCTGTCCTCCAGCCTGGCAGGCCCTCTGAGTTAGCAGCCAGCCTGGAGGCTGGGTGTCTGCAGAGGCTCAGCTCAGCATCATGAAGCAGAAGGTGCAGGGTCAGGTTCAGAGGGGAGAGACAGAAGCTAAGAAGGGGTGCAGCCCCAAAGAACCCTGAAACACTTGGCCCCGAGTGCTGAGGGTGTCATACTGCTTTTCCATGTCACGAAGCAACGGTGAGAACGTGAAGGCGTGAGCCAGGTGGAGACTTAGAGACCAGCTTTATCACTGCCACAGCTGAGGAGGTCAGTGTGACTCAGGCACTGCAAGAGCAGCCCTAACCCCCGCCCAGAGGGAGGCCCGCCTGCCCTCCGGTGCCGAGTGCGCACCCATCTCGGGCCTGCCTGAAAGCGCGGGTCCCCAGAGGAGCAGAGCAGAAAGAGAGCTGCCCCATGTCTCCAGCCCCCAGCGGGAGGGGAGGTGCCCAGCCCTGCTGCTCAGCCTCGCTCCCAGGCTCTCCAGTGGGAGGCTTGCTGCGTCTCACTGGACGCGCCGGGCACCAGGGAGTCCCTCCTTCCGGGACCTAAGGAACAGAAGATGCCTGTCCACCCCCACAGCGGAGGAGGCCATCTCCCAGTGCCGGTGGCACACTTGCTGTAGATGGTGTCCCTCTCCTGGAATCCTGCCTTGCACAGTTCTGCAGGTGGCTCCAGACTGCGTTCTGTGGCTCGGCTGTGGTCCTGTGCCCCAGTTCAGGAGGAGGCTTTAGAATTCCAGGAAGAAAGAGCGGGTGGACTTGAACAATCTTGCTGGATGCCTCACAGTTCTGTGCTGCTCTAGAGTGAGGCTTCCTCCTCGCCTGCAAGTCTGTTGTAATGGCAGGACGGCACTGAACTGGGAGCCCAGCCCTGCACTTTCCTGTGTCCTGCAGACACCTGGAATGGTCTCCCTGTCTGTCCTGATACTGCTGCTGATATATGCCATGGAACTTAGCTATCCACATGCCACATTGTTCCTCGAGGGCTGTGTGACTTCTGGGCGGTTTGGAACCCAGGAGCCAGCGGAAGCCTGTGCTGCCCGTGTGTGTGCCGGAGGACCGGACTAACCGGCGAGGGACGGGGTAGTCATATGTTGCACATTTCAGAAGCCGTGAGCACCGAGCAGGACTGGCCGCCAGCGCCTCCCCACGTGACGTCCTCCAGGTGCTGGGCCACATAGAACGTGAGACGGCTTTCGAGTAGTCATCCCAACAACAAGCTGGGACCGTTGCAGCATCTCCTGGGCTGTTTGACCCTAGGGTTCAAGTTGCTCAGGTGGATCCACGACTACACCTGGGCCTCCTGACCCTAAAAGCCTGCAAATCGGTTACCTTTTGATTTGTTCCTACATCAGGGATGGAGGATACAGGCTCCCCCGGTGGCTTTTATTCAGCCCAGCTGCTGGTCTTCAGCGTCTGACACGATCTCTGGTGTTTGTTTTCAAGGTCCTAGTTTCAGCGGAGAGCTATTTTTCGGGTGCAGTACCCCGTCTTCATGTCACCCTCACTCTTCACGCACACGAAGTGCCTTTTCTTTAGGGGCAGTAGGTGTCAGGAGATGGCGTCAACCAGGCATAGCACCCTTGGCCTCCAGGAGGCCCTGCCTAGAGGTGGACAGCACCTTCTGGGAGTTTCCATCTGGCCCGGGAGTTAGACCTCGGCTCCCGGAAGAGTCGGGGACCTGCCAAGGTCCTTTGTGTAGCTCGGGAGTGTGGGAGCCCTCTCCTTTAATGTGCTCGATCCTGGAGGGCTCCTGGCTTGGGTGCCGCCCTGCCCGTGGAGCCACTGGGGACTTGGCTGGGTTCCGAAGGGTCCTGGGGCCCTTCTCACACCTACGTCCCTTGCCATTGTGTTTCTGCTCTGGATAGCACTCCGTCAGTGCAGCGCTACCTGTGAAAGCTGCGTGTGTCTGAGGAGCCGGGAGGCGCTTCTCCAGCCAGCCCTGCGGGGCCGTCTGCATCCTTGGCTTCCCGTTGCCGTGCACAGAGGTGCCACTCAACAGCCAGGGCAGGAGGGAAGTGTGGCTCAGGGTTTTTTTGTTGTTGATGTTTTTTTTTGTTACTGGGGATCGAACCCAGGGGCGTTTAAACAGTTATTTTTATTCTGGATCGAACCCAGGGGCGTTTAAACAGTTATTTTTATTCTGAGACAGGGTCTCGCTAAGTTGCTTCTGGCCTTGCTGAGTTGCTGAGGCTGACCTTGAACTTGTGATCCCCATCTCAGGCTCTCAAGCAGCTGGGATTACACGCGTGCACCTTGGTGCCTGGCAAGCATGGCTCTTTATGAGTCTTCTTATCATTGGTGCCGTCTTGTGATTTTCCTGGATTAACACTGCCTTTGAGTGGAAGGTCGTGTTGTCTGGTGTTGTAGTGCTTCAGCCAGAGGAAGACAGCTTAACTCTAGTTGGTTCCAAGGAGCTAATGTTCCGGCAAGCCTCGCTCCTTTTGATTGGCTCACATCCTAACTGGCATAGCTCAACCTAGTGCAAGCAGTTTGATCTTCTGGGTGTTTCTGGACTGTGCTGTCGTGTCTAGATCCCTCTGCGCCACTCAGAGATTTAAGCTGCTTGTGCTGACATAGACCGCTTTAGGGAAGCCCTCTTGGCACTGAAGGCAGCCCTGGTGCTTGTTCTATTCGTCCATGCCAGAGAGGGCTGTGCACCCAGCAGGGTTTGCATCGTGCATTTTAAAATAATGACGCTGCTGGCTGCTCAGTGGTGCGCTCCTAACATCCCGAATTCCATTAGAGATGACTCTGCTCAAAGACATCCCGTAAAAAGCAATTAAGTCCTTGATGACTGCGGGTTGCGGCCGTTGCCATTAAAGGGGTGAGTGAGCACTGGTGTGGAGCACCAATGAACAGATGTGTCCAGCTAATTTTTTATGAAAACACCAGCAGAGCAAATTACACACGAGAAGTCTATTCATAGGAACTAATTGGGTGCCATGTCGGTTTAATAGTGAAAGCCCGTGCGACCAAAAATCAGTGGAAAGAAATAACGAAGAGATGTTTGGACTCTTTCATTTGTGTGGGTTCCAAAAATAACCTTGGTTCCAGTTGTGTTTACACTGCCCAAGAGGCACGTCCATCTTCTGATGGCCCAGAACCTCTAATGGACACCAAAGGAGATAAAGGAGCCCGTGAAGGGGGAAGTCAGAAAGTGCCCACCCAGATTTCCATAGTGTCTTCTCCAGAGTCACCGTCACTGTGGAAACGGCTTGAGGACCACTGACCAGATCTTTCGGTTGTAGTGTTGCTTGCCAGAACTTCCCCGCGGTCTTGCTGGGGCTGACGGGGTACTTTAGCCAGTCTGCTTTAAGAGCCTTCTTGTGACTTTCCTTAGGCGGGTCTTACCTGGTAAACCCCAGTGTTCATCTGTCAGCCACGTGTCTCCATGGCCAGGAGAGCTGTCATTGCCAAGCGAGCAGCCTATTTCCGTGACGACTGAACACGCATCTAAGTTCAATCGAAACGAAGACTGTGGCGTCAACAGCACTTCATGTAGGAGACCTTCGCTGCGTTTAAAGCCAGGGCTTCCCTTTCAGACTTCACACGTTTTTAAGTGGGTGGCAAGCCCCAGTTCTGTGTGTGGCTTGGACGCTCACGTGTCTCTGTAACGCAGAGCAGGGGTGGCGCTGGGTCTGGTGGTTCCCCATGCTGCCCTAGGGACTTTTAAGGATTAGCGGGACCTGGAAAAGATCTTCGGTTGTAACCCAGTCTTCAAGCAGTATCACTCCTAAAACCTTGCTGTACTTTTTGTACTGCTGGGTCATGCTGACGGCCCGCACTGAAGAGTGGCGACTTTTACAGAAGTTTCCCCTTCCACGAGGTTCAGTCCGTTCAGTTTTCCGGTAGACCGCCTTCTCAGTCACATGTTCAGTCTGGGCACAGTTTCAGTGAGTGACTTGGAAAGGCTCCTTAAACCTCTCGCCCTGCCTTGGGGCGATGGCAGCAGCCCCACCTAGGATTGGGCCCTCTGCCCGTGACATCCCTAGGCAAGGCCACTTTGCTGTCGAGGAGACTGAGGCTGAGAGAGGTTCTGGCAGCTCAGGACCATGTGGCTACTCGGGAGGACTAGGGTGTGGCGGGGGGCAGACGTCAGCACTGCCCTCCAGCCCCGACCCCGTGCTCTGAGCCCCGGGAGCCCTGCTAAGCCACCCGCCCCCTTGTGGCTACTGACGTCACGAGGGCCCTCCAGGTCACGCAGGCTTGAAGGATCATGAGGAAGGGAGGTGAGCAGCACCTTCTGTGCAGTGGAGCTGGAGGGCAGCGCCGGGCCCGACAAATGACAAAGCAGCCTTTGTGAGAAGTCTGTGCGTGGCTCCCCTGCCTGTCACCATCCCCAGTCCTCAGGCAGTTCCGGTACCTACGGACAGCATCACTATGTCCAACGTGTAATAGACGTTGTGAGCACCGTCGGCGTCGTCTCTGTCCTTCCTGACTGCGTGGCGCTGTGGGGGTTTCCTCTCGCGACTGTTCTTGCGGGGTCTCTATTCTAGCAACCAGCAGAAAGTTGAAGAGTTCTGTCTCCTAGAAACCTGTTGGGGTGACAGGAATGGTGTCAGTACAGTGACAGTGGTGGGAGTGCCGGTGGAGTGATGGGACTGGGGTTGCGGTGGTGGTGGTGGTGGTGGTGGTTATGGAGGAGATGGTGGTGGGAGAGTAGAAGGTGGTGATGGGGACGGTGATGGAGACAGTGATGATGGAGGTGGTGGTGGTGGTGATGGTGGTGGTAGATGGTGGAGTTAGTGGTGATGGAGCAGGTGGTGGTGGTGAGGGAGCAGGTGGTGGTGATGGTGATGGAGGAGGTGGTGGTGGTGGTAGAGGTGGTGGTAGTGGTGATGGAGGAGATGGTGGTGGTGGTGGATGGTGGAGTTGTGATGGAGGTGGTGATGGTGATGAGGGAGCAGGTGGGGGTGGTGGTGATGGAGGAGGTGGTGGTGGTGAGGGAGCAGGTGGTGGTGGTGGTAGAGGTGGAGTTTGTGGTGATGGAGGAGATGGTGGTGGTGGTGGATGGTGGAGTTGTGATGGAGGTGGTGATGGTGGTGAGGGAGCAGGTGGTGGTGGTGGTAGAGGTGATGGAGGAGGTGATAGTGATGGTGGTGATAGCCATGAGGTGGTGGCGATGGTAGCATACAAGTTCATTCCTCTTGCTCTGGACAGGTGCTGGTGGACAGGTGCCAGTGGAGATTCCTCCACCCCTGATTCTGAGCCCTGAGCTTAGACCACATATGCAAGTGATCACTTTTGCACTGTGGAAAAACACTACGGGGAGGATTTTTATGTACAGTTCTGAAAATTTGAGGATTTGCTGAAAAGTAACCAAAATTCAGTAGGTTCGTTGCTTCCCTAGGACCCGGGTGGCTGGTGTCTGTGAGGAAGTGCTGAGCAAGGCAAGTTTTGGAGCGAAGCAGTCATGTTCTTCTCACAAGCTGGGGCCCTCAGGGCGTGTGGCTCCTGCTGTGCCTGTGCACTGCCCTCTGAGCACTGTCTGCAGGGTGTGTTGACGGCACGTGCACACTCACACACACTCCTGTGCATGCAGGTTGCTAGTCCTGCCCAGTGCCTGGGGCCTGGGGCCAGCACTGGAAATTCCCTTATTTTTGCAATTTTGATCACTCACAATTAATTACTTTGCATGGTAAATTTTTGTTGGGGGAGAACAGATGCTTCAAAGCACATGTTCTGTTGAGATATGTCAGAGCAAACCCGTGAGTGTGTCCCGAGGACGAGGCGGTCGGAGGAGTGCTGAGTGGCAGGTGTCCCAGTCCAGCACGTGCTCCTCCGCCCACGTTCCTGTCCCTCCCCAAAGGCTGGCTTCCCTTTGATGCCGCGTCAGAGCGATTTCCAGCCTTCCCTCCACACCTGGCGTGCGGAAGACAAGCTTCCAGAAATCCTCTCTGGTGTCCCTGAAAGGCGGCGTGACGCACGGAAGCCAGGCTTCCGCTAAGCAGCTTAGCATTAGGAATCCGAGGGAACCAATCTCCACTTTTATGCAGAAATCAAAGACGAGCATAAGGAACCAGTAAGTTAATCACTTTCTAAATTATAAGCCGCTCAAGATCGCGCAGCTGATTTTGTAAGCAGAGAAATGGAGACACAGTCGCTGGCATCACGGCGGCTGATTGCCGACACTCACTTCCTTTCACATTTGTTTCTCGTTCGACATCCTCGCGGTCGTCGGGATGATGATGTGTACCTGTCCTTTCGCATCCTGCTTCCATCTTGACATATGAGACAGCCACGGTTTCCCTAACTGCTGCCTCCTACCGCTGGTAGACCTCCGAAGCCACCCGACCACCCCCAGGGAGGGACCCCTGCCCGGGTCAGCACACACCGTGAGTGCTGTGTGTGGCTGCTCCGTGCTCCGTGAGAGGGCAGCATGGTGGGGTGAGCTGCTGCCTAGTCCGCGTCGGCATGGGCACTGGCTGATGATGCACATGACAGCTGGGTGCTGTCCTCCCACGGGAGGGACCGGTGGGGAGCAGGGGCTTTGGAGTCGGGCAGACCTTGCCTTTGCTTCTGCATCCACACGGTCGCGTGACCCACCCAGAGGAGTTTCTTCAGCTTTCTTAAGCCCCAGCTTTTCACTAGTGGGAAACGCAGGTCTCCCCGTGGGCCTCCATGCGGGTGAAATGGATGACCTAGTCTGTGCCGGGCACCTGCTGTGCCCCCAAGTGGCGGCTGCCTCCCCGTTCACAGCTTCCTGCAGACAGAGACGCTCATTCACTTCTCCGTCCAGCATGTCCTCAGTGTCTGTCCTATGGCTGGCACTGAGCTAGCAGTTGGCAGGACAGGCGGGTCTCTCATTTCCAGAGGCCCGGGCAAATGAATCGGCAGGCCAGACCCTGCGTCAGGGGAGCACTGGAGAAGAGGTGTGCTTTGGGGTGCTCCTGGAAGCGTAATGGGAAAAGCTCAGAGTGTGACACCAGGAAAGGCCCGGGCTCGGGCTCGGACCTGCCTCTGCCACACGTGGGCTCTGAGGCTGGGAGGGCCACTCGAGCTTTTGGCATTTCCCTCTCCACGTCTGTAATTCCCTCTGCTGCTGTGGCGATGCTCAGAATCAGTGCACATGCCCCGGGGCAGCGGTGGAAACTAGAGAGGATCATCGTGCCTGGAGGCCGCAGGGAACCTGGCCCAAACCCCAGACAGATGGCGCAGCGGTGCTTAGGACACCTGGAAGTGTGGATTACGGCGCGATTCTGAGCAGGCAGGTCCCCTGACCATGTGTGTGGCAACGGGACTTGGGTGGGCGACCCCCCAGGAACTGCTTTCCTTGGCTGTTCTGGAAACACAGAAGAACAATGGCTCCAGAAGAGGTCAGCGAGTCCCTCGGGAGGTACAATGGCTGTCTCGCCTGCCAGGCAGCTGACAAGGGTGTTCTGTGACCCCCTCAGAGCAGCGGGGACATCCGCCTAGCAAGCCGCCTATGTGTGAAGGTTTCCAGCGGCTTCCTGGTCGTTTGCCTCTATTCACAGAGGCAGGAAGCGCCTCGTGTCTGTGTCCCCATTGCAGCCCGATGTCCGGCACTCGGGCTGCCCCTGAGCCTCAGCGTGCATGTCACAGTGCGCAGATGGCCACGCCTCCCTGCAGTGCTAGCGTTCTTGCCGCTGAGTCCTGTGCGCCAAGGTGCTGCCACGGTCCCATCAGGTCGCGTTCTTCCACGCGTCGTTCTGTTCGTGGCTTGCTCACTCCTTCCTCGGCTAATCTGGAATGTTTCTTTTCACCGTTCAGCTGGGTCTGCAAGGGCAGCTGGTGCTCCTGGCATTACTGGGGCCCTGCTGGCCAGCTCTGTCCAGCACAGATATCCAGCACCTGCTTTGCAGCATCCCTACCCCCACCCCTGTGCTGGCCTTGACCTCAAGCCACAAATAGAAGTCATGTTCACAATGTCCACAGAAAGGTCGCAGAGGTCGGAAAGAGGCCAGGGACAGCAAGCTGTGTCCTTGATGCTGTGCCAAATGGCGAGGGGGCTTCCTGGAGACCAGCAGATCTGCTAGGAGAGGGCCGCAGAGTGACTCGGCAGATGTGGCCTCTGCAGTGCTGGGCTACCGTTGGTGGTTTAAGGGAGATTCATCTGAAATACTTCTGCACTCACAGCAAAGTCCCAGGTTAGCATAGAGAACTCTCGGTGTTTCCTCTCCTGAGTCCCTGACGGGACACACGTCACTTAGAGAACTCTTCCCTGACCGTGGAGGGTGAGCTACAGCTGGGGTGCCCATCAGGACTTGGGTGTGTCCCCACACAAGGCACTTGCCCAGGCCACTGCCCAGCAGCCTCCAGGTCACATGGCCAGTGCTGACTCAGTGCTCCTGTCCAGTCTGCTGACCCCATCCCATCGGCCTCCACCCCATGCTCCTTCCTCCCCCTGGTCCCAACACAACCATAGGAGGAGGTCCTGGTGCCCGGTCTCCCCTACTCACACCATGTGGTCCTGTGCCCCCACCTTTGGTGAGAGGTGTCCCTGTCCTCCCGTCCTAGATGGAGGTGTCCCTGAGTGTCCTCCCACCTTGGGTGGGAGGTGTCCCTGTCCTCCCGTCCTGGATGGAGGTGTCCCTGAGTGTCCTCCCTCTTTGGATGGAGTTGGCCCTGTTCTCTAGTCCTGGATGGGGGTGTGCCTGTCCTCCCGTCCTGGATGGAGGTGTGCCTGTCCTCCTGTCCTGGATGGAGGTGGCCCTGTCCTCACACCCTGGATGGAGGTGTCCCTGAGTGTCCTCCCTCTTTGGATGGAGTTGGCCCTGTCCTCCCATCCTGGATGGAGGTGGCCCTGTCCTCCCACCCTGGATGGAGGTGTCCCTGAGTGTCCTCCCTCTTTGGATGGAGTTGGCCCTGTCCTCCCATCCTGGATGGAGGTGGCCCTGTTCTCCCACCCTGGATGGAGGTGTCCCTGAGTGTCCTCCCTCTTTGGATGGAGTTGGCCCTGTCCTCCCATCCTGGATGGAGGTGGCCCTGTTCTCCCACCCTGGATGGAGGTGGCCCTGAGTGTCCTCCCTCTTTGGATGGAGTTGGTCCTTCGGTGTCTTTCCATCACAATGTCAACCTTCATCACCTGGACATACCATGGCTTCCAGGTTTTGCCTTTGGAAATGAGTCGCTATGTTGTGGGAGATGGTCTGAGGTTGCCTGGGCACCTGCTCCCCACCTAGCCTCCCTTCCGTGTCCCTTTTCGTTGGTCAGCCTTCTGTGGGTGTAGATGGCTGGCTCCCTCTTCTGGTCAATGCTTGTGCTTGTCATTCTTGAGTTACCTGGAGTTGTCCCATGGGAGCTGCTTCAGGGTGGCTCCTGCATTCCGTTGACCGTGCCCTTGGTTTGTGAGTGCTGCCTGCCTCTTATGGGGCAGGATGTTCCAGACTCGCCTCGTGGTGGCCCTGCCTCAGCCCTGGAGTTCGTCGCTTCTCCAGGGTGCTGGTTTTACCATGCAGGGTGGTGGTTAGAAGCCCAGATCTGTGAGCTTGGGCTTGGGCGGGGCTGCTTCCAGGCCCTCTCGGTGGAAAGGAGGCGAGGATGTGCCCACTCGTGTCCACCGCCGCTCCCGCAGCTGCCTGAGTCAGGGCAGTACCATAGCCACGCGTTCCGTGTCTCCAGTCCCAACCCAGCACATCCAAGTTCTTTCCCCTTCCACAGTTGTCTGTCCCCAACACTGACTCATGCGACCCCTCTGTCCCCACGTGTGTACCAACTTGCTGTGTCTATTTACCTATTTCCCGGTGTCCCTGGCTCTCAACCACCCCTGCGTCTCCTCTACCCGCTGCTCCCCTCCCTGCGCCTCCGCCCTAGGCACTGTGGGCGCGTCACCATGCAGGCCGCGGGGCCCCCTCACTGCTGGTGGGCAGCCGCCCGTGTGTCTCTGCGGGTCCCCTCACCAGGGCAGCTCACGGCCACACCCTCTGCGGGCCTGCCTGTCACTGAGCCCTGCTCCTGCCCTGCAGTCTAGCAGCCTTGCGTCACCCGAGGTTTGGATGACTGCGTGGCGTGATAAACGTGCAGGCGTCGGAAGGCGAGAGAAGGCTACTTGTCATCATTTTCTAGCACTTCCTCCTCCTCTCGGGAAGAACCATTTTCTGCACCATCTATAGTAGACGGTTGAAGTGGCCACTGGCTCAGACTCCCCCTCCCTCTTCGAATCTCATGATTGAATGGTTGTGTCCCCCGAATTCACGTGCTGAAATCCGCGTCCCCATGGAGGTGGTTCGGAGGTGGATCTTGTGGGTGGCGCCTCCTGATGGGGTCAGTGCCAGTTGTGGAGATGGAGCGAGAAGAGGGCTGCCCACAGGAACCCTGGCCTCGGACTTCCAGCCTGCAGAGCTGGGAGGAACCAGTGTTGGCTGTTTGCACTGTCCTGCTGCAGCACTTTGTTGCAGCAGCGCCCCTGAGCTGCACAGGGTGGTCTCGAGGGCACCTCTGTCGTGCAGTGACGACCGTGGCTTCTGCAGCACCCTGCGGAGCATAAGCCCACTTAGCAGTGGGGGCTCGGCATTTAAGTGGCAAGTGAGTTATCAGTTAGACGTGTGCACTTAGGGTCAAGGCTGGCGCGAGCGTCCAGGGGCCCCATCCTTGGTGTGAGGCTGTGTGCTTGGGAGGAGGCTGCTGGGTGGACGAGGGAGAGGGAGCGGCTGGCTGGTGCTGCTGAACGCCGGGCAGTTTGGGCTGTGGGGCTTTGTTCTGGAGGCCCCCGAATGTCGGGAGCATCTTGTAACAACAGGAAAGTGCTGGGAGCAGTGCCTGGACGTGGGGCCACCTGCTGGCCTCTGCTCACCCCTCACTGCTCCGCGGGTGTGCGGCTGGCGCGGGAAGGTGCTGGTGGGTGACGTGTGGGAGTGTGGAAGGGGCAGGCGTCCCACAGAAGGGATGTTGCTGGCCGGGCTGCGTTGGAGGCAGTGGCAGAGGAGGGGCAGGGGGAGGCTCCTGCTGTGGAGGTACAGGAGGACCAGGGCCGGGCTGGGGGCGGACGGCGCGGTGTCTGGAAGGAGCAGAGCCCTGCTGGGTGACGCAGGGAGTCTGGCCTTAGATTGAGGAGACTTGGAGTTCTATGTTCATGTAGTTGTTTGTGAAAGAATGTGAGGGCCTCTGAGGGGCTCTTTCATCAGGCCCAGTTTTGCTGAGCTAGTGACGGTGACAAGCCAGTGGTGGTGGCCTAGAATTTACTATGGTTGTGACCTGGTGGTGATTGAGCGTGTGGGCAGATTGGTGGCCTTGACTTGGACTGAGGTGTCCGTGTGGAATGCTGTGGGTGGCAGGAGGCCAGAGTGGACTCCGAACTGTGTCTGAGCCTCCAGCTGCAGGGCTTCACGGAACTGCTGGTGACAGCCCATGCTTTGGGACAGGTACCGAGTGCCAGGCACCGTGCTGAGTGCCTCGCATAGATCGTCTTGGCCAGTCCTTGAATGCCTTGTGAGGCAGGTGCTGTTATGAGCCCCACTTGCTGCAGGTTGGGAGGTGGAGCTTAGAAAGACTAAGTGACTCCAAGGGCGTCAGCTGCGGGGGAGGGGCGTAACCCAGGTGTCCCACCAGCCCTGGGCAGTCGATCCCGCCCACTGCACTGGGTGCCTGGGCGTTATTCTAGAACACAGAGCCTAAGAACTTTGTTGCTTTTCCTGAGTTTTGACTTTGCGGAGCAGCAAGTGAGGTGTTAATAACTGAGCTGTACCATGGGTGGGTGCTCGGGGTGGAGATGACTGACTGGGTGAGCCTGCCGGACACCGGGCACCCACTGGCCATCGCGAGGGTGTCTGAGAAACACTGCACCACACCTGGGGCCTGCTTCTGGACAGGGCCCTGGCTGGTGTCCTTAGAAGGATTTTTTGTGTGGGGGTGGTACTGGGCTCCAACCCAGGTGCTCTACCACTGACCTACCTCCCCAGCCCTTTTTATTTTTATTTTGAGACAGAGCCTCGCTGGGTTGCTGGGGCTGGCCTAGAACTTGCCATTCTCCTGCCTCAGTGTCCTGAGTGGCCTGGACTTTAGGTGTGGCCACCATGTCTGTTAGAATGACCTTTGCTAAATTCCCGGAGGCAACCTCTGGCTGTGGTTCCAGCACTTTCGACAGTGTGTGGGACGGGCTCTCGGGGTCAGCCCTGGGCCCAGGGCTCGCTGCCTCAGCCCTGCTTACCGCCTTCGCTTCATCCAGGGGTCTGCCCTGGGCGGGGGCCGGCCTAGAAAAAGTCAGTCCAGGTGCCCCGTGTCCAGTGTTAACCTGCCTGTGACGGATGAAAGGCTTTGTTCAAAGTGACAAGCTTGTTGAAACTTTTAATTTAGGATGAGATCGAGATCCGGGGGAATGGCCCCTGTGGCCAATGGCCTGGGGGCCCCGGGCTGGGATCCAGGGTGGAGGCTCGGATGATTCTGGAGAGCACACTGCAGGGGCAGCATGTGCTATGGCCGGAGGTGGTGGCTGGGGTCTCGCTCCTGAACCTGCCAGGCGGAGAGGTTCCAGGTCACAGTGTACCCGGCAGGGCCCACCGGACGAAGCCTGAGGCGTGGTGGCCTTGCTCCTCTGCCAGGGCTTCTCGGGACACTTTCTAGTTCCGTAGGTGTTTTCTCGTGAGGATGTGTCCTTGGGGTGCCAGTGCCTGCCCTTCTGTGCTGTTCTGCAGGGACTCCATGTTCATCGCCCGTCCTGGAGACCCAGGGTCACTGAACCCCTCTCGGGACCCCTCCTTTATAGCAGAAGTGACCGCGTGGTCGGCACGGTGGCACGTGAACCTGCCTCGGTGGCTTTCGAGGCTGTCACAGGCTCTGCCTGATGTGCAGTGTTTGAGGAGGCACTGATGTGCTTCCCCCGTTGACCTGAGGTGGAGGGCCAGGCTGCTGGAGGGCGCCGCTGGCCTGGAAACCAGCTCCTCCGCCTGGTTCGCTCAGGCAAGGGCGGCCCTGGCTTATCTGCCTTGAGTTTCACGGTTGTTCTTCTCTCTCCTGCTTTGGGTTCCCAGCTGAGGTGCTGAAACAGAGGTTAGAAGACCTGGAGCAAGAGGCAGGCAGGCTGCAGCTGGAGCTACCCTCCAGGCAGCCGGCTCTCCGCAGCTTCCTGAACCACCTGGCGGCACAGGCCCAGGCCGCCCTGCGGGGCGCTCCACAGTGAGTACCTGGTGGTCACACCACGCCCCCTCATCTTCTCTTGGGCTGGGCGGGGGCCCAGCATGGAGACCTCCAGCTGCTGCTTCCTGGGCGGGGTCCCTTGTTGGGGCAGGTAGGGTCTTTCCAGACGGAGATCCCCTAGGGGTCATGCTGCCTGAGAAAGCAGCCCTTTCTACTGTTTGATTGACAGGAGGGAGCTTCAACTAGCGCCTAGGGCAGCGGGTGCTGGCTTCCACTGGGAGCCAAGGGTCCAGGATGGTGGGGGTGGGGGGGGGGTCTCCTGGGATCGAGTGCACCCTGTAAGACCCACAGGCGGTCCCACAGTCTAGGAAGAGGAGTCCTCCTCCTGAGCCTTTCTCTGGCTCCTGAGCGCATTTGCTGCCTGTAGCCCCCGAGGCCCCCTGGTATTGGCACTGTAGTCGTGGTCAGTGTCTGCAGGACAGCGTTTCCAGGACACCTGGGACACCCCCCGCAGAGGCTCAAGAGCGTCACCACATGCTGCAGTGTTTGCCCACAGCCTGTCTGTCCCCCAGGCCCTCAGGGCACCTCTGGGTGACTTTCCACACCTAGGGCAGTGTGAAGGGTCTGCTGTCTGGGGAATGACGACACGCAATCCCGTCCAGAAGGTTCAACACCCATGTGACTCTTCTGGGATCGTTCTGGATCCACAGTTGGTTGAGCCGCAGACGCGGGACCTGCTGTTGGGGAGGGATGTGGAGGCCCTGGCCGTCCAGGGGGCCTCCATCCCGGCTGCACGCTGGAATCGCCCAGAGAGCGTTAAAGCTCTTGCTGTCCAGGCTCCTTCCCAGATGAGCTAAGCCGGACATCTGGGGTTGGGTCCCTGAGACAGGAGTCTTATCAGTGCCACAGGCCTACTTTGGGTCTGCTTCTACTTGGGCATAGACACGGGTGCAGTGATCCGCTCTATTTCCCTCTTCCAGTGGCCCTCCTGAGCACAGCCCGGCCTGCTCCTGCTAAGCACAGGGCCTTGGCTACGCGCTTCATCTTGGTCCCTCCTTGGGGCCTGTCTGGACCCTGAGGCCAGTGCTTTCCTGTGTGGGTGGCAGCCCGAGTGGAGTGCACGGCACTGAGGGTCCTTTCCTGTGAGTGGGGGTCCTGAGGAACTGTGAGGTGGCTGCTTAGGGCAGGCCCCAGCCCCCTTCTGCACTGGCCGTGGTGAGGGCTCCTCGGATCCTCCCCGTCTCGGGCCTCTGCCTGCCTGACCTTCTACGTGGTTCTTCCTTTCAACTTGGGGCTACTTCTTTTTCTCCACCCTAGTCTCCTCTGTCCGTTTATTGTTTCTGTTTATTTAACAAACACTTGGTAACAGTTACTAGGTGCGTGAGAGGTAACTAGTTTAGTTTTTATTGTAATAAAATGTGCACAGCATAGGATTCACCTTTCAGCCGTCTTTGGGAGTGCAGAGCGGGGGTGTGAAGCACGGTCCTGCCTCCACCGTCTGTCCCCAGAACTTCTCATCTTGCAGGCTGCCACTGTCCCACAGACACGGCCCCCTGCCCGGCAGCCATTGCTGTGCATCCAAGACTGGGTCCTCCTGGAGGTGCAGCAGTGTGTGCTTGTGACTGGCACCTTCCCCTTGGCATACGTCCTGAGGTTCTCCATGTTGTGTCAGACGTCCTTCTTCTGCAGGCTGCTGGAATCTCACTGGAGGGATGGCCCACATGTGGTTTGTCCATCCACCACAGATGGGCAGAAATAGCTCCTTTGTTGTGGTGATTCTGGGGGCCACAAGTACTAGAGGTCCCACCTGCACCACTCACATCCACGTCTGGAACGATGGGCGAGGAGGCCAGGCCCGGAGCTTGGTGGACCCAGCAGTGAGTGACCTGGCCATTGCTGCCTCTCCAGGGCATCTGGCGGAGGCTTGTCTCCTTAGCCTGAGTTTTAGTCAGCGTTTGCGTTGCTGTGACCAAGAGACCTGATGAGATTAATTTTAGAGGAGGAAAACATTAGTCACTCACAGTTTCAGAGGTCTCAATCCTTGGATGGCCAACTCCATGGCCCTGGGCCCAAGATGAGGCAGAGCATCATAGCAGGTGTCAGGCCCTCAGGGTCACAGCCTCTCCCCGGGACACCTCCTCACGGTTACTGAACCTGTCTGTTCACCCAGGGAAGCATCTGTGGCTTGATCCATGCCCTTACTGTGTCCACATGCTTAAACCATCTGCTGCCCTCTGCCATCTCAGTGGCCTCTGCCTGCGAGGTTCCCCAGGAGGGCTCTGAGGCCTCCCTGTGCCCCAGCCCTGAGCTCCAAGTCCAGTCCTTCTTTAGTCAGACCCGCTCATTCTCACTTCCTCATGGAGATCAAGGGGACCGACTCATGTTCCTAACTTTGCTTATTTTGTATGATCTTGCCTTTTCTTTTGCCAGGGCACCTATTCTGTTATCACCCCAGCTAGAAAACAACGACTTGAAGTCCTCTTCTTTATCACATTCTCATAATGCACCTCGCCATGATTACATAGTTACCAGTTAAAGAAGCCTGTCCTTCAGTGTGCCAGTTGCCCCTGCGGCCAGTCACCAGGCTGGACCCAGGCCTCCTGGCAGGGGGCGCCTGCAGTTCTCCCAGCAGCCACCAGGGGGCGCACACAACCGTTCTCAAGGGTGTTTTCAGAGGACTGAGTTTTTTCTGTAGAAATAGATCAGGTGCATGAACGTGGTTAAGTTTCACAACTCAGTGCCTCTTCACCTTTCTGGGATCAAGTATGTCTCTGAGACTCTGATGAAAGCTCTGGACTTCCATCAGCAGCCACAGGTACTCACCCATGCCCACTGCTGGAGCCGTCTGGGGCAGCCGGTGTTCCTCCCATCGCCCGTCCTGTCTCTCTGGTGCTGGTGGCCCTCCGCTCATTCCCTGGGGTCTCACCTCATGGGGACAAGTGCAGAACTGTGTCGGTATTCTCCTGAATCTGCTCCTCTGGTCCCTTTACCATGCTGAGGCTTTCCTCAGGGTCGTTGGGGTCCCTCCTGGGAGACGGGACAGAAAGGACGGCTGGTGGCTGGTGAGCAGCGTCTCCTGGGCTGAGGCCTCCTCCCCAGGCCCTCAGGCTGTCCAGGCAGGACCTCTGCAGGCCGCAGTCACAGGATGCAGCAGCAACCTGTGCCTGGCTCAGGTTGGCATCGCGTGGGCCGAGTAAGGCTGGACAGGCACCTTTCCTGGGCTGCTGTGCCACACGGGGCCATCTGTGCCGGGGGGTTCTGAACCCTGAGCTGGAGCTCAGGAGTGACCCAAAAGGGATGCTGGCCTGCGGGGTCCACTCCCAGAGCCCCAGTCCAGAGCCTGTCGTGGCTTTGAGAAGAGATGGGAGAAGGGAAAAGGGGAGAGTAAGTGGGTCCATTGGGTACCTGCGTCTCAGGATCTAGTGATCAGAAGGGAGGACTCCCAAAACACGCTCTGACAGTCGCCTGCGCCGTTCAGACCCAGACGCGGTCTGTCCCGAGGCCACCATGATGCCCGAAGCCCAGCTGCACCTTCCTGCTCCCCTCCTGTGGGGCACTTCCAGACCACACAGGACTGGAAGGACGTGCCCCTTGCCGCGTTCTCCCTCCTGATTGTAGGCCCAACCACGTCAGCAAGCAGGAAGGCCGAGGTGGCCTGGGTCGCCCCGGTGACTCTCCCGTGTTCTGTTCGTCTGAGTGGCCCTGTGCCTCGTGACATTGCTAATGGGACGAGGTGCTATTTTTAGGACTGCAGCATCTTCGGGGGGCGCCAGGACTGGCTGAACACTCCCTCCTGAGGAAAGGGGGCCGCAGGCAGGTTGTGTGTCGTGGATTTGGTCGGCAGCATTGCTAGAGAGGGGCCTGGTGCTCTTCAGAAGGGCTCGCACGGCCCTGCGGGCCCTGGCGGGCCTCCCTCTAACCACGACGGGCAGCACTGGCCTGCCGGTTCGGGTCCTTCCGAGACTAGCGTTGTCGGAGCCCAGCAGTGGCACGGATCAGCCATTTCCCTGGCCCCACGGAGACTGACCCCACCCGAGCCTGAGACAGGCCCCGCCTCTCACCCGCAGGGCCGCATGAGCCTGGCACTGCCCTGGCGGTGGGGCAGCTCCTGGCCTCTGCTCGGCCGCTCTGCATTCTCCTTGCAAAGGTTTCTGAAGGTGCCAGCCAGCACCATCAAGCACCCTGCAGGGCCCTGGGCCTGGGCGAGGACGTGGTGTGGGGCTCCTCTCAGGCCGCACCCTGCAGCGTGCCTGGGGGCCTGCGCGGGGCTGCAGCCTCCTTTCAGTGTCGCTGAGACAGGGCCCCACAGCGGCCGCCTCCTGCATGTGACCAGGGAATGGAGTGTTTCCTCCTGTGAGATTCAGAGCAGTCTTTTCTGTGGAATAGGATCTTATAGGATCTTACTTACATCTTATTAACAATGGGCTTTGTCCTTCAAGTTTCCGTGGAAAGGACAGTGGAGTAGAAAGACCTCGGAGTTTTCGGGACCTGGGCAGGCCCAGGTGGGGCCCCTGTGAAGCCCTGGTTTGAGGGTGGGATCTTCGGTGCCCGGCCCCTCCTGGCACCGAGCGCTGATGGAGCGTCCTGTCCCAGGTGGTCTTGATTCTCGCCCCTGAGGGGTTTGCTGATCTCACATGCTGATTAGTTCACAGCCACGATGCTGATTGGCACCGACTCGAGGGACTGCTCACGGAGACTCTCGGAATATGAGGACCAGACCCCAAGGCAGAGCGAGACTGGCTCTGAGGACAAGGCTGCGGAGGCTGGAAGCTGCTCGCGCTGCCTTGCTGGGTCTGGGCCCTCAGCCTCTGTGGAGGCCCTCAGCCTCTGTGGAGGCCCTCTGTACGCGGAGCGTGAGGAGGCGGAGGCTAGGGCTTTCCCGTGGGTGAGTTGTGGCCTGATGAACCAGCACTCGGGGGTGCCCCGCTGCCCTCGCGTAGCTCTCACGGGTGGCGTTCAACCCCAGGCTGACTTCCTCCAGAAACTCCCGCCCCCAGACGGCATCTGTCTGGGAAATTCAAGAAAGTCTTAATATCAGCACAGCAGAGCAAACGGGAAATAGATGAGTGCCAAGAAATGAGCGAGCGCGGAAGGAAACCGAAGGCGACGGCTTCCCTCGCTCCACAGCCGTGCCGAACCTGCCCCGTGCCCCGAGCCAGCCCGCCGGCCTCCGAGGCCCGCAGTCAGGACCCGGCACGTGCTGTGCCCTGGAGCCCAGAGAGGAAGGGCACCCGCTCCCACAGCCCAGGGACTGAGGACCATGTGGGGCCACGAGGCGTGTGCACGTCCTCAGACCCGCCGCGTCCTTGACCCTCACCTGCTGGGCAGGACGGTGTGTCCCCACAAGGAGTTCCGGTGTCCTGAGATGCGGGGGAGGGCAGCAGCAACCTGCCTGAGGACAGGTGCTCCGTCGCCTTCCCAGGTGGCCAGCGTGAGGCTGGGGCCTGCATACAGTAGGTGCTCAGTGTTGCTTCTTGCCATCACCATCCTATCATGAGGGTCAGGTCAGTCCGAGGTCCCAGCTGGAGGACACAGCTGGAGAAGGCAGAGCGAGGCCTGGCTGCCACCTCAGCCTGAGGGGCTGTGTCCTCCCTGCCACCTATGAACGGCCAGCGGGGGACCTTCTACCAGGTGGGTAGAACTGGCCCGGTGTGGTGGCCACACCCATAATCCTGGCAACCCAGCGAGACCCTGTCTCCAATAAAAAGTACAAAGGGCTGGGGTGTACTCAGTGGTGAGCACCCTGGGATTCAACCCCAGTACCAAAAAAAAGAAGCCTGCTCCAGACCCTGCTGGGAGCTGATGCAGCACCTGGCACACCTGGCGAGGGCCGCGCGTGGCGCTGGCCGGCCCACCGCTCTCCTGGCGGCTCCCTGAGCGCCCACTGCCAAGCCTCCGCGGCTGCCTTGCTCGTTGGCCACCCCCGCGCTGACCTTTCCTTCAGTCTAACAAAAGCAGTCACGCCCATGGAGGGCGCGTTCCCAGCGCGGCCGGGTAGTTTCGTCCCTGCCAGCTTCGGCATCTTCCGTTACCACTGGTATTTGCCTGTGAGCCCAGGGGAGGGAGGAGCTTCCTTGGTCGTGTGGGATGCTGGGTACGCGGTGGTCCTCCCGAGCAGCCAGGGCTCTGCACGAGTCGGGCCAGGAACCACCCTCTCCACGGGGCTGCCTTCCCACCGAGAGGAGCTGCGGTGTCGTGCTCCCTGGTCTCCTGAGCACGTGTGCGGTGGGCTCAGCTGAGGTCTGAAGCAGGGCGTCCCGCCTTGGCTCTGGGTCCTGGACCTGCTCCCTGGTAGAGCAGGTCTCCCGTGCGGGGTAGGGCTGCTGCTTTTGGTTTGCCCCTGCCCCAAGGAGGGACTGAGCCGGTTTACCACGGTGTCCTCAGTGCAAGCACAACCCTAGCACTTAGCCGTGGGCTCAGCAATGACTTTTCCTCAAGCAGGGCCCGGGATGGGATGGGAGGGGAAGGAGGCAGATATGCACAATACCTCTGCGGCTTCATTACTCAGTGTCTTGGACCCCTCTGTGACTGTAACACAGTGCCTGATGCTGGGTGACGTGTAAAGAAAAGAGGCATGTTTGGCCTATGATTCTGGCAGCTGGAGGGTCCATGTACTGGCCTTGGGTGAGGGGCCCTGGCTGCTTCATGACATGGCAGGAGGCAGAAGGGGGCATGTGTGGAGGACAGTGAGCAGGGAGCCAGCTGGCTTCTGATAGCCCACTCAGTCACCAGCCCTGTCCTCAGGGCAGGAGCCCACTCCCCAGTGAGCGCTTTCTAAGCATTTCCTTTATAAGCCTGGGGGTGTGGGCCCTGTGGTGGCACCCAGGCCGGCACCTGCAGCTTCAGGCTCCCCTTGACCAGCCTGGGAGGAGGGAACGGGTGGGCAGGCATCGCCCTGTGGGGGTGGGTTTGGGTTTTCAGGACAGGGTTCGAGTTCACACTTCCAGTGGTCTGAGGCGCGGATCCTGCAGGAAGCCTGCCCTTGGTAATTGAGGTGTCCATGGGATTTATCTAGAGTGAGCCGCACCCAAGAGCTGCGGGCAGGTCGGCCAAGGTGGGGCGCTGGGGTCAGAGTGCAGCCACTCAGCCTCTGGTAGAAAGCACGTTTTAGTTTTGTCAGGAAAACAGCACGTGCTCCCCAGCCGCGCCAGACCGGGCGGGCCTGCAGAAGCAGTCCTACCATGGAGGCGAGAGCAGCCTGGTCTTTCCCTTTGTGTCCTATACGTTTTCTTTGTAAAATGGTTGTTCACATTGCACTTGTGGCCATAAAACCTGCCCCAGTATAAGCAGCAGTGGGCGGGGACATTCTCCATGACCTAGTTAGGGGGCTGCTGGCCCCCAGGGGCCCAGGTTTGCTGACTGACCGCCTCAGGTGGGGGTCCACCACACTGGCCCTCTGGGGGCCGCATGGTCAGGGCCTTTGGTTTGGGCCACTGGGAAATCACGTGACGTTTTGGTAGCACTCTGCACAGGTACATGGCTGTGGAAGAACCCGGTCCTAGGAGCAAGAATGTGGGGTCCAGTCATGCTGGGCCTCCGTCCCAGCCTCATTCTCGACTCTCGCCAGGACTCGACTGACGAGAACCTGTGCCAGGCGCCTGCGTGGCAGTGGCGTCTGCTGCTGTCTGGATTTGCATCTGGACCATCTTTGGCGACAGACGCGTCTTTAACCCTCATCCCTCTCTGCGAGGCCTGACGGGCCTCGTCCTTCCGTCTGGGGCTGTGGAGCTTCCCAGATGAGCCGGATGGCCCTGTTCCCGCACCCGTGGCCCTGCCTTCCCGCTAGCCACTGCCTTTGAGCTCTGTTGACGAGTTTCCTCAGATGAGTCCCCGCCCCAGACAGGGCTTGCTCCAAGTCACTGCCTCGTGGAGCTAGAAATCAGGTGCCGAGGGGGTGAGCGGGACTTGGAGGGGTGGTGTCAGGCCACGGGGCCTCTGCGGGCGCCCTGGGGTTCTGGGTGGCTCCGACGGTCCTTCAGCAGCCTCTCTGAGGAGCGCTGCCCTGGCATCGTCCCCTTCACCTGAGCTTGCTCTGTCCGCGTGTGCAAGACAGCGAGGTCCAAACGGAACGGGAACCAGTAGTGCCCTGGACAGGTCTAGTAGTCACGGTGAACAGAAGTGAGCAGCTGGAACCGACTTTGCCTATATATTCAACTCTCGAATCCTGTGGAGCGAACGTGGAGAGTCGCCACTGAGTTGCTCGCACTCCGTGTTTGAACCAAGTCTTTACAGTTGAATGTGCATTTTCTGCTCCTGGCATAGCTTCGTTTCTGCGAATCACGTGACAGGTGCTCAGCAGCCACACGTGGACCTGGCCAAGAGCAGGTCCAATGGGCGGAATCCGGCTGGAGAAAAAGCCAAGCCTCCACAGGTGGCAGTGCTGCAGAAACCAGAGGGCCTGGTCAAGGAGCAGAGCCGCTGGGCCGCTCTGAGCTTTCTGCCAGCAGTCCTGAGCGCATCTGCTTCTGGGCCTGTGCTGACATGCGTGTGTTCCTTTAAGGGCCAGCGGTGACGACACCCAAGCCCCACGGAGCGGAGAGCCCGCGGCTCCGGGCGGCCTGCACATGCCGGCCATGCGGTGGGACCAGCTCCTCGGGGAACGGCAGCAGCTGCAGGTGAGCCAGGAAGAGCCTCCACAGAGGTCGGGGGTTTCCTTGTCCCCTGGACCCCTGGCAAGGAACCCTAAGCAAGTAGGATCGTGCAGTCTTTGTTCTTAGACAACTGCTGATCTCACCCCTGCAGACACAGTCCCCCTCACAGTTCCCCCCACTGTCCCCCCCCACAGTTCCCCCCACTGTCCCCCCATTCCCCCCCCACAGTTCGCCCCACAGTCCCCCCCATTCCCCCCCACAGTTCCCCCCACTGTCCCCCCATTCCCCCCCACAGTTCCCCCCACAGTCTCGCCCCGACAGTCTCCCCCCCGTCTCCCCCCCCACAGTCTCCCCCCCACAGTCTCCCCCAGCCTCTACCAGGTGCCTAAGGTCCTCTGTGTCCCCACCCGCTGGGGAGCTGGCACTGCACTGGCGAGGGAGACTTGACAGGAAGCTAACCAGGTGACTCAGCTGCCGGGCGCAGGCCGGGTGGTGGACTGGGAAGGGAGGCTGAGGCGCGGTGGCGGGGAGGGGCCTGAGCAGCTGGAGAGTGCTCAGGAGCAGAGGGCCTTGTTAGGGCCTGGGCTTGCTGCTGACTGCAAGGGGGACCATGGAGGGGCTTGGACAGTGAAGTGGCCTGGCCTGACCACGCATCAGGAGTCACTGTGGCTTCCGTTTAGGGCTGGGCTGTAGGATTACCATGGAAAATGAAAAGGACCTCCACGTGTTTTAATGGTCTGACCTTGGGTGTGTCTGTGAAAAACTAACGGCATGGACTGGAAGCCGTATCTCGACCCCATGTTCGTGGGGATATTGTTCACAGTGGCCCAAAGTGACAGCAACTGCAGGATCTGCAAGAGATGAATGGATAAACAAAAACATGGTGTGGGCATTTGAGGGAGTATTATGCAGCCTTCAAAAGGGAGGGAAGTCCTGATACCTGCTCTAACAAGGCTGTGCCTGCAGGGGTGAGATTAGCAGTTGTCTAAGAACAAAGACTGCACGATCCTACTTGCTTGGGGTTCCTAGAGGAGTCGGGCCGGGTGCCAGGGCCCAGGAGGCGGGTGGGGAGTCTGTGTTTCGTGGGGATAGAGTGTCAGTTGCAGGAGATGAAGAGGATCCTGGAATGGATGGGGGGCGGAGACTGGGAGGCTGTGCAAGTGTGCTGCGCTACCGAGCTGTGCACTTGGAGCTGGCGGAGGCTCTTGATCATGCATCATGTGTATTTTACCACAGTTGGAAAACATGAAGGAAAGAAAGTTAGGAGAGGATGAGCTGAGGGTGGAGGCAGGGAGGCTAGTCGAGAGCCTGTTGACTGTGCCGAGTGTGGGCCAGCCGAGGCTTGGAGGCACCATTTCCCTTTCATCATTTTTCTGGTTGCTCCTGGACAGGAGGTGGGTCAGGAGGCTCCTGGAGGGAGGCTGTGTCCTGGGGAGGAGGGAACAGGGTGGGAGACGGGACCTTGGGGTGAGGGAATGTCCTGAGTGCAGGGAGGCGGGCTTACACTCTGAGGGTGATTTTAACCCAGGATCCTTGGCAGTCATGTGCCTCCTGCCGCCATGCTGGCCATGCTGCTGCTCCATCACCTGCTGCTGCTCCATTCATCCACCCCAAGCTCGGTGACAGTTGTGGTTTGTTTGCATCTTGGTTTGTTCATGGTGGAAATTAAGTTCCTGTACTATTTCTAGGAACTTTCGAGGCAGGCAGACTGCAGCAGCTCGCTGTCCCCACGATCCTGCAGACCTCAGAGCCAGGAGGTGACATTTTTCTCTAACTCCTGGTGTCTGGGATCAGAGTGGCCTTCCTAGTCGGCTCCATGGCTGGCTTCCATTGTCGCTTAGTGTCGGGAGGGAGAGTTTTTCCTTCTGCCCGTTCACCTTTCCGGTTCAGCCAGGTTCTGGAGCCCGCCTGGCTCTCAAGGCTGTGCTGTGGCCCAGGACACACGGCACACGACTCGCGGCTGCTCTCGTTGGAACATGTGGCCATCAGCAGAGCCGTCTGCCTGGGCAGCTGCTTTACCGGGTCTGTCCTCCCCATTCTCTGCAGAAAGAGATGGCAGCTCTCCAAGCAAGGATGTCTGTGCTGGAGGCCCAGGACCAGCGGCTGAGGAGGGAGCTGGAGGAGCAAGAGCGACGGGGGCTGTGGCAGGGCTGCGGTCTCACGGGGCCCCCAGGCCAGCTGCAGGCGGTCAGCAAGGCCTTGCAGGACACGCTGGCCGCAGCCAGTCAGCTGCATGCGCAGGTGGAGCCACCCGAAGCCATAACGAGGTACCGTGCCTGGGGACGCGGCCACACCCTGCCTTGGGGGAGCCTTGGACCTGGAGTGCTGCCCACCCCGCAGGTGCTTCCTAAGCACCTGCACTTGGTGTGGGGAGCGCTCTCGAGTTTTGGTGGGAAGCTCTTCAGGAGCGGGGCCCGAGCACACCCCGGCAGCAACCCCTGAGTGCCAGCGCTCCCTCACCCAAGGCAGCTTCCCACTTCCAAACGTCCCCAGGGGCAGCTTCGCTCTGTCAACTGCTGGGCACAGCTGGCTAGAGATTCTGATGCCAGCTCTGCTGAGCCCATCGTCAGAGGTGGCGGCTCACCAAGGCCCAGGCACCCCAGAGAGGCAACCTAGCCCCAGTGCTTCCCTTGGAAGGCGGGCAGCGTGGGCAGCCTGCGCCTGCCATGCCACATGCTGTGCCAGGCTTGGCTCTGTCACTGCATCACTGTGCCCGTGTCACAGCTGAGGGGAAGTTCGAGCAAGGTAATTAGGAAGTAAGTAGGAGGGTGTCTGCTGCCGGGCGTCTACCACGGAGAGCGTCCCCGTGCTCTGCTGCCAAGGGTTCTGGGGACACACGGCCCCAGACCCAGGAGCTCATCCTCTTATGGGGGACACTGAGACGCGTCGGACGGTGCTGCAGGCGGAGGCAGAGTCTCCTCGACTCGGCAGCCTCGCTGTCTGGGTGGTCTGCACCCACTGACAGGGAGGCTGAGCTCAGGGAGCCGGTACTGGCACCAGGTGTGGCAGTGACAGGTGGCTTCTCTCAGCTTTGTCCTGCTTCCCTTGCCGTCTCCTGTACGGTGTGCTCCCTCCCATGCGGGTCACTCCTCCAGCAGCAAGCCAGAAGCTGCCAGTCCCTTCCGTCCCCCTCCCAGCCCTGGTCCTTCCTCTGCAGATCCACCACCCGGCTCCTGCCTTGGAGAGGGGAGGAGACTCAGGTGTTGCTGGGCTGGCCCACAAACCCATCCTCCTGTCTGCCTGCACCTCATGCCCTCCTCGGGTGGGTGCCTGGGGGCGGGCAGGCTGCTCTGGTATTATCACTGGGTGTTCCGTGGCCTCACAGCTCCCAGAGACCGCTGTATGTGCCCCCATGCTGCTGGTGGTCACACTCAGTGCAGAGTCCTCCTGAGAGACCACTGTATGTGCCCCCATGCTCCCTGTGGTCACACTCAGTGCAGAGCCCTCCTGAGAGACCACTGTATGTGCCCCCATGCTCCCTGTGGTCACACTCAGTGCAGAGTCCTCCCAGAGACCGCTGTATGTGCCTCTGTGTTGCCTGTGGCCAGACTCAATGCAGAGTCCTCCCAGAGACCACTGTATGTGCCTCCATGCTGCCTGTGGTCACACTCAGTGCAGAGCCCTCCTGAGAGACCACAGCCCTTTCTCCTCTCCCACTCTGTGCGGTCTGAACCAGGAACTGGAGGGTGTGGGAGGCAGGTGGAACTGGGCCGGAGACCTGGCTTGTACAGTTCCCAGTGGGTGTACACCATGTCCTCAGGCTGGCCTTGTCATCAGGGGAGATCTGAGAGGGCTAAGAGGTGTGACCATGGCCTGGCCTAAGTGCTCAGGTAAAGTAATAGACTCCAGAGAATTTTTCGAAGTCTGTGGCTTCTACTTAATGATGCTGTTATGGAAATTGGACATGAAGATGGTCTTGAACATGGTGCAGTGCTATCCACACTAATCTGGGGATGATGCAAAACTGCTGGATGTGAGGATGGCCTTTGAAGATGGTGCAGGGCTGTCTAGTGTCCTACAGGAGGGCCTGGATCCCTGGACGTGAGGACGACCTTGCACATGGTCTAGTGCCGTCTAGTGTCCTAGAGGAGGATGTGGACCCCCTGGATGTGAGGACGACCTTGCACATGGTCTAGTGCCGTCTAGTGTCCTAGAGGAGGGCCTGGATCCCCGGATGTGAGGACGACCTTGCACATGGTGTAGTGCCGTCTAGTGTCCTAGAGGAGGGCCTGGATCCCCTGGATGTGAGGACGACCTTGCACATGGTCTAGTGCCGTCTAGTGTCCTAGAGGAGGGCCTGGATCCCCGGATGTGAGGACGACCTTGCACATGGTGTAGTGCCGTCTAGTGTCCTAGAGGAGGGCCTGGATCCCCTGGATGTGAGGACGACCTTGCACATGGTCTAGTGCCGTCTAGTGTCCTAGAGGAGGGCCTGGATCCCCGGATGTGAGGACGACCTTGCACATGGTGTAGTGCCGTCTAGTGTCCTAGAGGAGGGCCTGGATCCCCTGGATGTGAGGACGACCTTGCACATGGTCTAGTGCCGTCTAGTGTCCTAGAGGAGGGCCTGGATCCCCTGGATGTGAGGACGACCTTGCACATGGTCTAGTGCCGTCTAGTGTCCTAGAGGAGGGCCTGGATCCCCTGGATGTGAGGACGACCTTGCACATGGTCTAGTGCCGTCTAGTGTCCTAGAGGAGGGCCTGGATCCCCGGATGTGAGGACGACCTTGCATATGGTGTAGTGCCGTCTAGTGTCCTAGAGGAGGGCCTGGATCCCCTGGATGTGAGGACGACCTTGCACATGGTCTAGTGCCGTCTAGTGTCCTAGAGGAGGGCCTGGATCCCCTGGATGGGAGGACGACCTTGCACACGGTCTAGTGCCGTCTAGTGTCCTACAGGAGGACGTGGATCCCCTGGATGAGAGGACGACCTTGCACATGGTCTAGTGCCGTCTAGTGTCCTAGAGGAGGGCCTGGATCCCCTGGATGTGAGGACGACCTTGCACATGGTCTAGTGCCGTCTAGTGTCCTAGAGGAGGGCCTGGATCCCCTGGATGGGAGGACGACCTTGCACACGGTCTAGTGCCGTCTAGTGTCCTGCAGGATGACGTGGGTCCCCTGGATGTGAGGACGACCTTGCACATGGTCTAGTGCCGTCTATTGTCCTGCAGGATGACGTGGAATCCCTGGATGTGAGGACGACCTTGCACATGGTCTAGTGCCGTCTAGTGTCCTACAGGAGGATGTGGATCCCCTGGATATGAGGATGACCTTGAACCTGGTGCAGGGGTGCCTTGTGTCCTCTGAGGACCCAGCTCCTCATGCGTGTCAGGCACATCCTATACCACCTACTACCCATCCTGGTCCAGTGTTTCTAACTCATTTGAGATGAGCCAGTGAACCTAATTTTTGCTGTCATGCCTAATGTCCCTGCCTTAGAATATCTAGTGGGTCCTTCCGCCCCATGAATCCGTTTTACACTATTTAACATGCTGTCTTGTTTTTAAATAGAATCTTCTTGGTCAAAGGGAGTATCCGATCCTATTGTGAAACGTGGAATCCTGAAGTCCAGGAAGGGAGGTGCAGAGATTAGCATTGTTTCAAAGATCTGGGGAAATAATACTCCGTTGGAAACTGATCCTCCTCGTCCCTGGAGATTTTCAGCTGCTAGTTGCAAACTCAGGCTGCTGTGTCGGGTGAAGCCTCCTGATTCCTTCAGCCCAGCACCCTGCAGTGGAAGGAAGGCTGTTCTTTCCTTCGACCAACCACCCGAGAGCTTGGATGGCTCCTTGCTGGTAGCACGCCCCTTTCTGAGTGTCCCTGGGGGACTGTGGTGCTTGCCTGGAGGCCAGTGTTTCTGACTGGTGTGGGTATGGTATTCACTGGACGATGCTAAGGAAGGGCTAGACGTGGGACTGCAGAGCCCCAGGGACTTTTTTTGGGGATATTCTGACAGAAACCAGAGCAGCAGCTTCCAGTGTCCAGGGTCCGTTTGCTCCACTCCTCGGCAGGGGGATGAGGTACGGTGGCTGCATTTTGAGAAGAGCCAGCAGAGAGCTTTCCTTCCAGGCACCTGGGGTAACATGTTTTAGGTTCCAGGAGGATCAGGAACTGCACAGAGGGAGGCCGACAGCGGGGTTGCCAGGCGGCGCGAGCAGTCAGACAGCTTCCTGTGCATTCGGGTTGTGGACTCCGGCCCTCTCACCCTCTTGGCTGCAGAACACGCTCTCTTCTGCAGGGTCTGGAGGGCAGCTTTGTCCACGAGCTTGGCTGTCCCTTTCATTAAACCCGCCTTCCTCACTACGTCTGTGCGGACTCCACCCGCTCTCACCTTGGGGATGGGATGTGGGGACGCAGGGGTGGGAGCGAGGGGGGGAAAGGGGGTGACCCCTGTCGAGGCTCGAGGGCTGTGCCGGTGGGCCTGGGGTTCTGGCCTCCCCAGTGAGTTCTGGCCTTCTGTGGGTCTTGCGGGCCTTGCACACCAGGAGGGTGGCCTGTGGCCCTGTGTCGTGGGCATGTGGCTCCCTGGAAAGCGAGCTGGGAAGACTTGTGGCAACGGCAGTGCCTGACGGGCTGGTGCGAGTCTGGGCCCAGTGCTCGGTTCTCAGCTCCTGGGATTTTCAGGCTTCCTGTGAGAGGCGTTCCTGCGGCTCCTGATGAGTCGTCTCTGGCTGTGCATTTGGAAGAGGCATGTCACATCTGTTTACAGACCACTGGGACAGACCATGAACACCCCCGCCCCCCCGTCTGGAGCCCCACAGCCAGCTGGGCCAGGAGGACGGTGGGCAGCGGGAGGCAGACTAGAGGCTGCTCGTCATCCTTAGCCTTCAGAGGACCCGTCCCCTGTGCTCCAGCTGCTGCCGGAGGAGCAGCTGCTTTCTTGGCCCTGGAGCACCAGTGTCGGGCTCTTAATGACACGTATGAGCATCTCACACTGGGAGTTGGAAATCCCACGGATGTTGCTTTGCCAGTTCTGCCACAAAGCACCCCAGATGGGCAGCTTAGGCACCGGTTACTGACTCAAAGCCCTGGAGGCTAGAGACCAGGATTGAGGTGTCGCGGGCCCGCCTCCCTCCTTGCTGGTGGACCCTCTCCTCCATGTGCTCACCTGATCAGCTCTGTGCGTCTGGGTCCTGTTTTCTCCTAAGGACCCCATTGTGTGGGACTTGGGCTCACCCTAGTGACCTTGCTTTTAACTCCCTCTCCTCTTTAAAGGTCTTGTCTCCAAATTCAGTCACATCCTGAGGGCCTAGGGGCAGGGCTGCCCCTGAGAACTAGGGGAGTGTGGCCTGGAACGGCCCGTGGGCTCCACGTCCTTGAGCCACGCCAGCCCCAGCCCGGACGCTGCCGACGTGCTTTCCCGGCAGCACGTTTGACAGCAGGCTTGACTTCTCTAAGGCTCCACTGGTCGAGGCGAGTTTTGGTGGCACGGTTTGAACACCAGTTTGTGAGTAGAGACCAGTGTGCGTTTACAGACCCCGTCCCGACGGTGGGAGCTCACTGCCTCGTGGGGCAGTGGTCAGGAGGGTGGATAGGTGGCCGGCCCTGGCAGGTTGCTGGAGTCTGAGTTTTCTTGCCCGGAAGTGTGGACGTTGTAGTCAGCTTTCTTGGCGTGAGTAAAAGACCCAACCAGAGCAACCGTGGAGGAGGAAAGTGTATTAGAGGGCTCAGGGTTCAGAGGTCTTAGTCCGCAGAAGGCCGGCTCCGTTCCTCAGGGCTCGAGGTGAGGCAGGACCTGATGGCGGGAGAGGGTGGTGGAGGGAAGCAGCTCTCACGATGATCAGAAAGCAGAGAGAGACTCCACTCTCAGGATACAAAGTATGTACCCCAAAGCCACCCAGTGCCCACCTCCCCCAGCCACACCCACCACTTCAGTGACCACTGAGCTAATCCCTATCTGGGGTTGACTCACCAGCTGGGTTAGGACTCTCAACCCAATCACTGCTCGCCTGAACCTTCCTGCACTGACTTACACGTGAGCTTTTGGGGGACACCTCACATCCAGACCCTCACAGCAGGTAATCCTCCTTCCCGCTTCACAGAGCTCCAGGCAGCCGTGAGCTGCCCGGCTGTGTGGAGGACCAGGAGGAGAGCCCCCATGCAGCACCCCGGGACGCTAGCCTCCGCTCCCAGGCTGCTCAGAGGGAAGACACTGCCCGCCATAAATCAGACCCTGGACATTAGCTGAAGTGGTCTAGTGTCTGTGTGGACGGCAAGTGTTTCTAGGGTGCAGCACGAATGAGCTGAGAGAGGAGTTCCCAGTCGTCACAGATGACCCGGAGTCTTCTGGAAACGTGGGGACTCCTGTTAATGGTCGAAGTACTTGGGACCCCCATTTCTTGAGTTTAACTGGGCTGCTCTGGTGGTTTCCAGTTTGTATCCTGCTTCTGGAGCTGTGCTTCAGGGACCGCAGTGGGATGGCGGTAGTGCCCGGTGTGCCCGGGCCCTGCACGGCACGTTCCCCGCACTGTGGATCAGTCCTGTGCAGACTTGGAGAGGGCCCCGCGACTGAAGACAGCATAGCGCAGACGATTCAGCTCCTTCCACCCCCCACCCCCCGCGGCTTCCATTCCCTGAATACCCTAGGGATGCAACTATGTTAATATTAGTCTGAGCAAAACATAATTAGGAAGGTAAATCTACTGAAAAAGCAATATAGCATAAATTAAATAGATTAAATATAAATCAAATCAAATATAAAACAATGCATTCAATTATCTGCATCGCTGCCTCCTTCTCCATCATGGACGTTTGAGAGGAGACTAATTTCCTTTCCAGAATAGGGCCAGATCTGCCCAGGCCAACGATCTGCATGGACCTGGACAGGTGGAGCCTGCTGGTTTTCAGTTGGGTAGGATGGACGTTAGCCCAAGCAGCTGCCGGCCAGGCCAGCTAGGTTTCAGTGTCTGAAGGCAAGCCTACTTCTGCTTAATCGTCAGTTTGTGCACTAGTCCTTGTGTGGGCTGGGGACACGTGCTCACACGTGCTGTTAGATGCTGTGTAGGGTCAGTGATGTGGGGAGCCCTTTATTATACACCTGTGAGTCGAGTGGCCCCGCGGGCCTGGCGAGGGACAGAGTGTGCTTCTGCCCAGGGAGGTTTTAAGCTCACACAGCGGGTGTCGGCCGCCCGGAGCTGCTGCTGGGGTCAGGGCGGGGCCCTGCAGGCCCTGGCTGACGAGCTTGGCCCTCTTTCCCCGTAGCTCGTGCGGTCGAACTGCTGCTCTGTGCTGGGGGCCCTCAGACTGGCCTCCTCTCAGAGAGCCAGGCTGCAGCACCTCCAGGCAGGAGCCGACTTGCTTCCCTCGGTGCCCACTGGTACCCTCAGTGTTGCTGGATGGTGACCCCTGATCAGAAGACTCTGGTGCCACGTGCCCTGCCCCTTGTCTCTCTCACCTCCTCTGTGTGGTCGATTTCAGCTCCACTGTTGAGCGGGACTCAGGTCCTGACTGGCAGTGCCCTCTCCAGCTCTGGGCACTGGCAACCGAAACAAGTCTGCGTGTGCTGGCAGCAGTCGGAGAAGAGGAGTAAACCCAGCACGCGGACAGCTCGCCCTTTCCCAGACCTCCCAGAGGCAGGGACCGCGGTGCTGTGCTTGCGTCTTAGAGAACAAGCAAGTTCCGATGGTGCAGCAAGGAGAAGGGTTCTGGGGCTCCTGGCCCTGCAGTTCCCACTGCCTGCCTCCCCTCCTCTCCAGCCTCCCCTCCTCTCCATCTTCCATCCTCTCCAGCCTCCATCCTCTCCAGCCTCCCCTCCTCTCCAGCGTCCTCTCCTTTCCAGCGTCCTGTCCTCTCCAGCCTCCTCTCTGCAGGCTCAGACAGCACACTGGCCTAGCTGGAGGGGCCGCCCATTTGGCATACTTGATTTTCTCTTTCAAAATCTTCTCTCGTTGCATTGCTCCCTTAATATTCCCCAAACCAAAGACATCTCATTCATGTTGCTCTCGTGCTCGATACCAGAATAGTTTCCTGTTGTCTGGGGGTAGAGCCCTCGCTCCTCACCTGGGCACGGAAGACCGGCCAGAGCGCACTATTCCTTAAAAACGACTTCCGTGGTAATAGCTGAGACAGTTTGGATGGCGTGCCAGCTGCTTATTTGCCCCCACTGAGGTTAGACACAGTCGGCCTGCCCGGTGCCCTCCATTCCCTTTCTGACCCCCCCCCCCCACAGCTGCACCCCCGTTGTTACGCATCCGATGCCCTGCTCCCAGGTGGCCCCTCCTTGCTCTCCGAGGCCTGCCTCCCTCCCCAGCCCTCCCTGGCTTCTGAACTCAGCTTTGGTGGAGCCGGCCCCTCCTGCGCGTCTTGCTCTGTGCTGTGGCTGGTGGTCTGCCGGCGCCTTTCCCCACGGGGCAGCCACCTCGAGCACAAGGTCCAGGTCTTATGGTCCAGGTGCCATGGACTTTGGCGGGGCACCCCCTGCCTGACTCCAGGACTGCCCTTGGCCCTGGGGAGGCTGGAGGAAGGCCGACCGCTGAGTGGACTCCTCCAGCTCCATGGGGTAGGAGTGCGCAGGAGCATGGGGCAGAGTGCCGCAGCACGGGTTCAGGCTGCCCTGACGCCACGCACATGTGCTGGTACCCATGTGGAGATGGTCCCGCCCGTGGGAGCTGCCCGGGCAGGGTGACCTCTGGGAAGCTGGTCACAGGACGGAGTCTCGGGGCTTTGTTGCTGGGAGCCACCTGGGTGTGCCTGGGATGGGGGCGGGTTTAGTGCCAGCTAAGTGAAGCATCGTAGGGAGGTGTCCGCTCCCCGGCTGCATGGGGCCAGTCTGGCATCTGGCCGCTGCCCTTCTCCAGTCCCGGGGTTGGGGGAGCTCACTGCGTTCAGGACCCTGGATGTGGGGGTGTCCAGCTGTGGTTCCAGGAAGACCAATGTCCTGTTTTTGGTTCTTCCAGCCTCCAGGAGAGGATAAAATCCCTCAACCTGTCACTTAAAGAAGTCACCAATGAGGTAAGCACCACAGAGGAGTCTGTGGTTTTCTCTGACTTAACGTCTGGATCACAGACCATGTGGGCCCTGGAAGAGATGAGGGAGCCCATGTGCAGGCCATGTGACCTGCCCAGAGAGCCAGAGACGGGCGGCCGGGGTGGGGCTTGCCGTGCACATGAACTGCCTCTGCTTAGCAGGTTCTCTGCCGATGCACTTGGCCCTTCCTCCCTGGCCTCAGGTCTAGGGTAGTCGAGTCATGAAGAGCAGGGGCCGAGCAGAGAGCCCTGGCTAGGAGGAGCCTCTTCCTGTGCGCATCCAGAGAAGGAGCATCTGGGGCCCTGGAGGAGGACATGTGCTGGGCCTTGCGGTCACCACGGCTGAGCCAGCGTTGGGATGTGTGGTTGGCAAGCATGCCCACGGTCACTGTGGCTCTCCTCTCAGTCTTTGTGTTGCACGCATTTCTAAAAACGGCACTGGCGATGTCTCGTGGACCCATGGCAGCAGGTTGGAGGGTGGTGCTTCCATAGAAGGAGAGCTTCCCCGAGGATCCCATGGTGTCCTAAGAAGGCAGGGCCAGGGACCCAGGAACGCTTGAGACCTGCTTGGTGTCCTGGCACCTCCCCGGATGCTCCTTCTAAGGAGAGGAGTGGGAGGCCCTCCAGGGGCATCTCCAGCAGCTGCTTGACCTTGATTTGCCCAGGACCTGAGAGTGTGTGCTGCATGCTGCTGTCCTGGTCTATCTGTGCCGCTCAGCGACGCACCACGGCTCAGTGGCTCTGAACCACAGTCCCTTCTCAAGCTCCCGAGGTCCAGGTGCCAGCGCAGTTGGGCTCTGGGGAGGGCCCTGAGGTCACAGGTGGCCGACCTCCCGATGAGCTCACCTGGTGGAGAGAGGGCAGGGGGCTCTCTGGGGCCCCCTTCATCAGGGCGCTGATCCCATTCATGACGCTGCACCCCTGCCACCTCCCACAGCCTCAGCTCTTGATCCCAGCCCCCTGGGGGCCAGGGTTTCATGTGTGCATCTGGGGACACAGGCACTCAAGCCTCATGCACCCCGTCTCTGACATTTACAGCACCTTGAGATTAATTTTCCATAATATTAAGGAACTGATGCCTCAGATTTTAAAACGTAAACATAAAAATCTCCACTTGATAATGAGCTCCTCGGGGTCTAATTTTATTTGTAAGAAAGGTGGTGCAGATTTTCTGCTGTGTATGGGGGCGTGTGATGTGCGTGTTGGAGAGCGCACGTGAGCCCACAGAGAACCAAGCCAACCTGCCTGCTCACGCAGAACATCGTCCCTCCCCTCTGGACCCGGTTGGCCAGTGGCCATGAGGTACAAGTCTCAGCTTGACAGTGGCTTTCCTTTAGCGTGACAGACCCACACCCTGATGCTCTCAGAGAGGCAAACTTCCTGGCCGGTGCTTCAACTCTCGCGGGTTACCTAGACCAAAGGTGATTGAGGGGTGAAGGAGATGAGAGCAATGGTGAGGTGAACGGGATACCTGGAGGTTGGTGGGAATTAGATTATATCCAACAGAGCCTGAAAGAGTGTGCATTGCAATTTAATCAGGACGTGCAGAAAGGGCGTTCATATCGATAGTGACAGCTCGAAGGATGGATTTGCCCAACAAAGGAGAAATCGACCCAGTTATGATTAACAGGTCCTGTGAACTAAAACCGGAGCTGTTGGACAGGATCGAGTGAGATCCCAGAGTTCTGGCTGGTGTCAAAGGATGAACAGACAAGCCGCTGGGTTTCTGTTGGCTGCTTTGGATGGATGGGACGGGCAGCGCCAGCCGACCCAGCCTTAGGGCTGGGGAAAGGTGTCTGGGACATTTCCTTTCAGCTCCTGGTTCTGACAAACCAGAACCAGGAAGGGGTCAGCCATGGGGAGGGTCTGGAGGTGGATCCCTGGGCTAGACTCTGGCATGGAGGCTGCCCCCGGGGCTTCGTCCAGAGCCCGCGTTCACCGATGAGTAGGCCAGTGCTCCTGAGTCCGCGTGGTCAGTGGGGTGCTGTTGGGAGCCCAGGCGAGGTCGGCGTGGGTCCTAAAATCCACCTCTCTTCCGTCCGAGATGAGCAGAGCCCTTGAAGCGGGTAGTACCCACCTGCCCTCAGTTGCTCTGAGGAAATTAAATTCTCCCTCAGGGCTCTGTGAACCTGGGTAGGCTGATTTAGGTTTTGAACGGAGGCTCAGATTTTTGGCAAGAAAAGAGTAATGCTTCCTGGTGATGTCCTTTGTGGAACACCCAGGTGTCTGTGCAGGCCCCTCCTTTCTTACTGACTCTGTGCTGTGGGCTGTTGAACTGGAAATACTTCTAGGTAGCTCATTAATCCACATACAGATAACAGATGATGTGAGGTTCTAGCCTTAGACAAAGGGGAAAAAATGGTGATATTTTAGCCTCAAAAAATTACCAAAAGAGAACCCAAAGGCATGTGGAAAAAGAGATTGAGGTTTAAGGTTTTTTTTTTTTTTTTTTTTTTGAGATGAAAAGAAAACTCTAGGGAATGTTTGGAGTGGGAAGATAGACTGATAAAAGCTGCAGCCCTCCTGAGAGCGGCTTGTCTGTTTTTCAAAGCTGACTTGCCAGCAAGGATCTGCCCTGGAGTCTCCCTAGAGAATGTCTACCAGTAATTAAATTTAGCCTGCTGCTCTGACCTTGATCTCAAGGCCATGTCTTAATCTACTGCCTCCTGCGTGCCAGAATTCCAAGTGTGAACCTTGGAAGAGAGAGACGGTAAAATAAAGGAACGGAAATGAAGGGCGCGTCCCCTGGAGAAAACCTAGGGAGTGAGGGGCCGAGGGGCCGGAGGTCTGCTGTTCGGGGCATGTGGTCAGCACGTGGTTCCAGGAAGCAGGGCAGACAGCCCTGCGGGCTTGGGAGAGCAAGCCCCCGAGGGCAGGCGTGCTCTAGACAAGGGGTGGAGAGCCAGCCCGGGAGGCCAGAGGTGGCTGCTCTCCGCTGCGCGAGGGCCCGTTGGCTTCTTGAGCCCGGTGAAGGGCCTGGGGTCTGCTCGGCATGTGCCATGTCGGCCACCCCCCTCCGCTCTGCTCCCCCGCCTGCTTGCTGAGGGTCTCCTGCCATCGCCCTGTACCATCCCGCCACAAGCCCAGCATCTTGGGGCGGCTCCTCCACTGCCTCTGGTCCGCAGAGCCTGGGCCATCCTGCGGTGTCTCCCCTTCCAGGTGTGCACAAGGGAGAGCCTCTGCAGCAGCCTGAGGAGGAGGGTCAGCCACCTCGAAACCCGACTGCCAGCCCTGCGGGAAGCCAGAGTGCTGGCCGTATCAGGTAACCGCCCGCCGGCAGGGACAGCCGCCCCTCCTGTTGCGGTGCTTTGCCTTCAAGTTAATATTCTGCTGTTATGTCGTATGACAGGCACCCCAAAGCTCTTCGGGGGACCGGGGAAGCAAGGTTTCCTCTTGTGGGGCTGGAGGAGCCCTGGAGGGTACCTCTTGCATGCCTGTCTGTGCAGGGACCACGTGGTCTTGGTTCCTGCTCCTCCAAGGGACTGGAGAGTGGACACGCTGCTTGGTGGCCTTGGTTCCAGCAGATGTCTGAACAGCCCTGTGCAGTGAGGGTCTCACCAGGGCTGCTGGAATGACCAGACCCTTCCTAAGGGGAAGGTGGCCGGTCACAGGAGACCCACTGATAGACAGGCATTAAGTCTAGTCGTAGAGCTGGGAACTTCTCAGGAGATTATAGTCCCTCCTCACTCTGGTAGAAATTTAGGGATACATTCAATTTGTAGCTTGGAAGCACAAGTTTCCGAAAATAGTCCCATTCTGTCATTTGAATAGAGCTTTCAAACATTGTGATTTGTCATTTTATGTGATTTTTGTAATGACTGTGTTGCGTAGGCAGGAGAGACTGTGACCTCAACCTGTGACCTCAACAGACGGGGGAGACCGAGGTGAGGGCTGTGGCCTTTGGTTACATGCACCGAGGCAGCTGAGTGCTGGCAGACCGGGGGCTGGGTCTGGACTCCCGGGGTGTGATGGATGGATGTGCAACCCGGGGAGTGTGGACCTTGAGGACTTCTCTGAATTTATAGGTTGAAAGGATCCACAGCCTGTCGGCTTCAGAGGAATCGTAAACCTTCAACGGAAGGTGTAATGATTGCATGTGTGGGTTTTAGCTGGCGTTCTAAGAAGGCAGCAATGATTGGCAGCTTCTGCTCCTCAGCTCATTGAGTGGCTAATGTTGGTAGCTAACGAGCAGCTTGGTCCCCTGTGCAGTCACGCGAGTAATTTACACCTACAGAACACGGCTGTTGTGAGGCTTGGCTCAGCCTCTCGTGCCACTTACTGGAGTTATGGCCCTTGGCTGTGACTACACGGCCTGCCTTTCGAGTCTGGCTTTGCCTTTCCTAGCCGCCTGTCTGTGCACGAGCTTGGGTGGACAGCTTCGCTCCAGCCCGGGAAGCTCTTTCAGAATCTGGGGCGAGTCTCAGATGGCACCTTGCAGGCAGGCCTGGGTTTTCTGCTTCAGCTCCTGGGCCAGCTGAGAACACTGGCGAGGACTAATTGGGTGGAGGACAGCCTGAGCCAGCTGCGGTGGGGGTGACCCCGACCTCCGCTTCCCGGTGACCTTTGGGGCTCCTGGCAGTACAGGTGTCTCAGTGGCTGTCCCTGGGAGCTCAGCACTCTTCACCTTCTGCATCGTGAGATTTCTGTTTTCTTCTGCTTCAGAACTCCCGAGATGGCAGGTCCCCTCTCCACTGGACAAAGGCCACCGTGACACACCCCTGTGGGAGCAGCCCTTCTGTCTCTGGCCTCCCCGAGAGTACTGAGGGACAGCACGCATGAGGTTTTTAGAAGTCTTGCCTTAGTGGGCTGGGCCTTTTGACCGTCTGGAAGGTTCTGTGATTTGCGGTCTCAGATGTGTAGACCCATCCTGGAGAGATGGATGGCCTGAGGCCCTTGCTTAATTTGAGAATCATTTGCTATCTGCAGAGACTGAGAATAGAAATGGCTTTATTTTCAAACCCAGCGAGTCCTAGCTCATTTCATATTTAACATTTCTTTCATTCATCTTTCTCCCTGGTGTTTTATCACAGGCAGTGACAGGAAGCCAGCGGACCCTTCTGTAATCTGCCCGGAAACATCCTTGACAGTGTGATTAAATTCATCAGGAGCCCTTTTCTATATCCTCTTGCAGGATAACTGAGGGACTTTTTCCCACCAGGTTATGGGGGCTCTCCTTCTGGCTCTACGTGATATTTTTCTTACTTTCCTTTTAGCCGTCCTGTGAGGCAACATTGTAGCAACTTTAGCTTAACAATAATTGGATTTTATTTGCACCCTGGAATCAGACCATACTTCACTCCATAAAAGAGGAAGTGTCCCACTGAGCCGGCTGAGCAGAGGTTTGACCTCACGGGTGGAGAAGGGCTGAGGAACGCAGGAGCAGAGGATCCCAAGGGTGGCCCTTGGAGCCACTCTTCCTGAGAAGTTTCAGCGAAGTGACTGTCTTGTGCTGGCCAGGACCCAGTCATCTGGGGAGCTGGCTGCTCTTTCTCCCGACTTCTTGGAGAGCCAGGGTAGTTTCAGCGAGACGTGGTCTTCAGCACAAGCCACCCCATTTTGGCTGGTCTGCCAGTCCCAGTGTAGGAGCTCCGTCCAAACCCATTTCACTGGGACCTGTCATGCTTCCAGCTACTCCCTGGTGCCAAGGCCAGTGTCTGGACCTTGGGTTTTGTCATGGTAGCGCCTGCAGCCGGATTCCCAGTTTTCTTGTTGTCTGTTGCCACATCAAGCACCCCTCAAGATCTAGGGAGTGAACTGGTCACAGTCACTTAATGTTGCCTGTGCAATGGTGACTTGGGCTGGGAGTGGCCAGGGCAGCTGACCTGGGCAGGTGGTACCACTTCCAAGGCTGTGCACACACGTGATCTGGTGGGCCCTCCATGGCCAGCTTAGCCTTCTTTACCATGGCCGCTCCCAAGGGACAGGCAGTGGGCGTTGCTATTTATTACGGCCTGGTCTAAAAAGCTGCCTGCTCTTCTTTTTACATGTGATAAATGACCCCGAAATGTCATAGCTTGAAACCAGGAGCCCTGGGATCTCTTCGCAGCCTCTGAGAGCAGTTCTGGAGGTGGGTCACTGAGGGGCGAGTGTGGGGCCGGGCGTGGAGGGCGAGCAGAGCCGGATCAGGCCGGAGCCGGCTTCTTAGCTCGTGGTTTGCAGAATGAAATCCTCAGGCAGTGCCACTGCAGCTTCCTGGCCGAGGAGCAGGCCGGTGTGGGGCTCCCGGGCCAGGGTGCAATTTCACCCCCACACACCCCCTGTGTCTTTGGAGGGGGCCCATTCGTGTCACGAAGCCTGGGGCCCGTCACCGTCGGCTTCCTTCAGGGCCAGTTCTGACTTTCTGAGGTCTTGCCACCAGGCTTGGGCAGCTCGGCAGCTGGAGACAGCTGCACCCAGCAAGGCTTGCTGCTCTGCCTTGGCTCTGAGGTCACAGTGCTTATGAAATGTCAGCTGGGGACGGTGGAGCCTTGCATGGTGTCTGGATGGCGATGCGACTGTGAGGATTCACACGCCTGCACGTACGAAAGGTCCGCTCTCACCCGGCCGTGCCCTGCCTGTGCCCTAGGCTCGGGGGAGGGCCTGGGATGCTGGGTGGTCTCTCCCACACCTGATTAAGGACCCTGCTGGGCTGCGGGGGGCTGGAGGACGTGTCCGCAAACCTGCCCGGGCTCTTGTTCTGAGTTCGGCATCCCTTCCGGTTTCTTCTCCAGTCTTCTTTTTCTCTGAGCTGTTGGCCCAGGAAACAGTGCCACGCAGGTCCTGCGTGTTCTCTGGGGTCACAGTTGGTGCCCACCTCGTGTTTCATGAACCTCTTCCTTCAACAGTGGCCCAGAGGAAGGTTGGGGCTTCCTTCACCAGCTGAGGGGCGCGTGCAGGCCCTATGCTGGGCAGCGGCTGTTAGTTCTAACCAGCCGCACTCTGGCTGTCCTCCTGCAAGGCCTCCGGGCCTGGGGTTCCTGGGGGTTCTCTGAGGGCCACAGGGGCTCCACCCCACGGCCAGCTTGGCTGTGTGCGTGATGGCAAAGCACCTGTGTGGGAGGTTTGGTGTGCTTCTGTTTAAAACTCGAAACCACCATGCCCCGTCTGCTCTCCTGTGGTCTCACTAGTGTCCCTGGTTCCCCCAGTGGGTTCAGGCCTGCCCGCGCAGTGTGTGGGTGCCGCCGTTTGGTCTTCCTTGGTCCCTGTCCCCTGCCCCCAACCTGGCTGTCTTCCTGGGGCTCCTGCCTCTTCTTGGGGGCAGTCTCAGGCCCCGTCCTTGTGAAGCCTGCCTTGGCGGCCCCCGGAGTGGCTCTCTGCTCTGACGCTCCCGGGCCCATCTGCCTGGTCTCTGCCGTTCAGCTTGCCTCCTTTATTTCACGGTCAGTTCCTGGAGAGTGGGGGCAGCCCCTTGCTCTCTTTTGCATTTGCCACATCGCCTAATTGGTGACAGAATAGCAGTCGAGAGGTGTCCACCCCGTCCTGGGACCAGAAACCACGACTGCGTGGCAGAGTGGTTGGTGCCGTGTTCAGAATGCCACCAGGGCAGGCGACCCTTCATGACGCTCTCAGCATTTGCATGAGATTGGAGTCCGCCTGGTGAATGATGAGAGGTGCACGCACACAGGTCAGCGTCACGAGCAGCGTTCTGGGGTTGAGATGGAAAACGGCCGTTTTTGCTCTGTGACCTCAGCAAGATACGGAGTTCTCTAGAATTCAGCTCTTGACAGTAGAGTGACCGTGTGTACCTCAGTGAGATGCACCAGCATTTCATACACCACAAAGAAAGAAAAATCGCCGTCAGTGAAACAGCGACACAAAGCTTCACTTACACTCATGGGAGTGACTCTCGGGCACATTTAGGCTTTCAAAAAATCAGGCCGTTCCTGGGAAAGGAGGGAACATGAGTTGGGGTCTCCTGGAGAAGGCTGTCCTCGCTCTCGGAGACTCCAGCATCTCTGGGCTGCAGTGGCGGAGGGCCCAGCTGCACACTCCGCTGGCCTGTCCTCTGTGTTGCTGGAGCGGCTGGGGAGCAGCGGCTGTGGGTTTTCTGCAGGCCGGAAGGCGTTCTCCAGGGTTCCAGTGCGCCCGCCTTCCTGATCCTTGAGACCTACTTGCCCAGGTGGCTCAGGTACAGCCAGAGCTCAAGGGTCCTGCGGTGACAGGCGCCTCCTGCCTTTGTCCTGGGTGGCCATCTCCCGCTTTGCCAGGTGCCATCAGCCTTCACCTGCCTTCCGTGGGCTGGTCCTGTTGTCCTTGCTGGGGGCGGATTCCTCAGCCGGGTGCAGGTGTAGTGCATGTTTCTCCCGCCCTGTCCGCGACCACCCTTTTTCTCCAGGTGTCTCTCGAGGAGCAGAGGGTTTTACTTTTGATGAAGTCCCCTCTTTCTTTTCTACCTGGTGTTTCCAGCGTCCCCTACGTTTTTTCTGCTCCGAGGCCAGTGAGATAGTCTCCTCCATTCCCCGGACGCTCTAGTTTTGACCTCTTTTAGATCTGGGACCATCTCTGGTGACATTTGGTGTCTGGTTTGAAGTGTGGATGGAGGTGACTGTTTTCTTGTGTAGCTAACTAGCTGTTCCCTTTGTTGAAGATACTTCCTTTCCCCACCGGCTGCCGGCACTTAGGGCGGAAGTCCATCGGCTGAGTTCACATCCACTCGGGCGCTCCGTTCCTCTCTGTCGAGGTCCCTGCATCTGTCTGCCACAGCTGTGCTGTCGTGATGGGTGGTGGCTGTAGCATTCGTCTCAAGAAAGGACTGACGTTTTGAGGATCGCCTCAGTTATCTAGGCCTTTACATTTTCTTTCACACTTTGGAATAAGCTCATAAATTTCTGCTGAAGGACCTCATGAAATTTTGATCAGAATTGTATTAAATCAGTGAATCAATCTGGGGAAACTGAAACCTGAGTAACATGGAGTTTTCCAATGTGTGTTTGTGGTTTGTCTTTCTAATTATTTAGAGCTTTACTTGCTTTCTATATTAAAAAATAGCACTCTTTCACATATTTCTTTAAATTTGTCTCTGTTTTTCATTTAAAAATATCTTGTAAATTGTTTTTAAAAAATTATCTTCCAATAGTCTGTTGTTGATATCTAGACACAGAATTTTTTAATGTTTTATAAATAATTTTAATGATTACATATATTTAAGCAATATATTTTGAGAATTCACAAGATCACTGATCTTTGGTCAGATATTCTTTTTCCTTGGTGCGTATTAATCCCACTCTGAGCACGATGGGTTCACTGTGGCATTCTGGCCCAGCACGACACACCTCTGATTTTTGTATGCCGACATTGCTTCCTGAAACCTAGCTACATTCTGTGTGCCGTACATTTCTCTTCGCTGCATGGAATGTCTGTCTTGTTTATTTCTGCAGTAACCTATGATTCAGGCATATTACAATAAATAGCTTATGGAAAGTCTGTCCTGGAAGTGCCGATTGCTCCCCTGCATAGCTTGCAGCTTGAGGAACAGGGAGTAGGGTTTCAGTGAGGTCCATTCTGACCCAGGGCCCGCCCTTCCCACCCTGCGTGAGGTGCCACGCCTCTGCGACCCTTGGATACTGACTGGAGCGATGCCTGTGGCTCTCCTGGTCCCCGGGATCTTCTCAGGTCATGGTTTTCACAGGACAGGAATAGCCACGGGGACCCCTGGACCAGACTCAAGGTAGGGGGTTCAGAGGGCGTGTTTTCAGTTGAGCAGGGGCCTCTCCAGTTCCTGCATGGCAGAGCGGAAGCAGCTGGCAGGACAGGAGAGGCTGGGCCCCGAGGGGCTCTCGGGAAGCAGGTGTACTTAAGCTGCACTGTCCAGAGCGGCTCATGCCTGACAAACTCTGACCCTGAGCTGGAGGTTATTTTAGATTCATTCTCGGTGGCGTGATTGGTTACGACAGTGGGTGGGAACTTAGAGTTCTCTGCCCTGCATCCTTAGGCTGGACGGAGGTCTGACGGGTTTTTACCAGGAAAGCAGAGTCCCCCACCTCCGCCTGCAAACCTGGCGTTTAGGGGAGAGGAAGGTCGCCCACACTGGCGCTCTGCAGAGCTCCTGCTGACACTGTTGGTGAAACTGTCTGACAAGAGGAGATACTTAACTGTGATGGGCTTAGTGGGGTGGGGTACCCGGTCTGCCTCCGTGCTGCTGGACTCGGGCCTCCTCCGGGCTGGGCGCCAGCTGTGCGAGGCCTCCGGGGTCACAGCCTCTCCTTCCTTCTTTCCCACCCTGTGCGCAGGAGGCCATTTCTGCACAGCCAAGGACCTGGCCGAGGAGATCCGCGCCCTGGGCTGCGAGCGCGAGGGGCTGGAGGCCGCCCTGGGCAGGCTGCTGGTGCTGGGCTCCGGCAGCGCGGGCAAGCTGGGTCGGCTCCGTGAGGATCAGGACCGGCTGCGCCGGGAGCTGGCCCGCCAGGCGGCGGCCCACGGTGAGTGGCTCACGGCGCTCCTGGGCTGTTCAGCTCCGTAGCCGGGGGTGGTGTGGCCAGGCAGGACCACCTCTGCTTCTGGGACCTCGCTGAGGGCTGGCGCGGACACACAGCCTCCACTTCTGGCAGGAGACTCCGAGAGCAGGCTGGAGTTCCCTGTGACTTTGACTGTGCTTTCACGTGTGACCCGGCCCCGCCCTGCATTCCCCCGTGGCCTCCTGTGTGTTTAGAGCAACCTTCCTCTGGACGCCGCCTCTGGCGGTCATCTCCATTTTGCACGAAGCGCAGGCTTCCGGTCTGCACCACAGAGGCCTGGCCAGGGAGAGGAGGTGAGGCCGGCGTGCCTCCTCTGCGTGCTGGCCTCTCAGGGCTTCTCCCTGGGAAGGACATAGACCACGCAGGCGCTGCCTCTGCTCAGGGTCTGCGAGGCGCTGAGCCCAGGTGCTCCTGTGTCCTCTTTGTGCTGATTGTCCTGAGAGCTAGGTGACCTGGGGGCACTCCCTCAGTCTCTGAAGACGCTGGTTCCGTCCAGTCCCAGCAGAGACAGCAAACATTTACTTCTAAAAAAAGTGAAGGATTTCTCATGAGTTTGCTGCTAAAATGCCAAGTGAAATCATCAGAAGCAAATCAGATTTAAAAGATAGTAGGTGCTGGAACTTGTTTCTTCGCTGGTAAGATGAGAATAGCGTTTGTCTCAGGCAGAGTAGGCACCGTTCGTTGATTATTGTTCAAAATTCTGGATGTGTGTGCACACCTGTGTCCTCCTTCCCTGGAGCTAGCAGGTGCTGCAGGACAGAGGCCAAGACAGCCCAGCATGGACCCTAATAAACGTTCTTCAACTGGCTGATGAAGGATGTGAATACGAGGTGTGCTTATCTGGAAAGAGATAAGAAAGACGTGGGATATTAGGAGTGTGATCCGAGATGCGGATCTCTGAATGTTCTATAAATTGATGAAAATGAAAATTAGTGTCTAAAAACCAGAAAAGGAACACAGCATCAGCAAGCAGGAACTAGGTGTGCCATTTTGGGGTGAATCAACGTCGCTGTGTGGGTCTGTCAGCTCTCAGGTGCTGTGGTTGCTGCAGAACGTTTGGTCAGAATGTGCTTGGTGGAAGTCCCCAGGGCTGAGGGAGACAGGCACCTCTGCTCCGTGGGCTGTGTCCCTGTGACTCAGTCCCCATGAAGAGGGGAGAGGGAAGCGGGCCTGACTCCAGTGCCTTACTGGGGCTCAGGAGAGTGCTGTAGGGCCTGACCGATCAGAAGTGTGTGAAACGGGATGAGAAGCTCAGTGTGCCTCCCACCTGAGCTTCCAGAAATGAATTGTGAACCTTTCGCCATAAGGATTGCACCAATTTTGTTCTTTTTAAGGGAAAGTGGGGTGAAAACAATAGGTAGCTTCTTTAGTTGGCTACGTCTGCTTTCCAGAAAAAACGACCACCTTGAGATTTAAGTACATGCTTACCCATCTCCCGTGCGCAAATTGGTGATCTGTATTGTACTTTATTAATAATGTTGATTTCACACTGAAACTCAGATATAGAGCAAGCCGATGTCAAGGGAGAGAGTTAATCACAGAATAATCAGGACTAGAATTTTAAACGAGATGCCATTAGCATGGTAATGACTTCCCACGTCCTGCCAGTCGCCTGCGTAGGAAAGACGGAGCTCAGAGCCTGGCCAGGTCGTGGTCCAGCCAGCCCTTCGGGCAGGTCAGGGATGCTCAGGAGAGGGTCAGCGGCAGGGCTGTATGTTCCTAGGAACAACTCTGCCCAGCTTGGCTCGTTTGTCCCTCTGAAGACCAGAGGAGGGCAACCTGGGTGTGGCACTGGGCTCGGGCAGAAAGCCAGCCTCCACGCTGCCCTTAGCTTGGGACTGGCTTATGAAAGGAAGTGGTGTCCTAGGGGGACACACATCTCTTTAACTCCGAAGTCCACTGATCAGCTTCCTGCAGAAACCCCCTTGCCCTGTGAAGACGTGGCTTTTGGCCTAGACATCCTGAGAGGTACAGGATCTACCTGTGCAGGCAGCGACTCTGTTTCTGCATTTGTCAGGTGTGTTTAGCAAAACTGTCAAGATGAGTTAGAATGTGTCTCTATTCTCTGTTTGGTGAGAGGGGGAAGGCATGGTGAGCCAGGGAGAGTCATCTAACAGAGATAAACACAATAAAATCATATAAAAAGGAATGCGTGGTGGGGGGGAGAGTGGGCGGAGCTGATGACAGGTGTTGGTCACTTGTCTGCGACTGTGACCTGGTAAGGAGCGTCCCAGGCCAGGAGCAAACTGCAGTGACTGAAGTACCCTCTGCTTCAAAGGGACTCGAGTCTGGAACTGGAGAGCGGGGAGCCCGAGATTCTTAAAGACTGCTGAGACTCCGTGCAGAGTCCTCGCAGACAGACTAACACACACGAAGCACTTTTCTTTCTGTAACCAACTCTTTCTGAAAAGAAAATAGGGGTTGCTTTAAAGCTGGAGCTCAGGGGTAGACTGAGACTGACTGGCTCCTGAGATATGTTGGTCGGTGGAGAGTTTTGCACAAAAAGATCTGGGTCATCAGCAGATTTTAGAAGTGGGTGTTCTGGGATCACCCGGATTTTAGGGAGCACTGGATTAAAGCCCAGCACTCCAGAGGCCAGTCTCCAGGACCTGGGCCAAGGACAACTCAGGGATGTGAGCCTCAAGCAGTGGCTGGAGAAGGCGGCCTGCAGCCGGCCACGCAGCCCGCCCCTGAGCCTGCGGGTCTGCGTGGCAGGCTGTCTGCGCGGTTCTGTGAGTGGAGGGCCCCGGTGGCCTTGTCTCTGCCTCTCTGGACTGGGAGTCTGTCCATGTAGATGAAAAGGACCTTCGCCCGGGGACTCAGTGGCGAGTGTCCCCAGGGTGAGGCACTGGCCCTCCATGGGTAGCCATGAGCGACGGCCCGTCAGAGTCCTGGCTAGACACTCACGCAGGTGCGTGTGTGTTTGACTCCTCGTGCCTGTCTGTCTGACCCGTCCGTGTGTCTCTGCGTCTTTTTCTCCAGCCCCTTGTCCCCGCGCAAGGCTGAGCTTGGAATTTGCAGTCAGTGTTCTTTCTTTCCTCCTTCTTTATTGATTAGCTGTGATGATGCCTTTGGCGGCAGCCCCTTGCCAGCAGCCTGGATACAGGAGGGTGGGCCTGGCTGAATGTCAGCCTGCGGCCCCTGGCCAGCTGCGCAGTGCAGGCCTCCATAGCTGCATGGTGAGCGGGGGTGGGCAGCGACCTGGCATCAGCAAGGCGCCGAGGCCCCTGCCTCTGTTACTCTACCAGAACCCGCCTTCCAACAAGCGTTGACCATGGTGCTCAGCATGCCAGCCGCCATGCCAGGCCTCGAGGTCCAGAGGTGCAGGAGGTACCCACGAGGCTCCAGGCGTGGGCACCCACGCTCCTGCCTCCGGGGGACCCCACGACCTTGCACACCCGGCTCACGTTTTCTTTTTTCGGTAGCGTCCCTTCTCCCCCTGATTATCGGCAAGGTTTTTAAAGACAGCCTCACTGTCGCCGCATAGTCTCTGTTCCTCTGTGGGCACTTTGGTCACACTGCAGGTGGGGACCCAGGGTGGTTTTGACTGTTTCACGCCAGCCGCAGTGGCATCCGCTGGTGTGCTGACTTGTCGAGAGCGGGGGCCTGGCTCTGTGTGGCGGGGCGGCGTGTGTGTCTCTCAGGCCGGGCTTTCCGCTTTGTAGCTCATTCCTGGCCACCAGCCCTCTCCAAGTCTCCTCTCCCTGTGGGCTGGTGGAGGGGACCTGGTCCATGTGCACTCTCAGACTCTTGTGCATGTGCTCACACGCCTGCAGACTCACCCTCACTCACACACTTGCCACGTCCTGAGATGAAGCCAGCAGCACTGGCAAGTGCAGCTCCTCATTCTGGAAGCAGAACTGCTGGCGGGGATGGCCAGGGGCGTCTGTGGCTGGGCGTGCGCATCGCAGAACCCTGTCTTCCCGGTGCCACACCCTCGCCTGCTTCCCATGCCCGGCTGCCCGTGACTTGGGGCAGCTGCACCCCCAGGTGCCTGCGGGAGGCTGGAGCTTCACATCACCCATGTGATTAGAAGCACGTTGTCATCAGAAGCACCAGGAGAGGGACCCTGATTTCGTTATCGTTCTGTCTTTGTGTCGATCTTAGGGGTTTGGAGGTGAGGGCTTGCAGGGCGTCGCTCAGTGGTAGAGCGCTGGGTGCAGCCCAGCACTGCCATTTCCTCCCGCCGCTGTGGCCCAGCTCCTCTCCGGAGCCCACTGGACCCGCCGTAGCTTCAGTGGGCTCAGTGTGTGCTTGGAGAGGAGCTGTCCCTGTGTGCTGGCACTTGCTTCTAGTCACAGTGCCGACCACCTTCCTTTTGGCTGCCAACCCCCAGAACGAGGTCACTTCATCTCTGGACACCCAGGTGGTGTAGACATCCAGGTGGTGGTGGCCCTGCAGGCCAGGGCCAGGGTCTGACTCTCTGCATCCCAAGTTTCCCCAGGATGCCGTCCTGGGCTCTTTATGGCTGACTCCTGACGTGAGGCTTAGCCATTGGCCAGCCCCACTGGGAACCGGAACACCATGCCACAGGCTCATGATGGTGACGGAAAGCCACCCTGTGCGCCACGTCAAGCACCCCGAACAGAGGCAGGTCTATGCAGTTCTGACGTTTTCACACCCCTCCCTGTATTTCAGACCTAGACGAGGATCCTTCCTGCAGTTTTACTAGACCAGATGGATCATTTAACTGGACAGGACGCTCTCCAGATCATCACTTTTACAGTAATCACTTATTTTGTACTAAAACCCAAAGTCTTTATTTTTGAAGTGACACAGAGGGAACCTGGCCAGTCTGATTCAGAAAGAAGCTGAACTGTACTCACACTGGACACGTACTGGTGGTTCTCCAACACTTTCTGTGCCTTGCCTGGCCTGCGGATAGTTCGCTCCTACCCTAAACGCATCTCAGGCTGCCCTGTGCTGCTGTCGGGAGGCCTTGTGTGGCAGACTGGCCCCTCCTGGGCTTCTGGTGGAGGGAATTACGAGCCCCCCCATCCCGTTAATCCCAGGAGTGCTGCGTATGGAATGAGGTGGCGATCTTCCGGTGAGCTTTTGAATGGAATTGGACAGTGTGTAGAACTTTATGTAATCCAGGGCTTCGAGGAATGTGGGCAATGGTTTATTTTTACTGAATCTTATTGCGAGGTTTTGCAGAATCTCCTCTCCCTGGGGCTGGCCACCTACGCTTCTGAGCTGTCCACTCTCCAGTGATGAGCTCTGTGAGGAACCTCGATCCCTTTGGCTTTCCACAAGTCAGCTTCCCGCACAACCCCTGCTGCCCTGCTGTTCTCATGCTTCTCTGAGCCCACCTGTGCTGCACCCAGGGACGGCCATGTGAGCCGTGACCGTTGGTTGCTGGCGACGCTCTGGGTGTTCTCCCTCTTGCACAGGCTCAGGCAGCCCTGTGGACCCCGTGTGCACCCAGGCCTCCCGCCCTGTGCTGTTGATTCGGACTCGGGCGGCCTTCCGTCTGACCCACCCTCTGGACTTCAGGGTGACCGGGCGGGCGGCATTGCCACTCTCAGGGTCCTTCTGGCATCAACTTTCCAAAGTCTTCTCCAGTCATCAACAGATGATGTGCTCTGCCTTGGGATTTAGTTGCAACCAAATTTTATTTGCCAAGACGGTGTTAGGTGTTTGACTACTTGGGCCTGTTTGGAACGTCCCTCTCTTCCTGTTTACTGTGGCTGCTTTACTTTCCCTGATTATGTTCTCCTTCCCCAATGAGGAGCAAGAGCGGTGTGTCCTGGCCATGGGGGAGTGGTCTTGCTTGGGCAAGGTGACTGAGCCCTTCTTATTGACTCAGTGCTGGCCCAGAGAGTGACCTTGGTCCACGTGTATCCATGATGTGGTGGGGGCAGAGCCACTAGAATTTGGACAACATCTGCTTATCCTTCCAGAGACGAAGCGGCAGCAGGGCTGGCCTGCAGGTCCATGCTGTGCTGGGGAGGCCGTCACACACTGAAGCCTGTACAGTCTGCATAAGTGGAGATGGCGGGCGGAGGCCACGTTTAGAAGCACTCTGAACCTTCTTAGTGTGCGAGGTGGAGGAGATCTCAACCACTGGATGGGCGTCCCAGTGGGCCTGCTTTGAAGGCAGGGTGCCATGCCGCCAGCCGCTGCCCTTGGGGCCTTGGTGTCCATCTCTCGTTTCCAGATCAGCCTGGGAGGCCTTAGTGTGCGTCCCCCACCTGCTGTCCGGCAGAGGCAGAGGGAGGGCTGCGCTGCCTGAGGAGGCGCTCCTGCTCAGCCGTGCTCGCTCTGGGCCGCCACCCTCCTCAGCTCTGTATTCTGACACAGATCCGCTGTAAACCCTCCTGCGACAGGAGCTCCCTCCTCCCAAAAGCCTGTGGTCACTTCGTGGACTGTTGGAGAGCATCAGCGGCCCTGCCTGTGGCCCAGAAGCTGCAGTCTGAAGGATGAGGTAGGAGGAAGAGCAGATGAAGTCATCCCCGACAGGGATGGGTGCTGGACGACCTGGCCACCTCCTCTCCGCAGGCACAGGAAACAGACTGGCCATGCCAGGGACAGACACGCGGTGTTGGTGTTCAGTCTGACACCCGCCCCCAGGACCCCTACTCACAAATCACAGGACCCGACCCGTCTACTTCTGGAAGGTCCCTTCCTGCCCTCGTGTTGCAGGGCACAGCTTCTCCCTCCTTGCTAGCTGTGTCTTCCCTGGGCTTCCCACTCTGTCCTGTATCTTTAGAGTGCCACACCCTGGCCATCAATGCCCACTCCCCACATGCCTTTCCAGGTGCCTGGACCACTGCCCTCAGCCGAGTCCCCTGCTCTGATGGAGCAGTGGACTGCGCCCACCCACGCCCCTCCCCTGAGCTGGGACAGGACCCCAGCCCTCTCCAGCTCTCCCTGGCCTGCTCAGGCCCTGGCTGATGGTGCGCCTCGGTGCTCCTGCCCTGCCTGGTGTTTGGTCTGATGTGGGAAAGGTGGTCATTATCCCTCCCTTTGTGTTCCATAATTACTCATTACATTTTGCCATGTTTAATGGAATACTTAATAGCATCTATGAAGAAGCCTGATGACTATAAATAAATGCTCTCTTTGGTATTGAAAGGGTTTTATACAATATGAAATTTAGAGCACATTTTCCCTCTGGAGTCCTGACATTAATATTCATGATGAGCCCCAAAGCAGAAGCTATTATATTTTAGCATAATGAAGTTTACCATATGTTTTAAAGTCACTTGGAATTGTGCTTCTCATCATGACAATTAGAAAGGTCATCTTGTCTTGCTGGTCTCCGTTACATATATCAACCAGCTCGTGGCTGTCACCAGGAAATGCATTAGGGCACTCTGTGCATGTACGAGGGAACAGAAGACTTTCCGTCCAACAGTGTGTCTGTACGCGTCTAATCACCAAACCCGAAACGCTGCTGCTTAAGTCAGCTTTGTGTCACTGTGACCAAAAGACCTGACAAGAACAACAGAGGAGGAAAAGCCTATTTTGGCTCAGGGTTTCAGAGGTTCAGTCCATGGTCATCCAGCTCCATTGCTCTGGGCCAAGGTGAGGTGGAAAATGATGGCGGAAGGGTGTGGAGGAGGAAAGCAGCTCAGGGCATGGCAACCAGGAGGCACAGAGGTCTCTGCTCCCCAGGGACAGAATATAAAGCACCCAGCACCCCCAGTGACCCACCTTCCCCAGCCACACCTGCCTGCCTGCGGTCTCACCCGGTTGATCCATCAGTGGATTAATGTGCAGTAGGTTGTGCCTCATGATCTCATTATTTCAACCCCGGACTTCATTGTCTCACATATGACCTGGGGGGCACCTCACATCCAAGCCTCCACACCTTCTGTTTGGCTGCTGGTGAATCTGGGCACAGCACCCTGAAACAAATCCCCTGCCCGCTCTGCGTGTGGCTCGGGCCCCCCCTCCACGCAGCAGGGGCCAGGGGGTCCCCGAGGCCTCGGGTAGAGGAATCTGACCTGGAGACCCTGGTGTATTTCTGATCTGTGTTTTTTCTGCCTCACTTGGAAAATTGACCACCTGCTTTCAAGTAGGAAGCGGGTGCGACGTGCCCGAGCCTGGGGCGGTTCACACTCAGGTTTGCAGGGCAGACTTCCCCGGTGCCTTCCAGGAGAATGACTGTCTTTAATTTTCGGTGGTGAGAAGGGCCCGTGCTCCCTGACAGGGAGAGGAGGAGGGGAATGGAGAGTCTCAGTCTCCCGGCTGCACCCAGGAGAGGCAAGGGCCACGCTGCAGATGTGCATGGGAAGGAAAGAGCCGCGGCCTCCACGGTAGGCGGCCTCGTCCTGTCCCTCCCGCGCTCGCCCCTTGACCGGTGGCTGTGAGGGTTGAGGGGTCCCGTTGTCATTCCGCATCACACCCCAGGTTCTGCTTGATTCTGACAGGGACAGATGTCTAGTCTGCGTCGGGAGCTGTGTGTAATCTGGCTGAGGCGCTTTCTTTGCTCATGAATTGGGCCACGTGCTTCTCTACCTTGGTGCGTTTCGCGGGACAGGAGCTTGTGGTGGAAGACCTCGCAGCTCTGGGCTCGTGCCGCCTGCCTGTCTTTATTCCAGGTGTGCTGGGCTGGCCGTTGACCCATCAGGCTGACCTTGACCTGGCCATGCTGTCTAAGCCCCAGAGCCTCTTCCCTCTCCCGGGGGCCATTTCTCACGGGAGCCGCGCTGCGTCTCCCTTGCCTGTGGTTTCCCTTTCTGGTTTTAGTCGCCCACAGCCAACTGCAGTCTGAAGATGTGTGGTGGGATCCCGGGAGGAGTTGTCCCGAGTTCAATCAGCGTGCTGTCCTTCAGTAGCTGACCGACCCTCCTGCTGTTCTGCCGGTCCGCCGCCTCCGGGTGGCCACGCTGCTGCGCTGCCTGTCCCTAGGCCACGCAGCAGCAGCCTCCGTCCGTGATCAACTGGAGTGGCACGGGCTGGGTCACCTGCCCAGCGTCCTGTCACAGTGTCACGGTGCCTGCCCATGCCCCGCTCCCTCCCGGTACCATCCTGAGAAGGGCAGGTGGCCCGTAGCCACTGACTCCTGTCGCGTGTGCTGCGAGCTGCTCTGCTTCAGGGCTACTTGTTGAGCTCTGTCTGATTGACCAGTCAAACTTCCTCAGACGCACGTGTGAGAAGGAAACAGCGTGCGTAGGGCTGGTGCTCCCTCTGGTCCAGCGTCCAGGGGTCCACGGGTAGAGGCAGGGCGACGGTGCTCACGGCCCGCCTCCCCGGCTGCGAGCTACGGAAATGAAGGATGCTGTAGCAGACGTGGCTGGGTGCCCAGCACCACCGGGGACTCAGTGGCCATCAGCTCGTGTGGTCAGCCCTCTGGCAGGACTGGGGCTGAGTGAGCGGTGGAGCCTGTGCTGCACCGGCAGCAGGGCTGGACCTGACGTGCCTCCTGTCCACACTGAAGGTCCAGGGTTCTCCGAAGTTGGTGTCTGGCTGTTACAGAACCTTGATTTATGGGACGTCCCGGCCCCTGAACCTTCTTCTGTACAGTAGGTGATTAGATGTGCTCTTAGTTTTATAATTGTTTCGCTTGAAAAAATAATGGCCTCACACACCCGTCACAGCTAAGATAAAAAGTACTGCCAAACAAGTGCCACAGGGCCGCGCGTCAGGAGAGTCCAGGCCGGGGCAGCCGGGCGACCCTTGGCAGCTCCCTCTCGGGTCAGACTTCACAGCAGTCACGGGCCTGGCGGTTCCACCTGGGCGCTCACCCCGTAGGGATAAGAAGTTGTGCGGCAGATGTGCCGCCAGGCTGGCAGCAGCAAGGGTCCCAGTGGCCAGTGCCAGGGAGAAGCTAGCTGTGCATCCAGGAGCACATGGAACAGCAGGCTGGCGTCCCAGAAGGGGCCACTGCTGGGGCACCCAGGGCTTGTCCCAGACACACATGTCAGTGGGGAGAGCTGGTCTGGAGAGGCTGCCTGCTATGGGCTGCATGTGGACACGGGCACTGGGGACCATGGGACAGCTCGGGATGGGGTGCGAGGGCCCGTTAGGGGAGCTGGGATCGTTCTGGATGCTGGCTTGGCACTGGTTCCGAGAACCCCTCAGCCACGTGGGTCTCACTGTGTGAAGGAGTGAAAGGCCTAGAGGTGCCGATTCACAGTGGTGAGCGCGGCCTCGCCTGCTCCTGCCCCACAGCTGACCGCATTGCTGTCTCTCTGCTGCGCTCTCATCTACTACCATCCGTGGTCTCGGCAGAGGCTCCCTGAGGTAGGGCCCTGCCTGCGTCCTTCCAGAAGGTGGTGCCAGGCGTGAGCCAGGACGGTCGCTCACTGGCTCTGAATCTCTGCAGCATTGTGTCCCACCTCAGGAGCCACAGAGTGGCCTCAGCCACTGCCCTGGGCCTCCAGCCAGGCTGTACCCCACCCAGGGAGCCAGCCAGGCCCTGTGTTGCTCCGAGCGTCCTGCTGGGTGCCAGCCTGACCGGCGGAGGAGGGTTTTACGTTAGTGTCAGAGACAAAGCCCCCTTGGCTCCTGCCAGTCCAGTCTGCCCTCTTGTCAAGGGGCTGTGGTCTCCCCAGAGGATTTCATGGGAGCCCAGCAAACACCTTGCTCAGGTTTGGATGTGACCCTCCTAGTCTCCTTAAAATGGCTCAGGTAGTGACGCAGGCAGCTCTGCGGCCGAGTGGAGCTGCTGACGAACCCCACCACCACCTCAGGCCGGGCGGGGGGGATTCCTAGAGAAGGAAGAAGGGGGAACTTCAAATATGGGGGCAGCAAGAAAGATGGAGACAGCTCATCTGTCTGGCTATTCGTTTGAGGGTCTGTCTCCTGCCTCTGTGCCAGTGTGTCGAGGCCCTCTGTCCTGCCCAGCGTCTGTGCCAGCGGCACCACACGGGGCTCAGGAGCCAAGTCTGCCGAGGAAGAGCCCGTTTCTGTGGAGGCTGAGTTTGAGAACTGAGTGGAACTTGGGGTGGAGGGCATTTCAAGTTCCTGCCACCCAGCAGACCCTCACCTGGGGTCACCCCTTGCCAGGTGAGGTCCAGCTGCAGTTTGCATTTTTCCTTACAAGATCTGGGATGCAACCTTTCTCCTACTGGAATGGGGAGACCGAGTCCTGGAGTGGCGAGCTGACCTTAGGATGCGCGCTGGAGCTGTGTGGCAGACCTGGCTGTGCCACCTGCGAGAGACGTGGCATGGGACTGCTAGGCCTCTGGGGACTGTGGCTTCTGCCACATCCATTTATGTCACCAAGAGGAGGTGTGGGCTTTGAGCCCTGGGGCAGCAGAGGGTACAGGCCTGAGGAACAGCCACATCAGAGACCTGAAAGACACTGACCACTTAGGCGAGTGTGGGAAACCGAGGACCCTAAAGGCCCCGGGACCTTGGATGGACACTAGGTCCCTGCTGGGCAGAGGCAGAAGCACTCTGCCAGGGCCCAGCGCACAGAACTTCACTGGGGGAAGGAGGCTCCCAGCGGCCGGTGAGGCTGTGGGGGGACACGGTGGCCCCGCCCAGTGCAGTCCAAGACTTGGGCCCTGGCCTTCTGAGCCCGGATCTCTGCTTTCTCCATGCTGTCTGCCATTGCTGCTCAAACTCAAAGTCAGCGTGTGCACAGCTTCTCCAGCACCTTGGCAGAGGAGACGAACACCCACTTTCTCCTGCTTCCACAATGGCAGAGGCTGGGACACTTGCCCCGGCCGTGGCGGCAGCTCCGGGAGGCTCCGTCACCGAGGCTGCACGTTCCCCTTTGTCCACATGACATCTCAGTCCCTGGGAGTGTTTTAAGGTGGAAAAGCAGGGCATCTGGGAATTTAGGAGCCCTGGAGACTACAGCGGGGGGAATTGGAACAGGCAGCGGCATGAGGCGCACGGCCCCTGTTTCTAGCTCTGGGAACCCTGGGGCCAGGTGGGAATCAGCAAGAGGGAAGCTCACCCCCGCCGGGGTCTCGGGCCTCATCCTGCCCCAGGCTCCCTGACCGTACAGCGGGAAGCCATACAGGTGTCAGTGCTGCGCTTGGCCCTGGAGGCTGGCCTATGCATCCTCTGGCACCTCCTCCAGTGCCTTGCCAGCACTGAAGCATCCCCGGCAGTGCCCAACACTCGCTAAGAGGAAGACCCTGTGAAAGCCAGGCAGGACCTGGAGCTCCCAGTCCAGACTCTCCATTTTAGGTGGGACCCCTTGTGGGCAGGCCGCTTGCCTAAGGTCCTGCCCCTGGGTGGAGAGGGCAGCTGGGCTGTCCAGCCTCCTGTGGCCTGTGGGTGACCCAGAGCATTTTGCCACTCAATGACCTTTTGGTGCCCGGATGGCACAGGCACCCTTCCTTCCCTGCCCCTGCCAGGCCTGTCTGGGGCCAGGCAGCGTGGACTCTGCTGCGCAGCTTGGTTTTGCGGGGGCGTAGGGGTGTGTTTGTGCCCCGCAGCGTCTTGCACGCAGTGGGCCGACTGTGAAGGCTGGCGGAGTGAGCGAGGAATGTGTGAGCGGAGGGTTGAACGGTCAGAGCTTTGCAGGTCCCTCGACTGGTGCTTCTGCACCTAGTGTGAACCCCGGGGCCAGCAGGGCTGACTTGATTCCAGAGGCCACGGCGAGAGCTGCCTTCTAGCGACTGTCCGAGGGCATTGCTGCCTGAGGTCCTTGCTCCTCTGCACAGCCAGGCTCTAGAGTGTGTGCGGGATGGTCTGGCTGCAGGGCTGGAGGTGACCTTGCAGGTTGACTGGTTGCCAAAAGACCTGGGTTCAATGCCCAAAAAAGGACATGTGTGACTGACCACTTCTGAGAGCCTGGTGGAGACACCAGTGTCATCCACATGGAGACACACTGCCTGCCGGTCCTTGTCACAAGTCGTTCTACCTTCACAGTAACCCTGCAAGGTGAAGCAGAGTCCTCATTTCACTGAGGAGGAAACTGATGTTCATAGAAGCAGACTGTGCCCATGGCCCATGTCAGTCACCAGGAGGCCACAACAGGCTTCTGACAGTGTACACGTGAGTGAGCATGCATGTGAGTGTGTATGTATGAGTATGCATGTATGTGTATGTAGGTGTGTGAATCTGTGTCGGTGGTGTATGTGTGTCTGAGCATATGTGGGTGTATATATGTGTGAATGCATGTGTATGCAGGTGTGTGTATATGGGAGTGATGCATTTGTGTATCTAAGTGTGCATACATGCATGAATGTGTGCATACATGTATGTACATGCACACACGTGCATGACGGAGTGTAGACATGTGTATATATGTGTGTGCAAATGCATGCGTGTACTGTGTGCATGTATACATGGACTGTATGTATGCATGAGCGTATGACCATGTACATGTGTGCACACATGCATGGTCATGGACACATGTACACGTGAGCATGCACATCTTAGTGCATATGTGTGCACACACATCTGCGTGCACATGTACACATCTGCATATGTGTATATTTGTGTGCATGCATGTGCAACACACACGACTGTAGATACATGTGTGTCAGTGTGTGCACACATGTGTATTTGGGCATGCACAAGTGTACATGTGTGCATACTCACGCACACAGGTATACCGCATGAGTGTGCATGTGTGCCTGCTCATGTGTGTGCTTGTGTAACGTGTGTGTAGATGTAAGCGTGTGAGCATGTACATGGTGTACGCATGTGTTTCCTCGGACCACTCTGCTTGTCAAATAACCCTCCAGGTTCTTTCTAGGTTCGTGGTTTCAGGAAGCACACGGCTCCCTTGCTCTGTGATTGGCTGTTTGACTTGTGAGGGGTCCATGGCCCTCGGTCCCCGCAGTCTTCCTTCTGTCCACACCGTGCCCCACAGGCCTCCTCAGGCCTGACTTCCTCTCCTCACGGCCACTCTGAGGTTCTCTGGTGAGCTGTGAAGATGGTCTCACTTCCCTGCAGTGCGGGCCACTGTTTCAGGGTGCGGGCTGCTGGAGCCCAGCTTGGGGTGCAGGGCAGCTCCGAATCTTAGGGTGTCACCGCTGCCTGCTTGGCATCTCTCCTGAGTAGCCCCCACGTGGGATAGTGTCTGGGGAGGCATGCCTATACATGCTCTGGGGCCAGGCCCCACCTGGACAGGACGTGGGCAGTTTGCTGAGAGCCAGGTGGGCTGGGCCTGGAAGGATGCATGCCCTGTGTTCGGGGTGGCACAGAGGGGACGGAGGGATCCAGGTGAGGGCAGCTGCTGGAGGGAACAGAGGATCTTCTCCATGGCTGAGTTTATTCTGTCCCACTGGCTGTGCCTTCGCCCAGTCAGGGAACAGAGGCTGGAAGGGGTCCTACCACAGCCTCTGTTGCTGGGGTGGTGTCTATGGAGCTGGCCGCCAGGAGAAGCTGCCACCTTCCCTTTGAAGGCCCAGGGTGCTGGTCTGCAATCCCAGCATACCACACTCCTCTCCTGTGCCTTTGGGGTGCAGGGATTGGGGGGCACAGCTGGAGCCTCTGCTTTCACCCTGATGGGGAACGTTCTGAGATAATTGCATGGCTGGTGACAGGAGAAAAAAAACTGCAGAGGCGCTGACCCTGCAGGAATGCATTGAAATGTGTGCTGTGGGGGGATGTTTATGGAGTTCTCTGTGGGGGAGGGGGAGAAAAAAGGAGGAGGAGGAGGAAGAAAAGAAGGAGGGGGAGGAGGAGGAAGGGCGGTGGAGGCACTTTCCCTCTTTGCGGAGCTGGGGAGGCCACACCAGAACTCCCCTAAATATGGCAAAGGCAGGCGCTCTACGGAGAGGGAGTGTGCTTGGTTCCGTTGTGCGTGGTCTGGCGTCTGGTCCTTGAGGAGCAGCAGGCCTGGCTCTGCTTCCTTCAGCCGCGTCAGAAGCAGCGGGGCCACTGGTTCACGGTTTTGATTCTAGGTCTCCTCAGGCTGGTCACTGTCACCTTGTCGTCGCAGACACCCTTGCAGAGGAGCCAGCTTTGGCAGTGAGTGAAGGGCACGGCAAGGTCAACTGTGCTTCCCGGGAGCAAATGGCTGTCGAGGTCTGCACCCTGGCCTCTGAGGGCGGCCTTCCCGGGCAGGCGCCCGGCCTCCTGGGCCTCCTGCAGCGAGTGTAGATAGCTGTTCCTGAAATAGCCTTCGCTATCTGTGGCCCCGGATCGCAGGAGCCTCTGAGTCTGTTTCTGATCTGCGTTTTCTGAGATGACTCTAAGTGTGTAAGAGGCATGTGCGTGTGACTGTCGACCTCCTGGTCCCCAGGTGCTGTGGGTGGGGGACTCACTACTGTCCTCAGCACAGTGTCCTTGGGAAGCCTGAACACACAGGTGACGCTCCTCACCTGCATCCTGGAGCTGCCCTAGACCTGGTGTGTGGTGGCTGGCGGAGAACCAGGCACTGTGTGCTCACTTTCCCGGCCACACCCAGGCTGGGGAGACATGACCCGTGTCCAAGGAGGGTGGCAATGGCCATTCTGACCTCAAGTGGAGCTAAGGACCTGAAGGGAGGGCGTAGGTCTCCCTGAGCACAGTTCTGCTCACAGGTTGGAAAGCACACTTAGGGACACAGGCAGAGTGGAGGAGCCCAAGGGATTGGTCCTGACCAGCGCCTCTCTTGCCAGGCTGTGGAGAGCAGGGCCAGTGGCTCCTGCGGGCCCTGCAGGAACGCACTGCCCCTCAGCGTGGCCTGGGGAGAGTGGAGCCCCCAGTCTTCTCAGCCTCCATCTCACAAAGGCCTGAAATTAAAACTAGGATGTTGTATTTGGAGTGGGGAGGAGCGAAGGGCCCTGGGAGGCCTGCTGGAGGTCAGCTTGGAGGGCGAGGGAGGCTGGCCAGGGACCTCGCCTGCGGGGCCGGCCCCAGAGCTCCCTGGGCAGGCACGCTTTCTTCTGTCCCAGGCCAGAGCGTCTTCCCTTCATGGGATGTGAAGTGCCGCCGGGACCCACTGGCGCATTCCGTCAGTCTGGGTCTGTGGCCGAGCCTGTGGTGTGCGTGGCATTTGCACAGCTCTCAGCCCAGGTCAGCCCCACTGTCCTTAGCTGGGCGGGGATGTGGCCAGGAGCATCACCTGTGGGGCTGGCACGCAGGCGCCTGCCCTCTGGCCGTCGCCGTGCTGAGGCCCTGGAGGCCCTGGATGCCCACACCTGGTTGGTCTCCCCCTCTGCCGCCACCCGGCAGGCCTGGCCCCCTTTGTGTCCTCGTGCTTCAGAGTTTAAGCAGCCGCTTTGATTTCCAGCTCAGCTTCCTCTTGGCCTGGGCAGCTGTGAGCACCTTAGCTGTGACAGTCGAGGCAACCGCCAGGTCACTTCCCACTTGGGGCGTGTCGGGAGTGCAGAGGAAGGGGCTGGGGTGACCTGTGTCGGACTGACAGCAGGAAGGAAGAGGAGAGGGCGCTCTCAGAATCACAAATGGGGTGGGCTGCACTTGCGTGACCTCTTCCTCACAACGCCCACATCGAATGACAAGGATTAGGCAGTAGTTTTGGCATTGGGGCCCAGTGTTTGGTCTTAGAGCAGTTCTAAGAGATGAGACAGGTGGCAGGGCCTGCCCTGAGGACCTGACCTGGCCACTCTTCTGCTTCCAGGGTGGCCCAGTGGAGCAGCTGTGCCGTGCCAGGGCTCTGCTGGTACTTGCCTTTGGCCTCTTTCTGGCAGTGTCCCAATTTCTTTGATAAGATGCCCTCGTCCTTGGGAAAGGACTGAGCAGAAGAGCGTTTGTCAGAAGCAAAGTGTCTACACGCCTGCACTGACATGCTCCTGCAAGCGCGGAGGGGACAGGCACTGGCTGGCCCTGCAGGCAGCTGCTGGAGGTGGCTGTGGATGGGGACAGGCAGGAGCCAAGGCTCAGCAGCCCCCTGAATCCTGCTGAATTCACATTGAACCCAAGTCTGGGGGGCTTCCTGGCCTGAGGAGACCAGGAAGGCCCCCAAATAATTGCCTCCTGTGCAAACCTGCCAGTGATCTGTTGTCCACATGGAGGACTGTGACGAGTTAGCAGCACCTCATCTTGGCTGTGGATCAGGCTGCTGTGTGGGGTGGCCCAGGAGCCCGGGGGACAGTCACCTGGGGCGGACAGAGAAACACGCAGACCACCAGGCCAGGTGGCCTCTACGTGGGCTTGTTGCTGGCTAGACCTGAGTTCTGATCCTGCCCGGCTGCCTCTGTGTTTTGCTCCTTTGTCGGTCACCTGGCTCTCTCTCTGAGACGCAGTTTTCTGCCATTGCAGTTACTGTGAAGGCCAACTGAGGAGGTGGGTGTGACAATATAGAACTTGTGCAAGCTTTGGTAAAACGCTTGTCACATTATGGAAAGTGTGTAGAACTTTAAGGCAGGTGTGGTGATTCACACCTGTCATCCCAGCTCCTGAGGAGGGTGCTGGGGGGTGTCAAGTTCAAGGGCAGTGGGGCGACTTTGTGAACCTGTCTCAAAAGTGAAAAGCCTGGGGGTGGTCAGTGGTGGGACACTGGCCTCGCATGTGGGTGGCCCTGGGTCAGTACCCCGTGAGCGCGCGTGCAACACGATGTGCCACCTGGCATGTCTGTCTTCCACCATCCTTCCCACCTGGCTCTCCTGTGAGGCAGATGAGCAGTAGGTGCAAGCAGGGCCCTCTGGGCAGCCAGTGCTCTGCCCCGTTCCTGGCAGCCTCTGTGGGGCTGTCCTGTAGGCCGCCTGCTGTCCCAGACGTCAGAGTGGCTTCCACAGCTCCCCTGGACATGGATGGCATGTGATGTAGGAATCCAAGGAACTTAGAAACCTGTAGCCCAGGGGCTGCTTCACTGATTTTATACTATAGTGTCAAGACTCACGGAAGAATGCCTTATGTCTGAATGTTAACTTTAAAAAAAAATTTAGTTGTAGACGCACATAATGCCTTTATTTGATTGACTGATTTTTATGTGGTGCTGAGGATGGAACCCAGCGCCTCACGCATTCGAGGCAGGGTCTACCCCCAAGCTACAGCCCAGTCCCCATGTTAACTTTTTACATGATGTGTGTACAGATTTCACAACAGCATGTTGCACACTATAAACACAAACGATTTTATCAATGAAAGGTAAACCGAAAAAAAAAAAAAAAAATGGCCGTCTCTAAACGAGCTCGTTCTCCTCTCCCCAAGGATGCAGCGTTCCTCCTGTGGTGCAAACAGCTGAACTTGGTCTCCACGGCAGACCAACAGCAGCCCCGCCTCCAAGCCTGGAATCCCGCTTCTCCTTTCCGACTCTCCATGAAGTAGTCCCTTTCCTTGCATTTGCAGCCTGAAACCCACGCGGCCCAGCCCGGAGGGGTCGGGGATGAGTCCTGAAGCTGCAGCCTCTCAACCCGAAGCTGCGTGCCGCCCGGATCCCGAGGCGCCTGGCTTTCCTCACCAGGGCAGTCGGGTGGATGGGCGCGGCGCAGCGGGAAGGGCCGCTTCTCTTCCTTTTCCTCACTTTGTCCCCTTTTGCAGCCTCTGATTCATGATTTGAACCCCGACGCATTTCTCTTCACTGGACCTGTTTGTGTGCACGTGTGCAAAAGCTTCTCCTTGCTGGGTCGGCCCTGTTCTGGTGTCATGCTCAGCGAACGGCACCGCCCAGGTCCACCCTGCCGCTGTCCTCAGCGGGTGAGAGTGTGTGGCTGGACCTCCTGAGGCCAGGGAGTGTGGGCCCGGTGTGCGGGGAGCCGAGAGCGGGCAGTGCTGGGTGGCAGCTCCTGGGAGCTCTGGACTGGACGGCACGTTCGCGTGTCCCCGGGTCCTGAAACCCAGCGGCCCCTGTGAGGCGTGGGTGGGCAGGGCGGGGCGCCCTGCGAGGAGAGGGCAGAGTGGGTGGCTGCGCTGCTGCTGGAGACAGTCGCTGACAGCCCCTGGAGGCCTGCCGTCCGCTTTAAAAACGCTCCTTCAGTCGCAGAGTGGCCGACTTTAGTTCATTCATCCTAGTGCCGCCGAGGTTGAGCCCAGTGCCTCGCGCGCGCCGGAGGGCGCCCCGCCGTAGAGTCCCAGCCCGGCCTTGGGTCGCGCCCTGACGCCCAGGGTGCCCTTGCCTTGCTCTCCCCCACCTGGTCGGGCGACTCCTGGCGAACGCGGGAGCACCACCTGCGGGTTGAAGACCGTCCAGAGCCTGCAAGTCCACGTGTGGCCACTGCCTGGGGGCCTGCCCACCGCAGGAGCACATGCCAGTCACAGGACACGAGGTCACAAGAGTTTTCCTCCCTGTCTGTGGAGCTGCATTTTGTACCCAGAGACTTCGACCAGCCCTGACGTCAGCTTTCCGAGAGCAAACCTGCCCGCCAAAACAAGGCGACTCCTCCATCTCCGTTTTCAGCCTTTGTTGACCCTGGCAGTCGCCTGTCTAGCACGGGAACACTCCCACCTTGGCAACTGATCTTAAGACCTCACGTTTGACTTTCTGGATCACGGTCACTTGGTTTTCCGGCTCATCGTTACTGATGGAACTCAGTGTGTGCAGGGCCACCACCTAGGAATCACCCTGGGCCTGAGTACCTGAGTGGCATCGGTGCGACATTCCCTGCTGGGCCCTGGGTCCCTCCAGCGAAGGCAAGGAACTGGATGCTCCCAGGAAGCTGTGAATTTATACTCACGTGGGCAGGAATGGCCTGGAATCGTTAGAATCCATGGCTGCCCGAAGCCGTCTGCTTTCTTCTGGAGAGGGCCCAGCCCATGTGCGGCCATGGTTTCTTGTGGTTGGAAGCAGACAGGCTGCCTGGGCAGGAGGAATGGGGGCCGGCTGGAGGAGGGACTCGGCCCCCAGGGGACGGTGGCCGGGCTGTGGAGGTGGCGTTTTCCAAGCTCTGCCAACAGGTGTGGAGCAGTCCGGGGCTCTGCCCTGCCGCCCTTTGCCCTGGGGCTGGAGCCACGCTCCATGGCCTGTCACATCTGAGGAAACGGAGCCCAGTGACTGCAGAGCATCAAAGCCTCCAGCACTCTTGTCAGTTCTGTTGTTTCAACAAAAAAGTGAAATTCTACAGATTTTACTAACTCAGTCCGTAGTTCAGCTGTCCTTGAAATTCAGCCTCTGGAACTTCCTGACTCGCCCTGGGGTGGACACTCGGCCCGAGTGTGTTCATAGCCATGTCTCACTCACCTGTGGCTCCTGAGGCACCACCTCTGGGGGTGGCGCTGGACTGGGCATTTCCTCTAGAGCTGCCGGGGATTTCCAGTGCTGAGTCAGTGTGTGCTTGGCGAGGGGGCAGAGTTTCAAACCTTCGCATGGACAGACCGGCTCCTTCCCTTTGGCCGCCTTTGAGGAGGAAAGTCCAAGTGTTGGACGTGGCCTGTGCGCATTGCCGTGGTCATGGCACGCCAGCCACGTGCCACTCGCTGCCTCTCCCCTCCTTTCGCTTAGTTGAAGGTCACACTTTGGTCTCCCAGGACTTATCTGCTGCCCGGCCCTGGCTTTCTGGTGTTCTCCTGACTGGTGTGCGGTCCCTTGGGCTGGCCTTGCTGTGCTCTCTGGGGGAGTGGAACCATCAGGGAGGGGTCCTGGGATGTGGGTGCTGGCCAGCTTTGGGATGACCTCAGATGGCGATTGGTCAAGGCTTTGGGAGGGTCTCCTTCGAGGGTTCCCGCTGGCCTCTGTGCATCACTGCGGAGGGTGCCTGGGCCCCAGAGGCTGAGCAGGCTGCACCCCTTCACCCTAGCGCTCGCCACGAGGACTCAGCTTAGGAACGATGCGGGTCCAGTGTGCCTGGGTCGGTCTGACCAGCTTGCTGTTCCTCACCAGCCATCGCGTCTGCCCACCTCTTTTCTGCTGATCGACACCACCTAGGTGCATGGTCTGCTGTGACCGGTTACCTGACCAGGAGCTTGAACTGCAGATCTCTGCTTCTCAAGACTCTGGTGCTGGGAGTCCAAGGTCAGGTCGCGGGCAGGTGGGTCTGGTGAGGCTGCTTCCCGGTGTGTAGAGGCCACCTCTGACTGTGCTCACAAGGTGGGGGGGCAGGGCGCTCTCTGGGGCTCCTGCAGGGGCTCAGTCCTGTGAGTGAGGATGCTTCCTCCCTGGGGAGGGCAGGACACCAACAGGTGGCCAGAGCACCAGGCTCACGCGTGCTTCAGCGGTTGCACTATTGCCTCCACATTTCTTCTGGTTCTTTCTGAAGGTATATTTCAATATGGCCCTTGTTTCTCTTTTCCTTTCCTCTTGACTGTTTTTCTTCTTGAGAGAACAGGAAGCACTGGCAGACGAGGGTCAGTGTGAGCTCCAGGGCTCCAGCAGCCTGGGTCTCCTGCCAATCTGAGCTGGTCAAACCCCGGAGGCGCCCTGAGGCAGCCTGGGCCTCTTGCCTCTGTGCTCCCTGGACCCCACACTCAGGGCTGAGTGGGGCAAGGCTCTGGCGGCTTCGGTAGGCCTGGAGGCTGGTGGAGGAGGCCGGGCTCAGCTCTCTCTAGGGCACAGAGATCTCGTTTTGGCACCTCCGATGTGGAAATCAAGGAGGGGGCCGTGGGAGGGATGTGGCGTGGTCCCCTCCTCCATTCGGCTTCATGTTCAGGGCTTCACCAAGAGACCTCCAACACTTCACAGACTGCCCAACGTGACCTCAACACCAGCGCAGGTCAGGAGAGGTGCCCGTGTGACACCGTCTCTGCCCACGAGGACTGTCCTCTCCTCTGGGCCCCAGACTCAGCACCAGGCCTCTGCTCTGCCCCTCTGTCCTCGTGTCTGCTCTCTTTGCCGGCAGACCTGAGACGGGGCTTGAAGGAGACACGTGCCCTGTGTCTGCTCTCGCTTTGCCCTGGGGCGCATCTTCGGGACCTGAGAGCCTGCTTCCACCCGAGCCGGTGGGATCTGCGTGGGATGAGTCTGGTGCAGTTTCAGACCAGACCACATTCCGCAGGCTCCACCGGCCAAGCATCTGGGAAAGATTCTGTGCCTTGCCAAAGTTTTTTAAAGGAAAGTTTTGTCTCAGAATGAAATTGATGAAACATTATTTTTCCCTATTTTTCTGCCTCTAAAGAAAGTCTTCCACTGAATGTTCTCCTGTTCCCACACACGTTGGCAGGAAGTACCCAGAAGTGTCCCCACCCAGCTTTCGGGCTCTCCGTGTTCGGACCAGTTTTCCTGTCTGCAAAAGAACCTGGTGATTTCCACGTGATAAAAGTGGCTGCCCAGGTGATGCAGGATGAGGAGAGGCAGCTGCGTCTCCATGGCTTGCAGAAGGCAGCACACCCCACAAAGCGGCCCGCACAGAGCTCGCAGCGACGCTCCCTCGGGGCTGCAGACCCTGCTCCACCCCCAACCCCCCAAAATTGGACTAATAAGAATTCTGTTATGATTGACATGGTTTATAATTTTTTTTTAAAAAAACAAAATATAGTTTTCATGTCAAATTCAGATAAATGTGAACCATGACTCTGAATGAGATAGTGCAGTTTCTTTCAGACACTTTGTGTAGAAGAAACTTAAAAACTGTCAAGAGGCAGACCACAACTCCTTTCCAGAACCAGCATCTTCAGACAGGTTCATGGCTCCTTCCTCCTGCACTTCCAAAGTAGGGCAATGTGTCCCTGGTTCCTGCCCTCTGTAGCGTGGGAAGACCCCGGGCCAAGGCCTAGTCTGCTCCTGGCCTGCTCCACATGACGCAGAGGAGTGTCCCCCGAGCTGAGCTGTCTGCAGCACAGGTCAGAACCAGCACACAGCTCTTCCTTCTCCTGGGGACTCACGGTGCCTGTGAGGGGAAGATGCCAGGTGCCATTGCTCAGGCTTCTGTCCCAACACTGGCCAGCACCAAGGGCTCTGTGGGGGCCCTGACTCAGCAACAGCCATTAATGCAGAAAACACTGTGGCGGGTGACGGGGGATTGAGAGGAGACAGAGCTGGGGCTAGGTGGGACCTGGCCTGTGACGGAGGTCGCGTCGATCATTCAGGTCTCATTCAAAGGTCATCTGCGGGCGAAGCAGGCAGTCTGAAGGACACAGGACTGATGAGACATGACCTTGTCGTGTGAGGAGCTCTCTGTTCCCAGGAGCCGGGGCCTGAGCTCCAGGTCCCGACAGAGACAGCTCTGCCCCTCTACACGGGGCTTCCTCAGGCTGGGTACCGCTGTGGCCACTGGGCCATCTTGGCCTGCACCTCTGCATGGACGTTCTCAGCCCAGCACAGCACGAGGCTGTCAGAGGACCATGGTTCACACCACGGCTCTCCACGGGACAACGCTGACGCCTACCGTGCACGTTCCTTGGCAGAGATCTCTTCAGAAGCCTTTTCGCAGAGTCTGGTCAGATAGCGGCACACGGGTAGGTCAGCTTAAACGTGATTGCAGCGTACAGACTCGACCGTGGAAACCACACACACCAAACGTGCTTAAAAAACGACGCTCGTAACCTTGGATTCATCTCCATCCCGGAGGTTTCCAGACAGAAGCAGAAAGAACTTTCAGGAGCTTTCAGGTTCTGGCTTCGCGTCTGCTCTGGACCCCAGGAGGCCTGGGTCCTCCATCTGAGCGGGTTGTCAGGCTTGCTTCTTTTTTCGTACTTCGGTGTTGGCACTCCTTGTTTGGCAGGCTCACAGGCGTGAGCATTTAAAGGGAATGGGTAGGTGTTGACATCATCTCTTTGTACAGTCGTTGTTCTTTTTAGATAGACGCGGCAGCAGAGGTTATTTGGTGTATCATTTGTACCTGGAGCAAGGCTTCTGATGTGGCTGTGCATGATGCGGTCACTGTGGTCGGGTATTGGTACGTGAACACAGAACAGTGACGTCCGACCCCTTCCACTGCCTTTCCTGTTCCTACCACCTGTTAAAACCGTCTGGGATCAAGATCTTGAACATCGCCTACCGTTTCTTTTTCTGATGTGTACATCCTATGCTCAGTCTTTCATTCTGAATAGAAGATAGCAGTCTAATTTTTAAAAGGATACTTTGCTTTATTTTAAAAATTAACTTCCAAAATTGATACATAAAATGAAATTTATGCACTTTAATGTAAATGGGGTCCCATGTCATGCTTTGATACAAGTATGCTTTGTATAATGTCTGAATCAGGTTAAATATGTCTGTCTCATTTACCATTTCTTTATGGTGAAAACATCAGAATTCTTCTAGCTTTTTGAAGTATGCAATCCATTATTGATATCTATAGTTTAATGTTTTTATTAGATCAAAAAATTGTCTTGATCTTGCCAGTCTCTTCTGTCTGTGGATAGTCCCCTGCATGGACCCAGCCCACGTCCACCCTGTTCCCTGGATGATGGTGGATCATCTTGAGACACCTGCAGAGGCCCCCTTCTGAGAGGGGCAGGCTGTGCTGGTGAGGGCGGCTTCCTGTCCTTCCTGCAGGTCCCCGGAGGGTGAGTGGTGAGCCCTGAGGGACAGCCTTCTGGCTCTTGCCTGTGCTGTGGACAAGCAGGCTGACAGGCTTGCTGCTGTTCTGTCTTCAAAACCTGGGCCTGTCTGCTGGGAGGGGACTTTTCAGTGTGACTCTTCGTGATTGCCACGGTACACAAGCCCCTGGCCTGCTGCTGACTTCAGCTGCTCCTGTGTTCCTCAGGGTTGTGTGTCCAGGAGCCACAAGGGAGTGGGGTCCTAGAAGTTCTTACAAAGGGGGCAGAAGCCTCTGTTGCTTTATGCATCTTCGTCCAGGATCGAATGATCTTTAGCCCCAGATGTGAGGTTGAGTTTTAAAAGCTTGATGCACATCGCTTGCACCAATGTGTTCTACGACGGCCCTGGGCCCCCAGCCCAGCTGAGCTCTGTGTTCTCCCTAGAACATCACTGCTTTAGGGGTCTCTTCTTTGTCCTCTGGGACCCAGTGTCTATAAGGTGCAATGAACAGGACCCCTCTGCGGGGGAATCTTGGCTGGGGGCACGCCCCTGTTCCACATCCACACAGGCCCTCCTGGGACCTGGCCTCTGCAGCCGGACACTGCCGGCTAGGAAGCTGGCGTTTGGGAAGCACAAATAGGAGTACTTGTGTGCCACTGTTGCCTTCCCTGAAGTGGACCAGACAGACTGGACTCCACACCAGCCTGCTCTCTTCTCACTGTCCTGGCACTACCTGGTGACAGTGAACAGGACAGAGTCATTCTGCTGGGAGGCCAGGGGTCTGGACCTTGAAATCCCGAAGAATTGCATTCTGGCTTCTGTTCTGCCCCACAGTGACGAGGTGCCTGGGGGCAGGTCCCTCTGCTTCTTTGGACAGGAGCTTTCTTACCTGTAAAATGAGAAAGTTGGAGTTTGTGATCTGATCAAGCTGGCAGCCAATAATGTTCTTTGATTAACTCACAAAAACAGCAGCGACAGAGCCGCACACGTTCCCATGAGGCCCACACGGGTTTGAAGTTCCCACCTGCCGTGGCATGCCAGTGTGGGAGGCAGCCTCCTGGGCGTGGGGCTGCAAGCCAGAGACCGTGACCCAGGAGGAGCCAGCCTCAGCCCCCAGCTCTCAAATGCTGAGTGAAGGAGCATTGGAAAGAGATCGTGTCACGGCACAAAGAAAAATCCATCTTCGTATGGACCCCCCCCAGCTTAATGAAAGGGTATAATTGATTTGCAATTAAACCGTGGGGCTCTCTCAGGGAGGGGATTGGGGCCCAGCGCCTTGTGGGGCTTTGCCCACAAGGGGGCGCTGAGGCAAAGCCTACCCTCCCTCACGCTCTGCGCCTGGGGCTCAGCTTCCTGCGTGGACTTGAGATGAGCATTCCAGGACCACACTTGGGGTCCTCTACTCCTGGGGAGCACAGGGTCACAGTAAGGCTGCAGGGCACATCACACGCCCCGCTGCGCCCTGGCTCCAGGGCCCTGGCCCACGCTGCGTCCAGCTGGCAGCCTCTACATGCTCACCTTGCTCTGGCCTCCCGGCAGCTGCCTCTCAGCGGTGGATGGAATTAAGCATGACAACGAGGATGTTTCATTTAAATCCGCTTTTCAGAAACTCTTTCATCAGCTGCTCGTGTGTCTGGTGAGCGATCTCACTGCCGTTCCACGTGATCGAGGAATGAGAAGGATTTACAGAGTAATTGTTCAGCATGCAAATGATGAACCTATGTGGTTTCAGATGAGCGCAGGCAGCCCGGAGGAACAGGGCTGATTCCCGGGAGCTCCCGCTGCTCCGCGCGGAGCCCAAGACAGTGGAGGGAGCTGTGTTTAAGAAGTAGTAATAATGGGAAAGCGAAGCACCGGGAGACGCAGAGCAAGCCGCCCCAGCTGCGCGGAGTGCCCGTCAGGCGCACGGGTGCTTTTAATTAATCAGGCTGCCAGCAAGCCCTCCTGAGTGGGGGACAGGAGGCGTTCATTTCCAAGCCCGGGAAAAGGCTGAGTCTCATGCACAGCACGTGGCCTGAGACCCGCATGGTCCCCCTCATATGGTGGCCGGCTCTTCCTCGTGGTTAGGAGAGTCAAGCTGTCCCGAATGGGCACAAACCCAGCAACCGCGAGCCCTGGTCAGGACTTCAGTGCACGTCGGGCGACTTCATGGGCGGAAACATCCTTTTACTCCACAGGCCTTGGGCCACAGTTTGGTGAGACCATTTCTAGAAGGCGAATAGGGCCCTCAGAAGGGACGGGAAAGGTCCCACCCTCCCCAGCGCCCCCTGCCGGTGCCACTGCGGGCTGCAGCCTGACTGAAACGTCCCCTTAGCTGCCTGGCACAAGACCAGGTGACCCCAGAGGACACTCATCTCTGGAGGAATAAGAAACTGCCGTTCTTGCTTGTGAGGACTGCCCTGGGCACGTGGCTGGGGGCTTAGGGCCCTGGCTGGACACCACCCTCTCTACCTCCTCCAGCTTCTCGCTGCCCGCGGCTCTGTCTCCCCCGGCCAGCTGGCCTCTTCTCCGGCCCATTCCCGCTCTGCCCTGGCTCCTCCCCCACTTCCTTCCCTCCTCCTCTGTCTTGTCCTGCTTGAGCTCCTCCTCAGGCGTCCCTGGCCCTGTGGGGCTGTGCTGGGCCTCACGGCAGCCCTCAGGCAGCTCACCCTGGGCGAGCCAGTCCGGCCCCAGCCCTGCTCTCTGAGGGAGAGGCGACGAGGAGGGGAGACCCGGGCCTGGGAAGGGCTGTGCTGTGGTCACTAATAGCTAGGACCGGGCCGCGGCGTGTGTGCCCTCACCCTGCTGGACCTGACAAGGGACGCTCTGGGAAGGCTGCAGGGAGTGCCGTTCCTGAGACCTGGTCCAGGAGATGGGGCCGGAGGTCAGCCCGTGGGCCAGGCGCCTGGGTGGTGGTGGGTAACAGGTGGCCTGGAGGAGCTGGGCAGACGTTCCGTGGAGGGAGGCTTCTCGGCCTGGACAGTTCAGAGGCGGGATTGTGCTCAACTCCAGTGTGGAGCCAGAGAAGTGAGAATGGGCCGACCCAGACCGCGTGGACCCCGCTTGGGGCGTCTGCTGGAGTCCCTTGAAGACTTCACCTGCGTGGTCTGCCCCTCGGCTCGGGGTCCTGCCTTGCTCGGCGTGGAGAAAAACTCCCAGCTCCCCAGCCCTGGGGGAGCCTTTTCTGACCAAGCAGGACCCAGGCTGGAGTTGAGGCAGGACAAGCTCAGCAAAGGAGCCACCCAGCACCCACGGAAGGGGGTCCGAGGTACTGGGGCCTGGGGAGGGACACGCTTAGGGTGCCACCCAAGGGCGGTGGCGCCAGGGAGGCCCCTGGCTCCCAGGTAGGACTCTGAGGCGGCAAAGACCTGTGCCTAGGGGCAAGGCCAGGGCCAGCCTGACCCTGCCCAGGGACCCTGCACCCAACCTAGGGATCAGAATAAAACCACAACAAAACTCGAGGATTTTGTTTTTTTTTTAGTACCAGGTATTGAACCCAGGGGGCTTTACCACTGAGCCACATCCCCAGCCATTTTTATTTTTTATTTTGAGATAGGGACTCACTAAGTTGCTGAGGCTGGCCTTGAACTTGCAGTCCTCCTTCCTCAGCCTCCCAAGGTGCTGGGATCAGAGGTGTGGGCACCTCACCAAGCAGAAGCATTAGGATTGGAAATCCTCTCAGGCCAGCTGGGCGGAAGGTGCTCACTGTCTCCACCCTCCATGGTTCTTGCAGTGTGTCTGATGATCTCCCCAATGAGAAGCAGCCGCTGGCCTGTGCTGGTCTTCCGTGACCCTCTGGTCTGAGGGGCCAGCTGTCAGTCGCTGTCAGCCTGAGCCAGGCGTCTGACCAGGTGTGTTGTCTTGCTGTGGTCCATGCATTCCCGAGTCACCCGGGCAGTGTGGCTGTGGCCTTTCAGGATCTGGGGAATAGGCAGCACCACAGGGCCCACAAGACTGCTGAGGAAACCGGCCTTCAGAGACCGAGGTGCGCTCCCCTCCCCTCACGCCGAGCTCTTCCTGGGAAACACTTGGAAAATCCACTTGGATCAGATTTACACACACTTCCGTCAGATTGTCTCACTTGTGGAACACCATGGTGTCAACGTTGCTCCCGCAGTCGGGTGGGGACTGGGCGCTTCCCACCCAGCAACTCAGCCATCTGGGGGGACTGGGTACTTCCCACCCAGTGACTCAGCCATCCGGGGGACTGAACGCTCTGGCCCAGCGACTCAGCCATCCGGGGGACTGAGCGCTCTGGCCCAGCGACTCAGCCATCCGGGGGACTGAGCGCTCTGGCCCAGCAACAGCCTATCGCCTCACTGTCAGCCTGGACTTGGACTTGGCAGTGAGGGTCGCAGCCCCAGGCCCAGTCGTCCAGGGCTTCGGCTTTTGGGTGGTGGGGCCATGGTTACAGGTCTTCACATATTATTTCCCCTTTTGGGGGATCAGGGTTGTTTTTGGGTAACAAGCCATAGTGCTTGGAACCAGACTGAATGTCCACGGGCTGATGTCTACACCCCAGCTGGATGATGCCACACGGGGCAGGTCATTTGGCTGGGCCACACTGAGGTCTGGCTGGCCATCTCTGTTTTGGGAGGTTCTGACGTGGTCTTGTTTGGGGCTCGTGTGTTTGGTGAGCTGACTGCAGATACCTGACCAGCACTATCTCTGCCCACCTCCTGTGTCTCCAGGACTCGACCATCTCCCAGGTTTCGGGGCCTCCTGTTTGGTGTGTCCCTGGGAGTAGGTAGCCCTCAGCTGTGGCTGAGTCTCTTGGGAAGGTAGTGTTCAGATACCAGCTCTGTGAACCCGGAACTCGGGAGAACATGCTCAGGCGATTCTGTCCTGCCCTCGCCGGCCCCTGTCTGTCTTTATCTCAGGCCTGTCTCAAAGCATCCTTGTTTCATGCTTAATTTAGATGTCCTCTTATCAGCAGAGCCAGGTTGCCCTGGGAGCTGTGTCTGCCACCCAGCAGGGCGTGTGAATTCTGGTGGCCCTGGACACAGGCTAGGCTGCTCACCCTAGCCACCTCCCCTGAGCCTGGCCACAGTCCTACCTCAGACCCAGAGGACATCAGCAGCCTTGGGGACAGTGGTAGCTCTGAGACCTCTGGGGGGGACCAGGGGGCCATGAGGGAGGAGAGGAGAGGCTGCGAGGAGATAGGGAGCGGAAGAGGAGCTATGTGTGGTGTGCATCAGTGGGTCGTGTGCAGCCTGTGTGTATGGTATGTGATGTGCGTGTCGTGTGCAGCCTGTGTGCGGGCTATATGATGTGCGTGGCCATGTTGTGTGTTGTGTGTGTGTGACGCGTGTGGGGTGTGGGAGAGCAGGAGCAATTCTGGACACCTCCAGGCTGCCCTCGATGCCCTGGCCAGATTCTGCACACAGGGTCTCCACTGCCTGCCGCCTGCTGCCCGTTGTGGGCGATGACCAGGAGGAGAGCTGCTGTTTGCAGCAGGCCCACAGAGGCCACAGAAACCACTGCATGCTGGGGCCACCTGGGCCACCTCTGGCCTTTGCTGGTGGACCTGGCGGGAGCCCGTGCCGTGGCCGGGACAGTGCAATGGGCGGCCCCCGAGCTGCAGAGCAGCTGGTGAACACAGCGTTGATGGCCCTGAGCTGGTGGCAGCCCTCCTGGTCCCCAGCAGGCCCTCGGTCTGAGCACAGATGGCCACCGTGTCCTCAGGAAGGCCTGTGGCAGCAGCACACCATCCTTCCAGGCTGGTTGGAGGCGCCTGGGTCACCCACTCCTCATGCTGTGGGGACCGTGCTGTTGTCTCCTGCCATTTGCTGGGTGTCCCTCTTTAAACCAGACCAACCAACTGACAGGGGCCTGCACTGGACGGTGCCTGGGAAGCCCGTGGGAGAGAATTCTCTGACTCGCTCACCACCGACTTCTTTCCCCTTGCCGTCCACTGTTGGGCAGCGCGTTTGCCCCAGAGGCAGGTCCCGTGCCCCAGAGAGGCAGTTACTTAAACTGGCTTTGGTGGACGTTCCTGGCCTATTTCCTTTTGCATTGTGAAAGGTTCTGCCACACGTGATTCCCGCCCACACGGGGTCCAGCTCCTCCCAGGAGCTTCCGTTCACCCCACAGGAGGCGGCGGTGGGAGAAGGTGGGAGGCGCCCAGCCAGCTCCAGCAGTGGCGGGCCAGGCCTGCCCTCGGGTGCTGACGCACAGTGCTTCACCTTCACCAGGGTTCTTCCGAGACCTCCTGTGTGAAGGGACCATTTTAAGGAGACTTTGGTAAGAAGAATCCAGCATCTCCTACGGAGTCACAAGATTCGGGATTCCTTTCCCATCCACAGCCCCTGGGACGGGTGGAGGATGCTGGGACTGTCATGGCTGATTCGAAGCCAGAGAGGCTGGTGATTCAGAGCAGGGTTGCTGAGCGAGGCAGAGCGGACCTAGCCTGGCAGTCATCGGAGGACTGTGTTTTGGTACTTTCTGTCACATCTGTCCCTGGTGCCCTGCGTCCCACAGCACCCTCCAGCGGGTCCTAAGCAGGGACCGAGTGAGCAGAGCGCTGGCGGGACTCAGGGCAGCGCTCAAGGGTGGAGCTGGACGGGGCGGGTCTGGGGTGGTAAGGGCAGCTCCCCCAGGAGAAGGGAAGGCCTGAGAAAGCTCAGAGGCCAGTGGCCAGCCTTGGGGCGGCAGGCTCACCCTGGCACGCTGCCCCATGGCTGGGGACCTGGGAAGCACAGGTCCCCAGGGCCACTGGGAGGCTGGCTCCCAGGCTGGCTCTGCAAGGAGAACCAGCCGGAATCCGCCCGCCACTGCACGGTGCGGCTTAGGCCGTGTGGATGGCGGTGCTTGGGCCGGCTGAGTGACTCCTGGGGGTTTTCTCTCTCCCATTCGAAGACATTTTTTTTTTTCCTTAGAGTTTTCTGATTGAAAGAAAAAAAAAAAACACGATTCATCCCTGTGCTTGCCACATGACTTATCAAGGATATCGTGGTTTTAAACGGGACACTAGGGAGGCACTCAAACGGTTTCCTCAAGAGTGCAGATGTCACAGTCCTTGGGTCGGCACAGCGCATCCCCCGGGTGAGCCGCGGCAGCCTCTCCGGGCCCAGGGCTTGCCTGCACAGGCCTGGGGTGGATAGGACGCCGTCCCCTCCCCACGTCTCCTTGGTCTTCCTTCTGCGCGTGCCCGTCTCTGGGTCCGAGTTCCCCCTTTCATAAGACTGTCACTGGATCAAGGTCCACTCAGTGACCTCAACCGAACTCTGATCACCTCTGTAGAGGCCCATCCCAAGTCAGGTCCCCTCTCCATCCCTAGGGGCCAAGGACTCAATTTTACCTCTTTGGGGGACACAGTTCAGCCACAGAGGGTCCTGCCTCTGGCCAGCGCCTCCTGTTGTCCACCGCGTGCAGGTCAGCGTCTCACTGGCCCGCTTTTCTCTCCCCTGGCGGCCATGCCAGCCAGTCACAAGTTGGAGAGCCGGTGGGGTGTCCCGGCACAGGGGTCAGAGCCGCAGGCGGCAGGACCAGGACAGTGGCAGGGGCTCCTGCTGGCCATCGCTTCCCCTTCGTCCGGAGTCCCGCAGATGCAGTGATCTCGGAAGAACAGAAGCAAGTCCTCGGTTCTGGAGTGGAGGTGCCAGGTGGGGCTGCGCCTGGCAAGGGTTCTTGCTGCGTCCTCCCCTGGCGGGGGCTGGAGGCAGGAGAGGAAGAGCGGGGGCCCGGCCTGACCCATCCCTGCAGTGAGCCCTCACCCTGCAGCGATGGCCCCAGTGGCACCACCGAGCCGGGCAGGGGCGCCTGCCAGATGCCCACACAGCCGTTTCCCCTCGCCTGAGTTTCGCAGTGGTTTAGACCTTGCTGCTCACCTGCGCGAGCCAGAAAACGGGACGGGGCGGCAGGGACCTGGCTCCCCTGACGTGGCCTTCACAATGCGGTCTGCCCCTCTGCTTTCCGCCAGGCCAGGCAGCTGGCTCTTCAAGCCCCTCTTGAGGACAGGTGGACCCAGCGTTTCTTCAGAGCGCCGGCTTCTGCTGGGGCTCCGGCAGCCAGAAGTCTAGAGCGGGCTGTTCTGTCCCACTTGAAGAAGGCGGGATGGACGCGAGGCGCCAGACGGCTGGCGCTGGCCCGTTCCTTCGCTGTTGTGGATGTGGGTCCTGGAGCTGTGTGTCCGCGCCCCCAGAACGCTGCCCTGACCTGGTGCGAGTCACACTGGTGAGTCCAGGGCCGCGACTCCAGTTTGCTCAAGGAGAGGCACCAGGAAGGCTCCTGGGCAGGCACTGCCGCGTGAGCAGGCGGGGATGCCATGGAGCCGAGAAGGGCCTGCGCGGGCAGGAAGGAGCGGGGAGGCCTGGCCCCTGAGAGGCACCGCTGCCTACGCCCCGTGTCTTCCCGCTGGGCCCTTCCCACACTGGCCCTGGGAGCCCTGTGGCGGGAAGCGCGTCGGCTGACTGCTCCTGCCGCAGTCCTGCAGACTCGCCCGTCTCTCAGTGTGAGAGCGGCCTCCGCCCTGGCTCTCAGCGACGGGGGCCATTTCCTGCTGTTCCTCATGCTCTCTCGTGGAGCTGGACGCTCCCATGTGGCACATTCCGTGCACTCGGTCAGTGGAGGGCTCGGGGCTGCAGCCAGGAAGCGCACGGGGTCCTGGCTCTGCCCCTCGGTGGGCGCTTGCCTCTTACAGCCTCAGCCTCTGCCAGGACAATGACATGGCACCCCTCCAGATGAGTCACCCACGTGTGGAATGTGGGCCACGTGGCGCTAGGACAGAGACTGAAGCCTGGGCAGGACTGAGCGTGTGAGTGCAGGACAGGCCGGGCTGCCGGGGACAGTGAGGTGGAGGCCCGAGGCCAGGGTGGAGGCCGGGATGGAGGCTGGGGCGTTTGCAGGCGGAGCACTCTTCGAGGTGGGAGCACGCCACAACACCCACCAGGCCAGGAATGACGGCAGGCATGCGTTTGGTGGCAGAATCCTGAGTGTTCCTTTTAGAAGCAGGAGTTCCGCTCTGGAAACTCCTGCTTTGTAGTCGGGACACCGGAGTCTCCCAGAGCAATGGGACTGTGCCTGGGGGGAGTCCGGGATCCACAGCCCCCGCCTGCCAGAGGCCTCCCTTGGAGGGTCCCTCTTCCTCCCCTCCTGGTCTCCCTGGCTCTGAGGCGGGTGGGCTGTGGTAGGAGACGTCCAGCCGTCCAGCCGCTGGTGAGGGCCTCACTGGCGAGGAGTGAGCTTCTGAGTGCTCAGTGTGCGTCCTCCGCAAGCCCAGCTCCAGGGCGGCGCCAGCGGTCAGAGCTCAGGGCCGTGGTTCGTCCCGGCTCCTGGTTCTGGTTCCTCCTGGGCCTTGGAATTGCTGCTCTGAGATCTCATTTCTCCTGGGCCCCAAACTTTGCCGCGGGCCTGTTTTCCCCTTTGATCTGCTGACATCCCGTGTCTTCTTCACGGGTTTCTCAGGCGTGCCCTGAGTCCGGCCGTCCCACACAGCTCTCATGTGAACGCGGCTCTGCTCGTGAGCCAACGGTCTCGCTCGCGCTGACCTTGGGGAAGCAAGAAGCGGAGCGACTGCTGAAACAGGGATGGGGGCTTCTTTTTCAGTAGAAACCCTGTGAAATCACGCTGAGCAAACACCGCGCACAAGTCCACCTTGACAGAGCAGAAGTGGAGCCGAAGAGCTGATGTCTCTTAAAATGTCACCAAGGTGGACCCCGTAGGTGACCTCATGTGGATCCCACCCACGCGAGCCCCGATGGCGTGGGGCTTCCAGGGCCAGCAGCGGAGGGGAGCGGTGTTGAGGTCCCGTGTGCCAGTCTGGGAGGCAGAGCAGCTGCTGCGGGTGGCGGGCTGGCTCCCTGGAGCGGGACTCGGGAGCGTGCGCGTGGTGGGCTCCAGGCGTGTCACCTCGAGGGTCACCTCGAGGATCAGGGCTGCAGGCACGCCTGTTTGCTGCCAACCTGCCCAAGGCTGTTTTCTCTGCCGAGTGGGCCTTCCCGCTCTTCTCCTCTGGGTCTGTGCTCAGCAGCCTTTGTCTCTCGGTCATTTAGGCTGTGTCCACACTTCCTCACGACCAGGAGGGGGATGGCGTGCCACCTTGGCCTGTGGCTGTCTGCCCAGCGGCTCCGGTGAAGCCACAGGAAGCCCAGAGGCCAGGGCCACTGGGGGGAGGGGCCTGCTTCCCACCCCTTAAGGTCCACTTGTCGGCCCGGCACCGGGAAGCATGCCACCACTGGGGTGACTGCGGGAGAGACGACCTGTCACCAGCAGTGCCCGTGGGTCTCGCACCCTCCAGGAGCACCAAGGCCAGTCGGGAGGCAGGGCAGGGGCCGTGGGGGGCCTGGGTGCGGTGTCCTCAGGAAGCGCTGTGGTGGCGCGAGCAGCTGAGGGTTCCAGCGCACACTGGGCTGGGGCTGCCTGCTTTGCCTGCTTGCCGTGCAGGTGGGCCTCGCGGGGGTGGCAGGGCCCTCGTGCCCCTTCTCTGTCCACAGGCACGTGGCCCATTCTGGAGAGACCGCTGCTGCTGCGCTTGAGTCCGGGCGGGTCTGCTGGGCCTGAGGCTCTCAGGGCCCTGTTTGCAGACCTGAGAGGAGGTGGCGGAGAGCCCTGTGCTTGGCCTTCCCCCTGGCGACGTCCTTCAGGAAGGAGCCCCAGCTTCCCACAGGGATCCGTCTGCCCAGGGTCACAGCAGCCTGGGAACCGTTAGCTCGGGCACAAGACCTTGTCCTTCCGTGGCCTTGGGGCAGTCAGTGCTTGCTCCACGCCACTGCAGAGCCGCTCACCTGTCTGGGCGGGGGCGTCGTGAATGCCCCGTGAGCAGACGCTACTGCGTCGAGCTCTTCAGCAGTGCTGCTGGTGTCTTGGGCCAGGGTTGGAGGTCAAGGAGGCTGCACCAGGCTACTGGGCGTCTTCCAGGTGCGACAGCGGCCAATGGGAGCGGTCAGCAATCCCAGTCACTTCTCAAGATGTGTGTGACAGAAGTTGAAAAAGAGAGGTCTCTTCTTAGCTGCGACAGAGCCAGCCTTTGCTCTTTAGGAAAGAGTTCTTGGAGAGTGTTGGTTAGCTGCAGTTTGTGTGAGCCCGAGAACCCCACATGGACTCCTCACTGTCGGAAGGAGAAAGGCCTCCCTCCCGGCGCCTGCTGCCCCCTGGCCAGGCAGACCTCCAGAGACAGGCACTGGGCAGGACACTGTGGCCACGCTGCCGGACAGGGCCGGGCACTGCTGTGCACCTGTTCCCCACGGGTATGGTGTGGGCGCCTCGGCGAGGGGAGGTGGGATGCCACCTTCGGGGCTCTGCTGCTGTTGAGGGTCCGCAGGGTGAGGACTCAGGGCAGGCGCACAGCACTGCCAGGCATTGTGGTGATTGGAAGGCTCTCTGGAGATGGCGGAACATGCGGGGGGCGAGGGCTGGAGCAGCCTCGGGTTTGGGGTCCCCGCGGTTCCCAGAGTCACTCTCCCCAGATGTCAAGTCTGGCTATCCTGGAAAGAGCCAAAAGCACCTGGAGGGCGTCAAACTCCTAGTCTCCGGCCTGCCTACAGCAAGCCATGGTGGGTTCCAGCAAGGCCTTGATGTGGGCGGAGCCCGCCCCTCACCATCCCTCCCGGCCCTCCATGCCCTTTGCTTGCTTTTAGGGCAATAAGCAAATGTCTTCTCTATGGCTAGAGCCAGTATTGTGTGTACTGATTATTAATTAACTTGCCCTAGGCGCCTTGCATACCCAGCATGGAGACCTGGGAAGGTCATTTCCCACCTACATTTCATGATGGAAGAAGCTGAGACTCAAAGAGGCAAAGTTGCTTGTGCAGTTGTGTAGCTGTGCCCAAATTGTCCAGCTGTGTCGGGATGCTGGCTCCTGCTTGGCTCTGTGCCCTCTGTGCCCAGATCTGTGGCGTGGCGCATGGCCCCTGGCCTTCTGTAACTCCTGAGCGGCTGGCTGTGTTGTGAGTTGTCTCCTCTTCATGTTCCTTTCCCTTCCTGTCCCTACTCCAGGCTGTGAGCTGTGTCTAACAACAGCTGTGTTTTAGCTCTTTCTCTCTTGGGTCTGTTTTCGTCTGTTAGGACCTTAGAAACAAGAGTGCCAAGGTGAGCCAGAACGTCACCTGGGGAGGAGAGAACCACAGACCTGAGCTGGGCGACTGGTTGGTCCAGCTCGCAACCCTTGCTGTGGCTCTCTGGGGGCTGGTGGGTCTCGCCCCTGCTTCTAGGTGGCCTCCGAGGCATTGGAACTTCACGGTTGAGTCCCAGTTAGTGAGCCAGCAGCCCACACCACGCCTGCATTTGTGGCCGTCACAGATGTAACAGCATTTTGAAACCCAGCACTTACAAAAGCCAAGTAAGGTTTCAGGTCTGCATTTTGCCTGCAGTCAGGATAAGCGTGTCTTTTCGGAGAGCTCCTGGGTATTTTTAGTGTCTCTGAGCAATCCCAAGGGCGGTGAGACCCCAGGTCTGGAGGGAGAAAGGAGGGATCTGGAAGCTGACAGGAAGACCCAGCCCAGCCGGCGTGTGCTCCTCGGGCACTGTCATGGGGTGGCCGGATCCTGGCCACAGGACCCTCTCCTCGGGACCGCCCCACCTGTCCCTCTGTGATGGCTCTGTTCTGTGAAGGGGTTTCCTGCAGGGCTCCCACGAGGCCTCAGCTCAGAGCTTGCACTTTTCATGCCCAGCCCTCGACTGGCCCGGCATCTCCTTCCTGTAGACCTCACGAGCGGCTGCACTCGAAGTCCCCGTGGATGGAGGGACCTTGACGGTCGCAAAGAAGCTGAGGGCCATTTGGGTGCCCAGCGATGGATGTCCTTGAGGGAAGGTGGGCGTGCTGTGCACTCAGCTCAGCGGCCGGCGCTTGTTTTGTTGTCCCCCTGAAAGTGCTTGGCGGCAGCTGCGGCTGTCCCGATCCCTGCCTCGGCCCTGGTGGCACGCTGCCTTCGGGCTCCGTCTGTGGTAGTGAAGGTGGCTGCAGGCCTCCCCACGCCCGTGCCCGCGCTCTCGTGGGTCCCTCTCCTCCGTGCTGGGAGGGCTCGGCCACACGTTTGAGGCTGAGCGGGGACAGCTGAGCTCCCCCATGCTGCCTTTCTGTTGCGGAGTGTGGGCTTCTGCCGGGGGCTCGGCTGACCTCCGAGTTTGGTTTTAAGGCTGAAGTGTGTTGCCCAGCGTGTTGCTGCCGAGCCTGGGCAGTAAGACCGTTTCTGGTGAGTGTCGTCTCGCTGGCTGGGCCCCCCGAGTTCTGTTGGGTGCTGTTTTGCTCTGTGCAGTAACCACTGCAGTCCACAAAACAGGGTTTTGCACATAGAAACGATGTGCAGGGGTTAAAAATAAGTGTAGGTGTGCCTTCGGACATGTAGGGTCTCTTCTGTTGAGGACCCCTTGTTGGCGGTCAGCTACTTAGGCCAGGCTGTGACGGCATCGGCAGCCCTCTGGGCGGGGCTTCTAGCCTTGGCACTGCTGGCCCTGTGGCTGGATGGGCCTCCCTGCAGGGCTGTCTGGGGCGTTGCGGGCTGAGCCCTGACGGAGCATCGCTGCTGGGACTGGGTTTTTCTCAGTGCATTTCCGGGGTTGCTTCCCATGGAGCAGAGTCCAGAGGCCAGTTTTGTGGCTCCCCAGGTGCTTGGCCCAGGGTGGCCATCTCACAGTCTACCTGTGGGACTCAGTCCGTGAGCTTGGTGAAGGGTCCCAGGCTGTCACGTCTGCACCTGGCCCAGGACACAGACCCGTCAGAGTCTCAGCGGCCACTTCAGAGTCTGATGTTAAGAGACGGCTCTGCGGAAGGGCTGGGGTAGTGGTGACCTTCAACAGACAGCAGGAGGAAGCCAAGGGGAGCCGAGGTTGGGGGCTCTTGGAGTTGGGGGCAGAGCAGGCTGTGTGCCCTCCAAGGCTGAGGACTTGAACGTACGTGGAGAGAGGGCTCCTGTGCACAGGCTGTGCTCACACCCGCTAGGCGACTCCCCAGCCACCTGCCCACGTGGCCAGTGCGCCCTACCGGCCCAGCTTGCCCGTCACCGTGCCCCACCCTGGGTAAGAGCTGGGCCACGGGCTGTGTGAACACCTGGGGCACAGGGTGGTGACCAGTGGGGAGGACTCACAGGCGAGTCGGGCACGTAGAGAAGCGAGGCAGATGCCCACTGGACTCTCTGGGCTGCCTTCCCCAGCTCCTTGCCCTCCAGCCCTGTGTCAGAGAGCAGGGCTCACATCTTGTCCCTGGGGGGGCTCCTGGAGGCGGGGCTGTGGCTTCCCAGGTGCCAGGGCTGTTTCTGCACAAGCTCCCTCCGCCGTGCGCGTCCCGAGCGTCCCCGCCCTCCGTGGGCCTGCCCTCAGAGCGGCTCTGCTCTGGTCCCCCTTCCTCTCCGGCTCGCCTCCCCCTCTCTTGACAGAGTATGGAGGTCCCGTCCCCAGAGGCTCCATCACAGGTCACCAATTCACAGCCAGAAGAAAGCGTTTCGACCCCAGGAGCTCAGAAGCGGCCTCCTCCCCGGCCAGCCCGCCGCCCAGCAGGCCTCCCTGGGGGTTGCTGCTTCCAGGGTAAACAGGACTAAGACTGCGCCCTGGCCCACCTGGCCCAGCCAAGGTGCCCTGGTGTGCACGAACCAGCCTTTGCTGGGAAGCGCCCAGGGTAGCAGCGGCTGCTTGCTGCCCGGGTGGGGATGCCGGCCTCTCCTCTGGGCGGGAGCGACAACCCGGCGACTCTGGCTTTCTCTTGAGTCTGGCAAGAAGACGGTGTTTTAAACAGGGCCCTCCACCGCCATTTTCTCCTTGGCAGGCTTGTCGTACTCAAGCAGCCTCTGGAGAGGAGGCTGCTGGCCCCTGGCTGCTGACCGGCCAGAGCCTGGTGGCAGCGGGGCTTGTGGGCGGTGCTTGCTCTGGAAGTGCAGCCCAGGGTGTGGGCTACCTGGGAGCCTCGGGGCCCTGAGTGGGTCGGGAACAGCCATCCCCAGACTCTCACTGGACAGGAAAAACCGTTTGAAAAGGCTTTAAGAAATAGCACCACTGGACGTTCCTATTATTTTTCTTTGGCGTTTGACCAGAAAGGACGTTTGTGATGGTGTAATTTGGCCCCTTAGCTGTACAGATAAGAGAAGTAAGGTCAGGAGACCTAAGTGGCGGCCCAGGGGCCACCCAGAGCTCCCGGGAGCCTGCAGCAGGCGGGCCGCCTGGCTCTGCTGCAGACTTTCTCCGCCCCGCCTTTCCTGGTTGGTGTGTCCTCCGCGTGCATGGCGGGTATTCTCGTGTGTAATATTCCTGTAAGGGTGCGAGGTTGCTGCTGTCCTTCTGATCCACCCTGGGGACAGCGAGGTCAAGTCTGAGATCAAGTCTGAGGCACAGAAACCCACACCAGGGAGTGACGCTCAGGTCACAAGTCCTTGAACAGTCCTCCTGCCACCCACGTAGCCGGAAGCCCCCAGGTGGGGTTAGGGGGCTGCTCTGCAGCCTTAACCACCATCCAGAATGGGTCTCCCTGGGGCAGCGAGTGTGCCCAGGTGCTCAACTCAGGTGCTGGCACTTGTTGTAGGAATGTGTCATGTCACCCTCGAGAAGCCCAGAAACTAGGTGACCACTCAGGATGTCCTTGGCTCCCAGGAGCCACAGGCAAAGCCACCACCACCCTCCCACACCTTGGCTGATGACCACGAGGTCAGCAGGCCACTTCTCTGGTCGTGCTGCCCTTGGTCCACTTATGAATATTTGTCACTGAGCTGGGTCACACCCTTGGAAACCCTCTTTAGCTGAGTCCTGAGAGGCTTCTCAGGAGGCCAAGGTGGTTCTCATGGACCAGACTGAGCTGAACTGCCCGTGCATTAAGGCTGTGCTGACTTGCTGGCAGTCCCTGACACAAAAGAAGCCCGCTCTGGCTGGACTCCTCAGGGTCAGTGCTGTTCAGAGTCCTTGCCTGCACCTGCCCAGGCTGGCAAGTACTGTCCTGGTCCCGGGTGGGGTGAGTCTGTGCATGTGCTTTCTGTCTGATGTGCTCGTGTCACCATGAGCATCCACTGGAAGGTCCCCAGGGACTTACTCATGACACAGGACCTAGAGAGGGTGCCCTTGCAAAACTTGACTCACTGGTTCCTGGCAGGAATAAGTATTGACTGACTCAGTGACCGAGAGAACAAATGAACCAAAATCCAATAGGCTGTTTCCAGAGCACAGAACATCTGTGCTGTTCTGATACACTGTGACCCCACTACCCACCAAGGACCCACTGTGTGGTTTGACACTGACCTGTGACTTTCCCTGTGTATCTATTGCTCATGGCTGTGGAGAGCTCAGCACTGACTTCTGGTGGCAGAGGTTCAAATTGCAAGCACAGTGCCTAGCATCTATTCATTGAGGTCAGGGAAGTCCCTGAGTAGAGCCCCTGAAGCTATGCAGAGCAGAAGCCTCAGGAGGAAGATGTACACTTCAAGGTAACCTACCAGGTGGCAATGAGTCCCTCGTCTTCTCAGGGCTGCACAGTTAGCACTGCCTTATTAAGTAGCGAGAGGAAGGGTGTTGGTGGGGAATGCTGTTACGTAGAAATATTGAGGACTACTGATGGAGCACAGCCAAGATGTGTCTTGAGTTTGTATCAGAGGGAGCAGAATGGCAGGGGTAACAGCTCTGGCAATCCAACAAGCTATTCGTGGAACACCTGCGAAGTACATTGGGAAATCCTGCTAGGAAGTGGATCTGAGGCTCAGCAGTGTGCCTGAGTGAGTGCATGACGGGGCTGTGTTGGACTCTCAACTTTTCTGATGCCTCAGCCCCTGCCCTTCACTGTGCCTCAGGGGTACCACGTGCCTCCAAGACACCATTCTCATCGTAGTTGGTGTGCACACACTTCTGGGATTATGCCACACATACCTGCCCTGTCCTTCCTTGCCCACTGCCTCCCCAGGAGGTAGGCAGTTACGCTTGTTCTAAGCCAACTGAGACTGCAAAACAGTCCTAAAATGGATAATAATTTCTCCTGCGTTGATGGAGGCATTAAATATTTATCTAGTGTTAGCATCCTAAAATTCAAAATTTCTGTTCTTATAGTGGTGAAAACATGTCATGCTTTTGGTTCTCATTCCTGGAGAGGACTGATTAAGTTGTGAAGTTGGTTTAAAAATGAAGCTCAATTTATACTCCTGTCTTTACCACGGGGGACCCATGATCTCCTCCACCCCTGCAGCACCCTAAGAGTTGAGTGACAGAGCTGTCCCAATCTTCAGATAAGGAACTGGGGTGCAGAGATTCCAAGGGCCTGTTCAGGCATGGTGGATGAGCTGGTAAGTCGCAGCTCTCATCCTGCCAGCCTGAGGGCCAGCTGGGTTCTTCGCCACTTCCACTCTGCTGTCATTTGGCTGTAAGAAGATGTGCATCAGCTTTGCATCAGTGTGACCAAATGCCTGAGGTAAATAATTTGAAAGAGTAAATATTTACATTGGCTCAGTGTTTCAGAGGTCTCAGCCCACAGTGGCTCGGCTCCGTGCTACGGGGAGGCAACATGGCAGGAAGCGCAGGGCGGAGCAGAGCTGCACCCCTGGTGGGGGCCGGGAGGCAGAGAGGGGCTGACTTTCATAACAATGCCCTCCCCCGACTCACTTGAGTTATGAATCCACAAACGTGTCAGTCCACTGACGAGTCAGAACCCTCCTGACCTAGTCAATTCCTGAAGGCCACACCTCTGCGTGCTGCTGCACAGGCCCCAGGGGACAGTCTAAATCCATGACAGCAGCTCTGGGTTCTTGCTTTGAAAGCAAAACCAGATAGATAGCAATAATCATAAGCCTTATGATATCTGGCACAAAATAAATAATCCGTTCGTTTATGCCCACCTTTGAAGCAGCCTGCCATTCTGACTAGGTCACCTGCTGCCTCTCCTGAAGCACCCGTCCTCATCCCTGGCTTTGTGACATTTCACAGCACATCTGAGTGTTGTGAGGAGCTCCGTGAATTTCTAGAAAACAGTTTCCAAGTTTATTTCAACCCAGCATCTTTTAAAATCAGATGTATCTCTCCAAATATTTTAGTGGAGAAGACTTGGTGCCATAAATTAAGTCTGGCTGTAGTTACTACCCCGATACATGGGGCAGAGGTGGGCAGTTCCCTCCTTGGCCAGAGTTCTGTTGTTGGCCTGGCCTCCTGGCCTCCAAGGCTGGGGGCCAAGGTGGGCACGGAGCACCTCCACTGGGGCCTGAGCCATCTGGGGAAAGCTGCTCTCTGTGCCCCCCACGGCCCCTGGTCCTGGCTCCAGCATGGCTCTAAAGAGGAGGCTGAAGACAAGAAGCAAGGGTCAGCTGGTCTTTCCAACCTCCAGCCAGGCTGAGATTCATCCCAAGACATTTCTGAAAAAAAGGCAGAAGGAAGAGACAAGGAAGAAAGTGAGGTGCAGAGAGAGAAGCCAGCAGGAAAAGAGAGCCTGCAGGAGGCAGTGGCCGTGAGGCCGGTGGCATGGACGTGCCCTTTGGCCTGTGGACACCGTCTCTCTGCAGCCCCCCTCTCCTGTTGACCCTGCGTCTGTGCCTCCCGCTGGGTTAGATTTTGAAATACGCTCCTTTAGATGTGGCGGGAGTCTCAGGCTCCACGTTAGAGGTGGAGACAGATGCAGGGCCGCTGTGTGGGCCGCTCCCTGGAAGCGGGTTTGGAGTCTCTGAGGCGAGGGTAGGGACCTGGAGGTGTCTGCGTATTCCTGGTGCCACGGTGCACAGTGGGAGGAAGACAGGGAATGGTTTGGGAGTGGCCTCAGCCCCGCGATGAGGTCCTCGTGTGCTTCCTCTTGAGCTGCTGCCCTCGCCCGCGTGAGTGAGCGCTCTGCCTGCCTTCTCCCTGCCTGTGTGGAGGACCCGTCCTGCTCGTTGGTTCTGCTGTGGAATCAGTGGCCCCACACTTGGCAGTTGGGAGCTGCCTCGGTTCATGACCGAAGCCTGAGTTCCAGACAGGTGGTCTGCAGGGAGCCGGTGGTGACGGGGTGCCCAGCCGCCTGATCGGAGGGGCTGAGCATGCACTGGGTTGTGTCTTCCACGGGAGTTGACATAGAGAGCCTTGGGGAGCCCCAAGAAAGGAGCTGCTGCCTGCGTCTGAGCAGCCTGCAGGGATCAACTCCTGGAGTCGGAGCCAGAGAGGTCAGCCGGGCAGCCCTGGGTTCTCATGGTGCTCTGTGCTCCTGCCAATGTGCCAAAGACATTTGGGGGCATCTTAACACCCAGGATGAGATGCCTGCTCCCCGGGTCTTCCGTGGTGCACTGAGCAAGCATCCGGGGACTGTGGCATGACCTGGTTGTTTAATATGCGTGTGGTCTCCAAGCGGGGAGCCACCCTCTTGGGAACAGTGTTGGTAACTCCTCTCGTTTTTGTTATTTACACAGAAGAAATAAATACACAAAGGATCGGGGAGGGAAAAGCAAGACTTTTTAAAGAACTTCTCAAAATTCAGATCCAGAATTTTCCAAAGCAAGAATAACTGGGCTGAAGGTGGGGAAAGCCTCACAAATGCACACGCTGTTCTTCGCATGCAAGGACAGGTGCAGAGGAGGGCGTGGGAGCGAGCCACACCCGGCCACCCGGACCCTTGCTTCTGGTGTGGACTGGTGGCCTTGGCCAGCCATTTCAGCCAGCAGAGGCCTGTGACACACTAGGCTGCATTCTGAGGTCAAAGCCTGGTCAGGGGTGGGGTTCAGTGGTGTAGCATGTGTCTGGCATGCACCAGGCCAGCACCACACACACACGCACACATACATACAAACACACATGCACAAACGCATACGTGCACACAGGAGCACACATGTGCATACATGTGTGCACACACGTGCACACACAAACGCACACGTGCACACACGCGCACCCATGTGCACACACATGCACATGCAAATGCACATTCACACATGCACACACGTGCACATGCACATACGCACACACATACGCATGCACGTGCACACACACTCTCACACACAAGTGTGTAGGGAGAAGTAAAGTAATTATGGCTAAAAGGCAAGAGTAATTAAGCACATTTAAGCTTGTCCTTAAGAATTCCTTAAACTAGGTGCAGTGTGCCACACACCTGTAATCCTAGCAGCTCTGGAGTTTGAGGCAGGCAGATGGTGAGGTCAAAGCCAGCCTTAGCAATTTAGTAGGGCTGGAGTTGTGGCTCAGTGGTTAAGTGTCCTTGGGTTCAATCCCCAGTACACACACACACAAAAAGAAAAAAAACCATGGCAAGAATTCCTTGAGTTGCCTATGAAACAAAGCATACAAATCGTGTGTGTTGGATCTTTCAGTAACACGAGTGTACGGGAGTGTACAGCACACAGCAATTAATAGAGTGCACAGGCCAGGTAGAACTTTCCAGAATGTTTGGCACGAGGCTCACACAGCTCACCTGGCTGAATGTTACTTGTGCACATGGCAGGCCGTGGGGTGGCTAGAACCGTCTACCACTGCCTCCTCTGCAGCACTGGAGGGACTGCCCTCAGTGTGGCCACAGTGCCGGGGATGGGTGGCACTGGATGCAGAGGGCTCCCTTTATGACGGTGGCCGCACCAGGGAGGGGCGACTTCAGGAAAGTCCTGGACGCCCTGTGCTGACCCCCAGCGCCCCTGATGCTCTGTGCCTGAGCAGTAATGGCATCCTGGTGCCCCGCCTTAGTGCTCAACCCACTGTGCTCTGCGTCTCCCATACAGACCAGGGGTCCACCCAGCCCGCCCAGGGAGCTGAGCTCCCAGCTGGGCCAAGGCTGCGCAGCTGGGTACTTAGCAGTACTGCCACTGGCCAGCTGGGGTGGGCAGAGGAGGTGGGTGCCCCAGGGAGAGCGATGTGCAGGTCACTGTGAGGACACCCAGCCACGTGCAGCAGCCTCCGTCCCTCCAGGCCACGGGGGAGAGGGACAGAGCAGCAGTGCGTTCGTTCTTCACAGTAACAGAGTGTTAAGTGATCTTATTGGGGGAAGGTAGTGTGGAAGGTGTGTGTAATCAGTACGGCAGAGTGGAAAGCTGGCAGGGAGGTGTGTGGCAGGCCTCCGTTTACACAGAGGCTGGCGGACCTGCCCCGAGGGCTTGGGAATGGGTGTCCCACAGCGGCCACTGCAAAGGTGCTGAGGCCGCTGCCCCATGTGCCTCTGAATCTCGACACTGGCTCTTCAGAACAAGCGCACAGGAATCGCATCCACAGGAATTTCCCAGTTCGAAACAGGATCGTATTCCCACGGTCCCTTACGAGGAACCCTGACGGGATTCTCAGGTGATACACAGGGCCTTTCTGATGCTCTCTGTAGAACCAAAAATTGGGCTTAGACTTCCTATTTCCCTTCTCTTTGGCCAAAGGCGCCAGGGTCCCGCCCCGTGTCTGTAGCGTGTCCATGATGAGCAGAAGCTGCACGCTGCTCTCTGGGCCCAATGGCAGAATCAGGAAAGAGACGATTCCGCTCCTCAGCACAGGGCAGACTGGGCAGAAGCAGCCTGGCTCGGCAGCCTGCCAGGCCCAGCCCTTCGGCAGACCCGATCCCCACGGGTCACACAGCTCAGCTGTTATGTACGGCTGACTGGAAACGTGCATCTGACGATCTTGTTAGAAGAAATGGTTTCACTGGGATCGTTTTAAGCCAATAATTTTATACCTCCCTCCTCCTAAATACCTAGGACGTTAACTTATTAGCCACTCTGGTGTCGAGCCTAATGCGTTTTAAATGCTTAAAACAAATGCTGGGCCCCTGAGGGGCTGGGAATAGATTTTCTGCAGCGTTCAGTGCTTTTGGGTACCGGGGGATCGATGTCGGCAGATCGAGGGGCAGCGCTGGGTTCCGTGTGCAGGCGCTTCCCTTCCCTGCAGCAGGAAGACTGGCATGTGGAACCAAGGCCGGGCTGGCTCCCGTCCACCTTGCTGCCAGGCTGATGAGGTCCTGCGTCCTGCTGGCCTGACAGCACTAAGACGTCATTCCCTCTGCCGGCCCTGCCCGCTGCTCTGGGAGGGGCAGGCGGCTGCCGCTGTGCAGGCTGTGGGTGGCAGGGCACTTGGGGCACCACTGAGGGTAGAGAAGGCTCTGGGCGGAAGGAGCCCAGCGTCAGCAGGCTGGGGCTGCCGTGGGGCTGGGAGCTCCAGCACCTGGTGGGGTTTCTAAATGCATGTGTGTGTGTGTGTGTGTGTGTGTGTGTGTGTGTGTGTGTGAGTGAAGGTGTTGTGGGTCACCAATGTCTTTTTACTGCAAAGCCCAGGCAATCTTTCCCCAGCCCTGTGGGAGCAGCTGGTCCACGGCTGGCTTTGGGAGCACCCTGTTCTCCACCGGCAGCTGCACACTCCCCTCCTGGTCCTCTCCTCTGCCCACTCCTCCATCGTTGTCTTTGCTGGCTCCTCCTTCTGCCCCATCTTTCAAAGCCTCCTTTTCTGTTAACTCTGACGTCCAAGGCCAGAGGCAGAATAACGGCTCCCCAAGGACGTCCTGACCCCAGCACCTGTGAGGACATTGTACCCCAAGGCCACAGGATGATGCAGATGAGGAAGCTTGTGGATCCTGATGGGAGACCATCCTGCATGGCCAGGTGGGCCCACTCTGGCCACCTGAGCCCTGGAAGTGGAGCACTTCCCCTGGTGGATGCAGGAGAGAAGAGGAGAAGAGCCAGCAGGGCTGGAAGCCCCAGGAGATCTCAAGCCATTGCTGGCTTTGGGTACAGAGGGAGGGGCTGTGAGCTGGGAGCTGCCATGAAGCAAGCAGACAGGGACCTTGACCCAGGGCACGGAACTGCATTCTGCCAATCCGCCAACATCCTGTGAGACTTGAAAGCCGATTGCACCGAGTCTCCAGAAAGGAACCTTCGTTCAGCCTGCGAGGCCCAAGCAGGGAGCCAGCCAGCCTGTTGTGTGGACCCCGATCACAGAAGGAGAGAAGCTCTTGGGCGTGGTTAAGCCGCCAAGCACGTGGCAGCCTGAGTCATCCCTCACCTTGAGGGGCCCCGCTACCCTCTGGGCCGTGTGGACACCTGGAGAATCCCTGCCTGAGATGTCCCTCACCTTGAGTGGCCCACTACCCTCTGGGCTGTGCGGACACGTGAGGAATCCCTGCTAGTCACCTCTCTGATTTTGGCCCCTCAGCCACCCTCTATGGCACAGCTGTTCAGACACACCAGCTCTAAACGTCAGAGAGTCCAAGAATGTCCCCTCATTCCCATCCTCTCTGGCTCTTCTCTGGTGCTGTCCACCAGTTGGCCAACCCGAGGCCCGGTCAGGCTGGCGCCTCCCCTGCCACGTGCATGGACGCTCTCTCTGTCGTGTCTTGGTCAAAGACACCTCTCGCCACCCTGTTCTGAAACGGCCCTGTCCAGGGTGTGCCTGGCTGCCCGGTTGGTGCCCAAGACCAAAGCAGACAGGTCTGGGATTGCAGAGGGCAGTTTGCTGGGGACTTAGTGATGGAAGGTGGCCCTAGGCTGCAGCTAGACCAGGGGGACCCTGGGATTTGATCAGAAAGAGGGGGGTACAGGAAAAAAGTGACTTAGAGGTGGACAGACCTGGTTTATCTCCAGCTGATAGCAAGGGCACATTCCTGGCCCCAGCGTCCAGGCTAAAGCTCCACATACCACTCTGTTCAGTGTCCTGGGAGCCTGTGCAGGGAAAGCAACCAGGATTACTCAGGGACAGCCGCGGCAGTTGTCTGTGACTCAAGATGGCCGAGGTCATGCCACGCAGTCCACACGGCACCCTGTCCATCCCACCAGCGCTGTCCGATTCCCGGCCTCCTGCGGCATGGCAGCAATCAGCAGACCCTCGTAGGGCCGATCCCATTCCCTACATCCACTCTGAACGGCTGGACGGTGACTCGAATGGGCTAGGATCGGGGCCATGCCACCCACCTCTGTGGGACACTGGGTTTGCAGGAGAACGTGTCCCTCGCGGGAATGGTTTGCATGCCCTTCCTGATGCCCTCTGATCCGCGTCCACACCGGCTTTGGGCTGCTGCCGTGCCTGGCTTCAGTCTTTATCAGCCTGGGTGTTGCGCTGTCCGCCTGCTTCCAGTCTTTGCACGTGAGCTCCTGGCCACGCTGCCGCTGGCTCCTCCCTGTTCCGGCTCTCGGCAGGTTTCCACCGGGCTGGGCTCAGGGCACTGACTCCCCCACCTCCCTGGAGAAGGGCCTTTCTTCAGTTGTGCTCTGCCGTCCTGCCGCCCCTCTGCCCTCCGTGTGGCGCAGGCCGTGTTACCAGAGTGCCTCCCTCACCAGCTTACACGGGGCTCCAGGCTGTGAGCCCAGAGCGCATCCGCTTGGGCATGGGGTGCACCAGCTGGCACCGGGCAGGGCTCAGCTCGAACCGCCGAGCCAGCGAACTGGCTTCCTGTGGCTTTGTGAGCCCGGGCCAGGCCCTTGCACGGGCCAGCCAGGCACGGGTGCTGCCAGTATCGATTTGCAGGCGCAATTATATGTGCAAATGCATTTTCACTCTTCTGCCTTAGGACCTGATTTTTGAAAATTAGATTTTAAATGTCGCATCCTCCTCGCTCACGCCTTATGCTTCTCGACATTCAGCGCATAATTTAAAATGAAAGGCATAGAAAATTGGGCTCATTTAGCTTACTCTACTTGAAATCCATGTTAGGCTATTTTTAAATTCTCATGGACCTGGTGCTCTTGAGAGGCGGGGGCAGGAGGGAGGGAGGACACTGCCGTGAACGGTCAGAGACGCTGCATGCCATGGTCTGTGTCAGCGTGTCCAGATTTTCACATTAGCATTGTCCCAATATGATTTCCCGGGTCAGGCTGAAGACTCGCTCCTGCCTGGATGCTGGCTGCTCACCTCCCAGCTTGTGGGCGGCCGGGGCCAGCCAGCCTGTTATGGCTGACCTTCCTTCTGCCTCCCGGAGTCCCGGTCCTCTGGCTCTGCCACACCCGGGTGAGGGCAGAGTGAGATGTGCCAGCAGGGTACAGGTGCCTGCCTCCCTGTGCCTGTGGTCCCGCATCCCCGTTCCCAGGTGGCCGTTTGGTTCAGCCACCGATGGGCCCATAGCGTCCATGCGGCTGCTCTGCCTGTCTCAGTGATGGTTTCTGGGCTGAGTGCCGGTGCCATCAGGGCTGGTGACCCCACACGTGCCAGTGCGTGCCTGACAGTGGCCCTCGTGCTTCCCTGGGGATGACTAGAGCCCCACGTGCGCTCACCTCCAGGGTGTTGCCCCACACGCCATTCTCTGCTCCCAGAAAGGACAGTGGGATCCAGGAGAGTGGCCAGGAAAGCAGGTCAGGTGCTCTGCAGCAGAGTGCCTAAACCACCGAGGAACGAGCCTCTGGTGGGGAGGAGCCACCGTGGGGGCGAGCCACCTGCTGCTGATATGCTGTCCCTGTGAGACCTGAGTTCCAGTAGGAGAAAATCAGGGAAGTCACCATTGTTAGAGGACTCGGAGTCCACTGTCAAGGGTCAGAAGAAAGTCACCAGGGCCAGATCTGCCAGCGACTGGAGGGAAGTGTCCACAGGGGAGGGGACCATGAGCTGAGGCTGAAAAGAAGAGGAAAGCCCTGGCAGGGAGGGGCAGGAGGGGCTCGCGGGCAGAGGCTGGGAAAGGGCTCTAAAGAGGTGAGGGGGCAGACCAGGGTGAGAGGGGACAGGGACCATACAGGCAAGAGCTGTCAGGCAGCACCTGCAGGTCTTGCAGGGGGCTGGGCTTTTGTTCCAAGGCCCAGGGACTCCAGTGCAGGGGCTGCAAAGGTATGTGGGCTCCCTCTCCAGTGGGGAGAGCCGTGTTGGAAACTGTACGCTGCCCCTCAGGGATGTGGCAGAGAGGCCTGTGGCGGGCAGCACTGTATTTCCTGTCTGAGCTCTGCATCCAGCCTTCTCTGCCCGCCCCAGCTCTGCTGCATGCACATGGAGCATACAATAGGCAGACGTGCAATGCCCAGCATTGGGGCGCTGAGCCGGGACGCTGAGAGGCGGATGGGCTGCTCCTGGCCCCACGCCCTGGTGCTGAGGGTGCTGCCTGCCTGGAGTGGTCCAGCGGGTTTCATCGGCGAGACTCACGCCTGCACCCTGGTGGAGGCGAGGACGCGTTCCCTATCACTACTTCCAACTCCTTGCGTTCCCTGTCACTACTTCCAACTCCTTGCTCACGGCGCTCAGCCTGCTGATGCTTGTTCTTCCCTTCTCCCTCGTCCATCAGTGAACTGCAGATGTGGGTAGAAGCAGGCTCCTTGCTAAGGCCGGGGCAAAGACGGCACTTGGCCCGTACGCTACACACAGAGCACTTGAGATGACTGGATGGGCGAGGGGCCCCACAGATGTTAAAGTGCAGGCTCTGTCGCTATCCAGGTGTGGCAAGGCCCCATCTCAGGAGACCCCTACCACCGGGAAGGGAGCTGGGTGCTCTCAGTTCCAGGAGTGGGGCCCTTGCGCTCTGCAGAGCCAGGCAGGAAAGATGGGTAGTCAGGAGGAGAGGGAGGGGAGGTGGGCAGAGCCTTCCCTGTCTCTTGCACGGGATGGAGTGGGCGAGGCAAGGCAGGCAGCCTAGGGCGGCCAGGGTGAGTGATTTCAGGGCTCTGGTGCAGGAACTCTCCATGGTTGCCTGGCACCTGCCTTCATGACTTGGGAATCATTGCATCCCTGGTTTGGGCCAGAAGGTAGAGGTGTGGGGAGCTGGCTCGGTCCCCCGCCTACGTGTCACAGGATCCTCCTGCAGGGGACTCGCAGTCACGCCTGGGAGCCCCTACTCCAGGCAAGTTCTTGCCTATGAACTGAGAATTCCTCCAGCGAGGCCCACGTGACTTCTGGCCACTGGCCACGGGTGTGAGCTGGTCAAAGGCATGGGCTTGGCATCCAGCGAGCTGGACCTGTGGGCTTCATTGACTCTGCGAGATGGTTCCCCTCAGCCTCGGCCTTGTCATGCTGGAAGGGGATTTAGAGAACCGTGGTGAGACTTGAATGAAGGAATGAGGCAGACGGAAGCGTGCTGCCGGCTGGGCTGTGAGGTTGCTTTCTTTAGCCTGAGAAAAGCAGGCTGGATTTTTTTAACAGCAAATATTTCAAGAAGAGTTTTCTATTTTAAAACGCAAGGTTCAGGTTGCCTTCCTTTCTGTCAAGAAGGAGGAGGAGAATTCAATCTGTGCATGTGTGTGCTGTGTGTGCAGGTGTGCATGAGTGTGCTCTGTGTGGACATGCATGTGTGTACATGTGTGCAGGTGTACATGTGTGCACATGTGTGCTCCTTTGTAAGTTTGCAGATGCACATGTGTGTGCACATGTGTATTCTCCTTTGCACGTGTGTGCTCGTGTGTGGGTGTACATGTGTGCACATGTGTACTTGTGTGTGCGACTGCATGGGTGTTCATGTGTGCATGTGTGAACATGTGTACTCCTGTGTGTGGGCATATATGTGTGCACACATGTGTGGGTGTACATGGGTGCACATGTGTGCTTGTGCGTGCAGGTGTGTTCTGTGCGATTAGGTGTGTATGCATGTGCTCCTGTGTGTGGGTGTTCATGTACACCCGTTTGCTCATGTATGCATGTGTGTACATGTGTGTACACATGTGTATGCTTGTGTGCATGTGTGTACATGTGTGCAGGTATGCGTGTGTGTACACATGAGTGCTTTGTGTCTGCAGGTGTGTGTACAGGTGTGCATGTGTGTATGTGTGTGCCGGTATACTTGTATGTGCACATGTGTGTGCTTGTGTGGGTGTGCATGTGTGTGTGGGGGTATGCATGTGTGCTCCTGTGCATGGGTGTGCGTGTGTACACATGTGTGCTTGCTTGTATGTGTGTGTGCATGCGTGTGCTCCTGTGTGTGCACGTGAGCTGTGCTGAGGGGAGGAGGAAGGGAAAATCGAGGAGGAGGCCCTTCTCACACGTGTACTCCTGGAGGCAAGGCAATCGGCTTTAGTCTCCAGGCCCAGCTCCTTCAGTCGCATCCTGGAAAGCAGAGCGTGAGCCCAGTGAGCCGTCCGCGTCAGCGGGACCGCTGTGGGCAGGGGCTTCTTTCCACTGGTTGGGGAGGTGGGCCAGGTGTGCACAGGGCTAGAAGGGAGCTGACGGGTGCTGACAGCCTTCTTGCTCCTGGCCGACTTTCCTCCTGCCGGCATCGGTTTCCCCTCTGTCTCTGATGCCTGCTGGTTTACTAGGCCCAGGCTTCGAGGGTGCCGGGAGTCTGCCTGTGGGAGCGGGGCTTCCTGGGGTGTGAGGACGACTGTTCTGTGATGCCCGTTAGCTGGAGACGGGCTCCTCAGGTGAACCGGGGCTTCCTGGCTGCAGCATGTGAGTGCTGGCCAGGTTGCAGAGCGTCCTGCCCCGCAGAGCTTCCTACTCGGTCTCCTTCCCTCCTGGCCGCCGGCTCTCCGTTTCTGCAGACCTGAGCAGAGGACTGGCCTATCCCTGAGGTGGGCTCTGGGCCCAGGGCTGCTGTGCAGAGCTCTCAGGGGTGGCGTCTTGTGGAAAAGCCTCACCTGCGCCTCCCACAGGGCGGTCAGTGGAGGCGGAGGGGGCACCGGCTTTGGTGGCTGGCTGGGCAGCTGGCCCCTGTGCTGGAGCGCGGCCCTCCCCGTCTGAGCAGTGGCTGCTCTGCTCCATCCTCGCCTGCCCCACATCCCCGCCCTGGGAGGTCCTCCCAGGGCTCCAGCTCAGGCCTCCTCCGGGCCTCAGGATGAACCTGGCTGGGCTGCGTCTCCCTCCATCCTGAAGCTGCTCTCTCAGTCCCTCACATCGGGGCTCTCGTGGCCCCAGGGGTGTGCACAGGTGGGTGGGGCTGTCCTTGTCGCCAGACCTGTGGCTGTATCGCGTCCAGCTCTGCAACCTGATGTCAACGTGGAACCTGGCTCATGGGAGGATGTGAGAGGTGGTGGACAAGCCGTTGATCCCTCCTGAGTTCCTCCTGGAACCCCCGCCCCTTTCTCGGTTGGTGCCGAGAATTCCCGTTCATTCCATGTCCCTTACGGAGCCCCTGCTGTGAATTCGCATTGGAGGCTCTTGTGATGTGCGGTGTCCCTGTGCCCACCCCTCCCTGGCTGCCTGACCCCTGTGGAGTGGGGCACTGGTAGGCTGCTTTACAGGCAGCATCCCTCAGCGTGTCAGCTCAACCTACCCTCGCAGGGCTCCAGGACGGGCGGGCTGAGCCGCCACTTCACCTGCCCTGCTGGGTCCCCAGTGCCATGGTCCATGCTGGTTCAGCACCAGCAGCAAAACCAACTGGGCCTCGGGGCAGTGGTGGCGTTTCCATCCTGCCTTTGGTCAAATGTCACCAAGCAGCACTGTCGGGGAGGGACTCTGCCGTCTTCCCAGGCCACCTGCTGGGGCAGTGCAGCTGCTGGTCCGCATTCCGAACAGCTGACCTCTGGATGTCCGTTGGCACTGGGTCTCTGCCTCATCTTTGTGTGTGGTTTAATTACCCAACCGGACAAGGCCCTTCTGCTAACTCGAAGGGAGTCATGTGTTGGATACTTGAAAAATTTTCAGGATTCTAGAGTTTCACCTTTGTCTTTCATGTCTTCCTTTTACTAGACGGAAATCAATTTTGTCTAAATTGAGCCTTGAATATTGGTATTTGAAGTCTGGTGTCTGTTTCTATGAAGTGAGGCTGGGCCTTACTCAATGCTACACTGTTGTCTAACACTCAGAGAAACGGCCAGTGTTTGACAACACGTGCGACTGACCCGCTATGAGAACCCTGGCTTCCGTTCACATCTGGGGTGGTGCCTTGGGGACCTGCCGCCCTCCTGACTCACTGCAGTTCCCAGGAGCTGTGCGCTGTTCGACCTCACGGCCGGTCTGCCCCGGGTTGCTCATTTCCTGCACTGTGTCCGTGACCAGCACTGCTGTCCTCTGCCACCAAATGCAGGGTGTCACCCACTGAAGCCCCTGGGCCCACTCCCGCTCTCCCATCTCCAGCTTACCCTGCAGGGTACTGCAGGGCCGTGGTTACTGTTCCCATCAGGCCCACGGGGACGTTTTCAGGTTTGGGTTCTGATGGAGACTGCGGACAAGGTTGCTGTGCCCTGCGGGGAGAGTGAGCGCCTGGCCCCGGCCATTGCTGCGTCCCTGGAGTCCTACTTGGGTAGGGCCGAGCACAGTGTCTGTGTGAAGAGGGCCCAGACTGGACACCTGCACCGTGGACTTGTGTTTGTGGCCTACACTCCGTAAGTGTTCTCACAGAGTCCCACATTCAAACGCCAGTCAGGGTTGTTTAGCTGGGTCCATCCACCCAGTCATGTGCAGGCCACTCTGGTGGGGCTGGACCAGACACCAGAGTGCTGGGCGAGGGAGACGCAGGTGCTTCCTGCCTTTCCAGGAGACCTGGCGTCCCCTCTTCTTTGTTCCATTAGCATTCCTGCACACGGGCATCTCCCGCACCCCCTGTGCACCCAGCACCTCCCGTGATACCCAGCACCCCCTGTGGCATCCAGCACCTCCTATGGTACCCAGCATCCCCGTGGCACCCAGCACCTCCCATGGTACCCAGCACCCACCGTGGTACCTAGTACCTCCCGCGGTACCCAGCATCCCCGTGGCACCCAGCACCTCCCATGGTACCCAGCACCCACCGTGGTACCTAGTACCTCCCGCGGTACCCAGCATCCCTGTGGCACCCAGCACCTCCCATGGTACCCAGCACCTCCCGTGGTACCCAGCACCTCCCATGCACCTAGCATTTCCTATAGCACTCAGCACCTCCCATGGCACCCAGCACCTCCTGAGGTGCCCAGACTTCCCATGGTACCCAGCACCTCCTGTGGCACTTAGTACTTCCCGTGGCACACAGTACCTCCCATGGTACCCAGCATCTCCCATGGTACCCAGCACCTCCTGTGCACCTAGCACTTCCCATGGTACCCAGAACTTCCCATGACACTCAGTACTGTCCATGGCACACAGTACCTCCCATGGCACTCAATACTGCCCATGGCACACAGTACTTCCCATGGTACCCAGCATCTCCCTTGGTACCCAGCACTTCCCATGGTACCCAGCACTTCCTGTGGCCCTCAGCACCTCCCATGGCACCCAGCACTTCCCATCGTACCCAGTACCTCCCGTGGCACCCAGCCTTTTCTGTGGCCCCTCCCTGGTTCATGGGGTCACCATCTCATGGAAGCCTGCTCTGTTGAACCTGGGATGGAAAGGAAAGGAAGGAAGAGGGGAAAAGGAGTGAGAAGAAAGACATGCTCTGGTCTCCCTCAGTGTGAGACCCTCCTGTGGCCATGTCCTGCCTGTACCCGGAGGCCAAGAGGGGTCTGCATGGCAGACCGCTGGGTGGCGCCCCTCCCGCGCCTCTGCCTTTCCACACCTGTCCGCTCTTTGTCGACTGAGCATGGTCCGTGGTATTCCCTGGGTCCTTGGCCCATGTGACTTAGAACTGGCCAAGTGAGCCCTTATGCCTTCCTCTTGTTACGTGGTCTTTGAGACAGGGAATTGGCCGTGGCCCCTTGGTGGTGAGGGACAAGGACCCCTTTCCCTCCCCTTCGGCCCGTGGCCTTCCCCTGGACGAGCATGGACCTCCCAGTGCCTTTCTGCTCCCTGTCCTCTGTGAGCCTGCAGCCTGGTGGCCACGGGCCAGTCCAGCTCATGCTGCAGCATCTCCCATTTTGTCTGGGACTTGCAGCACTTTCTGGTTCCTGCAGCCACGAAGCATGGTGTCGCCAAATGTGGTGACTTAAAGCCACTCCCAACCGTGTCCCTGAGTTCTGAGGGTCTGGAAGTTGGACAGGTGCCGTGGGCTATCACGTCTGTCCCGTGACGTCTGGGTCCTTCGGGTGCAAAGGCACAGCGTCTGATGGCCTGTCAGGTGCGTCTGGGGCCGATGCTGCTGCGGGCTGAGGTCTGTGCCTGGCCATCGGCACACACCTGCACGTGGCTCCGTGGGGTGTGGGCTTCCCATGACCTGGTGGCGGCTCCCAGGAGAAAGAGCCAGGCAGAAGTTGCATGGAATCCCCTCACACTCGGGGGTGGGGCCGCCACAGCCTGTTCCGATTCCAGGGAGTGGGAATGGGCTTTGCCTCTGGATGGGAAGCAGAAGGTTCTAGGAAAGTGTCTGGGCCGGAAGTGTTCTGGGGCCACCTTTGGAAGTGCAGTCTGCCCCTGTGGCCTTGTGACTGCACCTGGGTTCTCTCCAAGGAGCACCTGGCTGCAGCCACTCTGTGGTGCACTCGGGGAGTCCTGCCCTGGGACCTCAGGCTGGCTGCTCCTCCACCTGCCCTGCTCCTCCCAACGCTCAGCCCTGCTCTTTGCGAGCTTTTGCTCCGACGCCACCTTCCCAGTGACGCCCACTCTCACCGCTCTGGCCCCTTCTGGTCTGGGAATTGCCACAGTGCTTATCACCTGCTCATGTCCACGGAACTTTTGCGTTTACTCTAGATGGTCGCCCGCGTAGGACGCATCACGCAGAAGCAGCAGTCTCGCGCTTTCCCCTCGCCTGTCTCTCCCGAGTGCGTGGATGTGGAGCAGCATGAGCATTTCCGCTTAGGACTTGCTGTGCCGCTCCAGATCAGCCGGTGAGCAGAGCTGTGCTTTGTAGACCCTCACGATGACCGCCGATCCCCACACGCATACCGTACCTGGCACGGAGTAGGTGTTAAAGGACAGTCGGCCCTCGTATCTGTGGGGCTGCATCCTTGGATTCTTCCAGCCTCAGACTGACACTATTTGGAAAAGCCTGTGTCTGAACTAAACACGTAGTGACCTTTCCCTGGTCTCTATCCCAGTCAGTGCCCCAACTGTTCACAGGACATTTCCATGCTCTAAGGCACGGTCAGTAATCTAGGATTAAACTGCACAGGAGGGTGTGTGCAGCTCACATGCAGATTCCGTGCCCTTTGATAGAAGGCACGTGGGCGTCTCAGACCCTGGTCTCTGGGAAGGGTCCTGGAACTCACCTCCGGGACACTGAGGGATGGTTATATGGGACAATTCACCTGGAAAAGTACTTAACGCTAGGACATTTGCAGATCAGGCCAGCAAGACCCAAGATGAGAGGCCAACTTCAACAGTTTCATTGCCCAAGTATCTTTTCCTCTTCTATGAGGTAACGAAGCAGAACTTCTTAGTGTTTTAATTTTTGTCTAAATGCCAGTTTCTTTGCAAGGAATCTCAGGGTGCATTTCGAGCTTCTTACCTATACCTGACCCCACTCCAGCCACACAGCGACAGTCTAGGACCCCGACTCCGTGGCACCGGTCGGGGCCGGCAGCCTCTGCCCGGCAGGTTCCCCAGGTTTGCTAGTGAGTCCTTCGGTGTGGCCACCTTGGAGGACGGATGGCGTCAGAATGCAGGCAGCGGTGAAGGCGCCTCGATGGCCCCTCCGGGAAGCGCCTCCCCTGCAGTGCTCTCTCGGCGCCTGGGGAGGAGGCCCGTCCCGGAGGCTGCCTGGGCACAGTCTTCCTCGCGCGGAGTGCTCGTCGGCTTCCTTCCTCTGTGTGGTGGCTGGGGCGCTGCGTCGACTTCACTGGAGACTGGGCCCATCCTTCTCCCTGGAGGGTCGTGCCAGGGAATGGGTCTGGGGTCCTCTGCCACGCTGGTGAGGCCCCTGATCTCTGTAGTGGGGGTTCTTCCACTCTCTGCTCTCTTCCCTGTGCCCCGTGACCAAGCTGCCTGCAGGTGGGAGGTACGTGGAGCCATAGCAGGTGGCCTGGAAGGAACAAGCAGGGCGGTGCGGTGAGGGTGCCCCCATCTCTGCCTCCCCCTGACACCGCAGCCTCAGCCTCCTTCCAGCGCAGGAGGCCAGGCTGTGCTGCGACGGGCCTCGTGATTTCCTGACACAGGAGGCCGCTGTTACCAGAAGCTCGTCCACCATCCCGTGGCCTTGGCCTTCAGGTCTGCGTGGTTCTGGCTTCTGTTTCCCCACAGGGGCGTTCACGCTGGACTTGTGTTTTGCAGAAGCAAGTGTGAAGGAGAAGGCCGTGAAGTACGTGGAGGTGCTTGAGGAGAACCTGCGCAGGTGAGGAGCGGACTCGGGAGCGTCCTCGTGAGCCCGTGGGAGTGCCCACCAGGGCTCGCCAGGTTCCGCAGTAAGGTACTGAAGAAAACCCCAAAAGTCCTTGGGTCCCCGGGGGCAGGGAGCAGGTGCCATACAGCTATCTCCACCCAGGTTTTGTCCTTGACAAAGCAAGTGGCCCAGGAGGCTTGCTGTGTCCCCGGAGACACACAGGAGCCTTCGTGTCCCTTAGTAGGAGAAGAATGGGCTTCAGCACTCGTGCTTGGTCCGCTCCCCGCTGGCCATGTCTGAAGGGGTCCTGCAGACTGTGAATCTGTTTATACATGGCTTGAAAAATGTAGAAACCCATCTTAGGTTCTGTTTTGAATCCTGAATCAACCAGCGTGAACATTCCTGGTTGCCTTTTTTTAACCCAGCTGGGAATTCAGACGCAAGGACCGTCGGGCCGCTGTGGCTTGTGGAGATGTTCCTGGCTTTCCTCGAGTGAATGTCTGAGAGGGGAGCCAGCGCGGGCTCTGCTCCTGATTAAGGAACCACGTGTGGGAATGTGGAATGCGCTCTCCTCCCTGCGAGGCATTTGGTTTTAGGGGGATGTTTTGCTACTATTTTGGAAGCGGTTAGCTCTTCAGATAGGCCATGCCTGGGACCTTTCCTGGGCTGTCAGGCCTCCCTGGGAGGCGGTGGAAGGCTTGCTCAGGGGAAGCCGGGTGCTTGCTCCGGAGGGGCAGGATTTATTTTCCTGTGTGGAAGGCGAGTCCTTTCACCCTCTGCCTGGCAGTTCCCTGCCTCCCCCACCTCAGCCTGTTGGAAGTGGTCGGGGCCTGGGGGGAGGTGCCTGCTCCTGGGTGTGGCTCGGCCTGAGGCAGGAACCCTGGGCCAGGGCTGGCTCCCTGCCTTCCTGTCCCCTCAGTCCCCGAGTCTGGTTGATCCTGCCTCCTGGACACCTCCCAGCGTGACCTCTGCCTGCTTGTGCTTTGTCTTCTCTGGGGAATGACCAGCTCTGTGGCGCAGCTCCCTGCTGCCAGTGACCCCTTGCCCTCTGTTCCGTGCTGCCCCAAGCGTGCATCTTAAGTATGTGCCTGGCATTGCACGTGGCTGCCCATTGTCCTTAGCTCATGCTCAGAGGCCTTCCCTGGGCTCGCAGCCTCTCCTGCCTGACCTGTGCATCCTCGAGGTCACCGTCCCCACCCATCCACTCTGCTCCCTTGTACAGGTCTCCTACTCTTTCCAGGCCTCTGAGTTTTCCCAGAGGAGGAACCGCCTCAGTGGGGAGAGCACCTGGCCTACATGCCAGGCTGCTCCTGCCCTCTCCTGCCACCTGGTGCTCTCCGAGGCCTTTCCCAGCTGCAGACCACAGGACCTTGGTCTGTCCAGCGCTTCCTGCTCCTCGGGGTTAAGTGTCTCCTTTGGAACCTGCTGTGGTTCCACACACCTGTGCAGGGGGCTCGCACCGTGCTCTGCGGGCTGCCTGGGGCTTCCCAGCAGGGTGGCCTGTCTCGTCCAGGAGCAAGTCCTCAGGGACGGCAGGTGCCCAGAAGCCTATGCGTGTGTGGATGGTGGAATGAACGGACCAATGAACGCAGTCTGGTTGTGGACACCCCATCTCCTCTCCTCACCTCCGCCGCCCTCCCTGCCCCTTCAGCCACGCTGCTTCCCTGAAGCCACCTGTCCTTGGCCTCTTGAACCACAGCCATCAGCACCTTGAAGGCCTGAACGTTCTTCCTTGGCAGGGTGGTGGCCAGTGGGGCAGGAGTACCAGGCTGCCAGGGTGTGGACCCTCTGAGAAGGCCGTTTTATAGGTGCCCAGACAGGAGTGGAGACTGCTGAACGTGTGTGGCAGTGCCGTCCCCCAGTGGTGAGGGCTGTGCTCAGGGGCCCTGTTGACCATCTCCCCTGATGTCCTCGCATTCAGTTCCTCACCAAGGAAACCAACACCTTGACGCACAGGGACGGTTTTCTGCACCTGCGTGGTTTGCGTCATGGTGACCGCTCAATGCATATCACAAGGCCGTGACTCAGGCAGGTGGCAGATGACGTCGGAAGTCCCTGCTACCCGTTCCTACTGACTGTGGCATCCCGAGGCCCAACAGGGCTTTGGAAAGAAAGCCACTGAGAACTAGCTGGTCCCCTGCCCTCCCACTCAGCTGTTGCAGAGGATGCACTTAAAGGTCAGCACAGCTGGATTCAGATCCGGCCAGTTGCAGTCCCAAAGACATGCAGATGGCCACTCGTGCCTTGTCACTCTCTAGGTATACAGAGACCTGGACCCTGGGTGCAGTCAGAGGGCTCAGCCTCCTTCTCTGTGGGAAAGTCAGTGAGCCTGAGCGTTGAAGAAGCACGGAGGCCACCGCAGCCCCAGGGGACCTGAGTGGCACAGAGCGGAGATGGGCACTAAGGCGACTTCAGTTCATGCTTAAGCAGGTTGGGCTGTGGTCACTGCCTGAGGAGTGGCGTGCCCGTGGGTTCCCACCCCTTCCTCCACAGGGGAGACGCTGCTGGAGGGCTTCTGCCTAATTTCCGCCTGTTGGCGGAGGAGCCTCCTTCTGCTCCGGCCACATAGTCAGAGCCTGTGGTCACTCTCAGAGCGTCCCTCCTGTTCCCACATGGCAGTGGAGCAGCTCCTAATGGCCTTTCCCCTGTGGGCCGGCCCTGCTGCTAACATCATCACCAGGGCTGACATCGTCACCTGCCGGGCTCCCGAGCGGGCTGCTCCTTCTGGCCCAGTCTCATCAGTTGTCCCCACCCACAGGGCGCCCGGGGCACCAGGCTTGCTGGACTCCCTGTTCCCTGAGTCACCGTGCAGCGGCACTGTTGTGGAGACCCTGCCGCCCCGTGACGCACACACCAGGACACGGCACACGCTCCTCTGCAAAGCCTGCAGCCCCTGCTGCTGTGGGTACCACACTGGCCGCTGAGAACGCGGTCTCTTGCAGGGGCCATCTGCTTGGCAGGCTAAGGTGCTCCAGGTGAAGTCCACGCCCTGCTAGCCTGGTGCCCCGGGAGGGCGCGTGCCATCCAGCACATGGCAAGCCTAGAGTGATGTGGTGAACAAATGCACGGGTCAGTAGCAATCACCTCTTGACACTGCTTAACTGTCAGAATCTAAATCAAAGCCAAGGCGGTTTGAGAAGATGAAAGGCCCAAACCCATGGCCCGGCCATCAGATCTCCATGGAAATGACGAGAGATTAGAGGTGGCAACAGGAAGTCCCGCGCTGAAGCTCCTTGGCCGCGTATGCTGTTCCTCCAGACCTGCTGTTCAGAGGGGACCATGAAGCTCCATTTCCCTCGTGGCTGAACTGCTTTGGTTTCCACTTTCTCAGCTGTTATGTGTTCTTTGCTGCCCTCCTGTATGAAACGGTCAAGCGAAGCATTCCGCCTTGACTTTGTAGATGGGCTTCTTCTTTTCATTGCTCTCATATCTTACATCTCTAACCATCGTGAAAGAGGAATTCCTTGTGCACAGCAAGCCCCATCTCTGGCTGGTGTCCCCTGCTGCGGGTTGCACTGGTTTGGGGTAAACCCGTGGGATCTTTCGTGAGCAGGATCGATGGTGGCGTTTCTCCTCTTTCTACTCACCCGTGCACTCTGCTTGGTCTTCCCTGAGGCTAAAGATGGACCTGCTGCAAACCACAGCTGTGGTTTTGTGGACTGTGGGTTATTTCTCCTTCCTGGCGCTCTGCTTGCGATTCTCTAGTGTTTGAGTGTGAATCACACTTTTATAATCAGAAAAGAAAACAGAAAAATCACTAAAACCTGCTTTGAGCTTGGGGGTGATTGGAAAACTGCAGAGGCCCATCTTGGCTTTAGAAGGAACTCTTAAGAGCTCCTGGTCTCACCTGAAATTCACTCTGACATTTAAAGGTGACAAGTTCCTCTAAAGGCAATGCAGTTTTTTAAAAAATAACACTTAGCTTTTCTGATAATCTTGAAATGTGCGTATGGATAGGTGGACAGGTGTGGTGCTGGGTGAACTCTCCTGCTGACAGGGACCCAGAGACTGCCACAGGTGTGAGCAGGACTGGACAGGACCCTGGCCACCTCTGCCTGGGGCCCTTCTCAGCCCCTTTGTGTGCACACTCAGTTTTTTCTCCAGATGTTGGCAAAACCAGAGAGGCAGACAGCTTCCTGAATGAATGGGAAGAATCCAGCAAAATGGTACTGAGCTTCCACATCAGCTGGGCACAGGGTCAGGAGTGGCAGAGGGAAGACTAAGGCGCGGCCAGACTTCCCAGGGAGCAGCCTCCAGCAGAGGCAGCACTGGGCATGTGCAGAACACTCTGTTGTCTCTGAGACCCAGGCCTGTCCCTCCCCAGGCTCCCTGGGGCCTCCTGGTCACACTCAAGAACAAGGGTGGATGGCCACCTGCCATACTCAGGTGAAGACAGGTGTTTGGGCTGAAGATAGGGTCACCAGAACAGCTATTTCCAAGGAAGTGGGAAGGAAGTTTTAGAATATTTATGCTTCCATTTCACCCAGTGAGATTTTCGCCTTTAAGAATGTCACATATGAATCTGTCGTTCGTGTCTGTCAGGTATGAAATGGATACCAGAGCTCGCGGGCATTCTTTCTTTCCAAGTGCAGAGGTCATTTAAAAATTCAGAGACAGTGCTGGAGAGAATGACCATTTTCTTATTCCTATTACTGAACCAGTCTCACAGACAGCAAGTGTCCCCTCACCCAGCAGCCTGCTTTGTCCCCACATTCACAAAAGGAAGCAGGAGCTAGTCAGTCTTTAGCAGAGGAGGAGCACGGGAAATGGGCCCAGGAGGTGAGCGAGGCAGACTGGAGGCTGGAGGGTGGGGGCCAGGAGGGAGGCGGCTTCACCTGTGCTTGCCACTGCGGCCTCCGGGCAGGGATTGAGGAGCAACTCCGGAGTGTGTCTGCTCGGTTGGTGGCCACTGCCTGACGCCTTCCCTCTGGGGAAGTTGAACACACCCCTGCCCTGCAGGCCAGCTTTTCCACCAGGGCCCTCTGTAGCCTCAGAGAGGGGAAGGGGGGCAACCCTTTCTTTCCCCTTCTGTCACCTCGGTGCGCAGGTGGGGATGGTTTCAGCTCTGTGTCTGTCCTGGCAGGACGAGGGTGAGGGTGCAGAGACTGGGGCGTACTTTCTGTCCCTGCCTGAGGCCTGGTCTCTGGGCAGGAGCCCTCTACCCTGCTGATTCGCAGGCGATTTCTGCCTCTCTGGCTCGGCCTGTGTCCTTGGAGGCCCTGAGGCATCAGTTGCCTGCTGTGGCCCAGGCTCTGCCCTCACCTGGCTGCTGCTCACTGCGTGGGTGGCGGCAGGGCCGCGGCCCTTTCCCGTCTGAGCCAGGTAACTCAATCCTACAGAAAGCTGTCCTGCGAGTACTCATTGAGCGAACTTGGAAGCCATTTGGCTGGAGTGTTTGATTTTCAAAGAGAAACAAGGGTGGAAAATGCTTTACTGATTTTAAGTCTAAACAGATAAAATGAAAATCACTTAATTCTGCAAAGTTCTATATGCTCATTAATTTAATAAATTATTATATAAATCACTAAATAAAATCACTTATCAATAAATTAGTATATAAATAATGTTTTTGGTTGATTTTTACCTTATGTCATCTCACACCAGAAAAATCTTAAGTGTACTTAAAATAACGATGCCTTAGCGAGCATACGTACAGAAAAGGAAATATGTAAAACGTAACAAGATGGCACCAATTGAAAAGAGTGAAAAGGAAGGAGAAAGCAAAATAGGGAAGGTCTTGTCACGTTTAGGTGGAGACCAGACTCCCCGCTGTATCTAGATACCAAGTCAGTTGAGTGACAACTTCCAAGGCCGATGCAAAGGAGACGACTTGCAGTCCTCACAGGCTGCATCGGCCTTATAATTCCGTACGGTGCTCTCATTCTCTAAAACGCCAGCGATGAATTCTTACTCAAATAGCTTCTTTTCCTCCCAAATGCCCACATGACGGGATTAGTTCTTTGAAAGAGCGCTGAGCTCCGAGGAGGAGGCCCACTCCCCATTAGGACATCAGGAAGGAAGCCCAGCCCTGGTCCTCTGGCCTCCGCAGGGCCCGGCACAGTGGGAAGGTTCTGGGCTGAAGAAGAGGCACAGGGTTAGAATAAAAGGTCTCCCTTCTCTTGAGCCATCACTTCAAAACCAAGACAGGACCTGAGCATTCCCACACACCTGCCCCTCTTCCCTGCCTGACGTTGGCAGGGTGACCTGCGGTCAGTCTGGAGGCTTCTTGTGGGGAGGGGCTCTGAAGGGGCCTCATCTGGGCCCTGGGCCTCCACTAGAATAACAAACCTCTTCAAGACGCAATTTCCCATCATAAAAATGGGCTGATAGAGAAAAGGATGAAGAATGCTCGTCATGCACCAAGGCTTGATGAGCGATGGCCGCTATTCTTTAGTTGCAGCAAGGCACAGTGAAAACGAAATAAAAGCATCCTACGTTGAAAGAAGCGGACTTCTTTTACAAAAGTGGAGGGAAGCCTGCCGCCCTGTCTGCCGGCAGCTGCTGCCCTGGCAAAGCGTCCTCCCCAGGAAGGGCGCCAGGAAGGGTCGCCAGGCGGCTCAGTTATCCGCATGCTCAGCGTTTTCGCTGCCTACCTCAGGCCTGCTGTCGGCACCTCCTGCAGAGGGCGGGAAGGAAGAGGAAGGAGGAAGCCGAGTCCTCGTTGGTGTGGGGCAGAGGAGCTGTAGCTGGCAGAGGTTCCCAGAGCAGGGCAGGGGAGGGCTTCTGGGGCAAACGCTGCTTGTGGGTCTGTGGCTCCTGCTGGGATTTCTGCGGCCCAGAGAGTCCTGAGCTCCCGCTTTGAGCCCAGAGCAGGGGAGGGACTCACGGAGCCCCGTGCCTGGCGCCTGGACCTTGGACCTCCAAGACAGTACTGGGTGGGAGATCAGCTGCGGTGCGCTGCCTTCCCTGACCGTGGGGAGCCAAGTGCTGCAGGGGCGGGAGTCGGGAGCCAGGGGTGAGATGGAGCCCTGTGGGTATCCTGGAGGGTCTTCCTCCCAGTGCTTTGCACCAGGCGCAGGGTCAGTGCTGTGGGGCAGCTGCCTTGAGGTGGAGGGAGGTACAGGTCAGCTGTCCCCCTTTCCTTTGTCACTGATATTTCCTGCCTAAGTGGACAAGAGGCTGTTTTTAAAAGAAACGACCATGAGGTTGAGGAATAGGACAGAAAGTGGGCAGAGGTCAACTCTTGGGTACAGCAGGGGCCCTTGACCTCTGGGCTCTGGAGCAGCACAGGTCTCTCTGCCCACGGAAGGCGGTTAAGCATCAGCACTGCTTACGGAGGCTGGACTCCTGGCAGCTGACCAGGGCTGGAGGAGAGAGGCTCCTCTTCCTCTGTTAGCTACAGGTTGGCAGGAAGTCATCCAGGGGACACCACCAGGCAGGCTCCAGGCAGGAGCGCCCAGCAGAGGTGGTGCCGGGCACTGTCCGTGGCTCACTCTTAAGGAGCCGTCGCCTGTTTAAAGATGATTGTACTTCAGCCCTGGGCAGCATCCAAACTCAGGTGATGCTTACGAACTCAAGGGAGCAGCACAGCTTGAGGGGCTCGGGTGCATTTGGGGCGGGAACTGAGAACTCTTAAAGATTAATCGCCTCAACAACGGAAACCCCAGTTGGTGGATATCTGGCGATTAAAGGAGAGGACTTTGTGACGGTCCCCGGAAGCACCAAGACTGCAGGATGGTTTATTTCGCTAGCGCGGTGTGCGCGGTTAGCTTCAGAGGTGTGATTAGTGACAGAACGGCCCCCGCAGCATTCCTGGTGCCCTTCTGGTGGGCAGGGTGGCCGTGGAGCCGATGTCCTCCTCTCCCTTGGGTGATGACACTGCGCGGTGGGACCAGACGTGGCCTGCACGCCGGCCGCTCGTCGGCTGCTTTCCTCTCCCCCTGCCCCTGCCTCCCGCGTCACAGGGAAGCTGCGGAGCATCAGGGGGATGTGAGAGGCGCTTGTTCAGGGCTGGGCTGGCCCCACGGTGTCCGAAACTCCCACCAGGATGCGCCTAAATCCCTATCACACAGCCTCAGGCGGGAAGGGGCTCCCTCTGTTGCAGCCGATGTGAAGATGGCATTTCCTGAGCAGGGGGCTTCATGTGATGTCTGTCTGCTGAGCCTCAGAGGATGATTCCACAGCCCCATTCATCACAGAAACCCGGCCTTTCGATTGTGCTGCTTAGAAAAAAGTCCCCGGTAGAAATCATGCAATTATCTAGTGGACTAAGAGGAGACGAGAGTGGCTGGGTGTGACTTGTGACAGTCTCACAATGCCACTGGACGGAGTTATTTCCCTCATTGTTCTGCTGGCGGGACGAGGCGCGAGCCCCTGGTTATCTGCCGGGGCCTGCGGTGCCGTGGCCACCCCTGCAGATGCTAACGGTGCTGCAGTACCTTGCGTCACAGATGAACGCAAGTCTGTGCACTTTGATTGACTCTTTGTCCCTGGAGTTTTCCTGATTGATTGCTGTTGGGTGGGGGTTACTTTTGTCTTCGTGATGGCTTGTGTCGACTCTGCTGCTCACGGAGTGGAGGTGGCTCTGCAGGCGCGTCGGCCCAAGTGTGATCACGAGGGTGTCCCGTCAGAGCGTGGTGGGGGTGTTTCTGGAGGTTTGGCCCCTGCTAGGGGAGTCTGACCTGGAGTGTGTCGTCAATTCCACCCTCCTGCACCCTTGATGAGGAGGGCCTGCCCAAGTGTCCCTGCACTTCAGGATGACCGTGGTCCTGTCCCAGTTGCCAGGTGGTCAGCACGTGACAGAGGAGCTAGGGTCCCTTCTCAGGCTACCTTAGTTGTCCAGGAAGCAGGATTGCCCCATGGCGTCAGTGGGGTGGTGGTACAAGTTCTAATCCTGCCATGGACTCCAGAAGGCAGCCTGGCTTCTCTCTTGGCCTTGACCCTGTGCTTACAGCCACCAGACCCTGGGACTGGATTTGGGAGGCAGAAAAAGAACTGTCAGCCTGTGCCACTTGGTCTGTGCTGTGTCCAGACCCAAGACTAAGAAATGAAGGAAGCTGGCTGGAAGATTCTGGAAGAGCAATGGCCAGAGGCAGTGCTGCCCCCGGTGCGTGACCATGGTTCCCACGGGGAACCTTGGTCTCCTCTCCACGGCTCGTGTGCGCAGGGCTGGACGCCGGGCAGGCCAGCGTCCCGGGGACAGGGCAAGCTCCCGCGGCCCCCCTGCTGTCTCTGCAAGTTCCTTCTGCAGAGTCTGCGTCTCGGCCTGACTGAGAAGAAGCAGCAGCACTCGGAGCCCAATGGGCAGGCCAGGTGACCCGGAAACCTCGATACCCCTGCACCCGGCCGTTTAAGGATACGTTTTGTTGTGAGTGTCTGAGATTCACATGATGTTCTGGGACACAGACAGTAAATCAGGTCCCTTTGGGCACAAGCAAACCCATTCATCTCTCACATGCCTCTGCGTGGCAGTCTGCTTGTTTAGAATCCGTGGTAGGATGAGTGTTGTTTCCTAATGGCCTGATGCCGTGGGGCGGCCACCTTGCCCTGCGTGTCTGCTCCTCTGTGCCCGCCAGCAGGCCACTCCCTGTCTCCTCCTCAGCCTCCACTGCTCTGGTGACCACCCTCTTCCTCCGTGTCTGGTCTGTGTGGCACAGGAGGTCACAGTGTTTTCTTCCCGTGTCGGCTTGTGTCCCTGCTCCCGGTGTCCTCCAGCCCAGCACGTGCTGCGAGGGGCAGGCTCTTGTCCTCTCTGTTGCTGGATATCATGCACTGGGTGGGTTGTTTTGGGTACTGGGGTGGAGCCCCAGCTGTGAACCCCTGAGCCCTCCCCAGCCCTTTTGACTGTTTTATTCTGAGACAGGGTCTCCTGAGCTGCTTAGGGCCTTGCTGAGGTGCTCAGGCTGCCTTGGAACTCGCAAGCCTCCTATGTCAGCCTCCTGGGTTGCTGGATCACGTACCCGGCACTCTGCTGGTATTTCTTGTCCTAGGAACACACATTAGCTCTACATTCAGGTCCCCAGCCAGTGTGAAAATGAGCCAAATGGAAAGCTGGTAGCAGACTCCCCTCGTCAACCTTCACGTTAATCTCTTCTCCTGAGGTTGAAGAGGGAAGCTGGTTCCCCTTCACGTCCATCATAAGATGCCCAGATAAACCTCAGGGTGCTGGGAGGAAGGTGGAGGCCTTGATATAAGCCTCGTAGCCACCGTGGCTTTGTGACCGACAGCCTGCCCCCAGCCGTCTTGGTGTGGCTCCTTTACATCCGCTTAGCACTGACGTGCAGCTCCAGCCCCAGCTGGAGTGTTTTCTCCAGGGACCCCAACGCGTGGAGGAGCCCGTCGTACTCACAGCCTTTGCTGTGTCCACTGTCTGGCTTGCTGGGCTGCACCGCCCCCCAGTTCCAGGACTTCAGACCCAGGGACAAGGCCAGGGAGACACTCTGCCTCCCTTCTCACAGTTCCTCAGGAGCAGCGGGGAGGTGCTGTGGTCCAAGGGTTCATTCCTGGCTGCGAGCCCACTTCAGCCCCAAGCGACTGCGGGAGGAAGAGAACCTGTGGCATCCCAGGGGGGCAAGGGGCGGACTGCTTCGGCCTCCAGGCTCAGCCTCCACAGCAGCCTTGAGCCCTCGGGACCTGTTGTCACCATGCAGCAGCAAATGGGGTGAGAGGGAGCAGGGACCCAACCGCACTGCAGAGTCTCTCCTGCAGGAGCCTCGCTCGGCTGCTTTGGGGGAGATGCGACTTCAGGAGCGGGAAGGGACGCTCTGGTCCCTGGCTCCAGGCTGAGGAGCAACCAGGAAGGCAGACAGCCATGCCCCAGGTTGCTCCTGGGACAGAGGTTCTTTCATGGTCTCCCTGTTGTGCTTAACGACATACCTTTGTTTCTGAGTTCTCTGAGGAAACCAGCAAGACAAAACAAACAGAAACAAGAGCGTTCTCACAGGTGAGAACAGAGAAAGACAAAGGGATTCTATCAAGCTGAGCCCGCCTGCCAGCAAAGGAGACAACCAAAGAGCCCGGAGACACCCTGCAGAACCGGAGGGAATGTTCACAAACTCTCCATCTGAGAAAGGATTAACACCAGAAGATGTAAGGAACTGAATGAACTCGATAAAATGAAAACTCAAATAATCCAATTAGCCCACGGGCAGTAGACCTAAATAGACACACAGCTGGCCAACCCGGATATGAAAAAGGGCCCAGCCCATCAATCATCAGGGAAATGCTAACAAGACCACAAGAGGACGTCATTTCACCTCGCTGGAGTGGCTACAGTCAGAGAGACAGAGGGGCTGGGGCACTGTGCTGGGGGGAACAGCACGGAGCCTTCTCACAAGCTGGAACTGGGACTGCCTTGGGACCCAGCTGTCCTGCCACTGGCTCCATATCCTGAGGAGCTGAAACCAGCATGTTGAAGAGACTTCTGTACCTCCGTGTTTACTGCAGCACTATTCACAAGAGCCAATGCATGGAATCAGCCCACGAGTTCATCGTGGGTGAATGGATTATGAAAACGTACAGACACACAATGAAATAGTATTTAGCAACGAAAAAGAAGGGGTCCTGTCATTTGTGGCAACAGCTGTGCCGTGTGTCATGCACAGAAAGGCAAATGTCATTCTCCCTCACTCCTACAGAGAAACTAAAAGAATCGATCTCATAGAAAATAGAAGAGTGGTTACCAGAGGCTGGGAAGGGTAGAGGGAGCAAGGGAGGAGAGAGGCTGGCCGGGCGGGGGTGGCTCAGTGGTGGATGCTGCCTCGGCATCCTGGAAGCCCTGGCTTCCATCCCAGGGACTAAAAAACAAACGAAAAAGTGCAACAGGCCATGAAACAGAAGCTGGCAGGCAGGAGAGGATGGTGAGGAGGGAGGTCCCATAGGGTTCTACAGCACAGCAGGGGACAGCAGGCAGCACCGATCTATCGTACATTTCAAAATACCCGCAAGGGAGGACTCTGAACCCTCTCACCACGAGGGAAGGTCATGGATCTGCTGATTATCCTGATCTGATCTCTGCACGCTGCATGCATGTATCAAAATATCACATTCGTGCACCGTAAGTATGTGCCGTTATGTCAGTTAAAAACAAAATACTATAAAATGCAAAGAGGAAAGCAACAGAGCTTTTAGAAAGAGTATTTGTGACTTAAATAGACTCTGAGGTGTGTGGCGATCACTGCAGAGATCGCTGCGAGACGTTTGCCACATGCTGTGAGAGCACAAAGTGGCAGGTAGAGAGAACCACTGGGCGCACTAGCACAGGGCGCACTAGCACGGGGCGCACTAGCAAGGGCCACCCATGTCACACAATTGCTCTACACTTGCCTGGACCTCCCTGTGCTGGTGGTGACTGCCGGGCTCCGTCTCCACACTTCAGCTGCAAAGGGGCAGCGTCCTTCTCTTGCAATTCTGTCAGTTTTAGCCAGATCTTTCTATAAAAATAAATTTCCTTCAGTATCTATCTGAGACCTATGTGATCCTACAACAGGTACAGTCGGAAAAATGAGAAATCACACCCCATTTATGTATGGTTTATCCAAATGTATAAATGCAGTCTACTGTCATGTACAACTAATTAGAACAAAAAATTCAAAAAAAAAAAAAAAAAAAACCCAACTCTTTGATGATCCTGAAGTACGATTTGTGAAAGATAAGATAAATTTGTGATTCTTTCTCCCAGCAATCTAGCTTCCAGGATGTCACTGTTTCCTAGCACCCACCAAAGGTGGCAAGGAAGCCAGCCTCCATGAGTGTGTGTGCTGCTACCAGGGCATGGCTTTTGCGGCTTTTAAATTCTTTGCAGGAATTATTCTTGTTCACATTGTCCCATCTTTGGCCAATAATAGCCCTTTTGACTTGGCTTTGAAATTTTTTGAATCAATTTTCTATGTGTTCTAATTAGTTGTGCATGACAGGCGCATGCACTTATACAATTTGATAGGTCATACACAAATGGAGTGTAATCTCATTTTCTGATGATACATCGTGCAGGCTCACACTCATCAGCCAAGAAACTTCTTGTCTCCCAATGAACAGTGATTTCAGCTCATCTTGTGCGTTTCCTGCCCCAGATGTGGGATCGGCCTTTGCTTCAAGGAGCTCTGGCCTGCTGGGCTGGCCATTGTTTCCTGGCCTTGTCATTAGACAGATCTAAAACATTTTTTTAGAAAAGAATTTGGGCCCCAGTTTATATTGTTTCCAGTTCAAAAATGTATGTGGTTTTACTACATTTCTGTGAGTCTGTATTTGCACTTCTCTTGTGCTTGAAATTTGAAGTAACTGCCTGTATCTGGAGCTGAGCTGGAGAGGCCGTCCACCTGTCGGAAGCAGAGCCAAGTAGCCACCTGAGCCTCTGAACTGATGCTGCAGACTGTGCAGGCGGTGGGAGCCGGGTCTAGAGAACTGGAGCCTGCGGCCAGCCCTCCCGAGCTGGCTGGGGTCTCTCCAGCTGCTCCCCGAGGGGTCTCCAGCTCCCTCTACTGCCGTAACTTGACGTCGTGCCAGCTGGTAAAGGGAAGTTGCTTGAAGGGCCCAGCCCCACTTTGGCTGAGCAGGCAGTGAAGGGTGAATCTGGAGCTGCGAGGCTGAGAGGCAGTGAGCTGGTAACTGGCAGGGGAGGCGTGCAGGTCTGTTCCTGGAGGGTGATGGTGGGGATGGCGGGGACAGGTGGGGTATAGGCAGGGGTATCAGTTGTGCTCAGGTGCTGCGCAACCCACCTCCTCACAATCTGAAGAGGTACACACTTCCACCATCTCCGCTGTGTGGATGGGACACTGAGGCCTGGGGAGCCCAAGCCAGGGCTGCACACATGGGCAGGCTGACTCCAGCTGCCTTCCCGCTCTCCCTCCGGTTGCTACCAGTCTCCGAATGGACTGATCAAGGCTTCGGGAAAGACAAGTGCTTACGTGACCTTCGTAGTCAAACCTTTTGTGGTCGAACCAGCCTCCTCATTCTCTGTAGTTTATTCTAAAGAACTATTAATTACTTTTAGAATACGGTTCGAATTTGCCAGGGAACCCAGATTAGAACTGAGCACATGGGAGCAACTCTGCGGGGACAGGGAGAAGCGGAGCCAGGGGCGACTGGCACACTGAACAGGGTTGAGGACAGTCCGGCGCACGCTGGGGACTTCCGTCTGACACTCAGAGGAGCGGTAGTGCAGAATCATTCTGAGAAGCCACCCAGAGCCCTGGACACACACTCCTGGTCCCTGATGGGCCGAGAGGCCACAGAGCAAAGTGTAGAACTCCGGTGGGCTTTCAGGGACAGTGTGCAGAGCACTGACTGACACCGCCCTGAAGGAGCAGCGAAGGCCTGGCCTCCTGGGACGCTGTGCTCTCCTGAGAGGTGACAGGACCTCAGTGCAGACAGGGATGAGGGGCTGCAGGCTGAAACTGAAGCTGCTGCAGGCCTAGGTGTGGAGGAGGTCAAGGCGGGGGCCAGGGAAGGTGGTGCTGCAGGTGGTGAAGGGGCCGGACGGTGGGAGGGCAGTTCCGCACAGCAGGGACCAGCACCAGCCAGGACCCCACCCAATGGGGACAGAGGACAGAGGTCATGCAGGGTCAGGATGGTGGATTTGGAGGTCAGATTGCCTGATCCTCGCCTCTGCAGTACCTTCTAGTTCTGTGACCTTGGGCAAGTTCTCTAACCTTTTTAAATTTCAGTTTCCCTGTGTATAGAGAGAAGTAAGAGAGCCTGTGTGTGGGGCACACGGGGTGCAGGACACACGGGGTGCAGGGCACAGTGGGGCCCGAGGGCGGGAGCTGCAGCCCGGCCTGGTGGGAGTGTGTCCCAGGTGCATGTGCACATGCTACCGTTGCGCACCTGTCTGCCGCTGTGCCCACAGCCTCTGCTGCATCGGCATCTCGGGGGAAGTGCTTCTGTGTCTGCACAAAGAGTGAGCAAGTCTGGTGGGAGAGCGACCCAGCACGGGTGGCTCTCGGCCTCCCCTGGGTCTGGGCACAAGGCCTCCGGTCCCGTGAGTTCCCACGCGCTGCTTGGTGCATGCAGAGTGGGAAGCAGCTCCCCAGGTGGGGAGGAGGCTTCCGGGGGAGAATGCACGACAGTCTGGTGCCACCTGCCTTGGGCTTTGTGGTCAGGGTGGGGCTCCGCCTCTGTCCCCTCACCTGGAGAGCCACGCAACTGGGCAAATACGCGTTCCCTGGAGCCCTGTCTTCATCTGCAGGGTGAAGATCAGAGCCATCAGACTGGACAGCAGAATGAAATAATTGAGGAAAAGTGCCAAGGGCCCTGCTGGGCACAGAGGGGTGACTCCATCCGTCTCCTATCCTGTGTCTTCTCCCTCAGCCCCCCTGCTCCCAACGCTCCCCGTTGGGGGTCTCGAGCAGTTAATGGCCACCTCTGGAGGAAGCTGCTGTTTGCTGTGGACCTCAAGGCCGCCCTTGTGCTGGGACTGAATGGACGGGTAGGCGGTGTGGGTGCTGGGTTTCAGGGTGCAAGGCCAAGTGGGGGCATCATGCACCCTCCTCTCCTCCACCCACACTGTCCCTTTAGTCCTCCTGCGCCAGGTGAATCCTAAGCCCCAGGGTGTTTCACCCGGGCTGAGGGAATCAAAGGCACTGTTTGCTTTAGAATGAGCCATGACATCTCTCGTGGTTCCAGATTAGATGCTGTGTGTTCAACATCAGTAGGAAACAAACAGAGAAGTAAATATTTGCTACAAAATGTCTCTCTGGTGCTCAAAGATGTGTTTCTGCATCTGAGGATTCACGGCTCCATCTGCCTCATTTAGAGTCGAGCGAACAGTCCCCACAGCAAGGAGCCTGTCGTGTGTGTACCCAGTGGAGATAATGTGCCGAGGGCGCAGCAGTACTGAATATTGATAAGGATGTGACAGGCCACGCTGGGAGTCAGTGTCACATTCAAATGACTGGCAGAGGGATGGAAAGAAAACAGAAATCAACGCCCCCCGGGAGCCGCTGACCGAGCCCTTCGTGGTTGCTGGTGCACCGCAGGCGGCCTCCTCTCCTCCCCATTAATGATCATCATCCAATACCCACTGCCGGTTTCCAGCTACAGGGTAATTGCTTTCTTCCCTCATTTCTGGGCTGCCAGGCGGTGCAGGCGGCGGGGCAGTTGTGTGACCGCTCTGTCCAGGCGGTGCTGGCCGCTGGTGGTGCCCTGCAGCAGCGGTGTCAGCCCATTTGCTGCCTGGTGGACTGAAAGAGGAAAGTCATTTGGTGCAGCTATTTTTAGCCTGCATTTTCGATCTCAGCGGTTATGAAACTTGGTGCACTGGGGACACAGCTGTCGATGTGCTGTTCGCAGTACTGCTCAGGTCTGCTGAGTCCTTCCCACGCCTGGCAGGTTTCCTCGTAGCCTGTGAGTCCCCACAGGGCCCAGTCACTCTGCCCTCCCGGTGACTGAGCGCTGTGCTGTCAGGTGGGCTGTGTGCCAAGGCTGTGGGCAGTTCCACCTTCGATCCGCCCATGCAGTTGTTACTTGTGGGCTCTTCAATGCATGCGTAAGCAGCCCCCACGAGCTCGAGGGACAAGACGAGTCTGCAGCCACCTTGCTGTTCTGGAGAGTTTCCCAGGGTGGCCGACGGGAGCAGCAGCTGTAAAGGCGTCCGCTCTGCAGGCCCTTCTTCAGAGTGGACCAGAGGGGCCCAGGCATGGGACTGCGGGCGTCCTTCTCTCAGCCGTCACGGAAGGCCCTGGCTGGAGCGGTCTGCCCTGGTCCTGGGTGCTGATCACGAGCAGGGCCTGACTCCAGGCAGGGCGGGCACGCGCCCGGTTCTGCCCCAGCCTGCGTGGGTGGTGGGTGCTGCCACATCACTCACGCTCGGGTCACTTTGCACTGAGTCCCGTGGGAGCGCATGGCGCGGGGCTCGGGGGGCGGTGGGTTGGAGAGTGGTGCGCGGCCTGGTCCTCGCTGCCCCAGTGCGCAGCACATCGGCATCCCAGGGACAAAAATGCGAGCTCTCGGCACCTCCGTGACCTCCCGACGGCAGGCAGCTCACCAGGGTTCCATTTGCCCATCAGTCCGTTTTCTGTCTGAAGTCACAGTCCTTTTTCTAGAATGTGCTGTGGTCTGCGAATTTAGGGCCACAGTCACATATCGGTCCCTGGTCGGAGTAAGGAGGTGTCCTGTGGGTGCAGAGGCCATGAGGGTGTGGCCCTTACAAAAGAGGCCCCAGAGAGGCCCCTGCCCCTCCGGCCTTGTGGGGCACAGCCAGCAGGCACCGTGGAGGACAGGGTCCCCCAGACACTGAACCTGCCGGTGCCTTGATCCCCAAGGAGGCCTGTCCCCTGGTGCAGACTCAGAGCCCTGGCCACTGTGAGGGTCCTGGAGACCTCCGGCGAGGCACCAGGCTCGTGGTGCCCAGCCCTCCCGACGTCCAGGCGTCCGTCACTGTGGGGTGGGTGGGGAGCGATGGGCTGGGATCGCACTGCTCCTGAACCCTGAGTGCCACCTCCGTGCCTGTGGGCGACAGCTGAGTGACCAGCCGTTTCTGCAGGAGCCACGTTCGCCTGGGGAGAAGTCGCTTGGGGCCTTGATCCCGGCACTGAGAGGACTCATCCTCCTGCAGACCCCTCGCTCCCCTGGTAGCCAACAGACGCGCTCCCCTGGCCAGTGCTCGGCCCTCGCCCTCCTGACTCCTCCATGGTCTCGAGTGGCCGCCACCTCCTCGTTGGTCAGTGGGCGGGGACCTGGCATAAAGGAAGGCGTTTCTAAGACGGGGGACCCCATGGGGGCACTGACCCCATCCCCAACAGCCCCTGTCCCCACCAGCCCAGTCCCAAGGCCCCCTGTCTCCAGTGGCCTTGTCCCCAGTGTCCCCATCTCTGATGGCCTCACCCCCATGTCAGGCGCTGGGTCCTCACTGCACTGGCGCCAGCCAGGCAGCCTGGGTGGGTGCGTGTGCACAGCAGGTCCACGGCTCTCTGGAACATGTTGGTTTGGGACATTTCTGTCTCCTTTCTGCAACACCTAGACACGCGTGACAAGGGCGGCAGGTGAGCATTTGTCACGGGTAGTACTAGGGCATGTGCCCTGAGCGGGTGCCCGCTTGGCCAGTGCCCGGCGTCCATCTTCCCCGTGAAGTTCCAGGAGCACCACATCCCCCGGGCAGGCTGCGGTCCCTTCCCGTTCCCGGCCACACTGAGGTCAGCGGAGGAGCCCTCTGGGCTATTGCGCTCCTGCTGCCTTCAACACCCTCGACCGGCCCTTGCGCGGCGCCTGTTCCCATGGACGCCCTGGTCCTCGGGACGCCGTGGGGCCTGGGCCTCCGTGAGTGCCGGTTAGAGGACTGGAGCCCTGGCTTCCAAAGTGGGCCCCAGACCATTGTGCAGGCTTCTGTGCGGAGGGAGACGCGTGGAGGACTTCCCGCGTCTCAGCACGGTGACAAAGGAACACTGAGGAGAAGCAGCCTGCTCTCCTTGCTGGAACAGTAAAGGACCTACCTGGCTCGTTTGAATGAGAATAAGTGAAGCGCGACAGAAAAGGGCCACAGGTAAAGGAGGGCCTGTCGCCCTCCCAGCCTGGGGAGGCCAGTGACCTTCTCCAGCCGGCCCTCCAGAGCCACCTGGCCCATCTGGGCAGCCCCACACACACGCACGCGGTGCTATTCTCACGGGAGAGCTGAGCAGCACGCGCTCCCGTGCTGGCCTCTGGGTGGCGCTGGCCGGAGGGCCTTCTGCTGACGGCTCCCCTCCCGCTGGACGTGGTGGGGTGCAGGGACCCAGCCCACGCCCTTGGTTCTTTCCGGTTCTCCAGCTGCAGTTGCCCTTCCGCTTCCCCGAGCACGTGCCCTCCCCCACGGCCTCCTCGTCTGCACACGGTGTCCCAGGGCCGCCGCCTTCTCAGGGGCTCACGGGCCGCCCACCCTCTTCAGCCCGCGGCCTGCTCTCCCAGGGGTGCTTGCTTCAGACTTACTGGTTTTAAGAACTCTTTGCTGCCGAGGAATTTGGCTCATGACTTAAGCTGCCCCTTAAACCTGCTGCGTCCCAGGTGCCATCTGAATTGTGACTCCCTTTACGGGGCTTTTGCCGCGTGGAAGTTTCAATTGTATCGCCAACTCGTCCTTCTGGTTTCCAGTCTTCGCCTGTCTTAGAAAGGGTTTTCCACTTCAAAATCATAGATAACTAAAAATCCACGGGTGGCTGCTGAGCAGCCTGGAGGCGGCTGGGGTGGGCCGTCGAGGCCGCCCAGGCTGGACCTTTAATGTAGCCAAGCCACCAGGATCGGGCATCGGGAAGGCCCTGCCCATTCACCTTTACGACACTGGGCTGTGTTGAACAATAGTTCCCGAGTTCCCACAGCAGGCGACTGGGGGCTTCGCAACCGCCAGAGTGAGGGTTAGGCGACCAAGCCCTCTGGCCTGCTGAGTGCTCCCACCTGCCACCTGTGGAGTGCCCAGCATGGCTGCACTGTGCCCTGCATGGGGCTCAGGGACAGCAGGACAGCCGGGTCCCTGCTCTCGAGGGATGAGTTCTAGTGGTGAGCGAGGCCAGACCATGGTGGCGGGAGAGAGCCCACAGAGATTGGGGGCAGTGGGAGAGCAGCTGGTCGACAGGACCCCTGTAGCCTGGTGTGTGTCTGGAGCTGGGCGTCCAGTGCTTGTCCAGATGACTAGCTAGCCAGTGGTCTCTGGGGCTTGGTTTCCAGGGTCACATGGAGTGATACAGGAAAAACAAAACATCTTGTGACTTTGAGTTTCACACAACCTGCAAAGTTGGGAAGCCACGCTGGCCAGTCTGTCCCCGACAGGAAAAGGAAGCCAGTCACACTGGTGGTCAGGCCTGGGGGGCCTTGGTGTCTTTCCCGTGAAGCAGGGATCTGCCCAACACGTTCATTTTGCTTTGCTGGTTTCGTGGGCCCTAAACTCGGGCAGGTCTTGGCAAGAGGATTCCCACTCGGGTGGCAGTCGGACGTCAGCTCAGCTGGGTTGGATGCACACAGTGGCCTACTCACAGGGTTGGGAGCTGGCAGTGGGTCAGCTGAGCTCCCAGGGCCATCGCATGAGGTCTCTCCAGGATGGTGATCCCCGGAGGAGGGCCCCTTGCATGGCAGCTGGCTCCCCCAGAGCCGGCGCTTCTCAGGGGCTGGGTGGAAGCAGTATGGTCCTCCTCTACCTGGCCTGGGCAGGTGTGTGCACATGCTCCCTCTGTGCTCCTGGGCACAAGGAAGGCACCCAGGTCAGCCCAGGTCCATGAGGAGAGAACATGGACACCAGCACCCACTGCAGGACTGTCAAAGGGCTTACACTGACCTTTTGAAACTTCCACCATGTAGCAATGCTGCCCACATTGTGAGTTTGTTTTGAAGGCCAAGTGACCTGATGTACATATGGCCCTCGGGGCCAAGTGACCTGCTGTGTACACCTCCAAGTACATACACCATCCCAGGGATGCTGACGGTGGAAGTGGTCAGGAGAGGTAATGGAGCGGAGGACAGCAGCTGTGTGTCCCTCTGCGAGGTGCCCTTAGTTGTCACTGACAGGTTGAACTTTGGCAGAATGAGCTGCTGGTCTCACCTGATTCATATTTCTTTTGTAATGACCATGAAGACTTGTCCAGTGGATTGTCACAGGCCAGTTGCCTAATCTCATCACAGTCCCCCTGAGGAGCTGGGCAGGAGCTACCATCTTCTATTCCAAGGGCAGACAGTTGGTCACTCAAATAGTCACTGAGCTCTGTTGGAAGGACAAAGAAAGAGCTTGTAGTGACCTGCATGATGGTTAATTCAGGAAACCAAAGAGGGGTAATGGGGGATTAGAAAAAACACATAGACACAGGAACAGAGGAAAGGCTGGGATCGGGTGGGCACCACACTCTGGTGGGCGCAATGACCACAAGTCAGCTGCACAAGCTTATTGTATAGATTATTTCATGGAAAGGATTTATTGTGAGAGGTTTCTTCAAAGCCCTCAGAGTGAAGGACAAACTTCTATGCAGCCTAATGATAGTTATCGACTTGCAACCATGACCCTCTACCCCTGGAAAGCTGGTGTCTGAACTTGAGGTCAAGAACTGAACAGCTCTGTGTCTGGCACAGAACCCCGTTTTGAACAGGGTGTCCCATAGCAACTGGGCCATCTTCAATTGGCGCCTTTGCACCCAGAAATTCCCAAGAGAAGTGTTGCCTATCTTCGGGCAGTTCAAGGACCATAGTTCATTCCCTGCTCCTGACAAGAGATTGTTATGGTTGGATGTGAGGTGTCCCCCAGAAGCTCCTGTGTAGCAGGAATGTTCAGAGGAGGGATATGCCTGGCCTGGGAGAGCCTGACCTAATCAGCCCCCCTCGTTTGAATGGACCAGCTGGGTGGTGATTGGCAGGTGGGCATGGCTGGAGGAGGTGGGCATTGGGGGCCCTGGAAGGGAGCATCTGCCCTGTGGCTCCTTCCCCTCTCTGCTTCCTGCCCACCATGAATGGAGCAGTGCTCCTCCGCCACGCCCGTCCATCATGATGTGCGCCTCACTCGGACAGAGCAACAGACTCAGCGCACCATGGACTGAACCTCTGAAACCATGAGCCAAGATAAATTTTCCCTCCTTGTCAGGAGTTTTGGTCACAGTGACACAAAGCTGATTAACGCAATAGTTCAGCAATTGGCAACACCAGTAACAGAGTCCTAGCAAGACAGTATTCACGTAGGAATATGGCATTTGGGGAAGGAGGCTCCAGTTTTGAAAAGTCATTGTTTCTAGGAAAATAGTGTGAACTTTTCTTCTTCAGGAAATGACATCAGGATGAAGTTTAAACTTTTCTCTTTTCTTGAACATATCCTTTTTAGTTGTAGGTAGACACAACACCTTTATTTTACGTGGTGCTGAGGATTGAGCTCAGGGCCTCACGCATGCTAGGCAAGCACTCTACCGCTGAGCCACAACCCCGGCCCAAGTTTAAACATTTCTGATACCGACAACTTCTGCTGGCTTGGAGATCAAGTCACCGGATCCCAGAGACAGGAGAACAGCTCGTGCTTCAAGAGTGGCAGTGGAAAATCCAGAACCATCTGCAGGTCACAAATCGGTGTCTTACTCCGTCTCGGTTCTGTAAAAGTCCTGGTTGTCTTCAGAGTCTCTGAAGAATAGGGCAAACTGCAGATGCCCTTGAAGTGGAAAGTCCCTACGTCAGGAGAGTCTGGTGATGAGAGCGAAGCTGCGTTCCCCTCCGGGCTGCAGAGGAGCCGCCTGCCGCCCGCCCTCTCCCTCACGGGTCTCCCCCCAGGAGCACCCCCGGGCGGTGGCTGCACCGTGGAGCCCGTTTCACTCCCAGCTGGCAGGAGCAACAGGCGCGTGAGCCTCCACGCCCAGAGCCAGGCCTGCCCTCTCGGCTGCCTGGGTACCCGCCCTGGGAGCTCCTGCCCAGGCCCCTGCTGGTGGCTGCGCCCGTGGCTGGGGATTCTCAAAGGCCTAGGGGTGCTGCTGGACAGGAAGAGCCAGCAGCGCACATCTTTGAGGTCGACCAGGTCTCTGCCATGCAGACAGGTGAGAAGCAGGGCTGCAGAGCCTCCCCCGGCCGGCGAGGCTGGGCCAGGTCACCACGTCTGGGACTTACCCAGCCGCCCGCGCCCACTTGCCTCTCACCTTTGACACACGCTCTCTGAGACATCCTGGGCCAGCCCCACTGTCACCCAAAGGGGACGCCTACTCCATCCTGTGCGATGAGAGGCGTGTGTCACAGTGCCTCTCTGATTCAGGTGATGTTGGCCCTTTCCCTCGGAAACTTTTTTGGTGCAGGGGTTTGCACCCAGGGGTTCTTAAGCAGTAAGTTGCTTCACAGCCCTTATTTTATTTTAGTTTTGAGACAGGGTCTCACCAAGTTGCTTTGGGTATTGCCAAGTTGCTGAGGCTGGCTTTGAACTTGGGATCCTCCTGTCTCAGCCTCCAGAGCTGCTGGGTGACAGGCATGCACTACCACGCACGGCCCTGGGGACCCTTATGACGGCTGGGCTGAACCTCTTTCCTTAGACTGCCACAGCAGTCAGAGGGATGCTGACGGATTCATCAAGCTCAGAGTAAACAGTCATTGGACCCTGGGGGACCCCCGTCGGGAAGAAACAGACGATGCGGTGGGGCAGAGGTCTATGGGAGTGCCCTGTCTGCCTCCCACGTCCCAGGAGGCCAGTGCCCACCGGCTTCTGGAGGCACAGCCTCCTGCCGGCAGTGAGGCTGGGGTCAGGACCTGACCGGGAGCTTAGGCAGGGTGGTACTAGGGCAGGCGTCGGAGGCTCTTGAGCACCCCTCCCTGCTCCTGGGGGGAGCCCTGGTATGGGGTGTTCCAGGCGCACACAGCACCCTGAGCTCCTCCCCTTCGCCTGCCACCTGCTGAGCCTGGGCAGCGTGAGGCAGGGGTGGCAGGCTCCCCTTCTCCAAAGACCTGTCGCCCCTGAGCAGAAACGTGGCTAAGGACATGTGGTCCCGTTTGGAGAATGAATGAGACGGCTGGGGAGGACGGCTGGAGCCAGTAACGGTGGGACGGACTTCCGCCTGGCAGGCAGAACCAGCGCACGGGACACAAGGCCTGGGCCCACGTTTCCGCGAGGTGAGAGCCAGATGTCGAACCCGGAGGTCAGACACGCAGCCCTGAAGAAGAGTCAAGGGGAGACGCAGAGGCCAGGCAGGGGCATGGTTTCAAGTGCCAGTCCACTAGGCTGGAACGCCAGATGGGTCCTGCTGAAGAACAGCAAGGAGGCCCGACAGGCGAGGGGACACGGCAGGGAGCCCCAGAGTCAGGTGTGCAACCAGCAGAGTTTGGATCTGCTTTCCTGTGGCAGGAAGCCCAGGGGGAAGGAAGCCATCACCAGAGGGGACAGGGAAAATCACCATGGAGAGTGGCCCCGGAAAGGAAGGGATCCGAGGCCTCAGGGGGAGCAACTCGGGACAGGAGGGGTGGCCTGAGGGCATCATGGATTTATGTAGAGCAAAGTCAGGGAGAAAGTGCTAGAACAGAGCAACTAGGAAAGGGTCAGAGCTGGGCTGACCTCTGAGAGCCGCCCGAACACAGCGGGCAAGAGCCGTGAAGCAGTGTCCCTGAGGATCCAGCCAGGAGTTAGAGCTGCAGCATTGTCTCAAGGCCAGGGGGAGGTGCAGGGTCGTGGGCAGGAGCCTCAGATTCAACAAGATGGACGGCAGACCCAGGGCCGTGGGTGAGCCGTGGGACCCCTGCATGAACAGGGTGACCTGGCCTGGGGCACCCTTCTTACAGAAAGGGGGCAGGAACACCTGCCTGAGAGCCCTGTCCCCAGAACCCAGCTCAGGGAACAAAGAGAGTGAGCCTGGGCAGGAAGGTCCACACACGTGTCGTCCTGAAGGACACGGCTTCCCCTGCACGCTGGGAGCCAGGCAGGCCACTGTCCTCTGTAGAAGCTACCTTCCTGCATGTGCACAGGACAGCGGCTCCCGGGGTGCTGGACAGACCACACCCTGAGCAAGCTGCTGCTTCTGCACCTGACAGGGTAGCCCCTCTCCAGAGGGACAGGAGCTGAGGGAACTGAGGAAAGCATGCATGTCACTCATCCAGCTGGTCGCTGCTGGACAGAGCACCACGAGGGACAGAGGTCTGCCTGTTGCCACTGAACATGGGAAGAGACACCAGAGACCAGGGGAGCCCCTGCAGAGCACGAGGAAGGGCTTTCACCCTGGAGCAGGGCCTCCAGGCTGAACAGAAAACAGCACAACAGCAGGTGACCCCACGGCCACACAGGCAGAAGACAGGAAGCTACCTCACGGGGGAAGAGGCGTGGGTGGCGGAGAAGCACTTGAAACGATCTTCAGCTTCATCAGACATCAGAGTAGTGCAGATAAAGCCCCGGGGAGAGCCAGGCACGTCGCACGGCTGGAACAACACACACCGAGAGTGACCGCTCCCGATGCTGGGGGTGCACTGGACAGGATCCGGTGCACGTTGCTGGTGGACGTGAGGAGGTCTGACCGCCCTGGAAATAGCTGGGTGTCCTGACAAAACCAAACATGCCCCACTATCCACCCAGCAGTCACATCTTGGACGTTTACTTCAGAGAAATGAAAATGAAGGAAACCACACACAAATATTCATGGCATCTTTGTTCCCATGTCCCCATCTGGGGACATTCCCAGATCCCCTTCCATGGTAAATGGTCAAATGCACTGCTGTCCACGTGAGCGTGGAGACTGCAGCTGGAGAGAGGAATGGACGTGGAGACCGCATGTGGGGTGTCGTGCTCAGAGAAGAACGTCTCTGGAGGCACACTCCGGAGTCCACGCAGGACGCGCCTTTAGTGGAAGCATGAGTGGCTTCCAGGGGGAGGGGGGTCTCGTGGAGTCAGGTGGGAGTGGGCTGGTGGGGTTATGAAGGGGGCTTCTTGTGGTGGTGGAACTCTTCTGCATCTCAAGTGTGGGGGTGGGAACAAGCACTTGGACGGGTGACGGAATCACATGCAGCCATGCCCCCCACCCCCACACTCCCACTCACGGGAGAGTCCAGCAGAGGGGTGGGCCTGATCCTGCTGGGAGACGTGCTGCAGTTTTGTAAAATGCCGCCACCACGGGAACTGGTGAACGGTCCACAGGGTCTCTCTGGGTTATGTCTTACCACTCCACGTGAATTTAATAAAATGAAAAAGGAAGGGAAGAATTAAATTTTTTAAAATTGAAAAACTTGGTTGAAATCAGTCGGAAACTAGCAAACTAGGAATAACTGCAAAATAATTACTATTATTGAGACTACATGGTTACAGGCAGCAATCGAAAGAAAAAGGTCAGGATGAAATTTATAAAATTTGGCAAAAGATTTTGTATTGGACTTACTTAAAAATCATTTTAAAAGGTTGAAAACAACAGGCCGGAAAAGATTAAGTCAGATAAAACTGAACTAAAAGAATGCTGGAGTAATAATTTCAGTATCAGACAAAGACTTTCGAGGCTAAGACATCATGCCCACCGTGAAGATCGCTGGAGAAGGTGGACATTCCGTGATGGAGACCGGGGGCATCTGAGGTCTGTGGGGCAGCCATAGAACGGACGGAGGAGACCCAGGTCCCAGGGCTGTCAGCTGGAACTTGACACACTCATCTCAGAAACCGACCCATCATGCGGATTAAAACAAAGCAGAACTCATTTTTATGAGGACTCATTTTCCACGTCCTCGTCTTTCCTGCACAAATGAATGCCCACCCTTCCTGGAGCCGTGGAGCCCTGGGCACAGAGGAAGCCTCGGCCGATTCTGAGTGTGTTCTCAAGTGATGAGCAGTGAAATTGGAGGCTCAGCTGACGGAGAGGGGCCTGCAAAGAAGTCCGTTCTCTCCAGAAACCGGAAACGCACACTACACAGTCCTGAGTTGAGGAGGAGGAAAGAGGAAATAAGAAAAACACTCTACATTAAATCTGCATGACAATAACATTGTCAATTCTGGAAATCTCATCCAATGACAGGAAAGTGTTACAAATTGATAAGCCTGTTGGCTGGCACACAGAAACTGTTTTCCATACTTAAAGTTATCTTCCATATTTTTCCATATAGTTAAGATTTTAAATACACACGTATTGATTCAGTTAAAGAATTACTCAGACAAAGATATAGATCTTTAAAGACACTTATTAGCACACTGAAGTAGCCAGAGGGAAAATAAAAGAAAGAAAAAAAAAGTGAAATGTTTGGCAGAAACTAATAAATAAGATAATAAATCCCAAGAAATAAAGGAAAAGAGAACCTAGAGATAAGAGCTAAGGTCAACGAAATAGAGATCAAAACCAACGCCGAGGATTAGTGAAGTGCAAGTTGGTTTTCTGAAATGATTAGTAAGATGACCAACCTCTGATAAGACTGGTAGACATCCCAGAAAGTCAGTCAACCATGCGGAAGGCGGAGGAGAAGAGGTGCAGACGCAGGAGACCCAAGAAACAGGTGAAAATAAGAACTGCGGACACACGTAGGGATGCATTTGAAATCCACACGGAAATGGGCTTCTTTCCACCGGGAATATAAAGCCCTGAAATGGATGCAGGAAGAGATGGAAAGCCAGAGTAGATGATAAAAGTCAAAGATGCTAAATGGCAATGAGATGCTGTGGGCGCCCCAATTCCCTCCTGCTCTCTCCTCCTGCCCTGGGAGAGGCCGCGAACCGTGCCAGGAAGGGCACGCCCCAGCAGCATCCTGCTGTGACTCTTTAGAAACTAACTGCTGTCAGGAGGAAGCTTCCGTCCCCCAGGGGTTGGGGTGCCCTCCCATCCTGCCCCTTCTCCCTGAGGCAGCCACTGTCTTGGCTGCTAACGCGGTGGATTCGTGGCGCATTTGGAAAAGTAGACTGGGCCGCACTTCCCAGGTTTCCCCAGGCTGCGAGCGTGAGCTTTGCCAGCGCCTGGCACGCGGCAGCGACCCATCCTCTGCTCTGCAGCACACGTCGCCGTCGCCACCAATGGACTGCGCGCCCTGTTCCTCCGCTTCCATGACGGACACGTCATGCCCCAGGTTTGACAAGTGGCATGGTGCGATCACGCGTAGATGCAGGTGACCTCCATTTTTGGCAACTCTGTGTTTGTGATTCGCCTGCTCTCTGAAATTTACTTGTAACCCCCAAAATCATCCTCCCCAGAGCGTCCATTGTCCATTGTGGAAACACAAAGATGGGCAGCAAGAGTGCGGGCCTCCTGCGGGCGCCTTGCCAGGAGACTCCCTCCTGGTCTCAGAGCTCAGGGCGAAAATGCGCATCCTTTATCCTCAGCCCAGGACGTGTCTTTCTCAGTTTTGTGGCTGTGTCTGTTTAAGGTGGCCTCGGCGCTCCGTGCTGAAAGCTGATGGGCACCCTTGAGCCCAGAGGCTGTGGAGCACAAGTAGTTGCTTGGCCTGAAGAATGCTCTGCTCAGCGGCCATTCAGCCCTGTTGCTGTTAGTCCCGGGTCAGTGGATCAGTCTTCATGAAATGAGCTGCCTTTAAGGGAAGCACCAAGGGACCAGGTTACGTACTGCCTGGTGGACGGAGGGGAGAGTAGAGGCCCACGGGAACAGGACTTCCTTTAGGGTGGGGTCTGCGTTGACTTGGCACACGGGAGGATTGTGAATAGGAGCTGGCTGCACATGCCTGTTGCTGAGGATAGACCTGGAAGTTGGGTTGCTGGGTTGCATGACCGACGCACATTCCCCATCAGCCTGCGTCCCTTCAGGCTGCCCCAGATGCCGGATGTCCTCTTGGACGTCCGGCATCTGGACTGTGACACGTAGCCCATGGCCCTGGTTTGGCATGCCCTTTCCTGATGACGAGTGGTGTTGGGGCATCTTCTCATGAGCCACAGGCTGGCCACTCAGATGCACTCTTCTGTCAGCTGCCTGGTGACCAGTTTTGCCCCCTGCTTTATGGGGTTTCCCTCTGTTCCCCTGTTCTGGACCTGTGCCCTGGGGCTGCTGCGTGACACATTTCTCCGCCCCATGGCTTACCATTGCATTCTCTTGACAGGTTCTTCCTTCCTTGATGGCAGAGTGTATTTGGCATGTCGTAGGCACATGGCGTAGCAGTCCCTTCCTGGGGTCGTACATGGCGTGACGTGGCACTTCTCTGGTTGTGTGCTCATATGTGAGCCCTGGAGGGCTCTGTCTGCTGTCTTTCCTGTTCTCATCCCCTGCTTCCCTTTGTTCCTCTTGTCTTACCCACTGAACTTCTGGTCTTCCCTTCCTTAACCATTGTTCAATCAACATGAGTTCTTACTACCAATGAGATCGACCTCATTTGTTCACAGTCTGCTTTTTATACGGTTCATATTATCTTCTTATTCTGCTCTGTGCAGTCATGATACCATCCTGCTATCTTCTAGAGGTGTTGTTTTTTACCTTCTACACTGTGATCTATAATCCATCCAGGATCCGTGTCTGTCCTGCCAGCCAGTGACCGTCCTTCCTTAGCGATGTCCGAGCGAAGGAACACGGTGTGCACACTACAGCCCCTCCCAGCACTCTGCCTCCAGTAATCCCCAGGACTTTCCTTCTTATCCCTGCACTCACTCCCTGTTGGTGTCCTAGGATTTAACGTGTGTCCTGTAAGGAACACGTAATTGAACTTTAATTTTTTTATCATGATCAACAATCTTTGCCTCTTACATGCGATACTTACCTATTGGTATGTAATGGATACTTGGGCACGTAAATCTCTCTATATCACTGTCTCCCCATGTGTGCCATATGCATTCAGGTGTCTTTTATGGCTCTCGTTACAACTACACTTTATCAACTCAGTATTTTTAATTTTTAAAACTTCTCATTTTAGCTAGCCAGCTGCATATTCCTTTAGCACCTGTGTTCTATGATCACTCTAGAGAGCTCGATATGAATCCTTGACACTTCAGTCTGACATAAATCAGGACTTTCTCTCTCCTGGGTAGTGCGAGGCCCCGAGAACATTGCCATTCTCCTCGCGTCCTGTTCGGCCGCCTGCTCTCATGCCACACCGGTGGACCACCAAGGAGGGCGTCACCTCTTAGCTCCCCGTGCCCTTCCCTCCTGCACCCTCCGCGACCCCCCGCCTCGTTCCTAGCTGGGATCACGTCCTGGGTCATGAATGTAGTGCTGGTGAGTTTTCTTAGTTTCTATTCAGCTGAAAGTAACTTTATTTTGCTTTTTCTGTTGAGTAAAGTTAAAAATAACTGTAGGATCCTAGACGGGCAATAGGTTCTTGCCATATTTGAAGGATGTTTTTTGGTTGTCTTCTGGCTTCAACCCTTTGTCACCCATGTTTGGATTCCTTTGGAGCTTTGGAGCTGTGCTGTGCCCCGAGGGTCAGCAGCCCCTGTATCGCAGCCCAGAGCTTTCTTTTTCTTTTTCTTTTTTTTAAAAACACCTGTGTTTGAACTTTTATTTCATACCATGCAAGGTCAATTATAACACATTAAAAAGTGACAATAGCTACGAGCTGCAATTTTACATTTATACATTGGCAACGTTCATTTTCAAATGCTGAATATAATTACATATTGTCTGTAACAACTAAGCTTCAATTCAACTTATACAGATAAAATTTTCTATGAAAACAATGATTTTGTATCTGGCCACATTCTGTGATGCTAATTGTTTGACTAACAGATCCTTTGAGAGAACCAAATGATTCAATCTTTTTCACAGCACCTGTGCCGTCCCTAACAAACCCAAATCCTACATGCTTAAAGTCCAGTATTCTGCTTTGTTCAATGTTATAAAAAATTGAGAATTATTAGTATTTGGGCCTTGATTGGCCATAGAGAGTAAGCCAGGACCAGTATGTTTCACATCAAAGTTCTCATCTTCAAATTTATCTCCATAAATGGACTGTCCTCCTGTTTCATCACATTTTGTGATATCTCCCCTTGGCAAATAAAATCTGGAATTACTCTGTGAAAAATGGAGTTTTTAAAACCAAAGGCCTTCTCTCCAGAGCACAGTGCTCTGAAGTTCTCAGCAGTTCGAGGAACAATGTTTGAAAATAATTCAATCGTTCACCATCTGCAGAATCATCAAACAGTACCACAGGATTTGTCTCCTTTGATAACTCTGCTGCCAGAGAAACCTCTTGTTTCTGGAGTTTCAATAAATTTTGTTGACATTCTTCAAATTTTTCCTTAAAAGACTCAGTCATTTCTTTTGTTTTAAATCTCACTGCAAGTTGTTCCACTTTTGCTTCTCCATCAGCATCATCTGAAGCAGTCCAAACTAAAGCATTCTTTGAAACATTTAGGGCTTTTAATCCCGTTGTTTGGGTGATAACATGATTTGCACACGCTTTAAACACCTGGTCTCCTCTCATTAGGATCCAATAGCAACTCTTCATTGTATGGCAAAGCATCTTTATATCTCCAACACCTCGCTCCTTCCACTGACATCTCTATCACTGACATCTTCTTCTCCAGATTTTACTTCTACCTTTAGGATCAAAGGCAAAATCCCCAGAATTACTGGAAGACAAATCTGCAAATGGCAGTCCTCTACCTCTTCCAAATCCAAACGAAACTGTTTTACTTCCCACTTGGCTTGTAGATTCTGTATCAGTTTCCTTTCTAGTAGACAAAGCTACAGGTTTGTCCACAGTTCCTGAGCTTCCTGAACTTTCTGAAGCTCTGACTGAACGTCTTCCTGGTTTCCACTGTCCTCGTCAGTATCACTGCAGACTTCACAAAAAGATGTAGGTGGAGCTTTACTGAATCTGCTTTTGCTTTCTCTTCAACTGTTGGCTTCTTTTCCCAAACAATAGCACGTTCTTTCTCATTATCTGCTAGATTTTCTTCTAATGGCCTGTGTTCTTCTGAGTCATCCAGATAGAGTTTTCCATTAAGTTTCTTGACAGCCATTTCAAAATCTTCCTCTTGCGCCAGTGACCAGAACTGATAGAGCCAGAGCTCTAGCAGCGCCCACCGTCCCCGATCGCCTGGGCCGAATTTTGCCGCCTGCCGCCTCATGCTGGGACCCAAGTTCTCCGGCGCCTAACGGGGTCCTAGGGGTGCCCACAGGTTCCAGGGATGCTGCGCTGCTGCCAAGCAAGGAGAGCCGAGTGCCGCGGGAGCCTGATTGGGCAGGAACGACCTGGGCCGGGCTGGGGAGAGGAGCAGGGCGGATGGGCGGTGTCCCAAGCCCGAGAAAGGTCTGGGGAAGTTGTTGGGACAAACCCTTCGCATGCCACCCTCGCCACTTGTGACCGAGGCTCGTGCTGAAAACAAACACGTGCACGGGTCTGGCCTGTAACACCGCGGCCGTCACGCAGTCGTGGGGCATGGGCTGCGCACACCACAGCCCAGGGCTTTCTGAACTTGTGATTTCTTATCCCTTGTCAATACTTGAAAATTCTCAGCTGATAGATCTTCTAACACAGCTTCTGCCTCATTCTTTTTCCTTCTGATTTCATCATTCATGGACGAGGGCTTTAAAATATGTTAATATGTTGAAGAGAATGGGAGGCCTGGGGCGGTAGCTCAGTGGTAGTGCGCTTGCTTAACGCGTGCACAGCCCAGGGTTTGATGGAGGCCACACTGGAGAATTTCAGCAGAGAATTGGAATATATTGAAAATCACACAGAAAAGTAACTAGAATTTAAGACTCAGTGGATGGATTCAGCAGATTAGACACAGTAGAAGGAAGGATTATTAAATGGAATGCAGGGCTATAGAAAATATCCTTCATGAAGCTGAATGGTGTATGAAAGATGAATTTCTTATTTAAAATCCAGATTGTTGGCTTTGCATGAAAGGTAAAAATTTCTGTCATTGGTGAGCTGCATTCATCACAGCCTCGGTCATCTGAGCTGCTGAATGTTCAGAGAACAACACTCTGCTGGACGCTCACTCCTCCTCTCAGGCTCTACCAAGGGCTGCAAAGGAGGATTGTGGTTCCTGGCCTGCTCTGCTCCCTGCACAAAGCTAGCCAGTGAGCAGCACCCTGCTCTGCTCCTGGTCCACACTGCATGTTGGGTATACCAGGTGTCTGAGTTCCATCCATGTTGATAGGTGGGTGTGGTGGCAGGTGAAGGGATGGTGGGTGACAGGGTGTGGGTGTGCTGGCAGGGTGGGGTGACAGTCTAGGTGTGGGGCAGCGTAGAACACGTGCCTGGCTGGGGGTTGGGTGGCCAAGGACTCTGAGTGAGCTGGCTGGAGCAGGGATGCTCGGGGGCTATGCAGGGCTGGGCGGCTGCATCTGGAGAGGAGGGTGGGACTCTGGGCAGCCTTGCAGACAGGTGGCCAGGAGGGTTGACACCTGCATCACAGTGACCTGCTCTTCACAGCCAGTCCCTCTGGATCCCTCTGTGTGAGCCTGGCTTGTCGCATGCCAGCACACCAGCTGGTGTTCCCCCAGCCCGATAGGTCCGACCTGTCAGGAGACAGCACTGAGCTCATTGGTGTGCCTCTCCCCCTCTGTCCTAGCTGCGAGTGTCCACTGCTCCGGAAGGTGTGGGAGGCTGACTTGGAAGCTTGCCAGCTGCTGCTGCAGAGTCTGAAGCTCCAGGAAGCGGGCAGCATCCTGTCTACAGAAGAGGAGGGGCAGAGGGACAGCATGCGCTGGCCCCACTCCGAGGATGAGGGGACGGCCTTGTCACAGGCATCCCCCGAGCGGAGGGCTCTCCACACCCCCGGTCCACACTGTGTGGGAGGAGAAGAGAAAGAGGTTTGTCTTCTCCCTGTGGCTTCTTGGGGCACCTTCTGAGGGGCTTGGTGACCGCGTCTAGGTGGGCAGTCAGTACTGGAATGGCTTCCATAAACCATGCAGACTTTCAGGTTTGAATAACCCTTGAATATGATTACAAAATCAAGTTTTTAGAAAAGATTTTAATTACAGACAAGTAGAGAAAGATTTTCAGCGTATCACTTTTATTTTTACTCTAATTTAAAGCTAGAGTTCAAATGTGGACATTGGTATAGAATGACTACGTATGTCCTGCGTGTGTGCGTGTGAGATTCTACACACATGGCCACACTCTGAGGTCCTCAGCTGAGCCCTCGCCTGTGAGCGCCTCTGCTGCTCAGAAGTGGCGGGTGGAACCCTCCTGTCAGCCTGAGTGAGCAGCACAGGCAGGCTCTCAGAGGCCAGGTGGTGTGCTTGGGAACGGACGCTGCAGTGGGCATGCTGGCCGTAGTGACCCTGCCCTTGGAGAAGGCCAAGACTTGGGGACCCCTAAAGGCCAAATGAGGAGTATTACATGGATTGTTCAGCAATCCCAGGCCACAGGGCCTGTCACATGGTAGGTTGTCCAGGGTTGGACAGGACGTTGTCACAGACGTCCTTGCAGAGTGTCCCCGCAAGAGGCCGAGTCTCCGGCGTCCTGTGCGGCAGCTCTGGTCGGCAGCCACAGGTCCTTTGTGACCTCCCTGCTGTCTGTGTTTTGTGTTTGACAGCAGCTCTGGATCCTGGCCACCTCCCACTCCCTGGCTTGGCCTGTGGGGCTCAGGGGAGAGAGTTGAAAACACGCCCCCTGCTCAAGGGGCTTGGGAGAATGTTCCGGTGTGAGGGAAGCACTGGCTGAGCAAGGGGCGAGCTCTGGGTGCGAGCTGCAGGCCTGGGCGCTCTGGAAGGCAGGGCTGGCGTCCCAGGTGGCTGGGCCGGGAGCTCCTGCCGTCACCACAAGCGGAGGTGACCTGCTGAGAGCAGGGCGGACTCTGGCTTGCAGTTCTGGAGGCTTCAGGCCACGGTCATTGGCCTCAGGCTCGGGGCCTCTGGTGGCCCGTCATGGCAGAAGCATTTGGCCCAGCACAGCCACTCGCCACGTGACTGGGGCACAGAGGAGAGAAGGAGAGAGGGCCGTCCTTTGAGGGTGCAGCCCTGATGACCTCCAGGCCTCTCCCAGGCCCCGTAAGTCTCTACCCTCCCCACAGTGGCACGCGGGGTCCAGCCTTCAAGCCCTGGGCCTGGGGGACACCCGAGATCTCACGGTGGCACGTCCCAGGAGAAGCACGGCAGACGCAGTGGAGGGTGCCTCCTTCTTCCTGGGGAGGAGTCCGCAGCTGAGCACCTGTAGTGAGAGATGACAGGAGAGAGCACAGAGTGTAAGTCCTGAGTGACACAGTGACACAGGCCTTTGGGAAGGAAGAGCGGAGGACGCGGGAGCCTGCATGCTGACCCACTGACCGTGGACTGGGAGTGGGCAGCAGGGAGGAGTGCCAGGGGCCACGGGGTGAGAGTCAACGCTGATGGCCTGGGGCCCCATGAGGCCCGGTCAGAACCCTGTGTCCCTGGGCCTTCAGAGGGGAGCCTGCTCCTTCCCTCCAGGTGGAGGGAGGGACTTAGGGTGGGCTTCAGAGGAAGATGGGAGAAGCTGTGCCCACCTCAGGAGAGGGCAGAGTGGCTCAGGAGCCCTCTGCGGTTGGGGTAATGTGTCCTGAACCCTCTTTCCCTCCCCCTCCCCCACGGGGTCCCCAGCCTCCAGCCTCTCCGAGGATGACTCTCCCAGGTGTAGGGGGACTGGTCTTCATCCAGCGGATGGTAAGCACCTGCCGATTTCATGGCCTGGCTGTGGAAGCCAGCTGAAGTATGAAGTGGAAGAGTTCGAATCTCAAGGTCAAGGATGCGTGAAGAGAAACTCCCACCACAGAATGCCCACCTGACTCCCGGGACGGACAGACGGCAGGGTCCTGCCGCGGCTCCTGCTCCGAGCTGCAGCCCTCTGGAGCCTCTGCTCCCAGGATGTACTCCTGCTGAGTGTGCGTCGTGTTCTCGGGGAGGGGCCTCGCGGTCCTCCCACTCCCACACTGTGGCCTGTGACCCCCGAGCTGCAGTTTGCTTTCTGGGGTTTCTGTTACCTGTGGTCAAATGAGGTTGGAAAACGTTAAATGGGGATTCCCAAAATAAGCAGTGGATAGGTTTTACGCCGTGTGCCACTCTGATGACATCTTGTGCCTTCCTGCTGGGCCACCTGGATCGTAAGCCACTCCTCTGTCCAGAGCACCCACGCTGCGTGTGCCCCTCGGTCACCAGACGGGTTACCACGGTCTCACAGAGCTTCTGTTCAGCGGCTCATTTTATTTTGTAATGGTCCCCAAGCCCGGAGTCATGAAGGAAGCAGCTCAGATGTTCCAAGAGACGCTGCACAGTACGCCCTGCAAGTGAAAAGGTACCAGTTCTCCACCGAAAGGAAAAAAATCGTACGCTGAGGTTGCTAAAACCACAGGACGGCAAGATATTCACAGAGAGAGAGAGAGAGAGAGAGAGAGAGAGAGCATTTCACAGAACTTTTATGGCAGTATATGGTTATGATCATTTTATTATTAGTTTTTATTTATTGTCAATCTCTTCATGGCCCCAGTTCATAGAACAAGCTTGACTTTGTCATAGGTGTGCGTGTGCAGCAATGCCTGGTGTACACAGGTTGGTGCCACCTGAGGTTTTGGGCACCCGTTGGGGTCCTGATGTGTATCCCCCAGGGGTGGGGGATGGACTCAGCGAGGCAGCCATTCTTTGGATTCGTGAGTACCTGCGTTCTTGAGGTGATGCATGTTTTCTGGGAGGGCAAAGTTATGGGACAAGTTAGCAGATCACTTGTTGCCAGCAAGGGGAGGGGGCTCTTTAGGAGCTGAAGGGAGGAAGTTCGGGGATCGGAGAAGCACCTGTGTCTTGTGACGAGGTCACACAACTGTGTACATAGATACGAATTTGTAACTTTGCACCAAAAAGAATGGATTCTATTGTAGGTAACTTTGTAGTAGTGACTAAAAGTTTTTTTAAAGTATCTTCCTACTTAAAATCAAAGTCACGGGCGTTTGAATGGCCGTGTTTGGCCCAGGACTCAGCAGACAGTGCAGCATGGGAGAAGAGGCCGGGAGGAGGTACGGGGGCACATACCTGTGGTCCCGCCCACTCTGGGGGCCTCACAGGAGCACACTGGAATCCAGGGGTTCAGGGCCAGCCTGGGCTACACAGCAAGACTGTCAGCAAACACCACATTGGAACCAGAGGCCTCTGCTCAGTGCCAGGTGGCCTGGGCAGTCCTGGTGTCCTCTTCTGCTAAAAGAGTACAGGAGCGGGAGAGCGGGCACCCAGCCCGGCAGCCCATGGGCACAGGGAGCCTGTGTGCGGACTTAGTTCTTCTGGATAAATACCTGGAGTATAACTAACATCCAGAGCAATCTGACAAGCGAAGGCCATTAAAGAGATACAAAAGTTTGACAAAAAGTCAAACTCTGTTTGCTGATGACATGATCGTACATCTAGGAGACCCAAAAGTCTCTACCAGAAGACTTCTAGAGCTTACAAGTTCAACAAAGCAGCAGAAGACAAGATCGGTATATGAAATGCAACAGCTCTCCTGCACACCGATAATGAATCTACTGAGAAGGAGCTCAGGAAAGCGATCCCATTCACAGTAACCTAAAACAACCAAAGATCCAAACCTGGGAATGAATCCACCTCTCTCTACTCAGCCGCAGTGAGGCTGCCTGTCCTCCCAGCTCCAACTCTCACCTGGACAGGTGTCTGGTGGGTGGACCTGCTACCTCTGAGCTCAGGCAGGCACAGATGGCTCCTCCCTCTGCGCTGGCCCTGGTCTCTCCACAGCCTTCTCCTCAGGTGAGAGCTGACAGGGCAAGGTCGTCCCTGCAGCTGGTGTGGCTCTCGTGGGTTAACGTCTTTGGGAGAAGAGAGCCGGGGTGAGAAAGCGCTGGCCCTGCCTGCAGAGAGCTTGGAGAGCAGCCTCGCGCCCAGGAGCAGAGCAGGGAAGCCGTCAGGACCCCGCAGGACTGGCACTGGCGGTCGGGACATCAGAGAAGGGAGAATTAAAAAGAAAAAACCAGCACGCACTCTAAACCGCCTTTAAAAGTGAAAACGTGCACACCTGCCGATCTTTTGATAAGGCTCTGAGTCTTTGTGTGCGTGGGTCTGCTCCGGTTGCGACCCCAGCCCCTCCTGCATGATCCTCGCCTACCATGTGGCTTCAGCTCGCGGTTCCGGTGCCTTCCTGGGCCCTGGACACGTGGCTCCTCTGAAGCAATCCTCGGTCTCCTGCTCCCTCGCTTCGACATGGCTGAGTCTTTCCAAGGTTTTTGGCTGCTTTTTTGGAGATAAGAACCTTTTTCTCACACTCATATTTCACGGTTTTACATAGTATTAATTTAAGTTGTATAATTGAGATTTTAAATACAGCTGGCATAAGTAGGTTCAGAAACAACTCCACCAATGGAGGCTGAAGCTCCCTGCCCGGCTGGGCTTGTCCACTGGGCTCCATAGCCTCCCCCTGGTCCCTCACTTAATGCCTTGCTGCCAGCCTCCTCCTCCTGCCCCCGGGAGGAAGTCCACTCTCTGATCTGCCCACTTGCTTCCCTCCTTCTGGAAAAGGGAGGCACAATCCTGGGTGCTCCAGGGTCCAGGCTGTCCTTCCTCCCCTCACCAAGCACAGCTGTTTCCTCTGAGGAAGCCACCCTGGGGGTCCTGGAGACTCTGTCCTTCCGTGGTGAAGACAGTGTCTGCGGCGGGTTGGTCACCCCGTGCGGCCAGGACACGCGTGTGTTGTTAATGACTCCTCAGGGGGGCCACCTTGCAGCTGGGAGGTTTTTAATCTGGAGGTCCCTGCTTCTGGAAATGGGCTCACAGACGTGACAAGTGGCCGTCATGCCAGGCCACTTCTGATGCCCCACGCCGGGGGTCAGGGCTGCCGGAGACAGGAGTTCCCCACGCACGAGCCAGTCATGGGTGGTCGCTGCCGGTCCTGGCAGGGAGCCTCGAGCAGGCCTGGGCTGCATCTCCGCGGCCCTGCTGCAGGAAGCCACCCTGCCCAAGGCTTGCTGCCCCCGTCCCTGTGGCCATAGCGTGAGGCCTCTCCCGGCCAGCCCCCTGGGAGTCTCATTGGCCAGCCCTGGCTACACCTGCCCCCTGCAGCTACGGGGACCATGGATCCTACAGCGCAGTTGCCACTTCTCTGACAAAACTAGAAGCCCGAGAGCAACACGCCTGCCTAAGGGCATGAGGAGAGCCGCCCCTTGGCCTCCATCTGCGGAGGCACGCAGCGTGGTGAGGGAAGAACAGGGGCCACTCAGCCAGAGCCCCCAGTGAGCCCCAGTGCCTGGGCAGTGGCACTGGGAGCCCTAACCCTCAGTCTCGTGGTTGTGTGTTTGCAAAAGCCCTCAAAAGTTCAATTTCTAAAAAAACACAAAATGAGCCCGGGTGGGGTTTGGCCTTGGCTTCCGTCCTCGTGGTTCCTCTTTACTCCTTCTAGTTTGGTATTTCTTAGCAACAGGCAGCTCAAGCCACCTTCCTTTGAAAGCATCCTCCAGCTCTGCTCCATTTGTATTTCTATATGTCTTCAGGGTTCGATGTCACTGTCCCCAGAATCTGGATCTTTTGTGGTGTGGCAGTTATTCAGGCGCCAGCTGATGTGTGGGTCTCATTTACTAATGGTGCTGGTGAGGTCTGGGCATGCTCACTTTTGATGCCCGAGCCCAGTGCACAACAGGAAAGCAGTCCAAAAGCTCCTGAGTGGCCACGTAGCTCGGCAGGTGGCTTTCTAAGACTGTCTTCGTGTGAACTGGAGACCACAGCCCATCGAAGCTGACCAAGCGTGAGGCGGTCACTCCTCCTACCGGCTTTCTTAGCTCTGTTGATTCCTCCTGTCCTGAGCTCCTTCTCAGAGACAAGTGTGGGGGGTCTTTGCAGACAGCTGGCAGCCTGCTGCGACCTGCAGAGGTCTAGGCCCTTGAGGTGGGTTCTTTACCCCTTCCAGCCACGGGGAGCTTTAGAAGTCATACCCAGGTACTTGGGGTGCAGCCATGTGATCTGGGCGTTGGGGGAGCTATGGCTTCATTCAGAGCAGTGACAGGCTTTCCTGCCTCTGCACCCCTTGGCTGTTACCCTCTGATGGTGGCACTCAGCATTTATGAGCAAGATGAACACTAGCCACAAAATCTACTCCACACAGGTGTGAAGCGTGTTCTTTGTGTTATGGACAGGCAGTGGTCTGGGGTAAGTATAGACCATGTGTTTTAAAAGGCAGAGAAAACCACAGAGCACTCCTGGAACGCGTTCGCCAGCAAATGTCCTGGAAGACAGCCTGGAGGAACGTGTTGGAGGCGGTGGCTTCCGTGCCGAACCAGGAAACGCCTTCAGCCCCACTGAGCTCACCGCCTGTGGCGAGCACGCTGCTGGACCTGCAGGGATGGCGGGTGAGCTGGAGGCCAGCAGGCAGTCCCGAGGCTCAGAGCGTCTTGGGAGGCGTTCACGCGTGCAGGGTAGGCTTTTATTCCTAATGTTCTGTAACTTTGACAGAGCTGCCGCAGGCGAGCGCGAGGGCAGATCCCTAGCGACCCCAGGGAAGCCCCCCGCCTGTCCTTCCTTCATCGTGTGGCCTGTGGCTTTGGCTGCGGGAACCTGGAGTCCTTAAGGGTGGGCAGGTATTGAGGAGCCTTAACCCGTGCCCGAGGCAAATGGGGATCTGGGCCAGCTGGCCGGGGAGAGCCAAGGCGAGGGCTCTGGGTACCACCTGCCCTTGCCCCTGCCCATGGCAGCCAGCCGCCAGGGCCAGCATGGCACATCTCCCGCGGGGCCAGGCTGCAGTGTGCTCGTGGCCGCCCAGTTGTCTCCAGTGTCACAGCCGCAGGGTGCCACAGTCACAGAGTGCCTCCTGCCTCCTGTTCTGGCTTGACTCCTTCCCGGGCCTCTTAGTGCCTCTTACTGCAGCGCCCGGAGCCCCAGCTCAGTTCCATGGAGAGCTGGCGCTATAGCAGCGCCCGTCTGGTAGCGTCCACATGAAAGTTTCCTGTTCCCAGTGCAGGTTCTGTTCAGAAGGGAGGTGACAAGCACAGCTCCTCCAGGCCCTGCACACAGCCTGGCGCCCGCTGTCAACAGGATCTGTCTCCTCAGGCAGCCTGGCTGTGGGCCATGCACCCCCCACCCCTGAACGTGAGCTCACGGCCAACGTCTTGAACGTCAGCACTTTCCACGTGTCATAGGCAAGGCCTTAGCCTTGCTTGTGGGAAATAGAGCTGAAAAAAGAGAAAGGCCCTCAGAGGCCCTGGTCAGGGGTCCTGCCCGCCTCCCCTGTGTGTGTGGTTTAGGCATCTGCTCAGGTCAGCAACCGAGCGCCTTCCTGCTCCTACACCTGCACAGATAGATGTTTCAGAAAGTTGTTTTAAAGGGAAAATCCTGCCCAACATAGGAAATCCTGCTTTCTGTTTTAAACCCTGCTCCCTGAGGTGGGAGACTTGCGTGCAAGGTGACGTCAGCTCTGATTCAACACAGCGAAACGTTTCCGGCCCTTCATCCAAGCCTGCAGGTTTGCTCATGAGGAGAGCTAAGCAAGTTGTTTGAGGTACTGCCTGACCCAGCTGGTGCTGCTGACTCCGTCCCATGCAAGGCTGCAGGGCTTCCTCTGAGGCCAGCAGAGACCTGTGTGTCAAGGGTGGGGGTTGTCACGCAGGAACAGGGGCTGCCGTGAAGCTGGCGGTCATCCCAGACGGGACCGTTCCTGGCTGCAGGCAGAGGGAGTTTTCACACCAGTTCCCCTGCTGGCTGTCACACCACAGAGAGACAATTTCCTGCACAGCGTAGTCTGAGAAAGAGCGAAGCTTCCTCAAGAGCTTTGTATCAGTCTCTTTTCTGTTGCTATAACAAAATACCTGAGGCTGGATACTTAGTAAAGAAAACAAGCTTTATTTAGCTCACAGTGTTGGAGCCTGAAAGTCCAAGATCAGGCAGACCCATCTGTTTGGCTTCTGGGGAGGCCCCTTGGCTATGTCACGTCATGGCAGATGACACCATGACATGAGGAATAGATCACATGGTGGGGAAGAAGCCGGAGAGCTCCGTGGACCAAGCTCGCTGTTTTATACCAACGCGCTCTGAGGAACTCAGAGCCTTGATCCTGGCCAGCACTGCCAGTGACTTAATCACCTCCTTCCAGGTCCTGCTGCTCAAAGCCTCCACCTCGCCTCTGCCACAGCGGGGCTGGCCTCCCACTTACACCTCTGAGGACAAAGCTCGCGGTGCCTGGCCAAGCAGAGTCTCATTGCTTCCACCGGCATCCCTGGGCGCCTCCTGGGTCCCTGGGGCTGCAGGGTAAAGGGCCGGGGAGGCAGGAGTTGGACGGAGGGGCTTCTCTGCATCCCAGGGCTTGGGGATTCCCGAGGGAAGCACTCCCTGAACAAGTGGAGCTCGCGGGGCTTTGAAGACAGTTTGGTGGCGGGTGGGAAGTGTGAGAACTCTGAGCGAGCCGCTCCCTGCCACCGTGGGGGCGCTCCAGTCTGACCTCGGGAAACGGTCCCTCCTGTGGTCACGATGGGCCGCATGGTTAGAAAGGGGAAAAACCAATAATCTGAATTTCTGAAAAGACTGCCTGCAGGACAAAGCGCTGCAGTTTTCTAGGGTGCTTTGAAGCACGGAGCACCCTGCGCTTCAGATTGTCCCCGAGTCGCAAATCCCACACAAGTCCCCTCGGCCAGCCCCGGGATGTCGCAGCGGGCCGCGTTGTCATCCTCAAGTGTCATCAGCAGGAGTTCTTTTTTTTGCCACACTTAATTTAAAAATCAAACTGGAAGTGAAGTCACACCTGTTACCCAGGGGCGTCCAGAGCGTGGCCAGCCCCCGGCCAGGCTGGGCACACGTTCTTTCGGGACCCACAGGGGGTGGAGAGACAAGAGAGCCTGGCCTCCGTTCCTGTCCGGAGAGACGGGACTCGCTGTCCTCCCCATGGCCGCCTCCCTCCTCCATCCCAGCCTGGCGTCTCACGGGCAGGTGGGCCCGTGGCAGCCCTGGGCTCCCTGGGGTGGTCGTCACGGCCACCTCCTGTTGGCGTGGCTCTGAGTCCTGTAGGGAGCCGCCCCAGAGACGCTGAGGCCTGCAGGGGCCTCTGCATCCTCCCGAGGAGGGAGAGGAGCGCACTGGGTCTTCGTGGCCGAGTCCCGCCACGCGCGGAGACTTCTGGCTGTAAAGGAAGGATTGAACCCCGGAGGCCCCGCCCGCTCCGGCCTCTGCTTCCAGGTGCTGAAGGCTGCGGTCGCCCGCGTCCTCAGCACCCGGCTGAGAGGCCTCTGTAAATGCTGGCGTTCGGGCTGTGGGGAAGCAAGAGGCATGTGCGGCCGAGGCTCCTGCGGCCGCATCCCCGGTGCCCCGATGGGCAGCCGACAAAGGTCGCCGTCTGGGTGGAGGGACTTCTGTGCGTCCCAAGTTTTTACTGAAGGACCCCTGATTTGAAAAGAAGTCACCTCTTCAGCCGTGCCCCCCTTTTCTCTCCTTTCAACTCTGTGACGTCTTAGTAAAATGGACAAAGCTGCAGTTGGGGCGGGGGTCACAGCAGAGCCCCTTCCTCCTGCCAGGGGAGCCCTGCGCATCCTAAAGACCCTGCTGGGGAGGACAGACTCAGGCAGCTGCTCTTGAAGAAGGGAGAGCCGGTGGCGGTGCAGCCCACCCCAGGCGGCCCAAGGGACTGCGCGCTCCTGCGTGGCGCCATGGCAGGAGGACATGACCAGGCGGTGAGCGGGTGGAGGCCAGCGTAAGGAGGAGGCAGGAGTCTCTTACCTTTCTGCCTCCCAGCAAGACAGCACCTGGCTGGCCCCAGCCTCCCCAATAGCCATTTCTCTGCAGCCAGGGGAAGAGTGGCCCGGCCCGAGCTCTGGTCGCAGCCACACAGCTGGGCACACCGGGCCATGCCTTCTGAGGGACTTCCCAGAAGTCATCTCTTCCAGAGTCACACGCGCCTTGGAATGTGTGCCTGCCCTGTTCAGGCCCGCATAGGCACCAGCAGCAGGGTCCTGGGGACAGGGGACAGCGGCCAGCAGCAGCCAGCGTGGCTCCCTGCCGTCTCTCTTGCACTTCCTGCCTGGCGGCCATCATCACAGGGCCAGGAGCCCCTCCGAGACCAGTCACCAGGCCCTCGCGGCCTCGGGACCTGTCAGTCATTCGTCACAGCCCCCACTCTTTAATGAGGAGCGGGGAGGCACTTCCCGCTGGCATTTTGTAGCCGTCTTGTCCATCCACGCAGAGTCCTGTGCGGGTCAGCCACGTAGCTTGGTGGTGTGACAAGTTCCCAAACCACGTGAATTGATGCAGCCATTGGGATACTTATGGACACGTAGGACGGGATGGGACGGGCAGTGGGCGCTCTGGCCCTCGGGTCTGGTGGTGGCCGTGTTTCTGATCCTGGGTTCTTGGACCCAGAGGCGTGGAGACAAGCACCAGACCTGTAGAGAACTGCGGCACAGGCACAGCTGGGCCAGGTCCTTCTGCCCAGGGCAGAGAGACCCAGGCCAGCCCCAGCGCAGGACACAGGCGTGGCCTCTGTGGCCCCCAGGGTGGCTGGAGCCCTCTCGCGGAGGGTCTCTGTGGCCATGCTCCTCTTGGGCGTGTTCTTTGGCAGCCTCCTGCCTCCTCGCCGTCTTAGTCTCCATCTGGAGTAGGGCTCACTGTGCTAAGGAGCTGCGGTCCCTCAGCGACTGTGCTGCACGGGCTTCGGCCCCTGGCCCCTGGAGTCGCCCTGTGTCTGGGAAGGTTCTGACAGCACTCTCTTCAGGACAGAGCAGGCCGGCCAGGGCTGCCCGGAGCTGGCCACACGTCAGGGCTGCACTGACTCCCAGCCTCCCACCTCCTGTTGTCTCACACCGTGACCTTGAAGACCGGAGCTCATTTGGTCTCCTCACTTTCTGGGCTGCCTGGGACTTTCAGCCAGGTCCACACAGCCCATCCCTGTGGCCTGGGCTTCCTGACCACAGGGAGGCCAGGCCCAGGGCGAGTGGTCATGCCCTGGCTCTGGGGCCCAGCACTGCTGGGGTCATTCACTGGAGAGGCCTCCGGGCACGCAGGCTCCAGGAGATGAGGGCTGCCCGCCCCTTGACAGGAACCATCTGCAGAGCACGGCTGTGCCGCGCACGCTCGGCTGTACCTGGAGCAGCATGGAGATGGGTGAGGAGCTCTGCCTCACCTGAAGCCGAGGGCCAGCAGGTGGGCCTAGCTCCCAGTGTGGCTGAGCCCTGGGACTCTGGCCCTCAGGATGCTCCTGGGTCATGCTCCATGTCCTCAGGGCTCAGGACCAGTCGTATCTCCAGGGGACGGGCCCTGGGACCTCTGTGATATGCAGAGTGCCGGTGCCCAAGTCCCTTAGAATGGCGTGGGGTGGCACGGAGCCTGTGCCACGGACCACCTGTGCTTTAGTCACATCCGGACGACCTAGCTGGCAGAACGTCAAGGTGGCATCGTGTTCAGCATGTTCTTTGGGGAATTGCGCCAAGGAAGGAGTCTGGACGTGTTCGGTGCTGATGCTTTTTTTTTACCTTTGGATCTGCAGTTGGTTGAATGCACAGATGCAGAACCTGCAATATGGAGGCTTGTGTGCCAGCGTGGTTGGTGTGGGGCCTGGAGGTTCTGTGACTTGTGCCTCGGAAAAGCAGCCCCACAGAATGCCAATCAGACCTTCTGTCACAGACATGGTGCCTTGAGCTTGTGTCTTTGTCATCGTTAAAAAAACAAAACTCCAGTGTGTTTCTTCCATACTCTACCATTATTGTGAGAAATAGCGCTTATGATAATTTTTTCTGATTATACTTTAAAGATATGGGAAATTTTGGGAAAGTAGAGAAGAAAATAAAAATCTTCAATAATACCACCCCTCAAAGTAGTCGTGGAGATTCCAGTTCTTTGCCCATTTGAGCCTGTCCCTGTCGTTAGATGTCCTTGTGTTAAGATCTCCCTGCGGCTGGTCATGGCTCCAGGGCACCAGAGCTGCTCCTGCCCACTCTCCTGGCTGCTGGCAGCTGCCCCCTCCTCCTGGACTTGCAATGCCACTAGCTTTGCATAAGTACCGTCTTCCGCTCCAGTACGGTGACGTCGTCCCTGGAGTCCCTTCTTCTGTATATGCCCTTCCGCATTCCGAGAGACCCCTGCAGTGGCGATGGTGGTTGCTTACCGTTCCTGCTGGTCTGTTGAAGTCCCCTCGTGGACCCTCGGGAAGCAGACATCAAAGCTGCAGGGCTGGCAGAGCATAAGTGGAAGCACACGCCTGGCTCCACGCTGGTTCACAGACCTGATTTCAGCATCCCATGACATGCCATCACGCGGGCTCTCCCAGGGCCACCACACCCGGGCCTCTGAGGTCGTTGTTAGGCACCTGTTGCTTTTGTATCGAGCCAGTGGCTAAAGCTACTTCTTTCCCTATGGACAAGTCCTTGGGTGCGTTTTCTGAGCCCTTTGCTGTTAGTTGGGAAGCACCACCTCTGTGTTTGGTCACCTCTTGATTCTGAGCTCATTTCTTGCTTTTCTCCTCCTTTCATTCTAAGATTTCCTATTTTCTTTCTGAATTTTCTTGACCTTATTTATTTGCTTCCCTTAAGACTCTGTGGCGTCTATAAACCAGGAGTGACTCCTGGGGCCCTGGGAAGAGTGGCCAGCCCGCGGCCCTGGCCCACGGGGAGTGCTCGGTCACTAGGCGGACCTAGCAAGGTCAGAGTGCATCCTCAGGAGGGGGGATCATCCTGTGGGGCCTGGAGGAGGGGCGGGTGCAGGAGGACCGGGAGTCCCTGGGCTTGCACCCAGGAGTGGGACTGGCGAAGGTCGGGCTGCAGCAGGAGAGCCGAGGGGCTGGAGCGGTGGCCTGGGCCGCTGCTGCCGGGTGGTCGCCTGGGCCGCTGCTGCAGGGTGATTTTGTGCAGGACATGACACTGGGGGCTCTTTACCGGCTCCTGTGCGGGACATGCCTTCGAAGAGGAAGCCTTAGAGAAGCAGGCAGCTCCAAGGCTTAACTCTTCCTTCACCGAACTGATGGATTCCAAGTACCTGCCGAGTGCCAGGTGCCCAGCTGGGACCCAGCGGCAGGGGACACGTCAGCCCTGCCCTTGCGGGGCCTGCACTCCAGGGTGGGGAGGAGGTGGCAGCAGAAGGGCCAGCGTGCAGCCTGTGTGGTTCTCCTGGAGTCTCCTTCCCTCCTCACGTGCCTTCGGCGACCAGTGTGCAGACCTGGTCAGGCGCCTGTGCCTCCGAGGAAGACCCCCTGTCCTCACAGCACATTTCCTCCATGACACCCGCCCTCCTGCCCAGCTTTTGCTAGAATTCCTGTAATAGTGGGAGTTCACCTGCGGACGCAGCTGGGATGTCCAGGCTTCCTTGTGATGAACCGTTTCGGGAGCGAGGCTCTGGAAGTCAGGCTTTGGAATGACCGATGGGCGTGGGGGCCATGCGACGGTGCTGCGAGGCTCCTCATTCAGTCACAACCTGAACAGGACTGCGTCTTCCCCGTAACATCCTCCAGGGCAGGCCGGGGCTCCAGTGTGATCCCAGAGGTGCAGAAGCCAGGAAAGCCGGGATCTTTCCCTGGGTGTCCTGTCTGTGTCCCGAGCCCTAAAATCTCTATGGCTCACATGTGATCTTTTTCTTTTTCTCTGGCCAGGAACCCTACCTCTTTTCCACAGAACTCGGAGAAACGTGTGAAGCCATAGGCAAGAAGCTGCTGCACTTGGAAGATGAACTTCACCTGGCAATGCGTAGTCAGGACGAGGGGCTCATTCATATCCTTTTTATCTTGCAGACTTAACGCCTGCAAGGTTGCTTAGTAAAGGAAAGTCTTAACAGTGGCCTGGCCTCTCCACCCCCAGCAGATGGAAGCAGTGTCCCGGGCCAGTGTGTACAGTACTTTCTCTTTGGTCTTCGGTCAACAATTCAGTATTTTTGATTATTAAACCTGGCCGCTAAAAATTAACCACAGAGGCCAGACGTGCACACGCAGTGACGCCAGAGCAAAGTGAGGTTTTCAGGGAGTGCAAAGCTGAGCCGTGCGGCTGTCGGGGAGTAACCAGAGCTACTCTAGATGGGCTCAGGCCCTTAGGGGCTCTCCTGATGCCCAGAAGCCAAACCCTACTCTCAAATTGCTTGGTCCTATAGTTCTGCCACAGAACGGGCAGAGGAGTGTCCAAACCAGCAGTGTTTTGGATCATTGCTTCTCAGTGTCCAGCTGGGTGCACGGGATTGAGCTCCACTGTCTTTCTGATCGCTGGTGTTAGGATCTCCTTGCAGGACCACATCCTGGGGTCATCTCTGTCAAAGTTTGCTGCAGTGAGGAAGGGGCACCAGGACTGCTGGCTCAGGAGGTGTCCGTGGAAGCCCCGTGTCCCAGGTGGGGCTGTTTGCCACTGGTCAGTTCTTTTCAGGGCAGGTGGATGGGGCACAGGTGTACAAAGAGATGTGCAGCCCAGCCTGTGTATTTTCAGTTATTAACATCGAGTGGACACTCTCTGGCTCAGTCCACTTCCCCGGTCATTCATTCTTTCTATTCAGGAGTGTGACTTCTATCAGATGTTGTTTTAGGCACCTTTTCCTCACTGTGCCCAGAGGACCTGATAAGAACAACACAGAGGAGGAAGAATTTATTCTGGCTCATGATTTCAGAGGTTCAGTCTACGGTTGGCTAACTCCATAGCTCTGGGCCCAAGGGGAGGCAGAGCGTCATGGCGGAAGGCTATGGAGGAGGAAAGCAGCTCAGGACATGGCACCAGGAAGCAAAGGGAGCCCTGCTCACAGGGACAAATATAAACCCCATAGGCATGCCCCGATGACCCACCTCCTCCAGCCACACCTTCTGTCTACGGTTACCACCCAGTTGGTCCATCATCCCACTGAGTAGACTACAGCTCTCACAATCCAGTCATTTCACCTCTGAAAATGAGCTTTTGGGAGACAGCTCATACCTAAACCATAACTCATGTGTTCATGGGAAATTTAGCTGTCTTCCTTTTAAAATTTCAGTTCTTACCAGACTTCATCGTGTGTGTGCATGTGTGTGTGTGCATGTGTGTAAGTGGCCCTGAATGGTCTAGGACTCATCTTACTGAAAGCATTCAGATCTATGGTCTAATGATGGATTCAATGTTGCTTCCTTCCTTGCTATAGCTTGAAGTCTTTGACCTTGCTTATTAATCTTAGCAGGGTATTTCTTTAACTGAATCAGCAAGTTTTCTAACACTGTTCAAGGTAGATTTTTAAAAAAACTGGAATTCTATTCTTCACAATTTTCTGCCTCTTATGGAACCAGTGTTCACGCTATTGCTGGGAAGCCCCCTGGGAAGCAGCAGTAGATTGACCGCGTCCTTGTGACTGTGTTGGTGGATCACACAGATCTGAGCTCTTCCGAGAGGGAGGTGTGTGGGAGACAGGCCTGTGACTGCCGCTGTCGCTGGACACAGCCCGTGACAAGGCTCAGGCCCTGGAGGGCTCCTGGCACCACGGCTGGTGGGCTCATAAGCAGATGCACCAGGGCTTAGGCAGGCGGGCGCCGTTCTGAGAGCCACAGGCAGGGTCTGTGTTGGTCTCTTGTTCTGAAAATGGCTAAGAGGTTGGTTTGATTTTAGGGAATGGCGTCTGCTTGCTAGGGGAGGCAGGGGAAGAGCTGGTCAGAGCCGAGCAGTGCGTGGAGACACCGCAAGCTTTTCCAAGCAGAGGACTCCTGGGCCAGAGGCAAAGTCTCTTGTCACTCGCCAACTGGGACAGTGACACACACCTCTAAGCTTCTGTGGGGTTGACCAGCCTGGATTCAGGCCGTGGGTTTCACACTGTCCCGAGTGTGGCAAGGACTCGTTGTCCAAGTCCCTTGGTCTCACGGCACTCCACCCACCACAGGCCATGCGGCCTCTCCCACGTACCTGAGCAGGTCCGAGGCAGGGGCAGTCAACGTGACGGGGAGAGTCGAAAGAGCCAGCCTGTGGCCTTGCTGTGGCTCCCTGGAAAGCCAGCCCCTCTTGTAAAATGCTCCAAGGAGAGGAATTCTCATCCCTGCTCGAGAGTTGAGAAGACTGAGGCTTAGCCCTCACTGAGCTGGACGGGTCGTCTCCAGCGGGTGTGGAAGCCCCCACCTGGAGGCTGGCGGCTGCCCTGCCCCGTGAGTAAACAGACAGGTCCGTTCCGTGTTCCTCGGAGAAGGCAGCTACTCAAACCCTTGGCTAGAATGACAGTGTTTATTGAAGTTTGATTTTTTCCTTTTTTTTTGAAAGTCTGGCTGATCCTCACAGAGATGAGTGGATTGTACCGGGGGTGTCACGGGTGGGGCACACAGAGGTAGGGGTGGTGTTGGCCTCCTCCTTGGTCCCAGCCCAGGCTCCCCTCTGAAGCCCCCTTGGGAATACGCCCTGGGATGGTGCCTTTGTACTTGCTCAGAGGGCACCTGGGTGGACATTGTGCCCGAGACACATCTCACCTGGCAAAAGAAAGCTGCTGTTCAAGGAGAGCTCGTCTGGACGCCCGGCTGCCGGCCAGCCCGATGGCTGGGTTTTCATTCTAATCCATAGCTGAGCAGTTGAGGGAACGCGCTTGCCACCGCCTTAGGGGAGCTGTGCGGTGAGCTGCGCTGGACCTGGGGACGTGGCTGGTGCAGGCTGTGGGGTCACCATGTCCTGCTGCTCCCTGTCCCCTCTGCCTGTGGAAGGCGCTGGTTTTGGCGTGGGCTGTGTGCCTGCCCCGCGGAGCGCCGTGGACGAGCGGCTGGCCAGCGCAGTGGCATCCAAGCAGGTCCTGGGCACCTGCTCAACACCAGGGCCAAGCACAGCCACTGGGACCTCTGCCAAGAAGACATGGACAGACTCACCTGAGAAGGGATGGGACAGCCATGTCCCCTCATCACCCGACGGGTGGCTACATCACCAGTGGCAGGACCAGATAGCCCAGGACCCCTTAGACGTGGCGCAGTGAGCATCTGAAGCAGTCTGTGCCATGAACTGGGAGAGCGGGCAGCAGAGAGGGTCCCAGAGGGGCAGCAGAGCAGAGGACAGGAGTGTGACTTCACGGCCAGCCGGCCGGGCCCCCAGGAGCAGCGGTGTCAGCCGGGGTACGGTTTCACAGTTGTTTTGTGTCCTACTTAGCTGTTACATGTTGAGAACCTTCTGAGCGTGTGCGGCTTCTCCGCAGCCAAGGGCCTTCCCTGAAGACCTTGTAGGAGGTAGGCGGGTTTCTGAGCGGGGATTTTCTCCTTCCTCCTTCAGCTTCAGGAGCACACCTGGATCTGCACATTTGGGGCATATTTAAAGCCCCCAGGGGGCTGGAGTCTGGGACGAGGCGGGACCGATCAGTCTGTTTGCGGTTGCATTTGCATCCATGTCCGGGAAGCCCCAGGAATGCTGTGCTGCCTGCTCGTGTGGAATGCCTGGCATCCGTTGATTAGTCCTGGTGGCGCTCGATGGCACGCAGACTAAGTGCATCCAGACTCCTGCGAGGCCCTCGTCTGGTTCGACTTTCAGATCCGTAGCCTGAGCAGACGAAGGTGACCCAGTTGTGGGAGTGCGCCCTGCCCACTTGCAAACGCTTTCTGCCTCTGGGGCTGAAGAGCGGGGAGTGGACCTGAGGACCATGGTGCACCCACCATAGGCAGGAAGGCTGTGCAGGACGGGCGGTCACAGGGCGTCCCTTTGGCTCCCACCTAGGCCTGGGGATGGGGAGGTTGGGGCCGAGTGCAGGGAGGGCCCGAGACAGGTGTCCTGCTGCGTGTCGCACAGCGTGGTCTTGGCACCGTGCAGGCAGCACCCAGTCCCTTGGCGGGTCCTGGGGTAGGCAGGGCTCGCTCCTTGCCATCGGTGGCCGTGGCCCCTGCCTCTGCCTCTTCTGTGTGGTCTCCCAGTATCGTCGGCCACAGTCGATTCCAGAGGAACACGTGTTCCTGACAGAGGCAGCTGCAAAGCCTCCAGAGCAGCAGACCTGCTTTTGACTCTGAGTCCGAGTGCTCGCTAGGAAGCCCGCTGACAGAGGATGCTGTTCTCTCCTAGAAAAACAGGACTCCGCTGACAACTTCCCAGGCCTGCGCAAGCACTGCCCTCCATGACAGTGCCCTGCCGCTGGACCTCTGCGGCTTGCCTGTCACCAACGCTTCATGTCACACACCTGCCTGGGGAGTGTGTCCTTCCTGAGGTGCTAGAGCATGGCCCTGGGTTCCAGGGGTTCTGAACACCTGCAATGCCAAGCCCTGGGTCAGGATTGTACCTGGAGTGCCAATTTTCTTAGATACAAGCTCCCTGGTGGCATGTCTGGGGACATTGGAACTTGACCTTCAGCTTCCCAGGCATGGGTACCTAGGCTCAGCTCACTCAGCTCCTACGGGCCCTCCCCCCACTTAGATGAAGTGAGCACCCTAATTACAGAAGCCCAAACTCCATTCCTGGGGTTGTGTCCAGCCCTTGGACAAAACTCAGGGTCACACGTGTTGGTGGGCTTCAGCTATGAGCCTGCTGGGTTGGTGAGCAGAAAATCAGATTCCGCTCGACCCTGCTGCTCCGCAGCCCGGGGAGCTTGTTTAGACGCAGCAAACAGGATAGCTTATTTTTCTGTGAATCCGTGAGAGCGTGAACTCTCGCTGTGTAAACCCGTGGCCTGGCCTCACCCCCAGCGCACACCTCCAGCTGCTGCGTCTCCTGCCTGGCTCCCCACGGCTGGCTGCTGGTCTTCTCCAGCTCACCCTGTGCGGCCAGTTCTGAATGCGTGGCGAGAGCTGCGGAGGCATTGGAATGTTTGAGTGAAGGAAGGGAAGATGGGAATCCCTACCTGCACTTTCAATTCTCTGACGGCTTCACAGGGACTGTGGCGAGTGGTTTCTTTTATAAGTGTCCTGATTTAGATAAGAAAGCTGTGCACGTCCATTGTGAATATCACAGAGCTATGGGAATTTAAGAAACCACTGTCTCCCTCCCAGGGCCACTCCTGGGACATCACTGTGACCTCCTAAAATACCTTCTAGTCTTTAATGGCTTATTACTGTAGTCTCATCGCAAAATTAGGGTTGTTCCATGAAATTGTTCTGCAATTTGCTTTTCCCCCTTTCCCCTTGCTCATATTTTGTCCTAGACTCTCTTCCATTTCAGTACATCCAAAATGTTCTGGAACTCCCATCTGGCAAGGAACCATGGTGTTGGGTGGTTAGAGAGAAAGATGGATCTCGTATCTGTAAACGTGATTTTAATTATTCTAATGATTACTACCTCATAGGATCACTAATGAGGCTTCCAGGATTTCTGATGCCTAGCTCTGCCCTGACAGAGCAGAAGATCTGCTACATCTCTTACGTCAGGAAACAAACCCTAATGTTCATGGTGCCTCACAAAAGCCACTATATTCTCACAAGAAAGGAAGATTCTTTTTCGTTCCTTGCCCACGAGGAAGACTCAGGTCGTCTACTTCACAAGTGGGACAACGAGACAGTAGCCATTTTCCCGGCTTCCCTGGAGAGTTGTGCTCTCAAGTCCCATTTTCCAGGCTGCTCCCCTATCACTAGGACTTAGGCTTCCCTTCTGCCTCCATCTTCTGTCTCCTCTGCGGAGTCATCTTGGATTCCGGGAACGACAGGTCTGATCCATGCTGTCTTTGGATGAGTCCAAGTCACAGTCCCCACAAGAGCTTTCTCCCAGCCCACGAGCCCCACCCCAAATCCTGAGACTTGGTGGTAGCCGGTGCCTGAACCAGCCCCGGCCCTCACAGACCTCAAGTCCTCGGGTGGCCAAAAGCGCGGTTCTTGACCCCGATGCGGATCCATTAATGAGGACAGGCCTTGAGATAAAGAAAAAGAAGTTTCGCTGCTTTGCTAGCCAAACAGAAGCACAGGGACTTCTGGCCCTGAGGCTGATTCTCCAGGGAGAAATGGGGGCTTTTAAAAGAGGTGATTCAGAGGCTGCGTTCCAGGTGTTCTCTGTCCAGAGTTGTAGCTCACTTGTTAATTTGGGTGACAGTCATTTCTAGACCTTCTGGATCACCCCGTCCTGAGGTGGACATGTGCTCAGGGCAGATACTCCACCTAGGATGGGCAAGAAAGGCCATCCTGCATCCCCTCCCCAGGTTAGGGAGGGGGGAGAGGGGAAGAGAAATACGCCTCAGCGGCAGAGCAGCCAGGGCGGTACCCAAGCGTGACGTGGGCCACGGTTCCCCTTGAGTCCCTGAGGACGGGGCCAGGCAGGTGCGCTTGCTCCCTGTGGCTGCGCCGACTCCAGCGCCTCTCAGCTGCACACAGGGACCTCTGTGTCTGGTGTTGGGGCGGGTGGCTGGACCTGGTGTGCTGGACCCCAGCGTTGGCCTGAGCTGGCACTCGGGTGATGAGGGTTAGCGGGGATCGTCGTGCAAAGGCCGACCTGGTTAATTGTGCTACAGTCATTTTCCTTCGCAGCTTATTCTCTTTAAACTTTTCAGTTCATTCTGCCAGCGCCTGAAGTTTTACAGGCTTTTAAAGAAACCTCACATTTTGGTTGGACTCCTCTCTACAAACCTTTGCCGTGGCTTATCAGATTGCACACAGCGGTGTGCAGTTCCAGGCTGCAGAGCAGAGGTAATTAAATCCCAGGGGCTCCTCGGGATTCACAGGCCACTTTCCCTCCTTGCTTACTCTTCATAATGGAGCCAGACTCCGTGATGGATTGAGCCTGGTATTTGTTCTGGGGCCACTTACGCTTTTGCTTGCATAACATTTTCTCTGAAGACGAGTACAGATGAAGGAGAACAAAGCTTCTTTAGAAAGAAGAAAGAAAAGAGAGAGTAACTCGGTTTTTTCCTCTATTGCTTTCCCAACCCCGCTCTCATCCCCCTCAAGTTCAAGTGCAAGCAGTGAACCTGTGTAGAAAATGTCAGTGAAGGACAGGCAGCCTCAGGCCAAGAGCTGCCTGGAGCTTGCAGGACCCTTCCTGCTGCTGGGCAGAGGCTCCTTCACCTGCCCCAGGTCCTCTGAGCTCCTAGTTCTGGAGGGGAGCTTCCCACAGCCCCGCCCTGCGGGTGCCACTTTCTCCTGCACTGGCATTGCTCCCTGTGGGCAGCATTGCAGGGGGCCCGTGAGTAGCACTTCTCCCTGGCTGCCTTCCCCAAGCTTCCTCCATGTCTCATCTGGAATGTTCCAACAGCCTGACGGCCTGTGATGGTTTAGCCCTTCCCTTTCTTCTCCCTTATTTCTGGTACTGGGAATTGAACCCAGGATGTTTTGCCCCTGAATGACATCCCCAGCACTTTTTATTATTTATTTTGAGACAGGATCTTGCTGAGTTGCTGAGGCTGAACTTGAACCTAGGGTCCTCCTGGCTCAGCCTCCTGAGCCACTGGGATCACAGGCATGGCCACTGCTTTGGGTAAGGTAAACCTGTTAAGAGAAGTGCCTCATCTGTGCTGTATTATGATTTGCTGAGTTCTTTGTGACTTTTCTCCATGTGAGAAATGACTCCGTAAGCTATGAAAGTAAGAACCCCTCAGGTTAAAAGAAACCAACCTACCCAGAAAAGGCTGGTGCCTGCACTGCATCAGATCTGGGAGGCTACCAACAGGGACAGCAGGTGAGAGCCCAGAGCAGGTTCAAAGTCGTCCCTGAGAAGCCAGGTTTGAAGGTTTGCAAAAGGCGGCCAGGCTGGCCAGTGGTCAACAGGCCCACAGTCCTGCTGCTGAGCTGGCCCTGCGTAGCCCTGCGTACTTATGGTGGCCCCGGGTCCTGGATTTCTAGGGGAGGCACTGTTTGCAAGCATTCTTCCCTTCCTGCTGCCAGTCACTTAAGTCTCACAGTGGCCACCCGGGCCTGGAGGGCACCAGTGTTGGGCTGGCACTAACCATTCCCGCTGAGCATTCCCGCTGCCCTCTGTCTCCACCTGAGCGCTGGCCCTTCTACATTTCAGAATCGTACTTGGATAGTTAATAACCTCGGGCCTCTACAGCAGAAATTGCAGCCTTTGTTAAAGGAAGTGTAAAATTCGTATCAATATTTAATTCCTACAATCTGAACGAGCTTGGAACTGCAGTCGGATGGCTGGCCCATCTGCTCCAGGCGCTCGCTCTCGGGGGTCCCGGGGGCTGGGGGCCCACCACCACCTCCCCTGCTCCTTAACAACACGCACAGTCTCTCAAGGGGGAGCTCCAGATGGTGAAGGAAGCGCTGCAGGCCATGATCCTGCAGCTCCAGACAGCGAAGGAGGCGGGAGGAGGAGAGGCTGCAGACTCCTGCCCAGCAGCAGCCTCCTGCCCAGCAGCTGGTGTCCGGGAAGCACAGCCTGAGGGCAGGGGCTGGGAGGAGGCGGGCCACCCTGTCATCAGGGCGAACTGGCCCTCCCACTCCTGCTGCCTCACTGATGTGCCTGGACTAATCGCGGAGACGTGGAGCCCGGAGGTCTCCCAGCAGGAGGGTGGCCATTTGTTCTCATGAACTGAAATGGGGTCTGCAAGTTGCAATATTGGGGGGTGCTGATTTTCCTTCTGAATGTCACCCAGAGGTTCCCTTCCCGAGACATTCATGGGCGTGTGCTGCACAGGATCTGGAGGTGCCTGTATCTCAGCCCCTGGGGACAGAATTGGAGGGAATTCTGGTGGAAACGTGGCTCTTTTGCCCGGTACCGTGTTGCATTGGGCTGCAGTTGGAGCATTTCCTGATTCAAGAACCTGTGAAGCAGACCCCGGGACAAGGCCTCAGGACATCTGTCGGCCTGACCTCTGGGCCTGTGCTCTGAGAGCCCCCCTGGGCCGGGCGTGGCGGGGCCTCCCTGGACTTCCCGCCCTCCCGAGAGAGTGGATCTGGGCTTCCGGAGGATGGCCCTTAGGGCCCAGCCTCAACGACTGCAGTTGTGGGGTTTTCCTGGCGGTGGGTGCACCTAGGGAAAGGATCCTGAGTGTTTCGTGGGGATGTTCTGAAGTCCACCAGGGGTGGCGAGGGCAGGGGACCTGGAGACGCGTGGCACTTCTGAGTCTCTCGTTTCCTGCCCACCTGTTCCCTTCTGTGTGGGAGAATCCCTGCTGACCACGGTGCAGCACAGGCTGGGCGGGAGAGCGGAGCTCCCTGGGCACCCCAGGCTGCGGGGCCTCCTGGGTGCAGCCGCGCCGCAGCCCGTTCAGCCAGCCTCATCCCTGTGCCCCAGGAAGGCGCCCCAGAGAGACGCTCCACAAAGCCTGGGGCTGTTTGGTAAAGACGCCAAGCCTCGCTCCTGCATGGGTTGCTCAGTCCCCGTCGGCGTGCACCTGAGAGAGCCAGCGAGGAGCCCGCTCAACCCTCCAACCCCAGTGTCCCAAGCCGGGAGCATCTACCCTGCCCCCCGTAACGCCCCGTAAACCCAGTCCCTTCCCCACTCACGGTGGTGCGGCTGGGCTCTCCGGGGAGGTCCTGGGGCAGACATAGGCTTTCGTCACCCCGGATCCACTTGTGTGGAGCCTGAGCAGCCTGGCCACCTGGTACAGCCTGGTCAGGCTCCTGAGCCATCGCTGCTGTGCGTCTGCCCTCTTGTGCGGACAGTGCTCTCCACCCCCTGCAGCACTGTGGGTGCACACGTGTCCTTTCGCCTCTCCATGCGTGGACGCTCTGGAGCTCAGGCAAGGATCGGGCCCTGATTGCACCAGCCACTGCCCCGGCACACAGCACAGGGATCCTTGAATCCTTTCACTCATGCCAGTGGAGCAAAACTGGGGTGTCAGGGCTGGCCATCCTGCCAGGAACGAATTCCTGCTTAGACTCGTGTTTTTAAACAGCCTCCCAGGCTCAAGGCACCTCGCGGGCACCAGCCCGAGGAGTTTGTGTTGCTCACAGCTCTGTGAAAGAATTCTGTGAGGTCGTGACATTTGAAAATTCCCGAAACTAATAACTTCTTTGAATGTGCCCCACATAAGGGTTCCTTGGTGCCTGTTTTGGTTTGGATGTGAGGTGTCCCCAAAAGTTCATGTGTGGGGCAATGCAGGAGGGTGCAGAGGAGAAACGATTGGGTCATAAGAGTCCTAACCCAGTCAGTGAGTTAACCCCTGATGGGATTAATTGAAGTGGTGGGGTCTGCCTGGAGGAGGTGGGAGTTGGGTGTGGCTTGGGCTATATATGTTTTGTATCTGGAGGGTGGAGTTTGTCTCTCTCTGCTTGCTGATCCCTGTGATGTGAGCGGCTTCCCTCCACTACCCTCTCCGGCCATGATGTTCGGCCTCACCTGAGCCCTGAGGAAAGGAGCCTGCCTTCTGTGGACTAAGACCTCTGAAACTGTGAGCCCTCGGACAAACCTTTCCTCCTCTACAGCTGTGCTGGTCGGGTCATTTAGTCACAGCAGTGAAACACCTCCCTAAGACAGTGCCCCGGGACGGAGCGTTCCCTCCTGGCTGAGACTGGGCCACGCCCAGATGTCTTCGACCATGTGCTGAGCCTGCTCTCCAGCTGCTGCTTGGCCCTGGAGTGCCACCCAGGAAGGCTGCTAAAGGCCAGGTGCCTCCTCTGGCCACACCACCACCTTATGATCACCCCACACTCTTCAACCACCTGACCCCAGCAGACCCAGGACTGTGCACCCCCATACACACTCCAGGATGGATCATCTGTCTGTTTTTTATTTTGTTCTGGGGGTGGAAGCCAGGGTGCTCTTCCATGGAGCCACTTCAACAACCCTTTCTATTTTTTATTTTGTGACAGGGTCTTGCTAAGCGGCTGAGCTGGGCCTGGGACGTGCCGTCCTCCTGCCTCAGCCTCCAGAGTAGCTGGGATTATAATTGCTCCCAGCTACAGAACAGTTATTGACAGAGCAAAGTAAAAATATCTAAGAAGAGGTAGAATGTGGGTTTAAAAGCAGCGCAGTAGTAAAGGTGTGTGGAGACAGCCAAGCCCACCACGTGGGCTAATGATGGCTAGAGCCTGACCGCGCTGTGACGTGTGTCACTGTGACACGGCAGGAGAGAGCAAGTGACACGTTTACCGCCACTTGCTGGATCGCTGCCCTCGGTCCCCTGGAACTTGCTCTGTCACTCACAGGCTGGTCCCTTCCAGCAAGCTGGCATTTCAGGATCGAGTCACCCCTTCCTCAGACCAAATCGATGTGTGATCATGGAGATGTCTTCCTCTGTGGCAGGCTGGGGTCCCCACCCCCAGAAACACACTGGGCCACCCTCACGGTGGCCTCGGGGGCGTCTGCAGATGGTGTGGCCGAGGCCCAGGAAGAGCACTCCCCTCCCGGCCGGAGCAGGAGGGCTGAGCGAGAGCAGCGACCTGTGCCCTCCTGGTGCCCGCTCTGTCCCTGGGCACCGTGAGCCTGGAACTTCCCTGTTCGCCTAGTTAGAAGCACACCCTGGAATCCCGCCCCGAGAGTCAGAAACTGGAGGAGGCACCCAGGCCCCGCGGCCCTGCGAGCCCCGGTGCAGGGGAGGCGCAGTACCACAGCCCAGGCCGCCCCACCCAGCGCTCCCACCACCAGGGACAGCCGTGGCCACCTGACGGACGCCCGACAGACGGCTGGTTCCTGAAGACCAAGGAACAGGGCTCCCCAGAGGGCGCTGGCGAACCGTGAAGCCTGCTGAGGGGGAGGCAGCCGCACACGCGTCGGGGCCCTGGTTCGTCTATGCCGCGCTGCCCGGTCCTGCCCGGTCTGGGCAGTGAACTTGGTCGTGTGGCTCATTGCTCCAGTGATTTAGCTTTCGTTACAGATTAAACCCATATGTAAACCAGGGTGTCCTCGAGGGTGTCGTCTCCTGCAGTGTAGACGACAGAAGGACGCCAGGTTTTTGTGGCTTGACTTTGGGTTACAGGGTGATTAATGTCACCACTCTTTACTTCACACCAAGCCGTTGGAATAAAGCCATGCTGTGAAGTGCTGCGTCCATGTGCTTCCGAATATCAGCAGGTCAGAACCTTGGAGTGACCGCCCTGGACTCTCGGGGAGGGAACTTGACCGTGGCACTGTGAGCAGAGGTGCTGCTGCCCTGGGTCACGGCGGGCGAGGTCAGAATCCAGGAGGAGGCGTGCACAGGGGTGTCACCGTTAGCTGGACGACCTTGGCGAACCGCAGGCTGTGTAAGGAAAGACCATCGCAGTGCCATGGAGGAAGTGGGTGTGTGCTCAGGTGGGTCCCTGCGCATCCTGCAGGAGGGGACTCTCCAGCTGAGGGGACGGGGCGCCTGGGAGCAGGGGCCACGCTGCTTTCCCTGGCCCTCCGAGCTGCTGAAGCCACAGTGCTCGGTGCGGGTTTAGCCTCGCTGTTAAGGTCGCGAGGCAGCTCCGATGGGGACCAGCAGCAAGGACAGCCCAGAAAGTGCCTGGACCTCCCCTCACCAGCCCTACAGGACATACAACCGCCAGTGCCCCAGGCCAGCCCGGGGGTCCCCCTTGCAGGAGGAGCCCCTCTCACGCTGCTCGCTTGGCAGGTCCCTGCTGAGATGCCGCCACGGCAGCGCCCTGCCCAGGAGGCCTGGCCAGCAAACAGCCAGCGCTGGGAGCGTCAGCCCTGCCCGGGGCGCCCCCTTGGGAGCACACAGGCCTCAGGTAACGCGGAGTCATCCTGTTCTCGTCTCCTGGGCTGTTTTCAGGATACGGAGTCGTCTGCAAGGATTCGTGGGGACCCACCACCCCTTCCTTCCAGTCTTGGTCCAACAGAGGCCGCATCCCGATAGGCCGTGGCGGCCCGCCCTCGTTCCCCTGGCCACCGTTCCCTCTCTGCTCTGCCTGGGCCGGGTCCTGGTGCTGCAGCATGGCATCCTGGAGTGGACCTGGCGTCCTGGTTCCCCTGTGATGGCGGTGCCTTCCCGGGTTCTGCTGCTCCACTTGCGTGGTGTTGGAGCCTCCTCCTTGGGGCGTGGGAAGACCGGGCCCTGGGGAGAGCTATGTGCCTGGCATGGCTGAGGCTGGCGCGACAGACGAGACCCAGGGCAGCACTGGTGTCCTTCTGTGCGAGCCCAGCCAGCTGTCCGTCAGCTTAACTGACCTAGTGCTTCTTCCCCAACAGGATGGCACACAGTCACCATGCAAGGGCAGACTCCTGCCCTCAGGCGAGCAGCAGGGGCCCTGCGGCCATGTCTCACTGCCCTCTGTCCTGGCTGCTCTTTGCCCACGCCGCCGGGTCTTCAGACAGAAGTGTGGGGTCCTGTGAGAACCGGGCACGACGAGGCCCGAGGAGCTGGGGGTCACGCTCCTGGCCACCAGTGGATCTGCGTGCTCTGTTCTTCCTGAGCGTCAGCAGGGAAGCCCACGGTCGTGAGGCGCGCCTGGACGTGTGCAGGAGAGGGCGTCAGTGTGTGTGGAGGACTCAGAAGTACCACGCCCCACACATGCATTTAAAAACAAGGGGCGCCAGACGTGGTGGCTCTCGCCTATAACCCCAGCAGCTCGGGAGGCTGAGGTGGGAGGATCGTGAGTTGGAAGCCAGCCTCAGCAACTTAGGGAGACCCTAGGCAACTCAGTGAGACCCTGCCTCTAAGTCCAATATAAAAAAGGGCTGGGGATGTGGCTCAGCGGCTAAGCACCCCTGGGTTCAATCCCCAGTACCAAAAGTAAAGTAAAATAAAGCTGAGACACGTGTCTTCTGTGGGGACCAACAGAACCAGCCAAAGGAGCATGGAGCCCGGAGGGGTGCGGAGCCTGTCTGCAGGGCCCCACCCTGAGGGCGCCTGTTGCTCTGGCTGCCGTTTTTCTGGTACAAAAGGGGAGTTTCTGCGGCACGATCCTGTGGACCTTTCCATCCACCGTGGTGGTCTTGGGGGCGCTCGGATGCTGAGGTGGAGAGCGCCTGGCACCTTCTACGCAGCAGCGCTGAGGGGCCAGCCTGGTGAACACCCAGTCGCCCCCTGGCTGAGTGTCGTCTGGCCCCGGCCCTCCTTCTACCAGTTGGCCCGCCCACCGGGGATCCTGAGCCCCAGGCAGCGTGGGCCTGTGGGTGCTGGCCCGTGAGCCCCGGGGTGCACGGCTGAGCCGCCCTCGGAGTGGCCACTCCCACGTCAGTGAGGTCGCTGTCGTGTTTGGGCACCATCTTTTGCCTGGCTGCTGTGCCGGCTGGCTCCTCGCCTCCCATGGTCCTCTTTTGCCCCTCTGGGGAGAAGGGAGTGGCATGCCCGACTGCCTGGAAACCCACAGGTGGGCTCAGAGGCCACGAGCCTCTTCACTGGCTCGGCAGGCCTCTGCTCCTGGGGACAATGGCATCTATCATAGCCACACGCTGGGACAAGGGGACGGACCTGCCTCTGCACCTGCCTAGCCCTCAGCAGACACAATCCCAGGCCCGGGATCCCCCGCCTGGACAGAGGCAGCGAGCTCTGTGCTGGTCCAGGCTCCATTAGTGGGATGCGTCAGGGGCCCAGAGGGACATGGGTGACTGGGCTCTGGGTGGACTCCCGAGGGGCGAGGAGGTTTGAATGATGACAGGGCAAAGCAATCCCTCTTAGAAAATGCGTTGCAACCCCCGAGGGACAGCAAGGCCTGGGGTGAGGCCGGACGCAGACAGCATCGGTCGGTCAGGGCCCCCATTTATCGCTGACTGCAGGACAGGCTGCACAGAAGCCAGGAGCAGGGCCCTGGTTTTGCCCAGGCCGACCGACTCCTGTGCAGTGCATGACCCCCTCCCCTGTGCAGGGCTCCTGCCTGTGGCCGGCCCGGATTGTTTCCAGAGAGTAAATATGCCTTCCAGAAGCAGGGCCGGAGACTGTGAAAGATCATAAAACCGGCTCTGAAGTCAATTTCAAAAAGGGGTTTCAAAAATGCGTCGCAGCCCAGCATGTCCCTGGGGAAACCCTGGCCCGGGTTCAGAGACTCTCGAGTGTGGAGCTCACAGAGGCTCCGTTTCTGCACAAGCCCCTCCTGGCCTCCATTGGTCCAGGCTCGTCAGGTGTCCTGTCCAGCCATGGCGTGGCGTCTCCTCCTCACACGAGGTGAGGCTCGTGGGCCCCAGAGCCCCGGGTAGTGTGCAAGGTTGGGCGGGGCTAAGTATCCGGAAAAGGAAAAACCCCTCCCAGTAACTCAGGAAGAAGGAGACACAGGAGAAGGAGACGAGCATCCGATGAAATTTAACGGCAAATCTGAGGAGTGAGATGCATTTTCTAAGGGACGTAAGGACACACGTATTAGATTCAGGACGGGTTGCAGGGAACGATTCCTCTTCAACAGGAAAGGCAGACTCTGGGCACTGAAAATCGGTTTCTTCAGACCCCCTTGGATGTCGGTAACCGAATCAGTGTCAAACATAACCATATGGCAAACCTGAATCAGGGAAAAATAGTCGAAGACTCTGAGAACTCAAATGGGCTCACTTTTGCAAGACCCAGTAATTTGCACATGACCCTGGTATGCGAGGGGCTGGCTGAACTACCCGTGAAGCCTAGGCGGAGGGTGACGGGTGACTGCACGGGTGGAAAGCCGATGTCACCGGAATGCGGGAGTGGAGCCCCCTGTGACTCAGCTCCCTGTCACTCAAAAGGACACCTGAGACGATCATCCTGTAGAGAGGAGCTCAGCTCGGCTCCAGTTCTGGAGGCTCAGTCCCTGGCTGACTGGCCCTGGTGCCCCAGGATTTGGTGGCCTATGGCTGTGGGCACCCACAGAGCAGCCCACCTGCTCACCTCATGACCAGGAGCAAGAGAGGAGAAAGGGCCCAGGGCAGCCAGTCCTTGGAGGTCATGCCCCCGATGACCCAAGACCCCCACTAGGTTCCCCCAGCGGTGCATCCTGGGGACCCAGCCTCTAAGTCCCTGCAAGGGTGATCAGGCAATTGCATCCCACGCTGAATTCTTAAAGAGATGTTTTGAAATAATTTCTCCAGAGGGGCAAAGGCTCTTTTTGTTCCGTCTTAAACCCCAGCTGCTGATCCGTGCCTGGCCGTGGACGGCCCATCAGTGCTGTCGATGGAGGGAGATGACTGAAGAAAGGAAGGAGGGGGACTGCCCACGTTCCGTCCAGCGTAGTGGCCGGCGCGGGACCCACAAAGCCAGCCCTCCAGGCCCCTGCTCACTTTCACAGGCCGTGATGTCTTGCATGTGACAGTCTAAGCTGGGGGAGCTGGCCTAGCGGCACGAGAGTGGCCCTCGGGTGCAGTTGGAGCCCGCGGGGGTGTTTTGCGGCTGGTGGGCCTGCTTCCTTCACACTTTGGATGCTCCCTCACGTGGCAGCGTTCGGTGTGTTCTCCGGTGAGGGAGGATGATGGTCCTGTAGTGGTGTGGGGAGGTGGCGGAGGCAGGAGCTACCCTGGGGAGGCTGAGGCCAGCTGGCAGCCCCTGTGGACCTCGCAGTCCTGAGTCCAGCTGCCCAGGGGACCCAGCTGGCTGCTTTTCCTCCAGCCTGCTGCCTGGCTGTGTGTGGACCTTTGGATCCCCCCCGAATCAGAGGACTCAGCGTCCCCGCCGCTCCCCAGGCCCGGGAGGCTGCCGCCACCCTGTGGCGCTCTGGATCTGTGTGCCCGGCTCCGTGCAAATCCATCTCGGAAGTGGGGCGCTGGAGGAGACCAAGTGCTGGATCCAGATGGTGCTGGATCAGCCCCCGCAGACTCCCACTCGCCAGGAATATGCTTATAAAGCAGGAAGAGGAAGGGGTCCCTGGAGGTTTCCAAACACCCCAGGAGAAGCTGGGGAAGAGGCTGGCGGGGGCAGGAGAGGAGCCTTGGGCCCCATCGCCCAACCACCCGCTGGGCTGCATAGGAGCCCGAGGGTTAGTTGGCACCTGGATGGCTGAAACCTGGTGCCCCACCTCGGGCTGAGACACTGGCTCTGCAGTGCTGTCTGGAGCTGAGGGACGTGCTCTCCTGACCGCTAGCCTCGGGTGGGCAGAATGGTGTCCATTCACAGGTGCAGGAGGAGGTAGGCTGCTACAGTTCCTGTACTGCAGACAAGGACAGCGGCAGAGAAGTTGAGATGCTTTTGAAATTGTCCAAGATGGCACAACTGGTGGGTGGCAGGTCGAGCCAAGCACCCAGGACGGCAGGGTTCAGTGGGTGCTTTCACCCCGTGCTTGATGGCCTTCACACTGAGGGAGGCCACCTCTGGCCTCTGGCCTCTCCATCCTAGACAGGTACCCTTTCATCTGCTGCTTCCTACCGACTGGGGCCCCCCGCCCTTCCCAGCCCTGGTCTCCTCTCTGGCTTATCCTGGTCTGCCAAGGATTTGCTGCGCATTGCTGTCCTTGTCCCCACCAGAGCTGTGACCGTCACTTCCTCTGTTCTGTCAGGGCAGCAAGCCTGTAGCTGATTGGGTGAGGGCCCAGCGGCTAACAAGGATTTGAGTGCAAATTCACTGGAGGTGACCTGGGGAAGCTGGGGCGCGGGGACAGAGAGAAAGGGACCCGGGCAAAGGCTTGCAGCCAGCAGGTGGCCGTGGGAGCCCAGCTGGTGGACCCTGGGGGACAGCTCAGGGCACCTCAGAGCATCGGCCTCTGTGGGAAGGGGCGGGTGTCAGGGACCCTGTCCCTCACCGGCATGCCCTCTGGGTGCTCCCAGCCGCCTGCTGGGCAGATGAGGCAGGTGCCAGCAGAACGTGCCGGCAGAAGGCGCCAGCAGCCACAGGCCCCTCCAGACCGCGCAGAGCGCTGGGCTGCCAGGCCTCCTTCCTGCAGAGCCGGAGAGGGAGGCCGCCCCAGCAGCCCCCAGGTCAGGGCTCTGCTCCAGGGGCCCACTAGGTGTCCTGCACCTGCGTCCCACCACAGGCCCGCGCGGCCGAACTCCCCAGCCGGTGGCGGCCACGCCACGGTCCCCGGGCGAGTCTGGAGGGAGGGTCTTCCCTGTTCCCGTGTCCAGGCCTAGCGAGCCCCACATCTGTGACGTGGTACCAAAGGTCAGCGCGGGCCATCCCTTCTGCTGCATCTGCTGCATCTCCGCCAGCGCGGCCTTGAATTGGGCAGGCCTGGACGCTGCGCAGGCAGAGGGAAGCGAGAGAAGGAAGCAGCCAGGTTCGAAGGCCACGGAGCGCACCCATGTCACCCAGCCACTTGTGCTGTCATATGCCAGCGAGAAAGGAAGACGGCCGAGTGAAATAGTCAAAGCCACAGCAGCTCAGGATGCAGCTATTTAAGAAATGTGAGGACTCTGCACAGAGGAGGGAGCCACCATCACTGAGAAGGCCCGCGAGGTCGCCTGGCAGGAGCACCTCTGCCTGCTGAGCGGGAGCACCACTGCCTGGTGAGCGGGAGCACCTCTGCCTGGTGAGCAGGAGCACCTCTGCCTGCTGAGCGGGAGCACCTATGCCTGGTGAGCAGGAGCACCACTGCCTGGTGAGCAGGAGCACTCTGCCTGCTGAGCGGGAGCACCTATGCCTGGTGAGCGGGAGCATCTCTGCCTGCTGAGCGGTGGCACCACTGCCTGCTGAGCGGGAGCACCTCTGCCTGCTGAGCAGGAGCACCTCTGCCTGCTGAGCGGGAGCACCTCTGCCTGCTGAGCGGGAGCACCTATGCCTGGTGAGTGGGAGCACCTATGCCTGGTGAGCGGGAGCTCCTCACTTCGCCCTTCATTTTCATTTCTCCTGGCTCGTCGCAGCTGTACGGCTTCGCTGCTGGGGGTGCATGCACAAGGTGACTCGACTGGCCAGCACCTGCCCAGCTTCCCGCTCCTCCCTCCTCCCCCCGTTCCCTCTGCTCGCAGCCTCCCCTTGATTTCCCAGACCTCCTCTACCCCTCTCGTCCTTTTTCCTCTTTGGCTTCCACACAGGAGAGAAAGCAGGACCTGCGACCTCCCGAGTCTGGCTCATTCTGCATAACACAGTGGCCTCAGGTTCCACCCGTTTCCTGCAAATGACAAGATTTTGTTTTTCTTTCTGGCTGGATGAAACTCCATTGGGTGTGTAGACCACTTTTCTTCATTTGCTATCTGTTGATAGACACCAAGACCGGGGACCCTCATTATTTTAAAGATGCAATTTCCCTATAGATTTGATGGAATCTTACTAAAAAGCAAGAAATTTTAAAAACTGAAATTTAAAAGTGATTCTCAGCCGGGGCAGTGGTGCATGCCTGTAATCCCACAACTCGGGAGCCTGAGGTAGGAGGATCAAAAGTTCAAGGCCAGCCTCAACAACTTAGTGAAGCCCTAAGCAACTTAGTGAGAACCTGTCTCCAAATAAAATTTAAATTTAAAAAGTGCTGGGGATGTGGCTCAGTGGCTAAGTGCTTCTGGGTTCCATCCCCAGTATCCACCCCTCCATCCATCCATCGAGTGATTCTCAGCTGTTCATGACAAGAAGGCCTTCGGTTCTTGACAGCCCGGCACTGACACTCACCCAGGCTGCTGCGCTGAGCCAGGCGTGCCGGGCGGAGACCGTGGAGCGCCAAGAGAGCGGTGGGAGAGTCAAGCAAGCCGGCACCTGGGCGTGTGTGGTCGCCGGGTCCTCGGGCCGCGGTCCCGCTGCTGCTGCAGGGCGGGGGTGGTCCCATGGGCAGACGTGGCTGGCCGACAGGCAACACGTAAGAGTAAAGTCCAACTCCACTCAGGACAGAGCGCAAGCCGAGGTGGAAGGAGCTCCTCCTCCTCCTCCTCCTCCTCCTCCTCCTCCGGCTGTGCAGGCGAGACACGGGCTCCAGAGAACTCGGACCTCCTCCACCGGGAAGCAGAGACTCCCGAGGGACTCAGCACCACCCACAGCACAGAAGACTGACCCAGGGGCTTCCTACAACACAGGCCCCTGCTGACGGGTGGGCTCCTGGGGAGAGCAAGGGAAGTCCCCAGAGCGAGGGGGTTGTTCTCACACAGAGCAGCAGACAGCCCAACTCAAAACTGGACCAAACCTTTCATGGGTACTTTCATAAAAGAAGTACCAAGCACTCAGCATCACCATCAGCCCAGGAAATGGAAACTGAAATCACAGCGAGGCATTGGCCCAGCCCAGCCCTGAACGGGAACAGCGGGGACAGAATGTGGAAAAATGTGGACTCTAGACTCTTTGGCAAATGTGTGTACACTGATGACATGCATTAGTTATAAACCAACAACTCTTCCATAGAGTTTTACCACCGAGCCACATCCCCAACCCCTTTCACATTTTTTTGTTTGTTTTTATCTTTTTTTAAAATTTATTTTTATTGTAAACAAGTGGGATGCATGTTGTTTCTGTTTGTACATGAGTAACAGCATGCCATTTGCGTGATCATACATTTACATAGGGTAATGGTGTTTGATTCGTTCTGTTATTTTTCCTTCCCCCCAACCCCCCACCTCTCTTTTCCCTCTATACAGTCCCTCCTTCCTCCATTCTTGCACCCCTACCACCCCCCATTATGTGTCATCATCCGCTTATCAGTGAGATCATTCGTCCTTTGGTTTTTTTGAGATTGGCTTATCTCACTTAGCGTGATATTCTCCAATTTCATCCATTTGCCTGCAAATACCATAATTTTATCATTCTTTATAGCTGAGTAATATTCCATTGTATATATATATATATACCACAGTTTCTTTATCCATTCATCAATTGAAGGACATCTAGGTTGGTTCCATAGTCTGGCTATTGTGAATTGAGCTGCTATGAACATTGATGTGGCTATATCTCTGTAGTGTGCTGATTTTAAGTCCTTTGGGTATAGGCCAAGGAGTGGGATAGCTGGGTCAAATGGTGGTTCCATTCCAAGTTTTCTAAGGAATCTCTACACTGCTTTCCAGAGTGGCTGCACTAATTTGCAACCCCACCAGCAATGTATGAGTGTACCTTTCTCCCCACATCCTTGCCAACACCTGTTGTTGCTTGTATTCTTGATAATCGCCATTCTAATTGGGGTGAGATGGAATCTTAGTGTAGTTTTGATTTGCATTTCTCTTATTACTAAAGATGTTGAACATTTTTTCATATATCTGTTTATGGCTTGTACATCTTCTTCTGTGAAGCGTCTGTTCATATCCTTAGCCCATTTGTTGATTGGATTATTTGTATTCTTGGTGTAGAGTTTTTTGAGTTCTTTATAGATTCTGGAAATTAGTGCTCTATCTGAAATATGAGTGGCAAAGATATTCTCCCACTCTGTAGGCTCTCTCTTTGCATTGCTGATAGTTTCCTTTGCTGAGAGAAAGCTTTTTAGTTTGAATCTATCCCAGTTATTGATTCTTGCTTTTATTTCTTGTGCTATGGGAGTCCTGTTAAGGAAGTCTGATCCTAAGCCCACATGTTAAAGATTTGGACCTACTCTTTCTTCTATAAGATGCAGGGTCTCTGGTCTGATTTTGAGGTCCATGGTCCATTTTGAGGTTTGTGCAGGATGGAGATAGGGGTTTAGTTTCATTTTGTTGCATATGGATTTCCAGTTTTCCCAGCACCATTTGTTGAAGAGGCTTTCTTTTCTCCATTGCATATTTTTGGCACCTTTGTCTAGTATTAGAAAATTGTATTTATTTCGGTTTGTGTCTGTGTCCTCTGTACCATTGATCTACCTGTCTATTTTGGTACCAATACCATGCTGTTTTTGTTACTATTGCTTTGTAGTATAGTTGAAGTTCTGGTATTGCGATACCCCCTGTTTCATTCTTCCTGCTAAGGATTGCTTTAGCTATTCTGGGTTTCTTATTCTTCCAGATGAATTTCATGATTACTTCCTCTATTTCTGTAAGGTGCATCATTGGAATTTTAATTGGAATTGCATTGAATCTGTATAGCACTTTTGGTAGTATGGTCATTTATTTTGACAATATTAATTCTGCCTATCCAAGAACATGGGAGATATTTCCATCTTCTAAGGTCTCCCTCAATTTCTTTCTTCAATGTTTTGTAGTTTTCATTGTAGAGATCTTTTACCTCTTCCGTTAGATTGATTCCAAAATTTTTTTTTTGAGGCTATTGCAAATGGAGTTGTTTTCCTCATTTCCCTTTGAGATGTTTCATTGCTTGCATATAAAAATGCTTTAGATTTATGCGTGTTGATTTTATAGACTGCTATTTTGCTGAATTCATTGATGAGGTCTAGAAGTTTTCTGGAGGAGGTTTTTAGATCCTCTAAATAAAGAATCATGTCATCTGCAAATAGTGACAGCTTAAGTTCCTCTTTTCCTATTTGTATCCCTTTAATTTCTTTAGTCTGCCTAATTGCTCTGGCTAGAGTTTCAACGGCAATGTTGAATAGAAGTGGTGAAAGAGGACATCCTTGTCTTCTTTCCATTTTTAAAGGGAATGGTTTCAGTTTTTCTCCATTAAGGATGATGTTGGCCATGGGCTTAGCATAAATAGCCTTTACAATGTTCAGGTATGTTCCTAATATCCCTATTTTTTCTAGTGTTTTGAGCATGAAGGGGTGTTGTATCTTGTTGAACGCTTTTTCTGCGTCAATTGAAATAACCATATGATTCTTATCCTTAAGTCTATTGACATGATGGATTACGTTTATTGATTTACGGATGTTAAACCATCCTTGCATTCCAGGGATGAACCCCACTTGTAGTGTGGTGCACAATTTTCTTAATATGTTTTTGGATACGGTTTGCCAATATTTTGTTAAGGATCTTAGCATCTATATTCATCAAGGATATTGGTCTAAAATTTTCTTGATGTGTCTGCCTGGTTTGGGTATGAGGGTGATATTAGCTTCATAGAATGAGTTTGGTAGGGTACCCTCCTTTTCTATTTCCTGGAATACTTTGAGAAGTATTGGAATGAGATCTTCTTTGAAGGTCTTGTAGAACTTGGCTGAGAATCCGTCTGGTCCTGGGCTTTTCTTGGATGGTAGGTTTTTAATGACTTCTTCTATTTCATTGCATGATATTGATCTGTTTAAATTGTGTATGTCCTCCTGGTTCAGTTTGGGAAGAGCATATGTCTCTAGAAATTTGTCAATGTCTTCGGTAGTTTCTATTTTGTTGGAATACAGATTTTCAAAGTAGTTCTCATTATGTTCTCTATCTCAGTGGTGTCTGTCGTGATATTTCCTTTTTATCACGAATTTTAGTAATTTGAGTTTTCTCTCTCCTTTTCTTTGTTAGTGTGGCTAAGGGTTTGTCTATTTTGTTTACTTTCTCAAAGAACCAACTTTTTGTTTTGTGGATTTTTTGGATTGTTTCTGTTGTTTCAATTTCATTGATTTCAGCTCTGATTTTAATGATTTCCTGTCTTCTACTAGTTTTGCTGTTATTCTGTTCTTCTTTTTCTAGGGCTTTGAGCTGTAATGTTAGGTCATTTAGTTGTTGACTTTTCATTCTTTTCTGGAATGTGCTCCATGCAATGAATTTTCCTCTTAGTAGCGCTTTCATAGTGTCCCAGAGATTTTGATATGTTGTATCATCAATCTCATTGGCCTCTAAGAATTTTTTAATCTCCTCCCTGATGTTTTTGTTATCCATGTTTCATTCAATAGCATATTATTTAGTCTCCAGGTGTTGGAGTAATTTCTGTTTTTTATTTTGTCATTGATTTCTACTCTCAGTCCATTATGATCTGATAGAACACAAAGAACTGTCTCTATTTTATTGCATTTCCAAGGGCTTCTTTGTGGCATAACATATGGTCTATTTTTGAGAAGGTTCCATGTGCTGCTGAGAAGAAAGTGAATTCGCTTGTTGATGTATGAAATATTCTGTATATGTCTATTAAGTCTAGGTTATTGATTGTGTTATTGAGTTCTATGGTTTCTTTGGTTGGTTTTTGTTTGGAAGATCTATCTAGTGGTGACAGTGGTGCATTAAAGTCACCCAGAATTATTGTGTTGTGGTCTATGTGATTCCTGAAATTGAGAAGGATTTGTTTGATTTTCAGGGATGCACCATTGTTTGGGGCATAAATATTTACTGTTGTTATCTCTTCCTGATTTATGGTTCCCTTAAGCAGTATGAAATGTCCTTCTTTATCCCTTCTGACTAACTTTGGCTTGAAGTCCACTTTATCTGATATAAGGATGGAAACCCCCGCTTTTTTACTGAGTCCATGTGCGTGGTAGGTTTTTTCCCATCCTTTCACCTTTAGTCTGTGGATGTCTTTTTCTATGAGATGAGTCTCTTGCAGGCAGCATATTGTTGAGTCTTTCTTTTTAATCCATTCTGCCAGTCTATGTCTTTTGACTGATGAGTTTAGGCCATTAACATTCAGGATTATTATTGAGAAATGATTTGTATTCCCAGTCATTTGGGCTTATTTTGGTTTTTAACCTGGCTTGGTGTCTCCTTTGAGTGGTTTTTCTCTAAGGCAGTTCCTCCCTTTGCTGACCTCCATTGTTGTTTTTCATTTCCTCCTCATGGAATATTTTGTTGAGAACATTCTGTAGTGCAGGCTTTCTATTTGTAAATTCTTTTAACTTTTGTTTATCATGGAAGGATTTTATTTCATCTTCAAATCTGAAGGTTAGTATTGCTGGGTATAGGATTCTTGGTTGGCAACCATATTCTTTCAGAGCTTGAAAGATGTTGTTCCAGGCCCTTCTAGCTTTTAGAGTCTGGGTTGAGAAGTCGGCGGCTATCCGTATCAGTCTCCCCCTATATGTAATCTGATGTTTTTCTCTCATGGCCTTCAAAATCCTATCTTTATTTTGAATGTTAGGCATTTTCATTATAATGTGACTTGGTGTGGATCTGTTGTGATTCTGTGCATTTGGTGTTCTGTAAGCCTGTTGTATTTGATTTTCCATTTCATTCTTCAGGTTTGGGGAATTTTCTGATATTATTTCATTGAATAGGAATTCATTCCTTTGGTTTGTATCTCTGTGCCTTCCTCAATCCCAATAATTCTTAAATTTGGTCTTTTCATGACGTCCCATAGTTCTTGGAGATTCTGTTCCTGATTTCTTATCATCTTCTCTGTTTGGGCAACTTTATTTTCAAGATTAAATATTTTGTCTTCATTGTCTGAGGTTCTGTCTTCCAAGTGGTCTAGTCTTTTGGTGATGCTTTCCATTGAGTTTTTTATTTGGTTTATTGTTTCCTTCATTTCAAGGATTTCCATTTGGATTTTTTTGAGAATCTCTCTTTGTTGAAATGATCTTTTGCTTCCTGCAGTTGCTCTTTCAACTGCTTATTGGTATTATCATTCATTGCCTGCATTTGCTCTCTTATCTCATCCTTTGCTTCGTGAATCATCTTAATCATGAATAATCTGAAGTCCTTTTCTGACATTTCTTCTACCGTACTGTCATTGGATTCTATTAATATAGAATCTAGATTTGTTTGGATCATTTTCTTCCCTTGCTTTTCGTGTTGTTCATGTATCTTCCCCTCTAGCAGTGCAGATCTGGAGTATTGCAGATTTCCCCCTATAGGCTTATAGTGGCCCTATAGGTTTCCAAAACTTTTTCTTTAAGGGGAGATCAATATTAACAGTGCCCAAATCAGACACTATGCAATCCTAGACCAAATAGCCCCTATGAGGACAATAACAAAATTGTCATAATAAACAGAATGAGTTCCAATATTATCTTCAGTAAAACAAACAGGTTTGCAATAAGGTCTGCAGTTTCTAATGGAGGACAAAGAGGATGCAGAGGGATGTAGAATGTGGCTATTAATGAGATAAGAAAAGAATATACAGAAGTTCTAGATAATAGAAAGGGTGAGAGTATAATCAAAAGAAATTGAATGTTAGCATGCAAAAAGGGAGAAAGAGACTCTGAGGGAACAGGTAAACAAAAGGAAAAGAGAGCCAAAAAAAGTAAAGGAATAAAAACTTAAAATTGTTCAATAAGGAGAAGAAAGAAAATCTGCACTATAGCAGTCATATAGTATTCAAACCTCTCCGTGTTCAGTTGCCTGATGCATGAGAGGTACCTGACAATGAGCTTCAAGTCTCCAGCAGGTGTCTCAGGATGGGATTTGCCCCACCTAAAGATCGGAGCTATGGCTTCCAGGATTATCCAAGATGGCTGCTCTGGCTTCGAAATGTGTTGGCAAATGGGGAGCTGCAGCTCAGGGTGTGGGTGTGGTTGGCTGGAGGTGCGGTTGGTCTGGCAGGGGTCCTGGAGGACAGGTGTAATGAGTCGATCTGGGGTCCCAGTGATAGGACACAGTCAGTTGGTCTGGGGGTCCTGGCAGCAGGAAGCAGTCAGTTGATGTGAGGGCCCCAGAGGCAGGGAGTGATCAGTTGGGCTGAGGGATCCTGGAGACGGAGCTCAGTCAGTCCGGCCACGGGTCCTACGGGGTCTGGCTGTTGTCTCAAAATGGCGGCAGCCACTGTAATCAAACCTGCAGGTACTGTAACAGTGAACTTCCAGGCAACAGCAGGCAGCTGGTGCTCACTTCGTGGTCTGCGGTCAGTCTGTTGACAGCTGTTGGACGATCAGGAGGTGAACCTTGTGCATTGGGTGATGGATAGGTGTAAGGCAGGTGATGGACAGGCAAGAGGCAGGCAAATGGCGGTTGATAGGCGTCCGATAGTGAGCAATCTGCACTCAAAAAAGGCGTCGATATGCTGGCAGACTACAGGTGATCACAGCAGACAAATGGGGTAAACAGCAGGGGATCGATAAGCAGCAAAAACCGCCTCATGAAGAAACAGATATCCTCTGCTTGAATCCAGAGTTATGGAGCGACAAGGAAGGCAGCTCCCTCTAGTCCGCCATGTTGGATCTCCTCTGCATTTTTTATTTAGAAACAAGGTCTTGCTAAGTTGCTGAGCTGGCTCTGGACTCGTGATCCTCCTGCCTCAGCCCCCAGTGTCGCTGGGATTGCAGGCGGGGGCACTGCCCACGGCTGCACAGTCTTTGTCCCCGGCCCCGGTGTGTGTTTCTCTCACAAGTCAAGAGCAGGTGGTCGGGGCAGCTCCCGGCTGCCATGTTGGAAGTGCAGGTCTCTCCTCCCTCCAGCTGACAGAGCTGACCTCCTCCATGGCCCGGCGCCAGCCGAGCTTCTCAGGATCCTTCCCAGGCTCCCTCTGAGGGGTGGTGTGCCCCTTGGCCGTGTCCCAGCAGGTGGTGGCCCTCCCGCCAGCCTGCCCTCTGCATCCCCCCAGCTCTGCCCCTCTGCTCAGCTTGTGCCTCTCGCCAACACCCCCCCATGGACACCGCGTCCTCCAGAGACTTTCTTCTGCTCCGCCCCCTCCTTAGCCTTTGAAGCTGTGCCGCTTCCTCTGGGGTCTGCCAAGCCCTGAGCCACCCTCCTCTTCCCACTGCCTAGTCCTGCTCGGGTGTCGCATGGGCTCCCTGGGTGCCCAGGATCAGTGACCGAGTCCGCCTGTCTTTCCCCAGCTCATGTCCTCCTTCCACCGTCCCAGGTCAGGAAGTGCCATGCAGTTTGGGAGTGTCTTCCTGGCCCCTCAGGAAGGGGGCTCCTCCAGCCAGCGCAGGCTCCCAGGAGGAGAGCGTGCAGACCCAGGTAAAGCGTGTGACTTCATGAGGCCCGGGAGCTCCAGGCATGAAGCCCAGGGCACAGTGTGTCCGTGTGTTCCGGGGAGGAGGGCCGAGGACCACGCGAGGACTCTGGGGGCCTCCCCAGGCCCTGCTTCCTGGGCTCCTTCCCCACCCAGGCCCTCGTTCTGTCCCTCCGGTTATAGAAAGGACAATTGTCATACTGGGTCATCTGGGGAGGAGGGAGGCAAGGCCCAGAGGTCTGGGGAAGAGGAGATTCTGGAGTCTAGGCTCAGGGACAGGGGTGAGGTCCCAGCTGTTCGCCCAGTGTGGGGCGCTGGCCCCTGTCCTGGCCGCACATCGTACCCTTCAGCGCAGCAGACAGCCACACTGGCCCAGAGCCCCTGAGGCCTGCCCGCCTGCCCACAGGGAGAACTTTGAGGGAAGCCTCAGCTACAGGTGTGTCTGGGGGCGGGAGGGAGGGCAGTGAGGAGGCTGGGCTTGGAGGCAGACTTCACATTCTGTTTTCTTGCACTCACAACCTGCCGTAGGTAGGGGTGGGCACGACTAGACCTGCCCTAAATGTAGGTGGGAGAGCAGGAGTGGTTCCAGAAGAGGAAGCCATCATCCTCAAGCTGTCCCAGGATGACCAGCGCCGGCAAGAAGCTCTAGAGGGTCGGATAATGTATGGTGGCCTGTCCCACATCCCCACCCAACCCCAAATCTGCTCAGGACTTGGGAGACCGACCGGAGGTGGATCCTGGGGGTGGGGCTCACACTGTGAGTCCATAAGGCAGCGCCCAGAGGTGGGGTCAGGGCACACCTGGCACGGGGCCGAGCAGCAGGGCCAGCTCTTCCCAGGGCGAGTCTGTAGGATCAGGAATCCCCACTAGTCAGCCGTCAGCTGGGCTCTCCATCGCCCCGTCCAGGCTGGACGCCTCATGCTGTGGCAGACTTCTCGAAGACAATTCCAGGTCTTGTTGCTCCCGGGTCTTGAAAAGTCGCAGTTGTCAGGAAGGTACCTGCTTCCGGCGGTTATTCTCGGTTTCACTCACAGCCCGCCTGCATTAAGAATCCAAGTTCAGTGGCGGTGGCTCGGCGGCATTGTGTAGCCCCAGTGCTTCAAAGAGGACCAGGGGTGGAGAGCCCGGGAGCGCGGCTGCCGGTGTGTGTCTGCACGTGCGGCCTCGCCCACACGCCCGCCCTCCTCCGAGGACCTGCCTTCAAGACTTCCCAGCAGGCGGGTCGTTACCTGTCACGGTTCGGGGTCATCTGCAGGACGGTCATGCTGTTTGTCCAGAAACCAGAAGGAGAACGAGCAGGTGGTCGGCTTTGAGGCCCAGGTGACAGGAGGGCCCCAAGGGCGCAGGCGAGTCCCACCCTAAAGGCCCCAGGAGCTAAAGGAGCAAGTCAGCCTCTCCCTGTCTTCTGGCAGCTTCTCAGCAGAGTCTCCTGGACCCAGCGGATCAGCGGAATTCTCTAGTCCAGGCAGCTCTGACCTCCAAAGAGCGCTCTGAGGGTGCGTGGGGGCGCGTGGGGGCGGCTGCCATGTTGTGATTTGAATACAAAGAGCGTTCTGAGATGTGCCAGTGGGGACAGGGGACCCTGAGGCCAGACACACGTGCATTCCTCCAGGGACCCTCCCCCTCTCCTCTGTCCCCAGCCACCTCCTCCCTCTCTTCTCTGTCACCCTCTGTCCCTCTCTCCTCATCCCTCTTGCCTCCCTCTCCTCGACCCCCTCTCTCCCAACCCCTTACTCGTCCATTTCCCATCCCCCTCTGTACTCTCCTTGCCCTTGTAAAAGCCCCCTGGCACCGCCTCAGGTGCCCAGGGGCCTGGTGTGGCCTGACCTCCCCCCAAGTAGGACAGTGCTCTGATCAGTGTCCCTTTCCCTGAGGGGCCTCAAGCACGGTGGCCTGGGTGGGCCTGACCAGCCAAAGCAGAGCTGCCCAGGAGCCTGGGCCACCAAGTGTGGTCAGGCCCAGAGGGGTATCCTGCCAACCCTGAGGGCTCCTCTGCAGGCACCTGGTGCATGGCAGGTTCTCAGGACGCGTCCTCGCCCAAGTGCCTCCAGGCCGAGGGTACTGCCGACCCCTGCCCCGCCTCTCCGCCACGCTGCCACAGCTGGGCAGGCGCTGGTCTTGCGGCCTTGCCAGCTGCCCTCCAGGTCAGGAGCAGCAGTTCTGGATGCCGAAGCAGTGCAGGCTGAGGAGAGATGGAGAGTGCGGAGCCATGTTCCCCCGGGGAGACGCTGGCATCCACTTGGCAAATGCCCAGGGAGCCCAGGACGCAGGCTGAACTGGACTCGGTGCCCCCGCCCCGTGAGCAGCTCCACCGGGGGGCTGTTGGGGCTGAACTGTGTGCCCTGGGGTGGTTCAGTGCAAGGGGACCCCGACCTCAGAGAAGGGTGCAGGTGGAGACGGTGTCTTCAAAGTGGAGGGGAGGTAACACGAGGTCAGCAGGCCGGTGGCCCGACCAGCCCAACGGGGCCCTTACGGAGGAGGAGATGAGGACACAGACACAGAGGAGGACACAGCAGCAGCCGCCCAGGAGAGGGCCAGCGGGAGCAGCCCTGGACCCTGGGCTCCAGCCCCCGGGACCCGAGGCAGCGACTTAGCCCTGGGGTCGGCGTTGGCTGATGGAAGCCCCAGGGAACCCCGCAGGCCCAAGCCACAGGCCACTCCAGCCTGGCCACACTCACATGGTGACCGTCCCAGAAGTCCTGGGGATGGAGACTGAGGAAGAGCCACACTGAGTGGACAGCAGGCCCAATCTGCCTGTCCCCGAGCGCACCCTCCTTGGAGAGGACCGTTGCTCCCGGGAAGGGCTCCGTCCAGGCTGGACACGGTCCTTCCAGCTCACGATGCCCCTCCTCGGGCAGCCGGTGTCCACTGTTGCCACGGCCTCTCCAGGTGACCAGTAGGGAAGAATGGGAAGAGTGGCTGGAGTCTGAGGAGGTCCCTGAAGGCCCCACCGTCCCTTCTGTGGTGAATTTCAAACAAGTGTTTGAAGCCCTTAATGTCCCCCGTTGAGAGGTGGGGTGGAGACCCTGTCCCTTGGAAGCTCATCAACCCAGTGACGTGCCTGTCACCTGTGGCAGGCCACAGAGGTGCTGCTGTGGAGACTCCAGACTGAGGTCCGAGAAGGCCACGGCCTCTACCCGGTTCTTAGGGGCACGGGTCTTTGTACTCATCTGTCCCAGAAGGAACCCAGTGACAGAGCAGCTGTCATGCTGAAAGGTCGTGTGTACTTGCTCCCCACACAGCAGAGTCCCCTCTGCGGCCAGCACCAACTGCCCACGGGTGATGGAGACTCCTCCCAAGCTGCCCAGGCCCCAGCCACTGGTTCACTGAGGACTTCAAGCCTTTCCAGCGGAGGCCAAGACCTGCAGCGTGATGCAGGACCTGAAGCCCGGCATGGCGTCCTCGGGCACGGTGAAGTGGTTGCCCTCCAGCACTGCTCTGGCGGGGTTGCTATGGCAACGGTGACTGTGCAGGACTTTTGGTACCAGGAGTGGGGTGTTCCGTGGCAAAGCCACAGACTCGAGACTCTCAGGGAAGAATGCACGGGTTCCGGGGAACTTGGTTTGAGCAACACAGTCCAAGGCTATGCAGCCAAGGAGCCCATGTACAAATGGACCTGACGTTGGTGACAGTCTCCTACCTGGGCCTTGAGCCTGGCGTGGGGAGGGGGTGTTCTGGGAGGCTGGAAAGACAGGTGTCCTTTGCATCCAGATGCAGAACGGACACTGCGGGCTCTCCCACTAGGAAGAGGGTCTGTGTCCCTTCCTCTTAAATCTGCACTGAACTTAAACCTGGGTGACATGAATTGAATGTCACATAACTGATTGACTGTCATACCAGAACTTCTGAGCCTGGGTCAGAGGGGCCTAAAACTTCTGGGTGCTTCTCTTGGGACCCACGCCTTTGAAGCCCTGGACCGCTGTGTAAGAAGTCTGGCCTCCCTGGAACACCATCTGAGGGGAGCCCGGGCCACAGGGGGAGGACACGACAGGTGCTCAGGTTGATAGCCACTAATGAGGCCCCAGCTGACCACTGCCGAGGACCAGAGGCGTGAGCAACAGCTGCAGGTGATTTCCGCTCAGTCGTGAGATGGCCCGACCATCCCGCCTCCGGCCCAGAGACCCCAGACTTCCGACATCTCTGCCCCACCCTGTCTGATTCCTGACCCAAGGAACCTGTGGCCATAAAGAGGTGGTGTGGGGGCAATGGTAACTGGGACAGCTGTGTAGACATGGTTTTTATTGTGAAACATTATGATCACACAGAAGGCTGTCACAGAGAATAAAATAAAACCTACCTCCACCATCCAATGCCACGTCTACTCTAGGTGTTTAAAAAAGTGAACATAGCGTTACAAAGAGGCAGAGACTTCTGTTCACCCTTCGCAGATTTCATGCCCCTCTCTTTCTTCCCATACTGAATTTGTCATTTCCATGTACTTTTTATTTACACTTATTACGTATTTAAGAATCAAAAATATTTGGAATGCTTTGCTTTATTTTTATAAATCGTTTATGGTAGTTTGGCATCACCTCTTCTATGCTTACCTCTCAAGCTCCCGTTAGTCCATTTTTGTTGCTGTATAGTATTCCATGGTATACCACATGGCCGCAGAGGGGACTCAGCTGCTTTGACTTCGTTTTCCAACCCCTGAGTGAGTTTTTCCTGTTTTGTTCTTACATTGTAAGGCCTCTTTCTGGTTCTCCGGTTGCATTTTTTTCTGGGTACAGTGACTAATTGACTCCCTGATGATGAACTCTGTTTTGGTTCTTTCCTCTTCCTCCCATGAGCCTGTTTCTTCCAAAGTCTGTCTCCCCCCCCCCACTCTCTCTCTCTCTCTCATGGTCCTCTGATCCTCTGTGGCCCTGGCTGTTTTGAATACCTCATGATCCTTAGTCATCTGGCACCTTCGGAGGATGACACAAGAGGACACTGACCAGTGTCTCTGTGCCTGTGGCAGGCCTGCAACAGGGCCGTGGCCTTGGGGCCCGGATGCCTGGATGCCAAGGGCGGCCCGTGGAGGCCAGCTCTCCCCAGCGCCCTCCGCTGCACAGGGTGTCCCTACCCCCTCTCCTCCCACTTCAGGCTGGGTCCTTCCAGAAGCACCTTGGGAGAGCAGGCTTGGTGTGGAGGCAGGTGTTGTACCAGGTTGGGCTCTGGGGGGAACTGCAGGGAGCAGGCAGGGACAGGGAGCGGCCAAGCACAGGGGAGCCCTCAGGAGAGGCCCCAGGCGTGGCCTGTGCAGCTGGGCAGAAAAAGGACAGCAAACGACCCGAATCTGTCCCTTGCCTGGCCAGGCATCTATGAACCCAGCCGCAGGGCCGAGCGCGTGGTGAGGACCGGACCGCCGTGGGGGAGCTTAGGTCCTCTGACCCTGATCTCGAGTTTCACCGGCTCTTTGACTTGGGATCTTGCAAAAACCTACCCAGGATTATTCCCAACGAGCGCTGTGACCAAAGCACGACCCAAGGGACCTGCAGCCAGGGCAGGACGCTCCGCAGGAGGGTCCTCGGGCTTCCTCTGTGCCTGAGGGCAGAGGCCAAGGATGCCGCCAGGGCTGGGAACCCAGAGGCTCCTCTCTAAGCACCACGGCGTGCCGGGATCACGATGGCCGCCAGGATGCTGGGGCGGAGCCTTTGCTCATGGTGATCATTGTGTCCTCACCAAGCACCCAGCCTGGGTGGTTCTTTGTCTTGCGAATTCAAAGACTGAAATCCACAGTCCCAGGGTGAGCGGGAGGCCTTTCGAGGAACAGAAAGCAAGCCGAGCTCCCAGAGGGGAGGGTCCCAGGAGAGGGCTGCCTGCCGGCCAGCGCTGCTATCCAGGGCTTACATGGGCCCACAGGGTAGAGCGCTGCCCCCAGCTGATCTGGCAGGCACCCGGTGTGCAGGAGTCGCTCCTGTGCCCTTCGGTCTGCGCAGGTCACTGCCGTTTTGGTGGGGTCTGGGCCCCAGGCAGCAGAGTCAGTGACCGTGGTGAGGCCTGGCTGAGTCCGTTTCCTCCCTGCCGACTCTGACCCTTTATCCTGCTCCACTGTGGGGTGCACTGAGAGCCAGTAGGGTGCACCTGGAAGGGCCTGCCGAGTGTGGACCTGGAAGGGTTTCCTGGGGCAGAGGGAGATGAGACTGCGTGGGCGAAGCAGCCGCCGAGGAGCATGCGGCGTGCAGCCCAGTTCTAACTGGCTCTGGCAGCTCTTACCAAAACCACTTACCGTGGACTAGCAAGGCCCGCCCTCGTGACCCTCCCTCGCTATTGGCTGGCTTCGTTATGTGCCAAGGACTGGCCTTGGCATGAGGCAGTCGAGAGAGGCAGAGGTGCCCCCTGGATCAGAGGCAGTTGGGTCCCAGGGACCACAGAATTTATGCTTTGGAAACAGGTGAACCAACAAGTTGAGACCCAGCGTTCAGTTTGGCAAGAGAGTCTGGAGCCAGCAGGCTGGGGCAGGACGTGGGGAGCGGAAGGGCCCAGCCAGGTGAGGGGTGCCGGGTGGCAAGGGGCACTGCCAGCAGCTTTGCTTCACTGTGGTTGACTTCTTAACTGACAGTGTGACAGGGCTGAAGCCCCTGCACTGTCCTGTCTGAGTTGGCTGCTGCGGGGCCCCCAGGCCATGGTGCACGTGAGGGAGGCTGGGACGTGTCTCCAAGGTTGAGTCTTCAGGCAGGAAGGGTTGGCATTGATTTCTTTCTCTTGGGTGCAAAATGCGAGAAATCCTATTGCAAAGGAAGGGGGCTCCATGGTCTCAGCTGTGACAAGAGGGACACAGTCCCCGCCGAGGAGAGAGCACAGCTGCCTGCTGCTGCATCCGGCCAGGCACTGGCTCCCAGGCTGCTGTGCAGTGTGCACACTCCCAGCCCTGTGGAGTTTTGCATCCAGCTTAAGACAGCAGAAAGAATCGTGGGTCTGCATTTCTTCCTCTGTTTCCCAGGTCTCGGGTTGCAATGAAGTCCTCGTGCGAAGCAAACCACTAGACTCCCCTCCCGTGTCTCTACAAGACAGTTCTGAGCTCAGATCCGTTCCGTTCCCTTTTGGTGTTTTGTGGACTTTGAATTCCAGCAGCCCTCATCTGTGTATGGTTAAGAATGTCTACCGATTTCAGAAGGGAGTCTTCAGTCTGGCTCTCTGCGACGCGGCTCTCCTTTTAATCCGTCTTTGGTGGGCATTGGCAGCAATGCTTCTTTCTTGGAGGAAACATATAAGAGCCAAAATTAATCCGGATCCCAGATTTTTTAAGTTAAAAGCTCATCTGGGTCTCATCTGACCCATGACCCACCAACTCTGTCCAACAAGAAAGGAAAACATCCTCAGAGCAAGAGCAGACTTGTCCAACTCGCGGGATGGCGGAGATTCCAAATCTGGAGGACCGTGACCTGGAGGTGTCCCCTGCAGCACACGTCTGCATGCCCAGCACCTGGGCCGGGCACAGTGAACGACGGGTAATTCCAGAGCAGCAGGGAGCGAGCACGGTTTGGTTTTCCTGGGGTGACAACTGGGACTCTTGTTTCCCAGGTTTTAACCAGCAGGCTCCCGTATCCTGAGGTCTTGCTTGGCAGGTGCGAGCCCTCGTGGACTGCTGGGCCCCAGCACCTGTCCAGGCTCAGCCCTCCCTTCTCACACCCGCGGCCAGGTGGGGGGCAGTGGCTTTCCTGGCTGCAGTGGCCGCAGCTCATGCAAGGGGGCGGGCTGCTTTCCCCTCCTCCAGTGCGGCGCTCCAGGGCCGCCTCCCTGGGCGCGTGCCAGGCTGTCCAGGGGCTGTCCTCTTCCTCTCACCAGACTGCCAATAAGCAGAAATGGCACTAGAACCCAGTATTAGGGGAAATAGTTTGCACCCCTGGGTTTCCCTTTGGGCTCTCCCTCCTCTCCTCCACGCCTCTAAGAACCTTCCTGGGGGATGGGAGAGATCCACGTGTCCAGGGGCAGCAGAAGCCTGGACCGGTGCTGGCTTCTCAGAAGGGCTGCAGAGGTAAGGGGCAGGCAGGAGGCGACTGGGAGCACTGCACTTGCCTGGTGTCCTGGGAGCCCCTTCCTGTCCTGACAGGACAGCATGACTGGGTGGACGCTGAGCATCCTGAGGGCCCAGGGCTGCAGGAAGGCCGGCCACCGAGCGAGGACCATCATCCTCCAGCTGCCAGGATGAGGCCGCCTTAAGCAACCAGGGAAGGAGCCAACAGAGGGAGAGGCCTGGCCTTTGAGGAGCCTTTCAGATACGAACACGGGGCTTGATGGTCCTGGCAGAGTCGAGGACATAAATATCTGCAGACACACTCGGGCCACTGAGTCACCTCGCAGGGTGAGCGCGGCCAGGCGGAGCGCGTCCATCCCCGCCCCAGCCTCAAGGCGTAAAATCCAAACAACCAGCGGTTCTGGCACTCACGGGACTCCAGCTCTGTCCCTGGGTGATGAGAACACCCCAGAGAGCCCAGCGGACAGGCTCGGCCTAACGGCTGGCCCACCAGATGGGCCAGGGCAGGCCCCCCGCCAGGCTCTGCCCCTCACCTGCAGGGCAGGTGGAGCTGGGGCACCTCAGGGCCTGGAGCCTGGGGTGAGTCAGAAGCTTCGCCCTCCCTTGGCCCTCTAGACACGGGGGCCAACTCTCCCAGCAGTTTCAAGCCAACGCTGTGGTTCAGGTCTTCTCACGTGGCCCCCGGACGCGGTGAAGCAGTCGAGCTGTCTGACCTGCCTGTCCAAACGGTAATCGCCTCTTTCCCACTTGTTCTAATTAGTTACACGGACACTAGGATGCACTCCGACACAGCATCATAGTGGAGGGTGGCCTCTCCTTCTGGTGGCACACGATGCAGAATCACACGGGTCGTGCCAACACATAAGCACATGGGTAATCACGTCCCGTCCACTCCACCATCCTTCCTGCCCCCTCCCCTCCCTCCATGCCCCTCTGCCTGACCCAAAGTCCCTCTAGTCTTCTGTAGCCGCCCCCACCCCCCACCTTCTTGTGAATTAGCATCTGCACGAAGGAGAAATCGCTCGGCCTTTGGTTTGGGGATTGGCTTATTTCCCTTAGCATGATATCCTCCAGTTCCATCCATTTGCCAGCAAATGCCATCTTTTCATCTTTAAGGCTGATGATATTCCATTGTGCATATGTAGCACACTTTCTTTATCCATTTATCTGTTGAAGAGCACCTAGGTTGGTTCCATAGTTCAGAAAATACTTATGGAACCCCTACTATGTGCTGGCTGGTTAGATGCAGCAGTGAACCAAGCAGACGCAGACGTCTCCCTCACGGACTTCGATTCGCTAGTCCACCTGGCAGCACACGTCTGTCACCTACGTGGGAGGGTGGTGAGGATGTGTGGGGACGGAGAGTGGGTCCAGGGAACCAGGAGCCCCAGGCAGGGGCTGAGACAGGGCGGTTGAGCAAAGCCAAGGAGGAGGGAAAGAAGTGGTCACAGATGAGGGAGGGGCAATCAGCCCGGCCTGGCCTAGCGTCGCAGGGGCCTGGGAGGGGCGGCAGAGGCAGAGGCAGAGGGGCAGGCGAGGTGCAGGCGGACGTCAGAGAGCCATGGTGTGGGGGCGGGAAGGGCAGGGAGAGCCACGTAGGCTGGATGTGTGGGGTTTAAGGATTTCTGTGGCACTCTTAGGTCAGGAGCTGCAGGGATGCTCTGGACAGAGGCTTGGCAGTGTTTGACTCTGGTCTAAGGGCTCACCGGCTGCTGAGTGCAGACAGTAGAAAGCTTGGAGAGCACAGAGGGAGCCAGGTGGGCGGTTCCGTCAAGGATTCAGACCAGAGATGGTCCTGGGGCAGGGGAGGGGGGGGGGTGGGAGAAGGGACTGGAGTGCAGATCTGGATGGCAGGGAGCTCGATCCCCACCAGTTCCATGTGGGGTGGAGAGAAAGCGCACAGGACCCCGAGAGCCCCAGGCGGACTCACGCCCTGCCACCCTCTGGCGCCTGAGGCACCCCGGCTGCCTGCCTCCTGTTCTGCCGCCACGCACCTTTGAGCTGTATTTGATTTGCAGGCTGGAGGACAATGGGCCACTTTGGCTGGCTACAGAGTCCTGAGTGGCACCAGCGAACCTCGTGTGCACAGTGGGTCGGAAGCAACGTCCCACTCACTGAGCGTCCACGCCTGCTTCTCTAGGCTCCCCAGACATGGGGGCGCAGGCTGTTCTCCCAGTCCACAGATGGGAACGAGAGGGGGTCAGGGCTCAGCAACTTGCCCGGGGTCGCAAGGGGAGCCCTGGACCACGTCCCTGGTCCTCAGCCCTGCCACTGCAGCTCCCAGGCCTGGGTGGGTGGACAACAGGGGTGTGGGGATCTGGAGGACGCAGGGAAGACGCCCCAAGGGTGGCGCTCCAGGGGCTCTGGCCTGGCACCTCCCTGCTGCTGTGAGCGCTATCACCCACACCAAGGCCAGGGAAGGTCGGTGGAAGACGGTGCTCACAGGCTGCCCGGCCCTCGCAGGCCAGCCGAAGCCAAGCCCCCGGCCTTCCCGCGCTCAGCCTCTCTCGGTTTGCCTCTCCTGCACCCCCCTGAAGCCCTCGGGTGCTTCCCAGGCCCCCTGACTCCCCACGGACTCTCCTGTGTCGGCTGGACTCTGCAGACTTGACTCCCAATTCCTGCCGCCTGTCACAGATCCTGGGGTGCCAAAGGGCACAGGGAATGAACACCCTGGAAGCTAAAGTCACTGCTCTACCCCTGGGAGCCTCCACCTACAGAAACACACAAGAAAACTCCCTCCAGAGTCTCCATTTGTGCCCCACATGGGCAGAAGCGGGTGCCCAGGGCTCCGGTCTAGCCCGGAGCAACGCAGCCTTGGAAGAACTTGGCCCCCTGCTTGGATGAGACTCACTGATGCCCAGCACGTGGCTCGGCTGGGCTGAGGGAACCAGAGCCCTGGGCGGGGTCTGTCCCCTCAGCTGTCCAGGCCACACGCCCTCCCTCCTAAGGAGGCCAGTGCCCCCATCCCCTGCAGGGCCCTGAGCCTCGCAGCAGCTGACCAGTGTGGTCCCCTGCATTCTTGCTCAGCCAGGGGTCTCAGGAGAGCGAGTGCTGATCCTGGCCTGCTCCGAGTCCAGGGGCATCTAATCCTGGAGGAGTGGAGCTGGAGGGCAGTGGGAAGGGACAAGGGGACCCTGTATAGCACTGGCCTGCCCTTTCCCCTCAGGGCCATCTGAGTTGGTGCCCTGGCCCAGTGTGTCACTTCAGGGGCAGCAGAGCACCATGGCCAAGAGCCAGATACCTGCTGGGGCAGGAGGGCAGGCACCATGGCCAAGGGCCAGATACCTGCTGGGGCAGGAGGGCAGGCCCTGGCCACGGCCCCAGGCAACGCTGTGCCCAGCTGGGTGGGGGGCCAAGCAGGGCAGGACCTGGGGCTGTGTCTGAATTCTGGGCTTCGGAGGGGCCGGGCGCTGCCTGAGCTTTTCAGTGACTCAGCACCAGAGTGAGGCCAGCGGCATGTGGGGGGGCGACGTGTCAGAGGAGGACAGTGGCTGGGAAATAGGTGACAGTGCAGCTGGGCTCAGCTGTCCTCCCAGGAGGCCTGGGTGGGGGCCTGGTGACTAGCACACAGGACCCGGTGATGGTCACAGGGGCTGAGGAGCCAAGGTCCTTAGCACCTGAGGGCTTCTTCTTCAGAGCTGGGGACGGGCGGCTCAGTGGACTCTGCAGAAGGGAGAGCCGCACCTCCAGAGGCTCTGGGAGGGGAGAGGAAGCGGACTGCCCTCTAGGGGAGGGCGCGGGCTGCCTCACCCCAGCTGGGTGACCTGCGTGGACTGTCCTCTAGGGAAGGGCGCAGGCTGCCTCACCCCAGCTGGGTGACCTGCGTGGACTGCCCTCTAGGGAAGGGCGCGGGCTGCCTCACCCCAGCTGGGTGACCTGCGTGGACTGTCCTCTAGGGAAGGGCACGGCGGCCTCTCCCCAGCTGTGTGAACTGCACCTGCAAGACAGGCTTCAGAGCCGGCCGTCCCTGCCAGCAGAGAAGGAGCAGCAGCCCAGGGTGCGGCTTGGAGTGCCCAGTTCCCTGACTAGCCCTTGGTCAGGGAGAGGCTTCCTTCTGAGCTTTCTGAGGGCATTTCCTTTGGTGGTTGGATCCGTCTCCTGTTACCTTAGGAAGGCGTCTTAGAGCCTCTGGCAGCTGGCTGGGCACCCTCAACGGCCACCTAACTTAGGGAGACTCTTTATCCAGGGAAGGCTCCCACCCTCTGGCTGTGGCCTTCTCTGCCAAACCTTCAGATCCATAGCCATTAGGTGCAGCGTGAGGGATTACGCAGGAGACTCTGCCAGCCGGCTGAAATGTTTCTGTTCATGATAAAATTCTTTCTCTCCCCTAAAATATACATTTATATCAGGCTAAGCATAATGACATGAGTAGCCCGTTCATCTTTTCTTTTCCCACCTCTGGGACACTTTTTTCAAAACCCCATTTTTGCCTTGAGTTTCTGTTATGAGAACAATTCAAAGATGAAAGGCCAGAAAGTCAGCTTTTAAACCTGGCAGTAAGCCCTGTGAGCCCACCAACATCAAGAGGGAGGGCACTGGAGCCCTGCCAGCCATGGCGAGGTCATCTCAGAAGCAGATCCTGCCCAAGTTCAAATTCAACACAGACGAAGGTTTTAAAAATAAAATGGGCTGGGAAGGAGAAGGAGCTTAGCTGACCCAACTCCAACACAAGAGACATGATCTGGCCCAAATGATAAAAATAGAGATCTGTCCAAGAATAACAACAGCATCCAGCTGGGAAAGGCTTTTCATCCAGCTAGTCAGAAAAAAATAGAAGGTAAAGCTTTTCCCAGTCCATCCAGCTGCCCCATCGGGAGCCCTGGGTCTTCACGGGTCCACTCCTGAGCCACAGTGGCATAAAGAGCCACCCATTGACCAGCCCATGGGGACGTGGTTGCCTCTGGAGGTCAGGGCCCCGTGAATGGGATCCCTTCTGTCTTGGCTGGCACCCGTCCTGGCCACCACATGCTGCTCCCTGGAGCAGCATCGTCTTATTGACAAGGGGGAGGCTCATTCCATGAAGCCAGCTCGCTGGGGCCTGCTCCAGGGACCCCTCCTTCCTAGCTGGTGGAGCCAACACCCACCCTGGCCTCTGCCTCAGCCTCTGTCTCCAGGGCGGTACGCGTGTTAACTCGCTCCCTTGGACTCCTGTCCCACGTCCTCTCGGGCAGGTCCTCGTCATCGTGTGTCCCGGGTGAGGCCAAGCTGCACGGGCACCCTGAGAGTTTACGGGCTGGGCTGACTTACAGCGGAGCTGACTGAGAACGAGACCCCTTCCCACGGCTTCTGGAGCAGACTTGCTGGAGTCTTGTCCAGGCCGAAGACTCTTCCCCTCCTGAGGGAGGCCAGGGAGCCAGGCCCTCTGGCTGCATCTTAAGGCCCCACGTGAAGCGACCCTGCCTCCTTTCAACCCATTAGCATTGTTGGCACACCTTTCCCAAACTGGCAGGTCGGGCTGGAGGACAGCCACCGCACTTCAAGACCAAAAGCCAGGTGCACGCCAGGCTCAGTTACCTGCCTACCTTGAAGACTGGTTTCATGCACAGCTAGTCGGGGGCTTGATAAGAAATCTTAGGGCTATTTTAAGAGTTCTAATCAATTGCATAAATTACTCTTTGAGTTTAGATCTTTCATTAAACCAGCTTGCCACTGGCAAAAGAGGAAGGCTCCCTCCATCTGGGGCCTGATTCCTCTGGGGACGGAGAGAGTCACTCTGGTTGTTGTTTGAGAGGCCCTGGAACGAGGTGGCAGTGGAGGATCAGACTGTGGGCCTGACAACACTAGGTTCAAATCCATCATCTTCCAAGTAAAGGAGGGTATTTTTAGTCTCTTTGTTTCTTTCCTTGTAAAAGGGATTCAGCTGAATAAGTCGCTTAGCCCGGCGTCCAGCACTCTGTGAGACTTAAAACAAACTGTCCTTGTTGTTATTATTATCAACCACCAGATAATGGGTTTAGGCAATTTTGTGAGCTTTTTTGATCATTGCTACTTTCTGTGTAAACTGCACCCTTGGACTCCTAACGTAACACAGGTCCTCCATCAGTAACGAAATCTGGATTTAGTGTCTTGGCTACAAGGTCAGGTTTTTGTTTTTGTTTTTGTTTTTTTGTCTGTCTGTTTATATTCCTTCCACCATCTTGAATTTGACCATGGCATTTAGCAGGAAAACAATGAAAGTGGACAAGTTGTTTTATAAAGAGGTTAAAGAACAATCATTTAAAAGGATCTAATTCACACCTTACTTGGCAATGGAATTAGCTCAACTCTGCATGCATAGCACAGAGCAGGTCCTGGCTTCAGACTCAGGTGGGAAGATGTCTCACCACACAGCCTGCTCTGCTTTTTGTTATTCCAGTTACAGGGGAGTTAGGGTCTCTCTGTTGGTAATAAGTAGTAAATGTATTTTTATGCCTTGACGTTCAGGAAGGGCATGCAAAAAGACAGAAACACTAACCACGCACGCCAAGGACACCCACTGGAATTGGGAGAGGACCTAGATGATGTATCTCCCTGGTTGTGGATTGCTGTCTTAAGACATTTTCACAGATTGATTCCTGTCCTATGCTAAGTGGAGTTCCAAGACATCAGAAATATATGTTCTCCAAATACAACCAGATAGTATGTGCTCTGACTAAATAGATGATATTAACATTAGCCAGCTAAATGTGAATGGTTAATCTTGCAGACTGGGTGGACATAAGTGTGGTTAATTTTTTAAATAAGCTATTGAGAAGAGTGACTTTAAAAAATAATTTATTGTGTTGAAAATCACATAAAATTAGGCATTTTAAAGTTAACAATTCAGTGGAATTTTATGCATTCATGGCATTGTGAAACACCACCTGTATCTAGGTCTGTACATTTCCATCCACTCAAAGTAAAACCCACTACAACAGTCGGTCTCTCCCAACTCCCTCCCCAGTACCCAGCAACCACCGCCCTGCATTCCATCTCTTTGGGTGTATCTGTTCTGCCACTGTGTGTACTGTCCTCTGTGTGTCTAGTCCTAGTCTGCTTAAAGTGTTGTTGAAACTCTCTCTTTATCCTTTGTCTGTGTCCTATGCATTCTTGAAAGTGGCAGAGTGAATTCTCTAGCTGCCATCATAGAACCATCTATTCTTCCCTTCAATGTATGCTTAATGTATTTTGGGTCTCTATTGTTGGGTGCATACATGTTAATAAATGCTAAATTATTTTGATGAATTGACCCATTAATCAATACATAATGTCCACCTTTGCCATTTTGAGTTTTGAGTAATGTCTATTTCATCTGATATCAGCTTTGCAGCAATTTCACAGAGAAAGAAATGACAAACACCACCCCTTTACAAAGCAATTTGACAATATCTTGAAATGTGTACAATTTCAGACCCGGGAAGCTCTAGGTCTATGAATGTATCCAAGAGAAGTCCTGGCATGACTGCCTGAGAGATATGCATGAGAATATTCATTGCAGAATCAGAAAAAGAGTTGGATAAATGTGGTATGCTTCTAAGATGATATAAATAGATAGACCTAAAAAAACTAAGCCAAGTGCAAAATACCATTTATAGCATGAATACACTTATGTAAGGTTTTGAAGCAAGATAATACTTATCTTGCTTATGGATTTCTGTATACGTAATGCAGTTTTTTTTTTTTTTTTAAAGTCAGTTTTTATATTGCTGTCGCCAAAAGATCTGACCAGAACAGCTTAGAGGAAGAAAAGTTTATTTTGGCTCAGTTTCAGAGGTTCAGTCCATGGTGAGTCAACTCCATAGCTCTGGGCCCAAAGTGAGGCACAGTGTCATGGTGGAAGGGTGTGGCAGAGGAAAGCAGCTCAGGACACGGCTCGAGGAGGCAGAGAGCTCCACTCACCAGGGACAAAATATACGCGCCAAAGACATGTTTGCAGTGGCCTCCAGCCACACCCCGCCTGCCTACAGTTACCACCAGTTAATCCAAACCAGTGGATTAATCCACCAGTTAGATTACAACTCTCATAATGTAATCATTTCACTCTGAACTTTCTTGCATTGTCTCACACATGAGCTTTTGGGGGCCACCTTGTATCTAAACCCTAGCAGTTAGTTACTCAAAGTGGACTAGAAGAACATACATCAAGTGATAAGAGTAAATAGTTCTAGAAAGAAGGGAGGTGACTCTCCTATGCATAGGGAACAAAGTGACGTGCAATTTTACTTATAAATATTTCATTTTTAAAATAATTTCTAATCTAGGAAGTGGACACACATGCTTATTTTAGGATTTCTAAAAAAGATTTTTTAATTCTTTAAAATTTTATTTGTTCTGATTAGTTGTGCATGGCACTAGACGCATTGACACGTTTTGATAGATCAAGCATAAGGTCATGTTTAAGTGTACCATGTTTTCTTTCTCCCCTAATTCATTGATGGACACTTAGATCGACTCCATGGTAAATATAAGCACTTCTGTCACCTTACACACTTAATTGATTGATTATTTAAAAGTTGCCGCTTGGAAGGGAAGGTGTAGACCTGCGTGCTGAGGACACGTCCCTGGCTGCCCCATGGCACCCGTAGCCAGAAGGCTACACAGAGGAAACTCACCCCATCCCAAACCAGCCCAGGCAGCAGGGAGGTGTTGTGGACAGGAGTGAGTCAGCGACCTGACCTTGACCCTGAGCCCCTGACCTTGACCCTGGGCCTGACCGAGTGAGGCAGCACACTTGACTGGCACTGTCATTTTTTTGTTATGCTAACTAATAAAATGTTATTTCAAGAAAGAGAGAGAGGAAGGAGAGTGAAGTGAAGGAAGATGGAGGGAAGAAGGGCTGGCTTTGTCGACGTGAAGAGCAACTTGAACAATGAAACAAAGCCAAGCCCATGGGAGTGAATCATAGAATAATGATCTGAAAGGCTTCTAGGACAGTTCCGCCTGGGAGTTCAGGGCTGCCGAGAGCAGTTGTCCTGGATGACGTCAGGTCCCGCAGCTGAGGCAGGACCCCAGCGTGGAGGGCCAGCCTGCGCTGGCCGCCCAGCCCTTGTGGGCGCTGCGCCTGTCTATCTGCCCGGCTCTGTGGACGCTCGGGAACCCTGAGGGTTCTTATAAGTGGTAGTGGCTGTAAGTGTTTCTCCAGGATTTTATTCGCAGCTCAGAAGGACGTTGTATTGACCACGTTTCTTTATTCTGCTCCTTTGTCGTCTGGGATTTTGCTGACCCTGGAACACTGGCCCAGTTGAGTCCTAGAGAGCAAGCCACTCACCTGTCCAGAACTGCAGCCCAGAGCCACCCTCTCGGGGCCCTCCCGCTCCAGGCCCTGTTGCCTGCCCTCATCACCCAGGGCCAGACAACGGGGACAGTTCCTGTGACGGGAACTCTAAAAGCATCCACCTGGCCCATCCTGGGCTGCTGGTGAATCCTTGGTGACTTTCCTGTGAAAGCTCTGGCCACAGACCCTCCCCCTGCCTCCCAAGCAGCCCCCATGGGTGGCACACCCTCACCTCTTGGGAACTGTGTGTAATAAGCTGTCACTTCAATAACAAACATTTCCTGATATGCTGGCCCTACTACCTCGTGAATTTCCTATTGATTCCTATTTTTAATCTGCCCTAAATAAGGCAATGCCCATTTCAGATGTCGCCATGGAGACGCATGGACCTGTGCTCCTCCCAGTGAACGGAACAGGCAGTCTGATGGAGGAAACTTTCCCACCCCAGGGTAGGGTGCTTTACGAAGCCGGCCCAGCAGGACCCCACAGATGTGGCTCTGCCCCAGGCCAGCATTCCAGTGGCAGTCCTCGCCTGACACGTGGACCTTCCTATAGCTCAAGTGCTCTCGAAGATGCCAGCGTTCAGAGCAAACGTCAGCCAGACTGGGTCCTGAGGACCGCTGTCGGTCTGCAGGAGCCCTGTGCCTCTGCTGGAGCCCGAGGCCACCACCGAGACGCCCATGCCATGCTTCACCCTGCCCACCACCCACCAGCCCCGCTCGGCTCTGTTTGGAGGGCAGCTGTCCAGTTGGCAACACGGGACACTCACTGCTGGGTCCTGTTGCAGAGGGACTGTGTGTGTCCCGAGTGTGGTGGTGATGGGGGAGGGCGTGCCCGCTGACCCCGAGCTGGTCCTGGGGTCTGCAGACCCCCCCCCGCCGCTCTCTCCCCTCCGCTGACCCACGATGGTAGCCTTAGGACACTGTGGGGCCTTAAAACCGTCTTCGTCACCATTTCTGGACTTACTTTCTATCCCGGTGTCTAAATACATGCTTCCAGTTTCATCCAGGATGTTCTCAACTCCCTTCAGCCATCATCCTTCAAATACGCAGTGTCCGTTTCCCGGGAGAAGTGTTGTCATCTTTTCCAAGAGAGCTTTGTAACGAGAGGTGAAAATGGTAACTGGAAAACGGAACGAAATGCCCAGGACATCCTTTGGGAGGAAAGGGTGCAGTCGGGTATCCCTGGCACCAGGTGCCTTCTGCCAAGCACCCTCTGCAGAGCGGTTTTCATAAAGCGGCACAGCCAGGCAAGCGCACTGCTCCGGCCAATCAACCTCTGTGAAAGCCAAGCCGTAGGTCTGAGGACGCGAGAGGTGTCCGTGGATGGACAGGTGAGGGACAGTGTCTGTCCAACACGGGAATAGCACCCCGTCCTTCTTGAGGAGGTCCTGACACCCGCCACCTGGCCAACTGTGGACACTGTCAGCGGAAATCCGCCAGCTGGAGGGCAAATACCACGTGGTTCCCTGCACGTGAGCCCCCTACGGAGTCAGGTTCTGAGGCAGAAGTGGAATGGAGGCTGCCTGGCTGGGGAGGGGGGACACCGTGCTCCAGGCCTGTGCTTCCAGGTGGGGAAGCTGAAGAGGCCTGCAGGGGACAGTGGAGAGGGTGTGGGTGTCTCCATGCCCCTGCCGTGTGCTTAGAGCCAGGTCTGTACCCGCAACAGAATTTTAAAGTACATTAAGCACATTCCTCAGTGCCGATAGGGATGGGGCTGGTGGGACGGTTAGGTGGCGATTTTCCCAGGTCCCATGGGATCATCGCGAGTCAGTGTAGAGCTCGGGCCCCGGTGATCCCACAGCTGGGAACACTTACCAGCTCGCGGAGGTTGCTAAGCAGGAGGTGTCCCCGAGCACGTCGTCTGGATTTCCATTGCTATGGGGCCGAGTAATTCTTCCCTCAGAGGGACGCCGCGCAGGCACGATGAAGGCCGCTGTGCTGAGGCGGGAGGAAAGGGGTGCCAAGGCGGCGAGCGGGAAACGCAGCTCAGCTCCGGGAGACGGGCCCTCAGGTCAAGCTGGCCGCTGCGCAAGCGAGCTGCAAGGTGGGCCTGCGGGGCCTGGAGGGCTGTCTGCCAGGCGGTGGCAGGAGTTCCTGGACCCGCACGGGAAACACACACAGAAACCTGAGGTGAGACGAGCCCAGGAGCCGTCCTCTCCCGCAAGCCTGGGCAGGAGCAGCCGCTCAGGCACGTCCAGCGTTCACGCTCGCGTTTGGCATCTCTGTACCAAGCGCGGGAGTCACGTCCAAGCAATTAAAACAGTGGAAAGCCAAAGCACCGCACACCCGCTTTGTCACTTTATAGAGGACACACGCCCTGAAAGTCAAGGAAAGAAAAACGCGAGGGTGAGCTAGAAATTAGGACAGGCCTGGAACCACCACAGGGAGGCGCCGCACGGGCCCCGAACGGCTGGGATCCCTCTGGGCAGCACGAGGAGGCCCACGGCCCGCTGGAGGCCGGCTCCTGCTTCCTGTGGTCACGGGATGTGTGGCTCTCACGCTGGGCTTCCCCGAGGACTCCGGCGCTCCGAGCAGAAGGGGCTCGAGCACTCTGGCTGGAATCCCCACGGGCGCAGGCCCTTGCCAGGCCCAGATCAGCCACAGCCTCCTGGAACGAGGAGCCACCTTGGCAACAGCTGCCAAGTAGCCCCTGCGGTAAAAATAGCTCCCTCCCCAAACAGCCAGTTGCCTGTGTAGAGAAGACAGGAGCGGCTTGAGCCGTCCTGCTCGTGGTTCATCTCCAGGGCACAGTGCCAGCGCATCCATCCCAGAAGGGCTGTTCGTCAGGAGGCACTCCGTCTGCGGCCGGGCCGGGCCCACGCGGGAGCTGGCCTTTCTGGGCTGGGCTGAGCGGGCGAGCCCTCTGTCACCGTCACTGAGCGGAGCCGTCTCCGGGGGCCTGGATGCAGCGTGCCTTTCAGCTCTGCTTTGCAGACAGAAGCCCCTCTTCAGATCACTGGTCCCCAAAGCGGTGTGTGCACAGGGGACAGGCAGGACTCCACGGGCATGGAAGGCGGGCTGAGCGTGCCGTTTGGCCTGAGGGAAGGAGCAGGGAGGTTAAGCCGTACTGACACCAAAGGGGACTGGTGGGACGCTCGCCTCCATGGGCACAGGCTGGTCTCTCCCTGGAGCCCCCGGGACATCGGGACAGAGTGTGGCCACTAGGTGTGTTTTCCTTAGGTCATGACGTCGTGCCCAACTGCCACTAAGTACACTGTCAAGGATAAACAAAGCTGGACAGTCCAGTACTTAAAATAGAGAGTGTAGATTTCCATCGAAAATGCTCCCTTATAGCCGGGAAATAGGGCAGTGGGGCTGAGCTGCACTTGGAGCAGTGCCAGGAGGCTGAGGCAGGAGCGGAGGCTCAGAGTGGGGAGGGGGCTGGGAGAGGAGGCTGGGGGAGGAGGGCCGGGGGAGGGGCGGGGGTGCAGCCCCTAGCTGGCTCTGGGCTTAAGGGCAGCTTAGTGCAGAGCTCTGGCCAAAGAAGCAGAGAGAAGTCCACTCCTACCACCCACAGGGGCCCCTCCTCGGGTTGCCGGGGCAATTCCTGGGGCAGCTCTGAGTCATCTCAGCCAGACACTTGGAGGGGGCAGGGCCGTCCTGGGGATGTGGCCTTGGGTTGTTAGAAACAGTGTCCTGTCCCTCAGCTAAGCCCTGTAGTCCAAGAACAGAGGCCCAGAGGAGACCCGGCAGGAGCTCAGCTGGAGTTGGAGGAGAGACTGTCCGCAGGCTTTATCCTGGAACACAGACTCATTTGCTTCATAGCGGGATGGGGAGTGACCAGGAAGAGTTGGTCCAGTACGTTGGAGTTAAAAAGCTTCATCATGAATAGGAAATGTTCTATTTAGCAAAAGACACGTTCCAGGTTCGGCATGTGGTTGGTGTGGTGGCTGTCGGTGGAAACAAAGCAGGAGCACCTGCGTCCACAGCAGGGTGGGGACAGAGCAGCTCGGAGGTCACTGTCTCCTACAGCCCGACCAGGCTTCCCTGGTCCTGCGTGGACACCAGCGAGCCCTAGCCTTGCCCTCCCTGACGGAGATCTTAGTGCCAGGTGCAGAACTGAACAACATTCTGGTTTTGATGACTTTGGTATTGGTTATATTCTAATATCCTGCGTCCAGCTTCACTCCGGATATGCATGTTTGTATGTGTGTGTGTTCTGATTTAAGTGTGCTTATAGGTGACACTCTAGAGAGGGGTGGGGAGACTGATCAGCTGTGGATGCCCCAGCCGAATCTGCCTGGGTGGAGAGCTCCAGATTCTGCTCCTCCGCGGCCTGGAGAGGCCAGCTCCCTGCGGTTCTCTCGGGGATGCCGGGCTCCTGGCTGTGTGGTCCTGCCCGTGTGTCCTCCTCCGGTGAATTGCCTGGCTACTCGGGAACACGGTTCCGTGATGACCCTGCCCTGACCCTGAGATCAGCGACTCGGCAATGGCCAGGACAAGACACCCCTAAGGCAAACAGACTGGACCAGGTGTGTGCCCAGGGGCCAGCGTCCTGAGCACCTCCCCCCGGGGCTGGCGGGGGTGGCCTCCCTGCTGCTCCAGCTCACTGGCACCTCAGCAAGGAGCAGACTGAGGGCGTCCTCCTTGCTCACGTTTGTGGGCTCTCAGAAGATCCTTGCCCGACAAAAGCCCTCCCAACGCCGGCTTCTGCCCTCTGCCGCGAGCTGTGTGCTGTTTCCTTGGGCGAAGGCTGAGCCTGGCTGCGCGGGGCTGTGACCTGGGTTGCTCCCGCCCTGCTCTGAAGCCCTGCATTTGTTGCAGGCACCCTGTGATTTTTCTGAAATCGGAGAGGAAGGGGTTTCCAGCTTGGGGTGGCGCCTGCCTTCTTGCCTGAGCGTCCTTCTTGTCTCTAAGGGGACATTGTCGCCCCCCCCTTGCTTCTGTGGACGCTCCAGTGTAAAAGTGAGGACCACGGGTGCAGCGGGCTCTTGGCCTGGCGGGGGAGAAGGTCCAGCCTGAGGGGACCGGGGACCGTGGCCCTGGCTTCCTCCATGTTAAAGTGACCTGCGGCCAAGCTCTCAAGCATGACGTTGAGTGGTGACAGGCAAGCCCAGCTCCCGCGTGGCCCGCTGCGTGGACGCAGGGGCCACTTCTGAGGAGCAGTCAGGGGCCTGCAAGCCACATGCCAGCTGCCAGGAACTCAGCTGCTGGGGCTTCTGGTCAGGGCAGGCCGGCTCCCCTAGGACCCCCGCTTGCCTTCCTGCTCTGACGGGGTCCTGCTGTCCCCACCAGCCACTGTTCCGTCTTGCTTCCTTGTCTTGGATTCTCCCCTCTTTGATCCCCAAAGTGTTTAACTCGGATCTAGTGTCCTTGCTCTAGACCGACCCCCTCATCTGGCACCCTCCACCCACCAGTCTCCAGGAAGCTCTTGTCAAAACGCAGTTCCGAGCAGGTTTCTCTCCCGCCTAGAGTCTCCTGGGACAGGGAGAGCACTGGTATGGTGGAGGCATGCCAGTTCACTTTGTCAGAGTCCTCAGGGCATGGGACACCCAGAATGAGCCCTAACGTCCCCCAGGACTCGGGCAATCAGGAGCGGGACACCAGTAGTGCATGAGGCCACCTTTGGAGGGCGCTGTGTGTGGGAGCGCCCGCATTTTCTGCTTGATTTTGCTGTGAGCCTAAAACTGTGGTAAAGCAGAAGGTCTATCGAAAGGAAAACCCCGGGCCCCTGGCCGCCGCTGCCTCGGGTGAGCGAGCCGCCACTGCCCGTATGGTTGGTGGAGGGAGTCCTCAGCTCCGAAGCACTGGGGACGTGTGCTTCCTCGGCTTGGACGTCCCTCTCTGTCCCCCACCTTCCCGTAATTCCTGCACAGCTCTCTCTGGCTCCCTGACTGGACCGGAAGAGGTCCCCTCAGAACAGACTCCAGAACCAGCCAAGCTGTGTTCGGCACTTAGCTGTTGACTGTCTGTCTTCCGTCGAAGAACGATCTCTGACCTGCCGAAGTCCAGGTCTCAGCTTTCAATGCAGAGGTGCTCGGGAGATATTTGGGAAACACTCAGATAAAGCAATTTAGTATTTACAGGAATGGTCACACAAATTTTCTATTTAATCCTCAAAGTTTGGAAGAGAAGCACATAGACTTCATTCTATAAATAAAGAAAACTGAGACTCAGAAAAGCCAAGTGATGGTGAGAAAAGCATGGAGCTAGGATCAGAATCTGTGTGTTTCGAATTCAACTCTAACCTGTTTCCGTTGTTCTACGGGGCCGGCTGCCAACGCTCAGGCATATCTGTTGCTTAAATGGAATGTGCATGTTGTCTCTCACTGAAGCACCTGAGGGTGGCCAGGGACGTCACCTGTCCTTCTCCTGACCCTGAGTTCAGCAGCAGGCCCACCCTCCCATGCCAGTCTCAGCCGCCTTATTAGACGACGGCAGAAGGACACACAGGACAGCCGGCAGGGTGTACTGACGCATGGTGAATACGCACGGTTATGTTCTTTGGTTTATGATCTACAAAAACACCTTAAGCATCCTGTGCATATCCTGCAGACCCACAGTTGGCCTGCAGACCTGGCTAAGGGGACACGGCGTGGCAGAGACCCCTTCTTTACGAGGTACAAGTGAGGGTCTGAGTATGTGCTGGAGGAGGGGCGTCTGAACCCCACCCAGGGGTTCGGGCAGAGGCCGGAGAGCAGGAGCTCCCCCTGGCCCCCCTGTGGGGGTCTCGGTGATTAATACCAGCAAAAGCGAAGATGTTGCATGCTGAGATTTAAAAATAGCTGATATCCAAAGAACACAGATCTCTATGGGTGACGAATCAGTTGTTTGTTCCACAGAGAACAGCACAACCCTAGGCAGACTTACGCCAAAAGAAAAAAAAGTCGATGTCAACGCAGAGGCAAGCATTCAGAAATAAATCATCTTCGGGAGTAAACAACATTAAATCACTTTGAAACCCACTTGGGAACTGTCATGAGTCACGCTTGGCGCGGGGTGTCCTGGGTGAAGCATGAGTCACCAGACGCATCTCCCCGGAGCACTTGGTGGAGACCCGGCTCCTCCGCGAGTTTCCCATTGCGTCACCAGCACACGTGCTTGTGCCGACGAAGAGCCTGTGGCCCGAGGTACATGCAACCTCTGCCTGCTTCCTGAATGCCCACGGCCCCACCTTGGGCATCAGACCGCAGCTCCTCACTCGTACACCTCAGGGTAACCTCGGAGTGCGTGTGGCTGGAGAGGATGTTGACTCTTTTTAGAACACAACCTTTAAAACTACACTTTAAATTAAAAAGTGCTTTCCTAGTGTGAACATCCCTTGCTGTGCCCCCGGTGGATAAAGCCTCGCCGACCTGGAAGGTCTGCCTCCGCATTCCTGAGCCTCTGGATTCTTGGCCCTCGTGGTGCAAGGCCGCTGCCCAGGGAAGGGGGCTGCGTGGGCTTCTCCAGGCCAGCAAGGTTTCCTGGCCAGGCGCTCGGTTCCTCCTGCATCGCTCTGTCTGGATGGGCTTTTTAGCATATTTTTAATGTTTTAGTTTTGCATTTAAATCTATTTTGGGTTTAAAAAAAGCTTGTCATAAAAGATTTGGTCTAGCCGTCACCCAGACCCCCAAATGTTGACATCTTACCTGAGCACGGGCCACTCTCAAAACCCAGAGGTTGATCCGACCCAGCACGGAGACCTCTGCAGACCTCGCACACTCACTAAGCGGGCTTTTCTCTGTAGGATCCAGTCGCACGTGGCTTTCAGTTGCCACGTTCCCTCAGTCTCCTGTGATCTGATTTGGCCCCTCGGACTTTGTCAGAGCATGACACTTTTCAGGAACAACTGGCCAGTCCTTTAGGCTCCCAATTTGGCTTTGCCTGATTGGATTCAGATGTACCCCTCCAGCAGACGCCCCTTGGAAGCCGCTTGGTCGCTGCTTGGTCAGCGTCTCCTGGCGTTGCGAGGCTGCAAGCCACTGATCTGCCTTTTCCTTCCCGGTGATGGAGGCTGGTCCTCTGGCGGGCTGAGTCTGCCAGCTTCCTCCACTGCAAAGAGCTTCTCTCTGCAACGCGTATCGGTGGAAGAGAGCCCTTGAACCACGCACACACTCACCCACTAATTCAGCCTGTGTTTACATTCCTGCTTGAAGTAATTCTCTCTTGTGTTTGCTGAATGGTGATTTTCCATTCCTATCATATTGTCTGCATTTATTAGCTGGAACTCCACTAAACAAGGAGGCTCTCCTTCCCACTGACTTCTGTGTTCCATTAAGCATTCACGTCACGTGGAGCCACCGGCGTGGCGTTAGCTCGGTCTCCTGGGAAGCCCCAGGAGCAGTAGCCCCCAGGACCCACACTCCCACCATGACTCCAGCTTCGACCACGTCTGACCTGGGGGGGAAGGTCGAGGGCCAGAGTCAGGAAAGACAAGTGCATGGCCCGGCTCGGAGGTGCTCCTGGTGGCAGGACGGGGACGATTTGTGAGAGATTGATAATGACAAGGCCTCTTAGCCCACCCTGGCTGTCCTCAAGCCATGTGTGGGTCGGCCTCCACGACAGCAAGGAAACGCCGCAGCAGCTCCTGAGGGCGGAGCTTCATTTTGGCTTGCAGTTGGGAGGTCCCAGTCCATCAGCTGGCCAGGGCTTCTGAGCCTCTGCTGGGCAGGGAGGTGGCACATCATGGTGGCAGGGTACTCGTGCGAAGCCAGTCACCTTGAGGTCAAGGAGAGGGAAGAAGGGTGGGGTCCCACACCCCTTCAAGGGCACACCCGGGGACCCGCCTCTTAGAGGCTGCACCCGTCCTGGCCAGTGGGGTCCGCGCCTTGACTCAGGGGCCTGGGGCACTCCAGGTCCAGGCCACGGCACGGGGCTGTGGAGCAGGGACTCCAAAGCCCACGTTTGTTGTTTCTTTCCCGATGCGTCCCAAGGAGGGAGGGAGGGAGGGAGGAAGGGAGGGAGGGGGGAAGAAGGGGAGGGAGGGAGAAAGGGAGGGAGGGGGGAAGAAAGGGAGGGAAGGAGGGAGGGAGGGAGGGAGGGAAGGAGGGAAGGAGGGAGG